>NC_137548.1:43960355-45348722 GCF_963082525.1 Nesoenas mayeri
CTAAGTGCTAGAAAACAGTTAATGGTTTGTTAAGTAGTTGTCCTATTGTAGTTGTTACCCAATTTAACCTTCCTCAAATATTTAAAAAAAAAAAAAAAGAAAAAGGCAGCAAGCACCTCTTCAGTGAGGTGTTACAAAAGCTTTATTCATTGTGACAACCTGACACTATTGAGACTGTGAGGAGTGAAAATGTGGCAGAAAGTGTGGCCTAACAGGCCATCACATGCTTTAAGCAGTGCAGGAGGAAAACTTGGTAATTGACAACATCGAACATTTATGGAAAAATCATGAAAAATTAAAGTTGACAGAATGTCCATTTCTATCCAGTAAAGAAGGTCATTATAAACATTTGAAAATCAGTGTCTAGAAGAGGTTTAGCATGTTGGGCAGGGAGGCAATATTTTGCCCTCTATTGGTACAATCAAGTTCTTTGTGCTGGCAAAAGATTAGATCTTCCTCTCTTCTCAATGTTCTTGAGTCACTTATGACCAAGTTGTTCTGTAGCAGTTTATAGGTACTTGGGACTAATATGAGTTACAGGCAGTGAAGAACCACCATCAGAAACCAAACACATACTGCACAACTAGAGACTTTGGTGAAATCTGTTCTTACTCACTTTCAAAATCTTCTAGTTTCTGCTATACATCCAGATACCTACAGACCACAGCCAGCCTGGGGAACTAAAGTAACATCATGAGGGGGCTAGTAGCACCTCTCTCTATTCTAATGTCCCTGAATGTGCCAACTTAAGTGTTGGACCTTGCAGTTTTACATGTTTCAAAGCAGAATTTCACAATTCTCCACTCCTAGATTAAGATTTGTTCCTGCCCATTTAGTAGGACTGAGTTCAGTCACCTCTTATGCTGCCCTGTGTATAACCTGTTACTTAGGAATGGTCATAGTGGATCAACTCAAAGTTCCACCTGGCCTAGTACCCTCTCTCCTGCAAAGGCCAGTGGCAGATATCATGGGAAGACTGAAAACACAAGAAAAGCATGCAGTGACCCTTTGCTACAACACTCCATTGCCTTCAGTGACAACGCAACTGTTTTCTGTGCCAAAGGTGGTGTGCGTCTATCACTTTTCCCTCCCAGACTCACCAAGCCCAAACACTTCACAGCTATCCCAGAACTCTATTAGGCAGGGAGGGCAATGTCAACAGCAAGGAAGGAAAGGAGGACAACTTCCTTCCAGCTTCAGCCATTCCGTCTTCTACACCTGGAGCAGATGGGCTATGCACTTGAGGGGACCCTGAGACACAACAAAACCAAGCAATATCATGCAAAGCCACAAATGACCTGCATGAGGCTGCACAGAGAAGGTGCAAGATTAATGTAATTCATACTACAGTAGCTCTGGTGCCTAATAATGTGCAGTCATCTTTGATATCACACACTTCTTCAGTTGCTACACTGTGTGTTGCAAGTTCCCACTCATTACTTCAGAAGTGGCAGAAAATTTCTCAGAATACAAACTATGTAACCGACAGTTTTGCATATGTATGTCTCATCAGGATATACTGACTTAAGTGATTTTGGTTTAAGGAAATTATTTCAAGTACTCTGACTGTTGCATAGATAGGCTGTGACCTTTTTTTTTCACAGTACTGCCAAGTTGTCCTACTTCTGCCTTTTTATTAATCTAAGTCTGCTTTTTGAAAGCATTTTATTCACCTTGAGCCTGAGTTTATGGCATAGTACTTATTCCCCAAGCACACACAGTTCTGGAGACAAGTCAAGCCAGGGACAGAGCGGAGATTACAAACAAGAGGGGAATCACAGAAAAGAAGAATAAAGAAGTTGTAGGAGCATACAAAACACTTAGAGAAGACAGGAAAGTGAGGAAACATGGACATTGTGTAGTCCACAAGGCCTTGCATGTCGACTGTTGCTCATACTTGCCTTTGTTCTCTGGTATTTATCTCAACTTCTTTTAAAGGCTTTAAGGTGGAAGAGGAGGACGGTTTCCACAAAACAAGAAAGACTGAAGTCAGTTACATACTATAAAGCTGGAGTGATTTAATAACAAGTCTCTTGGGGACTACATCTTTCTCACTCCTGTAAGAATCAGCAAACCAATACAAGAGTGTTTATTTGTGTTTAATTCAATCTTCATTTCAAAATATTGTGCTCTTCTGTAGTCATATAATATTAGCTAAAATAATATGGAGATGCAGGTTACCTTGAATACCGATTTCTAGCTGATGCTACAGGGAGCTAACATGTTCTTGATCTAAAAATTATTTCGCCTTGAGAAGCACTTTCTCATTTCATGCAGCATTTGTACATAAAGCTACAGAGTCCTCCTGAGTAGAAAGATGTTGTTTATATGAGTTGCTTCAGAATACTGATGTTATTCCATACTGATGTTATTCCAAAATGCATTGCAAGACAGCGGCCCAGTGACTCATGGATCAGGTACGTGATCATCTTGTGTAAGTGCCATGTCATTCTTTCACATTTTTAGCCACACTGGGAAGCAAATGGTCTTTTCCAAGGTACTAGTTGATTGACTTTTACTTCTCTGCAACTATAAGTGGCACTCAGACACTTTGAGAACTCCACAGCCTACTCTTATGTGGAGGAATTAATGGACTGAATGAGCTTTTGGTGCAAAACAAATACATTATCTCAAAAGGCTGAGACGGCTATTTGCTGTCTTCATGAGGAAAGAGAATAAAATCATTATCATACAATGTCTATCACTAGCCCATATGGAATGCATTTGAAATTCAGACTTTCCAAGCAAAAAGAAAATTATCATACATACACACACACACACACACACACAAAACGAAACAAAAAAAACAACAACAAAAAACCAACCAACCAACCAAAAAAACAAAACGAGAGAAGAAAGTTGCAAGTAATTTCAAATATAATTTCCTGGAACTTTTGACTATTAGTTTTTAAGCATTTTCTTATCAGAAACAGAGAGGACCAGTCACAAACTGCAGGGAAGTATCAATGTGAAATATTGAGGCATAGTTGTTTAAGACCTTTTTTGATGGGAATGAGAATTCAGAAGACATGAATTTAGATATTGGAGGTAGTAAACTACTGTGATTATTTTTAGATTATTATAGTCCATGAACACAGCCTGACAGGGAAGTGTTAGTTTTATTCGTGCCCTCAGTGTCCAGACAACATAATCTGTGTACAATCTTTTACTTGTCCTGACAATAGCTGTTAATGAACAGGTCTCAATTTATTTCACCTTCACACTTTGAAAAATAGAACATGCATACCCAGGCTGCATGGAGAAAAACACAGATCATAGATTTTGCTGTGTCATCTGGATTTCCTATTCATGTGGAAATACAGTACTTCAGACAGGAACACTATTCACATATGCAAACTAAGCAGGCTGAGCTCTGCACAGTAACTCCTGCTGAAAGAGTGAAATTCATACAATAAATTGGAGTGTGGTTTCTAATTCTTCTAAGTTCTGGTACAGTTACATTTTCAATACAGTAATCATCTAAGTTTAATTACTGCAGCACTGTTCAAAGCCAGAGGTGTTCCTAATTTTCCTGGGTTCTGGATGAATCCAGAAGGCATCTGAATGGGGAGTCATTCTGTCTGTCCATCATTGTCCATTTTGTAATCGGAAAAGTCTGAGATCAAATAGACTTTATATTTTCTTTCATTCCCTTGAAAATAATTTGCTATCATACTTATTTTTAACTTTCATTTTCTCATAAGGGACTGGGATACAAAAAAGATTTTATAGGTTCCGCATGTTAATTTTACAACTATTGACTTCAAATTAACATAATCATTTTCCCACCTACAAAGGAGGGCTGCCAGACTTGGCAAGGACAGAGTTTTAAGAAGACCTCTATTGGTCCATAAACAACCACAGGTAAACAAGTGTTCATATGCCATTCATTTCTCTTATAGATGTAATGTGCAATTTTCAAGTCACTCTTACCTGCTTATTGACCGAGATCCTATCAGTTCAACCTATAAGCCTTCACAAAGAGAAATTTCTTTGGTACCACAGCACCACTTCCACTTTGATTTTACCAGATATTCTTACCAAAATGTCGGTAAAGACTTATCCGCTGTTTGTGAGAAAAAACCAAACTTGCCTGTGGCAGAGAAGGATGCATATGATATATGAACACTGGATTTTTCTTCTTTGGTTCTGTTACTTCATGAACCATCTCCTATCAGCACTATTCTTGCATATTTCTTTAGGTCTAATCTTGTTTTGTGTGTTTTCTTCACAACGGGGAAAAGGACAAAAAGGTGGAAATAACGCTGTTTCTGAAATATCACTGTCGTTATTCTGAAGAAAGTACATATTCCAGCTGCTGCTTTTGCAAAAAGAGAGATCAAGTGTATGACTTATTTCCTTTACAGTTATCTTTGATTATGGAAAGATAACTGTTCAGTTATGTAGTTTGTCTTCTTTTCTTTTTGAAACAGAGCTTCAGTAACTGTGAAAGTAAGAATTATGTTATTGAAAAAAATTTAGCAGAATCTCTTTTTTCCGACCTCTGGCCTCTCTCAAATGATGTGCAAATAATAACCAAATCTTTGTTTACACAGTGTCTGAAATAGATCATCTTTGCACAAAGTTCTGAAAACTGAATCAAATCTGCATCAAAATGACGTCACAGTAGTTTGTAGAAAACATGATCTCGGATTATCACTTTCCCTTCTCCAATATAATTTACAGCCACACATTAAATGCTACAATGCATAAAAGCATTTTGGTATGGATTATAGTAACCAAGTGAACTGTTTTATTTCTCATTGCCAGTACCAACAAATGGGATCTACTCTAGTAGGCACAGTGCGCAGCAATCATGTAGGCTGTATTTCCTCTGGGCATTTATGAGACCTTGAGTGGTTGAGGGCACCTTGCAGCCTCATGCTTGACTGTAACTAAAGACTTCAGATCAAGTGTAATGCCAGAATCTTTGGTATTTGCCATAATTGGAAACCTACTTATAAAGGAGCAAAAAACTTCAGCTTTTCAAGCAGAACAGAGGATGACAATTGTCAGCGTCAAACTCAGTAAAGAAGCCCAAATTTCAGATGTTTCAATTATTTTCGGCTGGCTCTGGTACAAAACCAAGGTGACAGGCTTAAGAGGATACCCAAAGTTAGATTATGCTCCTTCATGCACAACTGTGTAATTTCATTTTATTTCTAATGTTTATCTGTGAAAGTTCATTTTATTTCTAATGTGTTAAATGCCTTATTGCAGCATTCAGGATGACACTGAAAATGAGATCGCCTTTAGGACCAGTGAACAGTTCTATGCTTTCCTCTTCCACTCTTCCCTTCTCCTTGACTTTTGTTGCTTTCTACCCTTCTCATTTTCCTTCCTGCAGCAATTTCAGGTCTGGGTTTCAAGCAGGAACTTTCTTGCCATTCATCTCTTTAATAACTAACCATTAAATGTTCACATTTTAATTTTAATTAGCATTATTTACAAAATAAGACAAATAGGGAACCACTGCATTCATATTTCAGAAGCGTTCTTCCAGACTGGATGCTTATTGCATATAACACCATAATATCAAAAGTCTACTATGTTTCTAACCCTATGAACTAGAACACACTCAAAGGTGAGAAAGAGGGGAGAACAGAAGCAACACCTTTGATATAGCAAGACCCAGATGCTTATCAGGACACCTGACACAGCTGGTTTAATCTTCATTAGGCACCTTTCAAGTGAACAGAGTCACTGACATTACCAAAGTGTTCTGTCTTTTCAGTTTTAGTTTGTTTTTTTTTAATTCCTTAGAACTCTAAAAGAAACACTAATGTCACCATTTGGAGGCCCCTAATCACCTTTTAAAATACAAAATTAAATAAAAAATATCTTCCAAATTTGTTATTGCACCAAACCAACTTTTTAGCTCACTCCTTTTCTAATGCTTTCCTCTATCCTTTTCTAACACTTTCCTGCCTAAGTATATATGAAGAGTAAACAATTCTCCTTCCAGTATCCTTTGGTAGGCTAAGCAAGCCAAGCCCTTTCAGGATCTAAACTACGGAGCAAGGCTAGCCTAAAGCACAGCAGTGCATTCACCTGGCTCAGCTCATCCATACTTGCTTAGTCCTGCATATTTGCTTCGTCACAGCAGTATTCCTGTGCTAATTAATGCTGTCACTCAGCACAGCTAAGCTAGCTGCAACAAAATGCTGACACCATAGTATTACTTCCAAATTTAGAAATAGCTTTGCCTTAGCTACTCAGGTCTCTGTACAGCACTGCACGGTGTACATATACTCTTAACAACCTCTTGCAGAGCATATTATCTACCCTTGACCATTCAACTAATTCTTCCTTGCAGTTCTTCCAGCTTGGATTACCTCTCTTCAACATGGGTGACAACAGCTGTACTCTATAAAGGAGATCTCAGCAGGGCCTTGTACAATGGTATTAGTTCTTTTCTACCTCTACTGGAAATACTATACCTGATACATATGATACAAATCAGGTATACCTGATACAAATCTATCCCCTACCAAGTTGCCTAGTAGCCATCTTTCAATAAACTAAGCCATATTCAAACCTGAGGCTGTCAATATGGAAGAAGAGAGAAAAGACTATTCATTGTTATGTCTTTTCCTCTTTCCTTTCACTTCCCTTCCACCTCTTCTGGAAGCTGTCTCCTTTCCAGCAGTCACATGAATAACAAAGCCTTCAGACTGAGCCACTGGGGACAAAAGAACAAAAGACAAGTGGGATTAAAAATGGCAATCCAGCCATGGACACAGTGGCAACTGCCATATGACTTGTTAGGTGTGGGAGGTTAAATTTGAGAAAAAACTTCTTCTCAGTGAGGGTAACAGAGCACTGGAACAGGCTGCCCAGGAAGGTTGTGGAGTCTCCTTCTCTGGAGACATTCAAAACCCACCTGGACATGTTCCTGTGCGACCTCACCTAGGCGTTCCTGCTCCAGCAGGGGGATTGGACTAGATGATCTTTTGAGGTCCCTTCCAATCCCAAACATACTGTGATACTGTGATACTGTTTTCCCATTCCTGTTGCCACTCACTGTCTGGGATGACAAGACAAGGTGCAAATGGTCAATATGGTTATATCAGCACTACAGCAAGATTAGGTTCATCGTCATAGGAAAGAAGATACACTTGCTGGTGATGGGGCCAGGCTGCAGGCAAAGAGGCAAATCCACTGAGATTATGCTGTTGAGATAATCCAAGATCAGAAACTGGTATTGCAAAACCAGAGGAGAATGATTCAGAAGAATTTCCTCTTGATGTGAGGAATCACTACCAGCAGAATGAGCTAGAAAAACAATTTTACCCAGAGGAAGCTGGCAGAAAAGCAAAGTTTGAGAAAATCTGGTGGTTATGGCACCTGTATGGAACAAAAATCATCTCTATTACTACAAAAGATTTGAACCTGTGGCCTTCACCTTCCATGTAATTAGTGTAGCCACTGATTTCTAGCAGCAGGCAATTAAATTATCCTGAGGTAAAGAATAGTTAACTGTTTTCCATAGAGGCACCCCAAAATGACTCCAAGCAAATAAGAAGCTTAAACCAACTTTAATTTGGGACTGAAACCAAATGACAGATTGAAACCAATGACAGAACCAATGCAAACCGGGGATGTAATCCAAAATCAGTCAGCACTCTGGCAACATTTAATAAACTGCAGGTTTGATACACCTGTTGGGGATATTATTACCCTAAGACCACACAAGAATGATGATCCACAGCACACACACAGTGACACAAAAGAGAAGCTTCTCTCATTCAAGGGTACCCAGGAGAAGGAGCAGGGCAGGGCAAGGACTCAAGGACATATCCAGAAAAATAATCAGTCACCAAGGAGAAGATGAGAGCTCTCAATCTCAGGAAGTCTCCTTAGACGACACCCTTGATCTAAGGGGAGGGCTCTGTTCACAGTTCTACTGCTTCAGGGAGACCACTCAAAGGGAGCCTTTGGTGGGAGCCCCATTTTATAGCCAGGTTAGATCTGGCTGAGGTCATTATGAGCATGGTCCAGAAGATCCTCTGGGCCTGGGCATCTTGTTGGCTGAGGACCCTGCTTATCGACCGGGGTCGCAGCCCTACTGCTCCCCCAGCCAGGTGAAGTGAACATGTGAGGAGTCACTGTGCCCTGGGGTGGGAGGACATGATGGTCTGCATCAACCAAGGTGCACACAGCCAAGGTGCATATTTGAGGACAGCTACAGTGGGGCCCAAATGCACAAAAGAGCAATCAACTGTCCTACTGAAAGCTCCAGATCTCATCAGGGTCTGTGCAACTGCCTCAACTGTGTATATAAACCACACGAGTTCCAAGATAAGGACTTGATAAAAGAAAATCGACTTTGTTAACAAACCGCATTTTCCAGTAAAAAAAAAAAAAAATTACGCACTCAAAAAGTCCCACCTGATAAGATTTAACTGCAATTTGAACTCCAGACAAATAAAGGAATCCTAAGCCCAAGCTCTGGGCAATTTTTAGAGCACAGTAACTCACTGTTGATCTCTTCCAAACTAAATATGATCAGTAACAACAGTTTCATTTAGCGTTAACAAGAATTATTATGCACATATGGCATAAGCATTTCTAGCATACCATGGCATTTGGCTGAAAGCCTAATGATATTTTTCAAATTTATAGTGCAGTATGTGAACATTCTAATTTTTTTTCTATCTTTCACAGAGTAAATTATTCAAGCTTTATTTCTTGGCCCTGGAAAATAGTACTATACTGGGCTTCCATCCAAGAAGGGCTTCTTAAAGGACTAACAGGTTTAGATCATCTCTGTAAGAAAGGAAGTCACTTGATTATTCCAGAAAGAGAAATAAAACTGAATTCAAATCACTTTAATTTCTCAATAAACATTCCTCCCAGTGGAAGTGCTTGGTGGTCAGCCCAGGAAAACTGAACTCTCACAGCAAGTGCACCTAGAGCTGCACATGCCTGCCTTGTATTGTCTTCTTTCAGGTGGAACAGCAAGTGTAAGAGGCCCAGAGAACATTTTCTCATTCTACTACCGCATTCCTTTTGATCCATTCTGACACTTGCTGCAGCTGCTACCACCACAGGCTTATGATTTCTGTGCTAAATTTGCTACAAATATAGGAATATAAAGGTAAATATAAAAAGCCAAGGTAAGAGGCATTGGCAAGAGACATACTATAAGTAAAAATTATTTGTTAATGCTGGAACATGTAACAGATCTTAGAAACTCTGATGAGATTAACTGCAAAAATCAAAGAAATACGACAACTATCGTGTTTTTGCAGATTTTGACATTTTAGTGTACTTAGAAAAGAATCCCAGATCTAAATGTCATCATAATACTGCTCTGTATTTTTAGGCATCTTCTTCATCTGCTTATTCTGAAGCAACTCTCTTCAACAGCAAGCGAAATTATTTCTGCCTGCAGCAAGTAGAATCATGCGCTATGATGCTTCTGAGTCTAACTGATCTCTACTGATGTGTACCAGCTGGGATTATAGGGCTGGCTCCAACTAAGAATTTAGGTGCCTCAGGCAAGGCTTGAATAGAAGTGAGGCTCCTAAATCCAAAGCTGCAATTCAAAATACTCAGAGATAGCTGATGTTCAAGCTTGGAGGTACCTAAACTAACTAGCTATCTCTTTATTTTACCTTAAAATTTCCTAAGGACTTAGAATTCTGCTTCTACATGTGTCCTGGAGTGTCCCAGCAAGAGCAGTGTTTGGTCAAGCTTGCCTTATTCCTCCACCCTTGAGTGTCTTACTGCGGTAGCAGTTCCAAAGCATGTCAACACACTGGAACTCTTCCTTTCACAAAACACAGCAGTAACTTGTTTTTAAAATACAGATCAAAGAGGTCATACCTGCCTTCTATATAGCATCCATGTAGTTAAAGTACTCACCCGAGCAGTGGGCGATCTTGATTCATTTCTCAGAGGCTGGGAGTTTGCCAGCTGCCATGCTGGGCAAGAGCCCTCTCTGTTACTCCTGTCAAAGCTGTGATACTTTGAATAATAATTCAAGGTTCATGCAGTCAAAAAAAAGAGTACCAGGTTGAGCATTATGCTTTATCCTAATGATCCAGATGGTTTTCCTTGCAAGAGATGCCTTTGATAACATGTCAAGTCACTATCTGACATCTACTAATATGAAAAAGGATCCTTTTGGATGAAAAGTGCTATGCAAATGTAAACACCCTTTTATTAATGAAGTAATATGAGTTGAACTCTAAAAATAAAGAGCAGATTAGGTCCCAGATTGGTAACCATCAGAAATTTCTCTCTGGACCCTGCCAAGAAAATCATTCAGAAAGGCAATGAAACTGCTGAACAAGAATAAAGCCTTTTAATTAAAAACATAGGGTGCAAAACATGGGAGTCCCATGCTGAGAAAAGCAGAAATGGTAGAAAAAGTTCCATACAGAACAAACCAAACTAGATTCAAAAGTGACAGACTCAGTTTTGCAGGCTAGACATAACCAAACATAGTCAGCAGCAGCAAATTACATCTTTGTCTCCCCCAGTGATGTGTTCAATTACAGAGACAAGAGTTTCATGCAAAGTGAACAGCACAGTAAGTAATTAATTGCAGTGCAGATACTTTGAACTCTGAGAGCTGTGTTATGTTCTGGCTGTCATCACTTGTTCTGCAAAAATCAGAAGATTTAATGTGTCAACTTTTGTTGAACACAGAGTTTCTTTGTATTTTCCAAATGAAACTCAGACAGAAGCAAGATGTGCTACAAATCTCAGAAGGGTTTTACTCCAGACTTTTATAGCAGCTTTATAGGTGCATTAGACAACTCTGTATAAATATCAGCTTATTAGTCAAGCTGGGTTTTGGTGGCAGCTTTATCAAGGCTGTTTGACAGGGATAGACAGCAAAAAGATGGGGCAGGGATCACACATAGGAGGAGGTTTCCAAAGCAAAGTGCAACAGCAGTGTTTGACAAAAACTTACTGGGAATTGAGCTGCAGTCAGACACACTTTTCTGAATGCAGTTAAACTGTGTTTAGTGGCTACCAACTCCAACCACGCATCACTAACGTCCTGCCAGAACCTCCTGCTGTTCCTTCAGCTCCGTTGACAGTCACTGCACTTGCTGCTCCTAGCCCAGTCTAGTATGTAAAAGTGATCTGGACTAAGGAGCAACGTTTAACCTGCCAGGCACACACTGTTATGAGTACATTGCTGTGATCTGGATCATATGATGGACTTAATTAGCTTCTCATTAGTAAAACTTGCAGATCCAGTATAGATCATGGGTTCTAGTGTGAAGAAGGGGACAGCAATAGGTATGCTGATTTCCTGGCAGTAAATGCTCCCTCAGGTTCAGAAAAAGTATTAAAGCACAACCTTAATGGGAGCAGCAAGGTATTTTGAATGAAACTGGGATGGAAACTGCAGCTGAGACCAAGAGTTGGAAGTCTGCTGCAGAAAAAAGGGAAAGATGTGTGGGATATGGCAAAGCAACTGTAAGGCTTGGAAGCCAAAAGGGATTTACACCACATTAGTTTTCAGAAGGTCCACAAATAATAGACAAGAGGAACTAGGGTGCTTGATAGAGACCTGCTGGGATTCAGCCTGTGGTTTTAGGCATACTATCAGAACATTTAAGCAGCGAGCAGAAAAGTGGGATCATTTCTGGAGGGACTGCAGGATGCAAGTGCAAATCTTGGAACACAGGTGCCGTAGGCCTTCTTTGGACAGTTGTGCTGAACAGTAAGTTAGCTGCCAAGTGAACAGTGAAGGTTTAGT
The DNA here is from genome assembly GCF_963082525.1 of Nesoenas mayeri. Lineage (NCBI taxonomy): Eukaryota > Metazoa > Chordata > Aves > Columbiformes > Columbidae > Nesoenas > Nesoenas mayeri. Next base: position 43,972,081 of record NC_137548.1, read on the forward strand.
ACAGCAGTCAAGTATGGAATAGACAATGGCCTTGGCTCTTGCTGTGTATGCAGCTACATGCAGATGAAAAGGACATTGCTAGCTGGAGTTGTATTTAATATTATCTTTGGATTATGGAAATGGAAGTGAAAAGGGGGCAAATCCTCTCAGTTGGACTGATCATAATTAACTTGACCTCTGTCTCTGCCTGTTCCCCAAACTATTATCTCGGTTGGCAATTAGCTCAGTGTGGCTGTTTGGCTACACAGTCGTAAGTATAAAGCCATTGCATACTTTCCGTATACCTTCTGTATAAGCAAACAAAAACCATTAAGAGTAACAAGCTGAATTATTATAGTAATCCTATCTAAAGACTCAGAACAGATGACTAACAGGCCAGTATAATCCGCAGGTTCTTAATAGAGCTAACAGAAATACCACACAACTGTCTGTCCCAGCTAAGTAGCTAAGTCCACATCTCATTTTATGGGTTATGGAACTTTATGGATGTTAGATTGTTGTTTTGTTTTGTTGTAACAAGGCTAAAGATCAAGAGTGGGTTTTGTATTATTTTTTTTTTGGCTTCTTGTTTTAATGAAAACAAACAAGGAAACAGTAAAAAAAAATAGAAAATTGAAAACTCATTTTCTAAATGAAAATTTTTCCTTTTTCAACTGAGAACAACTTTTTTTTTTTTTTTTTTTTTACAGAACACTTTACTCAGTCTGAAAGGATGCATTTTTCTTTACTTTTGGGTTGGATATAATTTTTTCTTTAGGATGATATTTGAAACAAGGAGGATGGCTGTTTATACAACTTTAATAGTATTGTCAGTCAGCATGTTTATAGCTTTTCTGAGTACAGAGTGCATTCCTCTGATGTTTTAATGCAGTATGTTTTGACAGAAAATTGGTCTGTATGTTTTATCTTCCTTAACACTCTTTAACAATGTGTAAAATTAAACTGGGTTTCAAAGCAAAAGATGCATTTATTTTCACAAATTAATAAAACTATCAAAAGACCCACTATAGTACATACAGAAAATAAATGTCATTATCAACTAAACCAGAAATTATAATGTTAGGCTAATACCAGCCTAATGTTGAAAATAAACTCTCCTTCACAGCTTTCATATTTACAAAAGATGAGCAATCTCCTAATAAAAGGTTCATATTCTTTTGTGAGTTATAAAGGGTCTTTATGGTCTTTCAAATTAATTCATTACGTAAACTTTCTTTCAAGTTTTCTAGACTGCCAACCACCTTTCAGGCTGTATACAATTCTAAGCTTTTCAGCTTCTGTTTCCATTTGGCTATATGCCCAAGCCCTATTTAAATTATTGTATTAATTATCGTTATCATTTTTGATGTGAGCTGCTCTCTGGAATTTGGACTTTTACATGCAGGTCTAGGAGGGATAAGGTATCAAGTCAAGATGCAATTCTATTTTGATGTAAGAATATACAAATCTTGTACACAGCAGCTATTCAAAATCAGCAAATAAATACCAAAGTTCTTGTTGACAACTTCTGAGTCCCTTTCAAACTGTATTCAAAAACTCTCTCCTTAGCCTTGTCTCTGGAATACAGGAGTCCTGTTCAGGTTATATCCAGCTTCCATGTTTGTCTCCATGGTTGTTTCCTTCTTCACAAACATACACCTCCTTTTCCAGTAGTACCTACCCAAAAATATTCTACCATGGCACCGCAGTTTTAAACAAGCTTTTACTTGTCTTTGTTTAAAGTAAAAATATTTTTAAAACTATATCTTCTACAATTATTTAAAGTGAAGTCATAGGATGATTAATCTATAGTTGTAGGATAATTCAGGTTGGAAGGGAATTGAGGATGAGAATGGTGTTTCACTGAGACATCCTGTACAGGATACCTACAAGAAGAAAATGGCAAGAAATCCACAATCGTATTTTGAAATGGATTTAATCAGTTTCTCTCAAAACTGGCCCAAACAGTAGCCCAGTTCTTAATATGATCCAAATTGAAGTTGTAAATTTCTAATCAGTTTCAATAAGAGAAATGTCTATCTTTTGACAGGATGAAAAGTTCTATTTCAAAGTAATTCAAAACTTTTTTTTTTTTTTGACAAAGTTGTAGATACTTATCCATTTTCTCTCAGTATCCAGAAAAACAGGGAAGCTATTAGTGTAATTTGTTGGATAGTTATGGCGAATTGGGATAAATTATTTTTGTTGAACCACCTAAAACCACCAGAAAGCAGGATTATTAGCTAATCCTTTATTCATACAGGAGCAAGTGGGATTTATCAGCCCTACTTTCTTCCTTTTCCCTCTGCAATGTTTATATTGCCCTGTGCAGCGTGGAAGTCCTAGATTGCATACTTGTAGCAATTGCCTTTTACAACAAGCTTTTAGCCACATTAAAAGCACTGTATTGTTATACAGCACTGTTAAAGGCCTCCGACAAAATGTTGAAAAAAGTGTGTATTGACATTTCAGCTTCCCCTATTGTTAAAAATAACAAGATTGCTGGTAAATAGCCATGTTTAGAGGTAATTTCCTTGTGGTATCTTAAATATAGGAATCTTTATTTTCATGTCTTTGTTGGCAGCTAATGATGTTCCAACACTGTTTGTCTGTAGTAACAGTTCTACTTACAACTTTATATATCAATTTTAAAAAGATCTTTGTCCAGATAGATAACTATACTTTTCCATCCTAGTAAAATGTTAGAAATAAAGAGCATGGGCCTGATCTCTGTCCTGCAGAAAAATGATAAAAAATTATCACAAGACATACAAGCAAGATACTCGTTCTAAAACAATGAAATATCTGGAGTATACACCTTTTCATTCACTGAAAGGACTTTCTTCTTTCTTTGGTGAGGTAGAAGTGTTATGAAAAGAGTAGCAGACTGAAGCAATGAAAGAACAGAATAGATGTATGCACTAGCATTCTCAAATATGACAGATGAATATTCACACATTTGCTAGATGCTAAAATTGAGAACAGAAAGAAGCAGGACAAACCCAGCCTGTCCAAATTCAACATGCAAATTGAAAAGCTTGTCCAAAATTCCTGGGCCCTGTAACAAAGGAACACAACGTTGACTAGTTTAATGTTTGTCTTATGTGTCACAGGGCTTTTACAGCATGTCTGGGCCATGTTGATACTGACCTTTACTAAACTCCCAAGGCTACCTTGACTTCCTCTCTCATCCAGGTCCAGGTGCAGATTTACTAGAACACCTGTGGATGCTGAACTCCCAACTAGTACCAACCAGTGCAACACAGATATTCTGGTTGTGTAGGAGCTGTATCATGTCCTGCTGTGCTTCCCTATTCCCCTAAAGCAGGGATGCTTGTGAAACCATCAAAGACAATTCCGCCCCGTGGCCAGTGCTGAGGGGCAGCTTAGGAAACTACATACATTTTTATGGTGGAGACAGCAGCCTAGTCCTAGCTCTTGTCTTTTCCATCTGCCTTCTCTGCATCCTCCTGTGGGCAAGAAGAATTTTGCATGGCAACTCCAATATTCCTTGTAGTACTAGACTCACTACCTGTCAGGAACTCTCCATTTTTTTGCACATATATAAAAAAGCTGTTCATGTAATTAATACCACATAAGACTGGTATTTCTGGGTACTACCAGGCATTCTATGCATTTGCTGTAGGCAGGTAGTCCTTCTGTGCACACAAAGTGTATGCTAAAACAGTAAGACACCTGTGCCCTGAAGTGTCTTATTTAGTTTCTTCCCTGGAAAAGCCTTAATTTTCCCCAAGGAAAAAGCCACTTCCCCTTCTCATAGGCAGGGTTTGGCTGTCTGTGCCCACAGCCAGCTCTGATTGTACAGTTGAAACCTGGGATCAAGTTGCTGAAGAAAAAGCTGTGTGAGAGCTGTGAGAAGCCCCATCAATGGCCTCTTCTCCCAGTTTGGTTGGAAGCCACTTTTAAGCTGAGGTCCTTGCCCTTAGTCCTGAGCTACATGGCAGCTGTATCTGTGCTTGACCTTGCTGATCTGGATTCTGATCTACTGGCTTGAGTTCCTGGCTTAACTTTGGTCCTGCCTCATTACTATGGTCTCGTCCGAAAATCACAGGACTGAGGCTGGCCCTGGTTATTGCCACTGGACGTGCTCTGTTCCTCTTTGTCACATACAGGTGGACTGTGTCCTTGTTAGTGTGCCATGGCCTGCTGTCAGCTTCTGCTCCTGGATCACCTTACCTTGCAGAGCAGCCCTCTCTTGCTGCTCCCTGTTATTTCCCTCCAGCAGGAAACATAGGTTTATGAGGCAATAATGGAAAAATATATATTCTTTATATTTCCACTGCTGCTTTTCACTCTTTCTTAACTTCTGATATTTTTTATTATTTTTTCCTTCTATGCATACCTCTGTGTCTTTTCTCATGTTTTTTTCATGAGTTTGTGGGGTTTGTTTTGGCTTAGTTTGTTTTTTCCCTCTTCCATGAGGGATCAGTCCATGAGGGAAGTACATTGCTGCCTGGTGTCTGGCAAATGGGTTCGAATGACACTGAGACATACAGGGAAGTGGCAGAAGGCTGGTCTAAGTCACATTTGCCTGACTGCATTCCTAAATTATGTGGTCCAGACTGGTGAGGTTTGAGATTCCAAAAATAAAAAATTATACAAGAAATTACACTTGGGTTTACTGAGCCATTGCCCCACCATGATCTTCTAGCAGAAGGTCCTCTGCTGTTCTTAGTGGTATGGTTTAGAGGTGGACTTGACAGTGCTATGTTAACAGTTGGAGTCAATGATATGAAAGGTCTTTTCCAACCAAAGCAATTCTATGATTCTAGTAGAGGAATTTTCTGCTAGAAGTACTGTAGATGACATGTAAAAAGTTTATGATTAGTCATAGTAATTAAAAATCAGCAAAGGCATCATGTCAGCTTCAGTACCTTCCTATTCTTCTCTGCAAGCCAGGAAGACCTTTCTGTGATTTCAAATGTTTACAGTACTATCTACACTACTTTTTACTAAGAGCTGCAATTTGGGGGTAGTGTCTTACCAACCTTTCTCAGTGTAGTACAAATGCAGTTAACTTTAATTATTGGTACAGGAATGTCTGCAATTTCAGGCAGTCCCAAAGCTCTTTAGATTCTTCTAAGATGAAAATTTATGGGGTGCAAGTGCTGCTTGTTAACAATAACAAATGACATAGTTCCCACAGAAAAAAACAAGACATAATTTACAGTATTTTGTAAGGTTACTCTCCCAAATTTTCACCTAAATACATAATTATTTGCTCATTGACATAAGCTTTACACAAAGAGTACTGAACAGGGCTACAGAAAGGTAATACCAATTAATTACTACTAATAATTGTCATTTCATAATCATGTTAAATTTTAATTTCCTTCTGCCAGTTTGTTAAAGTGCCAATTGCACATCTCCTTTTTCATGTATTATGAAAAAGAGTAATCATTTATATGTAAAGAGCAATCTTATATAATTCCTAAGTTAATTCTGCAGCAGCTTGAGGTGTATCTTCAGGACTCTGTAGCCATGCTGAGCTCTTTGAAGAGTCCAGTGAATGGGAAATTAACATGCCAGAATAGCCTTATTAGAACCAAATAAACTGCTCACTCAGAACACTTTAATCTCAACGATCTAGAAATATTCAGCAAAAGGAGATATTAAGTGACACCACAGCTTTAGAGTGCACACCAGTAATAAACATCATTTGATGTTTTTGCTATCTATCTTTGCAGAATGAGAAAGGACAGACACAGCTTTTTGCAGGGAGACTGTTCTTCCTATTTGGTTATGATGTGAAGGCTCCTCTGTCTTCACTGAGCTGAGGACAACAGTGCCGGCAGAGGGACATGCAGACAGCTGTATAAATTTGCATATTGTAACTTCATTCTGCAAAACTCCAGGCAGAAGAGCTTATCCTGAACACATCACCTGATATGGGGAACACAATAAGTGTGTAAGTGATGCCAGTCCAAGTTCCCATATTTCAACTGTAGGATTATGCATAGCTCTGTTAAAGCTGAAGTCCCCAGACAGTGAAAGTCCTCCTACTGCTCCCAGACAAAGAAGAATCTCTTTTAAATTAACAAGAGCAGTCTTCTAATATTGAAGATCAAGTTTCTACTTGTTTTCATTGTTCTTCATTATTGTCATGCATTGTAAAGTTACTACATACCAAAACACAGTAACATGTTTCAAATTTTGGTTGTTGACTGGAACAATCCCTATGTGCCTCAGCAGTTTCCAGGTCAGAGGGATATGGCTTTTTCTTTAAAAACGTAAGGTACAGGAAGGGAAAGGAAAACATAAAATTTCCTTTCAGTCTTTCTAGATTCTACCAGCGAGGCAGAAACTCTTTATTTCAATACAATATAACAAAAATAAAGCTGAAGTAATTGGCAAAACCCCCTTGGAAATAATATAAAAGAATAGTTGGGGGTTAGAGAAGGGAGGAGGGAAGCCCAAAGGAAAATTTGCTATGAAGAAAACTGAGTAACATTTTATTGCATGAAAAACACATTGGGGAAAAAACAGTGATGTACTTAGCAATTGTGGCATAGTCACAAGTTTCTCTGAGCTCCTTATCCTATCTCCTTTTTTTATTTTTTAATATGGCACAGAAAAAAATTACACTCTAAGACAATGTGAAGCTCAGCAAATTACTCCATGTGGTTTCCACTTTATGTTCAGTTCCTCTTTTATTTTCTCCCACATTCTGCTGATGTTCTGTAAATGCTATTATTCTTTTTTACACAGTCCTAACTGGCAAGTCCTAACAAAACTAGCCAAAAGAAACACATTTCTGTATATTTCACTTTCTCTCTATTTTTCTCAACTCTTTTGCATTTCATTTTTCATCCTTTTCCTTTTCTCAAGTATTTGATGCAGCTAAAACCAAAGTAACAGAGAGATTGAGGGTTAAACAAATATTAGAGAGGAGAACTAGGGTTAATGGAAAAGATCAAGAAAGAAAATTAAGGTTGGATATGAAGAAAAGCTATTGGCAATGATATTTACTGGATTGCTTTAGAAAATTTGGAGACTCAAGGTCATTTACTTTAAGACTGTATCACTATTATTGTTATTTGTTGTTGTTAGTACCATAAAGAAGAGAATACACAGATCACTAAGAGGTAAGACTTTAAGAAGACACACCAATTTATTCAGTAGGTGTGACAACATTCTATCTGGTTCCTTGGACTCTCCATGGACAATGCTTGTCACAGGTCCAATCTTGCTCGTGTCCATCACTGCAAGTTTTCTGACTCTGTGACAAGAATTATAGCAAATTATTTCTCTGTTACAATACTCCTCAAGATTTTGCCTGGGATTTCTACTAAGGATAATTTCACTGATAGCAAAGTTTTCCTATAATCTGTGAAATCCAGTAATAATCAGTAAGAATCATTATTACCATGGTGTTCAGAGGCTGCACACGGCCTCTGTAGCAGTGTGCCATTGAGGTTTACTATATAAGTCTAATCATCTATAGATTACTGTACAGTCATAAATGCTAAGATCAAATGTAACAAACCTTCAATAACAGCACCATTAACAATAACATGTTCTCAAGTGAACTTGTAATGGAGAATGTTTCTGAAGTCGAATGACTGACATGGGATCTTTCTTAAATCTGTCTTCGATAAAAAGATGTGGGTGTGCTATTGTTCTGCTTACGTGCTCTCTAAGATTTTCAAACATCCAAGTAATTTAAAAGAGCAGATAATTTATTCACCAAATTCTATCAGGAGGAGACATCACATATCAATACATAACAATTTCCTCAAGCAGAAACCATGCCAAATCACCGCAAGTCTCAGTTCTTCATGGTAATTTTCCAAGACTTCGATGTGCTTAGGTGCAATGGAGCTGCTGAAGGCAGTCACTAGGTGGCAGACTTTCATCTACTGAAGAAGTCATTGAATTTGCCTCAAAATTTGCTGGCAAGGCTCTCGTTGCAATAGCACGTGCACTTTTTAACGATATCTGTCGACTTCAATAATACTCAAAGAAAATATAATATGAAGAGAGACAACACCACTTACAGAGCTGACTCTTTTTGTCATGTCCTTAGCTTGGGAAAAAATAATTTTCTAATAGTCTGTCATGTTTTATTTTTTTATAATTTACAAGCCTGATTAAATAATTTTCCTTTGTTCAGGTTGCATGGTCTAGTCAATAGCATTTTGCAATATAATGGGAAATTTCTTGAGTGGTGTGAGTAGGGCCCATGCCATTATAATATTGTATAGGATTGCATATTGTATAATATTGTATAGGATACAAAAATAAGCACACAAAGTTAAACAGAACAATAAGATCTTAGGGAACACTTACGTACAGTCACTGCTACAGTAAAGTGAAGGTATTCTCCACTTAAGTAAGCTGGCTGGAGCACTAGTAAGAGTCTAGTTCTGATATCATACATCTAAATGGGGACTACAAATACACAAAAGATCTGAGCAGTTAGAACCACCCTAAACGCTATGTTGCCATAAGCACTCTGGCATCAGAGTTGCAACTACTAAAACTGCCCACACTTACATGGCCACAATAGTAGATGTAGCTTTAGAAGGCTGCATATGCACAATTAAACACATTTAGTGCTGCTAACAGGGTCACGGTTGATCCCCTCAGATATTTTAGATTATGAGCAGTACTAAAATTAATTTGAAAAATACATATTTCACCATCACTGAGTGGCAATATAAAACTATTGAGTAAACTCTCACCAAGTTTTCAAGCCAGCCATCTCTTTGATTAACGTACAATAGGCTTGTCCAATGTAAATTTGAATGAAATAAGCAATTAGGTATGTTCTGTAACTGTTGGTTATGTTGTATTGAGACACTCTAACCCAATTTTACAAAACAAAGTACTTAGGTTTTAATTTTACGGTGGCGTCTCTCTAATCAGAATAAATTACAGCAGCTCTGCTTCTCCTGAGTACCCAGTGCTTTTGTACTATTCCTTTTGTCAAAGGGCAGCTGCTTAGCTTAATCTGTTGGAAGATCTATTATTATTTTCATATAATAATAAGCATATTATACCGTGTAGTCCCCTTGCCACAACAACCGAGAAGGTGGGTTTTGGCACTTCGATACAAGTATCACTATTGCTGACATCAATAGGAGCTACAGTTTTGCAAAGAAAGAACTATCATCTGCTATAATATGCAGAAATAAAACTGGGGCAGCTAATCAGTGTATTAATAAACTCACTTAAAATAAGAATTATGATGGGCAGAGGGATTCTCTCTCCTTGTAGAGGGGACAATAGGCCTTCATAACTCCAAGGGCTGGTTACTAAAGCTGATCAGAGGTACACAGTTAACTGGTTCTGAATTTCTCTCTTTCTCAGAGTAGGGATTTAATCCAGAGAGTAATGGTGGTTTGACCTGATATTAATCAGGGAAGTTGCAATTTGCAACAGCAAATTTCTATGTTCTTCTATATCCCTCATAATCAAGGAGAAGTAAGAATTAAACTAACTTCGCTATATTAATAAAACTTTCCAGTAGTTTTTATTGCATGGGTTTTCAGCATTATGCAGTAGTAAAACTTTTAGGATCAACTCTATTTTTCCATTTCTTTTCTGTCTGCATATTCCTTTCTCTGTTCCCTCTTCTAACATCAGGCTTCAGTCCTGTTATCTGTCTCTCATTCTTTTCTGTTTTATATTTCCCTTGTTTTCTTTAACCTAAAAGACACAAGGGCTCTGTGGGGGAAAAAAAAAGAAAAAAAGAGCATGATCATGTCACTAAAATCTGTGCTTGACAGCATACATTATGACATCTATATCATAATGTATGTGCACTCATGCATATTCAGTCATTCATTTAGAACTTGGACTGTCAAGTTTCCTAACAGTTGAAGACTTGATTTTGAAACTGTAAGGCTATTTTAACATAATTTTTTACAAAGCGAATAGTGAAGAGTCAGAAAGATAGAAGTATATAAAAATATAGAACAATATAATCCATTCATCAAAAAAAGGAACGAAAGACTTATGGTTTCCAATCACTATTGGAGCCAGTTTACAGGTTTGGAAGGAAAACATTGTGCCTCTTGACAATGTGTTTACATCCAAAATGCTACCCTTCCAAGGATCAGAGCTAAAAATCTCCCTTTTGGTGAACAGACACATTCTGAATATGCCATGTGAGCCATGTAAACACTTCAAGTGCACAATATCCAGACTATGAACCCAAGCATTTGATATCTCTTATTCAGATCATAAGTCTTGGGAGCAAGATAAATATCTAAAATTGTGTCATTCTGCTCTTAACTGATATTTCTTTAAGCTATTGCTGTATAAACATTTAGAAACAAACAGGATCTTACTGTCTGTGCAGTCTGTCCTACACCCTTCCTTGCATTGTCCTTACTTCTTCGGGAAAATTCTTGACAGGAATGCTCACCAGCCTACTAAATCTGAAAAACAGCATTTCAAATTCTGTCCCCTGTATACATCTCCCTTCAAAGGCAGAGACAAAGAACTGCTGCTCTGGATGATTCTTTCATTGCTTGCACAAAGGCATTTCGAGTTTCTCAGCCAGCATTCTGAATGGTCACTTTGAAAGAAGCCTTTGCCTTGCTACAATCCAAGTGATCATATGCTCAGATGAAAGAAAGCTGTCAAAACCCAAGTCCCTTTCTCACAGCCAGTACCTGAAATAAGGTCAGTGACTTAGAAATTCAAGACATTCCTTGTTGCATCTAAGAAAATGAAGCATGTCTTCCTCACCAGTCAGTCTCTCTTGAGAGTTTTAATGTTTAGCCCAGCAGCTTCTTACAATCTTGTTACCTCCTTTGCAAGCAAAATGCCAGATGAGACAGTTTCAGGCATTAAGATGGTTATGCTGCATGTACTTTTCTCCAAAGAGGCAGTCATAGTCTTGAGTCTCTCTACAGTTTCATTGCAAGAGGTCTCTGATAACACAGTGATGCCATGATAATCCCTACATGAAGTCTTTTAAGGTCCATTACAATCTTTCATTATTATCTCAACATTTGTATTAGATCCCCAAATAGATTAATAGATAAAAAACCTTACAAAGACACAGCAAGAGAAAATGTAGCTCAAAATATCTTACTTGGTAAAATAAAACAGTTAAAAGTGTAATATTTCTATGCGTTCTTAGATTTTCTGGGTGGTTTCAAATTATATAAGACAGTAGTGTAATGGCCCAAGGCAGAATTACTAAAATAGTGGAATATGACATTATTTTTCAGATCCCTGGTAATACAGCAATCATAGTTCCAAGGACTTGTAGAGCGAGATAAGGACTAAGCAAAACAAGTCGATTCAATGTGAATCACGCTAAGCCATTTATTACAGAAACAAGTCTTCTTATATACGTAACTATATTCTAATCACGTGTCAACGCTCCAAGCATGGATTCATTAAATGAGGATCGTGGGCTGTCCGTGCTCTGGAGTCTCACTGATGATACGTCCGATGATTCACGCCCCGCCAGGAGCCCGGTGATTGAGGAACGCCCCTCTTTCTCATAGCAGACTCTGTTCTTGAAGCGGCCTTGAAATACCTTTGAGCCTGACTAATTCAGCAACAGGTCTTAATCTATCAAAACCCATCCACAGGGACTAAAGTTGTATCAGGTAGTAGAATGTACAAAACGTAGCACATAGCAGATTCCTACATTTTCTACTCAGCATATAACTCATATGAAAGGATTAGCAAGACTGGCAGAATATGATATGATGTGAACTCAATAGTGTAAACAATATCGGTAGAAGAAAAAAGTGGATAAATCCTAAATCTTTCCCTAAAGTGTAGCCAACAGGGAATTAATCAATTTAAAAAGGAATAAAATTTTCTAAACTAATTACTCTGCCACAGCACAGTCCATTTAGTACTAGTGAGGAGCAGTTACCTCTAAGGCAACTGGTATTCACACCACTATTACAAACAGTGAGCAAAGTCAGTTCTGGCTACAGACTGCAACAAATTGCACTGTGATTACCAAGGGACACATAGCATGCTTCAAGTGAAGTTTTCAAAGAGCTGCAACATTTTTGCAAAGAAGAGTCTTTGATTACTAAAATCTTAACAAGAAAAGTTAACAGAGTACATTGTGTAGTATTCTAATGTATTTTCCAATAGTCAACTTTCTTTGAATCCTAAGTAAGACAACAGATGACAATGGTTGTAAGCCTGATTTTTTCATTCCACACCAAATACTCCATCAACAAATACCTGCTGTATAGTAGATACTGTGTATGCATCCACATGCTCTTTTTAGAGTACACAGATGGCTTTTGAAAAATCCAGAGAATCTGGTAAAATATAGACAACTAGCAGCCCATCTCTTTCTCATGTCTAGGAACTGGAGTGAATGCCTAATGAGATCAGCTTTTTTCTCTGGGCTATTTTGTGTTTCTGTGGCAGGCTGTAACCTAGACCAGAAAAAACAGTATGTGAAAAACAGTCAACGTTAGAAAAATATGCTTAATAATTTCCATCCTTCAAATATTGCATTAATTTCTTGGCTTCCTCATTTGTGAAGTTCGGTGCAGCAAAAACGTCCAACAGAAATAAAGGGGTTTTATACAGTTATTTCAAAAATAGCAATCATGGGTAAGCTGTTGGAAAGGCTTGAATCATGAGACACCTCAGGCTCATGGTTCCTTGATTTTCTGGATTAGTAACTGGGCTGGTACATGTTCCTTTCAGGTGTCCATAGAAACCACAGTGCAGGTAAGACTGATGCACGGCTCTCTCAGGGCCCTGACTACACCAAAGACTCTAACCACCCTGACCAACCACATCCAAGGCACTTGTCCATGTGAGTTCCAGTCTCTGGCATGGGAGCTGAATTTAATCTCTGGCCTTGGCTTTCGCCCATGTCTGAACAATGTGGGAGGTATGATGTGCCTGGTGTTGTAGCTTCCTGCCTTGACACTGCAGACTGGAGATCATGGGATTGCTTGCTGATCGGCTGACCTGGCTGTTCTTTCTTTGGCATTGTGAGCAGGGGTTCTGCCTCCCTTGCTGTCAGCCCAGGCTTATGGCTTGCCTTCTGGCTTGGATGGTCCTTCTGCTCCCTGGCAAGCTGAATCTCACACCAAAGCAGATGTATGCTGCAGCTGTGATAGAAAGAAACATTAGCTTTCTCCCTTTCTGCTGCTTGGCCTCTTTGCTTGAAAGATGCCTGTTTTATGTTAATATCTGACTGCTAATGGATGAAGTTAACATTGCACAAAGAGTAAAACTGGGCATCTAAGTCTCAGTGATTCTCAAGAGCAGGGAAGGAAAGGAAGTTGCATAGGATAGAACACTTAGTAGCTTTTTCATTCCAAAATGAACTGCAAAAAGGAAGCAGTCTTCTATCTATGCCTGTAGAAGGTGAGGATTATTTAATGGTGTCTGAAAGCCACATATGTTCTGCTTTGTTGATACATAGAAAATAAAGTGAATGTCAATAATTTTGCAAATATACACCTAACAATGTAATCACTCATGATACAGAAAAAAGCATTTCCATTGTAAACCATCAATAAACCATGAAAGTGATATGTAAAGATTTATCTTACTGTTCACCTGATATTGATTGAAGTCATTAACCTTGAGTTCAAAGCCTCTATTTTTTTAAATTTTTTGACTCATTCAATTGCTTTCAGATTATGATGGTATCTGCTTACGTGAACACCAAAGAAAACAATTTCATTTTCTTAAACCTATTCACTAGAATCTACCCTTTGAACCTTTGCTAAGTAGTTTGTATCCTATTTCTTATTCCTGCACTGATACTGCAAACATCTTGCATTTCTCTAACAGTGATTGGGTAATTCAAGAGTAGAATGCATCACATGTTCATTGAAATGAATCTACAAACCTAAATTTCAGCAACAGTTTTTTTGTTGTTCTGATATGTAGCATGAAAACTGACATAAAATTTTCAGTCCTAAGCATTCATTTTTAAAACTCTGAATACAATATAGTACTCAATAGACTTTTGTCAGATGCTATTGAATTCTAGTTCAACAACCTTTCTCCTTTTGTGTATGTATCTTCACTGCACGAAGTTAAATAGCAACAAGAAGAGAGTTTTCTGTTTCTTTCAATTTTAGTTCATGAGAAGTTTACTTCCTTTTTTTTTTTTTTCCCACTTTGGAACCACAAGTTGTCTTCTATTGTAATAAAAAGCACAAGCTCTTTACAAGAGATCTGAATCTTCTGTCAAACTGAACGAATAAAGGCACATTAATAATAATTTTCCTTAGTAAGTTTCCTTTACTGGTGTAATGGCACAGATATACCTAACATACCAGTGAAATAAGAAGGAAAAAAAACAACGCACTCATTTTCAGATAACATTCTCCAGTGCTAAAATACCTTTTATATTACCTTGCATACCTCCCCTGAGTAACCAGTGTTAGAAATCAGACTGCCACAAAGGCAGTTTTTTTTCTTGATTGAAAGTTAAAGCAATCATTGTGTAAACACGGATTCAATCAGCACATTTAGTTCTGTTTCAGAGACGAGTGTCAATAATTTGTCTATTTTATGTGCATGCATCACAGCAAACTAAATCCTTATAGCTGTGTCGTTCAGAATTCTTCACACAAACATGGATTTTCTGTGGCTCTGTAGTTAAAACCCTCCAGAAAGTGCTGCAGCTTTTCAGGCCAGAATACTCTTGTAATAATTTTACCAGATTTTGCCTAGCATGGACCAGTTAATTTTATCAACTGATTCCTTTATAAAATCTGTATCTTCCAGCAGAGCTGGATGTGTGTTCTATGAACAGATCTTTTCTTTATTTAAAGACTTCAAGGAGATGAATTTGGCACATTCATAAAGAAGTTGTTCCAGCATTTAATGAACCTCTTTAGTAAAAATTTAACTCTAATTTTTCTCTTCAGCATAGCTTTGCCTGGTAGATTGAAGAGCCTTCTTATCTTCAGATCATACATATACAACCCAGGCAAGGCACCTTTAAATGTATTCATTTTCTTCTGTCACTTTTTCTGATACTAACAACACCCTACTTATGTTGGATATTCCACTGTAGATACATTACACAATGGATTTTTGCCTCCTTTGGGTTACACTGCATAATCCTGAATCACGTCTTGGAGCCATAAATGCAGGACAGACTGCTAGAATGAGAAGTGCTGTTTTGGAAAGTATTCACTGCTTTCCAAAACAGCACTTCTCATTCTAGCAGTCTGTCCTGCATTTATGGCTCCAAGAGTAACTGTCTTCTATTCTGATATATTCAATTCTGAGCTCAAGAGAATCCTGTTCATCAGGACATTCAGAAAAGTGTACAACTCCCCTGTCTCTGTACTTAGTATGTCACAACCTCTTTTTCTCACCTGTAACCTTGTGTAGCAGTGATTTCTGTATCTACTTTTATCCTAGGACCTCCATAGCTAAGATGCAAAGAATCTATCAACTTAAAAAATCAAATTAGATAGAAATCAGTCTTATTAAATAAATCTTCCTCTGCCACAGGGCAACACAACTTACTGAGGTACTGCGATTTAATACTGTGATTTCTTCTGTTCTGATTGTTTCTTACTCTTTTGCAACAGTTCCTTTTCTACATGACATCCAATTAGATCTTGGTTAAAAGTAAATACTACACTGTTTTACATATATTCTTCTTTAGATTACCATTCTTTGAGAACTACCACTATTACTGCTTCCCTGACCTACTTCTCTTATGATGATCCAGGCTAGCATGAACATGTTTAACATTGGATCCCTCAAACTGAACTGAATTTGGGTAAAAATGCACATGTGGCTTTGGTTACAAATCCAAAGGGACATGTGGCTCCTGTAGTACGGGAAAAGGGAGCTACAGTCACAGCAGCCTCTGCTGTAACTACCTTAGCTTATGACTCCTGCCTTGGTTCACTGCAGCTACATTACTCCATCTTGTTCTGCTGGTTTGGATTTGGTCGTATTATCTATAGGGAGTAAGTGTATGCCATATCAGGTCATGTAGCTCTCTAATACGATAAAGCCAGCATTAGATATAGAGCTGGCACAAGCACTGTTGTGTTCTCTGGCCAAACCAAGGTCAAATGTATACCGCCAGGAAGCTCAGCAGTTGTGTATATAAATCAAGCATTAATGAACAACTTCAGAATATATGCTGCCACAGAAATGTTATTTCCACTCTTTTGTAATTCAATGGCAAAAAATATGTTAACACCCCTTCTGTGCCAAAGCTTGAGCAATGTGTAGGCTACCTGTACTTCAGCTCATGTTTTATGTGGCAGCAGGAATGTTTCCTGCTCAACTGTGAATATTTCAGCTTCACATTTAGTTTCTACAGAACCAATTTGTACTGCTGACAGAAATTATACGGCACTATGTAAAAATAAGAAACACTCTTAAGTGAAGATGCATTGCATTTATCACCCCTACAAATGTGGGAATACTGAATTTATCTATTATTCGAATTCTCTTGCTGTGAGTATACAGTTCTGTCCTTGAATTCACTTGAGCTGTGTAGAGAAACAGTGAGCCTATAGAAATTAGTCATGAACTCTGCAGTTATCAGGTCTTATGTTCTAGAATTTGTGTCTAATATTTCTGAGTACTGAGAGGTTTTGAAATAAAATTAAGAACTGGAAATTTTAGGATTACTCTTTGGATAAATGTCTTCATGTTTTAATTAGTGACAATGGAATATTCCTTCAGAAATAGAAATAAATTTTTGAATCTTTCAAAATGTACAATGAAACAAAAAATGGTGGACGTGATGATAGAAAATAAACCTTTTTAATCAGGGGGCAGAACTGGTTAATTATCTAAGTCTCACTTTTCCCTTGTTTCTGTGATAAAGATTGTGCTTTTTACTGAACTTTAGGGACAGAATATTTCCACAATGATCATCTGAGGACACCACCTAGAAGACTGGACAGAGATACTTCACATTCCCCATCTTCTGGAGTTCAGAGATTTTATTTCTTCTGGTTATCCCTGTGATTCTTCTCAGAAAGGTTTCCTGTGGTACAGAATGGCCTGTTTTACAGTGATGATCTTTCTCCTTGAATGTAGGGTAGGGAAGATTAAAATCTTTCCCCAGATTGTTCTTTGCCTTTCACAGTCTGTTTTGTCCCTCTCCCTTTCTCTCTCTCTCTCCATCTCAGCCCTCAGAATTATGTGATCTGAAACAATAGTGTAACAGCGAGTGTTTCACTGATAGGGTCTGGACTAGCTGCTGAGCAAAGAACATAGTGGACTTGTTCAGTCATTCCTCTAACATAACATCTGTTATGACATCCCACCATGCTCTGTAGGAGATCAAGTAGAAACATAACAAAAGCCAATAATTAAATGGAGAATCCTCTTGTGGGGGGAGGCAAAAAAAAGTCAGAGAAAAATATGCATGGGGAGGAATTACTTCCAGTCAGAAGTCTCATTAAATCAGATTGTCCAGCTATTGGGCTATGTGCTTGCTATTTTTAAATGGCAAAATATTCACACAAGTTGCTAAAAAGATCTCTCTCTTGACAGCCTTGAGTGGGATGGAAATCTGAGATAGCTGTCTGGGCAAGCGATTAAAGTCCTTGTGTCCTCCAGAATAACCTTAGCATCATTGAAGGTCAATAACAAAGCAGATGTTATCCTTAAAGAGACTTAAAATACAGGAATCAATGAATCTTCACTACAAGAAGAAGAAAACAGTGATTGACAGAGGGACTACTTAGGTTTTATTTGTGCAAAAATGTATTTACACTGAATAATTCACACTTGGTGCAGTTACAACCTTTCCTCTCTCAGACTTGCACAGCTTGCAAACAATCCTATTGCATTAAAAATTCTTGACACCTTGAAATTGAAAGGAAATCAATACACTTGAGTAACACACTACATTACACAGCACAATTCACATACTTTATAAGCTCATTAGTGGCACAAGACCCATTAAAATTTTAGCAAAGTTATCATGTGTATAGACTTGCCAGCTGACGCTATTTCAAGTAACAGGGTATTTTTTAGGCAGAGACTAATATCTCTCGGCAAATTTATCCTACTGCTAGCTAGTAGTGAAGGATTTGGGGAAGTAAGCTTCATCAGGAAGTTACTTGTTGTCGGAGACTGGAAAGAATTATGTCTCAAACACTGGCAAAAACAGTTAATTCAACTGCAGGAGATGGGACATCATCAGAGACTGAAAAGAATCATGCTGCAAACATTGTGGCCTACTAGCAGGAGATGAGACATATAGGTTAAGGGTGAATTGCGACTTACATACCGAGGACAAGCCAAGGAGACACAGACCAAGGCCAGCTGGCTGCTGCAAGAGGTGGGGGACGTGCTTGAGGGCATGTAGTTCCATCTGCTGATAGGACCAGCATGGCACAAGGGGAAAAGCTGAGACCCTTCAAGATAGCTCGAAAGTTTTCTCTTTGGCAATCACCCCCCAGACTTTTCTACCTTTCGCAATAACACCTCCGCAAAAGACCAAAAATTATGCAAGCAGGCAATCCAGTGGGCTATAAAAAAGCTCATCTACACCAGCACTGGCAGGGAACCCACCACCCTGAGGAACACTCTGCCCACCAGCCTTGCCACAGGAACTGAACCAGACACCTGAGGATGCTGCGCTCCTGAACTACAAACCCCAGCACCTCATTGCAGGACACCAGAGGCCACACATCACCGGACCCAGACTACAAGTCCCATCATCCACACTGGGAAGCTGTAAAGGTGGCACGATCCCTCACTTTGTTTCTTCCTTTTTTAAATTTTTTTCTTTCTCTCTTCTTTCTTTCCTTCTCTTTTCCTTTCCTATATCCCTATTTCTTTGCCTCTCCTTTTATGAGTAGTACAATAGCATAAGGCTTACAACCCCACATTTGCCACAGAACTCTTTTATGTAAATCCTTTTGCTGTTAAACTGTTCACCAATTAGGCTTAAGTAACGTAAACCTTTCTGCTGCTAAATCATCTGCTAATTGGGCCGTGCTGCAAAGTAAAAGATGTGGTTTTTCTTGTTTACAGACCTTAAGTATTGTGTATACTGTTTTCCAACCAAGGGGACCCACCAACCTGAGTCACATCGCCCCCCACTCATACCTCTGGGCAGGACGTGACAAATTATTGTCCCTTGAGTGTACATTTACTGAACTGGAAGCTTTCAGGGACATGAGAAGGTACAGTGAGAAGATTTCAAGGACATAATAGAATTTCATCTTCAAGCTAGTAGTTGCATGTTCCTAAGAAGGCTGAAAATCTCTTGACAGAAAGCTATCAAGATAGAAGAGGGTAAAACTGACAGAAACGCCCATTAAGGCTATCCTCTTTCATTAACAATACCCTTCCAACAGTTGAGATCTCTGCTAATGGTCTGCAGAAGGTTGTGACACTGGGAGACACAACAACCAGGGAAAACAGCTCTTCTGTGACACCAGGGACAAATGTGCAGTACTTCCACTGCCAATTTCTACATGACAGTCTCTGGGTAGGTTCACTGGTTAAGGAATGTTGGACTGTATATAACACAGGGAAAGACACAGCAAGTTCTAGACTCAGGATGCAAGCTATTAGGAAGGACTCTAAGGACCAAGAAGCATCACACTACAACATGCAGGATCAGGCAGGAGGATGAAAGATGAGGTGTCAGTGTTTAACTGAGAAATAGTTATTTGGCAGAGCTTTTAGGATAGATCAAGCTGACACATAATGGAAGTAGATACTATTTAAAGGGCTGTGGGGATTTTTTTTCAGTTGAAGATATATACAGAAAGAAAACACAGTTCACAAGAATGTATCTTCTAGGCAAAAAGCCATAATACTTCTTCATCCAGCAGAGGTGTTGTTTAAAGAGTTGATTACCCTTTTGTTGATTATGCTTACCAGCAAGATGTTTGTTCAAGTTTCTGGACCTCTGTTTCTTGCCTAAGAGGTCAGTAAGAATTATTTTTCACAGAATCATAGAATAACTGAGGTTGGAAGAGATCTCTGGGGATTGTCTTGTCCAATCCCACTGCTCAAGCAGGATGAGCTACAGCAGGTTGACCATGACTGCATGCAGATGAGTTTCGAATATCCCCAAGGATGGAGACTCCACAGGCTCTCTGGGCAACCTGCTCCAATGTTCAACCGCAGGAACAATATGTTTTCTTTTCCTGTCTTACATTTTGAGCTCACTGTTTCTTGTCACTGGACACCACTAATAGGGTCCATCCTCTTTACACTATCCCATCAGATATTTGTACATTTTGATAAGATGTTCCTTGAACCTCCTCTTCTCCAGACTGTAAAATCCCAGCTCTCTTTCTCATATGAGAGATGCTCCAGTCCCATGATCATTCTTGTGACCCTGGATGGGTAGCCCCAGGATGGCCATTTTCTGACTGGCTGAGTAATTTAGCTTCTGGAAGCAGTGTCTTTTTAATCTTATCCTGAAGCATTAACCATCCTAAACTGGTGTTCCTTCTAGTAGTTGTTTCTCAGATGTTTGATGTTTCACTCACAAACCTGAGGCTAAACTCATCCTCAAACTGAGGTTTAGTAAGAAAATTTTCCACTGGTCAGAGTGACCAGAAGCCATTTAGGAGGGTGTCATTTGCATCAAGTATTTATACTGAAAATATTTCATAGGCAGATGGGACTTGGAAGATTGTTCTTTTTCCTTTAAAACGGAAGCTTGGGTTACACAGGAACTCTGAATTTAAATCACACACAATCACAGAATCACAGAATGTTAGAGATTGGAAGGGACCTCAAAAGATCATCTAGTCCAATCCCCCTGTACTTGCTAATCTGTAGAAAACTGACTGCCAAATTATGGCATTTCCATGGAAGTAGGGAGTATTACTGTAATTCCTTTAAACTGCTTTTCTTCTTTCTGTCTCTAAAGATATTTTTTTCTACTAAATTTTCTATTGCTGCTAACAGCAGTTAACCTCAAAGAAGAGAGCATTACTGTAGGCAGTGCTGCAGAGAGTAACTAACATTTAAAGCAAAGTAGTTAAAAGTAGGGCTATGTGACCCCCTATGTAAAACATCAGCAACTGTCAGCACTCTGTTCATTCTACCATTTTTACCTCTGGTACTTCTGGCTGAACTACTATACTGGCTTGCCTACACTTATTGAAATGGGTATTAGTGAATAATTGTTCCAGTACGAGCCAAGAGCTATTGCAAGACCAGATTCCCACCAGGAGTTATTCCAGAATGTCTGTGTGGTAAGCTGAAGCTTGCAGACAAGCTTCTAGTATTGTTAGGAATTTTTAGCAAACAATTCTTGATGGAGACACTCTCTCTCTCATGTTCTCATTTATTGGAATCTTCTTACTGAGGAAGATTTTTTTAAACAAGAAAGGTGAACATTGCCAACTTAACTCTGCTTTAATGGAAGAGGAACTGACTAAAATAATAATATATGGCTGAAGATTAAACACAGCTAGGATTTCAGAAGCTTGATAAATAAGAAACGCTAGAAACTTGTAATTAGAGGAGGTCTCAGTGGCAACATGGCTCTGAACCTAGTGTTCAGAGGCTGAACTGTAAAAAATTGAATGTTTTATGATTGGTTTTGTTACATCTTCACCTTTTCTGTTAAAACCCATGAAGATGAAAAAAACCCCAAAGCTTAAGTAAAGCTCAGTTCTAGAAATGCCTCTTTTTATTTGTATAACTACTTTTCTTATCCATTTTCACACAAAATCAGATTAAATTCCTTGGAACCAACAACTCATCATCTGATAGCTGCAATAAAACACATAAAGTATTTAAGTAAATGAGATGCTGGTAGGAAATGGAGAGTAGTGTAAACCTGGACAACAATTCCTCAAAGTCTATCTCCTGTTTCTTGGAAAGATTTGAAGGACTGAAGGAAGAAAAATTTACTGCAGAAAGAGTAAAAAGACAGAGGGCTCATGTAGTTCATCTGGGTAGTGAAAAGGTATAGTAAAATCCTTTCCATCTGGTAAGGAAGTGTAAGACCCTAATAATATCAGTGACTAATCACAAGGACATGCCACAAGGATGTCTCAAAGCTTGCTGCAAGAAGACTAACCGCAAGGACACGTGAAGTCTCAGCTAAGCTTATCTGACGCTGCTAAATGGAACAAAGGCAGAACCTTGCAACAGTACGGAGAAACTTGTACCACAGGAGGCTGTGGCCTGCAGGATGCAAGTTGCTCTAAACTGAGCAAGACCCACCTGCCAGTGCTGCAAAACTGACCTGTTGGCAGAGACAAAACAGGAAAAGCAGAACTTGGAACCGAACTTGGGACTGGTTACATTATCCAGCTACCGAACTCAGGATCAGTTATGTTATCAACCGAGTCTGCAAAAACAGGCCTCGTTCATGACAACCAGCTCTCCCAAACTGCTATAAAAGAGGACCAGTCCTGGTGGACAGTGTGCCCTTACCACCAGTGGAGTGTACCTGCCACCAGCAACACCTGGACACCTAGAAGACCACACTCCAGCCACCAGGACACCATTGGACTTGACATGAACATTACGGTATTGAATCTATCTTACTTATTCTTCCGAATGCTTGCTTTAATATTTTCTGCTAATACTTCCTACTTTCACTTTTGCTTTATCACCTAAGCTACCAGTCAATAAAGGATGATCTGACTGACAGCATTTGACCTTGTTTGTGCCTTAATCTTACTCTTTGGATCAAAACAATTACCTATCCCAAATCTGGCGTCAGATCGGGACCCCACGGGAAGAAGACACCAAAGGACTGTGGGAAGATGAGGAACAGCTTAGTTTTCATTGAGACAGGTGGTCAGGCAGATAAAAACTAATATCAAAGATGCAAAGCTTAGAAGTTAGAAATAGGAATGTGCAGATATTGTCAAAGAAGAACAAATCATTTACTCATCTTTGCAAGGTTAAAGAAGTCAGATTTAAAGAAAAATAACAGGTAAAAGAGCAGAGAGGAAACAAGAGGGCAAAAGATTGGGATTTCTGAACATTTTACTTTCTTTTTTATTACTAATGTGCAATTTCACTTTATGCATGAGAATTTTTGGAGGGAAGAAGAGCAGCTATTGTAATCAGTATTGCACATTGGGAACAGCAAAACTCATCTTAGGCCTAGACTTTGTCATTAACCTCTGACAGTGTTTGGACATTTCAAATGAGCAAAAATGGACTAATCACCTCTTCTGGGCCACTTGGTTTTTGATACTGTTACTATTTTGACATCAAATCTGAACTAAACTGTAAGTGATACATTTTCATATTTTGCTTCAGCAGTTTCCATTTCATTAGGTATAAGTGAGCCTGAGGTACCAGAAACTGAAAGGAATCTTTGCAGTTTAACACATTCTAATATGATATAAACAAAGCTGAAGAAAAAATAGGAAGGTTACCAGGAAAAAAAAAAATTCCATGTCAGCTGCATGAAATAGTATTAGATGCCAGTTTGTCTGAGGGCCATATCACAATCTTGACTAAGATTACTTACTAAGGTTGAGTATTAAGCTGAATCTGCAAAGTCTTTAGAAATTGGCTGTACTGGAAGCTTTCCTAGACTGACTAAAATTCTGAACATTTTGTCCAGACTTGCACCATGTACATTGTCAAACCTGGAATTAATTATTCAAGAGCCTGCCTACTGCAATTGTTCTAAAGCCCTGTTTAACAAAGGAGAAATAAATGTGCATGTTCCAAATGATAGCTAAATCCCTGAAAATGAAAGAAAAGGATGAGATGTATTAGAGAGGGAGGGAAGTATGTAATTAACTGTTCTCTGAATTATCCTAAGTGGAATGATCAGAACTAGAAGACCATTGTACACCACTTTACATTTAACCCAAGTAGGTGCAGAGCTGTCTTGTGGTTTGTTGCACTTACAGCTTGGCCTTGAGGACAGTGTTGTGTTGTGCATGTTCCTGGGCCACAGGACAGCTCAGCCAGTTAATAGTAACAGAGTAATCTGTAGGCAACTACCACTTGGTAACAGCAACTACACCACCTGCATGTCCTTGCCTTTATCTAAAAGGGCAGCAACAAGTTCTCATGTGAGCTTTTTGTTTGACAGTAGAAATGATGAATAGAGTTGTTTTCTTTTAAGAAAATCCTCTAAGAGCTCAAAAGACCAAAATGCTGGATAACCTTTCCGTGGATGGGATTGCACAGCATGCTGGTCCCTGATGCCTGTTGATGCCGTGCAACTCAGGGTTCTCAGCATCTGAAGGGATACAAAATTATATACACTATCCTCTCTTTATAGTGTTAGCTCAAATAAATGGCATTTAAGAGGTACTTTACAGAGTACCTTTCTTACTGGGATCATAATGAAAACCAGCACCTCCTGGGGCAAAACTGTAAGAACACATCAGTGAGGAAGTGGTAGGTCAGCAGGGAAACAGGTTTGTTTAAGGGTTCACCATATTATCTATTATAACACAACATAACATTTTAATTAAAATTATTATCTGCCTTCGGGATAGTCAAACTCACTTCAGATAGGTGACAAAATGCAAACATTTCTCAGTTTCATGCAGAAATACCCATGCTTTCACCAAACCTAAATCTCAAGTTTTACTCTGTGCAAGAAAAAGCTTATGTGAAACTCTTCACTAAAATCTTATTCATTAAAAGATTGATATTAACTCCATCAGGTAAACTACAATACGTACTGTCAGTCTTCAGAAGTGCCTCTGCTGCTTTCATTTTGTTTGATTGATCAGTGGAGAAGGAAGGAGATGGACGGCCTATGTCTGTGCTGCTTGTGAATGATCAGGCATAGCCCAATGTACTAGTATCCACTGGGGATAGCATTTTAGGGAGAAAAAAATACAATGTTTTATGTCTGTTTGCTTAAAGGACCTTGTTCCCTACTTCTTTCTCAGTGACTGTGTAACTCCATGCCTATGCCTTTCCTGCACAGACAATATTATCTATTTTTCCTTTTTTTACAAGGTGCTGATAGAAGATGTAATCTTTTAACATTTGGAAACCTTCTGTACATGCCTGCACCTCTAAGTCTGAATATACGTGGCACAAGGCAGAAGTGCATCAGTGTCTCAGTTATGAAGTAGCTTCTTCCTGAGGAATCCCTGGTACCAGCCCATTTCTGTGTCAAGCTTGGCATTACAAGACATGCAAAAATTTTCCTCCCACCAGATTTCGTTTAAATAACTTCCAGTTTAACCTAGCATTAACTGTCAATACTGACTTTTTTTTTTTTTTTTCAGAATTTATTTCTGCTCAGTCATTCATTTTATTTAAGTTGTTTCTCAGCCTGTCCATTTATCTTATATGCCAACATTTTTTTTTCTTCAGAAAGTGCGGCATAATATGTGCTTTCCGCTAAGTATTTAAGCATCCCAGCAATGCTAATGGAAGTCGATGAAGATGTAGGCAATGTAAGTGCTCAGCGCTGTACCAGACCAGCAGTTCAACCTTGTGGTTCAGATAAACCTTGCTCTCTTCAAAGTGACAGATAATAGCTTCCAAATTATGTTTGGGTCTCCATCGGATTTCTAAGTGTGAATGTTATCAAACTTGGACAGCACTTGGTTATAGGTTCTTCTCTGGATCCAGGTGCTTCTATCTCAGTACTGAATTCATCAAAACTTCAGAAACACAAATTCATAATCTTTGAGAAGATATAAGTGCACATCAGGCCGATAGTTCAGCAATTTCTTTGTAATTCGGTATTCAGTAAGAAGCCGTGTGCCTTTTCAGAAAGTTCACCTGTCCCATGGACACATTATTCCATTTAGCAATATTTACATTACAGCTTTTGTAGCAATCCATATGGCACTTGTCAGGCTCATCTGTGTCTCTTGGCTTGGAAGTGTACACTGAAAACAACTTCCTCAATGGATTTTCCTTCTTATTATTAACACAGCCTATCTCCTGGCTGTGAAATGAGTTCCTGGAGTACCTCACCAGACAAAAAATATTTTTCCACACAATTGCCTGAGAATAAAATTCTAAATATTCACAGTCATTTAAAAGAAGCCCCAAACCACCAAGCTACCAATGGTGTCATTCCTTTGCCCACAAATAATTTTCAAAATATCTGTTGCTGTGTGTCATGGCTTAACTCCATCTGGCAGCTATGACTATGCCACCGCACACTCATTTTCCCCAACCCCACAAATGGGACAGGGGAGAGAACTGGAAAAAAATCATGGGTAGAGATAAAGACAGTTTAATAGGACAGCAAAGGAAGATAATATAGCAATGATAATAATAATAATAATAATAATAATAATAATAATAATAATAGTAATCATAATAGAATATACAAAATAAGTGATGCTCAATGCAATTGCTCACCACTTGTGACCCAATAGACTGTTTGTTCCTGAGCAATGGTACCTGCCCTGTGATCAACTCCAGTTTCTACACTGAGTATGTCATATGGTAAGGAACACCCCTTTGGCCAGTTTGGGTCAGCTGTCCTGGCTTTGCTCCCTCATAGGTTCTTGTGCACCTAGCAGAGCATGGGAAGCTGAAGAGTCCTTGACTACCTGGCAACAACCAAAACATCAACATATTATCAACATTCTTCTCATACTAAATCTAAAACATAGCACTATACCAGGCGTAGAAAGAAAATTAACTCCACTCCAGCTGAAACCAGGACATCGTGCACATTAATTTGTGATTCTGAGTTGGTGCACCTGTCTGACCCAGTCATCGTTGCAATCCGGGAGGTACTTTCCATAATTATGAAAATGTCAGGTAAAAATCTACACCATGATATTACAAAACTATACTGCTTCTTCATTTCTTGATCTCAGCTTTGAATGTGGTGCCTTTTGAGACTGCTCCCAGTTATTATGTAAAATAACCAGCGAGGATAAAATCTTTCTGCATATTTATGTGTAAGTATATACACACAAATACATGTATATAAAAGCACACATTTGTACACAAACACTTGGCTGCAAAATTTGACCACTAAGGCTTTTCAAAGGCTGCCTCAGATCTTTCTGTGTTTAATCACTCTTGCCTGCACTGACAGGTGGTTTCAAATTAATATCTTCAGATCTTGTATTGCTACTGGCTACACTTGCAAGGTTTTTCATTTCCTCAGAATCAAGTGAAACTCTTTGTTCAAAGACAATGGAAGCTAATTGTGTTTCCTCTTGAATGGCTGCTGTTGTTGTCTTGATGCATCATGAATTTTTTCTTACTCTGCTGGTCTACTCAACCCCACAGACCAGAACTGCGCAGTCTAAATAAACTTCTTGCCTGCTGTTTCCATCCTTGTCCGTTGAAAGGGTTTTTACCTTTACTGTGAACTATGACCAGTTTTCAGCTCTGACAGCTGTTGTTTGATTCCTTAACCACAGCACAGTTTTATTTTGCAGAGGTCTCAAATTGTATGGTTCATCCAATTTTGTATTAATAGATTGATTACTGGGTGAGTATTCAGATTTGCTCACACATTAGCTGTTGCTCAGAGGTGTTAGTGACGTATTCTCTTGGCTCACATTACCTGTGCAGAATTCCAAGCACAGCTAATGTTACACTTGCTTTTTAAAATTTCTTTCTGGCCATTCTCACTGCTAACCTTCCAAAATAGTGTCTATGATACAGTTCAGTGTTATATTCTCTCTCTCTGACATGAAAAGAAATAAACTGGTAACAATTTTCCAAGTATCTGAATCCCAGGATTCTAGCAGTTCAGGCAGCTGAGATTTTTTTTTTCTCATTAATATCCTGTTTACTGAGTAGTTTAGTCACATAACAGCAGATTCATTTCAAGAGTTTTTCCTTTCCTGTTTATCTTGTCCTCTTATGCTGCTTATGCAGGAAAAAAAAAAAAATAAAAAAAAAGTGGGAATGCCCAAGAGAGTCATGAAAGCAATCTTCTACTATGGGAGAAGTAATTTGCTATAGGGGAAACAGACCTATAGTAGGAATGAATCCACACACTTCAGTGACGATAGCTCATTATTTTTAGCGGAGTTATTTCTCACATTACTCGTTTGCTATTTTGCTGGGATAGCCAGCCAGTCTGAGACACAGCATCCTCTTTGGGTTGTTGTGAAAACAGCAACCATTGGTTTTCCACTGGGAGTGAATGAAGTGTTCAGTAATAGAATGGTCCTTCCTAAGGCAAGTTTTATATTATATTGAGAGGTAACTGCCATTCCCTTACTGACTTTCATCAGTTCACAGTACATGAAATAGTAAAACTGGTAACAATTTGCCTAACACCTTTCATCATGAACCATCCCAATGGCTTTACAGGGATTGTTTTCCCTACTGTTAAAACACAACAATCTTTATCACCTAGTAACACTATACACAATTTCAGGACAGGAAATGAAACACTAACAAAAATCCCATGCCCTCCTGGATTGTTTCTCTCTTAGTAAAACTGATGTTAGCAACTGCAAAGAGATGATGGAGATGTAAAGATCGGTAATACAAATTGCAAGATGGATTAGCATTACTGAGGAATGGAGAAAAAGAAGATAAAGGCATTAGAGCAATTAAGAAAGAGCCTATGCAGCATGACAGGCTCAAGAAATCAGCTTAGATCAACAGAGCTAATAAAAGGAAAGGAAACTATTTCATACCCAAGTAGATTAGCAGAAATACATTTTCAGGTATCTGGACCCATCTGATTATTCTGTTTCTGACTCAGTGTCTTTAGAACTAGGCATTTGCCACCTGAAGGATTTTTTTTTAACAATCATCACTTAAATTTTGCTGGTTATTATAGAAGCATCAGCGTGCTGTGCTACTCCAAGTCAGCAAGATCAAATTCCTGCTGCAAGCCTGAAGGCTGTAAAATATTTTGGAAAAAACCACAAGGGTAGGAGATGTGTGCATTGTGAACCTGGAGAGATTCCACAAGGCTTAAAAACATCCTTCTGCTACTTGTCAAGTATTAAAACTTCCCTTTTAAACAGAAAGAAAAAAACAAAACAAAACCATACCAAACAGTAACATGCTGACTACTAGCAAAGCATGTCACTGTAATAGTCTATGGAAATCAGTAAGTGTCTTCAGTAGGGGATTCTGGCTCAAACTCACAAGCACTGCGTTGTGATGCTGAAGTGTAAAGCACTGCTGCCATCTGCAGGGGTTTATCCTTGATGTCATTTCAAACTTCGTGAGCATGTGGGAATCTAAATATTCTCTGGAAACTCATCCAGCGTCACACTGTGGTCAGTATGTCAGACTCCATGATGATTGCTCTTTTATATATACCACCTTCACTTGCACCCAAAACCGCCAAATACATCCAAGGTTAAACTTCAAAGTCAAAGGTAAACTGGGTCTATACTTGGCAATTTCATTACAATTGGCTTTTTTTTAGACTATGCCCTTTCTGTGAGCTTATTTCTAGTACTGCAAAATATACTATTAGCCTATTATGAAATGTTGCAAGCCTGATCAAAAAATAAATTTATTTGAATTTCTGCTCCTTAAAGAAAGATGTGATTACCTCTTAACATAGACAAATCCTGCCCTCAGCTTGATGCTAGTCTTATATGTGCTCATGTACTTATATCCTACCTGTATATTTTAAAGAAAGCATGTTATATATTAATGAATAAAAGAAGAACCCAGGTTAGAGAAGAAAAAAGCTCTCCTGGAATAGACAACTTAGTGTTTGGTGCAGACAGAAGCTAAAGGAGCCAATCTCAGTCCAACTGGTGGTATAAGAGACCACACACAATTTAGACTGTCTGCACCAAAAGAAATGGGGAATGTTGTCTAGAAAGAGTAAGAGATGTGATCATGCAAAGAGAGGACAGAAATGGATACAGCTAGAATGACATTATGGGACTGAGTGGTAGGGCAGAAAATGGGAGAAAATGAGAGTATTTAGTGCTGGTGTTCTGTTTAAATTAATCATGAAGTTACATGTAAACCCTTAGAATACTATAAAAGATTAAGAACTCTTCTTCTGACACAGATACAGGACACTAGGTCTGATCAGTCAGTAAACTGGGGAATATAAGACACATTACTGAGAGCTAAAGACACTAGATGAAGAGTCATTGAGTTCTTCAGGCCCTGTGATTACAGAGAACTGTACCATTTGTTTTTCAGAGATGAATAGAATAGAATAGAATAGAATAGAATAGAATAGAATAGAATAGAATAGAATAGAATAGAATAGAATAGAATAGAATAGAATAGAATAGAACTTCAGTTGGAAGAGACCTATAAAAATCATCTAGTCCACTTCAAGGCTGATCAAAAGCTAAAGCATGTTATTAAGGGCATTGTCCAAATGCCTGTAAACAGTGACAGGTTTGGGGCATCAACCACCTCTCTAGGAAGCCTGTTCCAGTGTTTGACCACCCTCTCAGTACAAAAATGCTTCCTGATGTCCACTCTAAACCTTCCCTGGTGCAGCTTTGAGCATTGCCACATTTCCTGTCACTGGATGGATACCAGCTCAGCACCTCCCTCTCCACGTCCTCTCCTCAGGAAGCTGCAGAGAGCAATGAGGTCTCCCCTCAGCCTCCTTTTCTCCAAACTAGACAAACCCGAAGTCCTCGGCGACTCTTCACAGGACATTCCTTCCAGCCTTTTCACCAGCTTTGTTGCCCTCCCCTGAACACATTCAAGGACCTTCTTAAATTGTGGGGCCCAGAACTGCACACAGTGGGCTCAGCTGTGTCCTGTGGTGGGTCCATCATGGAGCTGGCTGCAACTGGCTGTGTCCAGCACAGGGCAGCCCATGACATCTTCCTACAGAGGCCACTCCTGCAGCCTTCCTCTGCCCTGCTACCAAGACCTTGCCACCTACACCAAATAAAGTGACAAGAAATTAACTTCTGCTCATATACTTTTTGTTCTCAGGCCCTTGTCTCTTGAAATGAACCAAGGTTATGCAGTGGAGGGATGACTGTATATGAGACATTGTGCAACACTTGTTAGAGAAAATGTCAGGCAAATAGTGTCAGACATAGGAGGCTGACGAAAAATACAGTCTTATGATTTGTGCAGTAAAACTTCAGTCTGGAGAAATAGATTTAATCTCAATCTTTTCCATAAGTCACTAAACAGTACTTAACAGTTATTTAAAACAAAGTGATCAACTTCTGTAAGCCTGGGAGGTATTTTTCCTCATAGCTAACAAATTAACTGAAGTAGATACTTAGAAGAAGCTCGGTATTCTAGGTATGACAGGACATACTAAGAGGCATGGCATAATCTTGAAAGGATTTACATAGAGTGAGCCCAGACCGATTGACAGCTGAGTTCTATCTAGGCTTTTATAATGGCCTAAAAATGCCTGTACCGCTGAGCTGGCAACTCCACAGTTTTGTTTGCATCAAAGCTGATGAACTCCATAGTACTGAGGTGGTTCCTCGTGGAGTCTGAAGTTGTGTCTCTGATTCCACAGCCTAGTTAATCTTCAACTCAAGATAAATCACCTCTACATAATTAACAACTGCACTTCCAGTTCAAGGATGCTCAGCTTGTTCTCATATCCACGTCCCTTTTCCCAGAATCTTCATTTGTTTATGCTTTCTCTGGTGCACTCTTTCCCCCACCCCAACCCCCTGCTCCACCTTGACTCCGTATTTTCTATTTCCATATATATATTGGCAACTAGAAGCTACTTGTTCAATCTCTTGCACATATTCTCAAACAAGATTGAGAAATCAAAGTTAGGATTAGGTGTCTCACTCTTGGTCTGGAGAATTTGCTTAAGGCTTCTATTATGTTCTTTAAAAACTGTAATGCAATTAAACCACTGTCTACTTTGCAAGTCAGTGGTCAGGAGAACTTCAAGATGTTAAATGGCTTCTTTAAATAAAAACCACTTGTTCTATGCTTGGCAATAAAGCTTTATACCAGAATCAATAGGAACACAATGAAAGTCAGGTCAGAGAATTCAAACACCTGGAGAATCTTAGTTCTGTTTTTCAAGACCTCAGACTATTTTGTAATCATTTTCTTCTAAAAAAACAAGTTATATTTTCAATATCCCTATAGTCTGCACCAGCCATCCAAGGAAAAATAGATCCTTTCCAATACTTGGAACTGGAAAAAAACAAACCCTATGTATTTGAAGCAGGAGTAGCTGCTTGAGAATGCTAGGCAGATTTCCCAAATTTTCAATTATTGAAATAATATCACATATTGCCTCATAAAGTACAGTGTTATTTACAACATGATTTTCAAATGGAAATGACAATGTCTTCAGATGAAAAGTAATTCCAGCTCTGAAATCATTTACCACTTTCCAGTCAATTAAAACAAGCACGCTTTTCAGTAAATCTAATTTTCATGCAAATCCTAGGTCTGGATTAATGAGTTTAGGATGGTTTTCAGTACATAGATACTACCATTCACATACTTATACCTGATACAATCTGTAATTTTTCAGCAAAACTCAAGCCAATTCCATCAATCATGTTCACAGCAAAACCAAAATGAACACATAGCAGCTCTTTGTTAATGTCACTGTTGCCTGTTTTTTTCTATCAGGATGGGCATCAGAGCTCCCATCTGTGGCCCTGTCACCATGTGACATAACTTGTTGTACATGTAGGATGTCCATTATTTTTGCTACATGTCATGATTACATATGCTGCAGTAAGTTATTAATAAAGAAACGCCACTTGTATTACTTTCTGTATTGCAACCATGGTATCTTAGCAACAGTCGTGCCTGCTTTTCTCTCTGCAGATGCTTTGCTGACTCACCTGTTCACTGATAAAGCAGCTTCACGTGGCTGATGGTATTGTGTGCAGCACCCATATAGAGCCTTTACCTTTCCTTCCACGGGCCAGTGAACTATACAGCTTCCGGAGGATGAAATGAAGGTAGTTTTGCCCTTCGCTGGACATGTGCTGCTATGGGCCTAGGGGACAGAATTAAGCCACAGCAAGCAAATGTATGCAATCTGTAAAGCAATCAGTAAAGTGTTCTGTAAAAATAACTTTTTGGTTTTGTTTCATTGACAACCGTGGGTGTTCTATACATTTATTCCATGAACATGCAAAATTCCCATGAATTCTCTACTGACCATGCCAAGAATCAGTAACTGTACAAACTGTCATTTTAAAAAGAGTTACTGGCAGTAAAACACAGTAAAATTACCTTCATGGATTTTGGTAAAAATGTTGAATGTTTAAGCTGTAAGTTGTGGAAACAAGAGCTGTCTTAAACTTTGTAAAATACTGATTTTCTGGGGACTAGCTTCTTTTATATTATATCAGTCAGTAAAAGAGAATAAATAACTTTTCCAGATCAAAAACCGCAAGAACAAAGTTATACAATATGAATGTAAAGAGGTAAGTAGCATGTGTATCTTGTTTTCTTTTTTACTTGTCTTTTCTTTAGATTTCTTTTCTTTAGATTTCTTCCTTCTCTTCTTAGATCTCTCCTTCTCTTTCTTTGTTTGTATTGCTTCTGCTACTTGCAGCTCATTGTATTGTTTCTTTTAATCTCAATGGTTATTTTATTGATTTAATAATCTGTTCAGTCAATTGAAACACTATCAAAATAAAATTTTAAAAAAATAATAAAAACAACAACAACAATCAATGAAACAGAAAACTGAAGAGCTTTGTCCAGAAGACACTGGACTGAAAAAATAAATGGCAGAGTTAAGAGGTTAAGCCTAGCTAATTAAATGCCTCATTATGTTTTAGTTGCTTTCTTTTTTGAATTTAACTTATTGGGTACCTTCTCTTTATTCACCAAATGGCATTTATCAATTCCAACAGTATAACCATTAATATGACACATGTTAATACAGCTGCCGCATTCTCTCTTTCTGACCTCAGGCTGTCTCTGATACAGAGGGTGATGGAAAGATCTAGAATATTTTCTCATTCCTTGAAAAAAATGTAAGAATTACTCTCCCAAATAGCAAACCCAAAATGCCCAGTGACAGCAAGTATTTAGATGAGACTGACTGTAGACAAAATGACCTATAAAACTGCTGAATTTCTCATGGCTGTCTTTGTGGTTTTTGCACATAGAGAAACAAAAAGCTTGAGCAGTCTGATATACATAAAAATGAAATGAACTTACAAAAGGGAAATCACAAGTGTGCTACAAAATTCCTATAAAGCACGTGAGGCCTAGTCAGGGATTTCGGAAAACATGAGGAGAAGCTGCATGTAAATGTTTGCAAGGGTCACAGGATGACTCATACTGAAAATACTAACCCTTAAAAATGTAAAAATTTTTGCATATATATAAAAAAAAGTTTCTGTATATATCAAATTAAACTAGACACCTAAATAACTTCTTAAAGGGGCTATGGATGTCCTCTCCAAAAAAAAACAAAACAAAACCAACCATCCCTCTGTCTATGGGAGCATAATTTGCTGCCATGGATTCCGTAATTCCCCTTCTGGATAGAGAAGGCAGACTTACGATTAATTTTGTGATTCTGTCAATATGCTAATATTCTGCTCTTTAATTTTAGCTGTTGTGTGAGAAAATTCTCAGAGGTTAGGAGTTTGCACTAAGAAGACAGGAAAATGTGTCCTGGAGAAAACGAGTGTGTTGGATAGTGCCACTTCAGTTTTGCCAAAATTTAGTCAGAGATAGCTGCTCTTCATCCCAGAACTGATCTTTTTGAGACATCATAGAATCCTTGCAGTAAGACTGGTTCTGTCTCTGAAAGAGTTGGATCTCAACAGCCAAAAGCTGGCATATTACTATATATCCAGGAGAAGAATATACAGCTTCTTAATTTACAGAACACATTACAGAGAGAAAGTGCTCCGGTGGTCAAGGAATAAATAATAAGCCAATTAGAAGAAGTGACATCTTGCATTCGTGTGGAGGAAAAAATGCTTGGCAACTTGCCCTGCTCTCTTGTAGATATGTGAGATTCATAAAAAGCTCTTTCATCAAAATAACATAATCCTCCCAAATGACAAGAGGCAGTTAATATATCAATTGAGAATGTCAAAGGACTAAGGCATTTTGATCAAAGATTAAAAAACCCCCAACATTTAGCTACTGTACAACAATGCTGATAATGCTCTGTGATGCTTTTGCTGCCAAGATTCCTAATATGAAGCAATCAATAACTCCAAATCACATTGTACAGGAAGAAAATTCATTTTCTGTTCCTGGATGGTATTCTGTGCCCTGAGATACTTTAGGCCTTCCTCACCTCCCAAACTCTTTCTGACCCCCAATTGTGCTTTCATTACACCTTCCATTTAAAGTACAACCATCAGATTCTTCCCGTTTCAGCATGCTGCTCCCTCCCCTAGCCCCGCAGAATCACAGACTGGTTGAGGTTGGAAGGAACCTCTGGAGGTCAATCTGGTCCAACCTCATGCTCAAGCAGGTTCACCTACACCTGGTTGCCCAGGACTGTGTCCAGACAGTTTTTTTAGTGTCTCCAAGGACATGAACTCTACAGCCTCTCTGGGCAACCTGTGCCCGTGCTCAGTCATCCTCACAGAAAATGAGCTACTGAGTAAGCCCTGAGTCACTGAGTAAACCCAAATGAGAACTTCAAGACATTGCTAATATTGGATTCCCACATTAAAGATTTGGGTTTCTGAATTGCACGGAAACAGATTAAACTGGCAATGCTGACCAGTAATGAGGAATACAATCACCTAGGAAGCCACATCTTCAGTGGGAAACCTTCCTTGTATTTCCCACCTATAACCACCAAGAAAAATGTTTTCTGATACTAGCAATCTGTAGATTTAACTGATAACTTGTTAAAAAACTCTGAAAATTTATTACTGTGGATAATGCAGCTTCTGCCCATGGTCAATATTCACAGGTCTGCTTTGCACTGAAGTTATGAACAACTACTTAAGCCTCACAGAACCTTGTAATGGAGGAAATATAAGATTTACAGGTAGGGAAAAAGACATAGTCATGCTAGAGCTATATGCTTAAATATCTCAACCTGAATTTATTTTAGCAAGTGTTAAGTATATGTGTAACTGTCACTGACTTTAAAGGAACCAGAAGACAATCTAGAGCTTTATAAAGCTATTTCTATTCAACCATATAAATACATACATAAATGATTAATTTTAAGCAATACATTCATAGGTTAAAGAGAGGCTGACTGTCATCCTTAGAAAGTATATGGAAAAAAAAATCTTACATCTTGGGGTACCTTTCATTAAAATATCCCAACGGGCTTCACTGGATAAACAGATTTCGCTGAAATTAAGATATCTGCAGTGTATTGTGACAAGTCCTTCCCAGCCCTTGGAACTTTTCAATGTAGTCTAGAAGATGAAGTGAAGGGAGAAGGCTGCACTCAACTGAAACTGCTGAAACTGCAGGGAAAATCTAGGTCAGCAAAATGCAATTACTAGAGCTGAATAAGCAATCGAAAAAAATCCACTAATACTCATTAGAATTTTAAAAAGCAAGCCTTACTTTAACTTGCATAAATAAATTCAAATATGAAAGCTCGAATAGTCCCCAAATACATGCCTCAATGTGATTATCAATACTCTATATACTCAACACACTTTTCCATTTAGGAAAAAGTGTGGGTAAGCTGCACGATCACAATTGCAATGCAGAAACTGTACTGCTTAGGCGCTGAATTAATTCTGCAATTTGAATCATGAATATCAAAAACAAATTGTTCATAAAACATTCACAAGGAGAAAACATTTTCGAAACAAATTTACAGCTTGGGCAATAAAGTTATTTGAGAATTTTCTGCACATTTTGTGAACAGAAGAACATAACATAAAAGATTTTGGAGTAATACCGCTGAGTTTAAATAGACTATTACTCCTCTTTCATTTACATTGTATTTTATAAACATCCCCCCCCCAAAAAAAAATATCCAAACAGTGCTATGTATCCATTTCCCAAGGATATCTAATGTATCACGCACTTATCCAATGCACATCAATGCTAGAAAACAACATTATTAGCAGTTACAGTCTCTGGAACACTTTGAGCTGGAGTGTTGCCCATCAACTGAGATCTGTGTATTACTTAGGCACAAAAACCAATCCCAGATTTCTGTTAAAAATTGCACATATTTTGACTAAAAATAATAATGCCTTCTTCTGGAATAAAGTCAATCAGAAGACTGAATCATATTATATCAAACACACTTAGTGATACATCTGTCAACATATTTTGTCAACTACTGTGAAAAGAGACAGGATTAAAGACAGATCAAGTTTAATGGGCTACTTATTTTGGTTTTAAAATATATTGAGGATATTACTGCTGGTGAAAACTAAAGCTAGGTTTCATTCAGAAAGGAATATTTTAAGCTCTCTTGCACATCTGCATTCATACCAACAGCTATTTTAGTTCTAAGAGCTTAAAAGAATTGTATTTGGAAGTGTAAATGTAACCATAGCATCCATTCTTTCTCACTTCAGGGCATTCTACATCACACTTCCTGTGAGTGAGTAATATTTCAGATTCTAATAATATACGTAA
This sequence comes from Nesoenas mayeri, assembly GCF_963082525.1. Taxonomy (NCBI): domain Eukaryota; kingdom Metazoa; phylum Chordata; class Aves; order Columbiformes; family Columbidae; genus Nesoenas; species Nesoenas mayeri. Next base: position 44,009,359 of record NC_137548.1, read on the forward strand.
AGCCTAACCTGTAATTCATTACATGATACAAATCTTGGGGTCTCATATAGCTTTGTATATTCATGCAAACAGTTCCTCCTTTTATTCCTCTTACATAATATAATCCTGAGTTTGCAGTCAAACTGCAATGTGGAATGTGGCTTTCTACAAGTCAAGTCCATTAGTTACCCCAAAGTAATGCTTCTCCTCCACAGGCCTACATTCTCATCCCATTTTGCTTTAAGGAGTAATTTACAATTGTGGTAAATTACATTTAAATATGTTAGACAATCTAATTAGCAACATTCATATGTACATTTGAAAGGTGAATCTATACAAGCTAGTAAAAGCAAAGTATAAAACAATGAAGAATCATTGAGATTTAGAAGATGAGGGCTTCGAGCCAGTTTTGCATTGTCTTCTGAAATTCCATAAGAAGATGATAATGCATCTTCCTAAAATGCATGACATTCATAACTCCTTTTGGCTAAGCCGAATATAGAAGCTTCTCCAAAACGGTTGTTTACAAGAAGAACAATTAAGTATATTGCAAATGGAAACTTAAAAGTCAACAGAAAATAATTATGAACATGAATGTCCCTGTGTGCATTTTCTCTCCAGTCATAATTCTTTCAATCTAAATAGATATGCACAGGCAAATATGACTGGATTCAATCATGATAATCCCATTACACAATGATGTAAAATGAAATAGCTATAGATCAAAAACATCACAAAAGACGCTTTAGAAGAGAATTGTATGATAGAAGTAGATATCATACAGATACATCAAGACAAAGGACTGGAAACAAAAGCTTCTTCCATCAAGGAGCTTTACATACAAGAGTCAAAACAAGTAAGACTGATAAATGCACAAAATGCCAGCGGGACAAGGCAGCAGCAAAATCACAGAAGAAACAGGCATGGTCTGTTTATGTTCACTTGTTAACTCTCAATACGTGTATAGCAGGCAGCTGTCATAAAAAATAACTCCTAACATACATCTATTGCCTAAAAAACAAAAGCAAAAACAAACAAAAAAAACTTCACAGCTTTGGACTATAATTCGGACTGAGGTGTGAGAGAAATAGAAGGTGTTATAAATAATCGAGCAACTACCTCAGCATTCTCCTGAGTTTTAATAACTTTTATTTTGCAGATGGTTTATCAGTTCTGTGTTCATGAATTTCTGTGGTACTTGCTGACTGCTTACCCTGGGATCCAGCTGCAGAACTATCTTAAGCCTGTCCTAAACCACTGTGCTACTTAAGGAACAACATCCTCAACACCATCTATTTCCAACTCTCAAGGCCCTGAGTGCACTGATAGGCTTTAATCGCCTTGATCAGCTTGACCTGGGATGTCCATCCAAGCCTTCTGCTCATGGGCCCAGAAGCCTCATTTAAGCTCAGATCAATACCTTCAGTCTCTGGTTAAGGTGTATCTGTCTCCAGCACTGTCATGACTGTGGCTCTACTTGGCTACAAACCCTGTTCATCCTGATCTCTGGACTAACTTCCTGGCTTGACCTTGGACTTACCTGGTCACTATGAACTTGCCTGGTGATCACTGGCCTGTGTCTGACCCTGCTTATTGCTGCCATACTCAAACCTGATTTACTGACTCGCACACCTGGCTTGATCATGGACCTGCCTCATCATCATGGCTCTGTCCGGCTCCTGGTTGACTTTGGCCATGGTTTCTGGGTCTGTCCTGCTTGCCTCATCCAGGTGCTGTGTGTCTGGACCCTGTCAAGTGAGGCTTCTATCCAGACAGTCTCACTGTCACTGCAGGCTGCTCTCCAGCACCTGCCCCTGTCTTTCAGCAGTGCAAGGCTGCACTCTGCTGCCTTCACAAGCAGCTCCGGGAGCTGATCCAGTGTGAAAGTTTCTATCTCTGTGTAGCTGCTGAATCAGAACCTTAAGGAATGCACAAGTCACATTTAATAATAATGAAAACAAACAAACACACCCACAAACAAACAAACAAAACCCACCACAAACAAAACCAACAAACAAAAAACTCCAAACAAACAAAAAAACAACTAGAACAAAAATGAGCCTTAAGCACCATCCCAGATACTGTAACCTCGAGTAAACACATTTAGTAGTTAAATGTGAAAGACGAGAGTTAAAACTTAGTGGCCTATATACACTTGTTTGTATTATCTTCATAGTGTACCACATTGCACAAGACAGTAGGAAAAACACAAGAGGATTTTCCATAAGAGGAGTTGGACATTCCAGCAAGACAGAAGGAACATTGTTTCTACAACACTAATCAGGATGGATATTTTTCAGGTGGGATTTTCAAAGTGGCTTTAAAAGTTCTCACTTGATGCTGCTTTTTCTGTCTCTTTGAAAACAGTGACCTGTGTGTAACTGACGTACTTGGAGAGAGAAAAAGACCAAGGCTGCGGGCTCTGGTAACAACCATCAAAGTGATTCACATTTATATTTCAAAGTCTGAATCCCATAAATGGAAATAAAGGTTTACTAAGGAGCAGGAGTAGTAACTCAAGAACGGTGCACGGCTCTGTGAGGAGACGGCCACGGGACAGTGGCACCTGAACCCCGTCTGGTTCGTGTTAGTTGGTGGGCTTTGGGTTTTTGGTTTGGTTTGTTGGTGTTTTTTTGGTGCTACTTCTGGCCTTGCTGGTGGACAGCTGTGGGAAGGAGAGCTGCAACGTGGGGGAAAAGAGAAGCTGTAAACTGTTCTAGGTGCAGGAGGGTCAGTTATATCAGGAGAATGCTATAGAGGTAAACATTGTTTGCAAAGAACAGAATCCTGCGGAAGTATTATACAAGTGGCATCCAGTTTATCATCAGGCTGGTGTAAATGGAAAATGTGATGAAGATGAAGACTAATTATTGGATCCTAAAACCCAGCAAAATGGGTTCTGGCTTTTTGCAGAAGTGGCCATCAGTGTGGAAGTCTTGTTTGCTTATCGATTGGAATGCCTATAGTTTGTTAATTTTTACTTCTTTTTAGGCAAACAGCTATCTATTTATATATAAATAACACTCTTTACAACATTACTGTTTAAGGTGACTTCTTGGATGTGTGCATTAGTCCATGTTCCTTCTATTATCATCTCCACATACCCCTCTAAAAATACAGAAAAAGGATTTTACATTTTATCCACTAGTCTGCTAATATCCAGGAAGCCAAATTCTCAAGTTATTAAAAAAGAATAAACACTTTTCTGGAACAATCTTTTCTATGTAGAATGTCTGTTTCATATTTACAGCTTTTTGAGAACCCATTTGAAGGACAAAGATTCTTATTACTGTCATCGTTCATTTCACTGGAATTGCCTTTTGAGTACTGAGTTACAGCTTAGTGAAGATACTGTATAATTACAGTACCTTGACTAAATAGTAAATGTAATATATGATAAATATAAGGGAATTAGGGCAGTAACTTTAAAATGTATTATTTTCTGCATGCTTGCATGCGTTCTTTCTGCTGTGTGCTTCCCTCTGATACTGGTTTTACCATCTTCCTGAAAGATATATAAACCAAACAGATTCATTAATGCCAAATAAATTTTTTAAATTTTCGTTTCAGTTGTCATGTCTCTTACGTCGGTCACTTCATTGAATTAAAGATATAGAGTGACATTATTGTTGAATGAACTTCTGAACGTACTTTGAGCTACAACTGTTTTCCTAGGTTCTCCTGGTAGAGGATGATAACAATTGCTTTGAAGCTAGAATGAGATACAGAATAGTTGCTACAAATTACTGTATGTTCTAGAATGGGAGGGAGAAGGGGGAGGTTGTGCTTGTTTGCACTGGTGTTTTGAAAGGGCATTCAAAGTGGTGGAAAAGACAGACTAAAAGTTACCAGCTTTCTATTAAAAAAAAAAAAAAAGAAAAGTTATCCTTCATATAAAATAATAATAATGTGAAAGTTATTTGTAAATAAATTTTCCTACTCAGCTCAGGAAGGCTGTGAGTCAATATAACAACTTCCTCACAATGACCGAGCAAAAATGCTTTCAGATGTCTCACCAGCACATGCAGCAGTATATACCAACAATAAGAATTCAAGGCAAAGATTACAGAGAAAGTGGAGTATAACCTCAAATGAAAATATAATCTGTATATGTAGAACTGATTTTCATTTTTGGCATGAAATTCTGTTTGTTCCAGTTCACTTTTTACTTAGTGCTCCATACCAGAGCTGTTTATAGAATTCTTTTATCCCTTGGGCAGTTAGATTTGGAATAGTGTTTGTTCTTTTCTAGTTCAGTTAGGCTTAAAAGGTTTGCTCAAAGGATAGCGTTTGATCTACAACACAGAACTTTCTTTTTTTTTTTTTTTTTAACATATAAATAGTCTGCCTATTGATGCTAAGGTATAGAACACTACTCTTCATCTCCACAAAGTAGTATTTCCATCTCCCCGTTCAAGTAAGACTGGCTTTCAATAAAGTAACGTTTTTCCACAGAAACTAGTTGCCTGAAAAAAACCCAAAACTTGATTATGTAGTGAAGATGTTAACCTAGACAACTAAATGGAAAGTAAAATTGCAATTGGTGCTGCTGATGTTCCCCTGCTGCTGTTGCAGAGAGGTCTTGGCCCACTTTTTGCTGGGGAGTGGGGCAGGGGGGATCTGGTTGAGCCTGGTGCCCCTCTACTTTGGGGGGTCCTGCCCATGTCCAAGGCCTAGACCTGGACACAGCTCTGTGTCCTGTGGCCAGTGGAGCTCAAGAGAACCTTGACTGCTCCGGCCAGGCCCCACACCCAGCCCAGCCTGCACTGGGCCAGCCCCATCTGTATCTGTGCTCCCCTGGGGCATCAGCTCCCCTGCCTGAACCAGTGCAGGTTTCTGCGCTGCCTCATATAGCACCGGGCAGCCAGAGCCTCTCTGTGTGCATCTCCCCACTCTCTGGAGACCTTATGGTGAGCTCAGTGGGAGCGGGGTCTGGGTGAATGAGGACAGGTATGGTGTGGACAAAGAGCCCCACGACAGAAAGGGATCCCACACGCTCTCTGTTGTCACTGCCAGCATGGGCGGTATGGCAGGATGGGGCACAGACTGGGCACTCTGCATGTGCATCAGGACTCTGAACGCAAAGACGCCAATGGGTGCCTGGGGTTTGAGGTGACAGTGTAGTTCTCCCATGTCTGCACAGTGCACAGTGAAAAGTTCAGACCCTGAGGGGGAATTATACTGCTGAAATAAGCATGGGAACTGCAGCCTTGCACCTCTGCATAGAAGAATCCCTTGTGTTCAAGCAAACGGTTTGTCAGTGTTGGAGGGGAATGTCTGTTTTCTTGCTGGGGTAACAGAGGAAAAAGAAATTGAACATTTAGTAGCTGCAGACTTGCTGGCATGTGAGTGCAGGATCTTCCACTGACGAGTCATTGTGCTGTTGCCTAAATGGAGTACAGACCCTGTGGTCATGCCATAAACAATGCATTCCTCCATGATCCTCTCAGGTGCGGTGTCATGGGAGAAGTGTCATGGGAATGATGTCCCTTGTTATCAATACAGGCTGTTCTTGTAACCCCTGTTCTGCTGCTTCTTCCAGTGCTTTCTCACACGTGCACATTTCCATCCCTACAGCATTCCTGCCGATCTTTGTATTTCTGTTAAGAATATCTCCACAAGGACTGGCCTGGCTGGATTGCTATGGATATAATTTGGGGGAAGAGCTGGTGTCCTAAAAACTATGTTCTGCCACATCCCTGGGGAACCTTGTGCATACCAAGGTTTCCAAATACTCAAAGTGGATTTGATCTAGCACAAGAAGCAGAATTCCCAGCTTCACCCCCTGGGCAGCACCAAGGGAACATAAACCTGCAAGGGAGCCTCACAATATGTCTGGTGCTCTGTCCTGCTGAAATAGCACCTAGACTAGAACTGCATGAGGCAGATGCCCACTATTGTCCCAGAGGAGACTGTGCACACATCTGGATACAGGTCTGGGAAAATCCCAGCTGTGATTTATGATGCTGCTCTCCCTGCTGAGGTACTCCCTTGCTGGTGTCTCTGAAGATAATGTTGCTGCATTATCTAATGCTTCTTCTAGAGGTGATAAAGGATGAGGAAGAGGATGCAGACATGACTGCATTTGTGTGTATATGTCTGACAATGAGTTTGGAACCACAATCAGACTCATTCAGTAATAGCCTCATGAAGCTGTTCCTAGGATGAGATACTCATCAGATGTCCTACTGACCTGTCTGTAGCCTAGTGCATGTCGCTACAGCTGCAGAGAAGCCCCCATCTATGTGAGAGGAAGGTTACACTTGTGCTATAGAGCAATAGGTGAAGATATCAACCCTGTGAACAGGGTGGCTTCTACCCTCAGGTTGAGCTTGAGATGAGAGACATTTATGGTCACAGGAAGGGGATGTGAATCTCATTGTAACAGAAAGCATTTCCATACAGACAGACAGGCTGCCAAGTGCTGCTGTCCCTGTTACCCTCCAGTTCATGGCTGGGAACCTGAGCCAGGTGTAATCAGTGACTGTCCTGGGCAGTCTGAGCTGCTGCTATCTGTGAAGAGTTGCCCGGGGGCTAGTGAGTGGTCACATGCTGAGGTTTAGCCTTGGCTCCTCTTGCAGTGGAATGAGAATGATCTTAATGTCCATGACGTTTGTCTTTTTCTTAACACAGTTTACTTTAATTTCCCTTAAAAAAAAACCCTCTTAATTATTTTAGCAATACACAGATGATCACAGCTTTATTAAATTCTCAGTCATTGCCAACAGTATTTCATGTCTCTTTTCCACAAAACTCATCTGATGCATCCCTCCTCGAAGCACAAGAACCTAAGTCACCTGAACCTGTCTTTTCATCACCCTATGGAACACCTTAATCCCACCTGAAATTCCTCTCCAGAAAAGGATGTTGCTACTCACTGAACTGCCCGTAGATTCTGGCTTTGCATTATTATTTCCTCCATTTTGTTTTATAGGTTATCGGGAATCACAGCTGTCAAATATTTTTCTCTAGAACTGCATTTTTAACAATATTTCATAAGTAATACTCCTTTTGTGATGTATTGATAGCAACACTTGACTGCTGAGAGTAATTAGAACAATGTATCAGGAGCTGAACCTGTTTTGCAGCATCTAAAGAACTGATGAAATGTTTGTTCTAAAGCAGTCTCAAAATTTCTGTCTTCAGAGGCATTTGCAACAGCCACTGTGGATAAAGAAGCAATTTTCAATGGTATTATAATTTTTCTATCATGAGGAAGTGAGTGATTATTCATCAGATAGTATAAATACAGACAGGGGTTTGAGCAAATTCTTGCGAACTGAGTCTTACTAGTGCATACATTAAGAAAATAAAATAAATAATAATTTGGCATTTGCTGTATAAATTTTACTCAGAGATTCAAATGGATTTCCCACTGTCCTTTTCTAGAAATGTATTTCTATGAGAAAAATTCCAAGGTTCCTAGTGTTACAGAGTAAGAACAGGAAAAGTATTTGATTTTTTTTCAGTCCTGAATATACAAGTATTAAATACGCAGGTTAGTCATATGTTATACTATCTGTCTATGCTACAAGAGTAAAATAGCAGCCTATTTAGTTCTCAGATCTGTTACAGGCTTGACATGGTCAAGAGGACGTCATTTTAAAAGTGTGATTGCAGGCAAAGGCTATGAAATGAAGTCTCCAGGAGCTCCACCACTCTTACAGCTCTCTGTCCTTGTGAGATCAGAGAGTTGAGCTGCTTGCCTGACTCTGGGGGCATTATCTAGTCCACCTTTTGTCCTGTGATAGGTTTAACTGTATTGGTGGACTAAAAATGGCTTGTGGGTAAACAAGCACCCTTAGCTGGCCCCTTCCTACTGGAGCTGTACAAGGAAAACCACAACAGAAGTACTAGTCCTTTACTGGCAACACGCTTGTCTTCTCCCTCTTTCTTGCAATTTAAGGGTATAGCAGGATTGTTAAGGGAGATGTCATTTTTGGAAGTTTGAATTTTAGGCTGGGAAAAGAGGCTGCATCTAAGACGTGAAAGACTGTGAAGATCATAAAATGAATTTGTAAAGTTTTGAGCTGGTCTCTTCAGCCAACTAACCAGACCTATGATGATGTCAGTGGTATAAGACTACATAATGTGTATGGCTGGAAAGGACTACTGGAAAACAGAAATAGAAACATTTTTTATGAAGCTTTTTATTCAATTGTTAAATAGAAAGAGGTAATAACTTAATTGTGTAGACAAAAGGGTAGCACGCTGGATGTATAGAATTCATACATTCGTATGGCTTGAGGAATAAACTCTCTCAGTAAGATGAAGACTTAGATTCTTATTAGAATTAAATTTGATACTGATCCAAACCAGGACAGGAGCAAAGTAAGAAACACATAATTTCAATATTCACAAAATAGGTTCTTCTTCATTACATCAGCCAGCTCTTCTTTGAGTCTTCTCTGTAAATGAAATGAGACAATATCAGATCTCTCTGAACAAACCATTGTATCTCTGAAGTATGTAAATGTTAGTCACATTTTATCTGACAACTAGGATCGTTTTATAGTTTATGAAACATCAAAGTGGCATGGGGAGCTTTCTTACTCCTCTTTCCTTCCATAGATACAATGGACAGAAATGGATACTACATAGAAAAAATGCAAAATTGCTGTTTTGATTTGGGTATACAGTTAAGTTACTGCATTTCAGTGAATTTATGCAAACTTTCTGTATGCTTGTGCTTATTCCATGGCTAATAAAAGATCATATGACATAGCTGATCTTTTTTTCATGCTAAGGCAAGCTACACTACAGTTGTTGTAAGCTAGATATGCTCGCAGGAATTTTTTTATTCCAGCTGACACATGCTAACTTGGAAGCCTGCGCAACTTAATTGTGTAGTGGTGTCCTTAGTTATGAATTAAATGGGACTGAAGAAAATGTGTTTTAGGTGGACACATTCCAGGGATCCTGACCATGGAAATACTACCTCTCTTCTTGCCATGGGGCTGGGTGACCTGTTTCACCATAGATCTGTCTCACTCTCTGAACTGTGTAATTAAAAACTGCATCTTTTTCAGAGAAGCAATATATTTAAATATTACATTAGGATTTATTCTCAGTAACACTAGTAGTAATATTAAATTGATCACACCCTTAATGATGCATGCTTTGAATGGCTTATATCTGAGAGACAAGGCAAACAGCAGATCACCTGGATAACACTATTTACTTGTCCCACCTGCCTCAGTGAATAGATAGTACCAGTGTAGGACTGATGCATTGTATCAAAAACAAGGTAGGAACTGATGTCTCTTGCAGAGATCAGTTCCTCAAACAATGTTTTGCCAAATGTCATGTGAAGAGAAAGGTAGAACACCTGTTGATTTGACATAGATAGTTTTTCTTTGCCATTTTCCCTTTTTTCAAACCTACCAGAGGTAAAGACGGCTTGGAAACCAGAAGCTGTATCAGCACCATCTGTGACGAACTCTACGAGCATAAGACTACCAGAACCAACTACATCATTGGGTAACTTCGATCCACAGGTCTTGTCCATTAGAACTGCAGAAGACTTGCTGGATCCATCATAAACTTTAACATAATCACCCTGACAGCCTTTGGTTCTCTGCAGGTCAAAGGCTTGAAAGTGCAAGGTAATCTGTAAGGGAAAAGAAAACCAGTCTTTAATAGACATGTATGTGACTTCTTTCATGGAGTATCCTTTAAAACAGACAGAATCCAAACTGTAACAAGGCCTGAACTGGAACTGCTTACCCAGTCTTGCCTCATCCCCTGAAGCTGCAGGGTTCAGATCTAATGGGCCTGTGACTGAATGCTCCCATGCTCAGGCTGCTTTGTCTTGATTTTGCAAACCTGAAGCCCAGTGTATGGAGGTTTTTCAAAATCACAACTCTGCAGTTGTCTTTGCCTGGCTTAAGGACATGAAGAAGTAGAGACTAGTCTGAAATCTCTCTAATGGAAAAGATCTTAGCTGGCAGCTGGTAGGCAGGCAAAGTGCAAAATGCTTAACATAGCTCAGCCATATTCCAAGACCACTATTAACACCTGATTACCTTTCTGGATCGGGTTCGGATGAGCCAGACACAGTTGGTGTTATCTGAGTAATTCCTTGGGTGGTTGGCAGATCTCAGTAACCCAGATGCTGCATCCAGAATAGTGCTGCAGCGACCTGAGAAAGAAACAAAGTTTGCTTCAGCACTAAGCATGTGGAAGCTCCCACTCATTTACAATTACAATCTCTTCCGAATGGACTGGTCTTGATTTTCTGATCTGACAGGATTCATTTCAAGGTGCTGGTACATCTTGGTTAAATGAAGAATCGTGTTATCCTAATTTTCACATAATGCATCAAAATGGGAAGTAAAATAGTGTGTGGAAAAAAAATGAGCTTTTATTGCTTAGCTCTGTAATTTTGCAAGGGATCTCTTTCTTCACCTCTATAAAGACTGTTAGAGGTTTCAATTCACTGCAATTGGTGAGGTGGGGAAATCAAGTTATGTTAGAAGAGTCAAGTGCAAATACGATATCCTGCAATGCTTAGATTCCAAGCTTAGGAGGAGGACTTGGGCTTTCCCCTGTGCAAGGGGTGATACTTTATTCATCATGTTTTTTCCGTTTTACTGAACATATATCTCTGATTGTATGGGAGAATTTATTCTAGCAGGTGCTAAAATTTAAGAGTTAAAAATACATACAAGTCTAGAATGTCAACTTAGACATTTGAAAACTGGACAAGGCATCATGAAACTGTTCCAGTTCAGAGAAGCCTACAACTGGTTTGGTTTGGCTCAAGTTTTAAATACAAACTGCAATGAGGAACAGACATGTCTGGCTCTTTGTGGGGTTTATAGTCGTCTCTTGAGCTGTAAGAAACTGAATTACTCCAATGAAGCACACAATGTGGTATGCAGTTAGGCCAGTTGCACAGCAGCCGCCACTTATACCAACAGTGTGTTTGATTTAATTTGAAGCAGAAAGCATTTTCTTACTAATCACAATGTGCCTTCAGCTTCAGCTTTGTGTTCTCTTCCAGAGTAACCCTAATAGGTACCACAAATTTAGGAGAACAGTCTCACAGTCTTTGATAAGAAACCGCTGCCTCTGCAGTGCACCCAAATGTCTCTGTGAAGGATCCGAGTAGAAAATTAAAGGATGGATTTGAGATACTTACTGCAATTGTAAAGTTTGTTGATTTTAGCCACGTCCAAGTTGCTCAGTCCCTGCCTCTGTCCAATGTGTATTGATTCATCAGGAATTGGTACAATAGTTGCTTGCCCAGAGGTATTAGTAAATGTGTACCTGAAAAACAAAAACAAGAAACATGAAAAATTTTGTTAGTTAAGTACAATTACTTCTTTCAGGTTTTGATGGCATGCTTTGAAGGGAGAACAAGAGTTGCACACAAGTTGTTGTATCTAACAGTGCTATTCAAATAAGTTTGATTAAAATGTCCAGCAGTAGGAAGAACCAATCTCAAGATGCCCTCCTTTGCCCCCAAGCTCAGTTGTGGATGGCTCCTTAATGGAAAGCCAGAAGACAATTACTCTTAGAGAACGGTTCTCTGAATGGGTTCACAGTGTTCTTCTCAGAAGGGGAAGCAGGGAAACTGGTAGTTAGGAGAGAGTTACTATAGAAATTAATGTAAGATTTGAGTTCCAACAAAAGCAATAACATGCTGCTACTTACGGGCCGTAGTGCATTACTGAGGAATAGTCATATGGAAGACCCAGGTTATTGGAGTTTTCAAACTTCCTGAAGTCTGATCTGTCAGCTGTAATATATGATATTGCACTTAGAATATGCTTCCTACCTACTCCCTCCAGGGAAGAAGGAAGGACTGGGAACAGTAGGATGTATTTACACCACTTTCCTCACTGAGGAATTCAAAGGTACTTACATGGACTGATGTACTCCCACATGATCTTTACATGATTATCCCTGTCACTTCGAGAATGTTCATGCAAAAAGCCCAGAGCATGGTCCAGTTCATGCTGAATTATTCCTTTCCACATGCAGCCTCCTTTCATCACAGAAACGGTCTGTCCACCTCCTACTTTCCCATAGTGGGACCAGCAGCTGAAAGAGACATTGAACACCAACAGAAGACTTATGGGATTTTTATTGTCAGGCAGGCAAAGGGGCAGTACAGAGAACCTTGCTTCAAACATGTCTCAGGGGCGTGGAAGGATTCCTTCCTGTCCACTGTAATAATCACGAGTCTACAGAACAGCAAAACTGACCATGATGAAGAAAACAACAAAGTATGGTCATTGCTAAAGCTTCCTGGAAGAGCTTCAATAGCAATGAAGCTCCTGAGTTCTGACTTTCTGTACACAGTGACTTTAACTTCCTAGAAATAACCTTTTTTTTTTTTCATGAAATACCGAACCCTGCATCATTAGCTGGAGCTAATATGAATAGCACTTTCAAGCTAATGAGTGTTGAGCAATTCTCTCGTAAGCTCTATTTCTGACCTTGACAGTCAGCTGTGTGATTCAGAGAACTGTTTACTTCATAAATTTAAATTGGTTTTGCCTGTGCAAATAAGACCTACAGTCATCTGTTATATGTTGTGCTCAAGTGTGCATTATACCACACAGAAATCATGAGCTTAGGTATTCTTTCCACCTTATTGCTGCTTTCCCATGATCTACTTCACTTCAGTGTCTACATTGAGTCCCTGATGTAACGGCTGAGTCCTTGCACTAGCAAGGTATCCAAGGAGGACACCTTGGCACTGCGATAAAACATGAAGTTTCTTCTCTAAATCCATTCCTCTTTCCTCTCTAAGGTCACACAGAATGAGTATAGTGAAGAATTGAAAAACAATGTAGAAATCACTTGTTAATTTGTAATTCAACTCACCCATCAACAGATCTAATGTTGAGGTAGTCACGTTCTGTCTTGCGCTTCACAAAGTTAATACAAGTCAGTGTTTCAAATTCTGCCATGGCATCTTGAATCCCCTTTATGTGGCTCGCCTCTGGAGAAGACAGGGTTAATTTTGGGGGTCAAACAAGGACAATGGCCATTAAAATCTCACATGAGCTCAAAAAACAAGATAAATGAGGGACAGAAACACTAGCCTAGGCTGTTTCTTGCCTTTTGATCAGTAATGAATTTCATTTAAGATATTAATCGCCTAGCACAAGATCCTCTTTATCCAAATATTTATCCAAAGGTATTCAGGTGGGAGCCTTATTTTCTCCGCTACTTGTTTTAAATTATAGAGGTGATTGTTGATGTATTTTCTGACTGTACACTTAGAGACAGCTATGGAAAGCTATTTTGCTAATGAAAAGTAGGCCATTGAAACAACACTTCAACAGGCATGAACCTTATAAAGGCAGGTATTCTGGCAGGTACCACTAGACAGAATTACCAAGAGATCAGACCCAAAACACTACGGATGCAAACTTCTCAAGGAATTTTAATGTCTTTTCTTCTTCCTGTGCAGGTCTTTGTAATTCATAATTCATTTGTGCTTGCACAGTGCAAGTAAATCCTTAGAACTGATTTAATCAACTCTTTGTGTGGCTACTAGAAGCAGGTATATACCTGAAGCTTATTGGATAATACTCATTAAAAAAAAAAAAAAAAAAGACATTTACACTCACCGTAAGCTGGATCCAAGACATAGGGAATACGAACAATCCCATTGCTGGACTGGGGCCATTTGCATTGGCGACAATTGATGGCACTGCGACTTCTTTGTGGAACTATGTCACCTTCTTGCAGGTACTGAGAACTCGCTGTGGTGAGGGAGAAAGGATGGAAAAATCTGAGCCAGATTACTGGGTGCTGGCAAAGCACACTTGGAAAACTGTCACTCTCTACTCATCTTCCTTTTCTATTTTTCCCTAGGCATCTGCTCCTGAATAGTTTGAGAAATGGACTATTGGGCTAGATGGACATTATCTGCCTCCCTACCGCTGCTGCTGTGTCCTTAGCTAATAGGAGAGGTGGGAAGCTCCAACTCTGTTGGATGGGGTTGAGACAAGACAGGGAATGACTGGAAGCAGTTGCAATAGTGAGAGGGATGTTGTACCTTGGTACTATTTCTTCACCCATCATGCGACACTGAATGAATGGTATCAGATATCTGCCCACGAAGGGTTCTGGGAAAAGGCTGGAGGTGTCAATAAGTAAATGTAAGAGGGCATGCAAACTGAAAAGAAGTGAGTGTTATCTAGAGAAAACTGTAGGAATGTTTGGTGTCCAGTTCTACAGACAGTAGTAAAGCTTCTTGAATGACTGATGAAAAGGAAAATGTGAGAAAGACAAGCTGATAGAAAGTGGGATGTTTGGAAGAATCAAGGAACAGAAGTTTGGAGCAGGGACCATAGAACTGACTATAGATTTTCTAGGAGTCTGTAGCATAAAGCCATGTGATGCCTGGATGCAAGTGATGCTTGCATTCAAGAAAAAGGAAGTTAAATAGTGAAGCATCCAAATATCCAAGTTCTCTATTTATGTTCAAAGAACAGCAAAGATGTCAAGAACGAAAGCTGAAGAAGCTGCTTGGAGAGTCAATTGCTTCCACTCTTGGCATCATCTTCAGTATTGACACCATAGGTTTGAGATGCCACAGGGCTTCAGTAGACCACACAAAGTAGTCCCTGTGGCCTGCCTTTGGGCACCTCTTATATGACTGTCTGTAAGATGGGAAAAATATTTGCACAGTCTGTGCTAAGACAATGTTCCTCCCTCATCACCCCCAAAAAGCAACAAAGACAGACCCATTATAAGCAGGGCTTGCTGGCATTACCTTTGTTAACTTCCAGAATTCTATTAAAAACAACTTCATCCTCAAAGTCAGTATCTGTAGGCAACGGAGATTCTGAGTAGAAAGACAAGAGTATCAGTTTCTCATTCCCAGGGAAAATATGTATCCTGATTTTTAACCTGATGAGTTTCCAGGAGCTCAGTTAGATGGGGTCCTGATTACAGTGATGCATGTAAAACTTACAGAGTCTATTTGGGGACTGGCATGGCATTCAGTTGTGTAGATATTTGCTCAGTGACACAGTCTTGTGAATCTTCTGACACCTGTGGTTATTTTGGCAATTACCCAGTCCCAAAAGCCATTCTCTTTCGATCTTTCTCTTCTCCTTCTCCTTCTCCTTCTCCTTCTCCTTCTCCTTCTCCTTCTTTTTTGTTTTCTTTTTTTTTTTTTCCCCCCCTAGCCTTTGCGTTTCAAGGGCTGGACCTTTGGCTCCTGTAAGCCTGTCTTGTCCTGCTCAAGTGGCCAGATGGCTGTATGGCTCCCTCTGTGTGCTCAGACAGCAGTTTTCCTTCCACACACTCAAACCCCCAACATAAGACACGAGGAGTAAAAAAGGATGAAGAGCAGTCCTACTGCTTGCTGCTGGACATGCTGACCCCTTGAAAACCCCTTGAAATCAGTGAAATTGGAACTGCAGTCCTATTCCATGCATGGTCAGACTGGTGTCCCCAGCTAGGCCCAGCATCAGGGACTCCTAGGCCTTACAGGTACATAGAACCAGCGAAGTCTGAGCATCATGCAGTAAGTTTTAGCATCAGTGAAACACCTGAACACATGGCCTCTGCACTTTCTGTAAGCTTTGGAAGAGACTTAAATCAGAAGATTATTTAAGCAGAGCTATTTTTAGCAAAAGTAACAGGTGAGGTTTTTAGCAAGCCCAAGCAATTGGCCGGGACCAAGAGACTCTGCTTTGCATGAAATATTATGGTGAGTGCATTCATTTAAAATTTCTTCTTTGAGATTAATTTGTGTTAAGCATGTGTTATTTTCTGGAGTAACCAGGTAGCTAATGATTAGTATATCCTATCAAATACTTACAATTAGATGGAATAATACATACCATATATATCCTCTTGTGTAGTAACCTGCAAGAATTATGCATTATTTCACACTTTATACTATAACATAAATATTAAACAATATAACATGCAAAGGATCAAAAGTGTCCAGCCTGCCATTGAAAGTATCTTTCACAAGTGCAGTCTCAAGCTTTTATATACTGGGCCATGTGTAAAGAAGTACCATAGTATGGCAGATATCCTTCTTTGATATCTTGGCAAATATGGATATCAGAAAGGGAATCAGTGTAGGAGATTCAGGAAATGTAATCTGGAGTGCACAGTATGTTTCAGATCATCCCGTTTTATTTACATCCCTGCTAGTAGGTGTGCAAGGTCAATGAAATTGCCAATGAAATCTTCCCAGTATCACCTCACAACACAGCAATGAAGGGCTTCTAGGGAACTGCTCCTGCTCTGGCAGGGGGATTGGACTAGATGATCTTTTGAAGTCCCTTCCAATCCCTTACATTCTGTGATTCTGAGATTCTAGGGAACTGGAAGGCTGGTACTCAGCTCTGGGGGTCATGTCTGTAGCAAAACAGTTTGCCATACTGCCCTTGCCTTGCATAAATAAAAAACAGATTTGAGTTTTCTCTGTGAGCCCAGAGAAAGCAAAAGCTTCCTGGGCTATATCTGGGCATTGTGGAGCAATAAATGGAACAGGGATGGTAACCGCTCACTCTGTTACACTGCTGAACTGAGAAGGCTGAGAAGATACAGGTGGAGTACAGGAGCCTTGGCCTCACTTTCCATAATGCTGAACCCCAAAGTGATCAAAAGAGCTGATTTAGCTGTCCTTACCTCAGTAGGTTCTGTTGCTGCAAAAAGCAAGGAAGAAAAAAGACAAGCAAAAGGGAGAAGTTAGATTCTGAATGCAGCTTCACAGTGTTCAGTATCACAGGCCTTCTCAGTCATGGGAATGCTTTTGGCAGGTCCCTTTGCTTGGAGGGAATGGGGTACAGTAACTGATGCATAGGCACAGAAATTAAATTGATGTTTACACAAGCAGCTATGAAAGTTCCTAGTAGATCATGCTGAGTAGATCATGCTGACACAATCCTGGTCATTTACCACCTAAGAGTCCGCAAACCATTTTATCAGCTTCAGTGTGGAAAATGACAAAGGAAACTGGGGCAGGGGGGAGGGGAGGGAGTCGGGGAGGGGGAAAGCTTTGTCCCTAGGTTTCACTGCAGTAGGTGCAGGGTAACCAGCTCAACAATCCTCTCAGGTTTCACAGTGTCATACAGTAAAGTAATAAATGGACGAAGGCTATAATTTAGCATGCAACAAATAATCTTAGTTTCAGTATGCACCCGAGAGCAGCTTGGAAACATTCTGAGTCTCAAGGTGTCTTTCTAGTGTGACACCTTTTGATTTCTACCAAATGTCTGTTTCTAGATACAACCATGGAAGTGAAAATCTGATCTGATATATAAATTTCTGACCAGAAACCTCATTGTTATAATATGATAAAATTTAGAAATTGCGAGGACCTCCAGAGGTCATCAAGTTTGTCTGCTTTCCCTAAGGCAGAAATGGTTTTATCTATGTTATTCCTGACCACAGTTCGTTTGACCTGTTCTTAACTATGATGGATATGCTGAAAGCCGTTCTTGAAATTTCATCCTGTTTACCAATAATTGCACTCTTCCTTGTCAAAATTTAGAGCCATTATTTTTTTCCTATCCAACAATGACACAGAGAATTCTTATGCAAGTAGCTCTTATTTCTAAGCCTTTTGTGGTTTGCGTTCCTTTCTTTTTGACCACATTTTTTCAATAGAAGATGTGCCAAGTTCTGTCACACCTTGCAGTGTCTTTCCCTTTTCACAGTGATTATTGCCCAAAAGTGCTGAGGAGACTTGCTCCTGCTCAGAATCTTTCTAGAACCCACAAGACAATTGCTTTTATTGAGCCAAAAAGGCTTCAGTCTGCTTTCCAGACTGTTGATTCTGTTGCACGGCAATGAAAGTACACTGTAATGCTGGTGGTTTATTATAGAAAAGTTCAGTCAGTTCCCACCAGCTGCATCAGAGAAATCCATGACATCTAAAAAAATTCTGCAGGAAAGCACATTTTTGAGATGGGTTAACCGTATTCAGAATTCCTGCACCCAAGAGGCATTAATTGATTTCTCAAAGATTAATTGATTACTCAAAGTAATGGAAATTAGGCTCCAGATTCCTAAAGTCTGTGACCCCTTTTTAAAACCCAGATGAGACACCACTGAAGGCATCTGCCATGACCTTGATGAAATGAACGTCTGGTCTGATACAGTTTTCAAAATGATACAGTTCACTTTTTCCCTCCACTAAAAATACTGAAAGGAGTCTCAAAAGGCACAAAAAGCAGTAACAATGGTAAATCAAAAGTAATTTTATGTGTTTGGCCCAATAACCAGGCAACTCTGATTCCTAGCAACTGATTACTCAAGTAATCATGTCCGTCAGTTGGCTTCAAATATACTGAGTAGTAATTTTACAACATCCCTTTACTTCCGTGCCATAAATGACAGCTCAAAATAAGAATTGGTCAGTTATCATTAGCCACTTACTTGCTTTGATTATGTCAAGCAAATTTTTCCAAGGCCTCTCACAACACATCACCCCCAACTCTGGACACCTGCAATGATCTTCTATTTTGTGGGCTGACAAAAGCTGTTCAGCTAACCCTGTACTATTTGTTTTCTCTCCCAGCACAAAGCAAAGCTTTCTCTGATGCCAGAAATCCCTTTCTCTTACTGCTGCACCAAGGTAGGCAAAGAGGCAAATGAGTAGCAGGTGTTTTAAATACTTAACTGAAAGGTATCAAAATGTCATATTAAAATTTTATTTTCAAGTCTGTAAAAGTGCATTTAAATTAACCTAGCAAACCATACCCCAAAAATAAGTGTAAAGCACATCTGTGTGAAAACACATCTGCATTCAGCCCAATAACAAATTTAGAAATGTGGCTTCATTCAAAAGACCTGAGAGTCAGTGCTTTCACATGCTCTAAAGTCAAGTTACAAACCAACAAAGTATGTGATACACAGTCAAGAATTAACAGTTTTCTTTAAAAGATAGTATAAATCCTACTTACTTGTTGTGCTGTTTTCATAGGTCTCCTGCAAAATCAATAAGTAAAAGGCATTATTTTTCCATAGCTCATAAATGCAGCAACAATAGCATCAAAATCAGCCTAAAGGGAGGAACTAAATTGTTAGATTGGCTTAAAATAGCATTACATTACTAATATTTTTCTTGTGGGAAATTATCAAAGTGGGTCTGTGCAGCTTCTTTCCTGGAAAAACAGGCAAATTAGAAGACAGAACACGGTTGCATGGAACTGCTCTCACCTGAATAGGGAAGCCCAGGGCAGCATGAAGCAGAAATGCAGTGAAGACTGGGAACATCTTCAGGTCCATCCTCCAGCCTTGAGAGACCACCAGTGCTTGCCTTTTTCTCTGCCCGTTCAGGAGTGCTGCCGGCTAGATATACCAGCAGAGCCTGCCCTGCCGGGGCTGAAAAATCTGCACCAGCCAATGGGGATGCAGGCAGGAAACAACTTCTTTTGTGTCCTCAACAGCCAGTTTGGCCTCTGGGCATCTCCCGGTGCTTTGCTATTGCTGTCACTCTGATCTATAGCATCCCTTGTCTTCATATTCTCATTCATCCTGCTCTCTAGACCTGGATCACCCTCATGCTTGTGCTGCCATGTGCTTCCTCTGTTTCTTGGAAGAATCTTTCCCTAAGTGTTCAGTTTGACTGACACCACCTTGTGCCTGGATAACTTTCCAGAGTACTGTATTGGTGAGATTTCAGATGGTAGTTCACTTTTTTCTTTATGTCACAGAAAGCACAGAAGGTCATGACAGGATCATGTTGCTTTGGAACATCCAACACACATCACTAGTGAGGTCATGCCTGTGTCTTCCCTGAGAAGATATCCTTCATCTTCTCAGATTATGGTTCTATAAGTGGAATTTTTATTTCCCCCTTTGTGTTTCCTGATGTTTCATAACATCAGGAATGTTTTCTGTGTTCTATAATTTCTGGCTGTCTGACAGTTATAGGTGCTTTGTGCCCAGCAGTCAGAGAGGGGAAGAAACACAGCAGCAGCATAAACAGCACTTGCTCCTTTTGAGAATGATTAAAAGATCTGCTACTCGCTGAAGTGCACTTCAGCAGAAGTGGATGTAGGAAGCAGTGAGCAGACCTAGCAAGAAATGCTTATAGGAGGTAAACCAGCAATCACAGAGCCCCTTGTTGCAGCAACCTTTTGTCACAACCTCTTCTCACAGCAAAGCTCTGCCTGGTGAAGGTGCTGTATCTGGGGAATTGTCTCATCTCTGATACACACTTGTTTTGCATTAGAGTACAGTTTCCATGCATGGAGAAGGAAACTGAATTATAGAAGGTACAGATTCTGTCTCTAGACCCTGCCAGTGCTCAGGTACCCTCAGATTAAGTTTTAAATCCACTCACAGTGTTATTCCTTCTTTCTGCATCGAGTAAGACCTTCTAGAAGTTTTCCCTGCCAGTGAATGAATCAAGAAGCAGCAGAGGGCTTTCCACCTATTTGTCACCAAATCATCTCCAGTCAAGGCTAGAAGTTACATGGAAATGTAATCTGGATTGCATTGGCGGGGATTACTCTTCATTCAGTGGAGGACAGTTCACAGTCACACACTGCTGAATATTTTAGGACACTCTGAACTGACAAAGTCCAGGGGTAAACTTTCATTACCCCCACAGGGAGGCAGCATAGGGAAAGACGACTTTTTCCCTTTCTGTCCCTGCACTCTGGCTGAAGTAAGGTGTGCCCTAGGCACCAGACAGTGAAAAGCAGGGTAACACGGTCCTTGTGACCATGAAAGAAAAAAGGTCAAGTAGGCATTGTCAGCATGCTAATCCTGCTGATACAGGCAGTTGGTGTGTCCTCTGTGCACATAAATGCTTGCTCTAAGCAATGCTAAATGCCTCTTTTTATGTTTGGGTTTAATAGGGATAAGATTCTTCATCGGGCTGAAGCAAGGTTGTGCAGCTTTGGTCTGCAGTCTGAGATGGGTTCTCCAGGTTTCTCACTTGATACAAAGGCAAAACAGATGCCTGTGGTGCCAGATGCCTTGGTATGCCAAAGCATACCAAAAAGGCACTGCAGAATGGGGCTTGTATATAATCTGCTTCCATTAGAGTTAGAGGGAAAAAGGAAAGGTCAGACTGCCCTCAGGGAAAACCAGTCCAGGTGCAAAAAGAGAGATCAGTGATAGTACGGGAATAAAACAAAGTTAAAAAGCAAGTTAGGAAGGTTGATAACCTTAGCACCTTTGTAGCATGGAAAAATATTCCAGCTTCCTGAGTGACTGATAAACTGCTTGTGCTCAGGAAAGAAGGAGGTAACTGGGATGGCAAAAAGGATTCTGCTGAACGTGCTAATATGCTGACACCTTTTCCATATGCTAAAGCTAGTGATGACAGGGAAGATTGCTGTTACAATCAACGATGTGGCTGTAAATGCTACAGCTGGCACGCAGGCACAACAGAGCAAGGGGGAGTGGTGACACTCCTGCCTGGTACTTATCCTGAAGATCCTATCAGCTTTGTTTTGCACCTGATGTTTATATTCAATATTTGACTGTTTTCCTAAGTGTGGTGTTCATGAAGGAGGAATTGTCAGCAGTCCTGTTTTCACTAATCAGAAAATTACCTAATTTTTTGAGATATTGCAAAAATAGAACACGGTTTTACCAGATGCAGTAAAGCTGGTAGCTCCAGCAAAAAAACGTTCCACAGAAATTGTCTTGAACCTTTAAGAACCAAACTAGGGCTCAGGAAAAAGAAGCTGGTTTTGCATGTATAGAAAAAAATTATGTGGGAAACTTTGGCAGGACTCAAGGTTTTCTATCTGTATATCCCAGTTTCTGGTGGAAAGTAGGGACCACACAGATTTTGCAAATGTGACCAATGACTGGCAGGTGTCCAAACCCACCGATAAAATGTCAAGAATTATTTGGACAGTGTTGTAGTCTGCAAGAAGTCTGTCAGCAAAAAGAGCACTGCTTCTGAAAGACCACTACAAAACTTAGAGTTGCTCTGGAGGACATACATACTCTGATTTGACCAAGAAAAGACTTTACAGACATACCAATGAAAGTATGTGTTTTCTCTTCTGTTACATATGCAAGTTCACTGTAAAGTATACATAACTGAAATCAAAACAGCAGATGTATAAAAGTTACAACACTTCTGTAGACATTTTTCAGAGTTTGCTCAATTGTGTGTCATTGAAGCATATGTGTTATACAATTATTATTCTCTTGGAGTGTTTCATTGTAAACAGCTCAAAAAATGTAATGTGAGCCATCAAGACCTAGTTACAAGAAAGAAATGAAGTGTCTATGATGGCAAACTGCTGACTTCTATAACTACTAGCTACTAATTGCTGTGTAGTAAAATACAGGAAAAATAACTCCAGGAAATAAAAAAATAGACACAATTAGGTTGATTTATATATATATGTATACAGCTTATGGAAACCATGTGGTAGCCACCATGGTAAGCTATAAAAAATCTTAAAGGTTTAAAATCATCTGGCTTTACCAAAACCAACCCTTGAAGTAATAGTATGATCCACAACACAGAAATAAAATTGCTGTGGATTGGCGTTACATAAACTCCACACAATTACACTTACGGTCTGGGGTTAATGACAAGTTTGAACCAGGAATAAATTTGTTAGACAGAACTGCCCAATATCATTTCTCAGGGATGTTGCTTTGTGGGGCATTTTTGCATTTGGCTCACTTTTATTTAGAAGAGAAATTCTCTTTTCAGCTCAGCTATGGGCTTGTGTCAATGAATAGCTCCAGCAATAGCCCAAGCCCTGGAAGTGTTTCTGTGAGAGAACTCAAATCTAAATGACGAACATTGGCTTTCTATTGATCAGTTACTTCAAAGAGCAAACCTAGAAACATTGATTTTCAGTCTGTCATCAGAAGAAGAGGAAAAATAAAGAATTTTTTTTGGTGATAGATTGTTCTTTATGAAAAATATGCAATTAACAAAACAACAACAACAACCAAACAACAACAAAACATTGTAACTTTTAAAATAAATGTTGAAACAAAATTCATTTTCATTTTGAAATCAGATTTCAAGGCCAAATTTAGTGAAACATAATTTACCAGTTAAACTAACAACTGTAATGACATATGATCCAATTATTATTTGGGCCGAGGGAGCGGAATGGAGGTGATGAAACTGGAACTTTAATTTGGACAACTCTAGTCATGAACTTCTGGTTGTCTTGAAAAGGAAAAAAAAAAGACAAAAACCAAACCACAAAAAAACCTGCAACAAATTCCTTTCTTTTATCAGAAGAAGCCATCTGATTTGTCTGCTGCCCTTAGGTGAAGAGTGGACGGATCAAAGGTTTTACATGATGTTTCCAGCCTGCAGAATAATGTCATGCTGATTGCAAAGGAATCCGTGTGATGGGGTAAGGTGAGGGATGTTGGAGCAGTGCCTGGGGTTATCTTTGGTCTCTGCCCTCTGAAGAGAGACATCCCATCTCATGGTGCTGCCCCAGCTGCACACGTAAACCACTGGAGGGGTCTTCTCTCCGCATCCCCTTGCAACAGATTGTGCAATGCCAGCCAGATCCCCTGCTTGCTTCCATCTTCTGTGAGAAAGGGTCTCCTCTTATTGATGAGTGGCTTTTGGTAACATTAACTGTGCCATGGAAGTCACCTTTGTGAACACTTGTTTGGTGATTTAACTATGGGCTTCAAAACATCATCTCATGTCTGCTTCTCTGATGAGTGCGTGGGAGCTGACTGTGCACGCTGTAAGTGAAAGGCATCACTTCTCTGCTTTTGCAGTACACAAAACTGCCTGGTAAAGAGTCCATTGGTAATTCTAGACATTGTCTCTCACCCTGAAACAAATATGCTCCTATACCCTCTCATCACCATCAGTTAGCTTCACTTCACTTACTTTGTTTTTCCTTTGCATGTCATCAGAAAGGGTGTCTGTACTGCCTATCTCAATACTTTTGGCTTCCTGACTGTCTTCTCTCAAGGATTTTTGAGTATTTCAGATGGAGTCTCAAGAAGACGGTTTCACTCTGACTCTGTTTGTCTGAATGCAGATTGTCTGTGCAATGTGAGACTCTCCATGAATTACACCCATTTACCAGGATCGTGTATGGCTTTGCTTCCTCCTAATTTGTAGTTGCTCTTATGCCTCCTGGGCAGGTGAGTTCGAACACCTTCCCTGGCTGCTTCTGACGTTATCTAGATCCACAGAAAAGTACTCTGGGGAAAATCAAAGCACAGCCTTTGCAGTCCCTGTCCTGTTTTAAGAGAGATGCTATCCAGACAGATAATAGTGACTATCTATGGACATTGGGAAAATGGGTTGGTAATAAACTTTATTAAATAAAAAGGAATCTGCTTGTTGCTCCTGAAGTCACTTACCATTTGCCTCCAAAGAAGAAACCATAGATCTTTGACAGCTTTCACCACCATAACTGTTATATCTCAGGGCAGCCTGCAAGTTTGTTTGGCTCATTGTCTGTTGTGCTGTTGCACATCAGCAAAACCCATCGGGTCTCAGGCAGACAGACCAGGGGGCACGGTCTGGCCTGGGGACATGAGGTCTGGATGGGACCAGCAGGTCCTGCCACCCTACTGAGTGGGATGGAGGTGCTGCCATGGAGCTGGGGACAACAGGGCCACCAGACTAGCAGGTTTGCTTCATGGGAAGCTGGCAGAGCACTGGCAGAGCTGCAGCGGGCGGGGAAGAAGGGAGGGAAGGTGACGCTTTTCTGCCTTGTGCTGGAAAAGAGTCCTTGGGGATGGTTTGCACAGCACAGCCTTGACCTGGACTAAGCACCCCTGTTGCCTCTCATTGCTCCGGTTTAGCTTTTACAAAGGAAATAATTCACATTTAAAAATCCACAACTACAACTCAAGATTTAATCAGGTCACCACAGAACCACAGAATCACAGAATGTTAGGGATTGGAAGGGACCTCCAAAGATCCTCTAGTCCAATCCCCCTGCCAGAGCAGGAACACCTAAATGAGGCTACACAGGAATGTGTCCAGGCGAGTTTTGAACATCTCCAGAGAAGGAGGCTCCACAACCCCCTGAGCAGCCTGTTCCAGTGCTCTGTCACCCTCACTGAGAGGAAGGTTCTTCTCAAATTTAAGTGGAACATCTTGTGTTCCAGTTTCAACCCATTACCCCTTGTCCTATCATTGTTTGCCAACGAGAAGAGCCTGGCTCCATCCTCGTGACACTCACCCTTTACATATTTATAAACATTAATAAGGTCACCCCTCAGCCTCCTCTTCTCCAAGCTAAAGAGACCCAGCTCCCTCAGCCTTTCCTCATAAGGGAGATGCTCCACTCCCTTAATCATCTTTGTTGCCCTGTGCTGGACTCTCTCCAGCATTTCCCTGTCCTTCTTGAACTGAGGGGCCCAGAACTGGACACAATATTCCAGGTGAGGTCTCACCAGGGCAGAGTAGAGGGGAAGGAGAACCTCTCTTGACCTACTAACCACCCCCCTTCTAATACACCCCAGGATGCCATTGGCCTTCTGGCCACAAGGGCACAGTGCTGGCTCATGGTCATCCTGTTGTCCACCAGGACCCCCAGGTCCCTTTCCCCTACACTGCTCTCTAACAGATCATTCCCCAACCTATACTGGAACCTGGGGTTGTTCTTACCCAGATGCAAGACTCTACACTTTCCCTTGTTATATTTCATTAAATTTTTCCCTGCCCAACTCTCCAGCCTGTCCAGGTCTCGCTGGAGATCTGTCACAGGAAACCCAGCTTCATCCTCTTTCAGTTTCTGAGGGCTGCCTGTTCCTCAAAAAGCAGAGGATTGACTCTTTTGTTGTGCTGTGCTAGGGCTCTTGCTATCAGCATGTACAAATGCTCCATAAATCATTATGGATTTACCCTTCCAGCACTCCCATCTGGAAAGGAAATAAAATTTTCTGTATTTCACAGCAGGAGGAGCTGAATGTGTACACACATTCACTCATGCATGCACTTCTAGACACCGCCCCTCCCCTACTGATTTGCTCTAGGTCGCCCAGGTATTGCAGGACTGTCCACCATGGGGTCTGGAAGGATCCCAGAGGAGATGGATGCCAGCTCAGTGCCTCCATCATTCCCTTGGTGAAGAGGGGACCTAATAGAGAACAGAGGATGGCTGCTACCCAAACCATGACTGATCTCTCCATGATGCTTCCCAGGGGAGCTGTGGCTACATTAACCTTGGCTTACAGCTGTTAATACATTAAAGAAAAAGCTTCCAAGGGGCCTCTCTTTTCCACTCATCTGCAGTGACTCTGTCATTAGTTACTGAAGACATTAAAAGGACATTGGCAAATTACCTACGATTACCATTTTTCAAGCACCTACCAGTGTTCTCACTGTTTTTCAATGAACACATCAAGCAGGCCCTCTCCTTAGAGAACTTGCAGTTGAAATAAATTAGGGAGGCTGCCTTGAGATCTTCTGCTGGAGAGAAAAGCCTACCTATGTTTTTGTATTTTATTTATTTTAGACTTATATAATTAGCTGATGAAGATGTGCACAGACAAACTTTAACCTGAGGGCTTTCAAGTCTAGCCTTTAGCTTCACATTTGTCTTGGCTGCAGTTCCCATCCTTCTCAGTGGACTCAGTTTTGGCTCTCAGTTCACAGGCTTGTATGCAGGAAAACCATTTATTTGTACTGGAAGGATTGAATTGCAGCTCTGGTTTCTTACAGGCATGGTTCTGTTTTGGATCTGCAAATGATACAGTGTGAGTTCGGCAACAAATTAGGGTCAAGGCACTCTGACAAAGCTTTTACTTAGAGGTCTGCTCCCATGCTTTACATATGTATCTGCTTTCTATCTCTGATAAGAAATGTCATAAACAGGATCTGTGAGTGTATTTGTATTCCTCCTTTAAATAAGAAAACTTTTTGTAGGAAACTGAAGAAGTGGCTGATGTGGAATATTCAACGTGGTTGGCTTCTGTGAAGGAGAGAAGAGTGGAGTACTTATCACTTTCTTTGTTCTGATAATCTTTTCTGAGGTAGAAGAGAGAGGCCCATGTGTTACTGATTTTGGACCATCACAAAAATGAGAAGAGAATGCAGGAGATTGTCTCTCCAAGAATTTATGAGGGCCACAGAGACAGTCTCTGTGGCTTGCCATTAGATGAATTATGGCTCTACCCTCAGACCATTGCAATTCTGGTATCTTGAGGTCTGATGAAGAAACACCACACCGTTAAGGTGCTGGCTTATGTGGTGGCATAATTAAACAAAAGTAAAATACAAGCAGAAAAAAAAAACAAACATGGAACAAATTATTAAATCAACCTTTTTACCCAATTAACTGAACTATCCAGGAAAACTTTTTCATTTTTTGCCTAATCATGCAACTAACTGGGCATCAGTCTTGATGACCTACTGCTGCTTACAGGACCAGGACCACATGCACCTCTGCTGAAGGGTGTACTTAATTAAAACACTGAAACTCGTGGGGATTCTCTTTGCTGTTAGTGAAGACGGTCAGCCCAAATTATGAGCTGTTATGGTATAAAAATATCTTTTCCATACTCCGGTGTATAGTTACTGTAGCAGATGGCTTGACTGATAGCCTGGAGTGATTTAGAGTAGTCTTTCATTAAGCAGCATTTTCACTTAAATTCCTCTCACACTGCTGCTTACACATACATCTTTGCTATCAGCCACTTGCTAAGGGTAACAAACCAAGCCTAGGAAAAGGGAAGCAGTGGTGTTCCTCCAGACTGATAGATGGGCACTGTCACTTTGAGTGAATTTCCCCTCAGATCACATCAGAATGGGTCGTTTCCCCCAGGCAACTCTTCTGTTCTCAGCCCAGGTTCCTGCTGCTGGTAAAGGGACTCCCTCACCTCTCTCCAGGGCTTCTCCTGCCCTATGCTGTTGAAACTGCCAAGGAATTGCAGCTCTTCTTCCTGGTGGAAGGATCTGCAGCTGGGAATGAAGGTCTGAGTACATTTGGAGCCCATACAATCACTGCATGTCCCTCTGTTAAGTAAAACTGGGGAAGCGGGGGAAACACCAGGCTGATCCAAATACTGAATAACTGTCTGGGTTCACAGCCCCCAACTCATGTCTAAATGTTCTCACCTGGCCAGGTCTGGATGGAAGTGACAGAAAAGCTGGGGAGAAAATGGGACACTGAAGTGTTGGTGAACTGAAGTTCACCTTCCTTCAGCTTCGGAGTAGCTTCTTCTCATCTGCCTTCCTTGCCCCACACCTTTTCTTATGTTGCAGGACATGGGAAAGGAGGCCTAGTCCTGAGGTCCAGGCTCTGCACCTTGTCCTACCCATCAGCAGTGCCACCAGACAGAGGCAGTGGTGACAGGCTCCCATGTGCTGGTAATACAGCATGAGAAAGGGCTGGCACTATTTCCTGCCTGGTAGCTGTAGCCTCATTTAGATTTATGATTGCTCTAATAGTTTAATTTCTGATTTTGCCAAAGATCATTGGTGCATTTGGAAGTGGTTCTGTTCTGTGGCAACACAGGCAAAAGGTTTTTCTCCTTTCTCATGACATGCCAGAGACCTGGTTTAGAAGATGAAGCTACAAATTTTCCAGCTTTGGGTGAAGAGAGTCCATCTGAAGGCCTTCTCACCTAGACTACTTGGGCGTTGCTGCAGAGTACAGTATTGTAAGGTGTATGGATGTGGCACCACATTTTGTAGACTGGTGTCTTTTTGCCTTGTCTTTTCTCTGTCTGTGACATGAGAAGAAAGGGGTTTTGGAGCTTCCTCTCAGGGTCCATTAGTATCACCCAGAAGGCACTGTGTACTCCACTGTGGCTGGAAGAACTGTGCCAAGATTTTCAAGATGTTTTGACCATTTACATTACTGTTTTAAATAAAGAAGTGGCCTCTGAATCTAATCATAGTGTGGTTTCTGTGCCCCATCATTTCTGTGTCCTGATCTGTGCAGAACTAGCCAAACTGGGAAAAGAAGTTGTAGGCAGCTGTCTCTCCTACACACCTTGCCATGCAACTGCTGAAGATTACACAACTGTTCCTGTTCTAGAGACAGGAGCTGACCTTTCCCTCTTACTGTCTGGTACCAAGTGTGTCTCAACTTTGAACAGAAATTTTGACACAAGATTCATGTATTTTGCCACAATTTAGGTGAAATGTAAAATTTAAACTTTGTTGGAAAAAAAAGCCTTTCTTAAATCATAGCTTTGGGGTGATTTAATCTTGATGACACAATTTTGTCTGATAATGCCACAAATCATCTCTAGTGTAATTGCTACTTCAGAGGAGTTAGACTGTACAGGCAGCAAGAAGAGCCTGGCACTGACAAAGAAGATGCAAACTGCTGCTGATGTGATGTGTATACTTCATGCTAGGGACATCCAAGATGTATGTGCTTGAGTGATAAGGGCCTTTGATGTGTAACTAGTGGTGTGACAGAAGATGTTGGATGGTGAAGGCAACTTGGATGGGAAAATAATGAATTCTAATATGACTATGTTAGACTTAAAGCTCATGTAAAGTCTCTTGGGATGTCAGTGTGAACCTGAGATTTCATGCTGTAAGAAGACAGACCAGTCAGATCTTGGTATGGGCTCTGTAAACTATTTATGAAATATGACAGTGGGAATGGATCAGGAAAAGATCTAGTTGAGATAAGGTACAGAGAAAGAATTTTCTGGTCTCTCCATAGATAGTGAATTCTCATATGATGAGGGCAAGAGAAGAAGACCTACAAAATTAACAGATAGAAGTAAGAAGAGAAAGAAGAGAGGAAGGTTTATGAAAGTAGAGGAAGGATATAACTGAGTTTCAAAAGTCCAGGAAAGGACAGAGTGAGCTGGCCAGTGTAAGCACAGCAGTGCAGTAGAGACTCTGGAAAGAACTGAGTCAAGTAAGGGAATTTACAATAAGGGTTTTACTCTTCACCAGAACTGTGTCAGATTTCCCCCTGCTTTACCCAGGGAAGAGCCTCTGAACCACTTTGCAGTTTTGGACCTGGAAGACAATTTACTCAGAAGTTTTGAGAGGCGTTAGGGAACAGCTGAGGACACAGGGCTTCAAGTCAGGGAGCCTACTGGGGAGAGGACAGTCCTCCCTGAAGTATAATATGGGCAAGTGTGAAAATAAAAGAAACAGTTCCCTAAAGCTACTGAAAAGAGCACACATGAGAGGCCTCCTTTCAAATTTGGATGTAACTTTTTCAGTCTTGTGTTAGAGGAAGCTTTTCCCATGTGACTACTTTGGAGACTGGAAGTTGTGTACAAAGCAAGTACAGCCCTCTGGGGCAATCACACGCAACGGCCGTGTTCTTTCCAGCACAGAAGTACCTAAATCCTGAAGTGGTGGCTATCTCAAGATCATTTAGGTTAGGCCTGATTGCAAAGCTGCCAATAACAGTGTGGCTGGAGTGTGAAGTGTGGAAGACCTATTGCTCTGTTTCACACACTGGAAAACATTGCTTCTGAGTAGCAATTACCTGTCACCAGGATGAGGTCAGATCTCACTATGATCTCTGAAAAGCTAAAAACAGCACATATTTGTGCAGACAGCAAAACAAGTTCCCAGTCTCAACTATTTCAAAGGCAGGCATTGAGGTCAGGTGGTTCACAGCAGTGGAGCAGTGAAGATATAAGCACAGACCCATGCCACTCTGTGCACTTAACTCATTGTCAATAAACTTGATGGAAGGCATCTTTCCAGACAGCTGGAGGCTGTTTTCTGAAAAGACTGTTTTTGTAGAGGGTATTTGTGATGTTTCTGTCTCTCAACTGGAATGTCTGGATACACAATTGTATGCACCAACTCTTTTTATTGGAGTGATGGCTGAAACTCATATAATATCAGAGTTATAGAAAGTTCTCCAAAACCAGATGAAATGTTGTGGATCACAAGCAATCGCTAGAGGTGAACATGAACAGAAACTCAGCTTCTCAACTCTGGAACTAGAAACTGTGTCTGTAATGATTGCCTCTGCTCTTTTCTCTGGGTCAAGGAACAGGATCAAAAAATGTTGTCTTAGGGAAATCTGTCATGTTCTTTATATTAATAACAGTACAAAAATCACTGCAAAAAGTGATTAACCATTTGGCACTAAGAATTACCACTGCTGAGGTACTTGCAGCTTCTGCTGATGGAGATATCTAGCAAAAGACCCAACGAACACAGTGAGAAACTAGGCAGAACAGATCGGCTCGCAGCCTGTTTACAGTGCTTTCCTACCTGTGCCTCTTTGGCTGAGGGATGGAATACTCTGACTGAGGCTCAAAGGAAATGTGGAAGAAAAGAAGAGGCCAACAGCTGCTGCCAAACTGCTACTTTACACGAGTCAGTGACTCAAAATAACATTTCCAGAAAAATATGTTGAATCTTCTCAGGGCTCTTACCTAAAAGATGTTGGAAAAAAAATTGTACAGTATGTGATGCCTGCTAGAATAGCCACCCAGGATTAGACTAGAGCATAGCGCTATTTGTAGTTACTTTTGCTTTCTCTGAGAGACTGCAAATAATAAGATGTAGACATTAACACCTCGTGAATACATTTAACTTTCCATTTAGCTATAGCTTTGTTCAGCATGACTGTAGATAAGGATAGCAGCAAACAATCATTGGAGCTTAAAGAACATTTTTAAAATAAGTACCAAGGCCTCATATTTGTTCTGAAACTGTTTGTTTTATTTTCAGGGAATACTGTTTAATTTAACTGTCTTGATTATAGACCTCTCTGACCCTGTGTCCTCTCTCTGATAGGAGCCAAAACTGGCTGCCTAGAAAAGCACATAAGAACAGGGAAAACATATATGATACTTCCCGTTTGTTTTGAGCATGAATCCTGTTTGAATCTTCCCTGTAGTTCTTATACTGGAATTGGGAAGTTGATCCCTAGCCAGTTTCCCCAGTATACTCAGGATTTCAGAGACTTCTTTCTTCTCCCCTTGCAGCATCTCTTTTCCAGGCTGAGGAGTTGTAGCTTGCTCATCATTTGTTCCTTGTGCAGAAGCTGTTCCTCACCTTTGATCATCCTTTCTGATCCATCTATGAACATTTTTCAGTTTGGTGACAACCTTTTCCAGAATGGAGAGGCAAGAATTGCACATAACATTTAAGAGAATGGCAATCTGCTCCGAAAACAGAATTAACTCACATAAAAGCAGGTGATGCATTGGCCATTATTTTGCTAGTTTGCTTCTTGCACTGCAATGCAAAATATGACAGCTTCTTTAATGAGTGTCCTCTTTTTTTCTCTGAAAGCTTCTCCTGAAGTGACAGTGGTGTCTGTGGTCTGAGAGGCAGTGGGATGAGGAACACAGCAAAGTGGAAGACATAGCCCGCAAACCCTGCTACAAATTCAGAAGGACTTTTTGCCTTTTTGGGCTTTCTCCCAAAATGCTACCTCCTAAAGATCTGTTGTAGGGTATTTCTTTCAGAATGCTTAATATTGCACCATGCTGTACATGCTCCAGCATGGATCCTGTGGCACCCTTGGAATTTTGCTGCAGAAGTGAGCACCCACCTCTTGTGCAAATCAGATCACAAGGTACTAGGTTGAGTGTACAGAAAATGAGAAAGAAACATGTAATTATTGTGTGTATTTCCAGCTATTTAAACCATAAGATCAGACAGCAATCTAGAATCTTATTTTTATTTATCTACTCCTTCATGTAAGGGGAACACACATAAAAAAACAGTTGCTTTCAGTACATAACCCTGATTCATTCCCAAAAAGAGTGTATCTTATCAGCAAACTATTCAGAGTTCATTTGGAAATAAAATGGCTTGCCATCCTGTACTTAAAGATTTGAAGGCAAGGCTGACATGAACTAAGGCTCTATAGGCAATGATAATTTTGAAATTCCTGGCTTTTCAGTCTTAACATACCTAGAGATCTAATTTTAACTAGAAGTATGAGATCCCAATGCATTTATCTGCAAAGTATCCTTTACATTAGTGACATTGTGAAAAAATCGAAGCTCTAGCAACTCATAAAAGAAACTGTAAGATTAACATTGTCACCTCTAGGAGGCAGCATTTTATTGCAAATACACAATGTATAATTTGGTGTCTGACACTTCAAAAGGTTTTGAGGCTTCTCAAATCTACTGTGATTATAAAAAATTCTAGTAGAAAATAAGTAAACATACACTTGCAGTGGAACTACCTGTGCAAATATAATCTCTGCTTCACCAGCCAGCTAGAGCCAATTCTCAGATGAAATTGAGATAGTCAGGCACAAAAAGCACCCTGTTTTCCTGGGTTTTCAACAGCAAGTTAGCAGAGTTGGATGGCACAATATCTGGGCTGTTCATCTGCTCTCAGCAAGAAACTCTCCCCATTTAGGAAAACGTTTGTTTATCTTCACCTGCTAATTGGGAATGTATTTAACCTTGCACTCACAACTTTACTGAACAACACTTTCCTTTCAGTTACATTTGCAATGATTTGTTTTTCTTTCTTTCACCCATGTCTTTCCTGAGCTGAGGCTGGCATTTCCTTTCAGAGT
Source organism: Nesoenas mayeri (assembly GCF_963082525.1). Taxonomy (NCBI): domain Eukaryota; kingdom Metazoa; phylum Chordata; class Aves; order Columbiformes; family Columbidae; genus Nesoenas; species Nesoenas mayeri. Next base: position 44,042,697 of record NC_137548.1, read on the forward strand.
CTCCATTACTGAGGTGCTAAGACTTCACAATAAAGCAGTTCACCTGGTGAAGCACAGACATTGTTTTTTCTGCTGCTTTTGTGGTGTGATGTAACTTTCTAAAGCATTAATACTCTGATAACAGCCCAAGCAGACATGAAACATGAAACAACAGAGGTCACCACATTGGTCATGTCATTAATGCTTAACCATCAGGTTAACTTGTAACGGAATGAAAATAGATCACATAAAACCAATCTGCACAACACTAGTCTTGATTTCACAGCTACCCATGATGGAGAACTTTCCTACTGAAATGATGTCCATTGTTGGAAATCTGCAAAATGTTTCTACTCTGAGTTTGTCTGACATCAGCTTCTACCCATTAGCTCCTGGCAATGTGTTGTTTGCTTGAAGGAAGAGGACCTCTGTTATCAAAGGTTTATTCGCCAGCTGGGTACATAAGAATTTTGACCAATTCACCCTTTAGCCTTTTCATTGATGAACAGACTGACTTCCTTGATTCACACTCTGATCCACTGCTTTCCAGCCCTTTATTTATTCACGTGGCTCTTCCCTGAACTCCTCTAGTTTGCCCATCGAGCTGGTACTCTGCCCAGCAGAGCAGGGTGCAGCTTTGTTCTACAGCAGTCACACCAACGCCCAATTCACATGTTACAGACCCTTCCTATTCCTGCCCAATGTTTTCCTCTTACCCTTTTGTGGATCATGCTACCCTTCATGACCACTTGTGATTTTTGGCTCCTTCTCCCTGCTTCCTAGTGTTGAGTCTCTCACCCTCTGGGAGTATTCATCCAATGTTGCCACAAGGGATGCAAGAGCTGTACTGCAGCCAGGGTTTCAGTGGTTGCTTGTGACAGGGGGTACAGCCTCCTGAAAGAGCTACACAGCCAGATTTTATCCACAGATCTCGTGAATCCCACAGATCTTGGTCTCAGGACAGTGTAGCATCCTAGTACAGAATCATTTACTGTGAGGCTTACACTGCACACATGCAACTAGCTGTACCCTTTTGCATGCTAAATCCTTATAATCATGCTGAGTGGCAAAGTCTACACACACACAGCTGGCAGGTACTCATGTAAGCCTGGATGTTGTGGAAGCTCTATATCCATTAACACCAGCTGAAGTACCACAGCTTCAAGCTCAGTTTCTTAAGGCTGATCATTGTATATCTCCCTTTTAGAAAACTATTATTTTTTTCTTCTCATAATTACTTCATTCACTTGATTTATATCTACAGGTCTGTTTCAGTGACAGTGATGGAGAGGCCAAGCCCAGACTCCTCTCACAAATCTTTCTTCTTTTTCTTCATTCGTTTTTGCATATAAATATGTAGAAACAACTGCTTCATCTTAAAGCACTGCAAAAGATTATTTCAGTGGTCTATAATACTTCACCATCTGGTGGAGGAGTACTTCAGCACCTGGAAGAAGACAAAATCCCTTTCTTAAAGTATTTACAACCTGAGGCAACAGCATATAAAAGCATAAAGAGATAGATGTAGTCATTGTAACCACAAGCCTTTTGCCCTCACTTTTGTTTTCACCATGGTTTGTTTCCTTGTTAAAGAAATGCATGAGAGCTATTTGTGGTCTTCTGTCATTAATTGACTATTTCAGTGCCAAAAATTGGGTGATGTAAACCCCTTGCTATGATCCAGTAATCTATTTTAGACCATCAGCCTGTTCGAAGTGTCCCAATTCTGTAGCAGAGAATCTCAGAATCCCATAACAAGTCAAGACAAGTGAAAACATAATCTTACACCTTCAGGATAAATCTGACTGTTACAAGAATTTCCCTGCAAAAAATCCCTTTCCCATTTCCCGCTCTTAACTCACACTTCTGCTTGGTGAAATGCCTCAGTGAGAATCAGAGATCTTTTTGACAAATACCAGCCCCTGACAGAGTGGTCTGAGTCAGGGAAAGTAGTTTGCAACCATCCTTCATTCAGATGTATGTCAGCTTTTCCTTGTGATAGTGAGGGATTCTTGGACTTTGTGTCTTCTAATGCCAGAATAAAAGTTGCAAATCCCTGACCTGCTTATTCAGGTGGCTGGCAATTGCATTAAAGGGCTTCTTTCTGGTAAGGCATGAACTACAGCTAGACAATACAAAAGCTTTTGTAATTCTCCATGTGAACTGTACTACGAATTCTTCATTCAGAGAAAGCCTTTTTCATATAGTAAATGGACAGAAAGTTCCAAAATATCAGTGGATAAGTTCACAGCAGGAACAAAGAATCTATAAGCATCAAAGGTTGTCCAGCGTCTTATATTTTGTCACAATGGAATATTCATTTCTGAAGTATCAGGAGCCGAAAGACAGTATATGCTTTTGTCATTCTTATACATGTATCAGAATCTAGATAAACAATGTGGATAGAGTGACTGTAAAATATGCTGTCAGGTCTGAACCTGCCCGTAAAGTAAAGCGTGCAAAAGCAGGCTTTTTTCTTTCTGCCTTGGCAAGTCTCTTTCCAATAGCAGACCTGACAGATAAAAAAATCTGTGTGCTTCTGGACAGTATCAGTGTGAACTGGCCCAATTTTAACCTACTGCTGCGTTAAAGAAAAAGAAGCAATTTTATTACTGGGTGTTAAAACCAGCAAGTGTAAATCTGGCTTTGAAATAAATTTATGGTCTGTTTTTTTTAGAACAGGATGTGTTAAGAATAAGCAACCATGGCAGATAGATGCAGTGACTGTACGTGCCAAATATACAGTTAAATTATGTATCTGTACCAGTTACATGCATCAGTGCACACAAAAAATTCCACAATCTTTGGCCTGTCGCTTGTAGAAGCTCACATACTGCTAATATTCAATGTTTATCAACAGCTGTTTTGTTTTCCTAGCAAGAGCAGGAAAAGGCTGCTGTCTGGCTATGATTATTAATATATGATATCTGATGATGATTCTGTACATCTTACTTTTCACAGTATATACAATTTCTGGCAAGTAAAACTTAATCTTCATGTATGAGCAGCTAGAAAACATCTTGGAGAGGTACACTATTAGATTATTGTCTTGCAGAGAGATTTTAATGTGGCCTTCCTTCCACAGCTTATTCTATACAAGATGATCTTTGAAGGTCCCTTCCAACCCACACCATTCTGTAAAACCATTCTGTTATATATAATTCTCAGAACAGCTTGTAGAAAACACAGGAAGATTGCATCTCATGGATGGACTGAATGCCTTCTCCATTCCAAATCTCCATCAATGTATTCTACCCTTAACAACACCTTCTTCCTTTTCATATGGTTTCCAAATCTCAGGGGCCTCTGATCTAGCTGTGTTAGATTTCATGAGCACCTTGGGGAAGATCCCATTCTGTGGAGGAAACCAAAGGCATCTAAAGCGTATGTTCATCCTTTTTGTCCTCTTTCAGACTCTCTTCTACTGCTCTTCAGTGGTTGTGGAAGGCTGTGACAATATGGTACATTCTTAAAATTCAAGATAAGACCTCATGGCCATATGATTACAATGTTGCCTGTTCAACTATGGGCTGAATGAAGTAGTTCTTAGGTAGGTCAGCAAATTGTCACAACAGTTGAACTGTGGCAGAGAAATTTCAGAGCAACAGAGGTAAGCACAAGGATGCTACTCAAGGCTTTGAAAGCTCCTGAGCCACAAAGAGCAAGAAGTAAAGAAAGCATTTAGCCGGATTTCTCAATCTCCTCTGTGTGATGTTCTTCCCACTACTGAGCACAGCAAGAGATTTGATAGTGGTCCAGCATGGTGTGGCCACTTCCATGTTCTTGTATAGGCAGAAGACAAAGCTCAAGACTTTGCTTTTGTGGACTGAGCTGAAAGGCCAGTTTCCATGGGCTTGGCAGAGTATTGGGGGATTGTCTTTGCTTAAGGAGTCTATAGTGGTTCTTGATGGGGTGTTGGGAGGGTTGGAAGTAGGGGGCAAGATGAGTGTCTGACTAGCCTGGCAGGGTGAGCAGAAGGCAAGATGACAGAACGTGCACTGCAGCCATAAGGATGTTGCAGTGTTAAAGAGGAATCTCTAACAATTAAAATGAGAGTCAGATGTGTGAGGAAAGCTTTGTGCCAGGCAGGTGAACATGTCATCTATAATGGAACAAAGGCTGAGTAAGATGAGAAACATTTAAAAAAAAAAGTCCATGGCAAAACCTGAGCTGCAGAAAGATCATAAAAACTGGATTTCTAAACATTTCTGTGTACATAGTTGATTTTTTTTCCTGATCCAGAGGCATCGACTCTATTCCAAAACAGAAAGACAAAGAAACTCCCAGTAGAACTGGGTATTTTTTCCAGAGCCTTATAAGGAATATTTTGCTTCTTGCTTGCTAGTTGCACTCTGGACCAGATAGATAATGACCCAGCATTGTAATAATCTTCTGGTCTACTAGGTACTCCTTGTGAAGTATTTGGGAAACAGTTGTACGTGTCACAGGAAACACATCAAAGGATGGAATTTATTCTCTTCCTCAAGTTGGGCAGTTTGAGAAATAACACAAAAATAAATGAGTCAGGGAAAGTTAATCACTCCATCACCTCCAGAGAGAACTGAGATGGATGTGTAGCCCTTCAGGTCTATTCATGTAGGTTCTTCTACTCTGCTCACCAGCCCACTGCCTGACACCGGTGTAGTAAGCAGTGTGACTAATACCAAGCATATGTTGTTTGCTCTCTCAGCCTCTCCAGAGGAAGCAGCATATATGCCAGTGTGTCTTGTTTGATAGGATTTTCTGCTGTCTTTTAAAATAGAACTGCTGCTCTGTGTTGATGCTACAGAAAGCGGCCCCAAAGGGTTCAGACCCTGCACTTTGAGGGGAACCTGGTGAGAAGTGGGACGGTGCTTAATTCTTGCATGTGTTTGTTCCCCAGCCTCTGAAGGATTGCCAAGTTTTGCCTGACTTACACACAGGCTTTATTTTGACTATAGTGCTATTGTATGTATAATGCTACTACGACAGGGATTCTCAGGCCAGCACTTTCTGGCAACTGATATCTTTGCCTTAAGACAGCAAAAATCAGCCTCTCGAGTAAATTAGCAAGGTAGCCCTCAGAAATATTGCTAGAGAGTTGATCAAACATTTTGGATGCACTTTCTGTGAGTTAGCTAGCAAGGCCCAGCCCCTTCTGCTGACGTCTTTCCTCTCTATCACACATCAGACTTTTCCCAGTGGAGCTGGAGAACAGGCTTCAATGAAAACTGCCTGTTTACAGCTATATGGAGATTGCAGGCACCACAACCACTCTTTCCTCTATCTGACTTGGAGCAGAAACCCCATCATCAGGACAGAGAGGTAGCCTTGTTGCCTAGCAAAGGTGGGATGATTTATCTCTGCCTCTAGATTGGTCCCTTTTTCTTCGCTGCACGAGAGAATTGTTTTCAGACTTCCAAGGAGAATGAAACCAGGCTAGAAATCAGCGTGGATGTGTGAGAGCTGCTCTCTCAGGCAGAAGAAGGAGTCACAGGGTTTCTGTGCTTTTTGTTCCTGTGCAGTGCAGGACAATGGTTCTATCTGCCCCAGTTATAGCCCTGGGGGCTACCTTAGGGACTGCAACTAGCATCCTTGCCCTCTGCGGTCTCACCTGCTTCTGCAAATGCAAGCAACCTGGGAAAGGACTCTCAGAAAAGGACCAAGAGGAGGACACAGAAAATACTAAGCCCAGTGTGCTTCAGCCAGTCCAGCAAGTAAGACACAGTCTCTTAATTTACTCTGTGATTTTTCTTTAAATGAAGAGGGTGGGAATGCGACTTGCCTGTTTGGCTAATCAGCATGTGATTTATGCTGCCTATTTATCTGCTTACAGTGTTCAGAATGTAACAACATGTTAATGGGAGGAGGATTGCAGGAAAAAGAGAGACAGGAGCTGGGTGACCCACAGAATTACTGGAGCAGGAGACAGCTGCCACATTGCCAAAGAGAAAGCTGCTAGTTGCAAAAATAAGGGAGGAGGACTGGAAATGCTGCTTAGCTGTCAAGCTAGATCACAAGGGAAATAATTTCCTGAGGAGAGAAGACTGGACTTTACCAGGTGGCATGCAGCATTGTAAAGAGGAGATGACTCCTGCTGGGATCTCCTATAACAGCTGTTTCTCTAACTCTATTCAGATATCTTATGGTTCATACAGGATAGTTCCCTGTCAACAGCTGGTTTCTTGTAAAAACCATCCCTCCTCCTTCCTGCCCCTCTGAGGAGATTAATTATCTGTGAAGTTAAAATGAGTCATTGAAATGATAATAAAATGCAAGTGAGAATCTAGAGTGTGATGACCAGACAATCTCATCACACTGTGAATTGCTTTTTCACTTACTGTAAGAGCAATGTGGAGTATGGATAATGTCAGGCATCCCTGTGTGGTCTGTCTTCCTTGCTATCATCAAAAAAACCCTGATTTACTCCTGAGCTCATTGCAAGAGAGAACAAGAAGAACTACAGAAACCTTCTAATATACTTATTAATGGGAAGACCTCCTTTAAAGGGAAATGTTTGACTTATTTCTTTGGTTGACTACAATCTTTAGCATGAGCTGCAGCACTGTCCAGTCTCTGAAAGTATTACCTGTTGGTTGTTGCTCTTGATGTTTGTATATGCCTACATCCTTTTTGCTTTCATCTAGCCATTCAATCAAATGTTATGCCACAGCAGCCTGTTCCAAAGGCCAGTGATCCATTGTGTAAGTCTTTATTTGTCTTTTAATTATCTGAGCTGCCTATTAGTTTTGTATTATAAAGAGTGTAGCAGGAGTCCTAACTGAACTTCTCTGTGATGTTTACATTTATATATTCAGTCTCTCTCTGGCTAACACTGTTAGGGTCATTAGTGGAAAAGAGCCCCTGTACCCTCATGCTCCTGTTGCAGTTTGTTCTCAGGAAAGATGACCAAATCTACCAATTGTATTGTGAGATCTGGTGCAGATACACAGAATGACATTACCAGAGCTTCTGGTTGCTGGAGGATGGCTCCACTGACCATGGATGAACATCTACACTGAATTTAGGACTTCTCAAGAGATTGCTGCTAATTCTAAGTGTTCATCCATGAGCACGGTGAATCCCTCCTAGTACCTGTTTGTATTTTGCTAGGATGATTTTCACCTGCTGTCCTGTTTGATAGCTTTGTCATGTCCTTTCCAGGCTCCTTTTTTTATTTTCTAACCCATAGAGAGGATTTGCCAACTCCTCTGAGTTTTGCTGAGTTTTTCCAAGTTTACTGTTAAAATGAATGAGAAGTATATCACTTTGACAGTCATGTCACTTTGCATAGCATTTTTTCTAGCTGTTGTCCAGAACAACCCTACCCATAGATAACCTCACCATCAGTCCATTTTTACAAGATGCTTTTTGTTGTTGTAATCTTAAGGCTCACAAACTTCCCAAATATTTACCTGAACTCCATCCTTGGACTGGACATTTTTTTTTTTATACAGCCTTTAGTGAAATTTTGGAAAAGTGTTAATCTGTCCTGGAGCTTTTCCTCCAGGGTGTCACCCTACTTGCATGACTGAAATAAGCACTAAGTGACCCTGAAGTCCAAATAAGCTTCCAGTACCCAGCAGCTATTAGGTTATGGTCCTCACAATATTTCTGCATTCATCAAGCTTTGCTGTGACTTAATCTGGTATTTGACCAACAGGGGATCAAATTATTCAACCTGGCCTCAGTGTATCACTGTTACCTGACTGATTGTATTCTTTTAGCATTGTAGACTTTCTCGTTATAAGTATTATTTCTAATGTTACTGGGTTTGGGTGTTTTTTGAAAGAAATAGAGCCAAATTACAGCAGCTGAATGAACATTCTGTCACAGAAAGTGCAAAATGTTCTTAGTTTGCATATTCCGTATGTTTAACAATTCTTTCCAATTAAAATAGTTTTCTTGCCAGGAACATGTTTTCTCATATGCTGTCACTGATTCAGAATCAGTCTATATACCTTGAAGGAATTAATCTCAAATTGAGTTCTGAGCTTGTGAAGTTTTATCATCTCTGTCTGTGTTTATAAATTGACCTGTTGGGACTTTTTTCTGATTACATTAGTACACTGTTTGTCCTAGCCAGTGCTTGGCATACTTAATTATTGAAGCCTGTCAGGGCCACTGATTCTGATAAACAGAGATGACAAAAGAAAGATGAAGCAAGACTGCATTTTATTGACTTGGCATGTCTCCCATGACAGTGATGCTTGTATTTGCGATAGACAGAGGCTCCCCATGGACACGCCCTGTATACGTGAGAAGGAAGTGTTCAAACACAAAGATATATCTGCAGATCACTTAAAACCCACTGTATATCTGCAAAGTCTCAGAAAAGCATGCAGAATGAACATTACTGAATGCATCCAGCAGTGGCAACAATCTGGTGCATTGTTTGAGTGACACTGAGCAGGGACCCAGAAGAATCAGTTGCAACCTCCTTGCTACTTTCATTTTTTTTTTACTTTCACATGTTTTATGCACAACTATCTGAAGTCTTCTGCTCACCTCTTTAAGATACTGCTGCTGGTTTGCAAAGGGAACTTCCGTAGGGCACTGCTATGAACTAGATCAGCAGACAGCACTGGGGAACAGAGCTGGCAGCAAAAATAATAAACAGAGGCAGATGCAGTTGGAAGAGGGGGTGGGCTAGTCCCACTGTGCTTGCATATGTCTCTCATCTCTAATTCTGTAGAGCAGACAGACAAGAGGAATATTTAGACCCAGTGAAGCTCTATTTGCTGTGTGCTGATGGATTTCCTGGCTAAATGTCTGGCTTTTAGCAAGTGCAAGAAAAGATTCTACTAACAGCAACTCAGCTTTGTATGGTGTTTTTCTTCCCCAAGGATCCCAAAGTGCTTCATGTGCTAGCAGCACACAGCAATGCAGGCACACTGCCCTGGTGTGACAGTCAGTGACTGGTAGGACAACAGCCTTATACAAGAGAGAAGGAGCAGCAGAGACTGAGCAGCATGGCAGGCACTGTGTGCATGTCAGGAGTAACAAAACAGAACAAAAGCAACCTCATTTTTCAAACTGTTGTGTAGTGACTCCTATTCACTTTGTCGGTCTGCATTAATTTTAGAAGAAAGGAAAACTGCATTTAAGGTTTGGATGAGTAACTTCAAATTTCCTATATATTTTAGGACTGATGAGGCTCACGTCCCTAAAAGCGGGATCTCGCTTACAGACCCGCGCCATACGTCTTACATAATATCTGAACTCAGCTAAATTCTAGGTGGGGATCTGCACACAGTGATGTCTTTCTTTCTCAACCCACTTCTCTTTCAAAGCCCCTAAATTTAGACAAGACAAAATGCTGTGTTATGTAGTGCGCTTCTTAAACACTGATGCTGCCTTGGGAAGATGGAGTCGCTGACCTATTTAGTTCTTTACCACTACCAAGTGCATATAACCATAGTGCTATGATCTCTGTAAGCAGAGGATGACTAAAGAGCTCAAAGTCCAAGACTGCTCTCTTTCTTCAGCTCTCTTTCTGGAGGAATAGGTATGCTCCCTCAGGACACGTGAACTGGAACCACAAAGTCCCAATGCAGACAAGTGCTTCAGGGCATCATCTACATTCATTATTAACAGGAAACAATGAGACTAATGAAAAACTTTAATTACAATTACAAACATTTTCTGGCTCACCCTTGATCTGAACTTAACACAAAACAGGTTGGCAGGCAGCGAGGTTGGAGAGAATCCCACTGCACAATAATCAACCAGAATGGCAGTTTTACTTCTACTTTTTGTCTTTCATGTTCTGGAAACATTAATAAAATCTGTTGCAAGGGCTGGGGTCATTTAATAGTCAGCTCTTGTTCTTTCCTATTGATGAATCCAAATATAAAAGAATCAAGAATTATTTCAGTTGTAAGTAGACAGGATCTTTTCTTGGGACACAAGGAAAAGAGGAGTGTTGTATTCCACTAAAATATTTTTCATTGTTTTGGGAGAACAGTAATGCCTTTGTGACAAACTTTGCTTGGGCTGCCTGAGCATTATACAGTCTTTCAGGTTCTTCTGCTCATTCCATGTTAATGATTCAGCAGGGGATCAAATGTTAACATCAAACTTAGTATAATAAAGGGGAAATGTGTGTTTGAGGGTCAGGTGGAGCCAGGAGATAGTCCAAGAGGCTGAGATGACCAGTGAATCAACTACTTTTGGTTTGCCATTGCAGGGCTTATTTGTTCAACCAGTTCTCCGTTGTCTTGTTACACCATGGTCATACTAGCACAAAATGGCTGCATGAGCCACATCTTTTCTTTTCCAATGCTTACTACATACTCACATAAAATGTTATTAAACCTGTGGATAGCTATACCCTCTTGATCTTGGGTTTGACTTCAAACATCAGGGTAAAAAATACCATACCTCAATCACAGCAAAATGAACTTCATGGTTGATTTCTATGCTAGGAGAAAACAGACTTAGAAAAGAAGGATTAACTGGTACAGGAACAGAGGAATAATCAAACAATAAGGGCATATATTTTTTTCATGGCAACCAAACATCTGTAGAGGCATAAATCTGAAAAGATATATACCAGGTAGAAGGGTGTCAGCTTTGACAAGAAAATCTCTGAACATGCAGGCAATGGTTTCTAAAACCCAAGAAACACAGGTTGGCAGGCAGCGAGGTTGGAGAGAATCCCACTGCACAATAATCAACCAGAATGGCAGTTTTACTTCTACTTTTTGTCTTTCATGTTCTGGAAACATTAATAAAATCTGTTGCAAGAATGGTAAGAAAAAATCTGTTGCAAGATGGTAAGAATGATCAGAGGCACTGTATTTTCTCCCTTTGTCTCAGCTCATTTAACATTAAGAGAATCTGAAGAATTAGTCTAATTAGTGCAAATAACAACCTTTTAATTTTCAGTTCAACGTTAAGAAAACTGCAGAGCCAGTCCAGCCTCGAGCACTCCTGAAGTTTCCCAACATTTATGGCCCCAAACCAGTAGTAACTTCACCTGAAATCGTTAACTACACACAATACTCCCTGAAGACAACAGAAGAACCAGATGCTGGAAAACATACTGGTTTGGATGAGAGCAGGATGAAGATACAAGTCAATGAAGAGCTGTTTGTTCTCCCTCAAAACGGTAGGAGTATTTGGTCTTCAAACCAATAACTGCTTTTCTAGGTGTAGATCAGCAATAGTTCTGAGCATAATGTGGTTGTAGTTAGATAAATAAATGTGAAAATGGATATATAGGATTCTTTTCACTGTCTTATAACTGGCATTATAAGTGAGTTCTGTCTTCAATGCATGTGTTTAACAGAAAGTAGTCATGGAGTTCATCATGACATTCAGATAACAAAGCTGTAGTTGTGTCTGGTTGATTTTTTTCTTTTTTTTACCTAAACATCTTTTATTTTGAAGAATCCGTCTCACTGGAGGCAGGTAGAAAAACATGTATTTAGTGTAGTTTTACTGAAAGTGGTTGACAGACTATGGCTGAAATATCTGGCCAGAACTAGGCAGAGTATCTCCTCCAGGACAAATGCTACCTGTCCAGTAACTGTCCTTGTCAGGGACTTGCAGCAGGGGTTGCATCTTCTGCTTCATTTTCCCTACTGCTTTTTTTCCAACAGTTTGGTGAAATGGTCTTGGCTTGTTGTAATGTGCAGTGAAACCAAAGGCTGACACCTCAGACATTTTTGCCAAACGCACTTCTTGTTTTCCAGCCAGCCCAAAGGGTAACATGCCAAAGCCTGGAACAGAAGATTCCTGGAGCCTGGGAGAAAATGCAATGATAATTATATACATCTGGCAGCATGTTTGAGTTGCTTCCATACTGATTTTTACCTTCACAGCTGCCTTTTAACTCTTCTGGTTACCACATTAATAAAACCTTCCTGAAGGTTTGCCAGACACATCATGCCATCTGTTATATTTTTTTTTCAGGGAACTCTTTCTAGTTTTTTTAAATTAGTTGAGATTATATTTTTTTCCTTTTGGGAGAACAGTTGCTACATTCACCCTTCCACCCTGAGACTTGTGAGTATGGAAAAGAAAGTACCATGGGAAGCAGCTTGATTGGAGGAAGAGACTGTCTGTGCCACATCCTTATGTGTCAGGGAGAAGATTATAGGGTGGAGAGGCTGAAGGATGGTGGCTGCATGTAGGCTAAAGCTTAATATAAGTGTGTTGATCTAAGAGCCTCTCTGTAGTGCTAGTGGCACAAGCAAGTTTGCTTCCTGCTGTGACTGATTTCAGAGCTCAAGTGTTACTGAAAATAAAGCAAGAATTGTTGCATTCGCCTTTTGGTGTCACATTGAACTGGTCTGGACTGTGGCTGAGATTTTTAGGAGGAAATGTGCTGGTGCCACTACTGCTTTCTGTGTGAGTCAGAACTGACCTTGCAGATAGCAGCTTCTGATGAGAAAAAGCTGTGGCTTCTCTTTTAGCCTTGCAGCTTGCTTTATTTCAGTATGAAATAAGTGCTAAGCTTCAAAATCACATGTGGAGAAACTGCCTCACAGCTTCTTATGCTCATTATCTTCAACCTGGTCAAGCACTATGAAAGTTGACATCTTCTGCATGACAAAGATTGTATTGTTGAAATTTAAAAGAGATCTGAACCAATGCAGAGTTGCATGGCAGTTCAAAAGCAGATTAAAGTTCTCATTCCAAGGAACACAGGATTTAATTCACCAACACACGTTAAAAATTATATGAAATAAACTTACAAGTAATGAGTGTAGTTTAGACACCTTGGCCTAGGCATAAGGTGAAAGAGCAAGTGCGTGAACCATCTTAGAGTACAAAGAGATAAAGAGCAGAAAGCTTGTCCAAGTGCTGTAGAAAGAGCTGAAAGTGAGAAGACAGAGCAAAAAGGATATATGTTGATGGAGGAAGAAGGAACACAAATTATATTCCTCCATACAGGGTGCAGGAATAGTAAGTCATTTAGAAAAGTCAAGTCAAGGCAGGGTGGATTTGTTCTCCTTGGAAGGTGAAGACTTGCTTGCTAAAGGGGTTATTTCAGTTCCAGGTGTGGTAAAGGATGTGTGTGTCACGGAGCACTTGAACCCCGAGAGGGCAGCGAGCTGTAACCAGGCCCCTGAGCTGCACTACTCCCTCACATATGATCGACAAAAAGCTGAGCTGCGTGTGACCCTTCTAGAAGGTAAGGGGGAGAGGTCTTCCACTGGTGGTTCTCCATCTGGATGGTACAAGGCATCCACTGATTTTATAGAGAGGTCCCTTCCTGCCTTTAAAATCAACATGCGACCCCAGGATCACTGGATGTTTCATTGGTTCTGGGCTTGCAGAATAGAAATATCTGTTAAAGTAACTGTGCAAGACATGGCTTGGGAACAATTGTTTGCACAGCTCAAAAGCCAAAGCCAGGAACCGGGATGGGCTCCTTCAGTCCCAAACATGGTGCAAAGCAACCTCTTTCTTTTTTATCTTTTTTTCCTTTGAAGGCAGGGCTATCTCCCTTCTCTCTATAACCTTCATTCTTCAACTTGACCCACTCCCTACTGTCTCTGCCTCAAGTCAAGGGCTGAGCTGGAGATATATTATCTTGTTGGCCACTAAGGAAGGTCCCTGTGGCTGCATCTGGCCAGGCAGCCAGGCTCTGTGTCACTCTCTGAAGTGGGAACTGACAACTGTAACAGCTTCTCTGCTCAGGGCTGGAGCACCATCAGTTCCTCTGGGAAAGTAAAATAAGCTGACTGAATAATTCATGCACAGTGCAGATCTCTGTGGAAGCCTAATCAAATCACACCCTCTGAAGCGAGAATTGAAGGGGTGCTAAATGGCAGCTGCTGCTGTGGGCTGTCTGCCAGCAGCAAGCCACAGCTCCCTTCCAGGTTGGACACCCGTGACTGTGGGATGCTACCCTGGCTCTCCTGCACACGTGCTCCTCCATGGGTGCCCCACTACCACACAGGCAGGACCCAGCTCTGCTCCGCAGCTCTGCTCCCGCAAGAAACCAGGAGACCCCTGTGAATCATGGGACCTGGAAGCTCAGGAGCAGCTGTCCTTGGAGTGGCTGCAGCAAGGACTTCAGTTTTGCCCACAAAGCCGTTCTGTTTCATGACCCCTCAGAGGAAGGCATGCTCCTCTTCCTGTGGAGATGGCAGCACAATTCTGATGATGCAACTGGAGTATGAAATGCAATTCACACTCTAGACTTTTCAACATAAAAGGGATATAAAATCAGGGGCGAATGTCTCTTGACACAGATCTTTTGGGCTGTGGGATGGCTCCTGAAGAAGTCATTTACCAGAGGCTGGACAAGCAGCATGTAAACCCCATATCCACGCTGGCTTGCAGGGGTGGATGTGTGCCAGCAGGGAGGTCTCTCCCATCTCTTATGTCTGTGACTGGCCATCCTGCTTTTAAAGCCTTTGTAAGAAGCTTTCTTTGTATGCTAAGGTAAAAGTAAATGAGAGCTGCCCATCCCTGTGCCATACGGTGTCTCATCTCATTGCTGTTCTTTATCTTCCAACAGAGCATGTTTCCTTAAACTCAGCTGCTGGGCTCCCAAACACTAACAGGTCCTTCTGCAGTGGCAGAAAGACAAGGACAATGTGCAGCATGAGGAAAATACCAGAGTATGGGCTCATGGGTTAATCTGCCCCATGCAAGCAGGAACAGAGGTCAATGTCTATGTAGCTGTTTTATTTTATGACTCTCATGAAATAAGCAATTAAGCCACAGATATTTCAAGACTGTGTTTTATGAAAGGTCCTTACAATCAATCTTTCTTTTCCAGCTATGCATGGCAGAATGAGTGGGGACCAAGATGCTGGCTGCCATTGCTACATACTGGGCACACTGGTGAGCAAGTCTGGTATTGCTGAGGCCCAGACAGAGCTGAAGAAGAAGATGCTTCACACCCTCTGGGAGGAGGTCCTGAGGTTCCCATTAACAGAAGAGGAGATGCCAGAGGGGACACTGACTCTTACACTGAGAAACTGCGACAAGTTCTCCAGACACAGCATTGTGGGGGAACTCAAACTGGGCCTTGCTAACATGGAGGAGTCCTTTGGGGTGGCCCAGTGGGAAAGGCTAAAGACCCCAGAGAAGGTATGGACTGAGTTTGTGTCTGCAGTACAGAAACTCTAATGATTAATTGTTCAGACAAGAGAAGCCCTCTTCCAAGACGGCTGCATGTCAGTGGGTGGCTTTATTTGTTTGGAGCCAGGTTTAGAGAGGTGATGTGTGACTGCAGAGGTCACTTGGCACTGCTCTTCGTTGGTCTGTAGCTAATCATTTCAGAAAGCAATCAAAGGCCCATCAACCCAGCCCTTCCATCTACAGCTCCTGGCAGTTAAGACGTGTCTAAACTCCCTCTCCTCGCTCAATTACATGACAATCAGACACTGATATCTGTAATTCAAAGCCTATATCTAGAATAAGTTCTAGAAGTGCATGAGGTCCTGCGAATTAGCGATGCAGGACAGTAGTGGCAAGAGCTGAAAAAACAGAGAGTGCCTACAGAGCAGGACAGAGGGACTCTGCAGAGCTGGCTGTGGGTAGGGCATACAGTGGCACCTCAGTGAGCTTTAAGCTAGGAGTGAAATACATTGTTGGGAATGAAATGTTCGACTGAAGACCACTTATCCTTACTGGGATCAATACAGCAGTACTATTCATTCTTGGAGATGTCAAAATATGACTAATTTCACTGGTTTGGTTTATTTAAACATCAAAACAGCCCTCTCCTTCCTTATCCACCCCTTCCTGTCTGCACAGGCAGGGAAAATAGAAGGAAGGACCCCAACGGTATTCAATGCAGGTACAGGGCACTAAATGTGCACTCAATTGTTGCACATTTCTTCAGGAGCGTTTTCCCTGCCATGAACTAGATTATTCTTCTAGCAGCAGCAATACACTTAACAACATGGCAGTAGGGCACTGCCGTTGTTGCTACTACATCGCTACAAACAGGTACCTATTGTATTCTGGTGTGGTAGGGGGTGAGCAATGCAAAACAACAACAGCATTGTCACTAAGCATGCTGAAATAAATGATTGCGTGTCACTGTCAGGGGTGAGGGCTCTCCACTGAGTTGGCCAAATACAGAGTACAGAGTTAGCATTTCTAATTTCCAATAATGCTAATTTATCTGATTGCCGTTTGAATGCTAATTGGGCTGGCCACTCTAAAAAAATTCTGGCAGAGAGAAAGGCAGCAGAAATAAATGGGTGATCTGAATTAGCTTAATAAACTTCAAGCACAAAGCTAAATATTTGTCTAATAGCTGTAAATTGAACTGAGTTCCCAGTTCACTGCTGCATAAAAAAATATGTCCAAAAGTAATTATTCCAAGATAATGATTTAAATTCCTAAACTGAGATAGATGGAGGCCCCGCATCCCCCTAATCTACTGTAGTATCTGCTTTGCAAGCGATACCCAAGGAACAGCCTGTTCACAGCAATGGTCAGTTATCACTCAGTACACCTGATGCAGTCCTGACACACTGGGTACTCTGCCGTTGTCCAGTTTCACAACCGTGCATATAAGCAGGGCAGCATTCATTTCTTCTGCATGCTAACAGCACAAGGTTAACACTAACAGTACTGCTGAACAGTGCCCCAGTTTGAGCTGAGGATGTGCAGTGAAAGCTGAATTTGCGTCATCTGGGACCTGAGAGAGCCAACCGTTACACAGATAGCTTATATACAGATCCTGAATCATTCATAGAGAAGCAGAGAGGGAGAGAGTGAGGAAGAGCTGATCAAAAGAAAAAAAAAAAAAAAAAAGAGGAGCTATTTTTGACAGCATCCATCCAGGAACAAAGTTACTGGTCTTTGTTTAAAGTCTGACATTTCCTTGAAAAGCCACAAGTGGCAGAAATGTCATTCCTGCCTTCCCAGTAAGTCTCCCACACATAAGGGAAGGAACTCAGAGAGCAGCTTACAGCTAACCAGATAATGTAATTAGTATTCAGGAATTCATGAAGTCCTGGGAGCAATGCAGAGTGTAGATACTGCAGACTGATATCCTTATCTTGTCTTCCTTCCCTCCAACTGCTTTGCTAATGACAGTGATAATAGTGGCTTCTTGCACAGCACCTTCCCTTTTGTGATTTCACAGTGCCCTGCACACGTAATTCATTGATGACCCCCTGATGCTTTTTATCCTTATCGGGCAGAAAGGAAGACTAAAGCTCTGGTTGTTATGTGAATTTGCAAGGTTGCAGCACAAAGTGCAGGTTAGGGATTTAATAGGAAAAAGAAAACAAACAAAAACTCCAACAAAGACCCAAACAAAACCCAGAAGGAGGAGCAAGGAAAAGTACCTCTGGCTTGGTCTCTTCATGCAAAACTCCAGCAGACACCAACCATTGTAGGTTTCGGGTTTATGTGAATACTGGCTGGTCAAAAACTTGATCAGAATATTAGGGGCTAGAAGGCCATAAACACAAGATGTGACGTGTGCACAATGTGTGCGTGTGTGTATTCCCGTTTACAGAGCCTTGCCACCCCAATCTCCACTTTATCTATTCATGCCTGGAGCTACAGGAAACAAATTCTAGCCAAGAGCTATAGAGTGGGACCTGGTAAACTGTAGAATGGATAAATAAATAAAAGCAGCTTATAACTTGCCTGAACTATGCTTTAGTATTGAGGCAGTATTTGTACTTGTCCCTCCATGTACAAACACTTATTCTTTTGTAGTCGACTTACAGTCATTTGGATTTGCCTCTGTTTTTATGTGTGGGAATTTTTAACATCCACTTAGATTTAGGATAGGATTTATGTAAGACAAATGTGTACGAGCCCTTTGTTGCTACCTGAGTGCATGAAAAAAATATTTACTTGGGTTGCTTTGGGATTGAATTTCAGGCTTCCTTGCTAATGGCCTCCCACCTGATTTGTGCATGACAAATAAGTCATTCAAACCAGACAGCGATGACAGCCATGTTTTCTGGAGACTCAATCAGCTCATACGGAGCACACAGGGGCCTGTCCTTGCCTGTTGCAAGTAACTGGGTGAAAACTTAATTTGAAATATTTATGGCTCACTCAGAAGCAAGAGTGCAGAGCACAGAAATGGCCTGGAGAAGGGCTGTCTGTCCTAAAGCGTGTAGATCATGCTAAGGAGTCCAAAGGGAGTCTGTTGAATTGACATTGGCTTTCGGGGACTCTTCTGGGTCATTAACCTCGCACTAAACCAGATTTCTGTCACAATCACCTACTCGCTGAGAGAATAACTGCTCCCCTTTTGGCACTCGCCGCAGGCTGGCAGCTCTGCACACACCAGTGGGGACTTTCTCTCCTTACCACCCACTCCCAGGAGGAAATGGCAACTGCTCTCCCAGGGGAGAGCGACGGGCCCTGTGCTCCTGTCCCTCTGCTTCCCAGGTGCTTGTCCATGGCAAGAGGGAAGGAAGGGGAGAAAGGTCAGGAGGCTAAGAGTCCCATCACTAATGGGAAGAAAGGAAGGGAAGGGAAGGGAAGGGAAGGGAAGGGAAGGGAAGGGAAGGGAAGGGAATGGGAAAAGAAGAGAAAAGAAAAGAAAGGAAAAGAAAAGAAAAGAAAGGAAAAGAAAAGAAAAGAAAAGAAAAGAAAAGAAAAGAAAAGAAAAGAAAAGAAAAGAAAAAGAAAAAAAAGAAAAAAAAGAAAAGAAAAGAAAAGAAAAGAAAGAAAAGAAAAGAAAAGAAAAGAAAAGAAAAGAAGAAAAAAGAAAATAAAGAAAAAATAAAAGAGAAAGGAAGAAAAGAAAGAAAAGAGAAAAAGTGTGGCCTGCTGAAGTGAGGCCCTGATGGCTCAGAGCATTTGCCCCAGAGGAAACCCTACAGGGGTGGCAGGGAGAGCTGCTCGCAGGCCTGAGGGAAGACAGGCTAGGAAGGAAGAGAAAACGCCAGGCGTGGGGCCATGACTACCTCCCTATGGGACCTGTTGAGCACTGGAACAGGCTCTCCAGGGAGGTGTCACAGCCCCAACCCTGGCAGTGTTCAAGAAGAGACTGGACAACGCTCTCAGACACATGGAGTGAACTGTGGGGTTGTCATATGCAGGGACAGGAGTTGGACTCGATGATCCTTGTGGATCCCTTTCAACTCAGGACATTCTGTAAAGTGCTGTGCCAAGCTCATGGAGGATTTCAGGCTGACTGGGTTTTTCCCATATCAGCCAAGTGTATCAGAGAAGGTTCAACTCCAGCTCCAGGGTCTGTCTGTGTGGCACAGACCCGAGAATCACCTACTCTTTCCCAGGGAGCCCTACACTCCTGCCAGGCAGCGTGGACTGGGTGGGATCCACGTCTGATCAGAGCCTCCTTACAGATAGAGCAGCTGAAATGCAGAGTGAATTATGAAAAGCAGGAATGGAAGCAGGAGATATAAAAAATAACCTCTCAGTAAAGGGATATCTGACTACTTGCATGTAGTTCAGCCTCAAATCCTCCTCTTCTGACTAAATATTACACTAAAAGGAGATGCTGGGAAGCAGTTACTCTCCAGCGAGAAAAGCAAGCAGTAACTGACATGATCAAGGACTCATGAGTGGAGGAGTCCTCTCAGACATCTTTGCCAGGTTCATTCTCATCCAGTGTAACTGGAAATATCTCCTGTACAAAGACAGTGACACAGCTTGGTTGGTTCACAACTGTCCACTCATCACCTTGTACTGTTTAGTTTTCCTAATGTTACAGCCAAGATTGTATAAAAAATTAACCCTTCCTGTGTCTCCATTTCCAGGAGCCATCTACAGGCCATGGAGAGGTTCTGCTCTCTATCAGCTACCTGCCAGCAGCTAACCGCCTGCTGGTGGTGATTATTAAGGCTAAAAATCTCCATTCCAAGCAGCTGAAAGATCTACTTGGCAATGGTGAGTAGAATAGCAAGAAAACAGAGATTCTTGTTTCCGCTATTATGTAAATCTAGAAATAAAGTGGAAAGGGTGGTTTTCAGCAGAAAAAAATAGATGTTTGGCTTAGAAAGCCAAAGAGATTTGAATAATTTCTAAAAAGTGAAAAACAACCCCCCAGGATCAATGTTTCTTATGTTCTCTCAGTCTGATGGCACCAGTTAAAATTCTCTTGCACATATTTTGTTACATGCTCATTAATATGGTGCCTCTCTCAACTTCCTACACAGATGTTTCTGTCAAGGTGACACTGAGGCATCAGTCCTTGAAGCTGAAGAAGAAGCAGACCAAACGTGCAAAACACAAGATCAACCCTGTGTGGAATGAGATGATCATGTTTGAGGTGCCTCATGAGCTCCTGCGTGCTTCCAGTGTGGAGCTGGAAATGCTGAGCCAGGATGGTGCTGGGCAGAGCCACGTGCTCGGCAAGTGCAGCCTGGGCTTGCACATCACGGGCACGGAGAGAAACCACTGGGAAGAAATGCTGAGGAACCCCAGGAGACAGATAGCCATGTGGCACCAGCTCCACATGTAGGCTCATCATGATTACTGCTAAACAGATTTCCACCAGGCCTCTGAGCCTGAAGGAATAAGCTGCATTTCACCTTCCATCTTCCTCTCCACAAAGTTGCTTGGCACAGCATTCTTCTTACACCACGTTCTCTGATTTTCCTGCTTCATCCTAGCCAGGGAAACGGTCTGGAAAACGTGTTTAAAGGACAATCACCCACCTCAAGTGGTTCTCAGAAACAAGGGATTTGGTTGTCTGGATGATTTGAATTGGTTTTATTAGCCTGCCCAGTGTAATTTCTGAGAGGTCCCTGTATCTGTGGAGAAGCAGAGGGGAGCAAAGGTATCATGGAAATGTAAGCCACTCCTTGACATCTAGCACTGTCATCCAAGTCCCTTGATGAGTGCTGGCTCCATAATCACAAACATGTGGCAGATGTTTTACCAGTCACTGTTTTTGATAATACTTCACAAAGCTGTGAGAAATGTCACTGCATCAGTATGAGAGAGTGAAGCCAGCATGCAGTAGATGGATACCTAGAGAAAGATACAGAACTAAGGGAGAAAACAGAGGAAGAAGAGAGAATGAAACAGTCAACACTATCATCCTGTGTAGCCTTTGAAGCAAACACTGCCGAACAAGAAATCAAATATCTTCCTTCACTTTTATTTCCTGGAATGTTTGATACCTTGTATTCAGGATTCATGAAACTGTGTTTCAGGATCCTTTAGCAGAATACCTATATCTTTCTGCAGTGTCATCCAGGAAGACCCTAAACATGGATAAAAGTTATCGGTGATGTTATTTCCAAAAACCTGGAGCAAATCTTTCTGCATACTGCCATCTTTTCTGTTGGGGATTTTGAGCTAGAAAATTTCAAATACTTCAGTTATATTCCAGGCAACATCTAAGTCTAGACAAAAGAAGTGGGATCATTTCATACCTTAGCAGTTGATTGATGGTTTTGGTTTGACAGTTAACTATCGCACTCAAATCCTCATACCAGCATTAGTCAAAGACTACTGTTTAGAACTGCCATGCATTTCATCACTTCCAGACAGAAGGAATTCACTGACCAGACAGACTCTCCAGGGCTTGTTTTTTTGTGTGCGCTTTCAAGACTCGACATAGCTTAAATGTTACTGTTTACTGCCCTTTTTTTTTGTCTATATGGATTGAAAGTCTGGCATTGGCAGTGTTGATTTTATGACCCCCATACGCACACTGCCTGTCCTACCACTTTATTTCAAGTAGTAGACACAGTGTTAAAGGACTTGCATGGGGATAAGATATCACAAAATCTAAAACCAGAACCATATATTTTATAACACTGAAAAACTCAGAGTTCATTTCTGCAGGGTCAGATTGATACTTGTTTAAATCAGAATATGAAGCTAGGCTTTATCTAGCATCCATCCTATTTTGATGACTTAGTCAAAAGAGTCTAATAGACTGTCAAATGAAGGCTGCCAAACTGATGGCACAGGAAAACCACCAGAAACAGTATCTGGAAACTGGCTGATGTGCCAGGCACAGAGAGCTCTGAACAGGGGAATGAATTTCAGCTGGAAGCCCATCATTAGTGGTGGCTGGTGCTGTAGTGGGATTGATGCTGATTAACATCTTCATAAGTGACCTGGACAATGGGGCAGAGATGCCCTCAGCAAGTTTGCAGATGACACAAAACTAGGAGTAGTGGTTGATACACCATGCGGTTGTGCGGCCATTCAGATGGATGTGGAAAAATGGGCTGACCTGAACCTTCTGAAGTTCAACAAGAAGAAGTGCAAAGTCCTGCACCTGGGGAGGAACAAGCCCATGCACCATTGCAGGGCTGAGGGCTGCCCATCTGGCAAGTGGCTTTGCAGAAAAGGACCAGAGTGCCCTGGTGGACATCAAGTTGAACATGAGCCAGAAATGTGCTCTTGCAGCAATGAATGCCAACAGTGTCTTGGGTTGCCTCAGGAAAAGCATTGCCAGCAGGTCAAGGGGAGGTGATCTTTCCTCTCTACTCAGCACCAGTGAGGGCATATCTGGCATGCTGTGTCTAGTTCTGGGCTCCGCAGTGCAAGAAAGATACGGACTTACTGAAGAGAGTGCAGCGAATGGCCATAAAAATGGTTAAGGGACTGGAGCATCTTCTGTAAGAGGACAGGCTGAAAGAGCTGGAACCGTTCAGCCTGGTCGAGAGAAGGGTCAGGGTGGAACTTATCAGTATGTATAAACACCTGATCTGGGAGAAAAGAAGATGGAGCCAGACTCTTCTCACTGGTGTCCAGTGACAGGACAAGAGGCAAGGGCACAAACAGCAATATAGGAAATTCCATATGAGCACATTAAAAAAACAAAGGAAAAAAAAAAGCTTTTTTTACTGTGAGGATGGTCAAAAACTGGAACCGGTTGCCAAGAGAGATTGAGAGTCCCCCTCCTTGGAGCCGCTCAAAATCTGATGGGATACAGAGCTGAACAACCTGCTGTAGTTTATCCCACTTTGAGCAGGGGTGGGTTTGGACAAGATGAACTCGAGAGGTCCCTTCCATCCTCAGCAATGCTGTGATTCTGTGAAGAGACTGACAAGGCTGATGTACACTGAAAACTCTGCTATCTTGACACTGCTATTCCCTTTATAGGTGGTATAGCCAGGAGTTACAGGATCACTTTGAATAGAGTGATAAATCCAGCTTTGACCACACAAGCAAACAAACAGAAAAACAAAGTATGTCAATGAATCTTATACCCAATGTTTTAATCTCTGATATTGCTTCAACTGGCTAAAGGGGATTTAAACAAAAAGAAATTTGACTTCCTGTTTTGCTCTATGGGCTTTTGTTTATTAACAAAAAGCCATAGGATACTGTGAATTAAATTGACACAGGGTTTTAGTTGATAGTGAATTCTTAATAGCTGCTGTGTTCATGATCTACCTGTAGATATTCCTATAGATTTGGAATCATTATTTCCATTTAAGTGCAAAATTCGTTGTGATATTTGCCTAATACATATAGATTCCTGGCAGTGTTAGGATTCTTTTTTTTTTTAGAGTAACTATAAGAAGGATAACTTCATGGTATGATGCTACTTGGCTGGCACCGGAAAGCCTGAAGGGCCAAATATTTGCCTTGCTGCCAAGAGATTTCTCTAGTTCTGCCTCCTGCTTATTTTAATGAGCCTTTTATAATGTCTTGGTGACTGACTGTAAACAGCACTATCTGCCTCTGCCCCTGGTGATTTTGGCACACCCTGTAATTAGATAGCAATCCTATAGCATCTAAAGGAATAGCCTCTCGCAATCTGATTTTGCTGTGACAAAATAATGTCCTCTTTTACAGCAGAAAAATACCTGTATACACATTACTTAACCACAAATCTGTCTTACGTGTGAAGTGGTGCCATTAGTGTTAAAGGAGGGTGTTGTTCCCTCCTTTGCTGCAATGGGATTTAAATGGGGAAGAGAGGAAGAGGGAAAATGCATGCATCTTTCCCGGCTGGATCATTTTTGGTGTCTGGCATTTCAGCCTGGAAAGAATGTCTCTCGCATTCAGTGCAGCCCGAACAAAGGCTGCCAGGTGGTTATTTAACGAGGCAGCCATTTGCTGAGCAGGGGCTGAAAGCAGGCGCAGTTAAGGGTGCTGGCTGTCCTGAACAGGAGGAATGCTGCGTACGTGTGGTACCGGAGGGGCTGGGACGCTCAGACTGGGCCCTTTTGAACTCTCTGAATAGGAGCTGTTTGTCATCGCATTCCAGCTCTGCCCTTATCCCTCTCAACCTCCTGTATCACCTGTTTAGCAATGCCTGTGTGCCACTCAGCCCCAGTACCCCAAGGGCTGGAGGTGCTACACTGGCCCAAGCAGACAAGCTGCAGGGGGCTGTTGTAGGGGACGACAACATCATGAATACAAACGCAGAGTATCTGGAAATGCTCAGTGCCATCAAATCAAACAGCTTCAGCAACACAAGCTGTTAAAGTATTGCTTAAGCACAATAAGGCCAGAGAACCCAGCCGGGCAGCTCCATGGTTTGCAGCTCCTGAAGCTGTAAATACAGGAGCAGTAGCAAGCAACACTAACACAAATTAAAGGGTGCTGCTTATAAGCTGCATCATAAGAAGCAAAAAAAGCCTAGTTATGGTAATTAATGTTCTTTAGGTATGTGTGTGACCACAAATAGCCATTAGAGTCCCCAGTGGCTATTCAGTGGTTGCACTGATTATTATGTCTGCTATAACCCATTAATGTGAAGCTGGAAGCTAAGAGACTGTAGGGAGGCCAGAGAAAACAAAACAAAACAAAACCACAACAAACAAACAAAAACCACAAACAAAACAACAACAACAAAAGCGCAAAAAAACGGGGGCTGGTGGCAGTCTACCTGATCAGAATGAACAATCCTTTTCACAAAGGGCCAGAGAGCTGTGAGTTTAAGGACAAAGATTTACTGTTTCTCATCCAGTGACAAAAGCCAAACAACATGACTACTGTAGATCAGAATGAGAAATGCAGCTCCTATATTGCATCCAGCATTGCCTGGGAGAGGTGCTTTCCTGCTGTGGCCTCTATTCAGAAGAGGGGACTGAGAGGCCAGAGGAAATAATTTGTGACTTCATTAAGGAGTTACCTGCTTGAAAAATAGATCGTAGCCATACGTTGCTTTGCCTTGACCTGCCCTCAGAGCTAGATCTTCCCAAATAAATGATCTAGTTTGATTTTCAGCATTTTGTGCTGCAGTAGAAGAGATTAAAAAAAACACAGATCATCGGTAGTCACTGAAGCAGCTCTGGGATGTTATAGACTCATTACTACCCTTCGTCCCCTTCTCCATTTATAACAGGGAAGTGGTTGCAGCTGGTCTCCTGTAAGGGTAACACTTTTTCAGTGCACAATTTTCCCCTCACTTCTTGTCTCAAATATCCTCCATTGAATGGTGATAGGAACCATGTTTGCTTTGCAAAGAGGTAATACATCAGAAAAGAATGGAAAATTCCCTTCAACAGGTCTGGGAAAATTTTCAGGCTCGACTAGTCTCCCAGGCATTATTGCGCTTTCAACATCTTGAACACAAGTACCTCGCATTTTGCTGGCGTCTGTCATCAGTATTATCTGGCAGTAGTGTCCAAAGACACCTTTTTTTTTTTTTTCCAGAATGGAGGACATAATATTTTGGGCTCTACAAATATAGCCCAAGGTTTGCCAAAATTCTGCTGATGTCTAAGATAAGCTGAGCATGATGACATTTAGTGAGATATGGGAGATAATGTGGCTTGGACCACACTTCCTGCACTCTTTTGAAGGTCTGATTGAACTGAAGGACAGAGCTTTGGCAGTATTACTTATATGTTTCAGAATTTAACTAAGTATCAAAATATATTTGGTTCATTTACCGAAAGGTTAGCATGATGAGTAAATACTAATACTTGACACTTTATATTGTTTTTTCTGTTGCTAATAATCAAATCGCACAAGAATAGTAGCGAAGTGAAATAGTGTTTTGTGGCCTTCCAGCATGAGAAGGCTTTTCTGCTTACTTGGTCCTTCAGTGTTCCGGTGTGTTTATTGTACAGAGCAAGATATTGTTTGTCAAGACTCTATATTGTTTGCACAGTCCAAAGCACAAAGACAGAGCATGAGGCTCAGCCATTGTGTCTAATGTTACAGCACAATATGTAAATCACTGCAAGTAAATAATTCCAAACTATATCAACAGCGTGTCTACATTGCTTACTCTAGGGTAAGTCCCCTCTGCTTGCAGTTTCTGACAGGGGTATAAAGTGCTGGGGTGAGTCAACAGAACGTCCTCTGAAGAGTGTTGTCAAGGGATGGGAGTACAATGAGAAGGGGAGCAGTCAGCAATGGAGTCCTACCCTGGTCAAGCACAGGCTCTTTACTGGCTATTTTCAGCAAGGTGGCAGCTCAATAAAGCTGTAAAGGCTTTCTTCCAGCTGCCAGGGGCTTAGGGAATAGGATCTGGGAATCAGGTTCCTCCCAGATACTGGCTCCATCTCTGAAACAAAACTAAGAAGTTAATTCGAATTCAGAATTTCTGCTGATCTTAGTACTTTAAAGGTGATGCTGATGATATTCTGTAAACAGTGCATCTGTAAGAAGGAATACCTACTTAGCTGACCTAATACCGTCACTGGAATTAGCTAGTTCCTAACAAGACATAGAGATCAAAAACTGCACATGAAAGTAAGAGAAACCAGATTGGGGGGCAGGAGTGGGAAGTATTTACCACATTGACAGTTTGGGGGCACTTGCTTACCCATCACAAGGGTAAACAACAAAGTGAGTCTGCCGGGGCCACAGGCTGCTGCTGGCTTTACAAAGAGAGTTGCTGCCAGCCTGTCAGCTGCACAGCCAGGCTGATGCTACTGAAGCATTCACCATAGAGGTGGGGGGAAAGAAGATGTACTTTTGCTGCATAGGGAGTCAAATATGGATGGTGCATTTGCCAGGGACAATCCTTCCCTCCCAGAATCACTCAGTGATTCCCACGCCAGTACATTGAAAAGCAGCAATAGCTGCCACAGAATCATTTTTCTCTTAACCCTGCTATTCATTGTCACTTTGGGTTTATGAGAAGCTTTTTTCCTCCGAGGTATTTAAAATTTCAAATGGAACTGGCCCATAATCCTCTATCCGTTAGGAGAGAGTGGCACCTAATCCATCAGTTGTGTTGCAGCTATTATCAATAGCTGGAGGTTTGCAGCCGGTTCCTCTGCTTCCCTGAACTCTTAGTGACTGCTGAATCTGGGATAAACACAGCAAAGAAAGGGCTTCAAGATGCCCCTGAGAAGACAGCTCAGACCTAAAACCCACCTGCTACCCAGTTTTCCAGTACAACTCTCCCAAGCAACTTGAGTTCCCGTGGTGGCTAGGAGCACAGCTCTGTAAACCCTGTCCCTACCACTCATGGCTCTCTGTCCTGTCCCTGTCCTGTCAACTGTGTCACCTCTATACTGCTCTCCCACTCTGCACATCTTTGAGGGGCCACCAGCCTCCCCAGAAATGGGGTGATTGAAAGCAGTGCAGACAGCACACTTGCTTTTCCCCTTGGATCAAAACAACTTCAAACGGGGGACTTCTGAGAGCTGAAAAGTCTGGTTAGCGCATATGCTGTTCTGTGGGACCCTTTGATTATCCTTCAGATATTTTTAGAGTCCCTTGTAAATGAGCTGCGGCTCTGTTCATGTGGCAACAGCGCTGCAAGAAGCAGCCTCTGGTCCCCTGTGCTCACCACTCTGTGCCATGGTGGAGCCAGACCCAACGGCACCACCCCAGCCCTCCACTGTAAACACCCTGTGTGGACACCTGCTTAGACCCACTGATTTGCATGGCTACCCATGTTTCCCTCCTCACCTCAGGAGAGGCAGACAGGGAATCAGCCCCCAAGGGACATAAAGAACCCCCTCTGGTTATACTTGCGAGGTCTCAGCATCGCAGGCACCACAGTCCTCCCATTTCTAGGAAGGAATAACACATGATGGTTTTTTGCTAAATCGGGTTTTAAGTGCCAGCTGCTGACAACAGCCGTCTCTGTGGAGCGTGTTCAGGACACCAGCAGAGCTGGGGAAGAGCACACCAGGCTTTAATGCTATGACAACCATCACAGACTAATTTTTCAATTTCCTTTTCACTCATATTGACATGAAAGTCAGTGGTCCTAAAAATGAAAAGCACCTTTAGCCCTAGATCAGATAAATTCATGCAAGCTTCCCCTCCTGATACCGGCTCCAATCGTGCACTCGGCTTGAAGGGATCTTGCTTTTAAGTCCTTGGACTGAAGTCATCAACAAGGAGGCTGATCACTGCCAACAGCAGTGGTCAAGTGTCCACAGCACAAAACCACTTACAGTAAATTAATTACAAATCAGCAATGAATTTCGCATGCTGATCTTACTCTTTACACACGGTTTAGCTGCTCAAAGTGAAGCATCGTCCTGCTTTGTGTGCTTGTAACTGACTCGCAAAGGCAAAACTGCAGAGGTGAGATTTCTACTGCTGGCTGCTGGGTGCTCCACAAACCTGGAGCCTGTTAAGTTGGACCTAAGCCCTGACAACCACCAGGATTTTGTTGGGCTTGCTCACTGCTCAAAAAAGAAGTTATTGTAAATCACTACAGTGAAGGCTGCCAGAAAATGGCAAATTGTTTGTAATACTTGGACAGCTCATTGACTTTGAGGAAGTCACTAAAAACAACCTTTTCTATTGGATCACTAATTTTGGGTTATTATAATTTCTGAGTCTGGAAATTGCCTCTTGCTTCCAGCCTCTGTGGTTACTGTCCCTGGCTAAAATCGTGGGGTATTCACTCTGAAACTAAAGCTTCTGCACAGCCCATCACCCACAGGGACTGACATGTCTGCATGCTCCCCCAGGTCCAGAGCTCTCTAAGCCCAAATCTCCCTCAAGGCCAGAATTTCCACGCAAGTTTCCTTTCATTCTGGGAATGTAGCACTTGCCAGAACAGTCACCACTGGGACACAGCTGGGCACCAGGTTAAAGTCCAAGATTATGAGCATCCAAACCTATGAGCATCCACATGAAAATGGAACCTTAAAGGGGGAGCAAAAAACTTTTATACTACATGCATCAATTACATTAAACTTTTGCTAGAGGGCTAAACTGCTTGCCCACTTCAAGTAACACTGGCTTATCTGCTCATATTCATTCCCAGGTATCCACACCCAGGATCCATTGGAAAACCGAGGTCCTTCCAGACCGAGTTAAATAAAATAGGCAGTCCTGTTTATGAGAGCTTTCACCTCTGCATATTGAAACTCAGCAATACTATCAGTATCAATACTTGCAGTACGTACTGCCACATACAGGATCCATACAGTGGCTGCACAGCTTCCTCCTGTGTTGTCTGGTTCCTGCCATTGACACACAGACACATTTACAGCTGAGCAAGCAACAGTTTGAGCTGGAAAGGTGGTGTTTGTTTTTTTTTTCTGCCTATGTTTCTCTTTAGCTGTGGTTGGCCTAAACCTTTGCAATGCCCTGCTCGCACTGGCATGCAAACCTGAACTGCAGCGGAAGAAGGTTGGCCCATGGTCCCTGCTGTGCCTTGGCTGTGGGGTGCTGCAGCCAGGCTGAGCCCGAGGAAGCAACAGAATCTATGATTCTGTGAAGCAGTGTTTTCAGCCTTGATAGGTGTTTGGTCATAAAACACAACTCAGAGCCCAGTGCTAACCCTTGGACACTTGCACTTGTTTCAGAGGTTGGCTCTCTCAGTCACGCTGATTTAGCAGATGTAGGAACCTCTGTGTACAAAATTACTCCTATTTCACGGAACTGTTTTAAAATCGCACCTTTAGTTAATCCACCCAGACTCAACCAAAACTTTCACAGCAAAGAAAAATCCAAAGTTAAAACAGCCTTTTCTTTTAAGGGTAGTAAAAGTTCAGCTTCCTCTAGGTTTTGGAACACAGAGAGCTCAGGAAAAGACTCTCTCTTTCAAACCAATCCAGGCACACACGCAATTTTGTCCATGTGTATTAGAAGCACAGCTCCTCATAGCGAGGCCAGTGATACTGCTGCTGTACTTGACTTGAAGGGAGCACAGAGGCTGCAAGGACACCCACTCTGCGCCCCTACCCAAGCACAGCATGTGCTGCCAGACTGATCAAGGGCAGCCACAGGCTCCTAGGAGGCAGCAACCCCTCCTCTGAGCTGCTGCAGCCTCAGCACAGCACTGGTGTAACCCAGAACATGCTGAAGTGATGAAGCTCCACCACAGGACACGCTGGACCTGCTCATGGAGGTGTGGGCATTGAAGGGCTGCAGCTGCAGCCAGTACGAGAAGGGAGGGAGCGAGTCACCCAGAAGGGAGAGCTGTCAGCACCTCAGGGGGCTGCGAGTGACCCTGCTGGATAAATCAGCACTGGACCCACTCCTTCCAGTTGTGAGCTGGGGAAGGAGTGCATCAACTTAGATGCCCTGGCTCTGGGAAAATGATGTTAACCCTTTAAGAACAACATAAAGAATTAGCAACCCAACTTGATAAATTTAATTTTTTTTTATTAACAATCATTTTACATTACAAGGATAATATGACAAAAGGAAGGTTGTCGTGTACATACTATGATATATCAACATAGCTCTATTCGTATCCAGTGTCCTAGGTCCTTTCACACAGGTACTATAAAGCATAGTCTGTAAAGTAATAACATTTTAATGTTCTCCAAAAGAGTGATATTAACATATTAATACATATGTAGTAATAGACATCTAGATATTTTTCTCTCATTTTGTGTGTGTGTGTGTGTGTGTGGTGGGTGAGTGGGTGAGAGATCGCTTGAAACAGTTCAGCAGGGCTGTGCTTGTATCTGGATATGGAGAGGTCTGAGAAAATCTCGTTTTCTGGAAGTAGAAATGCATTTTTGCCAACAGTCGGGTGAGTCTATGAGGATGCCATGACTGGCAGAAAACTCTGTAGCCCTCCTATAGCAATTGGGATATTACAGCATATGAGACATGGTTCCCCCACATAGCCCAGCGAGCTTATTCGACATGAGGTGCAGTGCATGGGAGCCCCTCGCCAGGTGACAGCACCACCGGCACGGGCGGTGAGGCCACGGGCTGAGCCTACGCAAGTGTCAGTGGCATCCAAAGGAGGGGGCTGGGAGCGAGGAAACCATCTCTGAGGTTTGTGAGGAACACGTGCCGGGGAGCTCCCCGCTGGCGCTGCGTGCCCGAGGCTGCAGCAGCACCGGGAGCCACCGGCGGGTGGGTTGCGGCTGAGGTGGATTACCAGTTGTGTGGAGGAGAGGCCTGGGAGAGGGCGCTGAGGTGTGTGACAGGGCTTGGGGGGAGCTTGCACAGCATCTGCTCATGCAAAACCAGTGTAACGAGTCATTCGGCTGTCAGAATTACAACTCACCCTCCTCCTGATCGAAGCCAACCATTAAAACGAATGGCGAGGAGCACAGTTATTGCCAGGCCTGGCGTGGAGCTGCAAAGCCAAACTTCCATGTCGCCCCTTTGACCCTCATGGGGAAGCAGCACAGTGACCCACCACTGGCTGCCAGCCTGGCCAGAGGCACTTCTCGGGTCCCTCCCGTGTGCCAGCCAAGGGCTTTACCCAGCAGCAGGGTCAGTGTCCTTCAGCAGCTGTGCAAAGGGAGGGAGGGATGGAGGGACAAGGCAGTTGTCCATCCTGCAGGCATCAGCACTCAGGGAAGGCTGATCCATTGCCCAAATCCACCCCTAATCGCAGCATGGAAATGCCTATCATGCAAAAATAAGTGTCTCTTTGCACGGGCAAGGCAAGAAGGCTGCACCCTTCAGTCAGGCAAGGTCAGCACGCCACATGTTGGGGCCCAAAGGCCCCACACCGTCCAACCGTATCTTCCACGCAATCACATCATTCCCTTTCCTCCAGAAAAACCATCTGGGCCCCCGGCCAGGCAGGCTGCTCACCAGCTGAGGGGCGGTTGCGAGACCTGAGAGAGTGAAGCAGCTCCTGCAGCAGAGCAACAGCCAGCCCGACCCGACAGAGCTGCACGTGCCTCCCCAGTGGGGCTTGCACGCTCCTATCCTTATCAATCCAAATTCACAGTCTCCGCTCACTCACACTGCTCCAGCTCTGTACGCCATCCCTGCCACCTCCAACTGCGTGGCAGTGACCTTCCCTCCGCTCAGTAACGCCTTTGCACTCCTGCTGCCATCACCCAGCGCCATGGCTGTCGCCGACCGATGCTGCGAGTGAACCCACGCTCTTGCTGGGTGCTGCACAAGCACCTGCTGGCACAGGGTCTCCCTGGCAGCATGCCAGCGACAGCCAAGGAACACAGGTGGAACAGCAGAAAGCACCAGTACCCACAGTTGCCAAATGCATCCGTGCAGAGAGAAAAGTGCATATGAGGGTGGGTTACATATCTGTCCAAGTGTGAACACACAGGACCTCAGGCAGAGGTTTACTCAGGAGAAGACAAGGACACTTGAGCATTTTCCCCCACCAAGACATTCCTCTATTACACAGACCTTACTTAGCACTTGGTTAACATGCCAGCAAGGAAACTCCTTGCCCTAACCACAACAAAGCCCCTCTCCATAGAGTGCTATACACATAAATGTAGGCCTCAGTGTATGGCTAAAACTATCCCAAAGTCCAAAGTCTTCAGTGTTACGTGCCTTGTGCCAGAACACAGGGCCAGCCTTACACAAGGGTGGTTGAGTCTATCTCTATATTATATCTTTATATCTATCGAAAACATAGAAATATATAAATATATAAGATTTTATTTATAGATATATAAGCATGTGATTTTTAATCTTTTGTACTGTGTGTATATGTACTGGGATGTGCGTATATACAATATATAGACCATATGCATATGTACTGTATACATACACTAGCTTACATGCACACACATCATATGTGTCTCCAATTGAGACAGGAATTGCATAGGCATTACTGCGTTGAATATAATGGCCGGGGGAGCAACGTACCATTTCTCTGCTTTTAAGACCTCTTTCGACAGGGCTGAGAGGGGAATATGCAAAAGCAGATGCTGCTTATTTGCAAGTCAGCTGTCTAGGTTGTCTTACCCACTGGTTAAACAGCAATCCTCATGAAATAAGAAAGAAATGGGACCCCGAAGACCCTGCGGGCCACCTGGTTGAGTTTGTGCTGTAAGAAAGAGATGGACTGAGTCTGAATCATGTCTGAGGAGTCCTATCAGCAAAAGCGCGACCAGCACAGGGGACATCACCATGCTCAGCTTGAGACCCAAGGCAGACGACACACCAGGACCCTGCCCACCGCGTCTCCTCATAACCTCCTGTGGTTCCCATGTGCTTTTGCTGGTATGGGAAGAGCTTTGGTCTCTTGTGAGGATTATCCCTGCTGAGTTCGGTCTCGTGGCTGGAGGCCCCGGACCCCTGCAGCCACTGGCAAGCCCTGCAGAAGGACATGTCTCCCATGTGCTTCACGGATTTCTGCTTCACAGCAGGGTAAGAGAGGCAAGGAGCCTGGGCAGAAAGTGGGGAGGGGAAATTGACAACGAAAAAGCCCATGGGCTAGAAATACAAACCCCAAGAGTCTGAAGAAGTGTGCGTTGTTCACAGGCAGATGCCATAGCTAAGATATGGGAGGAAGGAGAGAATAAAGAGCTCATTTCAGAAAAACTAAATCCTTCTCTCTTTGCAGCCAAATCAGTTCAAGATGCTGTGAGCAACACATTCAAAACAACCTCTTCTTGCTTGCTCAGCACAGCAGGAAAGGCATCAACTAAACTCAATGCATGGCAATCTCTGAGCTAAGCCGTTTTCCTTCTGCAGCACGCTGAGCCCTCCCCATGGCCACTGCTGCCCCCTGGCCGGGCCCTGGGGTTTGCAAACAGGGCACAGAAACGCACCTGCTCCCAGGCAAGGCTGGGCAGGCGGGGCACTGGGAAGCCAGGGGCACTTTGCATTGGTATTCCTCCCTATCTTGCTCGTGCTGGCAGTCACGTTTCCATCCACAGACCATCCATGGGAGTAACAGCTACAGATCTGAGATAGGCAGGTAAACCTAGAGGAAAAGCTTGCAAAGCACCTGTGTTGGTCTAGAACAATACTGTGTTTATTTTCTGACGTGAGGGAAACGGGGAATTGTGTTGGGGGAGCTGGGCTGGGCCAGGACGGCTGCTCCACCAAGCGCTCGTTTCCCTCCATGACCCACGCAAGACGTCTCTGACCTTTCCCATCGTGGGCGTCTGCAATATCCCACGCAGGGACCCGCGCTTCCTACCGACACCACTCACAGGTCCATGCAGAGTTACTTGCAGAAGAAACAAGTGCCTTCCCTTTGCTAGATGACTGCCTGAAGATACAAAACACCACTCACAGCATGTTTCACTGTGCTATCAGGAATAAGAGCAGCCAGGGAAAGATGTCACTGATAAAGGCAGGATTTGCAAACGAACCAAAGGAAAGGAGTGGCAAATTAGAGGACTAATTTCTGAACAAGTCTCTAGTAGCTCTTACCTTGCCAACAAGGCGAAGCACCATTTTCTCCCCAGTGGCAAAAGTCAAGAGGCTCAGAGCAGGAGTTGTTAACAGGCCCCTGCTGCTCCTGTCTGCAAAGGTGTCTGGAGACTGTCCACAGGTGTCTCTTGCCTCCGCGCAGCCCAAGCGCTCTGACAGGCCTCCGTGACAGGGCCACGTGCCAAGGAGCTGTCACTGCTGCAACAGAAGGGCACATGATTTTTTTGCCAAAACAAAGAGCTATGGAGTTGAGCAAAGAGAAAATAATTACCAAAAAAGAAAAAAAGAAGAAGGAAGCTGTCTTTACAGCCTTTCCAACAGCCACAGCAGCTTGCATCAAATATCTTTGTTACTTTTGCTCCTACTGTCACATGCATGCTTGGCAAGGAAGACTCTACCTCACCTGCCCATTCCCCTCCGGTGCGTCAGTTCACTGCTTCTCTCCAACATCTACCTTCGCCTTGCCCATCTCCAGGTCAGAGACTAACGGAGCAGCAATTCTTCTACCATTTTAATCTTTTTTTATCTCCTCAAATTTTATCCAAGGAGGGTGCCTGCCGCCTCCCTGGCCGGGAGCAGCTCTGTGAGCTTTGTGGCAGCACCCTGAGCAGAGCTGACTCATCAGGCCTGGCGGGATACAGGCACCTCGTGTGGAGAGATCCCTGTTTTATGGTCAAGCAAACAACCTTCCAAGTCTGCACAGCTGGTGGAGAGGTTCCAGTTTAATTTTTACTTTTCTAGATGAATGGGTCAATTTTATCACCTAATTTATTGGGAAAGACTGGAAAAAAATGCAAACAAAGCCATTATTTTGCTTGCTAGGTGTTGCATATCAATGCCCCGGCACAATGCCCTGAGCTAGCTCATGATGTTTCCGTGAAGACCGCAGGGAGAAGCAACCCCACCAGCGTTTCGGCAGCAGGCGGGTGGCCTTGGTGCAGCCTGTGTGCTGCACTTGCCATCTGAGGTAGGGCAAAGGGGCAGGGAGTAAGTGCTGCAGAGGGTACCCCGCCTGCCCAGCCCTCACCGATACATTCGCGGGGTCTGCTCTGCTCCCCTCGGACCATCTGGCCAAAAAGCCTTGTTTTACGGCAAAGGGGGCAGAGTCAGGACGCAAAGACTGATCACCACTAGTGCTTTGGATGGGCTCAGTCCCTCCCCAGTCCCACAGGGACAGAGGGGAGACACTTCCAAAACTCTGGTCAATACCAGTCTAGCTGTTCCCATGGGGTCCAAAAGCGGAGCCGGTGTACAGCGGCTAGGCTGCACGCCTCTGCCCAGCGCCGGCTGCGTAGGGCAAAGGGGTTAGCGGGAGGTGAGTGAGGCCCAGGCAGAAGTGCGTGTTTTCCTGGAGAAGACAGTGCGTGAACCCTGGCAGTGGAAGTGACTCCGAGAGAGATCGGTTCCAAACATGCTACATCTCCATTGAAAACAAACAAAAAAGTTTAAAAAATAAAATAATATTATATATATAGATATTTATATAAATGAAAAGCTATCAACTAGCAGCAACGGTTCTAGAGATATCTTAGCACCAAGACCAAGGGCAAGGGTATAACAGGAGAAAGGAAAGGTTCAGTGTTGCTGATACCACCATCATGTTTCCAAACAACACAGCTTGGCACAAAGCTCATCCCTCTGAGAAGTTAGAACATGTTGGCTCAGATACCTTCTGGACAACAGGTTCTCACTTCCACGATGGTCTGGTCAGGTTGGTGCTGTCCATGCCACATCAGCGGGGCAAGGCACTAGCATCTGTGGAGTTTTTGCACCTTTTTTTGCGTGTTTTTTTTTTCTTTTTTTTTTTTTTCCTTTTTTTTTTTTTGGTTGCCTTTTTTTTTTCTTCTAACCTGAAGTGATATTGTGTGAATGGCTGGAGCTCATTTACTTTAAAAGAATAAAACAAAGAAGAACCCCAAGCCCACAGAACAATCTCTTTGTGATGGAAGGTGCAAGTCCCCCATTCACATGTCAGCTGGACTCCACATCCCTTCAAGAAAGGAAGAAATATTTTGCAGGAAGAAGCCAAGCATCCCTTCTTCCTGCTGTCATCAGTCTGCTGTGCTGTGGAACATGTTACCTTGGTCAGAAGAGAATACATGAACCTTTATAGGACATCATCACATGAATAAAATCCAAGATAATCTTGCATTGATAGCTCCTGCCACCAAACCGCAGCAGGGTTTTTTTTTTCAGTCATTCCAATCAAAACAAAACAAAACAAAAAACCCACAACAATCTAGGATTATAAAGACATAGTATAAATAATGTAAATTAGAATATAATTTTTTAAGCCTTTGAATCTCCACCCAGAGAGGGCTCTTGACTCATTGGCTGTCTAGCTTCCACAGCAGCCCTGGTTTTGAATGAATAGTTGTATATATATATATATATTTATCTCCTACAATATAAAAATATAAATGCAAAAATTTCCCCCTGCCTTCTCTATTTTGCTATTTTATAGTCTGCACATGACATCATGTTACAATATACGGATGATAGACTGGTACTACGGTTATCATAAAAGGAGCTGAAAGCCAAGTATTACTCTACAGCCCAGAAGTAAGGAAAACTGAGAAAAGGGGCATCACAGTTTAGTGGAGGCATTTGTTTCTAAATCAGAAGAAAACCCCAAAATCATGCCCCCAGCCCTCCCCTCCTGCCAGTAAGCTCTGTGAGTGAAGAAAACCCCCACTTGAGCAAAGGGAACTGAGTAGAGCTGGAGAGACAGGGGCAACAGAAACGCACGGGATGCTCTGTCGGGAATCAGAAATGTGACGGTCGTCAACAAAAGGTTCAAATGGCTCAATAACTGGACTGAACAATGGAAAGAGAGGCAGAGATTAAAACTGAGGGAAAAAGAAAATAACAAAAACCAACCAACAAACAAACAACCCCAAAACAAAACAACACAGAAAACAACCCAGCAAACCAACAACACACATACAAAGGAAACTGCCGAGAGGATGAGGCTGACAAAGACCCGTCGTCTAGCTTATAGATCATTAGGTTTGAACATGTAGAGTATGGCCCCAGCACATGCTTCTAAAGAATGAAATGTTGCCACCTACACTGCAGCTGCCATGGTTGGAGACACCAGTGAATGTCTAAACATTGTCTCAATCTTTAAAATTCTGCTTAGCTTCTATCAGACGCACATCGTCTTAACTTTTAAATTTTCAGTGTGGGTTTTTCCTTAATATATATAATATATATATATATATATTTTATATAATATATCAAAGTTTAGAGTATAGATTTAAAAAAATTATTCAACAGCTTTCTGATCTGAGGCATTCCTTCCTAAATATCCGGGTAGAACTCAGAGCCGTGGTCCATGCTCTGCAACATCGGCTTCTGATCAAGAGACGACATCCTGCTCAGCATTTCGGCTGACAGTGCGTAACTATTGCCTGACTTCTCTTCGAACCAACTATCTAGTGCTCTCTTGCAATCAAAGTTGGCAATGGGTGGCCCGTTCACGGCAATTGTCAAAAGATCACTGAGCTGCTCCAGCGTGAGTCGGGAGCGGTGGTTTTTGCGCACTCTTTGCAGGGCGGTGCGCCCCTTCTCACAGCAGGCTGATGAGGTGGGAAGGACCTTGAGGATCTGAACTATTTTATTTAGGAGGGGGAATCTCTGTTTGTATTTACAAATGTGACTGAGCAAGTCTTTAAAACCATTTTTGGTATAATAATCCACCTTGAGTTCTCGCCACTCCATCAGCAGACTCCCTCGGGTGTCCATCCCCTCTCTGCAAACCTCTCTGGAAAATGATGGGACCGTCTCCAGGTGTTCATATATTTGTACCATATCCTCCTTCCCATAGCTCATGAGCTCATCAGTGCTTCTGGGCCAAGCTGCAAGATCAAATACCTGGCAGGCCTTCACAAATGTCCTGCTACGGGAATCAAACCTTTGGGCTAGGATCACCTGGGTCTTCTGGCAGATCTTTTCTCTGATCGACTGGAATTTGGCTTCAGCCACCCGTAGGTTTTTCACAGCAATGCCATTAAAGCTTTCACGGAAGTTTTCCTCAAATTCCTGTAAGTACTCCCCAGGCGAGTCTGCTAGCCGGCTGATCTCCTGGATGGCCTCCTCTATTTTATCGTCCACCTGTGACACAAGAAGGTACTCCCCTTGGAAGACGTAGGCAAGGCGTGACAGCACAGCAATCACATCCAGCAGGAAGTAGATGAGTTTAATCGACTGGTAGTCCATCAAGAACTGCAGGAGGGCCAAGGCAATGGCGGAAGCATCCGCCCGTTGGGTCTGTCCACTGACGTCTTTGAGGTGGGCCACAACCTCAAGATAGTCCTTGATTAGAGCATTGAGCACATTCTGCTCCCCAATGATCCACTTCACTGCTCGAATGTCTCCCAGGAACTCAGTCTCCTCACACAGAGTGGCAGCAGTGACCCTCAACTCGCACATGAGTCGGGGAGAGTAACGATAGAAACTGAGCAGTTGCTTCAAATTGTTTTCCAGCTCCTCCAGGCACGGCAGTTCCTTCCCACTGATAGCATCCAAAATTTCCAAGTGAGGCCTGTGCACCATAAAGGGCAGGCAGAGAAGCCAGGGCAAGGTCTTTCTGATTGTCATGAACAAGTTGGCTCTCAGGCTAGCAGTAATATTAGCACCATCAACTCCCAAGCCAATAGTTGGCTTCTCATCCTGCAGTCGTATTCCCAGGCTGGAAAAAGCTCTGTCTAACGCTTGGAGGTAACTATCTGTTGTAGAAAAGCCCAGTTCCTGAAGAGACAGGAATTCAGTTGCCGGAGGCCCATCACTGCTTGTGTACTGTACATAAACCGCAACTGTGTCTGCAAGCAAGTCATCGCTCTGCCCATCCAGAATGATGCTGAGGAAGGGAGACTGTCGGATGCGTTCAACCAGGTCCTCTCGAAGAGCCTGGGCGATATGGTGGATTAGGATTTGGCAGTCTCCCTCATTCATATATTGATCCACCACCTTGAGTTCACACTTTCTCAGTAGTTCTGCCAGAGGCCGAAAGTCATAGTAGGGCCTTCCCTCCAGGGCCAAGTGGTAGGCTGTATTGAAGAGCAGGGTCATATTTCGGCACATCTCTTCTGTCTTCTCTGGGTGCATCCTGAGCTTGTAAAGCTGCAGGCACTTCTTGTGGAGGTTGCTCTGGCTGTGAAGCTTTATTGTGTGTATCTTGAACTGCTTTGAGCCAATGATGAAGGCTGAAGTCCGAGAGGATTGCACTGTGTACTGCCTACAAACGTGGCACCACATTTCATTCAATGTTGGAGAGTACCGCAGAAACCAAAACTTTTTAAGCCACTCTTGCTTGAACCGCCGTATCCTTCGGCCCGTTGCAGAAGACATCTTGGAAGGTTCGTCTGTAGCAGCAATCATGTCATTGGACACCGATTCATCCGCAGAATCCACCTCTTGGTCATCGTCCTCCATGATGGTGGGAACTGAGATGATGCTTTCTGAAGCTGTAAGAAGAAAAAAGAAAAAAAATATGGTATTTACAAAGTTGCTGAGCTAGAGAAGGATC
This sequence comes from Nesoenas mayeri, assembly GCF_963082525.1. Taxonomy (NCBI): domain Eukaryota; kingdom Metazoa; phylum Chordata; class Aves; order Columbiformes; family Columbidae; genus Nesoenas; species Nesoenas mayeri. Next base: position 44,082,514 of record NC_137548.1, read on the forward strand.
CTACTGGTGACAGTAGAGCATTGCTTGACAAGCTGGCCACAACCTGCCCTCTCCTGCCCACAAGGCACTATGGGTAGAATTGGAATAATGGCTTTGAAGAGAAAATAAAGCAATGTTTCTTGCATATGAACTTTGTCTCCAACATGCCACAATGGACAGCAAGAGAGGACACTACATCCTGGCCATTTGCACAATACACAATGTGACACAAATATTCCATTTGGTGAAGGCTCCTGGCTGCTTGACAGCATGTTCCTGGAGGAAATGAAACATCTTCAGAAAGGGACACATGGTTGTGTTAAGGCAGTGGAGCAAACAGAGAGGGCTTTCCAACAAGGAACACAGCAGGACATAATTTCATACACAAAGAGCGCACATTTCAGTGTTACCACAGTCATTCAGACTTTCTTGGTAGCATGTGAGGCACTGTGGAGGGGCTTCCGCTGAAAGAGAATGCATCAAAAATACAGAAAACAAACTGTCTGCAATGGAATGTCTTTTTTATTGGCAGTGCATTATCAGTTACAATGGCAACAAAGAGAACAAGTTGTCATACAGAGTCTTTCCCAGACAGTGTTTTCCACTGTGATCATGGCTGTGTCAGTTCCTGACCCACCCGGCCACAAAACCTGACAATAAACCTTCCACAGAACCACATGTTCACCTGAATACTCAGAGCAAAATGCTTTAGATGGGTACACAGCACACAGGCATCTCACTACTCTCCTTAGGCAGGGTCTGGAGAATGCCGTTACTCGGCAAGGCTTACCTGTGGGGTCCGAGAACTCTTGGAGCTCAGGTACCTGGGGCGGTAGCACGGGTGGCTCAGGTAACTTCCCAGATCTCAGCATGTCTAACTCGGCCTGCAGCTCCCGGATCTTCTTCTTCAGCCGTATGCAGTTGGGGCAGAAGGAGGTGGTGGGGATTTCATGGGAGTCACCTTGTGCAGAAGCCAGTGACAGCTCAGTTGGGCTGTCTGCTTTGAGTGACAGGGGTTCTTCTTCCTCATCTTCAAGGATGCCCACATCTTTGGCTAAGCTGAAAGAGGAACCATGGGGGAGCTTCCATTCCCCCTCACTCCGGATTCTGCTGAGGTTCAGGGAGCCATCCTGCATGGCACTGCCACACCTCTCAAAGATGTCTTCAGCCTGGTATTTAGATGCTTTTCTAATGGAATGCGGCGTACTCGTTGCTAACTGGTTCTCTTCAAATTTGGCGGACTCCAAGGAAGCCTCCAGGACATCCTTGAAGATGAGGTCAATCTTTTTTTTCTTTGTTTGTGAATGGGATTCCACCTCATCACAGCTGCGCTTGTAGGGACTCTTCCCTTGCTTTAATGGGGTGAGCTGGAGTGGCCCCCTTGCATCTTCTTGATTTTCCACATTCTTTTCTGACTTTTCCCTCTGCAACTTTTTATCTCCTGGAAAGGAAAATGAGGGGTGGGGATTATCACCGGGAACCGAGCAACATCCCTCAATCTAAAACTCAAACAAAAAAAGAACCAAAATGCAGGCTGTATCCCTGCAGGTCTGCACATCATGTTACAAACCAGGGAACTGACACAACTCAATGGAAACCAAGGCTCACGAGAGGAGGAGCCCTGCTAATGGGCACGTCAGCAAAAACAGAGGTAGTCCTGGGTAGCCACAGCGGAGTAGGACCCTCACATTTTTAAGAGAAGAGAAACTACAGGCAGCTTGTTTAACCTAAAGATATAACCAACCTACAATGTGAATGACTATGAGGTGATTGATTGATCACAGTGGAACCTAATGCCCAGAGCCCAAGCGCCGTTTCGGCTGGCTGGAAGACCTGCCTGTGCCTGTTTTGACTTGGTAAAAGGTATCAGGTTTACAGCAGTGCAGTGAGAGATTTGGACCGTTTCATGACAACCCCAGCGTCTGTGCACAACACAGCACAAAGTTTCAAGCCCCTTTACTCTCCTTCAGTTTGGAGGCTGCTCCAAGTAAAAGCAACTTGCACTCTTAAACCCCAAGGTACTCATTGTTAACTGAGCTACAATGGGTGAAAGCCCTCGAAGGATGGGACATCTAGCTTGTCCCGGTGGAGTCTAAGAGTGTGGCCATTCAGTGATTAAAAAAAGAAAAACAATAACAAAAGCAACCTCATACAAATTATTAATTGCTTAAAATAAAGGGAAGAGCCAGATTTCCTTACCTGGAAATTCAAAAGACGATAGGTTTGGCTCAATTTCCATCATTCTTCTATCTTGTAAATAACTTCAAGCATTGATGGCTTCCCAAACAAGACGCTGCTTTATGCTGATTTTTGGTTTTGTTTGCTTTTAAAGTGCATTCATGCTTTCATAAGAGTTATGGAGCAAAAGCTACCTCTAAGGAGAGTAATGCTAAGAATGCAGAAAAGATGCAAGACTCAGAACAGCTAGAGTAAGGCACCGTAAAAAAAGGCTGGCCCAAATGGCAGTGGGTTTTGATGTTGGCTGGCAACCCTAGCCACTTCTTGAGTGAATCCATAACAACAGATCTCATTGTCAACAAATTGCCAAGAATTTCTATGGGCAAAGTTTTGAGTCTCTGTCCTAATATTTCCCCTGTTATGCACTATAACGACTACTGGCAGAAGTGGGAATTTAGAGAATGGATTCTTCTTCTTCTTTGGTTGTTTTTGCCCCCAACTGAGTGGTTCACCTCTATGGAGAAGCTAGAAATGACAAGACAGTCCCTCAAATTATTGGTCTCAACTCCATTGACGAGGTGGGTCAGAAACAAAAGCTAGACACCATGTTATTCTTCTGTGAGTTAATAAATCATGCCACTTCACTCGACAGGCTCCTCTGCAGGGAATTTGAAACCTTTTAAATAGAAAGTGACTCAACAGATTTAGGTGCCGCTCCCTGACTGCCTCCCAGTGCCCTCCGAGCTGAGGTCGTGTTGCCTTGCAAATCTAGCAATAGTCCAAGGGAGGCTCCTTGTTACAATGTCTCCGCGCTGCTTTTGCGAATGCAGGCTGAGCCCAGTTTGCTGCAGGATGAGTTCACCAAGACGCCAGGGGGTTCCTAGGATGACCTCTGCAGCCACGTGGGATTCTCCCTGAGCGTGCAGTAGTCTCTGGTGGGTCCTGAGGAGCCCAGAGGCAGATCTTCACCACATTCATGGCACAGAGCAGGCTGTGAGTTACCATTTCAGCTGACAAAAAACATGACACCACCACTAAAGGCATGTCTGTATGGCAGGGCAATCGTTCGTGGCCTTGATGTCCCTCTAGAGCAGCTGCTCCAAGGGCATAGTCTTTCTCTTGCTGTACTTTCAGAAAGGGCTAAGCCATCTGGACAACTAATGTGTGCATGGGATGCACCGGCATCACTGCAGTCTGTACCTAATCACTCAGTAATGTTTATTAACATAAAAAAGCACATTCATGCCAATGTTAATTCAGAAGTGGGAATTGCCCAAGTACAGTCATCAAGATTTAACACTGCAAGTGCATAATAACTCCAAGGTGATGGAGGATAACCAGCTTTTTCAGGACATCTTGTCCACCCCATGATTAAAGAGGAGACACCTTTTACCAAGTCAAGGCAGCAACAGCAGCTGTGTAATAATATACATGGGAATCTTGATTAGAAAGTTATATTTAGTGTGGCTGCTCCTCTGAGGCCCTGCCATTCTGTGGCCAAGCCTGGAAAGAAATGCCCCTAATTAACTTCAGGTCTCAGTATTGTGTAGATGAACAGATGCATTAAGAATTTTTGCCTTCCTCTAAAGCTTCCTGTATTGCTGACATTACACTGACCTAAAGAACCGCTGGGTTTGTTCCAGCACAGCTACTCTTAAGATAACAATTTTTATCCAGGGAAGAATCAGTCTGACAAGTACAAAGCCTCCTGTACGTTGTACGCTAAGGAGTCTCTAGCTGATGTCGCGCTGATCCCAAATTATCTTTCTGAAGAAAGAGGAGATAAATTAGGCGAGGAAAATGGACATACAAACACACCGAGGAAATCTCTCTTTCATATGCACACAAAACCAGCCAGAGCTCCCTCAAACAGGCTGCTCACAGGAGCCAGAGAAAGCAGTATGTTCAGAAGAAAAACCTAATGCCTGTCTGTGGGACCACCAGCCTGGCAATCTTCAGGCCAGGGAGTCTCGTGACAGAGAAGCTCTGTGATCCCTGGGCTTTGCATCAGGCCCTTGCAGCACACCCACGATATGACACGACACAACACGACACAACACGACATGACACAACACGGCACAAATCTTTCTTTTATGATCTCCATGACAGCGGTTATATTCTTCTTCTTGTACATCCATCCATCCATGTCATGCAGAGTTCTCACCCAGAGGTGCTCTGCTTCCAGAAATGCAGCTCTCCTCTCACAGCCTGGGCATCACCTACTTCACCCACCACACTCGGTCCAACAAGTGTGGCAGCCCAAGGGCATCGGGGGAGAGGGTGGAAAGGGAGGGGACTCACCGCTTGTGAGATTTCTGTTGATGGTCTCCTGGGACATACAATGCAACCGCTTCATGTAATCCTCACTGTACCAGACCCGCAGCTTCTCCCCAGGGTGGATGTCACGGCAGGCACGGAAGTAAATCCTCTCGCTGTGCTGGAAGGCCATCAGGTTCTGCTCCCTCTCCTCCCGAGAGATGATCACGTACCTGAGGGCAAGGTGACAAGGCAGGCATGAAACACAAACGTTTCTCCTGTGCCTGCCCTTGCACCAGAATGACAAGCATGAGGAAGCCAGAATGACCTTCAGAGAGAGACATCAACACAGCCAGACTGGAAAGCATGGAGCTGTAAGTAATGGTGTGCAAATTGCCAGAGGTACAGGACAAAGAGCATGGACATCCAGGGAACACTAAGACAGTGGGTCCATTTCTGCTGTGGAAGGAATGACAGCAATGTGCATCCATTCTGAAGGACTATCTCTGCCAGTAATGGTGACACAAACACTCATGGGCACAACTCTTTTTGCCTAGAGATGGAAACAAGGATTTCTGGATTCCCCACCATCACTTCACATTCCAGGGCCTCCTCGTTTATTCTCAGGAGCATCCAGAGTGTGGCAGGGTCCCTCCGTCTGTCTCTTTCCCGAAACCACCATCCTTCTTTTTAGCATAAATCAGATTGCCTTGCTTCTCTCCTCTCAGACAAGCACAAGTGAGATAATCAGGGCAGAAACAGGGACATCTAATGTGCATGGGGGTATTATATGGTTGTCCAAAAGGAAACTAAGGACTGGAAGGTTTTGCACTTTGGCTTTCAGCAGGGTGTGACATAAAAATACAAACAGACCTGCATGTCTCAGGAAAGCCCAGCACCATGTTGTGGGGATCTCATGGCAGTGCTGACAGAACGACTGCTTTCTGAGCACGGGGTTCATTTTCCCAGTTTAAAACAGCTAAATTTCAGCTCAACAGAAATGCATTAATTCACAATCCAAACAACTGTCCTTCTGTGCAACCTGGAAAGACAGAGATCTATAGCTAGGATGGTATCATTTGCTCGCACACTCCCTGTGCTCTTGCTAGAGGACATGGAAAAGGTTTTGTAATACTGGTTCCAGCTGCCACCAACATGAGCTTGTCACACCCACCCAGGACCAGGAGGAGTCCCTGTCACAGTATGTACAGACCCGAGAGCAGATATGAAGAGTTCGCAGCTAAAAGCTTTTTCTTCTCCTGTGCCATTTGCCTCTAGTATTCAGCACTCCCTGCCACAGCAACATTAATGAAGATGAGCTGCATATGGCTCCTCTGACATCTGCTGCCACTAGGCCTTGCCTAACATTCCCTTTTAGTTCATGAGTATTTCTTCATCTTAAGAAATCTGTCAGTTTTTCCCTGAATGCTCTCCCCTTCTCCAGCCATGTGCATGCACAGATAAAAGCCCACCCACATGTGACCTCACTAACCCACACTTCTAAGGCCACAATCTTGGTGAAATTCCCTGCAAAACACAGAAAACAAGTCTGCAGTGGCTCAGACGGCCCATAGCTCCAGCAATTCTGGTTTTAATGTTAAGCAACTCTGCATCTGCCTGCACTAAGCTGTATTTTTCCTAACGTGTGCTAACCAGCATGTTCCACAATCTTCAGTAATTATTTAAACAGCAGGCTCTGGCATTGCCAAAATTAGCAAAACATTGGCTTTTGTTAACCCTTATTCTACTTTTGATCACAAAACAAAAGAACTTTTAAATGATCATTTTGTGTATTTGAGAAGGAATGGAAGCCTGGACGAGCGTGGTAGGAAGGAGGTCCTGGAACAGCAAACAGCTAGTGCTGCCAGGCTGTCACTTCTGGGTGTAAGTGATCACTCCACAAAATGTGTATCAGACATTCAGTCACGAAAGACACAACCCCTGAGATAAAGCAATATGCTGTGGTCTGTCTGATGCCCAGCAGCACAGGACATCCTAGAAGATGCTCACCCCAGTCCAAACAAATGCTTGGATGCTTCCTAGCGCCAGTTAAGGAGAGCCCCTGTGGCCACTCTCCACCCTGCTGCCCAAACATCAGCTGGAACAATGATGAGATCTGGCTGCCCCTGCCAAGGAGCCCAGTTAACTGCAGAGATTTATCACCCCCCAAGTCACTCATAGCCTCTTAACACAATATACAGGACTCTCACCCCCACAGCCAGAGGCCCTGACGAATTCATGGGCCAGCAACAGTACTGTCCAGTGCATCCACCAACTGCATTTGACAGTGAGATTTAGAAAATTCTCTAAACCACAGTTTTGTGTGGGAAGGGAAAGCCTGGTTAACTATTCCCACCAGGGCTCACTTTAATTACATAGTATTTTATTAAACATAAGCATGCTTTTCCTGTTTGCTCTGCTGCCTGTAAACCCTTCCAAGTTCCTGCCTGAGACTGTCCTTGAGCTCTGCGTGGCAGGGAGCGGGGAGGAGAGCGCAGGCTGGAGGGTGCGAGCTGCAGCACTGCTGCAGCCATGCAACACCCTGCAGCCCTGCCACTCTCTGCTGACCTTCAACACGCTGCAGCCCTGCAATACGGCTGCAGCCCTGCAGCATGCTGCTCGCTCGCTCCCATCCAGCCTCCTGCAGCATCCAGCGCTGCTGATCTCGCCAAGAGTTATGAAGAAAGCCCTTAACAGACAGTTGTGGAATAACACAGTCACAAACACTTTCCTTACAGCTGGTGGTTTATGCTCTGAGAGGAAGTTTACATCTGTGATACTTCCCTGAGGTAACGTAAATGGGGATGAGATCATCAACACAAATGAACCGCTTTCAAACCAGCACTGCCCAGCCACAGCTTCAAGGGCAGAAATGACACAGGTTATGAAGGACTGTGTAAACCCCAAATTCCACCTGTTGGTCTAAGACACCTCATGCTGCTGCACACCACAGGTTAGAGGCAGGTGCTCTCGCAAGGACAGAGTCAGTCTCTCCACAGAAGAGCAGCCTGCTTGGGGAGGCAGGGGCACAAACTGCCAGCCGAGAAGGGAGACTGTACAAGTCTGCCTTCCTGAGTAACCCTTCCTGCAAAGGCTGGGAAAGCAGCCAGTCCCCCTGTTGATGCCAAACACTCAAGCTGAGCTGAGGCAAGGCAGCCACCTCCGTTCAGATGCTGAAGACAGGCACAGCTAGGCTGGCACAGCAAGGCTGTCACAAGTCCTGCACACAGACAGGCACGGCCCTGCTTGCACAGCAGGCTTCCCAGGGACCGCCATCCCCTGAGGAACAGCAGGGTTAGGACCACCTTTGGGGCAGAGCCAGCCACCCAGAGCCGCTCCTGTTCTTGCAGACAGGCACTGCCATCAGTGGCAAATAGGACATTTCATGACCTGCTTGGTCCCTGGGATGAGCCAGGCTCAAGAACTCCCCAGACTCTGCCCAGGCTACTCAGGACTTGCTGTTGCACCAATGGAGACCATTTATGACACATCTGCAGTTATTGGGGCTTAGATCAACCCCTTGCATAGGCACGGCTCCTTGTTCCACAGGGCCACCTTTCTCATAGCCTTTCTAGCTAGCAGCAAAAAAACATCCTTGTCTCCCTTTCTTCTAAGCCACAGCCCACTCAGGACACCAAATTGCTAAGTTTTGGAAAAAACATCACGGTATTTTTTGGCAGCCAGGACCACTCCTCCCCAGGAGGTGAACGGAGCAGCCAGGAAAGACAATAGGGAGGAAGGAGAGCCCCACAGCTGGTGGATCAGGTTTATGTCACTCCTCCTGCCCACCCTCAGATTTGCCCCATGCCTCCCCGCTGCCCCTGGGGGTGCTCCACTGATGCCCCGCCAGGGCAGAGCACCGCAGGGAAAAGGCCGCTGGCTCCCCCAAATCCAAGTCAGGCGCAGAGGCAAGGCAGGAGATCCCGTGCCAGAGAGCCGCCACTAGCCCAGGCAGATGCCACGGGGTGCCATATCCACAAACCCTGCCCCAGCTCCCCAACACCCAGTGCCTCCAGGAGACCTCGCATCTGTGACAGGCTTGTTACCAGTTCAGCCAAAAATTCTCTGAGAGAAACAAATGACTCAACAACAACTGTGTTAAGAGTTATATATTTATTGTATTCTTAACAAAAATACTTTTTAAGATAATTTTTCGGCATGTGCAGGACATGGAGATACTGGGGTTGAACACAGCAGTTTGCCTTGACAGAAGCACTTACTTCAACAGCCAGTTAACATGATGGGTGCAAGAGGAAGCATCCTTTGTGAGCCAGTACAGAAAAACCACTCCACTGAGGGGCCTACACAGGGCAGGAGATACGGCCGCAGATCTGGGCCAATCTGTAATAGTTCACAGAGGAAACTGGGAGACATTAGGTGGTTAATAGTGCAAGGTCTGTTCTCCTGACCAGAGCCCAGCCTTTGGGGGTTTGCATTGAAGGCTGCGCATCCTGTGTCAGGACAACGGGGTTCTCTCTCTAAATGCATCTATCTGGGCAAACTGATGGCAGCAACAAGGGCAACTCCCTCCAGTGCCCAGCATCCATGGGAGTCTTCTCCTCTGCAGACCTGAGGGTTCCTGGAATAGATCCACCCAGACATCAGAGGAGCTAATCCTATCAGTACATCCATGGGAGAACATCAGTAGGGACCAAATATTATAAAAATATAAAATACTATTTCTGGTATATAGCAGCAGTACTGTATTGACTCAGAAAGCCTTTAAAACATATCACCATTTTTTCAGTTCTCTGTGATTCACAAATTAGATCAACTTCTACCAGATTTCCCAAGCTTCCCTTCAACTGAAGGGAGACCGTGGCTTTTGCAGAATACAAATCTAACAATAGAAGTAAAATGACATTCTCATAAAAAGGTGAGCAAGTACTGCCCTGGTCTTGCACCAGCACTACGAGGAACATATTCTGAATGAAACCAGTGTGGTCATTCCTCAGAAAGTTTTTTCTCCTTGCCAGACCTCTACTTCCTTGCTCAAGGGCCTTTTACCACATCACTGAAAATAAATTACTTGAATAAGAATTACAGAACAATTAAAAAGAAAAAAGGGAAAGCACATCAGGAACGCCTGACACAGCAGACATACAGTGAGCTTTCCAGAAGAGAAGCTAGTGCACTATACTTTCAAAGGACAGGCCAGATAGATTAAAGAAGATCCTTCAAGATCACATAAACCAAGCTATCTTTATGCTATACTGCGCTGTGTTCAATTCCCGCTGAAGTATATACAACTTTTTGGCCAAGTCTGTAGCCCGGACATGGCATGATGACAGGCATTCATATTAACTTGAGTATTTTGCTGTAACCCACCTCCACATGCAACGGAACAGCCCAGAGAGCAGCAGCGTGCTATCTGTGCATTGGCCCTTTTCCCTGCTGAAGAATGACATGATAATGGTCCAGATTTTTCCAGAGATGGGGGCAGCATGCTAAGTGCAGATGTGCAAATCAAGCAAAAGACAGACATATCGTAAAATAGCTGCCATGTGTATGTTATCACCACCTGAGGCAACACTATTAAAGCAGAGTTTCAGAATCAGGGTTGTACATGGAAAGCTTCTGCAGCATTAAAGCAATTCAAACATTACAACACAGTTCTTTCTTGTGTCTGTATGTGGAAAGAAAGCAGTACAAAACCACTATGTCTAGGATTTTAACCTATATAGATGTGAATTTAGATTGTAAACTCTTCACGATAGGAGAACACAGTACAGATCCCACGCTCAATACCACTGAGTAAGTGCAAAGTGACTGTACTGGACCTGACAGAGTTACAGTGATACAAAACCAAACTGTTCCCAAGGTAAGAAGGCCCTATATTTTTCCTTGTTTCTGTGCAGTCTCACATTTTGAAGAGGGCGAGGTGGTTCAAAACTGAACATTATAACATGCAAGAAAATAATATAATACAATTCTCTTTAAATGTTGTCATATTAAGAAGTAACCGTATTTTAACAGCAATTGTGAAGGATAGGTAGGGGTTTCAGACTCGAGCAGCCGAAGATTAAACTCTTTGTGCATGTGATACTGCTGGATCAAGGCAAGTGCCATAGCAGCCCTTCTTAGAGTCTAAAACCACACAGTGCTCAGATCTGTCCTGAGCATCAGCCCTTCCTCCCTTCCCTGTGCAAGCTCTGCTTTTACATCACTCTTCCCAAACCTGTGTGAGAGTCACCGCGAGCCCAGGACTGCCCATTATTGCTGAACATAAGATAAAAACAATGAGCCACTAAAGTCTTCAGAGTCATAAGGATGTATTTATGCACAATGCATATACTAATTTGCAGGAAGATGACAGGAAGGCAGTAGCTGGGTAAATTTGTGGGTTGATTGCAACGGGAGCTCTGTAGTACAGTGTCTCGGTAAATAAGATTTCACAGGCATGGGAAGAGAGCAAGATAATGCTTCCTATTGCATCTCTTAGCTTACAGAGCATGCAAAGCATGGGGAAGACAGTGCAAATTCCTAATCTCTATTAATAGAAAGATGTTCTACATCCCAAGCTCTGTAAGATTTGAGATTCCTCTTTGCCACTGCAGATGGCCAGCCCTACTATTCAGCTGCCATAGTTCATACTGGTCTGTTAGCTAGCAAAGGGATGGACGGGTTAGGGCGTCTGTTGACCTGCCCTGCAGAGTACTGATACACATGGAGATGCCATGTGAGCATGCAGCAGCTCAGGAAGGGGCACCCTTCTTTATAGGAAGCAGGTTAAAAATGGTGCTTTCTCTTTCGTGACCTGGTAGTCCGTGCAGGAGGAGTCTGTTTTGGTGGGTTTTGGTTAGACTCTGCAATGGGCTCAGGGGGCTGTTTTGAGCAAGCTGCTTGCAGAAGAGACCCCTGCATGACACTAGGATCCTGTATCCTATGGAAAGCCTGGACCCCATCACGGATTTCTGACAGAGTCTGGCACATCTGGCTGACCTGGCTGGTGAGGTCAGCCATCCTCTGACTGATGACATGCATGCTGTCTGCCATGTCCCTGTGAATGGCCACCAGCTCCTTGCAGAACTGCCTGAACAGGTCTGTTTGCTGCACGTGGGAATGGAGAAGCTGGCGATCGAAGCTGGAGAGGGGTGGGCTCCTTGTGCGGGGATGCGGGGGTCTGCAGGACGAGGTGGTGCGTGGGGATGGACGGCGCAGTTCCTGCCTTTGGCTGGTAGCTTCTGAGTGCTCTGATGAGGATGAAGTGTGGAAGAAGGAGGGCCCAGAGAGCTGGCTGCCTCCTGCACTGGCCCTCTGCAGCGCTGAGAAGCGGTGTGCCCGAGAAGTGCCTGGCATCTCTTCATCTTCGTCAGCTTAAACAGAAGAGAAATCATGAATTATTAACATGAAATCCTTTACAACTCTGACTTGTGTTTCATGGTATCTCAAAGCACATGGAAAAAGGGTTTTTCCCTCCTCTGAGTCTGCCAGTTGAGACAAGCCTGTAGCTCCTGATACATCACTCAACATGCACGTGCAGCAACATCAGAATATGAGTGACAAGTTTAGCCGTGAGAGGCCTGAAGAGCAGGCAAACTCAGTCAGCGCAGGAGGGGTCCAAGCTGCCATGGTATCGTGTACACAGCATTGTTCATTACTAGAAGATGAATTAATTTCAGAGAGTAGCAATGACTCTCCTTCCCCAAAACCACAACTAGCTAGAACACTCCAACGTTTTGGAGGGACAAAGGCTTCCCGTCTTTGGTTCAGTCTCAGAACACCCTGACACATTTGGTTCCTCATGCCAAAACCCTGCTCCCATGTCATTTCTTACACCCTCCACACTGAGAAAAGCATAGACACAGTCTTTGCTGCTTGCAAGGTCTATACTGCAAGGCAACTACATGGCTTGGCATCACTAAGAGAACCAGGCACTCAGGCATAGCAGCAACAGGATCCTATATTAATCAAGCATGTACACTCGATACAAAACCAAAACCAAAGCAAAACTCACTGTAAAAGTTCTCATTAGTCTGATATATATCTAGTGATGTGCCAGTTCACAGGTACAGGCACATCAAGTGTCAGAAGGGATGATACTTCACATGTTGCTGCTGCCTGCTATCTCCTTGCACAAGCTATATTCATTTTACCTCTGAACTAGCACAACTGGCTTCCAAGATAAATGCAAAGAATGATCAAGTCCCACTTTGTCAGTTCTTGAAGATTTTTGTCCTTGTCTTCCCACTAACACTACTTCAGATACAAGATAAGACCTATGAAGCAATAGTTGGCTCACTTCCGAAGAAGTTATCCCCTTTTTCTCTCCTTGGTATCCCTAAAAGCTCACAGACCAAGTTGTACATCCATAGAAGAAAACCGTATGTACACAACTGAGGAAAGAACCTGCAAAAAAGTAGCTTGTGGTTTAGCACTGGAAGGTGTCTGTGAGTTGTGGTGTAAGACGATTAACTGAGAAAGCACGAAAAGTAGTTATTTAAAAAACAGTGAAGAAGGGAATAATTATCATCTACTTTTTTCACAGCACTTGTGCTGAGCCTTCAGACCACTAGTGAGAAACCATCAGTAGCCTGGCCTCAGAGGATAAACACCAGTGATCACTAAGCCCCCTCAACAGTCCTCTTGGAAGACGGATACCATGCAGTGATCCATTAGTGACTGACACATGGCTCTCAGCTTGACAGCATTGCTGCTTTTATTGGGGTGCATGCAAGATGAAGAACTCCTAATCCTTTACAAACACTTCTTCACAGACTGGAGGTAGTTGCACTTCAACTACAGACATTCCCTCACTTGTAGGCTTAGTTCAGTCTTGGGACTCATTAGGAAAGTGGAATCTGAACAATGTCTACCCTTAGAAGACAGTATGGAAAAGGACTAGATAAACAGATGAAGATGATCTTAACTTGCAAACAGCTTTTCCACAATTCATCTCAATATCCTATGCTCACCAGAGCAGGCTACCTTGAAACCCAACACAGCAGTAGGACCTGGTTTGACAAGCAATCCAGCATCTCACAAAACACACAATGCTCTTCTGGTGTCAAATTGAGATAGGCAAGCATAAGACAAAGAGGTGTTAAGGCAGCGATACTTACAGCTTGTTGACGGGCTGTCAACCACGTCCAGTTCCGCTCTCTGGAAGCCGTGCATCTGGTGTGATGAATGCAGCGTCGACTCGATGGCTCTCTCGTGGGCAGTCAGGACAATGGCCGAGGGCCGCCCCGTGCTGCCGGGGCTGGAGAGGGACCTCTGCATGAATGCCAGTTTGTCCTTGGTCCTTCTCTTCATGTCGTCCCATCTGTGCTTAATGTCTTTGACAGATCTGGGGACTTGGCTGACTGATGTGATTTGCCTGGCTATGCCTTCCCAGATCTTGTCCCTGTCAGCATGGGACAGACGCATTGTCTGCCTCCCAAACAGCATGGCTTCATTTCGGGTCACCTCAGTGACCAGAATGTCCAGTTCTTCTTTGGAAAACTTGGGCTTCCTCTTTCGTTCAGCCATGTTCCTTGGGTTGAACATCCCACAGAGCACAATTGGGTAAAAGGAATTCAGCGCAAAGCATGCCTATGCATCCAACCTCTTGGCCAGTGTGACACTGGGGCAGAGGAGTTCGGTGGGATCCAGCTCCCCCCACCCGCAACAACCTCTCAGTTTTCCTCAATTGCACCAGGAAAAGGCAGCCTTTTTGTTTTTAAGAGACAATTTTCAAGCTTAAGAAAAAAAACCAGCAAGTAGTGTGCGGAAGCCTTCTTGGCTTTACAGTTAAAATGAAATTTTACACTTCATCTGATGCCCTGACTTACGTATGAGAATTTCAGTACAGCCTCACATCACTTGCTGCAGCTTGTGCACAGAAAAAAGCTTGAGAACTCGCAGTCACGTTGATGAATTAGCTTCTAAGGTGACATTGCTCGAAAAAGGGTTCTTGAGGAAATTCAGAGGCCTGAAACATATCTTATTGTTCTGCCTAGCACAAAATGCAATGGAAACTTTTACACCACCCTTTCTGTTAAAACTTGCAGGATGCCATGCAGAGGCTACATCCAATTGGATATTTTCAAGGGAGGGAGATTTCAACCAGACTCATGGGCAACTTCTGCAAATCTTTTTTCCTAAGAAAAAGTCTTTTCTTCAGCACAAGGGGTAATGTGCGTCCAGTGTTTGCTTCACAGCAAGCTTGTTTTACCCAGAAATGGTTGCCATTTCCTATTGTTCTCAAAAGGAATGAGGCCACCCACTTGCTTTTCCTGGCGAGGCTTCGCTGTCACTGCTGCTGACAGGAGCCTGCTCCCAGTTTCTGATGTTTCAAATAAAAAACTCACAGCCTCAGCCCATTGAGAAGAAGAGGCAGCCATCCTGAGAACAAGCAGCTTTGTTCGAAGAGGGGTGTGTGTGTATGTGTTTATTTTTCCAGACATAGCCAAAGGAAACTTCAAAAATAAACAAAACTTTAGTCCTAAACAGGGCTTTTCACTGAGGGGGGGGGGAACAAACAAGGCAGTAGGTCTACTCAACAGGGAAAGAGAAAAACTGCGTGAACATCCAGTTTTTCACATAAACACAGTGCGATTGCGGGCAGGGGAATAATCTGCAGCCTGGGCAATGGACACCTGCGTACAAGCACGCAGAACAGCACAGAAGAGATCAGAGGCCACAGAGGAGCAGAACTCCTGTGAAAACTTAGTGTATGCCTTGATTTGCACTATAGCAGAGTGAAATGCCATAACAGTTATTCTAGTGCTACATTTTACAAAAACCTGCTTTTACACGTCTTCAAACAATTAAAAACATGGATGTTGGAAACTTTTTTAAAAAGGTCAACCTTTTTGGTGCCCATGTCATGTAGTGCTTAATATTTTAAAGGAAGCTCTCAGGTAGAAGTCTACATCAGCATGGAGTTATGGTAGAGAACACAATACTCATCTGAGGCAGAAGACTTCAGTGTTAATATAAACCACCCCAAAAATCTGGCACTACAGCCTAGAATTAAGATTTAAAAAGGATATTAAGATGTAACGTAGAGGAAATAAGACATCTTAATGGTTAGGACACCTAAGAACTGTAACTGAAGTGACTCTGTGGGAGGGAAAACCTATTGCCTTCCCAATGTGTTAGTTTTCTTTCTGCTTATGGTCCCAAATTAAATGAAACCAAAGATGTTATCAACTAGTAATACTAGCATTAAAGTTAGCATCTTTGCAATGTTAGGGGAACAAACTCTGGCTGGGATAGCTCAGACATTCCTCTTTTAAAGAACTACATTTAATGCTCATCTGAATGGCCTGTCTCTCAGAGGCAGACTTTAGTCACCTCAAAACACTTTCTGAAAAGCTGGTATAAGTAAAGGCCTCAGCATTATTCCCCCCTGCCCCACGTTTGCGATGTCCCTGCTGGCACCTCTCAGTTGCTGCCGCAGCCCAGCAGAAGAGACATGGTTTGGGGTGCTCTCATGTGAAAGGTGCTTGTGGGCTGCAGACTAAGAAAAACCTACAGAAAGACAGTGTGACCCTTGTCTGATGTCATTCCAGTTTCTCCTTAATGCTGTTACACTGCTGTTTAATCAATCTCCCTGACACTGCTGCCCTCCATTGGGGTGTCAGAAGCTGTTAACTTTGGTCAAAGCTGGAAGAACCAGGAGGAAATGCTGCTCAAATCCAGGCCACATACAGCTAAGTGCATAGATGCATTTCACTGGGACAAACATACATGTATCCCCGAGTTCCTCTTTTGGTGAAGCTTCATTTGTGGCTGGATAGAAGGAGCATTTAGGGAAGATGGTAATGAAATGATGAAGAGCCAGCAAAGCACTTGCTACACTGACCTGAGTCTAAAAAAAAAAAAACAACCACCCAAACTTAAAAGGAAAAAGGAGTTCTCCCAGCTGAACACTGGAAGGAGGGAAAAGGCTACATGGAATATTGAGAAAGGGAACATTTACGGTTTGATTTTTACCACATTCAGCAAAACAGGACGTCATGTATATTCTATGCAGGTACCCTGGACTGCACAGTACCATCAGTACCTCCGTGTGGTGGAAACAAACCTCCACTGAGAAGCTGCTCTAGTAAAAAGGAGTAACAGTATTTTGCCAAGTGACCCCGGGTAGAGGTGAGCTTGCAGAGCAGAAGTCTCTCCAGAGCTGCTCAGAGACACCACGGGGTCAGGAAACCTGCGCCCCTTCTTTGTTGAAGCCACAGCTGCTGTCACCAGCTAAGCTGCACCGATGGGAAATTGGAGCCCTTTTTCCA
The DNA here is from genome assembly GCF_963082525.1 of Nesoenas mayeri. Classification (NCBI taxonomy): domain Eukaryota; kingdom Metazoa; phylum Chordata; class Aves; order Columbiformes; family Columbidae; genus Nesoenas; species Nesoenas mayeri. Next base: position 44,099,145 of record NC_137548.1, read on the forward strand.
GTACACAGGACAAACTGTGGCAGATCTGGATATAGAGATTTTAAGGTTTCTCCTCATTTGCTCCAGCATGACTTGGGTCAAAACTATTTAAGATAACTTAAGTATTCCAACAGCAAACTCACCATGCAAAGAGTAATGAGTTCTGGCCAGTTTTAATCACGAATTCAATTAATGTTAGGTTCCCAGCAGGCACATTAACTTCCTCCTTATAAAAATGCAGACAGTATTACTGTCAGAGATCTTCTTCTCCTCATGCATTTCCTCTAGCACGCAGGATGCCTGTAGGAGCAGCCACTGATATTTGGAAGTTCCTCTCTGGGGATGCTGTGTGGGTTTTAGCAAGCCCCAGAGGAGCCACTGCTGTAGGTCTGAGAATTCATATCTCAGCCCAGGTCAATCTGAAAGTGCAAGACCGTACAGCTACTTCTTTAAAAACAAACGTGACATTGTAAACTATGTGAACAGTGGGCACTTAATGATCATCCCACAAAGATATCAGCTGACTCCACTTTTCTTAGCCTCTAAGAAGCAAGCATATAACCACTTCAGACCCTGGGGAAATTTTTTTTATAGGGATCACAGTCCTGAAGTACTTTAGGATCCCTTTGCTCTGCAAAATTTTGGTCTGTACTGAATAAGAACATTTGTTCCACTTGCTGCAAGGTAACAGAGAACTGTTTATAAAGTTCAACGAAATGACTTGTACATATGCTGGAGGCTTTCACTCCCTCTGAACACATGGGCAGCCACAGTAACTCTGATGGTTTTTGGCTTTTTTTTTTTTAGGTTGTTTGGGTTTTTTTTTTCTTAGTTTTTGTTTTCAAAAGGTCTTGTAAAGTTGAAACACCAGCTCAGTACTTAAAAGATCTACTGATATAAGTTGGTTCTCCTTTGAGGAGGATATTGGAATGCCTGACCAGAACTCCCTTCCAAGCTGCATTATTGTATGAAGATAAATTGCAGGCATCTCCATTATAAGGAGACACAGGAAGACATACAAACAGTCTTGCTCCCCGTGACTCTTTGTTATCATGTCTGGAGAGGAAAGGGGGCAGAGAGGATGGCAGAGGAAAAAAAGTTATGAAGTCTTGCACCAGCCTTTTCACATGGGCTGAGGGAAAGGATTAATTTGAACTGTGCCAAAAGCCTGAGAACTCACGTACTCACATGTAAGAAGGGACACAGACTACAAATGCCAAAACTAGCCTGGAAACCCCACACATGAGGCACTTCACTTCAACAATTCCGTCGGGCACCACCAGTTTGCTGGTGGTTCCTATCCTGCATCTCAGCGTGGGCCAAGTGATATACACACAGAGGGATTTTTCCTGAACTTTCTGAATTACCTTCATTTTTTGTTCAGATCCTTGAGAATTTCCTCAAACATAACCAGGAACAACAACTGATTCTGTGCAATCTTTCAGAAGCCCCAAGAACTCCCATTAGCAGCAGTTTATGGTTTGCGCCTGAGAAAGCACCAATTTCACTTAAGGTTTGCTATGATCCATGGTAATCAATCACCCTGAGCTCTCAGATAAATTAAAAAAGAGGAAGAGGTTTGCAAACACCTCTGCAGGTCAAAGCCATGGAGTTTCATAAAGCACTGGAAACAACAGCGCTCTGCTCCGGACAGAGATGAAAAGTACATTATCCCTGTGCCAATAGCCAACTTAGGAGAACATGCTCCCAGCATCAGGAGTTTGTCTTGACTGACTGACAAGGCAAAGGGCAAGAGGATGTCACCACTGCCATGCCATCTGCTACGCTTTGTACTCCTTCCTCCTTGTCAGCCACTGCCCTGGGTAAACAGCCACTTGAAATTAAACCAGCAAGTGCTGCAGTGTACACATTGTCCTCAGTGGGAACATGAAAATGGACTTGGATGTGGTAGTCAAACAACAAAAATAATAGCCAGATCTACAAGAAGAGAGGAGTCAGCCCAAGCTGCCCTCCCCATGCCATACCCACCTACCCAGAGGGTGAGTAGATCTGCTTTGCAAAGAACTCCATCTGTGAGTGATGGCAAAGAGCACCATCTGAAAAACAAAAAGAGCGCTGTCTACAGCGTCCTGCAAGTGCAGGTTCCCTGAGTCATCTCAGTGACAGGCAATGTCCTAGCACAGGATATCAAGTGCACCTCTGTTTGAAAGCTGCTAACGAACGAATCCAAGTCTTTTTGAGGACTACCGTCTCCATTTGAACTGTCAGTCAGATTCTACATAATACTGCTATTAGAAGCAATTTTCAAGAGTAAAAACAGAAAGATCAGTAAGACTGGTATAGCCTGCACAGGTCCTTTGATACATCCTTCCCCACAAGTCACAAGCATTGCCTTTCCACAAAACTGTAACCTCCTCGCCTTTCATGGCTGTACAGAATGGCCTAGACCAAACCCATCTCAAGACTTACCCACAGCAAATACAAGTTTAGGCAAGAACATTCTTTTCTTTGGTGCTGGGACCATAAGTAGTGCCCATTTAAATTCAGATATCAAACCTACATTTATGGCACTAGGAAGAAGAGTTCATCATAAGATTTTTGCTTTCCAAAACTGTGGTTTTGCCCAGTTCCACTGTCATCCAGATCACATAAACATCCAGACCTAAGCAGAAAAATCTTACTCCGATTTTTCAACTTTGCAGTTTTTACTTCAAGACATATGTCCCTGCACCTACCTGTCCACTGTACCACTGCTTCTTTTTGGAATATCAACTCCAGCCTCAGCTCAGGTCTAGCATTTTCTCTCATTCAGTAGCGAACAACTGTAACAGCTGGAATTCTTACCGAAAAATGAGATCCTTTGCTGAACTTTATGAACAGTAAGTGTCAGAACAGCTGCTATCCATGTGAAGACTCAAACGAAGCAAAAGTTGTGCAACCAGCTTTGACCAGCTACGTCAGCCTTGCATCTAACTATACTTCATGCTCTCTCTTCCCTTAGTGAGTGACAACTCAAAATCCTAGGCAACCAGGCCAATGAACTGGTTAATTCCCACGCTGCTTCGCTCTGGTATGAAATGCCTCCTTGACGACAACTGCTTCCAAAATTCTCACCTGAAAGTAGGACTGGTCCTAATGTGGGATGGGCCACATTATGCAGCCATGTCCCATTCTGGTGACTCACCATACGCACCAGGCACTTCAGTGCTTTGCCTCCACCTCAGTAGTCTGCAAGAGTGACCTATATTTTGCACACACATGCCAATACTTGAAGCATCGTATCAATGGCTGAACATGCTCCCTTCCTGCTGCAGTTAACCAGCCAGAGCCAGCCACACTCCCGTTCAGTACTGACTGGTATTTGGGTTCTGCTCCACTGAGTCCCAGGGCCGGCAGAGGGAGCGCAAGCCCATTCACAATTTCTGCATTTGGAGCTGCAGCAACTGACTTCATGTTTCTCCTAACACAATAAAGCTGACACAACCAATGGCAGCCACCTCAGACAACCATTTCAAGTGAAGCCCAAAAAGGTGAAAAAAAAAAAAAAGCACCTCTTTCAATGCCTGTTAAATGGGAAAGGACAAAAAACTCCAAACAAAATAAGATGTTAACTTTGGGATAACACAAAGCATTTTGCAAATATCTGAACATAAAGGAAAAAAAAAATCAGGGAGTGAGATCTGTCAGTGTTTGTAAGAGTGGATAAATAGGATCATCTTTATAATTTGTCCTCATTCCAGAAAACAGCCATCCTCCAGACACACATCCTTGTTTTAGTTCCTTTCATTGAATCAGACTCCAAAGGATTCTCTTCACAATAAATACTGAAAGAGCACAAGCACACCCTTTACAGAAGGGATTGTGGCATTTTGGTTTGTTTTTCTGTCACACAAAGTAACAAGGAGTGTTTGATGGCCTCTCTCTGGAAGACAAGAGCCCCAAAAGGGAAGGCAGAAGAGAACTGGACTCACCTCATCCAGTTTGCTTTGGTTTCATCTGTCCCATTGATGGATTTGTAGCGGTTGTTCTTATCAACAATCTGTGGAACAAGAGAAGGGATGCAGCAGATCAGCTAGCTGGTCCAGACAGGAGGTCTATGAATCTCAAATCACCACTTCAGTTCCAGCCTTAAGTCAGGACATGAAACTCTATGCAATGAATCTCAGTTCTCCTAGTACTACAGGCTGCTGCCCAGAATACATGTATGGAGGTGACTCTGCACTGACTAGGAAGCATTTTCCTATGTAGAAGTATCTGTAACACAGAACCGTGGATGCAGTGGACAAAACTGCTAACACTCGTGAGATGTAAAAGATTAGCTAGCTTCTCTTTCAGGACAGGGCTGAGACACACATTTATTTTACAGACAGAAAAGTGTGAGCAGCATTTTCTATCAACAGCTCTCAATTTTTTTCCCACCTATAACTCAAGTCTTCCATGTCATTTTTCCTAATAATTAATATCTATTGATCTACTGACATCTCTATATCATAGGCTAAGGCCCGTAGTACTGGGGTAAAAAATACGGGTTTTGGTACTGGAGTCTGCACACGGATCAGCTCCTGATGGACTGGATCTCCTCTTTCCTGGCTTCTTGGGCTACCTGTTCTGCTCAAGCAGGCTGGGACAGAGTGCTGCAGGCCCCTGAAAGAGCTTTGCAATCTCTAGATACAGTCCTTCCTCTGTCTTCAAAGTGACAACCAGAGCAGAGAAAGGTACTGGAGGAGCCCTCGAGGTTGAGTAGGGAATGAAAGAACATGGCGAGAGGGAGAGGAGAAGCAAGCTCTGCTTCCCCTAGCTGTGAAATTAACTGAGATGCCATGACACCTGGTCTCCTTTCACATATCTATACCTTTAAGCCACTGATTATTATGGCAGGTCAGAGTTTGACTACTGCAAAGGAACTTAAGAGAAGGGGAAAGACACAGCTAAGGCCTGCAAGTCCCCCAGCTCTGAGCTGCATGGCTGAGGCTTTGCTTCGTTGAGGAGACACATCACTCACCAGCCACGAGAAGAATCCTGCGGACTTGTCCTGGCTAGAGATCTGCCCCTCGTACGGCCCGAAGATGTGACCTTTGGGGATCACCTCGTTCATACAGCGCACGTCGTTCTCACCGTTGGGCTCCTTCACCACCTCCATTCCAGGTGGAATGGTCAGCGCTGCCCGGTCAGGGATGCCAACGGGTACTGGGGTGTCAGACACGAACACTGGGGGGCCATGGTTCGGGCACTCATCTACGAAGTACTCCTGGCAGGACTCACAGACTGTGGGTGAGAGGGAAGCAGGGGTTAGGCTGGGCAGACGTGATGCCCATACAAGCTCACACAGCTCGTAGGACACACAGCACTCAGGACAGCATGCCTCAGCTCCTCCTCCTCCTCCCCCAGCCTGGCCGAGCCCCTTCTCCAAAGCTTCCACACACGCAGATGCTTCACTGCCTGCTCACTTGCTTTCACCACGTCTCTCAACATGGGCTCTGTCCCAACCCACAGCTGCCCAACTAACATCTGTGCTTGTGCAAGCCCTGGTGCCCTACACAGATTCACCACCAACACCTACATGCACAGGGAAAGGCGCCATCACTGTCTGCAGAGACAGAGGCTGGGGGCCCTTGCACATCCCCGGGGTAGCAGAGGTGCCCCCTAGCCACAAGGTTTGATGCGGCATACACCAGAGGGGAACTGAAACAAATGTCCCCAAAAACAAATACCCTCGTCAAACAGCCCTCATTCTGTGCTTTGGAGAGATAGAGCATCACCAGGCACTTGCCCTGTGGCCAGACAGGGATTCAGGACTACAGTTTGGTATTTTGTAGGTATGCCAACGTTACTGGCACCAGCTTTCTTTCCCAGAGTATGAGGGAAGGGAAAGATTTAGCATCCATGTAATGCTCCCTTTGCAGTTTCTGAATTCAAGCTTTTAACTCTTGGGATTTTTTCCATGTGTATTTTCTTGTTTCCAGCGCAGTTCTGACCAACCTCCCTACCATTGCACAGCCCCATGATGGACAAACTACTTTGTTCAACAGCTTCCCTAAGAAATGTGCCAATCTTTTCAGAAGAGCACACACATCCCAAACCATCAGGATGTCAACTAAGAAAGACCAAAGTCTACACCAGCTGCGGCATTGCTTTTCCCTCACTCACAAGACACTTACACCAGAAATCCACTTGCTGAAAGCTCTTGGTCATGATCAAATCCCGTTTCCCTTTCAGTTTCCTGGGCTCCACCTCCATGGATGGTGGGTCAGGCCTTCCAGAGCTGGGGAGAGAACAACGGAAAGATGACATTAACCTACCAAGATGTTGGAACTGCACACAGAAAGGAACAGAGGCAACAGGGTCTGAAAAACTGTCTAAGTTCCCATACCTGTAGCAGAGAAATGGTTCAACCTGCCATCCACCCTGCCAAAAGGTGGTACCTGAGATGGCTTAAGACTAAAGCCTACAGCAGCTTCTGGCTTCAGCTAGAGCATCTCCATGCATGGCACACACCTGGCACATCCCACAACAGGCAGGAGAGTGGCCAAGATGAATCCCACCCGCAGAGAGGCAGCACCGCTCTGCTGCAGCCCGGGTAATGTGCTGCTCAGAGGCACAGGACAACTCTCAACGCACACAGCACCGCGAGGCCTGATGTGAACCACCACACCCAGCAGACGTGCCTAGCATGTGAATTAGTTGACGATCCCTGTCATATACCTCAAGGCAAACCTCACAAGGGAGGGTTTTAATAACTTTGATAGGTTCATATGCATCCCTCAAAACCAACTTGAAGCTGTGGTGGGAAGTGGAGAGAAGAGGGTTAAAGCACATCAAACTGAAGCTCGGCTGCATACCAAGGCTGTCCATACTCCTGTTCCCGGCGTGGAGAGCAAGCCTCTGTTTTTATCGTCACCATCTCCCCTAGGGAAGCCTGGGTCTGGATCAAACAGTCCTTCAAGTTTTCACTCATGTTCTGAAAAAAAATGAAGGAAGGGAGGAGAAAAATGAGCGGACAGGAAATCACAACCTTCTTCCCCCAGGAACCACAGCCTTCCTCCCCCAGCTCAGGACAGAGGCAGTAGACCAGGCTCCTCCCAGCACCAAGAGTCGCCATCAGATGCTGGGGCACCTACACATGCACACAGCTGGAAACTCCTTCTCAAGCCAGGGAGGAAATAGCATTTCAGTCGCAGGTCAGGACAAGAGTGTGAGACACCACAAAGCAACCTGAGGCACAGGGAATCTGAAGTATGCTCCACAGCGCACATTAAAATTGTTGCGTGTGGAATTTAAGACTGATGGGTGGGATGCATTATGGGAACATGGAGCACCACTACCTCAAAGCAGGTCTTTAGGGACAGAAGGACAACAAAGAGGAATGCAGGTCGTATCAGGAAACAGGATCTGTCTACAAATATAATATATGCAGTCTCCATCTGGGAACAACGCACAGTGTACTACACCCCGGCAGATGGAGCTTTCCGTGTGCTTCGCACACCTACGACAAATAGGTAAGTGCCTACAGCACCCTGCAGGACTCCACCAAAATTGCATAAGTCATGCTCTCAACCTTCCTGTCCTTTGTGATGACCAGAACTGAGCTACCACCACCCTTCTGGCACACAAGCCACTGCAATGAGAATGCTTCTTCCTCAACTCAACACAAGAGCCAGGAACCACTTAACGATGTCTAAGGACAGCAAGCTCCAAAATGTAACACTTGCCTCCTCCTCCCATCGTGGGATGGTGGAAGAAAAAATATTGATACGGTGAGTGATGACAATTCAGAACTGGTTTAATTAAGATTTTTGGAACAACCACTAAGCTTCAGAGCAACCCAGCTTGGGCCAGGAATAAAGCAGAGCAACTCATCTCTTGACTGCATTCGTCTTTAAGACTTCCTCCAAGGCACCATACCAAATGGGCCAGGCTTCACAGCTGCTCTCCCCAAAGTCCCCTGTGATCCCCTTTCCACGTCTGCTGCCACACGGCACACTCTGTGATGCTGCATGCGGCAGTGCCCAACTCAATGGCCTCAGCAGCTGAGCAGACTCCTCTCAGGGAGCTGGTGGAAGAGCCTGTCCCCATTGCAACTCGGCGCTGGACATCCAGAAATTTGTGTTCTGAGGTTACAAACCCATGAAGACAGGAATTTTCTTATTCCACATGTGCTTGTACGGGACTGAGCACCATGTAAGTCTGGTCTGCACTTGTGCGCTGTTTACAGAAAGAAGGAACGCTATTCCCAGTCTCTGTGGCTCCTCTTTGTGCCGAGGGACAAATGATTAATTTTGCCAGCCCAACTTATCACATGTCAGTGTGCAGCCTGAAAGAACTTTATCAAACCTGTATCAAGAAAGCACTAGTTAATATTCATATAGTGCTCTGAGAGCAAAGCCTCAGCACAAGTACAACTAGATGCATGCAAACGTATGCACTCCTAAGCCTTTACAAGATGCCTAAAACAAGATGCATTTTCTTTCAGAATTACCAACAGCCAGACAGAAGGGAAATGATATTAAGGAGAAGGCAAGACACATGATTTTGGCAGGTGAAGTTCCTGGTCTGTGCTCTCCAGAGCAAGAGGGAAGCTCTCCGATTGTGTCCCCATACACTGGCCGGGGCTGCGGGCAGGGGCTACCCACCCTTCCCAGAGGAGAAAGAAAGGTCTTTCCTGACAAGTCTGCAGTAAAACAGCTCAGGAGGAAAAAGCAGCAGCTGGGTGAGGGCTAAAATGTTAAAAACCAAGAAGAGACAGGTGTTGCCCCCCAGCTGGTTAGCTGTGGGGCCTGCGCTGGCACAAAGAGGCAGATGCGAGCTGTGGGGTAGGTGATCTCTGTCAGAAAACCCACCCGTTTGGGAAGCCTGGCATACAAGGCACCTGGAGTTTCAATGTCCACAACCCCCAAGTCCTCAGCAGGAAAAGATGCAGACATCTGTCTCTGAAGAGACAATGGCTTTTCCTTTCCCGCTCTTCCCTCCTGGAGAATGAGAGCTTGTGATGGTGCAGTCTGACCTCCTGCACAAAGCCCGCCACTGCGCTTCCTTCAGTGAGCTCCTGGTTAAACTACAGTGCACCTCCAGCAAGAAAGAAAAACAAAACAAAACACAAGAAGAAATCCAGCTTTTATTTTACACACTGAGCTCCTCATTTTACTGTATGGCACATTTTGCAGTGCTCCCCTCTCACGGTCCTCCCTGAACTCCCTCCAACTTATCAGCAACATTCCTGCGCAGCACCGGCTGCAGCATTCGTGTGCAGACAGGAGCAGCACCTTGCACCGAGACAGACCCCCTCCTGTCCCTGCTCAGGATTTCCACGTTTGTGTCCAAGTACGGCATTTACTTTCTGGCCACCATACCCAACTAGGGTTTCATGTTCAGTGCTACGGTGCCATAAGAGCCCCAGCTCCTGCAGCAGCTCCCAGGCCACCAAAGACCCCACACCAGCCCTCCGACCTGCTCTGTGATGAGGTGACCACTTCAAGACATTCACATGACTCTTTGTTGTCTCATCCAGCGTACACAAAATCACAGCTCCACCACTAACTTGCCTCTTCTCATGACTTGTGACTTGCCCAGACTTTGTGCCACAAACATCATCCAAATTAACTTTTGTATCTTCTTCCAGGACACCAACAATCTTAGAATCATAGAATCATTTAGGTCAAGATCACCTAGTCCAACTGTAAATCTAACACTGCCAAGTCCAGTACTAAACCATGTCCCTGAGTACCATACCTACGCTTCTTTTAAACAGCTCTAGGGATGGTGACTCAACCACTTCCCTGGGCAGCCTGTTCCAGTGCTTTATAATCCTTTCAGTGAAGAAATTTTTCCTAATATCCAATCTAAACCTCCCTTGGCACAACTTGAGGCTGTTTCCTCTCATCCTATCAGTTATTACTTGGGAGAAGTGACCAACACCCACCTCTTGATTAGCATCAAGCAAAAAAACCAGGTCCCAACTAACACTACCAGCAATGGCTCTCCTTTTGTTGTCACACTGTGACCTCTCATTTAGTCATGTTTTTGTTTATTTATAGGATCATAGAATAGTTTGGGTTGGAAGAGACCTTCAAAGGTCATGTAGCCCAACTCCCCTGCAATGAGTAGGGACATCTTCAACTAGATCAGATTGCTCAGAGCCCCATACAGCCTGGCCTTGAATGTTTCCAGAGATAGGGCATCTATCACCTCTCTGGACTACCTGGGCCAGTGTTTCATGACTCTCTTCGTTTCTTCCTCATGTCTAGACTGAATCTCTCCTTCTTTAGTTTTAAACCATTACCCCGTGTCCTGTTGTAACAGGCCATGCTGAAAAGTCTCTCTGCATCTTTCTTACAGGCCCCTTTTAAGTACTGAAAGGCTGCAATAAGGTCTCTCTGGAGCCTTCTCTTCTCCTGACTGAACAACCCCAACTCTCTCAGCCTGTCCTCATAGCAGAGGTGTTCCATCCTTCTCATCATCTTGGTGGCCTTCTCTGGACCCTCCCCAACAATGTGTCATACATTGAATCACTCTAGCTGCTTATTCCCATGACCTGTAACACAACTTCAGTGCATTAAACAAGACATACCAACACTTTTACCTTTATCAAGCAAAATTACAGCAACATCAGAAAAATCACACCATGTTAGAAAAGACCTATTAAAAAAAAATCTGTACAGACTGATTATTACAATTAACATCCCTATAAATGATGATCAATCCAATCTCAATCAGCTATTGAATTATTTTACTGGAAGCTAGCACCAGACTTCAGGTAGCTTAATATTCTAGTTTGTTCAGATTAGACTTGATCCTAGCTGACTTGTTTATGACTAAGACACAACATTTATTTCAGTCTAACTTGTTACGTACACTTTTATTTTTTTTTTAATAGTATTTATGGCCCAGGGAGCGCTGCTCAGCCAGCCCTTTTAAAATCCCTGGAAGCAAGTTAGCCAGAACAGCAAAGTTAGAGCTGTACTGCTGTAGTAGCTGCTGTTTGGTAACTTCCCAAGCTACTACAACAGAGCATTATGCTGTTGTTGTAACTGATATCATAATCTCGTTTTTCCACTAGCTAGAGGACTCTCTTAGTTTCTGATGTATTTAAAGCTGCTTTTAATTCTTCCTAATTTGATTGCCAATTAGTTTCTCTTTCTTGCCCTTTCTCCTCCCCCTTTAGTTTTCCACAACTACAAGAGTCTAGTTCACATTCTGCACTTTTCACTCTTTTTTTTTTGGTCAATTTTTATAGTTATGTCTGTTCTAAATATGAAGATCCTCTGAAGATTTCAGATGATGTGGAGAAGCACCATGTAACCATAAGCAGAGCAGGCTCCTTGGTTACTGCTGAAGGTATTCCCAGAGGACACCCAGCCCCCCATGTGAGTGTCCCTGTGGTCATCAGGACAATCCCAGGGTGAGAAGGATGCTGTGAAGATCCAGGTTCTGTCTGCACAAAACATCAAGTCCTTTGGACAGCAAAGGCAGTTGTAGTATGAGGCACAATGGCCCTCAGCAGGCCTTGGACACCTGCGTGACTGCTCCAAATCCAAAGAGGAACCCCCAGGTTCACAGGCAGTGCCACACAGCCTCTCCTGTTTTCTTTACAAAGTGGGAAAGGACCTGTCATGTTTCTGTATGACACATGTTAAGATCTCCAGTGGCTTTATCATGTTGCTCACAATCAGGGAAGCTGAAAACACAAGAACATCTAAGCTGTTAATCTCTAATGCAGGAAAAAAACATCCAAATGGGGTTAAGCATGAACGAACCTGTGAATTCCTGTCCTCAAGTATGCCGTCTTTATCACTGCCCTTCTTGCAGTTATTAGCTAACAGCCACAGACTCTTATCTGTGTGGATCAGTCTCCAAACAGAGCTTTAATTTTACGTTTTACTGGCACGTTTCCCAGATTGGGACATTCTTGCATGTGAAACAGCCATATAGGAATCCATGCCCTCCTCAGCACACAGCTCCCTCACTTAGTTTCTCACTGTCGGCCTCCTGGAGGTCATCCTCTCTTCTTTTAAGAAAGATCTTGCATAGCTTGTACCACATTTTAAAGTGCAGGCCCATGGTGAAAGATGGACTTGAATTCACATGCTTTTTCTACAGTTGCATATTATTACCAGAAATAGTAATCTAGAACAGTTGGTTACTGATGAGCCGAGGAGGGGGAATAAAGCACAGCATTCAAGGCTCTGAGCTCCCCCCAAAAACAGCCACAAAAGACCAAGGCTGACTGTTTTCCCTGAGGTAAATTCACTTAGGAAGGTCCTCAGCCATGCCAGCCACTTCAGGTCACTTTATGAAGTACCGGCTGGCTACGCAGCTCACGCTTTCACCCCAAACAAACACCGAGCGATCCCACAAAATAAAAGGGAGAATCAGTTCGCTCAGAGGAGGACTGCTGTCCACAGATGGACACTAACCCCATGTTCCACTGAGAAAATTGCTTTTGCCTGGACAGTTGCCACAGAACTGGTTTAACCTTCCCCCCTGAAGTACAATGTTCCCAGGGGCAAAACTGTCCTCTGCCTGGCATGTCCTGGCATGGCAAAGGCTGGTGGAAGGGCAAGACCTGATGACCTGCCTCCCAGCTTGATGCAAGCCCAGGGCTCTTCCCCGACAGCCGCAGAGCAGGGCTGAATGCAGCCTGCACAGCTGGAGACAAGCTGGGCCAGTCACAAATACAAACCTAATTAGTGAAAATTACAGGGCATGGACAATGCAGGATTTGAGCAGAGACTGGGCTGCGACTAAGACTTGTTGAAATCATTGCCAACTACTTCACTACGGTTGGTAGCCACAAATTCACCAGAAGTATGAAATATTTTCTTTTAGTTTCGCATTCTTAAAATGCTGAAGGTCAGGACTACAGGAAAGATACCTGGAAGCACCACAAGTTTTGCTGCAGCTTTCTGCAGAAGCTTGGAGAGTAAGCTTCAAAACCATGAGACTTAAACTCATTTTACAGCTGAGAGTTCCCAGTGGTTTCCAGAACTTGCTCAAGACCAGCAACTGAGACAACAAACAGCATCTGGGTGCCACAACACCAAGCTCCCGGTGTCATCCCAACCCCGAAAACGCTGGGGACAGGGAAATTCCCATTTGCCAATCTGAAACTCCTCCTGTCATTTCAAATAGATAAGAGATGTGTTCACACCGTCACTCTTGCATGGTTCATTGGAAAAAACATGGCATCAAAACTTGCCATTATCTACTTCAGGATGGATCTTTTGAGGTCCCTTCCAATCCCTAACATTCTGTGTGATTCTGTGATGTGTTCCAGAGGGGAAGTAGGAAAAGAACCCCTGAAACAATCCCTGAACTAGACTTAAGTTTGTCTTATGGTGGCTTCTAGTCAAGGTAGATGATTTGACACAAAATTCTGCATCATAGGCAGTTCAGAGCATTTGCCCTTTCTTGATCCAAGAATAGGAAGGCAGCATCATGGATCAGCACAAATCTCTGCTAATTGGATATTATTTGGTGAAACTTCTCTACATTAAGTGTTGAGTAAGGACATACTTGTACAGCGGGATGCTACCCAAGTAAAGCTCCCATGAAGCCTGAACCTCCCAAACAGTGCGGTACACCATCAAGCCTTGGCAGCTATTGACTGCAGCTGAAAGAGTAAGCAAATTACTTGTGTTTTGAAAACACATTAAAAATAATTCCCTTGAACCAGAAATTTCTAATTTTTGCTGTATTTGGCTCTCTGTATTGATCTCACAGATTCATAGTTTAAGAGTGGAAAGGAGAATTAGGTCAACCTGATCCCCTGTACATCATGTGCCCTCACCTTTTGCCTACAAACAGGACAAAATCTCCATTTGAGTCTAACCACACTACGAGAAGCCAGTACTTCATCAGAAGTTCATTTCAACTGTTAATCCCCATCACGGATAAGTTATATGTGAATCTCCCTAGTTCTGGGCACCAGTCAGCAGTTCTTTCAAAGGGCCCTGCAGCCTGGTGGGAAAGGCTGCAATAACCAGCGTGTTGGGACGCTGCTTTGAGCAAATGGAAAGAATTGCTTCCCAGGTTAATGGCTGTAATAAACCTCACCATCTTTGGTCAGAACTGCCAGTAGCACTTCTTTGCCTTTGGCTTCTTCAATGTAAATATATACCTACATTTATGAAGTTAAAATAAACAGGCACAAAACCCCAGTACTAAAACAAGATGCTACTCCACCAATGCTTTTCTCCCCAAGGACAGAATAAGAGTACAACCAAGTGGGAGGTGTAAGCCTAGTTCCTTAAGGCACTACTGAAAGGTGTTTGGATAGAAATAGTGATAAGCACTGAATAAAAACACATACATAGGAGCGCTCCGGATGTGTACCCATGCAGCATTTCCTCAGCTTTCCAATAATTTTCATCATTCTGTGTAACTCTTCCAATTTTCTCTACATTATTTTAAGATGTTGGCACCAGAAAGCCACACTGATACAAGACTGCATCTGAAATAAACGTAAGGGTTACAGACATAAAACTACCTCATCACCCTGATTCATTACCTCCCCGTTTGTGTGTCCAAAATCACAGCTGTCTTTTCCAGCCCAGACCTGGCACAGAAAGCTCCCCAAACCTGCCTGCCCCTTCTGACCCCCCCATCTGGGACACAGCCCTCCCTTTGCAGATCACGTTCAGGACATGCCTTTCCAGGTTCACAACTCTTCACTTGTCTGCACAAAAATGATTTTGTTTCAGTGGGTCCATTTACCAAACAAACTATATTTCTCTGTCCTGCCCCTATCAATAGCTACAATTCACAAAACTTGTTTCATCTACACATTTTGCCAGCTCTGAGTTACGCTTTCTTCTGCATCATTGAGTAAGTGTCAGGCAGAATTGGCTTTTCTCTTCCCGTCATTTGAAGGGAAGGGTCATCGAGTCTACTTCTTTGAAAACACAGTCTCCACATATCATGTTGCAGAGACTCTTCTGTAAAATGATCAAGCTCTAGCTTAAAATAGCTATATTATTTGCTCCCTCGTCTCAGGCAGCAATGCCAGGGCCTCGATCTTTGGGAAAACTATTTTCTGCATTCATGTTAAAGTTAATCCACAAATGGTTGATTTATTAGCGTGCTAATACTGTCCTTTAGCTTAAAGTATCCTTCATCCTCCTTACTGTTTATACTGCCACTGCAGTTTATTTATTGGACGTTGACTCTCTATCAATCACTACCTTCACTTCCTAAGCCACTCGTATTTTATTGATATTCTTTGGCATTACATATTAATTGGGTTCTCATGCCCTGAGTTATCTGCCTTATATACCTAAATACAGAACACCTACAGATCTTTCTTTAAACCAACAGTAAGCTTCTCAAAGGACAACATCAGACTTGTTTGGAAGTACAAGACACTTTCCATAACATCAGGTTTCAAGCAGGAACTACTTTATACCCAGGACTGGTATCATGCTACCCAACCTATCATTTCCTTGGCCATCCACTTGGCCATTTTCAGAACTGTTCCAAAGCGATCACTCTTCCAGTCTCCCGGATTTGCTGTGATGCGCCAAGACTGATTAAAAATGAACGTCAGCAAGCTAGAGACCTCCTCTTGTTTATCTAGCACTCACTTAGTTTCAAAGGAATGTGCTTTCTCCTAAGCACAGCTGCCAGCAAAACTTTGCTTATACTGCAGGACCCAGGCTATGCAACTCCCATGCGGGTCCCTGGATCCCTGCTTATGGAGCTCAACTTCTGGACAATCAGCTTATCCTTTCCTTGCTGCTGGCCCAGAGGGCAGCCTTGATTGCAAGCAAGCACACACAACTCAACAAAGGGAAGCTATGTCTGGGTCTGGAAAACTCAAGTTTTTCATCATGCGGATGCTCTTCTAGAAAGCAGAGATGTGAATTTACTGCCTGAACGACCTCCTACTTCCCTCTGCAGACAAGCAAAAAGGCTGGAGTGAGGAAGCGCTCAGCAGGCTGGGCCACCGCAGTGCTCCCACTCTTCTGCTGTGCTGAGAGAGGGAAAAGATGCTGGAGTGCCTTTAATGCTTTTTAAGGCAGGAGCAGGAAATTCAAGGCGCCCCGGTCAGGTCCCCACAGTCTCGCTGTGCGCCTGGGACCCGCCACACGGCACAGGGCACACACTTGCGCAGGCTGGCCAGCCTAAAAACCTCCGTGGGTGAGCGACACCGGTGATTCACGTATTTGAAACTACGGACGTAAAAAGGGAAAGGGAAGGGAAGGCGTGGGGGTGGGCAGGAAGCAAACCCCAGACACTACTTTCTAAATAGCAGATGTGGCTATTCTGGCTAGCAAACTTCCACTTTAATTTCTAACCCACAGAGATGGGAAATGATTCATGAAAAATCAACAGGATAAAATTAGCTGGAAGGCAGAGAGATAATTCATGCAACCCAACCGTCACGGGCTGAAGTGCCAGCACTACCAGCACTGCCTGGCATTTCAGCCTCCGGTGCCCTTCAGTGACTGGCACCCAGCCAGCAATCAGCTTCACGTATATTTCCTCAGTGTCTAAATTAGACCCTCTGGAGAGCACATCCATCTTTTAACGACATGGCCTTTCACTCAACACTCTTCTAGAAGTTCTAGCTTTGACTTTTTTTTTTCCTAGTAAAAATAAAAAAGGCTACCTGCAGTATTCTGCCTTTTTCTTCCACTGTTAAATGTTTAGTGGTGTTAGAGGGGATGAACGGACAGAACGGACAGGCTTGCACACACATCTGTAGGCCACGGCCAAGCTATGCATGAAATTCAAACTGCCCCATGGAGTGAGAAAGCTCCATGAATTTCACCAGAACACCTTTTTCCTGCACAAAGCCAACAGCACACTTAATGGTGACAGCCAAAGGCTGGTCTGCTTTTATACACACTGTGATTTTTTTAAGACTGTCCTTAAATTCCAGCACATAAAAAGCACAACTTCACCCTTGATACAGTCATACAACATCCCTCCAAGTGACCTCTGGACTTCCAGAAGGCACCTGGCTGCTGAGCAATGCCCCTTCCCACCACCCAACTCAAAAGCTTCAGGAATCAAACACCAAATAGTAAGGGCTCTGTGGCACAAACACCTGTAGGAAGGTAGTCTCAGCTGCAGGGGGACCCTCATTCAGATGGGATCTGTGGGTACAGATACCAAATAAAGATGAATCCTGCTTTGGTACCATCTGTCTAGTTGGTGCCTGTTGATTTCTGTTGGGAGATGTTACATGATGGCTCCTCTATGTCTGTTACAGTGGTTTCACTCTACTTGGGCTTACAAGTGGCTCCTTTCTCTTCATTTGTTCAGCAATAAGCGAAATACTTGTGGAGGGAAACGAGCAGGTAGGAGCAAATCATACTTTCATTTGCTCCCAAAATTCTAACAAACTAGCTCAGTCCTTTAAAAGCACTAACAAACACCCCAGGCAGAACAAGACAAATCAACTGTCCCACAAAATGCAGAGGAAGCAAAAGCAAGAGACATATTTATTTCCCCTCATTTGTACCCTCTTGCAGGCCATTAGGGAGATAAGATCTCACAGTACAACAGACATTATTCAGGGCTGGTAAATCTGTCTACAGGTTAGGGGCTCATGTTACACCACTTGGATGAGTACCGGTTGAGCATGGGTCACAACGACCCCCTTTTCCCTCGGCAGGCAGCAGTCCAGATACTCCCAATGTCAGATCTGCCAAGAAATCAGATATCCGTGTGCTGAATTCACCACCATTTGATCTGCACGTTCCCTTCCACACAGAAAGCGGGGTGGTCAGATCTCGTATATCGTAACAGAGCTAACTACAAAAAAATTTCCAGAAGGGGTCAAGCACTTCTGGTCTTTCAACCCCTGCTCCTCAAGTGCATCTTCTACATAAAGGCATTGGGTTCCACAGAAATACCTGGTCTTCTACACGACAGACATTTTAAAAATGCTGATTAGCAGAAGTATGGAAAGAGCCCAAGAACTCATTCGATTCCAGTTCCAGAAGAAGAGGGAGCATGTCACGGTGACTTAATGTATGCAAGTCACTGAGAGACTACAAAAGTTCACTGACTACCCCAAAAGAATTTAAAAGCAACATTTCAACACCTGACCACAGAATGAGACCTAGTTGAAAAAAAAAAACAAAACACAAAAAACCAAAAACACACAAAAAAACCACAAACACACCCAAAAACACAAACACACCCAAACACACCAAGAAAATCCACAAAAAAAAACCAAAACCAAAACCAATGCAAACAAATCAACCAAAAACAATCCCAAAAAAGCCCACAAAAAACCCCAACAAAACCAACCAGTCACCAGAGTTAAGTCCATCAGACCTTAAGAACGTATGTTAGCATCTGATTTACGTGGTACTAGCTCTTAACACATGCAGGAGACATTGTAAGTGGATCCATCCTCATGGAGGTACCGCCTTTCCAAGAGCAATGCAGCGCTAGCTGGTGGGATTCTGCACTGAGAGTCAGGTACCGCTGCACCCATCCAGCGGACTGTCACCATATACATGATTTACGAAAAATTTCTCAAGGAAGAAAGCAACTTACATGCATACCATACATAAGTTCGTTCTCTTCCCGGTCATGAAGGAAAGAGAAATCCAGTAATTAAAAAGCTTCTATTCTTCAGAAGTTTATTGATCTCATTTGAGCTCAAAAAAGACAATCTGCATGCCTATGTGTGTTACACATGACAACTCTAGAAGGTATTTTATTGTTCACAAAACTATGTTCATGTCTCAACAGTATTGATTTTTCCTTCAGTCAGTTTCCAAGTGTTTTCACTAATTTCCTCTGAAGGGATAAAAGGACTAGACTCTGCAAACTGTGGCATATTTAGCATTCACATTAGCCTTTCCAAGCAAAAGGTCTCCAATTTAAAGAAAGCAGCAGGCCACGTGAAGTGTTCCAGCAGTCTCAGAAGAAATTAAAAACCAAAAAACAACCAAACAGCAAAACCTCCTGATATACACAGACACAACCAAGTCAAGGTTTATCCAAATGAAAGGTGTAAAGAGGAACATGCCAGGAGTGGAAAGGTAATCCAAACCAAATTTACAACATCTTTCAAGGAAGATGCTGTGTACACATAGTCTGTTCAGCTGTTTGAGTCTGCAGTTGAAGGACCACATTTAACCCCACTCAGGATATTGTGATACAGTTTATATGATACATTCTCGAA
This sequence comes from Nesoenas mayeri, assembly GCF_963082525.1. NCBI lineage: Eukaryota > Metazoa > Chordata > Aves > Columbiformes > Columbidae > Nesoenas > Nesoenas mayeri. The sequence goes on from NC_137548.1 coordinate 44,118,226, forward strand.
CTAAAGCTTCATTGTACTAAAAAGGAATGTACTGGGCAATATTTTACATCGGTTATCAGCCTGGAAACAGCTGATGTCCCGACACCAGCTCCAATTACCAGCCTCTAACACTCTGAAAGCGTGTCCGTGGGGCCACGGGCGCTGTGTGCCCACAGCACCCAGATCCACACTCAGGAGCCTGTGGCCAGCATTCCCATCATGCAGGGACAACCTGGCTGGGGCACCTGGACAGAATGCTCAGAGCATCAGCTCTTGCTGTGCAAGGTGGGAGCACCACTGGCTCTCATGGGTAGCTAATTAAAGCAATTCCAGAGCTGCTGCACGAGGTAACCCCCCATATCACCTCCCATTCACTTTCACAACTCTGTGCTCATGCATCATCCCCAGTACCCACGGTCAAGCGTTCACCAGCAAAAGCTGGCCCCCAGCTGACAGTGGCACAGGTCTGGCGGAGCCCCTGGCAGTGCCAGTCCCGGCAGGGCTCAACGCCAACACTTATTTTGGAATGGCAGATCCTCCTCTGGGACAAGTCACTACAGTCAGTGTAAAACTAGCCTGGCTGCAAAGCCAGAGCCTCAGGAGGGGAGAAGAAAAGGGGCAGAGAAACTAAGCCATTTATCAGGGCGTGCTCAATTTGGATGACTTTTCTTACAGATACCCTTCTGATGGGCCCCTTATTGATGGCTGTCCGGGACCGAGGGACTGCACTGGAACAGCCTTCTGCAGTACGCATTACTGAGCTCTCTGGAGGCTGCCAGTTTCTGCTGCTCAAACCTTAAATTATATCTATAATGTTTTTACCTTCTGACTGCAGAGGAACTGTTCCGAGTCTGAAACACCAGTGTGCTGCTTGTCTGCCTTGCAGAGTGAGGAGGCCTTTGAACGACAGCTCTCACAGATACGAGCTGTCCTGCTCACACAAGTGGACCAACGACCAGGGTGCACAGCAAGGAAGTTTAAGTGTCGGTATTTTTAATTGCTTGACTGTCTCTCAGCAGAAACAGAGGTTCTTGCTATTATTTGCAGGGTTTGGGATGAAAGGAGGAAAAATGCCAGCGCTAGTACCACCTTCACTGACTAGCTGAAGTCCGAAGCCTACACGGTGAGGACAGTGACTAGACCTCTGAAAACCCACACTGTGTCACTCTAGATGACAAGTCAACATTTACCCCCTTCGCCTCCGCTTATTTTCCCTCCTTGCTCTCAATCCTCATAGCCTTTTCTATTAGTAATGTAGTGCCTATCATGCGGTGGGAATTTTACAGAAAAACTTCTCTAACTTGGGATGCTTGTGTTGCCCTCCTTACCAGGTTTCTTCTTCATCCACCTTGGCTGCTGATACCCTCCAAAGAAGCCACAGGACTTCTTTGTGTCTTCCATCAGTCTTTGTTTGGCCTCTTTTACCTGTAAACTTCCTCCCTTTCTGAAGCATTTTTCCCTCACCTTCTTCGAAGGTAGTACACAGGGTTACAAACCTGTCTCTCACCTTGTCCTCTCTGCTGTTCCTTTGGGAGGGTGGACTTGCTAGTGGAATCCACTTGCATGGACAAGTTTAATTAGCAGGGATTCCTGAAAAGCAACATTTCACTACACAGCTTTAGAAGGATCATTGGTCTAGAAGCTTTATTTAAAAACACTTTCAGTAGCAGAGAAGAGGGCACAAGGAGAACAGAAGAGCCACAAACATGACAGCAAGGGGCGAGATGCAGAGCAGCAAAGCCAGCATCCCACGGCAGGGCTGCCCAGCGGCAGGCCAGGAGGAATTCTGCTGCTTTCCCAATGCCAGCTGATACTGCACACGCCAAACCCCTGACACTGGATATGCCTGTACCCCAAGCTACTCTCAGCGCTTGGGACTGAAGGACTTGTGCTCAGGTGAGAGCCCAGATCAGAGAACCAAACACTGATTCGAGAAGACAAGCCAAGCACACCCAGATGCCTGTCCAACTGACTCCCGATTTCTTAAAATGCCAGAAAGCTGCAATCCAAACTGAAGAATAAAAGTGATGTTTGCTTGTTTTGGCTTTCTTAGGAAAACCAGTTGTTCGCGGGTCTCAGATACAGACTATCCCAATACAAAGCAGGCACCAAAAATTCCTACCTGCCCTCACACCACTGGGAGCAAGAGTCATTACTTCTTACAGCCTTGTATCTTCAGATCACATTTGAGAAGCTTATTTCTTCCTTCTGAAGGTCCCCCAGTTAATCTACGGTATTATTATTTGAATGTCAAGCAAAAAAACTCAAAAACATTTTGTCTTTGGGACTATGTTTAGTCCCTCTATTCACACGCATGCCAACAACACTGGATTGGCAATAACAATTTTAAATATGCTACTCCAAAAATGTTGTCAATATTAGGCATTATTAAAAGAGCTCTGGAAATGCTTAGTAGCAAACCAGCAAGAGAAAGGCTCCGCTAACAGCAAATTAAGAGTAAAAAGACAGGTAAAAGCACGTACTTCTTTTGCACAAATGGACATGGGGGGAAAAAACTCAAAAAAACACAGCTCTGTTTGAGAATCAGCATGAGACAGAAGTTCCAACAAGAAAAAAAAAAACCTAAAAAAAACCCCAAACAAAACAACAAAAAAACCCCCACCACCAAAAGGATAAAGTATACATGGTACTCTTTATCAAAGATCAAAGACCTCTCTTGCCCGGGCTTGTAATTTTTTCCCTCAATATACATTCTTTATTCTGATTCCTGACTCAGAGCAGCAACTTCCACTCACTGCAATGCTTGTGGCCCCCTGATCACAAAGCCAGCCTGCTGCAGCAGAGGAGATCTCCCACTTCAGGGTCCTCTTGCAGTGTTCTTGGACAATCCTACCCATTTCAGGTAAGTCCATCACTTTCCAGCAAGGAATACAAACAAACAGCCTGCTCACATCCCATCCCAGTAAGACTGACCTTGCCTCAGTACATCAAAAATAAGGTTACAGACAGGTCCTTGCTTTTGTCCTTATTATTTGAAGTCAGGTATTATCCTCAGAATAATCCTTCGCCTTAAACTGTGAAAGAAAAGTGCAAGTAATTTCTACCAGTGGCCACTAAGGCTCACAATGACAGCCCCCCATAAACCGGCCCAGAAAGCACTGTGCGTCACGCGTGGTTCACACAGATGCTAGAGGAGCAATAGCCCACTCTCCCGAAACCAGCCAGCTCTGCAAGGCCAGAACCGACCTTGGAGCTGCAGGACCTCCCTCACATCCCTCAGCCAGCCAGAAGGAGCAGCAGCTTTAGACACAACTCCCAGGCAGGAGGGAACAGCGGGTTCCCCTGGTCCTGCTACTCCACACTGGAGCAGGATCGGTCAACTCAGCATCCAGCCAAGAGCCAGCGCAACCTTCAGCATCTCTCACGGCTACCTCAAATCCTGCCAGTGAGCGGTTCCAGCTAACCAGCCCTTCCCTCGCTAACATGGTCCTTCCACCAGCCACATCAACAGTGCCGACACTTCAGCTCTTTGCAGACTGCAAGTGATTCAAGAGCCTGACGTTGCTCAGCCCCGCGCTGAACTATTGTTTTTAGAGCAGGAGCACCTTTGGTCAAAGCGCTCCTTGCAAGAAGCAACCAGCCATCATCTGAATACTTTCGTTTCCCATTGAAGCTTGCACTTGAAAGCAAAAAATACGCTGTCCTCATCAGGGATGTGTGTCTATTGTGGGGTTTATACACAATACATTAGAAAGTTGAAACAGTCATTTCCCTTTCCATTTTCATTGCTTATAATCTTGGTGATTGCACAAACGGAAATTTAGGGGACATGAAGCCCAACCCGGGCAGTGTGCTCACGCTCTTGCTGGTCTTGTGGGGAGTCAAACCTCACCAGCAGGACCAGATCCAGAGGGCTGCTGGATATTTGGGGCTGGGGCTCCTTCGCTGCTCAGTAAAACACTGTGTACACCTGCAGTGCTGGAAAATAACCCTTTCTTGTGGTCAGGTCAGTATTTTTTTCTTTAAGCTGGTTCTGCCAGTTCTCCTCCCGTTAATGAGAAGCATTAATCACTGGAAAAAGAGCAAGCAACATCGAGCCAACAGTTTTGCCCACGGGCCAGCTTTTTTTTTTTCATGAGATCCAAAACGGGACACTGGAAACATCTTCCTTTTCCCTTTGGAATACACCAAGGGATAGATGAATGCGGTTAAAATGAAACGTATATAAACAGCACTCTTCTGGAGCATTTGCAAAGAAGCGGGAAAGACTCGGCAACTTTAAAAAATAAATAAATGGGAAAAGGTCGCAAATATGCAACTGGTGAAGTTTTTCCACGCGAATAAAGTATTCTGGCTATGCTGTGCAAGGGCAAGTTTTCCGGTGCACTCCGCGACAGCCCCGGGGGATGTTGTGGGCACGACGCCTGCAAGCGGGACGAAGCAACCGCGGGGTTCCCGCCGCCCCGGGCTTCGCCGCGCCCCGCTCCGCCGCTACAGCGGCGGAGCGGGGCGCGGCGAAGCCCGGGGCGGCGGGAACCCCGCGATAGACGTTGCCCGGCCCCGCTGAACAAGCGCCCGGTGCCGCGTCCCACCAGCTCCCGCCGCCCCCGGGGAGAGCCCCGCGCCGCCCCGCCCCCGCGTTCCAATGTGGCGCGCGCCCGCCCGCCCCCGCCGCCGATTGGCCGGCGGCCGCGTCACTCGGCGGCCCCGCTAACGGCCGCGCTGAGGGAGGAGGGGGGACAAGGAGGGGATGGGCGGGAGCGGGGCGGCGGGGACAGGCCGGGCCCAGCGCCGCCCGCCCCGTAGGGGAAAGGGGGGGGAGGGCGCTACCTGTGCCCGCGGGTCGCCGCCGCCGCCCCGCCCGCTGCGGGCGCCCCTCAGGCGGGCACCCCTCGGCCGGACCCTCTTCGTCGCCGGCCTCGGGCTGGAGCGGTTCTCCCCCCGCCCACGCACTTCGCAGCCATTTTCGTGGCCACCTTGGCTACCAGCGGGGCTGACTCACCTCGGCGCTGTGGGCGCGGGGGGCCCGCCTCGGCGTCCGGGGGCCCGCTCCGCCGCGGGAGGGGAGGGAGGGGGGAGAGCCCGGTTGGCTGCGCCCTCCCTCCCCGCCGGCCCCGCTGGCTAGTCCCAGGCGAGGACAGGTCCCGGGGCCGGGCCGGGCTCGGCGGAGGCGGCGGCGGCTCCCTCCCTCCCGGCCGTGACCACCATCTTATTAGCACAGGAAATGACATGGAGAACGGAAGAGAGGGGCGTTCGGGGGCCGAGCCCGGGGACCCCCCGAACCGGGGGGAGGCGCCGCCGGCCCGGCCCGGCTCTCCCGGGGCCGTGGTGCTCCCTCCTTCCCTCCAAATACCCGGGCTGGAAAGAGAGGAGGTGGGGGGAAATAAAAACCAAACCCCAAAAGCTGCACAAAGCGGAGAAAAAAAAAAAAGAAAAAAAAACATAAGAAGCCGAGCGAACCCAAACCGGCCCCGGTTCCCACCTCCTGCTCCGGAGCCTGAGAGTTCCGCGCGGAGCCGGTGGCGACCTGCGCCCGCCGCCGGCCAGGGGCTCGGGGGGGCTCTTAGGGACAACACCGGCCCGGGCGGCCCGCGGGGGGAGCCGCTCGCAGCCGCTGGGCTCCCCCCGGGCGCTGCCGCGGCCACCACCTGCCGCCGGCCGGCAGCCGCCGCGGCGCCCCGCGGAGCGGGACCGACCGTCCGCCCGCGCTGTCGGGAGCGCCCGCCTCTGGGGGACGGCGGTGAGACCTGCCCCTGCCCCTGCCCCTGCCCGGGGACGTGCCCCCACCGGCCGGGGGAAGGGGCTGAGTGGCCCTGGGACGAGCCCCTCTACCAGCGGCAGCACCCCGGCGGTGCGCGTCTTTGATCGCCCTTGTGCGAGCAAAAAGTGGGTGTGAAGACGCGGTGTTTCCCTGGCGCTCAGAGCTCGATCGTATTTCAAATTACACCCTACCCTGCAAAAGCAGCCCACCCAACAGCAGCAGCAACAACAAACCTTACCCCTGAGCTCTGTGCAGAAATTACAGGCAACATGACGGATGACAAAAAGTAGGCATAATTTAATAAACAGAGGAAGCATGTCTCACCAATAAAACAAATTCAAAATAAAACCATCTGCGAGCATTAAAATTGAAACAAAGCAAAGTGTTTAGCTGCTTTGCTAAAAGAGGCACAGTAGGGGGTAAAGAGAGGGATGGATAAATAGCCATAATTTTCCAGTTCCTTTGGTTGACAATGGGCTTGTATGCAAACAGGGCTGTGGTGACAATGTGCATGCTTGGATACTTGGACTACTTCCCTTTTTCTGAAGCCCTGAGAAATACCCTTTTCTGCAGTCCCAAGAAATGAAATTCTTTCCTAATATCCTCCACCCTGAGGTGTCTGCCATAAAAGGATGGAGCGGAGAAAAATCAGTAAGAACACAAAGTAGAAAGGGATGTAGCCCAAGCAAAACAGAGGCCCACTTCTGCCATGCTGGAGCTGGTTTTGCTGCCATCACTGAAAGTTTAAGGGGTGAGAGGACTTCATGATAGGGTCTTGATATATCACTTAAGTCAGCAAAAGGTAATATGGCTGGCAAAACAACGAAGAAGGTAGACAACTTGGGTTCAAACCAAGCTCACTTTGCAAAGGCAGCCGGTGTGGCACAGATGATTATTCTGAAGTTCAAATGAGTGTAATTCGTCAGCTCTCCAGCTGTGGTATGCTTTTTGTTCCTTATTTCTAACCTCTCAGGAGACAATTCCTACTCGGAAGGTAAGCATGCTGTGTAATTTTACCCTGTCCAGTAACCATAGATAGATGGACTTTGAGGCACTTGCACTTGCCTGGGCAAGACATACCATGAGCTGTCAGCACCTTCAGACTCCTCAGAAATATTAGAGATCCAAATAGAGCTGCCCTAGTTTGCAGTTTCTGTGTGTGTGCTGAAATGTGTTAGAACCCTGGGCTGGCAGCAAGTGCGACAATGGGCTTGTAAATATGATTGATGAATGAACCAAGAGAAAAAATAGTAATTAAAAACCCAATAAAAGCCATGGAAGTAATACAAATGCACACTGAATGCCATGCTAATTTGGAGTAATAGTTTTGTTGTAGCTATTGGAGACTAACACTGTAAGAGCAGGCTCAAAGGGAGACATAAAGCTTTTATTTATAAAGAAAATTAAATATGTAAGTGCAATATAAATAACAGCTATTATGTCTGCTTGCAAACATGAGCATGTTAATTTATTGGGAGAGAATTGCCTTGTCTTAATGTGTGCCTGTTGTCTCTATACATTTAATAGTCAAGCGATAAAATCCTTGTGAAGAAGATTTTGTGTCTGTTCTCTCTAGAAACTAGTTACGGAAGGAACACAGTGCAAACTTGTACTCTTTCTCCAAAAATCTTACCTCTGGGGCTTGGAAAGACTCCCTCTTCCTTAGCAAACTGCTCCCTCACTTAGTAAGAAGACATAGGATTAATTTTTTGTAATGAGTGCTTCAGCACTTTCTTCTTGTGGGGCTCACTAGTGTTCAGCCCCCACCCCATCACCCACAGCAACTCCCCTCTGTCGAGCTCTCAGAAAAAACTTTACGAATGGCAACTTCAGTTAGCAATGCGGTAATTAGGTGTCGACTTTCCAATATTAGACTGTCAAATCTGTTCCTCCACAAAATGCTGGATGGTCTCCCAGAGAGGCAAAAGGGTGTTTCTACTGACACTGAGATTTTAGCCAATGGTATAAAAAATGATGCATTGCAAAAGTGGATAAAACAGAATCCAGCTTGTCGACAACTACGTTTAAATGGTCTTCAGAGATCAGGATGCTGGGCGTCGGCAGGTACCTCTGCCAACTGTAAAGTCTGATCCCTGCAGCAGAAGCAACTGGATGTGTTTCGCGCAATGAACATGTAATTACCTGAAAACGCTCGGTGGCTGAAGCGCAGCAGTGCAAAGAGGGAGGAAGTCAGGACCTGTGCTGCATGGGGGTGGTGGGGGCTGCCTCACCTGGGGCTGTCTCCAACAGGGTTCTCAAGGAAGGGTAGGAAAGCGCCCAGGCTCTTCTGCAAGCCGAGATGCACAGCAGCCATCAAATTGCTGAATATTCTCTTGTTTAAGATTGTCAACATCCTACATAACCACATCAATACCAAGAGGCTGGTGTCTGCTTCCCAGGCTTTGAGGAATGAGCTGCTTGGGCCAGACTGCCTCTTCCTCCAGGAAAGATCGCTCCTTGCAAGCAGAAGGGAAAAACCCACTGGCATTACCCAGACAACACCTTTCCTGCACACAGAAAGGATTCAAATCTGCAGGATCGTCGCACCGATGCTCCCAATCATTGTGAAGTTAGCTGGCTCTTAAGTCTGTTAACCACTTTTTTAGCATCAAAAGCACTGTTTAGAAGCCACACCAAAATTAGGGACATTTCTGTTCCATATAGATGGGCTGTTGGATGGCGAATTGGAATATAGATTTTTCCCTTTGAAAATCTGAAAACATCCCACCGAAAAAAAAAAAAAAAAAAAAGAAAAAGGAAATTGCATGACTGAGAAGGAAGCTTGGCCAGAAACCCACAGTTACAAATGACTGGAGCAGGGTGGGACAAGCCCTGAAAGAGGCACAGGGGAAGAGCTCTTTGAAGAGCCTGTAACTGCAGAGCTGCAGCTTGCGTTTATTTCTGCCATACAATAGAAGCATCAATGACCTTTACCCAGTAGTGCTGTGTCTTTTTCCTCATCGTGCTATATAAGTCTTTCACCATTATCGGTAGAAGAAAATGAATGCTTTAGCAAAGCAGTGCTCTCCGCACATTTTATGGACGTCACTGGATTAAGCCTGAGGAACCGTCTCCCAAGGAGGCTGAGTTCTGTTGGAATGCAAGAAACTTCTGGGTGCAACCTTCTCTCCTTTTCTGTCTTCTCTGGGCGCTGACAGTTGTGCTACTGCCTGCCAAGCTGGTTTTGAGGTAACCTGAGCCTACTCACCCCCTGGACACAGAAGCTCTGGTGCTAACAAGGAAAAGGGACAGTGGGGAGGGTGGGACAATCCTGCCTGGGGTTTAGATCAGGTATGGACTCTGGGAATGCTGCAGAGGGAATTTGAGGGTATGGCTTGGTGATAAAGGTGCATGGTGAAGCCAGTGGGTAGAGTGACAGGCACAGTCCCTTAGGTTGGTGCTGTTGCCCTGAGGCGGCCGACTAACCCAGCAGAAAACTAGCCAGAACCAGTAAAGAGGTGGTGGGAGCGTGCTGTCAGTGGACAGGAGGAAAACCAGACCTCTTCCACAGCAACAACAAGCCACTGGCTCAGCCTCAGTGTCCGCATCTCTGGGGCAGCTCTGGCTTTGGGAGCTCCTGCTCTGTGGTGGGTGGCTGCTGCCCAGGCTGCCCAGGCTGCCCAGCCCTGCTGACAAAGCTGTTTGCAGGCCATGAACTGGAGCAGACAGCTGAACCCAGTTAAAAATAATCCACCAAAAAAAGAAGAAAGCTGCTTAGTTATCGTAGTATTGGTGCATGCATGTGGATTGCCTTTTACCCAGATCAGCACCCGTGTCTCAGGCTGCAGGGATGGCGGTAGGAATGAGTATTCAAACCACAGCCAGAAATGCAGAGATGAGATGACCTGCCCAAGACCAGTCCTGAAATCTTTTGAACTAGATGAGGCACGTACAAATAATACCTTTTTCAAACACTGGGGTTTAAGAATTTTTGCTGGTGTGTTTTTAACAAATAATCAGAACTGCTTTTCCGTATGAAATGGTCTCTCTGTAGCTGGCCCAAAGACTGGAGGCTGAAGAATGTCTCCGCTCACAAGCACTTCAAAACTCAGTGGTTTGTTTCTAGGCATCTGTCACATGTTTTGGCAGTCCATAGGAATGTGCACTTCTGTATATCACAGGCAGCTACCCTATCTTGAGCCAAATAACTTGTGTTTAACTATAAAGCTGTCTTTAAGAAAGACACCGAGTTCTGACCTGAAGAAATTGAGAGAGAAAGAATTTCTCCTCCCCCTCCTCATTCTGAACATGGGCTTGAATTCCCTGTATGGATTTGGCTGCATCCACCTTCTAGACCACTGGTTCTTCTAATGTTTTTCTTTATACTTAGATACATTCTTGATATCTTCTTCTTGGTAAGATACATCTGTGCTGTAGTCTAGTAAACCCAAAATATTTATTTCTGGATAAGCTAACAACTTGATTTATTTAAACATCTCAACAAAAGACTTTTTTGCCAGACCTTATATTGTTTTCCTGGTTTTCCTGTGAACCCTGCTCTGTGTTTCAACATCCCTTTTAAAATATGGTTGCCTGAACTGCCCCTGGCAGCGTGGGGTCCACCTAACAAAACATACACATATATACACACATTTCTTCCTTACTGCTACACTTTCAGATCACCCTAGTATTTTGTCCTGTCATGGCACTGCAAGTTGCCCATGCACTGTTTGTCCTTTTGTCCTTTCCAGAGCTGCTGTTACCCAGGGGATGTTCCATCACTTCGTGGGAATGGCTTGTGCCTGCATCGCCGTGATGGCACTGCCCGCAAAACCCCTTTCTGGGAAAGGGCCCATGCTTCTGGCATCAAGCACTCTCAGATCAGATAGCGTAGCACCTCCTCTTCCCTAGCTCACTGATCTTAATGTCACCTCTGAATTTTATCAGCAGTAACTTTAACTTTCTGGTCACTGATTGAAATACTGAATAGGTTAGATGTAAATATTCCTTTTTGGAAAATGCTGCCCTATAACTTTTTCTGGTTTTGGGGATTCTCCACTGACATTTTAGTTTTGAGATCCAAAAGGAAACGCTTCTTAATCTAGTTAATGGGTGCATTATTAATACAAATCATGCTATTATATATTGATTAAAATGTCACCCGGACTAAGTTAGCAGTTTTCTGTAATCCTGATAAAATGCACATTATTCCTACCCTGGGGGGTTTCTTGGTACAAACTCCTTGCATTGGCTTCCGAGCAGGAGAGAAAATAGTTCTTCTCTTATACACTGTTCAGGATACACTAAATTTGAGTGCGTATCCCAGCTGCTCTGAAGACGCTGCTTCCATGCAGAGAGTGTAGCAGTGCCTTGCCTGACCCAGCCAACTGCCTGGGCTCAGCCCCACGTGTGACCGCAGGTCCAGCTCAGTGCTGGCCGCTGTTTGACAGCACACTGAGCCCACGTTTGCTTCCCTCCAACTGCACCCTGAGCGCTAGGACCCCAGTATCCTCTGCTCCTCTGCCCTATGGGACCAGCACATCACTGAGAAGAGAGCCAGGAACGCTTCCAGCTCCCTGCTGAGATCCACGGCATCGTCTGTGGTGTGTGGGGAACTCCAGATGCTGCTGTGTCCTTTGCTCGGCTGCATATCCTCTCCCGGGGATATTTATCAGTTCATTACTAGTTGTTTATCACAGTACCTTTGAGGCTGAGCTCCTGAGCAGGGAACAGAATTTGCAAGTAGTTGTTGTTGCTCCAGCCCAAGTCTTGCAGTACATGTAGTAGTTTTGTGCCACATCGACCTTTGCTGAACCCTCTACCTGCTCTTCTTACCAAGGAGTCACAGCTACTCCCTGCTGCTTTTGGGAAGGCTGAGTGAAGGCTTGCTTCATCATGAGAGGATGGCCCTTGTCAGGCAGCTCTTGCATTTTGTCTTTAAGACAGCCAGACTGAATGCCTCCTGCACACATCATTTATTAGTATTTCATTTTATTGGGGGGTGAGCGCCTTACACTTCCACAAATGCTAACGTGGTACATTGCAGACGGTCTGTGCTACAATTATCTATTAGCTGTATGTTAACCTTAACAGGCTGTGTTATTAAAATAAGTAAATTCAACTGCACAACCAGAGCAGAGAGCTCCAAAGGAAACAGTTCCAGCAGATTTTTGCAGGCAGAGGTTCCGCCATTCACTGCTGCTCCAGCATATTATGTTACCAGCACTACACCATGAGAACACGATCTATAAATCTCAGAATTCTCTTCCAAATTAGAGACGTGTAGATCAAATTTAGCTCTGAAATAAAGCTTTATTTAAAGTAATCAAATACATCTACATCAAATAAATACTTCTGTGTGGTTTCTGAGTCCTGGAGAAAATAAGGGATTTTTGTAGCAAGTAATTTGTCTCCTGCTTTTTTGCAGTCCAAACCATTTCATATTGTTCTAATGCATCAGAGTCTGAAAATGATTGTGACTGGAAGCTAATAATAAACAAAAAGCAAAATGACTGTCCAGACCTTATTGTCTGTAATGAGAAGAAAATTGAATATAATTATAAACCTTTGATTTTTTTACTAATCTCAGCTGCTGATAATGGTGTAATTGAAGATAATCAAATTGCTTTGTAAAAAGAGCATTCACTTAGCAGGCAACACATTGCACTTAACTACAGTACTGAAGAATGCAAGAGTAAAACAGCCTTTAATTTTGCATTAAAAACAGGATCTGAAGAAAAACAGTAGTAGGGAACTACAGTGTTGCCAACTCTCATGACACTTGGTATTTTCCCTAAAGCTTCTGATTACATGGGTTTCTCAGCTTTCATTTTAAAAATAGTGCTTTCTTCTCCTCTGGCTAAGAGGACAGAAAGCCTGAGCTTAGGTACAAAATATTTAAAGATTCCTAAGACAGAAGTAAATAAAAGGCAGCCACCTTTTTATTATTACTTTAAATGCTATGATTTTAGAGATAGTTGTGGCTGCTCAGGGGCTAGCTTTTTTCTTCTGAACTCTCCAGGCTAGAAGGGCTCCTGCCTAATGACTGTGTTTAAGTCAAGAACCACCTATCTGTGTTCTGCATTTGAGTAGCATCTGGGTCACCTCACAGTCTCTACATCTTCCATTAAAACATGTAGTAATAACAACTATACAAGTAACAATAGTGGCTATGGTGAAGGGTATTTTAAAAGCAAAACAAACTTGTTTATCAAAAGCATGAACACGAAAAGTACAGAACCCGTTCAATGTGAATAACTCAGTGAAAAATGTCCCACTGAGAGGAAAACAGTGTTTCCATGGGTAAGACTTGCATGGATATTTCAAACCCCATATTTTCTGAAAAATGAGAAAATATTATTTTATATATTATATTATTTTCTAATTTTCTTTGCTTTTTCTTTTTTAGCACTTGAGCTTCATTTTTAGGTGTGTTTCACATTGTATAAGAAGGAGGAAAATGCCAACTTGATTTTTTAATTTTTTTTTTCAGTGTAAAATATCATGGTTTTGCCAAGTGAAAGCTTTAGTTTCCCCAAAGGCTGAATGCTATTTTCTTTTGGCTAGTAACATTTTAAATGACTTGCTTATCAAAGAACAGGCAGTTTGGCTAATAGGAAGCAACAAAATTGTTTTTAATAGCTATTTCAGTAAAAGTAGATACAAACTGAAGATGAAATTAGTAAAAGCTCTGGAATTTTTCTTTTATTGTTTTGAAATTAAGCCAGCTTCAACATTAGAAAAAAAAAATCACCTAAATGGGTTTTCATGTTTTGATCAATTCTAAGAATATGTGGGCAAAGAAATGCTTTGAAAGTACGGGGTAGATTCAGTGGATTTTCCTAGGAATGTTTTTATTTTATTTCAAATTTCTACTATTAGTTTCATCCAGACTTGTCTGAAAATTGTTTGTCTGATTTTTTTTATAACTAGCTTTTCAAGTGGGAGGAAAAAATAAATTGGAGGTGGGTTTTATTTGTTTGGTTTTGTGGTTATTTTTTGTTTGTTTGTGAGTGGGTGGTTTTTTGTTGTTGTTGGCTTTTTTGTTTGTTTATTTTTCCAAATTTACTTTGTGAGTATGGTAGTACATTGCGTATATTCCCTTTCCTTGTTGCCCCAGTACCAGCATTTAGACAACTTCCCCTGTTTCTGTGGGTCTTTGGGTCTCTCATACTTTAAAGAACTGAGAAAATGCCCAAGCCAGCCCACAAACCTTTGTAGGTATAAGCCTCAATGGGCTTCAAATTATTTTTCCCAAACTGTCCGATGCCAAAGGTTTTGAACACCCTTCTCATGGACCTGCCACATTGGGTCTCTGGTATTGATGAACTGAAGACTCCCCACTAGGGCCACAGATCCAACTCCATCCCCACCATGGAGCCAAGGCCCATGGCACGATCCTGATACCTGTTGGTTGCATTAACTATCACTTTTTTGCGTGGAGTGCTCCACCCCGGCTCTTGCGCCTTCCTGCTGGGTGGCTGGGGATGTGGGCTGGCTCCTCCCCAGCACAACCCACGCAGTCTCCGGGGCCAGACCGCAAATGCCCGTCGCTCGCTCTCTCCCGCCCCGGGCACTCACAGCACCGCGGGGCCCAGCTTTGCTGCAGTCAGCCCTGCCTCTTTCAAGTCCTTACCCCCAGGACTATGTTGCTTATTTTCTGTATTTTTCTCACTTTCCCAACCTGCGAGACTTTCCTGTCTCACATTGAGCTGCTGGGCGGTTGCCTGCGGTTTGCTGCCGCGTTCCGCCCTGGCTCCCCTGCCACGACGGCTGTGGGTGAGGATTGCGGGGGTTCAGCAGTGCTGAAGTGTGAGCAACAAAAATCAGCCTGGTTTGGGGGTTATTTTACACAAAAAAAAAGTCTTGTAACTTGCATTGCTCCTTGTCCTCTGCTCCAGAGGCCTTATCATGGCCTTTAAAGGGGGCTTAGAAAGATGGGGAGAGATTTTTTTACCAGCACCTGTAGTGACAGGATAAGGGGTAACTGTTTTAAAGAGGGTAGATTTAGATTAGATATAAGGAAGAAATTCTTCACCATGAGAGTGTAGTTATTTTGAAGCTGATTTTAGTACCTTTGTACTACAACACAGTAATTTCTATGCGATTTGCCTTAGGAGCATCTAATATGATTTCCTGTGTACCACAGGCTCTGAAGTGCTCCTTCTTGTTTTAAAAACAGGAGATTATGAACTGTATTTCATCAGACATAGTGCCAAAATATGGCTGGCCTGTCCTATCTCACATTTTAAGTTGCATGGGTTTATCTGTTAATCTTTACTACTGTGAGTTTTGGGCAACCCCGTTATCCGTAGGGATATAGATCCATGATGTACTTGGCTTTTCTTTGCCAATCTGTGTTTCTCAGCTTTACAGTTCTCACAGTTTGTGCTGTCTGGAGCTCTGTTATTGCACTGTTTCTCCAGCAAGGGGCATGGGAGATCTTCAGCTGAAGCCGACTGGATTCTTGGCAAAGCTATTTCTTGAAATCCAGAGACTGCTTGTTTCTGTGCCTCTCTGAGCCACTTAGAAACACTGAATCAAAACAATACTCAAGATTGCTTATCAGGCTGTTCACTAATGCTACCCCTACGCTATTGTTTATACCAGTTTGGGTGTAAGCCTGGAGGATTTAGACTAGATGTGAAAATAAAGTATTCCTCCTTCATTACTGTTTATGGATTTACAGGCTTTCTGGGTACTTTTGGTAGCATAACACAACCCATTTTGTAAGTGTGCATCTTAAAGCACAATTTCACAGGTGCTGGTACTGAAAGATGATACCTTTCCTCTCCTGTTCTGAGCAGCAACCTGGCTTCTGTAGCCTCAGAGCAGACATAGTCCCTCTCAAAGCGGTGTCAGTGAGCACTACAAAAGCCCTGGACTTTCCCAGTCTGAGCAAAATTTCATGGGAGGTTTGTTTTAGTTTTCCCTTTCTTCATGTCCTTCCAGGTCCCCAGTGATGCACTTGCCCTGGAAAGAATCATGACCAAGTCCAAGGACAGATGCATTACCTGCTTGCTGGTTGCCTTCACGTGCACCATCAACAAAGCATAGTGTGCATAGCTCAAGCCTGAATGATGTTGCAGGGGTGATGAGTGATGGGAGAACTGCAAAATGGCCAAACCTGTCTCTACCATGCAGTTTGAAGCACCAGGCTGAGTGGCAGAGGAAGGTGCTGCCTCAGCTGCTCTAAGAAGTTTGTTGGTGTGGGGTAGGCATTGCTGAGTGAGGGCTCACCCAGGACCTGCAGAGCAAACGAGATCCAGGCTGCTAAATTCCTGCATTTCTGCTGCCAGCTGTAGTATCCAAGGCGTGGTATCCAAGACATGGTATAATCACCCAAATTCTGATCCACGGTACCATGAAAGAGTCTGTGCAGTGGAAAGCAGAAGGATCCAGCCAACAGCAGAGCTAGTGGGTCTGTAGTTGTGACTGGGCTATCACTTCACATTTCCCAGTGTAAATATCACCAGCCCTTTAGAAGGGTGGAGGGAGATTTCCTGTTATGATGCTTTTTTCATTTATCCTATTCAAACTTGGTTGCACCTGATAAGGAGAACAAAAAATCTTTTAGAAACCCCTAGGCCTAATGTAGCAAGACTAGGTATAATGTAACAGAAACTTAGCTGAGAAACAATAGCTCTGTAGAGACTGGACATGAGGCAAAGCGGGATGTCCTTGGCTTGCAAGCTGGGAAAGCAGAATGTTCCACTAAATTAAGGAAGAGCTACATGACTTTTTCTGAGTAGCAGCACAATGCGATCACAGCCTCATGATAAAATAGCTTGTACCAACTGGTGGCTCCTCTGTAGCCCCAAAAAGGGCAAATTTCTGAGCAACTGCTGAGAGAGGAGAGACCATGCAAACAATACGTATGGCAAGAAAATAAGGAACGTTGGAAGCATTGTGGCTGATGAAGCTTTAGCTCCCCAGGGGTCAGACCAATTGCCAGAGTTAAGTGGGACACATTTCTCACTCTACTGGAGCTTCTGAAACAGAGGGATTTGTGTTGTTTACTGAGATTCATGCGTTGGGCACTGGCACTGCTATAGATTCCGTAACTGCTTGCATTTAATCTTACCGTCAAAAGCTGACAAAGCTTTTTCCTAGGCCTGTGTTTATCTCTCTGCCTGCAGAAGCTGATTTAACGAATAGATATGGCAGCCCCCATACCCAGGAGGGAGCACAAAACTGCATTCAGCAGGAAAAAACTATATTTGGAGCTTGACAAGAGCAAGTATCAAAATAAATAGGAAGTGTTCACTTACCTAAAAGAACTCAATGCATCTTCTCTGGCAGTGACACACATGCACACAGAGACAGATGATTTCCTTGCACCCCTCCCAGTGTGTAGGAAACTTGAGGTTTTCTCTTTTCTTTGCATTAGCATACCTCTACATGGAGCCTTTTCAGGTGTCTAGGTTTTCCGCTGTTAGCAAAAGCTACTCCTGACATCATGGAAAATAAGGAGAGAACTATCTTTCTCATGTCCCAGTACACAACCTCTGTCTCTTCCGTGGCAGAATCCATAGTAGCCATATGGTCGTGGGGATGCAACACAAACAGTAGAGGCAGGCAAGGGTTAATCACACCTGTTTGGAATTTCAGGCTAGACAGTGAAACTGAGGGTAGTCTGTTTACCTGTATTTACCTTTGGTTTAACCAGTGGGCCCAGGTCCAGGAGTTTCAGTTTGTGAGTGAACATGCAAGGTCAAATACTTGTGAGAAAGGTGGCTGGGAGAAGAAAAGGGTCCTGTGGAAGGGCAGAGACTCCCAAGTGTCTTGAGAAACAACCAGTCTCGAAATCCAGAGGAAGTCTTAATATGGAAGGAAGATGTGACACCCAGTTTCTGGCTGTTCCCAGAGGTGCTTGTGCGCAGGCTGCTCTCCAGCCAGTAGAGACTTTTCACATTGATGTGGGCTGCTGAGGCTTTACTTCATAAAAGAGAACCAAAATCTCAATGTGTCACTGTGCCCCTGTCCTTCCTAGGACACAGACTGCTTCTCCCACTGGGTCAGGTCGTGCAATTCTTAAAAAGAGCTGCCTTCTTCAGATTCGCCTTAGGAACATCTTGAAACAAGGAGGTCTTTTTTTGAAGAGCTGCTCTGGCAGAAAAATTGCCAGCTTTTCAGCTACCCACGTTTCCCAGTAATTGCGGGTCTGGCCAGTATCTTGCACACACGCACACAGGATTACCAGCAAGGGCACTTGCTTGGCAGGATCATGCCTGTGCATCAAAGGCTGCATTTTCCCTCTGGTCACAGCAGCACTCTGGAACTCCATAGTTCATGCTCCCAACATGCTGATCGAAAATATTGTTTTTCAGAGTGCAGACTTTTCTTTGTCAGTGTAACCAAAATTTACCTGTGTAAATATGCAGTCATCTTCTTTATTTATCAGCCTGCCAGCCAGTGGGAGCCGAGAAGGTTGCAGGGACTGAATTTAGGTTCCCTTCTGGATCACTGATGGAGTATGGGAGAGCAGCATGTCAGGAATGCACTTCTGCAAAACCTCTTGAGATAGCAGACATCACGTTGATGACTCCTGGTTGCTGAAAATGCTTTGAGGTCTATCAGTTAGTGAGTTGGCAATGCAAGAAATAGCAGCTCCTGTGATGGCATATAGTTTAGCCAGTTTAGCAACAGGCACTGTTCCAGGACAGAAGTGTGTTTGTGATTCTCCCTCCTCCAAATAGCTTCAGAGACAAAGACAACATCATAGTATCTGTAATCTCTCCTCAGTACCCTGCTCTGTGCAATAATAACCCAGCCCACGCCTCTCCTCCTTCTCCTTCTCTTTCTCCTTCTCCTTCTCCTTCTCCTTCTCCTTCTCCTTCTCCTTCTCCTTCTCCTTCTCCTTCTCCTTCCTCTCTTCTCGCTGTCCCTTTTATACTTTAGAAGAGCTAATGCAATGACACCTCCCTGAGAGTTTGCAGGCAAATCTCAGTTTCCCAAAATTTTATTAAAAATTGATGTTAACTATCTGGAGAAGTCCACAGAGAACTTTTAGAAAGCTTTTGAGCTTTATCTAGGTGTCCTGATTTAGAAATGTCTATCTCTAGTAATGGATATTCAACAGCTTTTGTTGTTAACAGAGAACAGAGTACAATAACATATTAATCTCATAGGATACTAGTATGCCACCTAGTTTATTTCAGAATAAAAATGATAAATATTTATTGGATACTGCTGGGTTTGATGTGGGTTTCTTTTGTTGGTTTTGGTTTTGTTTTGTTTGGTTGTTTTTTTTTTTTTGTGCAGGAATATTAGATATACCATTATCTTAATCTGATAAAAGATCTATAACAATTTTAGGATTTCTTTTGTTCTCAGAACAATTTTATCTGCATTATCCATCTCAATACTGTTGAGTCATAGATTTTTCACCGCTTCTTCCAGCTCCCCTTAGAGCCTTTTCATCCCTTTTAAATGTATTTTCACAGGTACTCGCAGACTCCCTATATACATATTACTGAAATTGTCTGCCTGTAGAGCTCTTCTCAGTCAGGATATTTTTAAAGGAACAAATATTGTGTCATTACTGTAAAGCTATGGTACCTTTTGTAATATCAAAGGAAGGTGTGCTTTTTTTCTGAAACTGCTACTTTTCCCTTGTTCATCATTTGTTCCTCATAATTACTTTTCTTGGAGGGATAACCTGTTTTCAAATTATTGGGTAAGGACTGTAGTCTGTATGCCCGCTACAAAAGTAACATGCTTCCGATCACATATAATTTTAAAGCCCATAAACTTTCATCCCCTTGGTTAAATTAATCTGTGTTTCTCAGAACAAGGCTTCTCATTTCAGGGATACAGAGAGCACAAGGTGCCGGGCTGGAGCCTGCCATGCCCACTTCCTGCCATCCAGGTTTAAAGCCAGATGCAGGAGCAAGGGCAGAGCCTTCCTGTGGCAGCGATGCTTCTTGGAGGTTTGGGAACAAGTTATGCAGGGTAAGGAATAACTCTTCAAAACTCCCCATCACTGTGGTGGTCAAGTCCTTGGCATATGCCACTGCCTGTGGCCACCAGCTGCAGGCAGGCAGAGCTTTTACTGCGTTCTTTGCGGGTGGAGGAATGAGTCACAGACAAAGTGATGTAGCCAAAATCACAGAGGAAATCTACAGCAAGACTTTTCCCTGTTTCAACTGAGTTCCAGGTCCTCGGCTGCATAAATGTCCTCCCCAAAGTGGCATGTGTGAGCAGATATCCATACCTGTGGGTACCCACCACTGCAAGGGGACCAGAAATATGCAACTACATCACAAGCCTCATGTTTCGGCAATTAAATAAAATTATCTTTTCACTCTTATGGCAAGAGGATCTGTGCTTTCTCACCCTGCCAGTACAAAGCCTAGTGAATATGATGAAGTCCTGGGTGGCTGGTTTTGTCACAGCACTAAAATGTGGGATGATTATTATCTTGGGAAGAGAGGAGGAGGCCTAAAGGAGGTGTCTGAATTATTCAGCTTTCTATAATGGAAAGAGAGCCATTCTTTTCTGTTCCACAGTCACCCACTGGAATGATGATGGGATTAAAATCAAAATAAATTTTGGCCTTTACAGTTCCCTCCTCTTTGAGAGACAGAGGCTTGGATATGCTACATGAAGGAGCTTGCTAATATATGACCCAAATTAACATTTGTTATGCTCAAGGACTGTTTAGCTTTCTCCCTGTGGTCTGCAGGCACATGGAAGTCCATGGTTTGTTCCTGTGGGACCCTTGAAAGGAAGAAAAGGGAAACAGCCAAGGCAGTGACTAAATTTTCCGTGCAGCTCTTTACCCTGGCAACTGAAGAGATTTGGGAGCCACAGATCAAGGCTGGTGGAAAAGCATGAAACACTGTGTGGAAAGCACTGAAAAATGGCCCTTTCTTTAAGGATTTAAAGAACTGTAAGGAGGAGCCAGTCTGGAGAATGATACCATTTGCTTCTGAGGAGTGGGGGGAAGGTTATCTTTGATGTGATCCCCTTTCATCAACAGTAAAGGGATTTAAAAGCAGTTTCACCCTGCCTGTACTGAATGAAACTCTTGCAGAAGGTGGAATATAGGGGAGATATTTATTGCTGCTGGTGGCCTGGAGACTAATGAAGGGGATGGGGTTCCAGCAGGAAGCAACTCATAGAAATACCACAGCAGTAGCAGCAATGCACTTTGCCCCCTACTGAGCAGTTTTCAGCCTGAAGAAGCTCAGAGTAATTTGCTGAGCTGGGCTGATCCACAAGAACATCACTACCATGGCTGGGCGCTGGGACAGACTTCAGCAGGACTGCTCACCAGCGGCTGCCTGAACAAAGACTCGGCGTCCTGAAGGTAGTGAGAGAGACACCGGCGCTGTTTCATCCTCTGCAGCCAGAGCACATCAGAGATGCCAACTAACAACCCCTGACAGGTTCAGAGCAGAGCATGAGTTAGATCTCACACGCGGCTGACATGAGAAGTAGAAGCAAAATGTGGTTTCTTGTTCTCGAATTCTCAGTGGACAATTAATGCTTGTGAGAAATATAACAAGCCCTTTGATGACTCATTGTTCCAGATCTTTCTTGTGATATTCAAAGCAGTCCAGGGGATTTATCCGCACAGCTATCATTAAAACTGCTGCATGAGACACGACCACGCTCCCAGGTCACTTTGAAACTTTCAGGCCTTGATTCATCCAAAAACCAGAACTCCCCAGTAGGGCAGCCCACAGCGAGGGGGTGCTGCGAGAGGAGCACTGCTGGCGGTGGTCCTCACCCCTGTCTCGCCTCGCTGCGCTTGGGGACAGCTCATCAAAGCGCCAATTCTGTCTCCCCCTACTGTGCCAGTGGGATGTAACCAGCTCTGTACCCAGTAGTGTCTGACAGCAAAGTTCAGTGTTGGTGCCAGCAGTGGAGGGTGTGAGCGCCTGCCAGTGCCTCCCACCTCATTACCGCAGGTCTGACAAGACAGAAGATGGTGTGCCCTCGGATGGGTGATGGACCCTGTCTGCGGGGGTGCGTGTGCCCACAGCTGGCAGCCTCTTCATTTCAGCTTCCTCTGGGATCTACATTTCTTTGTTTTCTTCTCTTCCTTCCAGGCAGGAATGTGCCATCTCTCCTTGCTGCTATCTTAATATTTCCCTGACCACATCTGAATCACAGTGTCCTTAGGAACCTCTTGACTCTATAAGCTGCAGGGTTCATTAAGTCATTGTTAACAAAGCTAATTAAGAGGCAGTGCCCCATGGTGGGCAGCACACACCTTCCTCAAGCTGCAGGGAGGCTCTGAGCTCCTTCTGTCCAAAGCAGCAATTGCCTGTGTGTGTGTTGTATTAGACTGTGGCAAAGGAGTTACATATCTGCAGGATCTCATGGTGTTGAACAGATCACACAGAGGCAAACAGAGCAGCCTCTGGTCCACAAAGGATTTCTTTCCCAGCTAACCGCCTTTGCTTGTAATCTCTACAAGCACTGGGTTTATCAGTTATGTGTCATATCAATCCGGCAGCCAACAGCAGTCCCATTGCTTTGCTCCCAGCATGGGAAGGGCTGATATGTATCTTCAGAACCTCCTCCTTGGACATGCCAGATTAAACTTCATGGGCAGAGGCCACACTGATGCGAGGGAAGGGAGAAAGAGGGCTGCTGCCTCAACACTGAGACATATTGCATCAAAAGGATGCTGCTAACCTGGACTGAGCCTAGAGAGCAGCTGCAAAAGTATTTCAGGGGTGGACATATGAAGTGAGAAGAAGAGAGGTGAAGTTACAAGACTTGTGTAAGCTATGGCTGAGTACCAGTACAGCATCCATCAGCCTTTGGGACAGCAGGGAAGCGGGGAGAGCATCTAGCTGAATTGAAGGGGAACCTCCATCTGGAAATGACAGCAGACTAAAGCAGGGAAGTACAGGGAAGACTCAGGACAGGGATGCTGGATGTGTGGTTGTGAGACACTATCACAGGGATAAGGTGGGAAGCCATATTTCAAGTAAGACTGAAAAAGTATCAGAAAAACTGAGCTACAAGACATAATCTCCCCCTGGCTTTTCTCAGGAAAATGTCCCAGAAGGCACCTGTTAGGGGTGTTTCGTTTTCACCCCCTGACAAAGGGACATTGTATGTTGATACAGTAGGTTTCATCTGAGGAAGCTAGATGGAAGTTCTTCCGTTCCCAGCCAACACATAAAATATAATGCAGGTTAGTTCTCTAAACCTCCGGGGTCCCAGGCAGCCCCTGACTGCTCCCATCAGGAGCTGAATGCAGAGGATGCCCCTGGACAGGCTAGGACTTTGGAAATAATGTATCCCTCAACCCGCGCTGACAATCTCATTGGCCTTGGGTACACTTAGGGACTGCTCCCCAGTGCCCTTGTGTGCCTCACCTCCCATTGCAGCTCAGGGCGTATGGAGTTTGCAAGATACAGTCTCTGCCCTACCTTGAGTTTGTTTTTGAAGTCAATCAGTTTTCCCACATGATTGGGGTGAAGGCAGTGGCATTTTATCATGTGGTGATTTCAGAAACAGATGTATATGCTTTTAGCATCAGGCAGATAACCAAAATAAATCAAGCCCTGACAAGCTTGTGATTATATTTTCATCTAGCCGCACTTAATAGCCACCACCAGATGCTTCTTCGTATTTAACAACTCTCTGCCTGATGGTCTCTCTCCTACATGTGCTCTTGCATCCACTCCAGCACCTTCAGTGTCTGCACATCTCCCTGGGGAAAAGCAAGAGTGTGTATGGATGACCCATGGCGGCTGGGGCAAGCATTCCTCTTCAGGGGTGCCAGTTGTCCTCCCTCTGCAAGTGCCAGCACCTCTGGGTAGGAACAGTAAAGCTTGCTTTTGTAACCGCTGAGCAAGGTAACAGCTTCTTCAGGGCGAGCACTATTCCAAAGCAACATCTTAGCAAGTGCTGATGGAGCTATAAATACAGCTGGCAGCACTTGTTAGTCTTGTCTGCATGACTGTCTTGGTTTTCAGCTGGGACAGAGTTAATTTTCTTCCTAGTAGCTGGTATAGTGCTGTGTTTTGGATTTTGTATGAGAATAATGTTGATAATACACTGATGTTTCAGTTGTTCCTGAGCAATCAAGGACTTTTCAGCTTCTCATACTGTCCTGCCAATGAGCAGGCACGAAGTGCACAAAAGCTTGGGAGGAGACACAGCCAGGGCAGACGACCCCAACTGACCAAAGGGATATTCCATACTATATGATGTCATGCTTAGTATATAAAGCTGGAAGAAGGAAGGAGGACATTCAGAGTTATGAGGTTTGTATTCCCAAGTCACCGTTAGATGTGATGGAGCCCGGCTGTCCTGGCAATGGCTGAACACCTGCCTGCCCATGGGAATGGTGAATGAATCTCTTGCTTTGCTTTGCTTGCATACATGTCTTTTGCTTTACTTATTAACCTGTCTTTTCCTCAACCCATCAGTTTTCTCACTTTTACTCTTCTGATTCTCTCCTCCATCCCACTGGACTGGAGAGTGAGAAAGCGACTGTGTGGTGCACAGTTTCTGGCTGGGTTTACACCATGACAATGACTTTTTTTTTTTTTTTCTGTAGAGATTTAGGCTTAGTAGTAAAAAAATAGAAGAAAATTAAAAAATAAGTCTATCTTTATTAAAAAATATATATATATATATTTGAGGAGAAGAGAATAACAAAAAGAAGTTTATATTTTGTTCTATTTCAGCCCAAGCAGTTACAATTACTCTGCTAATTTTCCCTCTGGTACCATCCAGATCTAACCTGCTATTCTGTCCCCTGGCCCAGCAGCCTGCCTCTGTTGCTTGCAGGAACAACTGTAGGAAACAGGCTTAGGGGAACAGGGCTTTTGCCCCATGGCTATTGATAGCCTGGTGTCTTCTTTACTGGTCCCCAAGGGCCACACAGCAATAACTCAGCAAATCCAGAGAGTGGTGGCAGGGTAGGGTTGGACATCTCCGCACTGAGCTTGGCTTTTGTTTCCCTTTGAATGAAGTGCGATCATCTACAGTGGAAACAATGGAGGGCGATGTGGAGATGTGGAGGGCGGAGGAGGTGTGAAGGGAGGTGTTGCACCACTTGGTGCTTTGAGGCTCACACCCTGCCCGGGAGGAAGGTGCACAGTTCCTCCACATCCTCCTCAGGCACCCATCACTAGAGGAGGTGTGTGCAGCAGTGCTCGTGCTGCAGGACTGCTCCTGCTCCCATGCAGGGCTGCAGTAGAACACTGCGAGAGGCTCTACTCCCTCAGGGGAGCTAGGCTTGCTCTCCACACAGAGACACTGACCAAGTGTGGTGCAAAGGGCTCAGATGGGAACTGGGACAAGAAACAAAGCTGGGCCACGGCTTGTTCTGAGAGCAGAAGTAAGTTACAGGCGAGGTGGGTGAAGCGTGAAGACTCTTCCTGCAGCTTGACCTTCTTTTGGTGTCTTCAGGGAGAGCTGATGCTCTTTTTGCCTGTTATTAAACTATGTTGCTATGGGAAACTCTGTGGCCTCTCCTTAGAGGCAAAGCTGCTGAGGCAGAGCTGGGAGCTAATGCCATATGGGAGGAAATCTCATTCGGCTCCAGGGGCTTCCTCCTTCCTGCCCCCTGGCAGGCCTCAGTTCCCCAGGGGCTGCTGATGTTCCCCAGAGGCAGACCCCCCTCTCCCTGGCTCCCCCCTTCCTGTAGCTTACACAGAGTCCTGAAAACCCCTGTCTGCTGAAAAATGACATTTAAGGTGTAGCAAACTCAGCTCTTCTGCCCCTGACACATCTGCTTTCCTACATGGTTATACTGTGCACGGACCACTGCATATATACGTGTGCCACGGCTCCTACGGTCCACTGTGCATCCACACACACCTGCACACATACACACACAAAATGGCTCATTAATTTCTCTTTAAAATCCTGTGAAAGAAATTTACTTTCATCTGAAAGTTTTCCAGATCTAGTTTATAGAGGGTGCAGTCACTCCCATGCATTATTGGTGGTGGGGAAAACTCCAAACTGCTGCTTTCCACCCAAAACCTACTGAGTGAAACATGGACTCTTCAGAAAAAAATCCCTAAAATACCTCAGCAAAACCCCAAAAGCCCAAGCAATTCTATCTTTGAGCATAATGTGATGAACATTTTTAGAAACTCTTGGAGATCCACTATGTCTAGCATGAGTTATTCCTTACCTGGAAGTTGATACAGGATGCATGAGATTTAATATTCACCTTCTGCTAGTCATTATTCTCCAGTTTAAACATTTCAAGCATACAATAAGTGAGACCAAAAAAACATTTACTGACCAGTTACACATCCGCAGTCACGAACAGTGATGTGTGGAACTAAAACAATCTGAACTGAAATGATGAGCTTGAAATTGTTCAGCCAAACACTTATGCCGGATACTGTTATTCTCAGAAATGAGAACAGGTCTGAACTGAAACTGCTTTATCCAATGTTCACATGCTTAACCATCTGCCTTTGGGTTAAAGTATAGAAGCACAGATGTGCATCAGATACTAGGGGCTTGTCTGCTCTGATGGATGATACCTCTTGTATTTATGTGTTTGCAGTTTATTACAGCCTGCGTGCTCTGGCTGGGCAAGTGCCTGCTCCCTCATGCTGGTGATTGCATTCTGTGTCCAATGGAGATCTCCGGGTGAGGGGAGAAATGAACTGAGAGAAGGTACAGACGTGCAGTGGTGTGGAGGAGGTGAGTGGAAAGGGAAGGAAAGGAGCTGCTGCATGGGCAGAGGTGAGGAGATTGCCGAGATGAGCAGGGAGAAGATCCACCACTCAGGTCTGGAAGAGGCCGACCTTTTATGAAGACTGTAAGGAGAAGGTGTGGAGTTTGCTGCTACTTGTCACTACTTTGACCTTTACTAAGCTTCCTTCTCTCTTTGCATTTTTGTTTCCAGTCTGTGTCAGCTCTGGTTATTTTTATCTCCAGCACTGCAGAGTTGTTCCCTGCCATGTGGAAAGCCCGTCACCGCCACACACAGTGCTTCTGGTCCTGCCCAGGTGGGTAGTGTGGAGGCTGCCAGCCCTCCAAAACATGATTCTTCTGCAGGAATTTTGCTGCAATTCCTCCTAGACCTGCTCCTGCCACATGATTTGCCTTAACTACCTCCAAAAGAGACAGATGTTTGGAGCTATGATCTAGCCCCGGAACGTTATTCCCCTGCTTTGCTTTCAGAGAATAGAATCCCTACACATTACCTTGTCTGCACCTCTTTACATTGCATTGCCTGCAGTTATGTCTTTATCTGCAGCTCTTGCTGGGTGATGAATATAATCCCTTAACCTAATCAGGGAATCTGTACACAATTAAAACATGGAAACAAGCACCTGATAAAGGGATGGGTAGCTACTTTTTTTCTTAAGAACATGGTGACACATTGAGCCACAGGCAGTAAACAGCTGGTGGGGTTTGGGGTCAATGAACATCTCAGGACATGGCAGGGAGACGAAAGAAGTTTAAGCTGTCAGCAGCACAGTGAGGAGAGGACCCCTTTCTTATCTCCTCTCACCCAAGCTGCCAGAACACCCAAAAAGAAAAGCAAAGGACACTGGATCAAAACCTCATGTTTATTTTCTCAGTGTGGGAACTCCTAAGAAAATAGCTTTATCCCAGCAGCTGTGAGGGGGGATCCTCAGGGCAGTATTTATGCAGCAGTAATATCTAGACCTTCACAGGAGGGGAAATATAATGCACTCAAATAAAAGTCTATGCCTTCAATTGTTCACTTCTGAACACAAAATAATGGAGCAGATATGATGCTGGGCTGAAATGCTGGATGATGTTTCAAGAGCCATTTGTAGAAGAGAGATGAGGATTATTGACATTGATGCCTGCAATCTCACAAGTGTCACAAGGCCAGAAGCCAGCAGCTGGGTTGTCTGCCTCAAAAATAAATTAAGTTACACTCAGGTAGAGAGACCAGAAGACTTCTTTAGATTTCCTGCTTTTGTAGGTGACACTAAGTGCAAGAACACAACTTTCTTGTGTTCCAGGAAATGTCTGTGGATGTCAAGGACCTAAATTAAAAATGCCAGTATGTTCCTGCTTTGAAGCTCTACACCAGCCCAGCCATCACACCTGAGCACCTGGCAGGTCTGACTACAGCTCTATCAAGGTATGTGGCTCCTCTTTCCTGAAAGCACCCAGAGTGTTTTCTTTGTATGGGACCTTTTTAGTTTTATTTTCTGATATGTGTTTGGAGTAGTCCTTGAAGTCTTGGCTCAGAACCAGCTGTTTCGTCTCTTTGGCAAGCAGGTGGTACAGCGGGGATCTTTATTCAGGAGGGCTGGGCTCACAGAGGTGTCTTCCCAGTGTCTGCTCCCAGTCCCACCTGCAGTGGGAGGCTCTTTTGCTGTTGCTGTTTTCCTGTAACACAGAACAGGGATGTTTTCCCCACCACCCTTGTCTCCTTGGCTTGGCTATAGGACACACCAGCCTGCTGCAGATGTGAAGGAAAGCAGAAGAGGGAAGGTTATGGACTCCTGATCCTCTGGGTTATCAAGAAACTGAAAACATGATGGAGATGGAATAAGCTGGGAAAACATTATAGTGTCACTAATTGGCACAGATACATCTTCAAAACCTTAAACAACCAAATGGGCTTACAGGTGAACAGTCTTGATGGGAAAGGATCTTCTACAGCATTTTCCAAATTAATAAATCACCACAGTGAAAGATTTTCTTTGACTGGCAGACTCTCTGTAGCTTTGTTTGTTGTTTTAAATTCAGTCTCTTCCATCCTTAGCTTCTTTACCACTTTTTCTTTTTCTTTTTTTTTTTTTTTCTTATTCAGATCTTCAGGAAATGAAGCTAATATTTAATTCCATCTGCCAGCTTGTTTTTCTACAAAGCAGTGTCTGAGAAGAATAATTGTAATTGTATCCTGACCTGCCTGGCAAAAGATCTGACCCTCTCCCTCCACAAACAGAAAATTTTTGACTTGTTTCTTTGAGGAAGAATATGTGCAAAGCTAGATGAAACCAGGTAAGAGAATGAGTCCATGAGGAAGCTAATATTCCCATTTCACCAGGGCTTTTTAATAAATAAATAGAGCAATTAATAATTAATAGACATAAACTTGAAGTCCTTACTCTAGGCAAAATTCTCCTTCAATGAGCATTTTGCTCAAGCACAATGTAGGTCAGAAATTCGGATCTGGCGTTAAGTAGATGTTAATAAGTAATAATAGTGGGCTGATTTTCTCCCCTCACAAAAGAAACGTTAGCTGGAAGAGCCATGTGGAGAGTAGAAGTCTGTATTGTTCTCTGAGTCTTGTCCAATGCTGGGGAAAGGAGGAGGCTAATGCATGGTCTGTGCCTTTCTTACACACATCTCTGGTTCAATAGGCAGCAATAAAGACATCCAGGGAAGGGCACCACAAGGCCTCCTGAGACCTGCTTTGTATGGGGCAGGGAGATGGTCTGTAGAAGAGCTTTCTGTGTGATAGAAACTGGATTCACTACTAATCCCATCCACGAAAACAATTTACAAACTATCCTGAGGGATTTCTTTGCTTACTGCCTAAAATGATGACTAACAGCTTCAGACTAAAAGCCACACTACCGTTTGGCAGACCTGGAGCATTCGCATTACTGACATCAAAGCTTCAAAATGTGAATGGTGTGATTCAGTAGGTTTTGAGGGACCCGTGCTCACTGCCACTTTCGCCTTATGTGCATTTCTTCCATTTTTACTTTGGAGAGATGACACTGCAATCCTAGGAGAAAAAATATACAAAACTGAGTCAGAAAGAGAATTTGAACCATCAGTACTTGGATTTTTTTTTCCCATTGTTAATTTTCTCTCGTTCTGGATTTTCCTCTGCTTACCACCTAAACTGTCATCCAAGCAACCCATGCTTCTTCTGTTTGGATTTCATTCTCCTGGCTTTTCTAACGTCTACATGATGCTTCTCCCCAAACTCTCCAGCCATGCTCAGCCTTGTCTCCTGTCCATACCTTGCTGCCCATTCCCTGCCATGGTCCCATTTTATGCCATTGCAAATTCCCAATCCTCTAGGGCTTCTAACACTTCTGTTTGTCCCACTAATCAAGAACCACAACATAGGCTGTCTGTCCTCTTTGCTGGTAATGCTGGTCTAAATGCTTTGCTTGTCTGCTTCTTGCAGATATACAAAGGTTTCCAGATCTCTTGAGATATATACACAACTACTTTCCTAAGCTAAGCCAGGAGCCTTAATATCCTTCAGATGGTCTCCTACAAATCACATTTCTTGCTGTTTGGAAAGACAGTAAGTGAACAGAAAGACCAAGCAACATGCTGATGACAAAGATGTCTCTTTAATCAGTGGAGGTGAAAGGGGACTCAAAGCAACTTCATATAGAATTGAACAGGTAAATGGCAACAAAAGAAATTCAGTGTTGTTTTGTTTTGTTTTTCCTTAAAGGCTCGGTGCAGGAAGGCACTTCAACTCTTTGTACACTGAAAAAGTTTCAACATTAGGTCCGTCAGATAAGGAAAATACCAAGGTGTCATTGCAGACAATTGAAAAACGCCTTTTTGACCTCAATCAGCAAAACTAACTGTGGCAGGCTGTAAGAGGAATGGCATAGAGGAATATACTGAAACATGCTTGTGACCTACATGCTGAAAGGCATATAGTGCTGATGTATATTTGTTTAAAAAATGACCCAGAATTTGCCCCAGGGATGTCTCAGTTTGTGTTCTTTGAAGAAGGCTGTAAAAGTGCTTTCATTTCATAAAGTATGGAGCATAAAGTAGCTCTCTGAACTTCATAAACCCTTTAAAGAAGTCAAGTGGGCTGTCATTTTATAGCAGGTGCTTTTCCCACCTCTTGCTTGGCCAGGAGTGATTCTGCAGCATTGTTTTCTCACCAGCCACAGCTGGGCAGAGGTGGTGGCCAAGACAAGTGGGGAGAGGGGAACAAGTCCTCCACGCACGCAGCCCTACGACCTGGCAGGCTCAGAGCACTGGTCTACCTCCATCATGGGAATGACAGATAAGTATCCTCAGTCCAAGATATCAGCCGACAAATGACATCACGAAGGGAGAATATGCAACAGTGATATCCTTTTCTCCAGCAGAGTGACTCATTCAGCCATGTCTGCCAGCTGGGGCTCATTAACTGCTTTAGACATTGAGGAGGCAAAGTCATCTGTGATTTGCTGAGAAAATATTAATTGCAAAAAAAGATAATCACAGAAAGGCAATTCACATCATGAAATGACTGTTTTGAGAAAGTGGCAGCTCTAGTGCTGGGGCAAGTGGATAATGCAGAAAGCGACAGGTATTACAGTACATTAAGCAATTAAAAACACTCTCCCGGCTGAGCCGTATTCATGAACTGAGCAGCCTGTGAATCCCTCGCCCCAAGTGCGTTTGAGATTTCAGCTCCATGACATACTTGCTGCTACATAAAGAGTCTCTGACGCTGGGCTGCAGCAGGGATGGTTCAGCTTTCAAGCAGAGCCGGGGCTCTCCAGAGCTGCTCCAGGACCCACTGGGGTTAGGTGGGCTCAGCCCCGCACTGGCTGATCCCCCTGCCCTCAGCTGCAGGGGCACAGCCATGTCCCCTCCTGTGCACACAGGCTCTTGCCATGGCTGTTTACAGGGCAGTCCCGCTTGCCACACTGTGGGGATGGTACTGAGGAGTGGCCGGCCGGGATGTGGCAGCTGACCGGGGAGGCTGTGAGGGACGCCCAACAGAAGCTGGCTTGGCCTCTGCAGGGGCTGCACCCTGGCTAGCGGGCTCTGCGCCACATGGCCAGCATGAGCCTCTGGGGCAATGGAGAGAGAGTAACCAGCATTTACTGCAGCACAGCCAGGATGTCTGTCGGTTTTGCTATTTGAACCTTATTCATAATCTTCAGAGAGAAAACCAAAGCAGTTATATACACTGAGGCCTTTTAGAGAGGAGAAGGAGAGGGAGAGGGAGAGGGAGAGGGAGAGGGAGAGGGAGAGGGAGAGGGAGAGGGAGAGGGAGGGAAGTCCTCTGCCTGAGTGAAGACAATCCCTGCCATGAAACCAGGCATCTGTGTCCCCTTTGGTCAGAGCTGAGAAGTGCTTTTCTCTTCACAGAACCATGTAGTAGCAGGACACAGCCAGGGTCTTCACCTACAGGCAGTGGCTAGGAGGCATCCATAGGGGTGCAGAAGTCCTCTGCTAACAGCCTGTGTGTAGTTGTGTGGGTGTCTGTAGCTCATCTTCCCTGTATGGAGCCATGACATTTTTCTGCAGAAAGCTGACAGCTGAGGATGAAGCTAGTTAAATCAAAACAAAGTAGTAAGCAGGGAAGATGTTAACACATAATATCAATATGAATACCTCTGTCATCTGGTCTTGAAGTATCTCTCAGATTAGTCTAGTTAGTCTCTCTTTCTCATATCTCTCCACTTGAAAGCTGCCACCTCTCCTGCACACCATCAGGGTTTCCTTCCAGCCCAGCAGCCTCCCTCTCTCATCAGCCAGAAGAACTGACAAGGAGTCACACAAAATGTTCTCTCCTGCAGGGTGAGAAGCAAAGCACCCTACAACTCAAAACTTTCAGGGCCAATGCTTACAAACCCTGACATGAACGTCTGCTGTAGGATGACACAGCTGGGAAATGCACAAAAAGAGTGCTCTGAAGTTATTTTTTGTATTATAGTAACAATTCCAAGTGCAGTGAGACTGGTCATGATAGCAGGAAGCCTAATCCAGAAGGCTTTATACCAGGGACTCAAGAGTGACAAAGGGGCAGGTTTACAGCGAATTGAGGTGACTTCAGGGTCACAGAGTAGGTGAAACCATTCTAATCCAGCAGCAGAATTCAGATTTCCCAAATCCCATTCTGGTACCTCAGCCTTTGTCACACAGAATACACTTGGGTTTTGTTAATAAAAATTATTCTTGTTGCACATGGAAGACAGAGACTGTGAAACTGAATAGAAGCTGATTCTGATGAGAATGTCCCAGCAGAACAATCAGTGCTATTTATAAAAAATGCACTCGTTGCAGTGTATAATTAGAAGCTTTGCCTTCCACACACAAATTTGAGATAATGACTCTGAAAGAAAGTGAAGTGAATCCAAACGGAAAAATTTCTGTCCTGAAACTCACTTGCTAAAAACTCCTTCAGCTTTTCACCAAAGTCCTATCTAGAGTATTTTCTCTCCGTGCCCCAGCTAAATGACTAGTGGGCTGGGGAGGTGAAAGCATCACAAAGTGTTACTGAAGGTTTAGTAGCCAAGAACATGGTTTAAGTAGGTGGAAGTAAAACCTGTGGGAATTTGGATGCCTGATTTGTGTTTGTCACACCCTTTTCAAGGCCTTGGGATGGATGGTAAAAGAGTTTGGGGCTCAAGTGATTTTCTCTTCCCTCCTTCCAGTTTTGGGTGATGATATGGAAACAGAGTGTACTATCAGCAAGTTTGCTGATAACACCAAACTAGGAGGAGTGGCTGACATGCCAGAAGGCTGTGCTGCCATCCAGCAAGACCTGGACAGGATGGAGAGTTGAGCGGGGAATAATTAATGAAATATAACAAGGGAAAGTGTCGAGTCTTGCATCTGGTTCCAGTATAAGTTGGGGAATGACCTATTAGAGAGCAGTGTAGAAGAAAGGGACCTGGGGGTCCTGCTGAACAACGGGATGACCATGAGCCAGCACTGTGCCCTTGTGGCCAGGAAGGCCAATGGCATCCTGGGCTGTATTAGAAAGGGGGTGGTTAGTAGTTGAGAGAGGTCCTCCTTCTCCTCTACTCTGCCCTGGTGAGACCACACCTGGAATATTGTGTCCAGTTCTGGGCCCCTCAGTTCAAGAAGGACAGGGAACTGCTGGAGAGAGTCCAGCACAGAGCAACGAAGATGATTAAGGGAGTGGAACATCTCCTTTATGAGGGAGCTGGGTCTCTTTAGCTTGGAGAAGAGGAGACTGAGGAGCAACCTCATTAATATTTATAAATATGTAAAGGGTGAGTGTCACGACGATGGAGCCAGGCTCTTCTCAGTGATAACCAACAGTAGGACAAGAGGTAATGGGTTCAAACTGGAACACAACAGGTTCCACTTATATTTGAGAAGAACCTTCTTCTCAGTGAGGGTGACAGAGCACTGGAACAGGCTGCCCAGGGGGGTTGTGGAGTCTCCTACACTGGAGACATTCCTGTGTAACCTCATCTAGGTGTTCCTACTCCGGCAGGGGGATTGGACTAGATGATCTTTGGAGGTCCCTTCCAATCCCTAACATTCTGTGATTCTGTGATAATCGCAGATCACCTTTGGAAGTCCCACCTGTTGGTGACAAAGGGTTGAACACAGACCTGCCTGGAACAGAGGAGGCTTCTATAGCTGGAGATTGAGACTTCTGAGTTGGAGCAAAATGTATTTTCACAATTTATTGTGGAAAGGCAAGGCCCAGCTGTTCTATTTTCTAACCATAGAAATGCATTTAATTAACAGTTACATTTAAAAATTTTAAAATACTTTGCTTCCATAATGTAAACACATATCATAGTATAGATAAAAACGTAACATCATTCTTAATAAACTTTCCTATGTGCTGCTATATGTGCTCACAATTAAAAAAAAAAATAGCTGAAACTTTTTAAAAAACCAGCAAAGTACTTTAACAAAATCAAAACAAAATGAAATCAGAAAGTTGCTTATGAAACTCTTTTGGTCAACATTTTTCTTAAAACTGACATGAAATATTCCCACAAGATATCTCAGTTTTCATGAAGCAGAGTTTTCTGATGATGTGCTGTCAACACTGCTTGTCCATCTACAGCTCAGAGGGAAGCCCAGGTAGTGCTGCCAGCCTTGCTGCCAGTGAGGAACCTCCTCAGTGGTTGTCAGACATTTTGGGAGATGTCTGGGCCCTGGACCAAGGGAAAAAGGGGAGCCAAAGACGTGGCCCAGCATGACCCTGTGCAGGGAGGTGTCCCACCAGCACCATGGCTGGGACCAACGCCAGGGGCTCTGGGAACAGCCACCCTGATGTGTAGAAGCAGAGTTTAATTAAATCATGACAGATGGCAGAGCTCTTGGAGTCCAAACACCAACTATTTCTCAGTCTAGGTAGAAAGCAGCCCATCAAAGGTTGTGAGATCTTGTGTGTGGGTATGAGGATTCCTGACTGCATTGATTTGCCATGTGAGCTCTCTCTTTATGAAGCATAAATTCATAATAATTAAATTATTTTCATATATACATCATTGTTATAAAGTAATCAAGAACTGTTTTAAAAGCACTGAAGAGAATATTCACAGTTTCCCTACAGGGCACCTCTTTTTTTACTCCTATTTTGCAGAGAGATGAAACGAAGTGCTATTGATCAGGATAAGTATCTAGTTTGGAGATTAGACAAATGGCCAGATGTAGAGCTAGGAACAGAAACCAGGAAACTTATTTTTCACACTCTGTGTCACTGTGTCATTCAGTCTCCTCATAGCTAAAATGGAAATAATAAAATCACCACAGAAGCGTTGTGAGTTTTCAGTTGTGAGATGCTTTGGGAGGTTGCAAGGAAGACATTTCTTTCCCTCATGCTCAGGTTCACATTGAGGTTCTCCAATGATCACAGCGGATGAGAATGTACCCTCCAGTCTCTTGGCCTAAGGAAATGTGTCATTTTCATTTCTGACTCTCACTGGGTGCCATGAACTCCTGCCAGCCGGGAGGCTACCTTTAGTGAGCGTTTCACGCATCCTTTGGGTGAGGGATGGCAGAATCCCTCCTGCATGCCAGGTACATGCCACCAGGCTGGCCTCTTCTGCTGACCTGGTGATGCCTTTCCTCCCTAGCTCTGCTTACCACCTGGAGACAGCACAAGGAGCCAGGCAGTGGCACTCCCTCAGTAGCTCTCTCTGAAATCAGAATATGCACCACTGCTGGGAGATGTGTTTACTCCTGATCTCTCAGCCATTGCTATAGCATCGCAGCAAATACGGTTCCCACAAGATTTTAGAAAAATATCCTAATCCTTATAATCTTTATTTTTTTTAAAGCTCTCCCTTGTTGCTTATCATATGGTTCAGATTATAGGATTTTCTGTTTACTTCATTGCTAGTTGTTGTTCCTCGAAGTTCGTTCCTTCTACCTCTGCTTTCTAGGACCACAAGATTGTGGTTAGGATTGAGTGATAAATGCTTTAAAAGTGCTTCCAACCACATCGGCTGAAATTTGTCAGGCTAAATTCTGACCAGAAGAGATACAGGCCAAAATGGCAGGACTGGGAATATGGATCGGCCTGATCCAAGCAGGAGGCACCATCACTGCAGCCTTCTCCTGACCCTGGTGAGACGCCATCTAGAATATTGTGTCCAGTTCTGGGCCCCTCAGTTCAGGAAGGACAGGGAACTGCTGGAGAGGGTCCAGCATAGGGCAACAAAGATGATTAAGGGAGTGGAGCACCTCCCTTATGAGGAAAGGCTGAGGGAGAGGGAGCTGGGTCTCTTTAGCTTGGAGGAGACTGAGAGGTGACCTTATTAATGTTTATAAATATATAAAGGGTGAGTGCCACGAGGATGGACCCAGGCTCTTCTCGGTGGCAAACAGTGATAAGACAAGGGGTAATGGCATCAAGCTGGAACACAAGAGGTTCCACTTAAATTTGAGAAAAAACTTCTCAGTAAAGGTGACAGAGCACTGGAACAGGCTGCCCAGGGGGGCTGTGGAGTCTCCTTCTCTGGAGACATTCAAAACCCACCTGGACATGTTCCTGTGCGACCTCACCTAGGCGTTCCTGCTCCAGCAGGGGGATTGGACTAGATGATCTTTTGAGGTCCCTTCCAATCCCAAACATACTGTGATACTGTGTGATACTGGATGTAGGTAAGCACCTTGCTCACAGGACAACAATGATGGTGTAACCTCTGTGTCTGTAGGTGGGCTCCACTTCCAGTCTGGGACCTTTCACCATGCTCATTTCACCAGAAGGAAGAGGCTGTGGATAGAACTGGGGAGTCACTCATAACCTTCAGCATGACATGACTTGTTTGGCTTAGCATGGATAATTCCTTAGGCAGCTGGTGATTAATAGGACCTACTTGCAGCTGGGACCCTTAATGCAGTTCACTTCTCAAAGAAATGCTGTAATGGAGCAGAACGGGCAGTAACGAAACTGTGAACGACCCCAAAGTAGAGCTTCTTTTTCTCTCCCTTTAATTGCAAGGCTAATGTTCCACATAAATATCTAGCAGCTGGTTGTTTGTGTATGTCATTTTGAAAGCCTGCCTAAAAAACAAGAGAGAGTACAGCTGGGAGTCAAAAAAGCTTTCAGAGGAGATAAGGCACTTTGCCACCAGCACTTTGGGTGGGGGCATTCTGACAACAACATGATTTTGAAACATGAAGTGCACAGAGTATAAAGTTTTTCCAGAATTTAAATATTTATTAAACATATGTACCAGAGGCAGCCACAAGACATCAGGTTTAAAAGAGTGTTCCTGATCTAAAAGGTAAATACTGATGGTATATAATGCTCTCTGGTTCCACATGAGGAGAAATCTGCCAGGTACTGCTAAGTGAAAAAAACAAAAACCTCTGAAATGAGCTGGGTAGTAACTGCCTAATGCCAAAGGACAGAGCACAGATTTCTTTCCTCCATTCTCTTTATTATTCGTAATTAACTTTTAGCTCAAAGCTCTGGGTACAGAGCCACCCTCTGGGAAGCTACTGGAGGATGACATTTTAAAGAAAGAAGGGATCCAAGCTAGCCCCTGAAATGCACGGTCTCTGCTTCTGTAGGTAGTTCCTCTGATTCCTTATGCAAATGTATGGATAAATATCCAATTATCTGTATTTGACAGACAGCCATATCTGTATGAATAGAAACAAGCAGCTGTGTGCTCATCTCAGACTCCAGCATTTAAAGACTGTCTCCTGCCTCAAGGAAGTTGGCATTCAAGAGGAGAGATGTTCCAGATATTAGCTGGAAAGTCACAAAAGTTCATGTAAGACACCTCATAGAGAACTGGTTTTCCTGGAAACAGGTGAGTGGAGGATTAGTGAATGGTCTGACCCACATAGGACACTGAGGAGTAAAGGGCAATGTGCTGTGGGTGTGAAACAGCAAGTGCATGTGCTGGTCTGTTGGGAATTTTTACAAATGCAGACTATGTGGCTGTATAATGAAAATAAGAAAGAAATGTAAAAATAATCCAAAGTAAGAATTAATTCAGAGACATAAAAGGGAATCCTTGCCATGGAAGAAAGTCTTACATTAGTTAAACACGGAGATTAGGTTTTAGGAAGGGCTTAGCCACTGCAGATGAGAACTTCTGCAGGGACACAGGTCGGAGGAACTCAGCTTCAATGTGAGACCCATGATTATTAAGATTATTGATCTCAATCAATAATGTAAAGTATTGAACTCCAGATAAGCTAATTAAATATGTTCCTGCTATCCTACCTTGGTCTAAATAAGGTGAAGACTATGCCAGCAAGCTTGGTCTTTTGACCTTTTTCTAGTGGAAAATCCTGGCTCATCTCTGTCTCTTATCTCTAGTGTTTGTCCATCACCTAAATTCCACTTAGCTTAACTATAGTAAGGATGACGTAAGATGCCTGTTATAGTTATTCATGCTAAGCCACTGCTCATATTCATACCGTCACAAATCAATAGGCCTGGACATTATCCACACAAGTGTGTTAAGAAAGCTGGTTGACATTGTTTTGTGGCTGCTCTCCATAATATTTGAAAGGTCATGGAGATCGAGGGATGTGACAGAGGACTGGAAGAAGGCTGATGTCACCCCCATCTACAAGAAGGTCTTAAAGAAGGATCCAAGAAATTATAGGCCCATCAGTGTTACTTCGGTCCCTGGGAAAGTTACAGAATAAATCCTCCTGGGAACTATTACAAGTTACAAGAAGCAAGCGATTAGGAAAAGCCACCAGGGGCAAATCATGCCTGACAAATGCCATAGCCTTCTAGACAAAGTAATCTTCTTGGCTGATGTGGGGCAAGTGGCGGATGTTGTCTACCTGGATTTCTCCAAGGCTTTTGATACTGTTTCCCACAGCCTCCTCCAAGAGAAACTGAGTGTTACAGTCTAGACAAGTGGTCTCTATGGTAGGTGGGCAACAGGCTGACAGGCGGTACCTGAAGGGTGGTCAGTGGTTCCTTTTCAAACTGGCAACTTGACATGAGTGGGGTATCCCAGGGATCGATATTGAGCCCAACACTGTTTAATATTTTCGTAAGTGATCTGGATGATGGAATCAAGTGTAGCCTGATGATATTTGCTGATGACACCAAACTGAGTGGGGAAGTGGACACTTTGGAAGGGAGAGCTTTCTGCAGGATGACCTTGATAGGCTGGAAGAGTGGGCTAACAAGAACCTTATGAAGTTCAACAAGGACAAGTGTAAGGTCTTTCACCTTGGAAAACATAATCCAGGAGTGCATCACAGGCTGAGATCTACCCGAATGGGGAGCAGCTCTATGGAAAGGGACCTGGGAGTCCTGGTGGACAACAAGCTCAATATGAGTGAACAGTGTCCTGGTGCAGCAAAGAAGGCCAATGAGATGCTGGGTAGCATCAACAAGGGCATCACCAGTTGAGGACAAAGAAGTCATTATGCCACTGTACTCAACATTTGTCCAGCTACACCTGGAATACTGTGTCAGATTTGGTCTCTGCTATATAAAAAAGATGTGGCCAGGCTGGAGATGGTACAGAGGACGGCCACAAAGATGATCAAAGGACTGGGAAGCCGCTAAATGAGGAAAGGCTGAGAGAACTGGGCTTGTTCAGCCTTGAGAAAAGAAGGCTCAGGGGAGACCTCATCACCATGTTCCAGTATTTAAAGGGCAGCTACAAAGAACAGGGAGATTCCCTTTTCAGGAGTCACATGGAAAGGAAGAGGGGTAATGGGTACAAGTTACTCCTGGGGAGATTCTGATTGAGTGCAAGAGGAGAATTTTTTATGATGAGAACAATCAGACATTGGAATAATCTCCCCAGGGAAGTCGTGGATTACCCAGCATTGGACACTTCTAAGATTCAGCTGGACAGGGTGGTGGGCCATCTTGTCTAGACTGTGCTTTTGCCAAGAAAGGTTGGACCAGATGATCTTTGAGGTCACTTCCAACCTGATATTCTAGGATTCTATGATAATATTCCATTTCTAGTGATTATAAACCTTTTCCTCTATAATACAAAGCTGCGTTCAATCTTTTTTTTTTTTTTTTTTTTTCAGTCCTACTAAAAGAATTAAATGAAACAATGGGACATCACGTGAGACACAGGACATGATCAGTCACCAACACCAGTGCCAGGGCAAAGAAAAGTCTGGGAGATGGTAACTTGAAGAGGTGAGAGTGGGTGGGGAGAGTTTCACACCACATCTTTCCAAGCAAGGGCTTTGCTCCTCAGGTGCAAGTCCCTGTCATGTCTGCTTCTCAGTGCCATGGGGCTTCATTTCATGCTCTGTGGAGAGGCAGGTTCAGGGCTTGGTCCAACAGTGATGAAGTGCAGGTGCTGCTGCCCTTGTTCAGTGTGGAGGACAAAGCTGGGGGCACAAGAAGAGGTCACACTTTCAGAGGGACCCACAATGTGGGGGCTCCTAGCAAATGTAGCTTCACTGGACTTCACTTTCAGGATGACTGTATTCAGCCCTTTCTGCCAAATACATCTCTTTTAAGTTATCTCCAAAGTGGATAAATTCATAGACATTTTCCTAATCCTCTGGAGTGTTAAACTCAGAAAGCTGAACAGACTTAGAGCATCCCAAGCTGACTTCTGAGATCCAGTTATTGGCAGGATTTAGTTTCCTTTTGGATTTGTGAAACATAAAAAAATTAGATGGTGTCCCCTCCCCCTCCATTTTGAAATGTTTGCCAAATGTGTCCTGCAAACACATCAACCTGGACACTCTCAACACTGACAGTCTCTAACTGTGCTGATTAATGACTTTCAAATACTTGCACTGTGGGAATGTGGGAGTGCTATTATTTTTCTTCCCAGGCAAGCATGATACTCACATCACTCACCCCTCCTTCCAGGGTTTTTGGGATAGCTGTGAGAATGTGCCCTGCACAAATAGATACATGACATTTTCTCTAGACAAGCTTTTCTTTATATTCTTTCTTCAAATATTTGTGGGAAGTAGATAAACACATCAGGAATGCCATGGTAGGGAATTAACTCTTTTCAGAGGAAAATGCTATCACAGAGATACTGCAACTCTTCCCCTGAGCCTCTGCTCCACCCTGCCCTGCTCACCTGAGCCTTTGGGCACATACCAGGATAGAAAGCTGGGCTGCTGGCCATGAGCAATAAACTCTTTCATATCTAGGTTGCCATCTCCAGTCTCAAGACATGACAAAGTGGTTCTGATCAGATAATGATTTGCTGTCATCACCCAGCAAAGGATGAGTGTTTGAATCACTAACATCAAGACAGCATGGATGCTATGGGTAGGACAAGAAATTTGGTTTCTCCAGGGTCCCTCTATAATGAGTTAAGAAAAGCTCATTGAAGAGGGCCATCAGGTGCCTTCAGCTTCATGGCTAGCATCTTACTGGACATTTACTGGCAAGAGCAAAAATCTTTTATACCCATGGATCTCTTCTAGGCATGACCATTGTAGAGATGGTCTTCAGTACTTCCTACGACAGTTCTATCTGTGCTGGGAATAGAAAACTTCCAGTCAAGAGAGCTTCAAGAAGAAAATTTGATCTAACACATGACAATAATCCACTTCCTATTCTTGAAAACTCAGTAATAGGAGCTACATTAGTGTCCCTCTTTGAACCTTCTCATGCTATCTTTAGTAAGGTTTTCTGAATTTCATGGCTAACACATTCCTTCGTGGCCTTTTATTTTCACTCCGGCTGGGCAGATCTTTGAAGGATTCTCAAGAGCCATTCAGTACTTATAAAAGAAATAAA
Organism: Nesoenas mayeri; assembly: GCF_963082525.1. Taxonomy (NCBI): domain Eukaryota; kingdom Metazoa; phylum Chordata; class Aves; order Columbiformes; family Columbidae; genus Nesoenas; species Nesoenas mayeri. The sequence continues at coordinate 44,159,679 of NC_137548.1, forward strand.
ACTTCTCCGAGGAAAGTAAGGTACCATCCTTCAGCTGGGCAGGAAGGGATTTGGCCTTTAGTTGCCAAAAGCAGTCTCACAACTAATGTCAGTATGCAGGCAGTTTCATTTGGGTTAGCCGAGCGTGCAGTGGAAGTTTCCAGACATGCGGAGACATCCAAGGTAGATGAATTGAGATGAACAAGCCTTTCTCAAATGGGAATAGGAAGGAACAGCCAGAGAAGGTAGTGAATTAAGTTGGCAAGCTGCTCTGCCAGACTTGTCTCAGGTCAAGCTTGTGCAGATCTGAAAAGATCACTGTTCTTTCTCCAGTTCAGGTGTTACAAAGCTCCCAGAGTTTCAAAGTTTCCATTCTCAGAAGCTGTGATTGCTCAAGCCTATGAAAGTATACGGGTGCTAGTGTTGTCCAGCTCTAGCTCCTTCATATCTGTGATCAAATAGTGGATTTATGCCTGCTGGGTACTATTCATCATTCCAGCTCTTTTCCAGAAATGATGTGGCTGAGCCAGAGTATCCCCAGCAGACCCAGGTTAGCAGCTGATTGCTGGGTTTTAAATGGCCTTGAACAAGGCTCCATCATTCAGGTATTTTTTTCCAATGGAAAATGAGTTGGAGACCACTCACACATCTCACAGAACAGCTGCTTTTCTTCAGTCTTGGATTCTCCTGTGACCATGAGTACCCTGCCAAACATTTTCATTTTGCTTTTTCACTAGACTAAATGCAGACCTGTCTGACAGTCATTACTCTAGGCCCTCTCTCCTTTCCGAGTCCTTTCCTATGAAAGGAGAATTGAATGTGGAAGTGCCCATAAGTTCATCACAAAGAAGTCAGCATGACACTGTCCTGTCCCATTTCCAGTTAGAGGGAAGGACATGAGGGTTTCGTGAGCAGAGATCTTCCGTACATGTTGAGAAGTCCAAGGAAGCATGGCTTTATTTGTCCAACATTTAAAGGTATAAAGCTAAAAGCCTGACAATTAGAATGCATTTTGCCTGGTAAGCATCACTGGAGTGATGAAAGAACCATTTGTGCCAAGCAGTCCCAAACTGACTGCATTAAACAACACAGAAACTTCTCTGTGAAACCATTAGCCTGTGGGTGAAAACTATTGAAGTCTGATTTATTTATTTTCTGTCATAGGTGGCCTTTCAAATCTCACTGCCATTCAGTTTACCAGCAGTAGCACCTCTGCACTAGAAAATAAACTGAGGTACCTGTTTATACAGTAAAAGTTCAGAGTGGAAAACAATAACCCATCGAACTGCATCATGGTTTTCTCCAACCTCAGGAACAGCTAGAAAGGTTTCACAGTCAAGAATTAATCTGACACGTTTTTCTGATGCATCCAAGGTCTGACTTGAATTCAGGTTTTGCATTCATGGCTTGACAAAAAAGTGGTTGTACTAAACAATCTGCCTGTTTCAGTAACTTGTGTAGATAGGATGTGAGAAGCTCACAGGTAAATGTTACAGAAAGCCCAAAGTGATGTTTGTACAGCTATTCTTAGCAGAGATTTTATTGACCCAACATCATCTGTGTTTCTTAAAATGCCAGTTCTGGTAAAAAGTGCTGGACTGACAACTGTGGGGACTTGAGGTTTGTTTATTCACTGAACCAAGAGAAAAATCATCAGCAGAGAATGTTTCCTTCCCAGCAGTCCCTGCCAACTTTATTTTTATTACCTAACACTCATACTGAAGCACTGTTTAGGAGCCCCAAACAGTTTACACTCCCTCTGCTGAGTACTGTAAAAATAGCAAACCTCTTCCATTCTAACAAACAGGACCAGGAGTAAAGCACCCCTCACTCCTCTGGGACTCACAATGTAGCTGCAGCTACATACTATGGATTTTTTTCTGTCCAGACCAAGACCTGCAAATTCATTTCATGCAGGGAACAGTATGAACATCTGGCACCAGCTAATCACTCACCGCCTACTTAGGCTGCTGTCAAAATCCTGTTTTAGTAGGAACCTGACCTAAAGCTGTAGCAGGTTTCTACATGGTACATATGTGTAAATCAAGACAAAATGAACAGCAGCAGAAGGAAAACTAAGAGAAGGGGATAGTTGCTAGAGACAGTGCATTACTGAGACACCTGTTTGCCATAGGGGCAGCAGTATAAGACAAACTTGTGAAAATAATATTCGATGGCCAGGGCTGAAGCTGAAGAAACTGACAAGATCTTGTTTCTGGGGGAACTCCAGTGAAAGGAGATGGCATCCCCATTTGGAGTCCATCCAGTTCAGCACTCAGTGACAAGTGCAGCCCTTCAGCATAGATCACTCTAATTGCATGCTATTTACTGTGTAATTGCCCTATAAACAGACACACACATACAGCATAAGAAGAGAATTGGGATCTATAATTATATGCAATTAGCAACATTCATTGCTCTCTGCTCTACTTATCCCTAATGAATGGCCTGTGCAAACAGCAGGCTTCATACTGGGACAAATTTATATGTGACATGGGCAAAGGTAGCACCAGAGATTAGCACTACTTGTCATGGAGTGAGGAAATGGAGGAGTATTGCAGTCTAGCATGAGTGCATAAGCAGGTCCACAAGCCCTGGGATGGGTAGATGAACAGACCATGGCAAAAGGATTCAAAGCGCTCAGGCTCTACTTTTGGACCTGGCAGTGTGGTTTCAGGAAAATATTTTTGGTAGCTTTATGCATCAGCTACAAGACAAGGCTGGCATCCTCATCTTGTTTGAAATTGAGGTGGAACATACAGAAGAACAAATTTATGAAGGAAATACCATTATTTCAAGAATCCACAAGTGGCCCTCATATGTGAGAGTCTAGTAAATACTCTGAAATCTTAGTGGATGCAAAAGAATTAGAGGGATATGACTTAAAGGTGTTAGTACTGTACCTGATGAGAGCAGCACTGGCTGAAGAGGCGTGAATGTGTGACTGAGGAGCTTCTCCAAAGCTGGAAATTTTAGGGTTAGGCAAAGCCAGATGTATCTGAGGTGTTGACAGAAGACCATAGGGGAACAGGGACAGCCTCATCACATCAGGCTTATAAAACAAAGCAATTAAATGTTGGAAAACTGTATTATTGGGTGCAAATCAAGTCCTTCTGTGCCTGACAGATGGAGAAAATTGAGTTTTCTGTCCCTAGTAGCTAGGGTTCTAGGAAACAGAGTTGTACCCAGAGTGAATCAAAATTGTCTGCAAGGCACTCCAGCAGATCTGTCATTTGCTAAATAGTGATGATAGTGGTGAAAAAATACCCATGTGCTAAAGAAATCTGCTGAAAAGGGAAACCGCCCAGCTGGGCTTCCACTCCTGTGAATTCAGGCTGTGGTATTATCTGGGAGGCTGCCTTCCTGCTGGCAAATGTTAGCCAGTACCTTCTGGAAGAGAAAAAAGCAGAACATTTTTTATGGCCCAGCCCTCCTGGGGAGGTGTATCCTCCCAGGAGGAATTCAGCAGCTTAGCTTAGAATTGCTCTTTTTATCTCTTCCATTTTTCTCTTGCATTCCCAGCAATGCAGGTCAATTCTTCTGGCCTCCTTAGGCCCATCCTTGCAGAGTTCAGTCTCTTTTCCTCCCAGAAGACCACATCCCCCTCTGGACTTCACCACATGGGTGAGGGCAGAGCCGCTGTGGGCAGGCTGCCCAGGGTGGCTGTGCTGCTGCTGCCTCAAAGAGACAACACTCAGCCTTGCTGCCACCTGCACCTAGAGGGGTGCTTTGTGCCAGAGGCAGAGAAGCCTTGTATGTGCAATTTGTTTTGAGGAAGAAAATCTCTAGGAATTAAACATGAATTTCTGTTCCCTTTTGTTTGCTGACAATCTCATCTTGGCAGGGTCAGCATCCCTTCCCACACACAGCCTGTGTCAGCTCAGGCTTCTCCTCTTTGTACTCAGCTGGTTAGTGCTCTTCCCACTGGCTGCCCTGATGTGAGGGGGCTTGTTTAATGAAATCTCCGATCTAATGGCAGATTTCCCTGACACAGGCTCTCTCTTACTTGGCCCCAGGAGATTTAAGAATACGCAGAGGAATTTCTCCACCTATGCAGAGCAGAGTGTAAATCATGGGTGGGTGGGCAGCAGGCTCTAGAGGCTTTGGAAGACAGTAAAGCATCTCCAAGGAGAAAAGCAGCTTTGACCTACCCTGAGGACCCATCGTTCTGCTCCCTTTCAGAAAATGCTAACAGAGGCTGCTTCTGGTTCATCCCCTTTCCAGCAAGTGCTTGCCTTTTTGGACCTTTATTTCCATGAGATTGCCTGAATTTTTCTGTGCTGTACAGAGAAAGTTTCATTCGGGTATCAGCCTCACATTCCCGTCACACAGCTCTTCTCCACATTTTGGCTCCTCTTAACTCAGAAGAGCCCCACACCCTCTGCTGCTGCCCTGGACCACTCCATGGGCTGCCCAGCCCCATGGAGCACAGTATCACAGCAGGGCAGGCTCCTGCCTAAGTACCGTCCTGGCAGCCCAGCAGGGACAGCCATTGGCTCTCTCTGTGCGGAGGAGCTTGGCACAAAGGGACACTGGCCAGGCATAAGCCTATTGACCTGGAGCAGCCTGATGTTGGCCTTGCTTTAGCTGGAGAGTTCAGCACTGGGTAATCACAGCAACTTAGGCACAGCCTCTATGCCCAGCAAATGCTATATTTAATGTGAATAAAATAATTACAGGCATTGTACTCACTGTAGTTAGAAAGGAAGAAGACTGCACCTTTGGTGTATGTTACCACTAAGGAGCAGTGTTTTCTTTAAATTCTTTTTCTTGCTCTAGAGCAGGGGTGTCAAACTCATTTTCACTGGTGGCCACATCAGCCTGCCGTTTGCCTTCAAAGGATCGAATGTAAGTTTAGGACTGTATAAATGTAACTATTCCTACATTTATATAGTCCTAAAATTACATTCAGGTCTTTGAAGGCAACCGCCAGGCTGATGTGGCCACCGGTGAAAATGAGTTTGACACCCCTGCTAGACTGTGTAGACTTTTTGGAACTAGTCATGGCAAGAGAGGAGAGGAGAGGAGAGGAGAATTTGAATCAAATTCTACATTGGGCCCCAGCAGCACTCTGGGGCCAGAGCCTCCTCCCCACCCTGCTGCCAGCTGGGTCTCTGCTTGGGGCTAGAGAGAACAAGAAGCAGGGGTGCATCTCATGACTGCCTAAGAGTCCTCTTCACCAGCAGGATCCTTCTGCCAGCATGAGGAAGAGAAGCAGTCTGTTTTTATGTTTGGCTTTGTAGCAACAGAAGGACCCAGAGACAGAGAGACCTATGATGACATTTTTAAGCCCTCCATCAATGACCAGCAGCCTCAGCAAGTTAAACTCCTATTTAAATTGACAGCAGACACTGAACTGGCTCATGATGATCAGTTTGTTGCAGCTTGTGTATATGAGGGATGGATTCACCTGAACACATCTGTGGGTTGCAGATGGAGTGAACACTTTGCCAAACTTCAGGAGACCTTGGGAGGTTGGCTGTATGCACAGAAGGAGCAACAAATTCAGGAGCTTTTGCAAAATAGCACCCACGATAACAAGCTCTTTTCCATGTTTTTTCTAGGGCTGTGCAACTCTCAGCATATGAAGAACAAAGCTACCCTGTAAATGCTAATAACATCCAGCAGGAAGGCTAATTCAATAGAGCATGGAATAAGTGCATGTAAGGGGGAGAGGAGGGGCATGAAGAGATTCTGCACAATTTTTGAACCTGGGCAGATCAGATGTGCTGAAGCAGCTCGTTGCATCCAGGAGGATGCAGCAGCTGAGCGGATGATTAATGAGGCCCCAGCTTGTCTGTGCTGAACACTCTGAGAAGGAGTGGGCAGGGATATGTCTGTGGAAGCTGGGGTGGAGGTGCAGGGAGTCAGCCTTAAAATTTGGCACCATTTGGCAGCTTGCTGTTTGCTCAGCCTTGGCAATTCCTCCTTGTTCAGGTTACTATGAGTATGGACAAGAGGACTGCAACCACTGATTTTGGAAGTCTCTTAGATCAAGAATTTTTATCACTAAAATTATTTCTGGATTTTAAAAAGAGAATACATTTCACAGTAGCTCATAATGGACCTGTCAACAAACAGATTATTTCTCATGCTCATTGAAAAACAGTGGTGACAAAAACCGGTGAGCTGGCTAAGTTGAAAGGAAGATGAAAGATTTTAACATAATATAGCATTGACCTTGAGGATAGAAGAGCAAGAAATGTGCCCTGGCAAGTTCATAGGGCATAAGGAAAAGGAGAGAGAGCATGCTGACCAAAGCAGTTCAATGGTGATGGGAGAACCATAGCAACAGAAGCAGATCTAGGCAATAAAGCAAGGCCTGCCCGGGTGAGGTCTCTCAGGGCAGGGAGATGACCAAACAGGACTGAACCAAGCCCAGGCAAAGAAAATCTGCCTGAAATCAGCTGACACTTGCTTCAGAAAATGGTCTGGTGGAGGTCAAAGCAACCTCTTAACTCAGTGCACAGAAACCCTGACATGACTGGTTTTCTCAGAGCCAGAGCTGTTCTTAGGCCCAGCAAAAGTTATAGCAGCATTAATAATCACAATGCTTGGCTCTAGCCCTAATGTCCACTTAAATGCATCCTGTTCTGCAAGATGCTGGGTCCTGCTTACCTGTGCCATTTTATTGTCCAGTTTCTTATGCAAGTAATCTGATTAGACTATGGCAGATAAGAAACACACAGTATTTCTCTGCCACAATGATAATTAGTTTTCTCATATGATTTTGAAATAATTCATACACTCTTTTCTCCTCTATATTTATAGATGCCAGGCTTTTAAACCCAGAAGGCATAGGGTAATTCTTAATTCAACTTGACCACCTGTTGAAGCAGGCTGTCCAGACTGTCTTACCAACAATCTTAGTTTCAGACCAGCAACATCTGTTTGAGATCTGCTGCCTCTAACTGTTTTCTTTTTTCTCCTAGTCAGAGTCTACTGCAAGAACTGATACAACGAGCAGGTGCAGATTAGAGCATACTCAAGCCATCAACAGACTGTGGGCCTTTGCAGGTTTAACACTATTGAAAGGCTTCCTTGCCTGGTGACTCTCCTGGTTCCCATCAGTTCTGCTTTCCACCATCATCTCAACCAAGAACTTGCCATAAATAAACTCAGGACTGCAGTAACAAACTGCTCAGCAAACAATATGCTTAATGTGAGGTGTTTTACTGTTAAGAAGGCTTCAACGCATTGGTAATGATGCTAACCTTGTGATCTTTGTCAGGGACTACCTTTGGATGGAGGCTGGAGGTATCGTAGGTAATGGCACAGGTGTCTTCTACTTTCTGCCATGAAGGTTACTACAGATTTCCATTCCCACCTCCATGTCCAAAGAGGATACGGTATTTTGGTCTTGCAGGAGGACTGTAAGAACTAAATCATTGAAGTTTCTGAAAAGCTGATCCACAGTGCTGATGAGCACATACATACATCCAGCAGGAATTTAGACACATGGGGTAAAACCTTGGTCCTCTCTGAAAACAGGGTCAAAACTGCTCCATGACTTCAGGGCATCCAGGTTTTCTCCTTTGGTGCAAGCAGGATACACAGCCTTTAGTTTCAACCAGAGGTAAGTCTGGCTCTCTTACAAGGACAAATGGGAAGATTGATAGACCCAGTGTAGGTATTGAGTACCAGAACGTGGTATTGGTAGATTGTAAAAAATTTGGTGAGCACAGGATTTAATTGTATTTGCCTCTCTGTTGCTAGCAGTCTTCACCCCACTGTGTGAAATAAGATAGTACTGATGCTGTTCATCTGCAGTGGCAGCAATCTTTCCCCAGCTATGCAGGCTGGCACTGTAATTATGAACACTGCTTTTTTTACACTATGCTCTGAGAGCTCACAATCACTAACCACTGGTGCTTACTTTTCTTCCGTTCCTTTCTTTAATGAGGAATTAGCCTATACAATGGTGGACCCATGGTGAATATAATTTTTCAGGTGGATACCTATGTCATAACATTCAATTATTATAAAAGCTGCATTAACTGAGTTAAATTATTAGGAAATATTTCCTGGTGTATGAAGTGGCAGCTGTCCTGGGTAGAGGGTAATTTTCCATGCTCACGGAAAGCATATGGAAATGCAGCATAGGTCCTCCCTGGAGAAATATCACTGGCGGTCTCTACTCAACCTCTTAGACAAGCTCTCAGGCTTAACGAGTAATCTTAAGTCTACATATGCCAGCATGCAAAAAAGCCTCAAAACGTGAATCTGGGGCTAGGACCCTGACCTTTGGGAAATGCTGGCACAGGTCCCCCAAGTGCTGGCTCCCTATGCAAAAGTATGTGAATATAGGAGGAATCAGGATTTGAGTCCTGATCTTGCTTTGTCAGTGTGAAAGACATTCAGACAAACAACCACAGACACTTTGTGTTTCACAGTGTCAAACTAGATAACATGGCCCTCTTCTTCCTCTTGCTGCCCCACCATATTGCACATGCAACCAACAAAGCTAGTTGCAACAAACATGCGAGTATGACAGTTTCACTTGGATCTAATTCAGATTCTGCAACAATGATGTAGAATAATTTTGTGGACTCTTTTTTTCCTGTGGGCTTTTGGCTTCGTAGTTTTATGCATGTATTTGATCTCTTCTACTCTTGAAATACTGTCCGAAAGTATAAGAGACGTTAGTGTAAAGATAGATGGGAGATCTGAAATGTGTTATCAACACTGCCTTGTCACCCACCATCTGGGTAAACTAACATGTAATAGAAATGTAAGTTCAAGCCAAAAATCTGTTTAAATTATTCCAGATTTGCCTCTCTGATTCTTACAGACAAGGCCGTATGGCAATAACTACACAAACAGAGTAGTTTAGTTTCTCTTTTTATAAACAGACTGCACAGGGGTGTTCCAGAGCCAGTAGGTCAAGTTTCCTGAGTTTAGAAACCTGAGCAGAGAAGATGACTCTCAAGGGTCCCTTTCTGTTCTTGTCCGAGCAGTGAGGCTGAGATAGGCCACTGGGTTGCAATATTAACACACTGTGCCCAACTTCAGACTTTGAAGGTCTCTCAGAAGTTTCAGTTAGCAGGGGAAGAAGAGGTCGTCCTGTGCTACATAGGCACAAAGCATCATCTCCTCCTCTGAACTACAGTGACTGCCCAAACGCTTGTAGGTACTGTTCAAGAGCTCGCACGATCCTGAGATCTTGGCTTGCTCATCAGTCACATTTGCCTGTGGTACTGGCATGAGGCACAAGGGATGCCAGCTGCGGAACTCACTGCAGCGGGTGCTGATCTCTGGGGAATTTCCTCCTATAGACCTTATATTTAGCTATATAGAGAGAACAATGCAAACCATTTTACTGGGCACTTTCTTGGTCACTTAGCTGGATGCCATCTGTCTGGAGAGATGAAGACCACCCAAGGTAGCACAATATTTTAAACAACACTTGCATATTTCTTTGTGCTGGGTGCCTGCATTGTACTGGGCATACTGCAGTGGTGGGCCCTGACTCCATCCTGCAGTTGCATTCTTTCATGTTGTTGGGACATGGGTTGGATTGGCTGTGGGTGCAATCGAGGCAGGCTTACACCGAGCCCTCAGCAGCATCTCACTCACCTGCTGCTTAATCTGTAATAGCACCCATTAGTGCTTTCCAGTCTCTGGGAAGTGAGGAGGGTGATCTCAATAGAGAAAGCCCTTCCAACCCAAATTATCCTCTGGCACTCTAAGATCATGCCGGGATGACATGGCTTTTGAAAGAACTGAGATTATTCCCAATGTATGCTGGGCAAAGTGCTGGGGAAAACAAACAAACAAACAAAAATATAGGCACCTAAATTTACATTCCTAACCTTTAGGTAAATAAAAGTGACCAAAAGTCCCAAACCCACTGAGGTAAATGGGCTATCTTTTCTTTTAAACACATCACTTACTTTTCACTGCTCACCTTGGTCTTTAATTTGATATATTCTTCTGGTTTTTTCTTGTAACTTAATAGTGAGGAAATACAATTTATTCAGAGGAGGTGAGCAGAGAGAAAGGCTTTTCCATAAAGCATCAAGTGTAGAGCTGTTTAAAGACTTAAAACATATATAGTAATTTAAAACAAACAAACAAACAACCCACAAACAAAAAAACAAACCAATGAGAAAACCACAATCAAAAAACCATAACAGCACCACCATCCCCAAACACACAACTCACAGACAAGAATTATAAATCCTACACAAGTATCCAAACAGCCCAGTGCTTACAGCATTTGTGTCAGGTATGGGTAAACCAGAGTTAAGACCTTTACTCTTTCTAGTTCATTTTACGGCCAATGTTTGTAAATATATTTGTTTTGGCATAGAATAGACTGAGTGCAAGCCAAGATCAGATGTCTGCTAGGGGATCTGGGTCTGAAGGACAGCTGGAGGAAAAGGCCAGGTTTGTTGTCTAGCCTTCATCCAGAGGCACACTCATTTGAATCCTGTACCAGACATAGTTGGAATAAAATGACAGATCTGAGCCCATAAACCCAAGAACTGAAGAAAATTCAGTTACACTGGCAAAGCATTAGTTTCCCTGAAACAAGCACATACTCTGGCCAACAGAATTTCGTTAGCTGTATAAGATGGAGAGTCTTTTCAGAACAGCTCAGGGTACAATTCTCAAGTGGAAATGAAATATTTTAATGCATTTTGTTCATATATTTTTGAGAAAGGGTCCTACGTTTTTCCTTTGTGTCAGATTTTTGCCTGCTCTTTTCCTTCCCTGCTGCAGCCTGCAAAGATGCGCCGTCATGGTTTCCTCTCTGCTGTGGAGGTGAAGCAGGGGCTGGGGCTGGGGCTCTGCCAGCAGGTCACACAGACACAGCAGGTGCTGTTGCAATTCAGCTGTGGACTGAAGCAAAGGTTGGGTGTCCTGCCTTGTCAGGAGTCATTCCTGGGGGCCTTTCTGTAACAGCAGATGTATAGAAGGCAGGAAAACCACTGTCCTTTCTTTGCAGGCTAAACAACTCGTTTCTGTACAGCCTGGAACAAAACTCTGCAAGAGCATCACTTGAGAGCCTGCACAAGTGCCATTCCTGTCACAGTGCTGAATTCTTCAACAATAATAAAGTAATGAACAGAACCGTTACTAACCCTTACATGTTTAGTGGAGCCAAAATAGAAAACTGACAGGGAAACAAATGTTCTTTTCAGACTTCTGAAGGAGCACTACAGGCAGTGGGGAGCAAACAGCAATATTACAGGCTAATAACAATGCTACTTGAGGACTCCTTTAAAGTAATAAATATGTTTTTAATAAGACTATTTCCTCATTTTGGGAGCTCTGGGTTTGCATGCAGATATAATTTTATATGCAGAGTGTGGCTGTGAGGGTGCAGCTGAAATATCTGGGGACTATACAGATGGGAAGGGCTGGATATGTAGGGGAACAGCCTCCCCTTAGAAGGGATTTATTCTGAATTCTTGCCCAAAGATAAGTAAGAGCAGAAAAGCTGCCCATCTCCCAGCCCCTTCCCCATTCTCTGCCTTCCCCAAAGGCGAATGTGTGCTTTGACAGGGCAGACCATCAGCAACCTGGCTGTGCCTCCCAAATCATGCTGTGGGGTACAGGCTGTTTCCCACCCAGAGCCTCTGCGGGGGTCGGGGGGGACACCCAGGCTTTGGGACAGCCACGAGGAGTCAGAGAGTGATGCCACAGTGGCAGAGTCTGATGGTCCATCTGCATAGGGCCCCTGCTGCCTGTTTCTCATGGATCTGTAATAAAATTAATAACATGTCACTGCACTGTCAGGTGAGGGAGACAGTGGGGAAGGGCAGGCAGACTTCTGGTATGATTATCTTGTCTTCCCATGCTTTATGCCTTTTAGTAAATAAACCTAATAAGATGCTGGGCAGCAATTCAAACTGTCACGCTTCACACATCAGAATAATTCAGCTAGAAATAGAAAGTGTTCAACCCCCATTAGAGGCAGCGCCCTAAAGAACAGGCTGATTTATCTTTTTTTTGGCTTGTAATTTATTTCAAATCAATTATGCACTGCCAACAGAAGTAGCTTTGTGCCAAGCTGTGATCTGCTTTTCTCTCTAAGACATCCTGACCGTTTTACTTCTTCTCAGACTGCTTGTTGGCAAGTTCCCATTGACAGCAAAGTCTCAAATATGTGAAGAATTCACATGGGGCACTTTGTCCCCAGTATGGCAAGTTAATTCTCTTCACTGCATAAGGTCCTGGATCAGTTCTCCCCAAAGTCCTTTCCTCTCAAGAGTGATGCTAATTATGGCTGGGCTTGTTCTGTCTGTCTCTGAGCAGGAATGTGTTTGGAGTGGAAGGTGACTGTCCCACTGATGCCCATTACCACCAGAGTGACCATGCATGCACTGACCCTTACTCCTTGGCAGAGATCAGAGATTCAGAACTCACAGATTAGCCTCATCTATAACAAAAGAGGTGCCAAGGAATGGAGCAGAAGTGTTGACATCATGGTCCAAACCATGGTGGTGGGAGGCAGGTTTTCATGTTCAGTATACATCCACATGCTCTGACGCCAGGTGGGAAGTTCCTCCAGAGAGAGAGAGATCCTCTCTGCATTGTCAGGCTGCTCCTACCCCGCTGCCTCTGTCGCCGCATTGTCATGGTAATGTGTCTGTTTCAAATGAAAAGTGATCTGGTTTTTTTTGTTACTGAATGAATTCTCTGAGCCAAATTCCATATTGCTTTGCTCCTCATATTGCCACTTGCACAAAAGATGAAACATTTTACACCTAAATTGCATCCTGCTGAGACGGCACAGATAATGTCGGCAAGAGAAAAGCAGGGCAGTTGGATACATTGCTCACATTTAGACAGCATTTTTGAGCTCATGCTTCTGTGAAGCAGAGATGAAGAGCCCCCAATGAACCCCCCTGCAGCTCAGCTCCCTGTCCAGTGTGATGGTTTCTTGCCTACCCCAGCTCTCATTGCACAGTACCCCTTCTGTATCCAAGTTTTCACTAATCAGATCTGCAATTCACAGCCTGTGCCAGAAGTTGCTCACTCCATGCCATTCAAAGTGTTGCTGAATTATTTTGATTCTGTTTTTTTGATCATTTGCAAACACATGGGGGAACAGAACAGGTTTTATTTCCCCCATCGCACATTTCCATCATCTGTCCCATTTTGAAAGCTTGTTGCAGCACACATGGAGATCTTTGTTGGAGGGAGCTGATGGTAGCTGCCATCTCAGGAACCAAGGTGGGCAATAGCCCCTCTGCCAGGCTGAAGCTGGAGGTTTTTTACATTCTTTTTGCATGATGCTGGAGCCTGAAGGGAAAGGCATATCACTAAGAGATTGAGCTAAAGGCCAGCACATCCAGGAATCTGATCCTAATGGGGATCTGAGTAAGTGGAAATGTTAATTGATTCAGTGATTGAGCTGGCTAACATTTCTGTCATTAGCAAGGATGGGCAAGAGATGAATCATTCTCAGTGGCTGGCTCTGCCCCAGGGATGGGGGGCTGCAAAGCCGGTCCCTGGTCACACTGTGGTGACAGGACTGTGCATGTGAATTTACTCAGGTGGACCTGGAAGAGCTGGCATGCTACGTTGAACCATCTCTGCCCTCTGAAGCAAGGGAGGAGGGCTGGTGACAGGGCACTTGTCTGCCCTGGTTGCCCTCCAGAGGGGACAGGAAGGCTCTCCGGAGGGCCTGGCATTTCCCAAGGGAACACAGAGCCCTCGGGTACCTACTGCTCTGGAGGAGGTGACTGCGAGCAGGAGTCTGCGTGCCAGGAGGCACTGAGCCTGCTCTACTTTTGAAGGGTGGTATTTAATTACTTTGCTGAATAATAACATTACCTGTGTGTATCCTTTGCTAACACATCTTTGCCTGCCGTAGAAGACAAAGTGATTCTTAACCACATCAATGGAGCAGTTCAGGTATCAACAGCTCACTGTGTCAGTTACAAACCCTGACAGATTCTCTCTGTGTGTGTTTGTATGCCATTTCACCTGCAGGAGAATGTCAGTATCTTTCCTTTCTAACTTTCTAGCTAGTGTTGCTTCTGCAGAGTCTTTCTGTGAGTTTTACAAACAAACCCAGCTTGTAAAGACCCTTCTGCGCTCTTTCAGCACTAACATGGGCTGTGACCGAGTTTCCTTCCTGGTGCAACAGGACCAGGAGGTGCAGGAATGGAATGCAGAGCCAGCCAAGGTGACTGAGAGTCACTCAGGGCTTCTCACACCAGTGTACATGTGCCTCTGCAGCTGGTGCATGAACACTAGCTCATCTTTCTCAGATTTCATACTGTCATAGAAACATAGAACAGTTTAGGTTGGAAGGGATCTTTAAAGGTCATCTAGTCCAATCCCTTGCAATGAGCAGGGACACCTTCAACTAGATCAGGTTGCTCATGAGCCCCGTCCAGCCTGGCCAAGTATGTCTCCAAGTATGGGGCATCTATTCCAGTGGGAAACCTCTTCCATTTGAAGAATCTGTTCCAGCATTTCACCACCATCATAATTAAACATTTCATCCTTATATCTAGTCTGAATCTACCCCCTTTTAGTTTAGAACCATTACCCCTTGTCCTATCATTCCTCCATACATGTACATAACTAAACCTATATATGTATATATATGTTGTCTATCTATGTCTTACCTGAAGCTCAGGCAAATACTAGTTTGCTTCCAAGCAATTCTTCTGAGAAAGATCTCCACATTTCCTGGGTTTGCAAGAAAGAAGCTAGACCAGAACAATTTCCTCTGGTCTATTAAGCTGTTGTTACACTTAGGCTGAGATGCTATGAAGTTTGCTCATTTTTTTTAGAGCCCTGTCCTATTATAAAAGCCTGCAGGAACTCAGTGTGCAAACAAGCTTGCATTAGTAAAGTGCTCTTTGCAGTAGGTTTCATAATGTTTCAATGTCCATTTCTGATCGAGAAGCTCTTTGCCACCTCTAAATATACTCACAGAGTCATGCTTTCCTCTTCCTTTCTTTTTAGTTCTTCTTGCTGGAAAAAATGAGGAGGTTTGGGTGTTCTGTAATGGAAGAAAAAAAATCATGTTGAATGACCCTTCCCGAGAGGGTCTTATGGTGGGACAGAGTGAAACAGTTACCCTGGAGGGATGACAGGCTCCAGCAGGCTGGGCATTACCGGCACAGCCAGCGGGTCTTGGGCTTATTTGTGTCTCCAGAACTGGTTCGCTGCATGTCTGGGAGCACTGCACAGGCTCCCTGCATCCCCTTCCCCATGCAAAGACACTGCTGACACACAGCCCCATCAGAGAAGCCCGTGGACAGAAGTGAGCAGTGAGAGCTTACTCTGGTGAGGAATGCTGAGCTGCCTGAACGCCCAAGCAGCGCCGAGGTGCTCCTGGGGAGAGGAAAGCCGTGGGCAAGGCACACGTCACTCGCCAGGTCACAGCAGCCTGGTCCCAGCTGATCCCGCAGAGCTGCACAGCTGCAGGCACCGGCGCCTGGAAACTGAGGAACACTGCCTGTATTTAATTCACCTCCAAACTAGAAGAAAGTTCAGCTCCCTCACATATGTATCTTACTTCTATTTAAGGACAGGTCACGGGGTCATGCTGAATCAGGAGATACCATCCCCGATTCAATGACCAGTGACAAAAGCATGATCTGACCATCAAAGAGTGTTTCCAAGAGTGGGAAGGCATTGATTTCTTCCTGATGCAGATGGAAATCAGCCTTGCCTTGAAGAACAATGATGGCCCTATCTCATAATTATTTCCTAATGAATATAATTTCACATGCAAATCTCATCCATACAAAAATTTAATCCTTTTAAAAGATCTGAATAAGTGACAGGGTCTATAATTTCCTGCTGTGGCAACACCGCAGAGTGTCATCAGGCAGTATGGTGGCTTCAGCACCCGCTGGTCTAATTTGCCTGCACACTGCATGAAGCGTTATCAATGTGCTTGTGGGCATTGCTGCAGAAATAGCCAAAGCTGTGAGTCTACCAGGCAAACAGTGAACTTTGCTCCGCAGGCATCTGCAATCTCCAGGACATTTATAAAACAAGCTTTTCTCCAAATAGCCCATTCAGGAAGTAAAATGCAGCTACAAAACCGTAAGCTGGGTGCTTGGAGATCTGTAAAGGGACCCTGATATGTATCAGAGGAGGGGGATGACCACCAGACGTGTGGGAATGGCAGATCAGGCTGATAGGTGCCAGCTGTCAGCCCATGCTGACCTTGGCTTAGCACAGGGATTGCACAGGACCCTTTGCAGACATCCTTTATGCCATCCTTGTCCAGGCTGAGCCTTCCTAGTGGAAAAATATTTATATCCTTCACTAATTGCTGTCCCCATCCCCATCTGACATATTCTAAAAGAGTTCTTTGGGTTGTTTTGAGGAGACCTATGTTTTCACATTCAATGTTTATATCATCACCTTCTTTTACACGTCACTGAGAAGCAGAAAGAGAGGAAAAATAAACCCAAAGATACGAATTTGGGTAGGAATGATCACTGGCCTTCAGCAGCCTCCAGCTGAATGTCGTCAGCTGACAGCACCCTGTGGGCTGCTTCCCATGTTCCTGCTGGAGATGTCCCGGTGGTCTGCTGAGGACTTTGTGGAGGCAGGAGAAGGAGAGAAAGGCAATCTTCAAGGACTTGTTTGCAGCTTTATGTCCACTATCAAGAGGATTGATTTTAGAAGTTGGATTTAATCTTCAAATAGGTTTTGTATTTAGATAGAAAAAAACCCAAAATCATCTTTCTCAAACACTGTAGCACCAGCTGTCTCTAGATATTTGTGTTCTTTTGCTTGGTGACTCCCCTGTTGGATCACAGTGTGTATGAAACAATACAGCTCACAGCTGCACCCTGAGCTCATGCTGAGAAAGACAAGGGAGGGCTCATACCTGAGGGGATTGCTTTGCTAGGGTTAGGAGCCTGCCCAAACTTGGCAGCCTTCAGCTGCCATCTATCAGCATCAAATCTACCAGTACCAGTTTGCTTTCAATTAAAGTACAAGTGGTATTAGTTTGGATACTGCAAAAAGTAAATCTCATCTGTCTCCCAGGAGACTCCTGTAAGTGAAGTAACCCATCCTGCAAAGGCTTTGCCAGTGACAAACAGAGCATGCCCAATGTTGAATTAAAACCAAAACATACAGATTGCCAAGAAAGAGTATCTTGGACTGGGGACAGGAATACAAAAAGAGAGAAAGAAAAACGCAGAGACCAGGATAGGAAGGCGCAAAGCCAGGAGGCAAGTTAATTTAGGAGACGTGAGCTGCTCTGGGCTGTGTGCCTTCTCGCACAGCACTGTGACTGCTGGAGTTAATGCTGGAGCATAAAGCAGGTTCCTGTGCTACTGCTGAGGAAACCTTCAGGCACAAAATGAGACGGGAGAAGGGGACAGTTTGCTTGGAGCTAATATCTAGGATATCTGCGACCAGGTGAAAAGCTGGAAAGTATTCCAGATGGCAGGAGGTGGCAAAGCAGT
Organism: Nesoenas mayeri; assembly: GCF_963082525.1. NCBI lineage: Eukaryota > Metazoa > Chordata > Aves > Columbiformes > Columbidae > Nesoenas > Nesoenas mayeri. Next base: position 44,177,066 of record NC_137548.1, read on the forward strand.
CTCAGATATTGGGAAACTTCGGATTTGCTGCCAGCCCTGGCCCTTGTAGATCTGTTGATTTATACAAAGTTAAAGCGTGACTGAGCTCTGCTCACTTCAGTGTATTGCCTGGCTTTCTATTAAAAAGCAGCAATTGAGAGGCCAAAGTACAAAGCTTTTTCATGTAAAGGTGATTCATTCAAAATCAACCCAGAATGAGTAACAGCAATAAAATACTGCATCAGAGACCTGTGTGTTAGCCCATGTGAGAACAATTTGGAGGCCAGCATTTCAGCCCCTAACAGATCTGCTTGCAACACAGGGGCACAGGCAGCCTTGTAAAACCAGAACAGGCATTTCTGTGTGGTTTTGTCAGAGAAGGCAGGGCCTAATTTCATACTTTCAAATGTTTTCTTCAAGGCAGAAGGTGAGAATTTTTAAGAACTGCATAGAAAGTCATCTTCCCCACTGGTGTTATGCTTACGTTGTAAATAAAACTACTCTTTCTGAAGGCTACTGCTGGGCTGCCTTTCCTCTCACTGCCTGTCCTCTGGCCTGTCCCTGTCTCTCTCAATGGCATTTATACTCCATGGACCTCAGCATGCAGTCTAAAGGGCAGCATTCCCTGATGTGGCGAGCAGAGAAATAGCTGAGAATCAGAGACAAATTTGATGATTCTTCCATTTCCTGGCCACATTGGTATACTTTCTGTATTCTGCTCTCTCTCTCTCAAAAGCATCAACATGTCTTGGAGGATGCACATTAAGCAGAAACACAACTGCATGGCAGGCACTGGTGGAAGCTATTTTTATGTCAGGCTTAAGAAAAAATGAAAGGAGCCTAAATTTACCATTTTCTTCCTTATCGCAGTTCTTCAGGAAGAATGGTAATTTTACATGGACAAAAGAGAGGAAGAAAGCCTGGGAGAAACAGCTGTTATTTTGCACATATGAATGAAGCATGCATTCAAATCCTGGAGCTACTCTACAGGGGAAGCCAGCCCAGACAGTACACTGAGGTCCTGCGATGCAGGACATGAGTGCAAAAAATACTCGATCATCCTCTGTATTGGAAACTATCTACTTTACAATCTAGAGATGCTTTATGATGACCTTCCCATAGGGTTTATGTCTCCAAAAGTAGTCTTGCTGCTTAACAGCAGAGCAGCCTGTAGGCTCCCAGGGATCTCTGGTTTTCCATCAGAGCACTGAGAGTGGAGCATTAGCCCTGTTTCAGACTATTGCTCCCAGCAGAAAGATGATAGTTTGCCAATCCCCCAAATCACTCTTAGCAGTAGTATTAAGTAAAGCATTAAGTTAAAAAAAAAAAAAATCTCATTGACTTTACTGCAATGCAAGGCCTGATGAATGAGTTACCATATTTAGAGACAGACTCCTGTGGTCTTGCTGCAAGGCACTTGTGCTCCTTGGTTATGTAGCTAGTTACTCCAACTCAAAAAGCCTCAGAGTAAAGTCTTTTCTTCCAATAGCTTCCCAAAGCTGAGTCCTATTATTGTGCCAAGCTTTTTCTACTTACTTACCCTCTTCTAAAGTTCTGGTTGTGCAGAAAGTAACATTCCCTAAACATTTATCCAGCAGGCTTTCTGTGGAGTATATTCCTACCGTTGGGACCACCTGCAAGCCCTGTTCCTGATAACTGAACCACTTAGCCCTTCTGCTCTGCTAATGGTATGCTGCCTGACACAGTTCTGCCATTTTCAGGTAAAAATGCCTGTCCCAGGTGGGTAGATCTCAGCAAATCTTACCTCCTTATGCTCTATAAATAGCCTTTGAAACCTGCTTCTTCCTAGCAAACAGATGGGTAGAATCAAATTTAGTATCTATAAATGGATGGGAGCTTCTGTTGCTCAGTCCTTAGAATTGATTGGTCTGCTTGGGAAACAAACATCCATGTAAAGACGACGGATATCCCAATGCCTGATAGAGACATGGTGATACACGTTTGAGGTTGCTAGGAATGGAAAGTTCTTAAAAAGAGCATGCCAGATTTGGGGGAAACTATAAAATACACAATCAAGGTGTGGAGATGGTTTGCATCTACTCTGGATTGAAATTATAATTTACCTGAAATGATATAATTGTGTCCAAATAACATCACTGCTGTGTGCACTCCAAGTTCCCAACAAGCAGCAAAATCCAACCAAGAAGATGGGCAAATCTCTGTGTGATTATCTTGTGCTGGTCTATATCCTAGACAGTTCCTGTAGAAGTTGATTTAAGACTAGATCTAGGGTCAGTATAACACACATTTTTGTGCAAGGTGTGCAAGGCAGGAAGTGAGTATCTCAAACAGCTCTGGAAAATACATGCTCAGTAGATGCTGAGGGATACGCACCTGTACCTAACTCCTTGTCATTTAGCCATGATTGTTTTAGGTAATGATGTGATGTGATTTGATTGTTTGCAGTTCATATAATTGTAGCACTTGTATCTCCATTGTTCAAAATGCTTCCTTGTGGGAGAGATGGTTCTTGTAAACGACACAATTTATTCTTCCATGACAAATCTTAATAAAAAAAAAAACAACCCTGCTAAATATAGTGTGGCTGGTGGATCTTAAATAACTTGCCACTGTTACATGCTGTACTGGAAGGAATCATTTGTGACACTCAGATTCACCATTTTGGTACATTCACCACTTGAGTATAGGATACATTAGAGCAGGATCAGGCTGCACTGATGTAGAGGGAAAGTTGAATGACAATACTTACAGGCTGTTTGTGAAACAGGTGGGAAAGGGCAAAAATACATGCATCTAGCTCTAGGTAGCTTACTTTAGCTGCAAATCCATGGCATGTACCATCTCTGTCTGGATGCAAAATACTCTCTTGAGACAGTAGCAAATTGTATCCCTAAACCATTTTAGAAGGGAGCATCTGCCCATAAGAACAGGGTAGTAGTTTATGTAGTTACACGTCCTAGTAGTTGCCATGCTGGATAAGGACATCAGTTCATCAAAACCTCTCTAGCCTGCCTCTAATGAAACAATTTTATTTTCCTATGGCATTAAATTGTCAGCTTTGTTTCCCATATCTAATGTCTTTGGAGAAAATTAGTTTAACTCACCATAAAACATCATGTTAATTACAAACAAAATTAAATGTAATATACATTTACTTCATTGCCTTTTGTCCATCAGACTGTGGGTTGCACTGTGTATGGTTCAGAAGTTTGGTTTAGAAAAGCATCTCTGATGCCACAGAACTATGAAAATTAGAGAAGCTTGTTGGAACATGGTTAGACTTTGATCCTTGACAGTGCAGACAGTAGATCTTACCATCTTTATTTCACTTTTTCTGAGCCTGAAACTGACTCTGGGAAATGCCATGTGAGAATGTTCTGGCCAGCTTACTAGTAGTCCGTGCTTCAAACTAAGCTGGGAGTATCAAAAGATCAGACTCCGAAATGAAAGTCAGTACACTTTGTCCTTCCTGTCAGCAAGGTCACCTTCATCTTTTCCCATGAAGGACTTCAGGAGTTGACTCATCCATATTCATAGCTTCACCTGGGAAATTTAGCCCATGGGAACCCTGCAGCTGCAGTTCATGCCCTGTCAACCTGGTGCATCACACATCCTGCTCTGACACATGTTCATTCATTCTTTCACTTCCAGATCATATCCCAAGGTCAGAGTCTGGACATGTCCAACTTACCACATTAGGAACAAACATATTTGTCAACATTTCCCTTTCTGAGGGAGCTTTTCATATGAGAGAAATTCTCAAATTGGAGTTCACTACTTCATACGCTTGATGGGAAGCAGTCTGCTGTTGTTGCATACATCTCCACCTCCCCAGCTGACACACAAGCATTGCTGTCCTTCTGTGGTGAAAGAAGAGGAAACTGTTTATTTACTTGCCTGACACACCGGGTCCACAGACAGACTTGTCAAGGAAAAACTTTTAGCTATATCTGAGGATCCAGAAGTGAAAGAGGTAAGAAGGAGAAGGATGGATCAAGCTACCTGATTCAGAATAAATTTGAGAGCCACAGAGTATCCTCATTTCCCCAATACCAAAATGCTGTCAAGCCACAATGTAGAAGAAACACCCTGTTTTAGTGATAGGTGACATCTTGAAACTAACCTACTAACCAAGCTGATGAACACGTGTTGTCTCTCAATGTAGTAAGACCATTGCACATGTTCTCACCATGCACAAAAGACATGCCAGGTCCTTGGATTTTCATGGTAAGGTATATCTATTTGTGGTTCCTCCAGCATCCTCTCCTGAGCGATTCCTTGGAAAACAGCATGTCAATACTACTAATTTGTTTGAGAGTGTCCTACCATAAATAGTTGCCTTTTTGCTCATGTGATTATCAGGCATCTTCCATGAACCAAGAGGACATCTGGATCAAATGGTCCACAGCCTGTCTTTAACAATATATAAGAAGAAAATTACTCCCCAGTAAAGCTGTTCTAATGTGTCATACGCACAGACTGACAGGAAGGTGAGACATCATTAAGTGCACTGTTCTTTAACCATCTTCACGTTCAAGGGTCCATGTGCCTACTGACTCACCTGTTTGTTTTCTTCCTCCAGCACCTTTTGGACTCTCACCTACTCCAAGATATTGCTGCTCGAGACAGAGATGCCTGGGAAGTCTCTGTTACATTGACAGACTCTGCTGCCTTTCCTCTCATCCACCCTTTCTTGCCCAGGCTGCCTTAAAGGTTCGTACAGTTACGTGCTTTTTGGCAGCCTGTAGCACATGTGGCCCCTTGGTAGAAGGAAACATAGTGGTATTTTGAACTTAAACTGAGTTGACAGCATCAGTGCTTAGACAAGAAAGATGCATGTGGGGAGCAGACCAGGCCACGTGGTGATTCCCAGGGACTTCCATGCTGACAGTATGAGTCACAGCCCCATCCCTTTCCATTGCTCTGGGCACAAACACTACACTCCATGCTGAGTGCTGAACCGTGAGCATCAAAGGGCTTTAACATCTCAGGGCTGAAGCCACGTGCAGGAATGCTGCTGCTATTGCTATAACATCATTTGGGTCTGATTAGACAAGCAATTTATTAAGACACCACCACCTACCTACACAGTATTTTCTACCAGTAATAGGTCAAAATCTTAAATCATGAGGGAATCAGTAAGCAAAATCCCAAGGTTAAAATGGTGATAAGTGAGCTCTGTTTCTTGGCAGATGTATCCAGGCCCTATGCACAAATGTCCCATGATATGTCATGGCCAAATCACAGCCTACTCATCACAATGTTCTCAGAGAAAGAGTTAGATCAAGGAAATACATTTATCCCTTCAGTCCTTCCCTTAAATCAGAGGTGAGAGACACTGCCTGTGCAGTAGGCAGCATCTGTTTCTGCCCTGGGGAGAGAAATAAAAGTGTAATTAGTTCCCCCCAGAGCTCCCAGAACCACTGGCTCCTCAGCAAAGCTGTCAGGCATTGCCAGGGCTGGTATAGCCATCCACAGCATCCCGGAGGAGGGCTTCTCTCTTTGGAGAGGTGATGGCCAGGCTTGGGGAAGCAGCACATGGGCAGAGCCCCAGGCAGGTCCTCCTTCTCAGCCATGTGCAAGCCAGCCCCAAAGCATGGAGAAATACAAAAGGGATAAGGGTACAACTGTCTGCTGCCCTTAGGGTCTGCCACTGTCCCAGTGAACAGCCCTGTGAAGCAGCATTCCCAGGGATGGTAAATAGAGCCAGTTGCACCAGAGGGCTTTGAAGGCAGGTGGAGATGGCCGCTTTCTGCTCTGTTAGGTGAGAGCTAACAGGGAATCCCCTGGGAAAAACTGCGCCTCTGGCCCCAGGTGCTGCATCCACATTTTTCTCCAGATATTTACATTTCCTCGTGTTAATTTCTGGAGCCTATAGCCACGACTGGGAAAGGTGATTAAGAAAGGATAATGTTTTTGCTTACATATTGCAGAATCATTCTCTGTTTCTAAATGCAGTTAGGAGACAACCTCCTCTACTACATAACTTAGTTTTTGCATAATGCTGAAGTTTAAACAAAACATTTTTCCCTAAAACATGAAAGAAACTGGGAGCTACCAAGTACACAACAAGTACAAACCTACTGAAAACAAAATAATTGTATAATTTTTCTTCACATGGCTGACATGTGGCATCAGCATTTGGAACTGGTATTGTCCAGCATAAAGGAAGAGCAGGAATATATGACAGGTCACATACAAGGACTCATCAGCTAATGTAGCCGATTTAGACCGAGGAAAGAAAAAAAAAAAAAAATGTATGTGCTAGAGCACAGCCTTCTTAAATTTGTGCAGATTTCAGTTTCCGAAAAAAAAAATCCAAACAACCCACCCTGTTGGCCATGTTGTTTCCTTCCAGCCTAGCTTGTGGTTTGGCATTTTCTTTCTTTGTGTTTAAAATATTTTCCATGTAGGTTGACAATGGAAAAACCAATTTTGGTAACCATCTTTTCTCACCAGCTAACTCCTGAACGAGCCAGCACAGAGCTCCCACCTTGTACCAGGCTGGCAGCCACTGTGGGAAGCAGGAAGACTTGGGGCTGCAGGACCAGAAACTTTGGAAGTGAAGATGAAGGTTTGTGGCCCTCCAGTAGTGTCTTTGATCACCTGCATGAGGTGGCTGGTGACTGTCTCAGGCTGGGAAAGCTTGCTGCTTGGTTTGTGGTGACAAGGAAACATCTCTTAAAAAGACAGAACATCATGGTGACATCTTCCCGTCTGTCCCTCATTTTGTTCATTGCATTTTTCTGACCCTGTGGGAGAGCTGGCTTGTGGGGCAGCAGCATGACTGATAAAGACCTGGAGGATATCTGTAGCTGTCTCAAAGGGGCCCACACTGCATGCTTAGAAGAATGGCAGTGCATAAGCTCTCGCTGCCATGGAAAAATTAAAAGGACAGAGCAGACTCATCACTTGCGTGATGCCTTGGAAGCTGAACAGAGACCATCATCTTGCTTCTATGGGCCCAGCCAAGTGCAGCTGCATGCCAGCCCCCCAGCTGACACATATTTAGGAACAAGGAAGGAACTATGTAAATACCATCCTCTAGCCCTTTAGGGAGAGGTAAAATAAATCAGAGCACTGACAGCAATGGAGAGGACAACCAAGGCTGGATCATTCTGCTGAGGAGGGTGCTGGTTGGGAGACCTCGGCCACAAGCAGCTCTGTGCCTGGGGACCTCCTGCCTGAGTCCTGCTGCCCGCACACCTTCCCAAGGCAGTCCCAAGAGAGCAGGTGCCCACTGTTCAGCAGCTCAAAACCACCAGCAGCTCCCTCCTCTTGGCAGGGACCACGAGGCAAAAATAAGCCAGGTGGAAGAGACACAGGGCAGTCCTGGTGACTGCAGTAAGTGCTCAGAACACCTGCAGCAATGAGAGGCAGAACTGAAGCAGAACTCACATCAGAGACAGCAGCAAGAAACAGGTACAGGCTGCCACTGCTTGGGGCAGGGGGTTCCTTGTGCTCAGGGAGGGGGACGCTGCAGGGGCTGAGCACAGAGCAAAACTTTGCAGGCAAGCTGCTGCTGCTGCCTGCTCTTTAGAGCCAAGCAATACAGAAAAAGCTACTAGTTTTATTCTCAAAATCATCTGCTGTTAGATATGCTCCTCAGTGTCAACACAACCTGGAACACAGAGAGAAAGGATGAGATGAGCAGGGGACAGGGAAGAGGCCCTGGTGGCCTTGTTAGCTGACAGTCTCAGTAGTGACCACACCCTTCAATTTCTCTCAGCATGATGCTTTACTCATACAGCTATTGCTTTTCGCTTTCCAAATGACATCAGGATGTGAAGCTATTTGGAATGAAGTGAGCAGTGAAACCCACCCCCTCCTACCTCTTTGAGACCAAAAGTGGGGAAAGTTGTGGTTTGTGCTCTTTAATCTCTTTAGGAGGCTTAGCTAGCTGCCTGTTGTAGACTCTTTGCAGGATATATGCATCTGGTGTGTGCAAAGAGGCGAGTGTATCTTTGCAGGAAATACACTTTTCCTCTCCCTCCGCCCCTTTTTTTTAATGATTTCATTCCCAGAGCAAGAAATGGCAGGTGGTTTCACACCACATATGGTCAACTCATAATGTGCATATCCACAGAACTAATATCCTGCTATCAGCAATGTGCTTTCTTCGTGTCAGATTTGGAAAGCGACATAATCCTGGATGAATTGTCAGAGGGAGGCACACAACAGTTTATCTGCCACTCTCCTGCTCTGGCATCACAGTGGTTACGCGCAGCATCGGGCTCCTGCGTGTGTGGGGCTTGTGCTCACAGCATCACTGAGCGCTGAGATTTCTCATACCTTCTGTCAGCTGTCCTAGACCTGGTTTCTGTGCCAGAGCCCAGGGCGGGTGGGGGCAGATATGTGGTGCTTTTCAAGGGGGAGAAATTTTTTTTAAAAACCTGTATTAAAACTGTCAGCCCTCCACAATCCAGTGGTAGAAGCAATGGCTAACACTTCTTTGAGTTCCAATAAAACAGGAGTGCTGTGTAAGCATGTGATCGCTAATCCACGAATTGTTAAAATAAAAGTATTTGTGGGAGATGCTTTGAAGAAGGCATATTTGTGGGAGAGAAGGAAAGGGGTAGACAGCTGTGTCACCCTCACAGCTCTCACATCACAGCAGTAGGGGAAGGTCACTCTCAGAAAAGCATGTGCAGTAGGTACCACTGAGGTAATACACACCAGTGCACCCTTTGCCCGTTTGGAAGGCAGTGGGATGTTGGGAAGACTTGTTGCTCCTAACTCACAGGGAGGCAGCTGAGTGCCCCCTCTGCCACCAGAACTGACCCAGGGCACTGAAGGAACTCTGCTTCTTCCCCTCTGCAGTGCCAGGGCTTGCTGCTGCACTCCAAAAGCACAGTGTTCTGGTTTTGATGGTTTGTTGATCCATCAGTCAGTGCAAATCTGGAGTTTGTCCAGTTTGCATGGTAATTTTTGTTTGACTTGAATAGTCTTGCTGGGAGATAAATTTCTTGCTTGCAGGGCTGTCTGGATCGCTGGAACATATGAGGTTTCTCAGCACCCCCCAGGGCAGTTCCGAGGGAAGAAGCGGAGAAACAGAGCTAACTTAATTAGCTAGCAACTAGCAGCAAATAAACATATCTGACAATGAGCGTTGCCTCCTTTGCCTGCAAATTGTAGAGGAAACAGAGAAGCTGAATTTGCCATTATTCAATTTCTTAATCTGGGAAATATCAGATATATTCTTATTTGATGTTGTAACATTTCTATCTATGAGAAGCAATATTTGTGGATGCACTTTTTGGCTTTACTGGAAATGTTTGGAAATTGCAGGGGTTTGTTTCAATGCAAAAAAAATTAAAATATTTGTGGAAGTGACAATGAATCAAAAACCCCTTCTATTTGGCCAGCTTCTGGAGAACGAAGAGGTAGAATGTGGGTATGGGCTAAGTGGAGAGCTGCTGTAACTCAGCATGGGAAAGGGAATCTGCTACATGTCCACAGAGCCAAACAGATGGAAATATGATTTATATAAAACCCATGGAGCAGAAGTCAAGGAGCAATCTGGAAAAGGGAGGGAAGATCCAGGAGGAGCATTAACTGATAAGCTCTGTTTAGTGCCTTGTAGCTTGAGAGTACTTTGTGAGTCCTAATGAAGACTCACAATGGCCTTCTCAGATGACAGCTATAAATGCCATCCTACAGAGGAGATGTCCTGTTCTGCCTGAAATAACCCCATGCTGTAAAAGCACACATATATATACAACAAACAAAACAGGGAAATGCAGCCCCAGCCAGCAGGAAATCCTCAGATGCATCAGGGGAAGCGGACTGTGCTAGCGAGACGATTCATGCATTATATCACTGAATTCAAGGCAAAATATAACCCAAAGGTTACATATGACAGGGAAAGGCAAATAATATCCTTTTAATAAGCACTGCTGGTGAGCGTGAAGGGACACAGGAAAGCACAGAAAGAACTATGTGCTTGATTTTCACTTTGACTCTTTCACAAACCACAGAGAAATTTTTCTTCATTTTTCTTTTTCCCCATTACAGTTTTGCGGAGGGCACACCTTACCTAGCGTGGCTATCAAACGCAGTGGTCACCAGCGGCTTGGAAAAGCCCTCGGGGGAATTCACCTCTCCTGGGACATGCCCTCATGGCAGGGCCTCTGCCTGTCCCCTGGGAGCACCCTTCCCCGCTCTGTGCCTGCCCCCAGCTGCCGCTGCGCTGCGGTGAGGGAACAGCTGCAGCACCTGCAGCCCCAACACCCACGGGCTGGGCTTTCCCAAACCACCAGCAGCAACGGGGAAGACAGAGGCTCCTTGCTCCTTCTGGCTGCGCAGGTACATGCTTTTTCTCTTCCTGAGCCATCCTGCCCTGGTGCTTCTCCTTTAGCTTTCTAATTCACACACAGGTTAGCCTTTCCTCCTGGTTTATCATCTTCTGGTAGTTTCCATTTCAGTAAACCCTGTCACACTCTTCTGTTTGTTGCCTTTTGCAAGTGGAGGAGCATTTTTCCAGCAGATCCCCTCGCCTGTCAGGTATCACTACCATTGTCTGGATGGCTTCACCGACAGCATATGGTGGAGGCATTTTCTGGACAGCAATCCAAGCACTGAGGAGTGGCTTTTCAGGCAGAGAGGTCCAGGAGCACAAAGATCAGGGAAAAGTATTGCTACTTTCTTCCCACACATTTTGTCTGTAGGTTTGACTCACATCCAGCTGTCTTCCACCTTCTAGCACTGTCAAATTTAATGTAGCCTAGTGTCATCCCTGAAACAGGGCAGACTTGTTATTGTGCTGACAACACACTTCCAGAGAGATGTAATATCCAGCTTTCAGGTAAATAGCCAATAAACTCAGGTCTTTGAACAAATCTCAGATGCTCCAGGCAACAATCCTCAAATAGTGGCACAGATATTCATGGACCACAGATACTCTCTTAAAATTGCAAATTAGGAAAACAGACCCAGAGGGGCAGATTTTCTTCCTTCTTCTGCCATGTTCCACCAGCTGAGCCTCCAGATCAGGTGATGTGTGAACAACTCTTCCCAAATCGCAGTGGACAGCATGTGGCTGAGCTGAAGTGGGTCCATCTGAGGGGCACTGGCAGGCTGCTGCATGTGATGCACAAGGAAAGGCTGAAGGAGTGGGGCTCCTGCAGCCTCGGGATGTGAAGGCTTGGGCGATTTCTCACTGCTGACTTTAGCTACCTTGTGGGGTGAGGCATAGACAGGCTCCTCTCAGGGTAGGGAGAGGATAAGAAGCAATGAGGACAAGTTCCAAAAAAGGGAAATTTTAGCTACATATGAAGAAAAACATTCTTCCCTGTAAAAGTGGTCATGCACCGGAAAGGGTGCCCAAGGAGGATGCAGCATCTCCACCTGTGGAGATACTGAAAGTTCAGCTGGACACAGCCCTGAGTGGCCTGATCTGTCAAGACAGCTGTACCTTCAGGAGGAGGTCAGCTCAGATGACTTTTCCAGGTCCCCACAAATGACCAAAAACCATCCTGTGAGATCCATTGGGGCAAACACACAGTATCACAGTATCACAGTAGACCCTGGACTGGAGTGAAGCCAATGACTGATGGCAAAAACTCCATCTTCTCATTCTAGTTTAATTAGTCATCCAGGCCTACAACAGAAATATTGTAATCTAAGTTCACCAACAAAATAATCTCAAAACCGAACAAGTTTAAAAACAAAAACAAAAACAAACCTCGGGAGACACTAACACAAAGTATCAAGACATCCTTTCTTGTTCTTCCTGTGGTTACAGTTCCAGTGACAGTGAAGAAACCTGAAGATGTCCAAAAGACACAACTTTAGTTACCTTCCCAGGCATTAGTCAGCTGTTTGTGGAAAATCTTAAAATAAAATTTATTTGAAGGTGTGAAGCGTGGAGGAGAGGAGAATTTGTCAAATCTGGTGATGACCCATGGCACCAGACATCTGTGCTGTATAAAATGATTGTTTCTCAAATTCTTGTTGCAAATCAATCCCCAGCGAAGAGAATAGTCAAGGGGTTCTCTTTTCAATTATTTTTTTGCCATGTCTCACCCTCTGATCACCTCTAAAGGGACAGACAGAAGAAGAAGAAAGGATCTTGTCCTGCTTTGTGTGGGAAGCCAAAAGCTCAGTATTGCTTATGGAACATATTTTTGCCTTTCTGAGGAAACATTTCCCAGCCAAATGCTTTTCATATCTTCAACACAATTAAAGGAAAAGGAAGAGGCAGGCTTAATTTGATCAAAATAGTCAGCAGATGCTGGAAGAGAAGAATGGGAAAGGTTGTCATCTGGAGCAAAGGGGAGAGAATAGGCTCTCGTGCGTGGGCACATCTGGAAAGGGCCACAGATCCACAGCATTTCTGTCCAAGCCTGGAGCCACATCAGCTTATCATGTGGAGAGGGACAGGTTACAAGTAGCTCTCACAGGAAGCAAAAAATAATTTCTAAGCCCCAGGGATGAAAGGGATCAACACTCACGTGAAGCCGACTACTCCCTGTAAGAGAATTGACTATATCCAGTGCCCCTTCTTACAATTACACCACCCAACTTCTGTGTGACTGGGAAGGTACTCTCTCTCTACTTTAGTACATGTTCTTCTTGATTATCATTTTCTCTGTAGGCATTCAAGATATTCTGTGCAAGGATAGGAAAGGGCAGGTCTTGACCTAAATGACTTGTAGTCTAACTGTATAAAATAGAAGACAGGAGATGAAATAATTTGGTGAACATCACATAGCCAGGCAGTACTGCAACTGGGCACAGAAGCCAGGTCTCTGGAGTCATAGTGCAAATCCATGCACCCCAAAACAGGTCAACCTACTTTAGGCTTCCTGAAGTACAGCTCCTGTGTTCTTGACCCCCAAAACACACTACATTATACAAGGTTGTGAAAAAAACCCACACCAGCCACAACAAACAACAGCAAAAATCCCCACTTCTTTGGAAAAACAGCTATGATCAGAGAGCATCTGCCCTGGGGTGGTAGGAGAAACCCAGTAGAGATGTATAAACTTTATTAAAATTTTTCTTTGTCATTCTTTCTTAACAGTGACAGAAGTAGCATCACTCAGCAGAGGTCTGCTTGTCTTGTTTAACTAAGCTAACCACAAAACCCCCTTCAAACTTGTAAAAACAGATAACAAGCTTGTATTACTGAGTTCTCATGCATTTGTTTTCCTGTGTAGTAGCCCCCAATGGAGGTTTGGCTGGCAATATCCAAGCTTGCAGAGACAGGCATGTAGCAACTGGGGCTGAGAGTGACAAGGGACACATAGAAGAAAGTATCCTCACCTTGTTAGCATTACCTTGTTAATGAGTAACCCAGCAGGGCCATGTTTTGTACTCTTGTTCTCTTAGACTTCCACTAATTTACATGTGAGTGTTCACATGCACATGCACATACATCTACTGCAATTTTTTTTTGTTGAATTCCCCATCAGCTAGAAAGCACTAGAGCTGCTACTGCCTGTGACTGTCCCCCAGGCACTCTCTCACCCCACCAAAATGATCTAAGCTAAACTTTTGCTCTCCCCAAAAAATAAAACAACATAAAACCCCCACATTTTCCAAGAAAGTACACAGAAGCGTCCCAGCATAAAGAAGCCATTTTTGCAAAGGGCAGATGTGAGAATTTATCTTTATTCAGTGCCATTATACAAAACTTTCTAAATGTAAGTCTTTCACTCTAAGTGAGAAAACAAACACAAATTTTAGCAGAGGTGGTCTTGTTGAGTCTCCTAGTACCTTGGGGTTTGTCATTTCTGTGGCTGAAAGCAGGGAGAGGCAGAGAGAAGGAGAATTCACCATTATTCCTCCTGCTGTTCAGAGAAAAAATCTAAATCAATGAATAGTTCCCCTGCAAACAGTATGTATCATAAGCAAGAAAGACCAGCTATTAAGGAATGTCCTTTGTTAAAACTTGAGCAGAAATCCCACATCACAGAAAATACTTAAATAAGCTCAAACTGGAGTGAGGAGAAATTTTCTGTTCTAACAAAGGAAAAAAGAGGCAAGGACATAGACACCTTATTTTCTGACTTACCAGACTGACTTCATTTTTATGGAGATTAGTATAAACCACAGATATTCCCATCATCCCCTCACTCCCACTCTGACATCTTGTAAAATCCACATTTTCACACCAGCATCTGCTAAAGGCAGCTCTGATTTCCAGTTCTGCACCTCCAACAAAGCTAGTGAAAAGTGGTTTTTGTAATGCTTTGGTTAGCAGGGAGGTAAAAAGCCTCAAGGAGTCTACCAAGACAGACTGGCACCTTGGTGGCTGTGCCAGTTGTACCCTGCCCTGCTCTCTGTGATGGTGATGGGAGCTGGATGCAACCCCCCTAAGCCAACCTGCTGCCAAGGGCTTTGCTAGCACCTGATACCTGCTCTGTGCTGGCGTGAACGACTTCACAGCACAAACCAGCATCACATCACAGCCCCCTGCTGAGCCAGGGGGCGCGGAGATGTTCACCAGCATGCAGATCACATCCACAAGCACAGCTGATCTGTGCATTTTTTTTAAAATCAAGTTCCTGCAGTGCAGTGAGCACCAAATCCTTCTCCCAAGCTGCTTCATTGAGTTGCACGCTTGCCACTCAGCACAGCCCCATTCAAAACCCTTGGTGCTGGGAAAGCTGAGGGTGGGAGCAGATCCCCTCTTCTTCCAGATTATGGCCTGATGTGCCTGGAACAGAAGAGGGAGGGATGCTGCATGCAGCCCTGGGGCAGTCGGTGGCTGTGGGGTGCCCTGGACAGGGGGCTGCTGTGTGTCACCGGGGTCTGGAAGAGGAACCAGCCTGTGCCATCTCAATGCCTGGTGTTCTCTGTGAAGCACTAGAGGACTGAGAAGTCAGCACTGGGAAAATGCGATCAATCCTTCCTCCTGCACAGGGCCCTGTGTCTCAGTGGTGCCCTTTTCCTCCCACGCAGCAGCATCCAGGTCCTTGTCAGCCTCAGAAACATGCAGTGCATCCTTCCAGAGGAAGATTGCTTAGAGTACCTGTTTAATTCCTGACATTTCTGGAGGACAAGAGATAAGACTCTTTAACTAGGAAAGCAGAAACAATTTCTTCAGAGAGGGGCTAGATCTTACGACCCCTGTCTCTAATGACCATACATTTGGACTTCCAGCACTGTCCTATGTCTCTGTGATTCATGACAAATTCCCAGGCTGTGTAAATAAATGTGTGTATTTCTGGGCCTTTAAAAATTCAGTTACAAAACAGAAAAGTGCTTTCAACTTTAACTAGGATAAAGCTGTTTTCTGCCATGATGTAGAGTAATATAATGGGTATAGAGTGGGATGAAAAAATTGGCTAAAGGCATGGCAAACTTTCACAGGAAGACAGATTGAAAAGACAGAAACTGTCTAATTTACAAAGAAAATGAGTAAGAAGGACATGCTGCAACTACACGAAATATGGACAGGCTAGAAACAGTAAATCCTTAATGCTTTCTCCTAGTAGAAAAGTAAGAAGACATTCAGTGAAGCTGATGCTCAGTAAATGCAAAACCTAGGAAAAAAAAATGTCATTTTCACACACACAGCATTGAACCAGTTGTGCCACCAGCCCTGCTTCCAGCATGGGGCTCTGGCCTTTTGACAGAGGGAAGGACAGTCCTGACTCCTGCCCCATCGCTCCGGGGTCTCTGCTATGGGCACCAAGCGCTGCTCCAACCCTGCGCTGAAAGTGAAGAAACCAGCTGGACATCGGCAGCTCCCAACAGAGACCCATCCTGTCGGCCAGATGAGAGACAAGTGGAACCTGCAAAACCAAGAGAGACTGCAAGATCACAGGCGTGATCTCTGATCTAGCAGTATTAAAATTAAGCTCATTTTAGGATCTCTAAATTTACACCATTGCCTAATTTGACTTCTTAAACCATAAGAGGTCATTGACTTTCATTCATTTATGACATTAATGAGTGTGGTGACTTCTGCTTAATTAAGATAGTTTTTAGAAAAGCAGCCAGATTTCTTCTGAACAGCTGAATAAAAAAACATTTCTCCCTTGACTGTCTGCTCAGGCTTAATTGCCCATGTTGTTTCTGTTTCATGTATATATTTCTGTGAGCAAGAATACTCTTTGCTGTAGGAGAACAAAACTCTCATTAATATACCTTGGTGCCAGCAATAAATCTTGTCCAGCATCTACATTGCACCTCAGTGAAAACATGCATATGTAACAGTACAGAATAAGTCACAAATTATGCTGTTTCTTGGTACTAATATAGGATTTTCTGTATTAGAAGTACCATGGTTAATATTAACTAATGATAAGGTAATTAATCCAAATATAGATGCCAATATAATTTCATTTTTGTGTCTGAAAGCTTTTAAGCTTGATACAAGCTATGCACAATGTGTGCCGTTCAATTAGCTGAACTCTAGTTAAATATTGCAGTCTGCTACTCATCATCTCAGACAGAATAAAACCCCATTATTAGCCACTGATGGTATTTGACACAAGTAATAGCTTTAGTGGTTGTCTCTCTTTGCCAGTGATGACAACCAGCAATTCCTTCTCCATGTTAATTTTAATAGTGACTTCTAATACGAAGTTCTGCTGTGGTGATGAATGTTTTCACTCGCACAGAACCAAGGGAACCAGGCTGGCCTTCCAGGCATTTTTTCTTGTCTTTTGGGGACTAAAGAGGAACAATTTTTAATGCAACCAGATCATCATACCTTGTCTTTCATCAGTGTTTCAACAAGTCTCAGTGGAACACTGGAAATTTGGCATTTTGGGGGTTGAACTTTCTCAAGCAGGTCCCTACAAGAGCTGTCATTACTTAATACTGATAATCTAACATAAGACTTGCACAGGTCAGATGGCTTCCCTCTACCCAACCTCTACCTGGCACCATGCTCTGTGCCTGATACCTCATACTCTCATCCAGTTTTTGTAATTTATCTGAAACATGTAGGAGGAAAAGAATGCATTCCTTAATGTGGCAAGTGCAAGTGATCCTGCAGTCACAAACACAAGGTGGAGCTGATACAGCTGTGGCCTCCTGAGTTACCCTGAGTGTTGCTGGAAGTTCAGTGCGGTGCCTCTTTTCTCCTCCAGCTTCGCCCAAAGCCTTCCAGAACCACTGGTGGTTTTTCAGGGCCCACTGTCCGCTCCACCAGTGATGAGTGTGCCACAGCCTCGGTGAGATCAGTGGTGCTGGGGATCCACTGACCGTAACTCTTTGGCGAGTAGGGCACTCATCCTGCACCTGCTGAATGAGCCACTGTCCTCAGGGGTGCTTATGCCAGCTCTGGGAAAGATGAAACACAAATTTTTAGGGCAGCTTTTCCAGATCCTTTCTCATACTGAAGTTCTCAGTCTCTGGGAGAGCTGTCAGATTTCTCCACACTTCAGCTTTGGAGAAAACAGCTCTGGGCCCTGAGCCATCTCAGTACAGTTTTGCAGCTACAGCTTTCAGAGCATCCACACCTGTCTCTGTGTTAGAAACCCATCACTTCTGGACTGCGATCCAAAGTGCCGGTGACGTGGAAGTGGGGGAAGGAAGGGCATGTGCTGCACAAGTCAGAGGGAGGGGGCTAGAGATGGCCATCAGCTGTGACAGGTTGCCTTGCCTGTTCTTACCCGTAGTGATGATCTCAGCTTTCCATCTATAGCTCAGCCACTCCACCTTTGGAGGCAGGGAAATTAGTGTTTCTGCTGATTTTGTCTGCCCTGTCAAAGTACATTTCATGCATGAAAATGTGAGATAGGTTTCTCTCCAGCACTTAGGGACAATTGTCCAAGACCTGTACTTAAATTAAAGAGTCCTTATGAAAAACAAAGCCACACACGGATAACTATCTTTTGAAGGTAGTGCACCTAGTTAAACAGGTGCACTTTGATGGTGCTATTCTAGTACAGCACATTTCATTTCTTCTGGTGCTCAGATCAGTTACAGGATAACCAAAATGGGTTTTTTCTTTACTCGCCCAGTGTCACTGTACATGAGGAAATAATCCAAAAGCTGAAATGTAAAATCGTGCAACGTTGCCCAGCACTGATGAATAGCATGGAGCAACTCCAATACCCTCGTAATGTAACATCCATCAAGCTGACAGAAACCAGGTTTCATGCCCTAGACTAATTATTTTTGCACAGCCAGACATGTCATCCCTAGGACAATCTATTCCTGGTATCTAGTTACTCTTCTTATGTATACATAAGCTCAGTAAAGTCTTTACAAAAAATTTGGAATGCATTATTAGTAACAAAAACGGTTATGATCAATGGGACATGATGCATACTTGCATGCATGTCCAAAATCCAGAAAAAGTATTATTAGCATTATCTAAATAGGTCTCCTTTCTCTCTGTACTCTTTCTGAAATGCAAACTGCCTCACAAAAAAAGACAGCAGTTATCCCCATTCTCTGATTCTTTCCCAGTTCTCTGGTGCTCATATGCATCCCTATAATACATTTGATGTTGATGGAGGTCTTCTGGTGGCACCACATGCAATTCAGTGCTCAGAAACCTGGCAGTGCCTCTGCTCATTCATTATGCTATAGATGTACACACTACTTTACCCAGTGTAACCTAATGATAATGAGTTTACTGCTTAGGCATGCTTTAATACTGTGATAAACACCTTGATTATGGTATGACAGACGTCTAGATCTCTTTTCCAAACACTTTAGTTAATAAATTACCTATTTATTTTCTTGTCAAGATGTGAAAAAAAATCTGTTTATTTCCCTGTCAGGTTACTGAAGAATTATTGCTTGGATCCCTCTGTGTTCTTGCAAAATCTATGAGATTTCAGAATTCACTTGCCTGTGTTATCATCTTCATTGCTGCTAGGTGGTCATGCACAAGGTTGATTTAGCTCTTAAGCTCTCAAATACATCTTCCTTTCTTGAAATGAATTTTAAATCAATTCATCCATGAATCTGAACTGTTGTGTGTTTGTTATTAGGTGGAGGGCAGCAGTTTCTGTTCTTGATGAATTGCTCTGTTACTCTGTCCAGTTCAGTCACTGATGTATTTCCAGAAGATCCCTCATCGCAAGTCTGTGTAGTAACACCCACCACTAATTCATTAGATTGCCTCTGAAGTTGTGAATATGATGGTGTCACTTCCAGTGCAGTCTGTGGCAAGTTTTTGACAGGTACAGCTGAACCAGTGACCCCAATACCCTTCCTGTAGCTTTTGCAGCAAGAGGAGCTCTTCCCAGCACAGCCAGCATCACACCGCTCACTGGACACGGTCTGCAAATGCCATCATTCTGCCTGAAACACCCTGTGCCGTTGCTGGATCTGGCACCATTTCTGCAGCTCAGTTGTCATTTCTGCCAAAGGGACTTGGATTTGAGCTCTGCTGCACGGAGGGCAGAGCTGGGACTGTGTAGGCAGATAATAACAAGTTTATTGTCATCACATTCCTCTAATGCATGTGCTTGTTCAAAGAGGTATGCAAAATCTCTTTGTGTTTGCAGATCTATTGCTTCCAATTGTTTTCACACAAAATAAAATTATACCTGTGTAAGACAAGCCACAGCCCCTTCCTTGTGGCAGTTACTACTGAGAAACACTTTTGGGAGGGACACAGCCCCAAAAAGCAAACTATTCCACTGTGTACAAATACAACATATGCAGATCGGACCTGGGATGCTTTACTTTTTTTAAAAAAAAAGAAACAGCTCTACAATCTAGATGCATCTAGATGTCTGGC
This sequence comes from Nesoenas mayeri, assembly GCF_963082525.1. NCBI lineage: Eukaryota > Metazoa > Chordata > Aves > Columbiformes > Columbidae > Nesoenas > Nesoenas mayeri. The sequence continues at coordinate 44,196,687 of NC_137548.1, forward strand.
TAACAGCAATAGTCATCAGGAGCCTAAATCAGACCTGAGATACCTTATGCTAGATACTGATCAGATCACAGAATGATTTCAGTTGGAAAAGACCCTCAGGATCATCAAATTCAACCATGACCTAATCTAACTCTAGCACTAAACTATGTCCCTAAGAACCTCATCTAAACGCCTTTTAAATACCTCCAGGGATGGTGACTCCACCACTTCCCTGGGCAGACTGTTCCAATGCCTGACAATCCTTTCTATGAATAATTTTTTCCTAATATCCAATCTAAACCTCCCCTGGTGTAACTTGAGGCCATTTGCTCTTGTCCTATCACTTGGTATTTGGGAGAAGAGGCCAACACCCCCATGTTACAACCTCCTTTCAGGTAGTTGTAGACAGAGATAAGGTCTCCCCTCAGGCTCCTTTTCTCCAGGCTCCTCCTTTTCTCCAGATCCATGGTGGAAAAACAGTTCCGTCTCCAAAACACTCATGGACTTTGTCTGCCAGAGCTTGACAGGTTGCTAGAGAGCTGCCAGGTCCAAAAGATGACGAAGGTGTCAAAGTATCACTTCAGGGGAGAAACAAAGGACACAAAGGGAACAATTTGCATCAGTTTATTGCAGAGGAACTCAGGGAGTTTTCTGCAGCAGAGTTATTTTATACAGGGGATGGGTCAAACCCTCTCAGATTCAAGTAGGAGAATTTTGGAACAAATTAATGCAATGAATGATAACAAATCACCAGGCCCAGACTTCACCTACATCTTAAGATTACTGTAAATATGATACTGTTAAAATACCAATTTTGGGATATTACCTGCTTCTTAAATTAATCTTAACGCCAGAAGAACTGAGCGTGGGCACCATGGCACCACATTCAAAACCAGAACTCAAAGGGTGATCTGAGAAACCACAAGCCAGCATTTCTGCTGCCTATGCCGTTAGATGTAAATGGCAGAGAAGGGAGTAACTTGCAGAGAGAAGCAACAGCTCACCTACCCGTGAGAACTCCTGGAAGCAATCCCCATCCTGGGAGCTATTCAAAGCTTGTTGGGGCCCAACAAGCCCTGAGCACCCTGGTCCAAGCTGACCCTGCTCTCACTGGGGAACTGGACTAGAAAATGTCCGTAGGTCCCTTCAGACCTAAGTAGTACAATGATTCTATATTCACAATTATGAGAAAAATGCACAAATGCTGTACAATAATTAAAAGTCATAATTCATCACCACAGGACAACATTCTGATCAAAAGCAGAAATGGTTTTAAAGATACGAACCATATTAACTGTGGGAACACCAACGGCAACTAAATGTGACAATTTGTGTTCAACCCAGCATTAATTGCACTTTTATTCTGACTTGTGTGACTGCTCTTACACACAAAACTGACGAAAAAAAGTGGATGGTGCATGCAGGGATGCAGGGATTGGAAGTAAGGCAGCAGCGAAACCAGTGTGAAGCACTGCTTTTTGAAGCTAATTGTCTTCAATTAGCCTTTCACCTCTGATTAAACATGGTCTGCTATGAGCAAAAAATACCTCCTGAATACTCATTTAAATTAGCTTGTCTTGGCCTGCTTTTGTCTCGCTGGCATTAGTTTCCCCTCAACGCTCACACAGGATAGTTACTCTGGCACAGAGGGCTGTGAATGGGACTGTCAGAGCTGTGTGCCCAACTGCTTTGGAACAAGAAACTCTGGATTTATTCACACAAATGTTTATATCAGAATCACCCAACTGATGCAGTGGGGGCTTTTTTGAACAGTCTCTGTAAAAGAATTTGACATGCAACCCGAAAGGTATTTTTAAAAGAAAGCTGTGAATATTGTTTGATGACCAAAACCAAACAAAATGAAAGAAGGCATGAAAATATACAGTCAAGGGAGAGGAGACCAAACAACTCATGTCCTCATTCATTACAAATCATTTGTGCATTTTTCCCCAACAGGTTGAACTGTGCCTTTCTCATAATCCATCAGACATTTTGGAAAGCAAAAAGGCTGTGCAGTGGCCAAAATGTGGTGTCTCACACTTCTCAAGTTCATACATCCACTCCTTCACCATATTCTTGAATTTCCCTGCAGAAAGTCTTATGGTTGGAGTTGATGACCTTAAAGGTGCTTTTCAACCTAAATGATTTTATGATTCTCTAAAAGTCCAAGAATTGGCTCATGTGGTTCAGAAAGGCTGATTGATGTGGAGGCATGTGTCCCCAGAGCTAAGACACACAAATTAACTGAATGGCGTTGGAAACCATGTGCTTTAAATGCTCAGATTTGACATTTCTCCTTCCCTACAGCATTCTGCCTATTATTTGAGGTTGCTTTCTTCCAAGTAACTGGAGTGATAAGGCCCCATATATATTTTCTGAAAAGGCAACGCTGAAGGAGCTCTGGCAGTATATAAACCCCTCCTAACCCATACCCAAGAGGTAATAGTTAAACCTGACTGCCCTACACAACTGCACGTGCAGCGTTTAATACTTGTCTTGCCAGCTCCCAAGTAGTTGGAAACCCGCATATCTATTCAAGGCACATTTTGTTCCTCCACAAATCATCCACACATTTCCTTTCCTCCATGAATGCTGTGATAACAGCTGAAAAGTGAGAGAAAAATAAAGCTGTGTGATATATGTGAAATGCAAAATGGTTGCTCTGTTCTGGCACCATTTGTACACTTGTTTTCCCCCATCACCCACAAAAAGGAGGGTCATCAATAGAACAAGGCAAGGGCTGTAAGGGAGGGTGATGCCTTGAACTGATGAACTGGTACAGATGAAGTGGTACAGTTAGTCTAACTGTAACAGCAGATTCTTTTAGCTATGTTTGTATTGAAATCCCAACCGTGGAAAATATAGCTCAGAAACTGAGAGATAATTAAAACTGGATGTGTACAGACCTACTGAGCTTTCACTAGGAAACCTCCTTTGAAGAGAGCTTGTAGTTCAGAGCTTGGTCCTGAAGTGTACAATGCACAGGTTGGAGAAGGCCAGTAGCCTTGTGAGTTGTCAGGAGAAAAGAAGATGAATAACAAAATCACTGTTACTAATGACGACCAGTGCTCTGTGTCTTCGGAGAATCAGGACTGTGGTATCTGCTCAGAAGAGCCATCAAAAAGTGCTGTGCAAGTTGGAAAAGGGCACAACTGGTCTCTCAGTGTGAAACAGCTCCTAGAGAAAAGGGGCAGCCCAAAGACCACCTTTTTCATGCTAGGAAACCCTGTGACCTTGTTGGCTTCCCATTAACAGATGGTCATGCAAGCTGGTGGGAGAGGGTCCCTTTTTGCTATACCTTAGCGCATGCGACTGTACTGTGTTGACACCTGGTCTTTGTAGAGCAGCAAAGGAACAGTAATTGCCAGCTCATACATTGGGAGATTAATACTTCAGCAGTACAGAAATGAACCCTGAATACTTGTGTGGCTCTTCATGATTTGTAACAGGCCTGTCAAGGCGCTCTTGAAACACAGGGAGAGGATATGGTTTAAGCATCAAGGGGCTGATCTGGAGGTGAGCAGAGCTGAAGCTCTTACCTGGCTCTGTGTACACACATGTGTGTCTGTACACTTGTGTGTGTAGAAAAACACATATATGTGTATTTTTCACATGAACTCAATTTTATACCATACTTTTATGAAGAAGATCAGGCTGAATCTATATTTAAAGCAACAGCATGGGATTAAGAGCTGTAAGCTCACCTTCCTTACCTGCCATAAGCAAATATGAAAGTCTTCTTGTCCCATTCCTTATCCGTAGGAGCACATAATTTTTCTCTGTCCCTTTGAAGATTCTTCTACTTAATTGTAATGGCACCTGCCCCATTTTTTAATGTCAGGGAATCCAATTACAAAATCCTCCAGGGATTAAAATTCATTTGTGCTGGGATAGGAAAAAAATCTGTGCTTTCTGCAAGTGATTCAATCTAGATAACATCAGATCTGGCTGTCAGATCTCTAACGCTTGACTGAGAATAATAACAATAATAATGAGAAAGCATACTGCACGTTGTCTTTGGTCCAACCAAAATAGTCTCCAGCCTCTTTCACTCTGTTCTGTGGCCTCAGCCAAAGCTGAGATGGGTAGGTCAGGGCCAGGATGATCATGGCCCCTGTGGTGGAGCATGGTGAGGCTGGGCTCATTAGCATGCCAAGAGAGCCCCTGTCCTAAGATGGAAAGCACCACAAAAGACTCGTTTTAATGCTCTATAGCTGAATAAGACTACAAACAAAAATATATCATTATCTGGGCACATCTTGTAATTCTTGTTCAAGCATTTTTCGTAATTTGCTGCTACTTTCAACTTGTCTGTTCCCCATGTGGCACTGTTTGACAAAGAGGAAACAGTAAGCTATCTATTCTTGGAACATTTTCCATTGCTTATTGTCATATGACTTCAGGCTAGGCTCTAATTCAAAGGAGAAAAAACACGTACAATCAGGAGTATGAATAGGACTGTCCAGTGAAAATCAATGCACCTTTTAGTGGCAGGTCAGTAAGTGGTTCGTTACATCTTGCACCTAGAGCTTTGAGGATGGGGAAAGCACCTTTGAGTGAAGCAAGATGGGTCAAAGACTAGTCTCATTAAATATAGCTTGAGCACACAACTGCCACTTACCACTTAGAAATTATCAAGAAAGAGTAAGGAAATGCATGAAAAATATTTTTTCCTTACCCACCAGCTTGCGTGGTAATAGGATGTATCTGATGCAGCAATGTCCCAAAACTGCCACTTATGACCACTTGGGCCTTATTATATTACACAAGCCTTTGCTCTGAAGTCTAAAAATGTTTTGCTATTACCAAGAGAAGCTCTGAGTTGCCATTAATGGACATGCTGAAAAAGCAGGGGTCACTTTCTTGCTTGCAGGCCTGTCTTCACTCTCCTGCAGCAGCCATGGGGCTGAGCTGCTCCCCCATCAGTCGAGTGGAAAGGTGTCTGCATTTTCAAGGGGCAAAGGTACCCTGTTAAGTGTATACAGATGAGGGCATCATTTGACATACAGAATCCGGTATGCATTTTTAGAAAGTCAAAGATGAAGAGAGAGGGGATCCATTTTCATAAACAATTAGTCATTTTGGTGCCCATTCGAAAACAGAGTGACTTTTTTGTCCCCTCCAAAAAAAATCAAACCCAAAGCATTAATCTTCATGCTTAAACACTAAAACATTTGTTGCCTACAAGTAAGTAGATGACTAATTCCACTCATAAACATATCGCAGCAACATCATCCTTTTTTCTCAGATGGATTCAATTGCATCTTTTGTATATATGCAATACATGTTAATAAACCCATGTTGGGGTGGATTGAGAGTGCCCCACCTGATGTATTGACACCTAGCTATTTGCAAAAGATGCTAAGACATTAGTGAAGCACTTTACCATTATTTTATGCTGGCAGACACGGGGTAGTATCAGCCATGGTGTGACCTAAGAAAACCCCATGCTTCATAGCTCAGCCAGGAGCTCTCCACTGGAGGACTGACTATGGGTCAGGGGGCTTCACCCCTCGCCTTCCCTCTGCTCATCACGGCAAGTATCAACGGCTGCTCTGTGCACTGTTTTTATGGCCTCTGAGCTCCGTCCATGCTCATCAGATCATGCAGTGCTGGCCAGCGCAGCATGTTAACAGGTATGAACAAATGGTTTGTTACAGATGCTGTCATGCTTTTATAAGAAACACCTCTGGCTGCAAGAAAGAGCTTTAATAGAATTGCCAAACTGATTTACAAATGAAGCCGCTGTTCAGTGCAGAAGATGGTGCTCCTACAATCTTTGGATTTTGGAGTTTATTTACAACATGGGTGTTGTGGCATATTCATTTGACAAAGAGAAAAAGAAAATAATAATTGTTTGGGCTACTGCTGGGTTTGTGTATGGCTGATATGCCTAATCTGGACAAGGCAAATTCCCCATGTAATGTTGCAGATAAATGACGGAAAGATTGATCTTCTCTCAGCAGGATGCCGAGGCATGCCCTGGGGAGCACCACTGCATTGTTTTAAATGGTGTAGTAGTAAATAAAAAGTGGATAAACCTACCTGTTGAGTATATATGGGAAGTCTGCTAACTCTGTATTCCCTGAATTGGAGGCAGATAATCTCCTTAATCTCTGTTTACCCTCAGCTGCACACAGGTTTATTGGGAGGCAAGCAGCTTTCCATGCGATGCAGAATGCAATTGCAGTGAGATTGTCCCTGCGCATCCAGTGGCTCCCAGTCAGTAATGGAGCCACACACACTGCCAGTGCCACTATAGCAAGGAGACCTGCCAGGACCACCACTGGGCTGCTAAGGTGTCCCCGCTTCATGTGTCTGACAGGCTGGCGAGAAGGATTCCATCCTGCTGTCCTGCTCCTGGGGCATCCACGACTGGTGGTAGAGAGCTGCAAAACCAATTTGTCCTTGGCATCAGTTATTTCTTTTTGTTTTACTGTCTTCTGTGGGTGAGACTGATTCCCTCTTTCACTGCTGCTGATGTGATGTGTTTATAATCTCCCATCAAGTCTCTCTCCTCACTCTGTGCAATCACTCTACAATGCACAATTCAGATTTTGTGAGTCTAGCTTCCCCTTCTCATATTTCTCTTCATTCCTTGCCACCTAGGTGGTTTTCTTTTTGCACTTCTCAGCAGTTCTTATCTAATGTTTGTGCATTTTTGTGAGAAGAGACAAAAAGAAGAGCAGGATCATGGAGCATCCTTGTCTGCAATAGTCTCACCCTTTTGTTCATCATCTTCATCCTTGAACAGCTCTGACAGTCTCTCTAGCCCTGTTGTAACATAATGGCATGGGCTCTATATGGTATATGGAGGACCTCCTAGTCTCTCTAACTAGAACTTCTTGCACTGAACTCAAGAAGAACATCGGTTTTTAAATCTTTGCATTGTAGCACTTAGCTAGACAAGTAAATCTGACTTCTGTCAGGGATATCTTTGTCAGCTATTCTAATTGCTTAGCTCTCAAATTCTAACTACCAGAGGAATTGTGTTAGCTCTGAGTTTTGGTGATTTGTTTTTCCTCTAATTCTGTTTAATAAGACCAGCACAATAGAAGTGTTTTCAAAGAAATATTTCAACTTCCATTACACATTTCAAGTCTGGTTTAAGATAGATTGTGATTGTCATGGAGAAGGACAGAAGATAGGCAGACTTGACCCAAAAGAGAGGTGCATACTCTATTAGTAAGCCATGACAGGTGAAGAAATAGTGTAGTAATAGAAATAATCAAAAGAAGCGAAGATGGTAATCATAACTGTCACTGTTGATAGCAGTTTCATACCAAAGAAGTGCTGTTCAATGAGGAGATAGCAACAGCCACAAACTCATAAAAGAACAGTATGAAAAGACTGTACACTGAGCCAGGGGAAGCAGCTGATGGGCTCAATGTCTCCTTAGATTCTTCTGCAATAAAGTTCAACAATGTCTCAAGGGTGGTAGTGATGGGTAAGAGGTCTCAGTGTACTCCTTGCAACGGGCTTTGTGAGATTCAGGCCACAAAGCACAAAGGCAATGAAATGACAGATAATAGTCAGTTTTGCTTTCTCTGCTCCTGGCATTGAATGAGATTTGCTGTCCTGAACCCCTGAAGCCAGAGGCAGCTCTTGACTTAGGAATGGGCTGGAGTCCGGTTCAAACGCCTTTTTACCTTTTATCACCTTCCTCAAGTCAAAGAGGGGACAAAATGTTCTTATATTGCTGGGGTCATGTTTCACAGCTACACTGGGATTTGGATGCCCTAGTTACTCATGTTCAACCCTTCATATATGCTGGTTTCCTGTACAATCAATAGGCATATGCTTTTGACCCATTCAGTTTGGTGGTCTATGTCTGATAACAGACTTTGGCTTTATATCATTAAGAAGAAACACATTAATTGAAAATTATCACATTTATTGAAGAGATGCCTGAAATAATGCTTCTGAACAAATTACAGCTAGATGATCAGGACAGACACCAGTGGCTGAACAAGAGAAAAAAAAAAAAGCCTGAAATCATCTTTATCTAATCTAATTTGAATCCATGTAGGGTCATTAAGGAAAAACCTATGCACCTTTAACTGTATTCATTCAAAAGGGCAAAGGCATGGCAAACATTTTTTTATACAGGCATACAGAAATAGCACCAATTAACCTGTCTTGGTCAGCTGTCTAGATAAAAAAATGTTGCTCAGTAGTTCTTGCAATAGTTACAGCTGCCAAGAAAGGATTTTTCCCTGAAAACAAAACAAAACAAAACAAAACAGAAGAGATTGTTAAAATAAAATGGACAAGGAAGTGTCAGGGAGAAGAACCAGCCAACTAGTAACAACGTTCAAAAGTTTAGATTGCAATTTTCAGCAGGAAGTCAAGAAAATGAGATTAATTTGCCAACATTGCTCTCACCACGTGAACTCAGGGCCCCTGGTCTGCCAGTTTCCAGACACTGGGACTTCCTTCCCGCGGGCAGGACTAAGGGGGGTGGTTGGTCATTAGCTGGACTGAAGACAAAAGTGGAATCCGGCTTTAGTTCTCACGGAGTTATTATCTCCTCTTAATTAAAATGTCACTTCACTTCTCCTTCAGAAGAAGGAGCCCCTAAAATCTGTTAAAGCCCTCAAGGCTAAGTAGGAAAACTTACATCCCAAACAACCTGAGGAAAGAGAAGAGTTGCTTGTCCAAATTAGAGAGACAAATTCAGGAGAATATTTGCCAACTAGTTCCAGAAAGGAAATCTTTATCCTCGAGATGAAGCCAATTAGTAAGGCTCATGACTGCATGTTCCACAAAGGGCATTTTGTGGGAGGAGAAAAAAAGCACCAGTGTTAGATTTTGAAAAAGTGACATATTTCTTGTCCTTTCTGTACACTAGGCACAAAATGCTGTAGGGCAAAGCCTTCTTCTAGTGACCATACTGGTCTGTGACTTCTGCCGTTTTGACCACCATGCAAGATCCTTGCAAGGTCTTCTCTACTAGATGCGCCCCAGCACAGAGCCCACCAAAACTTGCTGATCCTCACAATCACAATCCTGAGAGTATGTGGCTTGTTTCCAGTGACTTGAATGCTGTATCTGACTCATATTCCCTATTTTGTTTATATACTCATCACGTTTGCTTCCCACTTAGGCACCAGTGTAGCTCATGTCACAAAATTAGAAAATGAAACAGACTTGTTAGAGACCAAATATAATCTTTGGTTTGACTCAGCAGTGTTTATGTGGAGCTACCCAGACATATTGTGGTTTGGTAAGTTGAATGACACCACAAAGGGTGGGTTATAATAACTTCCCAGTTCTTACCTCCCCCCAGACAAAAGACCAACCCGCTGAAATTAACTGGCATCTTCTTATTATATTGAAATAGATACACATGAACATGACTTTTAGGTCTGGATTCAAAATTTAAAACTCCCTGAAAAGGCTTGTTTCTTTTCCTCAGCTGTAGGAGTGATGCTCATGACAAGTACTACCTTTCCCTCCACAGACGCTCTTACTCATCGCTTCATGTATAAGACAAGATCATCTCGATTTTACACTTTAGATGTCTGCGAAAGGGTGAATCATCTTTGTCTCTGACTCCAACTGGTTTGTTGTAAGCTCCTGGGCAGGTGTTGATGGATAAAGGGACCGGGAAAGGGATTTCCCAAGGCACATGGCAGGTGCAGTGCCCGGGCAGGGCCCGGGTGGTTGCATTCGTTGCCACGCGTGTCCATCTGTCCGAGGTGTGGCAGGTGAATCCATGCAGATAGCAGCAGCACGGAGTTGTTTTCTAGAGTTCATGTGGGGACCAAAGCGGGATCCAGCAGCCAACAGAGTGGATTTGTGTAGTCAACAGAAACAGGCACTGAAGGCAGTGGCGTCAGGAAAACAGACACAAATATAAAGGCACAGCAGCAATGTGATATCGTAGTGAGGAATGGATCTGAGCTACCAAAGTGACTCAAGCAACCGTGCACAAGCCAGTTGCACAGGGTGTCCCTCAGCGCAGGAGGGAAGATGGGCAAAGGACCCCTTTCCTTGGCCCTGAGAACACACCACACAGTGATGGCAGTGAAGATCTGGCACGAAAAGAGATGGTCAGCTCAGAGGGTGCTGCTGGTGAAGATGGGAAAGACATTCTTTGAACCTCCTACCTACAAATTATATAAAGTCAACCTGTTAACATTGCAAATTTCTGGCTAAGGCGATACGGGAACCTGGAGCTACTGAGTCTGTATCCTCTTCCTTATCCAAATAGCTCACCATATGTCCTGTACTTCTTTTCATTAGAGAAACATTGGTTTCAGGATGGCACTGCCTCATTAACAGAGCAGTAGCAGCCACCAGAAGGGTCTCAGTGTTACCTCTCCTCAGATACAGCCAGGCTGCATTCCCAGCAGGGTTTGCAGCAGCAGTGTTGGGACTGGATCAAAAAGCTGTGTGCTTGGCCTGAGATGGTCTCTGCACGCTTAATACCGAGTGCAAAAGAGCCACGCTGTAGCTGAGCCAGGTGGCCTGGATCTTATCTCTGTGGAAATAATAATACATCTCCTTCCCTCTAAACACTCTCCTCTCTAAGGGACGAGGTAGAAACTGTCCAGGACAACTCACTAGTAGTCTTGGAGATGGAGCTGAATTCAAGACAACATTGACCTCAGCTTTTGAATCCTAAACAGCCTGTACAGAGTCATCCTTACTTGCATCTTGTTTTCCTTCCAACTCATATTCTCCAGAGGCCTGGGGACAAGCCACTTTCTTACACTGCAAGACAGCTGAACTAGGCTGATCTAGCATCCAGGAAGAGGGAAACCACACATCTTAATGGGCTAGCATTGAGTCTTGCCTAAGCTTTTGACTTGCTGTTTCCAGCAGGGTTTCCTGGGTGACCCCGAAAGCATAAGTCAGAACAGCACAGCAATTTGTGGAAAACATACTAAGCCAGGACAGCTGATAACATGGTGCTTTTATGTACAGCAGTATTGTTCCCAAACCAGATGCACATTTTTACAGCATTCAGCTCCTCTCACTGCTTACTCTTCACCTTGGTGTTACACTTCTCTCTTTTGTGACAAAACGACCACCCCATGGCTGCTAGTTGTGATGTTACATACGCAGGATTGGGACGACTAGTACTTTGCCGTGTAAATTCCCTTGGTATTAAAAAAGAGCAATGACTCAACCTGTACCTAGAATGATGCCTTTGTGCCATATAAAGTTTTTCAGAGAGGGAACCGCACCATGAGATTTGCTGAATTTCACCTTTCTAACACATAGTTTAGAAGCACAAACTCGTCTTGAAGGGTTGTACCTATCAGGGTATTCAGTACCACTGGAGGCTTATCATTATGAGCAGGACTAGGCAGCTCAGGGCATTGCTCAGTAATCACCTTGGTGGATGCAGCAAGGACAGCTGATACCTGGCCTGGCACCAAGGCCTGAACTCAGGTGAAAATATTCAACAGCATGTGACTAAATGAGTCATAAATGGGGATTCTTCTGTCAGTCTAAGAAAACTCCCGTGTTATTCCTGTCACATAATCCATCTCATATTTTTGTGTTGGAGAACTACTGGATCCCTCTGTGACAAATCTCATTACATGGAGCCTATAAAGGGTCTGACCTTCCCCAGTGCTCCTCCAAGACCCTTCTGTCATGATCAGAATAATCCAGAGCTCTCAAAACAACGTGTTCCACTTCAATGTTGAAGGAGGGGCTGGAACTAACAGGAGCCTTGTCTGAACATCTAATTACCCTACTCCAGTTTTGTGAGGAAAGCATTGATATAAGGGGTTGGATGGGTAGAAACAAGAGGAACTGGTGCTCTAGATGTACTTCTTGTGCTTTTTCCAGAGCATACAATGTACCTGCTTGTGATGTTAGTATTATTTTGGGGCCATGGACCAGGTTTGACAGCATGCTGAGCAATCACTGTGAAGTGCATCATACCAGAGGGTTGTGATGGAGCTGGTGCAGATGTAATCCCTCAGTCCTCGATGGGTTGTTGGATCCCTAATCATGAATGCCAGGAACTAAACCTGGTCTTCATATGAGCTGTTGCTTCCATGTCCTTGGAAGGTTTAGGCCACAGACATAAAGTTTTTCCTTAATTCACTGTTTATCAAACTGCTTGAAGTGGTGATAATAAGAAGGAGCAAGAAATCTCCTCTGGTGTGTTATAATGGCCTACTGGTGCTAAGGGACTGCTTTTTGGGCTTTTGTATATGCTTCTTACCAACAAAATATCCTGTCATGTCACACACACAAATCTCGGGGCGCCAAGGAGGCTGGTCATGTGCAATGAAGCTCAGGGTATTTTGGGGCTTGTGATGCACTGAGAAGTTTCTCCTGGTCCCAGCAGGAGAACTGGCCTGGAGTGACCGTAGAGGTCCCTCCTTGGGTTGTCATAACCCTGCCTGGCACTGTTCCAGCCCCTCAACAGAAAGCCACAAGGCTGAAGAGGCTTATGACAAAACCTCTCTGCCCATGGGATCAATAACGAGGAGAGAGGTGGATGTGCCACAGTCTCTTCTTGACAAGTGTTATTCATACTCCCCTTCAGATATGATTGGTGCATATAAATCACAGCAGAGACTACCTCAACATGTCCCACTTAAATCTTGGAAGAGAAAGTGCAGCTGGATTTTCTTTCTCTTTCAGTTCTAAAGAAGGAGAATAATATTCAATATAGTGGAAAAGCTCTTTAATCCCTCACACACAGTACAGAATAGGGTAAAAGGCTCAGGATCCCTGAAGTGAGTGACTGACTGACAAGGAATGCTGTTCTCCCTTTCATAAATCAAAAATCATGGCATTTTTCTTGAATTCAGTCCCATTATTGTGGTTTTCCCTATTTCCAGTATGAGCATCAACCCTCCTCATTGTACACAGCTACATAATTGCCTTTTAACTCTCACAGAGGACAAGTTTGCTGTTTCAAACCAGTAATTCTTACGATTTGCTGTTCCAGTTGCAGCTCAGAGGTTGCACAGACAAATAGGGAGAGCTCTGAACAACTCACAGTCCAGAAGAGCCTCCTGGGCAACAACCAGATTAGACACAGGCTGGGGGGAGGGCGGGGGGGACACGGTATCTCAGCCGCTGGAGGACTGTGGGTGCCGACTTTAGCCTTGTGAGCCACTACCCTTACACTGACTTACGTAACTACTCTCCAAGGAGAATAAAATGGAAAACAAAAGCATTAGGGTCTGACCTCAAAGTTGGATGTTTATTACCTCAAGCAACAATTAAGTTCAACTCCAAATACGCCTGATTGTTCATCTCATTTGGTCGCTTTGCTTTCCTCTTCCTTGCGTGTCTCCCAGTCATTGACTGTCCCATTCTGCAGCTAAAGCTGCTTAATTGCAGGGGGAAATGAAGGTTTGCTGTTCATTAAAATGCTCTTTTTTCATTGCTGCTTGAGTCTGACTCCCTTCCTGCTCTCATAGTTAGTAAATGTTAAACATTGCACGCTCTCAATATTTACCTATTTTAACCCTGACTCACTCTGTTTATTTCCATAGCGCATGCCTCTCTGCATTTTACTTCTCAATACCCGTGTTCATTTTTTTAAACCATAGAATATCCTCATTTGTTTTAATTTGTAAGCACTCAAGTAGTTTCTATTTTTAGTTTGTTTTTTAACTCTTTTTCTTTTCTTCTTGTCCAGTTCTTTTTTTCTGGGATGTGGGAGGTTGGGAGGTTCTTCTCCAGCCCAGAATCCCACATCTCTCTGTATACTCAGCTTGGAGGTGCTACCTACCCATTAGAAACATTCACCTCACATTTTCCCCTGCAGAAATACTAGGGTCCCCTGAATCATCTAAATCATCTAATGAACCCATAAGCATCTCATACTCCACTGTATGGCAAAGACAGAGCTGAAAGCATCAGGAGACAAATCATCTCCATTGCTCAGCTTACCGCTTAGCAAAGGAAAATCAAAAGGAAGATGTTAAAGGCAGACCCTATAGGAAGCCAGCATGGTTAGCAATGGAAAGAAACCCTTTCCCTCCCCACTGCTGGTGATGAATCTTCTTTCCCTTTCAGCTGGTCCCAGTCCTCCCCTCAGAAAGCTAATTACCAATGTAGGGCACGTGGGGGCTGCCATACAGCGTTAACTCTCAGTCCCCTAATGAGGCGGTGCAGCAGATGCTGGGGTTATTTGGAGGCTATATGTGCCCCCTCGACCCCTCTGAGGAGCTGCACCAGGGTGAGGTCACCACGAGCTCATCCAGGGAGCCTCTCTGGGGATGGCTTCAAGCCAGCAAACAAAGCAGCAGACAGAAGGGTTAATACTGCTCAATAAACGAAGCAGCATCAAACAAGAGAGGCTTGAATCTTTCCTCCCCTGCAATATAATTTGTTAGTTGCTGGGAGCCTCCCCTCATTTAACCGGGGCCTTTCTCTCAGACAAATCAAGGCGGGTGCTGCTTGCACAGCTGCAACCTTCATTTCCAGTTTGGGGGTAGAAAAGGAGTTCTTTTCTCCTCCTTTGTATCATCCTAGAATAAAAAAAGAGAAGAATAAATAAAAATCCCCTCTGTGAAGAATATGACACTGAAAGACCATTGTGCATGGCACAGCCCCCTCCTCCACCCACCCATCACCCTCTGGATACAACTCTCTCTCTCATTAACTGGACTCTTCATACAGAGGCTGTTGCCTAAATTAATTTGGAATAATTTATTGAATCTGATTCATATCAACTTAATAGGGCTTTATTTAAGTGCAGAGAATCTATTTATCTCCAGCAGTAATTGCAAGTGTGCTTAGAGGGTGAGCCCTTCCAGCACACACACCAATGGGGCTCAGCAATGCTGGCCCCAGCGGGTAAGGCTCTCACAGGCATCGCCGGAAGCTGGATGGGACAACTCAAAGGTATCCCAAAGGTTTAATTCCAAATAGCACAACACTCATCCCCTCACCCTTCTCCCCTCCCCACATCCTACTGGCCTCTATCATGCACAGCTTCTCCTCCAGCTCCAGCTTCTCAGCGCCAGATTGACCCCCCAGCCTTGCCCAATCTTGCACTTTGCCAGACATTTCCCTACACCCATCCTCTCCACCTCTCCCTCACTGCCTGCATAGCCCTTTCCCATCCCGTATCCAGCCCTCCCAAACAGGACCAGTTTCACATGTCCCAGCAGTGATGGGGAGGTATCCTTGCCACCCAGTGAAGATCAGATACCAAGCTCCACAATGCAAAATAGATGTCCCACATTCACTACACCCCTGTGCCCACTGCTCTCCTTACTATGTCCTAGGAGTGTGTAGGAAAGGGGAAGAACTGGGCTACAAAGTGCTTTTGAACAAGAGGATTCCTTCTCTTATCTACTTGCAAATCATTTACGACAAGCCAAAGAGGCCCATCTTGAGATGAGGTAGCAGTGCCTAACCCTATGTTTTCTGTCACCTGGTCCCACCTGCGTGCTCCACAGCTTTGGCAGTGCTTCCTTTTCCATGGCTGTTGGGTGGAAAAGACCTGAGCTGTGCTTCCCAGGCAGTGGCACAGAAGCACAGGTGGGCACAGTGGCAGGGGTGCTCAGCAGTATGCCCACGCTGGCACCTTCATCTTGCTGTACCATCAGCTGTGCCACCAGCACCAGGGAACAAGGAGAGTTTGCTCTTTGTTCCTGGGGGATTATCCCTCCCCGCCACTGCCCACAGTCACCGCCTGCTCTGGCAATTCAGCAGTGACTGACTCCCTTTCATGCCGCAATCTGTCAGGCTGGGGAGTGGTTAAAAGAAGAGGCTGTCCTCCCCATATGCCCTGGGCTTTTCAGTTTCTAACCCCAGAGCTGCTCAGCTGTGTGTGTCTGAACGGTGCTGACTAATAAAGGCTTTCATTTCAGCCATGGCATCTGGACTATTGTTCACATATGCCACTGACTGTGCCTGAAGCCACTTGCATAGACCGGTTTTCCTCAAGGCACACCTAGCATGAAAGGGTTTCAGATGGACGCATGCACACAGCAGGCTGACCTCTCCATGGTGCACAACTGCCTTCCTTCCCTGCTGCTCCTCTCTTTCCACATTACATTAATTTTAGGGGCCTATATATGTTATGCTTTATGGTTAGATCTGTTGTGATACAGCTACCCTCCACCCACTGCCATTCCAGCTTGCCTGTGTCAGGCTGTGTTTGGTGGCTATCAGTTGTCAGTAGCCACCACTGAAGGTTAAACCTTTATTCTAGGCTTACTAGGGCCATGCTGAAGTTTGCTCCAGAAGCTCATGGTCACCGCAGGCATCTGTCAAAGGGAAGACCAGGGCCAGGCTCAGTGCTCTGACCTTGTGAGGCTGCTTCTGGGTACCCAAACCGATCACAAGCATCACCATGATATGGTGTATCACAGTAGCACAGTATGTTTGGGATTGGAAGGGACCTCAAAAGATCATCTAGTCCAATCCCTCTGGTGAGGCAGGAACGCCTAGGTGAGGTCGCACAGGAACATGTCCAGGCGGGTTTTGAATGTCTCCAGAGAAGGAGACTCCACAATCCCCCTGGGCAGCCTGTTCCAGTGCTCTGTCACCCTCACTGAGAAGAAGTTTTTTCTCAAATTTAAGTGGAACCTCTTGTGTTTCAGCTTGATCCCATTACCCCTTGTCTTATCATTGTTTGCCACCGAGAAGAGCCTGGGTCCATCCTCGTGGCACTCACCCTTTATATATTTATAAACATTAATAAGGTCACCCCTCAGTCTCCTCCAAGCTAAAGAGACCCAGCTCCCTCAGCCTTTCCTCATAAGGGAGATGCTCCACTCCCTTAATCATCTTTGTTGCCCTACGCTGGACTCTCTCCAGCAGTTCTCTGTCCTTCCTGAACTGAGGGGCCCAGAACTGGACACAATATTCTAGATGGGGTCTCACCAGGGTGTGAATGGGTGTGAATAGTTGTGAATATGGCTTCATGGCCACATTGTAAATCTCATGCCCAGAACAGGCAGGGAAGGCAGAGAGAGACTGCCAAGGGTCCTTAGCTTCCTAGTGCTCCCAGCACTGACATGTGCTCCGCTTCCACTGCCGATTAAAATTAAATGGGGAGTGGGAGGGTGAGGGAGAACAGAAAGACACCCTTTCACAGCTGCCTGAAACCCTCTGACCCTTTAGATGAAAAATTAGCATCATAATACTTAACGGTATCACAGTGCTGTTAATTTGTCTCTCATTGTCCTCCTGAAAGATGCAAATTACATCACCCATCACTAATTCTCAGCATCAGAGTCCTCTCCAGAAGAAGCTAACCGATAAGCAAGTTATCCTAAAATCAGCCTAATGGGCTTCTGCTGAACCTGAGCACAGCTGGTGAGCCTGCCGGTGCACAGCGCACATTCGTAACACAGCGGTGGGTGAATGAGTGGGCTTGGCACATTTGCAGCAGAGCATCTCTATTCCTGCTACAGCAGTAGGCATCACCTGGCTGGGAGTAGAGAGGAAAAGCCCTCGTGATTTGCATGCCACAAAAATGGGTAGTATCAAAGAAAGACGGTGCAGGGACAGCATCTTCCCTGGTTTTCATGGTCTTTTGTGCAGATGGAGAAGAGATTTTTCAAAAGCCCAAAGGAAACATTGACCTAAGGCTACTCTCTGAAGATAGTGGCCACCATGGAGAGCTTTTGCAAATCCTGTCCCCAGGCAGAGAAAAAGCCTTTCATTTGAGTAAAGGGAGGGAGTGGTGGGAGTCAGGAAATAACGGAGCCATGATCTGAACTTCTATTTCTGGAAAAAATCCCAAAACAAATAATCGAACACATTTTTTGCAAGCATCTAGATGATAAGGCTGAAGAAAATTGAAGTTAATAGGAACATGTCAAGAATAAATCACGTCAACACAATCCGATTTCCTTCTTGACAGGGTAATAGGTTTTGTGGATGAGGCAGGAACAGTATATGTCATGTGTCTTCAGTAAGGTTTATGACACTGGTCTCACATGACATACTCATAAACAAGTTATGGAAGCATGGCCTGAAGGCAGATTCTACAGACTGAGTATAAGGGTAGCTTAAAACTGCTCACATTTAATTGTCAAGTTGAAGTGATTCATCAGCTGAGATTTTGCAGTGATTGTTCCTGTAGCAGATGTTATTCAATGTTTTCATTAATGACTTAGATGATGGAATGAGAACATAATTATTAAATTTGAAGGTGGCATTAATCTGTGAGGGACTGCAGGCACATTTGAAAAGATTAGAATTCAAAATGGTCTTGATAACTTAAAGAAATAGTCTGAAAATAACAGGAGACACTTCAGTAAAGGCAAGTATAAAGTAGAATACTTAGGAAGGAATAATCAAATTCTTAAATAGAAAATGGAGATGGCAGGATGGGTAGTGTGTTGGCTGGAAGAAAAGGCCTTATAAAGCATCACATATACACACTTTAGACAACAGTTACATTTTGATGGAAAAAATCTAAATCAGATTGAGATGTAGAAATGTAACCTGTAAGACAGATGAAGTGAGTGTACATTGCTGGGTCAAGACACTGCTGCTCAGAGGTGGTTCATGAGCCACAAGGGTATGCCTGTCCACAGCCTGCTGGTCTGCAGGAGAGCATAGCAGGAGATGACTGGTGGCAGTAATTCTCCCAGTCAGAGCACTTTTATGCACAGCTAAATGCCTGAAAACATCCCAAAGGTAAATCTTCCCAGCAGTGTAAACTGGGAAAAATTAGAACCGCTTTCGCCCCTCCCTCTCACGTCCACCCACCTGTGCAGCCCCTTTGTTCCACATGATCAGTAGATGGTGCAGCCTGAGCAGCCAAAGTACCAACAATGCAAAAACAAGTGTTTCCTTTGCAATCTCTTGACAGTAGCTGAACTGGCTGAAAATGAACCTATCCTTTTTTTACTTTACAAGGGTTGAATTTTGACCAGGTCAGCTCCCTGAGTCCTCCCTAACCAGCCACCCAGCTGATGTGAGCAGTCCCACTGACCACTAGGTGACCAATTCTCAAAATGACTAATGCTTGCAATCCACTTACATGTTGCAATCACTAGGCAAAATGGTGTGTTTTTTCAATGAAGATGAATTTCACAATTCTCCTACTCTCAAGCAGGGATCTTCGCCAGCTGCTCATTGCTGCCTAAGTCCAATTAGAAACTTGCCTGCTTTCCCTTGGGGAGCCTGTGACTGGTGCTACAGTCTCCCTAAAACAAGCTTGTTTGTTTTCCTTCACTGCTTGCTTCCATTTGCTAATAAACAGCCTACACACATATTTAGTCCCATCTAATCTTATGCTTCACTACAAGTGGAATTAAATGTGTTTCTTTCTTGTATTACGGGGGAAAAAAAAAAGATGCAACCCACATTATTTCTAAAAGTCAAGGACCCACTGGAATTCAAACTGGTTTTTATTGTTCTTTCTTTCTCTTACTCTCGTTTTTCGGGGAGGGTGGGGGGTGGGTGGGAAATCAGTCATCGTCTTTTCCTCCAGAACAAATCTCCTGGAACATGCCCAAGCTCAGCTGCACCACTGTTTGCTGGGTTTTGCCACAAGCTGTGGTTTCTTTAGGAGACAGTTTCAGACACAATGGAGCAAATCTGTCTGTTTGCCACCCTGAGAAGAAAGTCCCCGCTCACTCCCCTGCCATGTGCCTGTTCCACTCTGTTCTGCCCTGGCCCCAGAGTCGTGGCCCTGAACACCTCCTTGCTTGATTTGACCCCAGGTGGTGAGCCCATCCTTGGGTTAGTTTGAGCAAAAGGCCATTTTTGGTGGTCTGATCTAGGGGACAACACCACAGCCTGTCCTACCAGCCTGGCAGCATTTGGGGCCTGTCACGCTGGGCTGAGAAAGCCTGGGATACCTCAATGCCAAAAGTTACACACTGTGGAAAAACAACATGTGTGAGCTTAGATCTCGTTAAACTCCCCCAAAACTCCTTCTATGGGACTAAAGCAGGTAGGCTTTAACTAATTCATTGTCCTGCTCCTACCCGTCCCCTTGGGGAACCTGGAAGTTACTTGCACCAGGAGATTTAGGCCAGCCCTGACAAGCTCACGTTGGTAAAATATGAATCCACTGTTTATGCTGGGCACATTGGGCGTAAGTACATGAGACTTAACAAATGCTCACAAAGCCAGCTTAAAACACTCATCTTTTACCTTGAGGTACACATTGCCTCAGAAAGCTTAAAATACCATGATGACTGCTGTTATAACCCAGGCAAGGGCTCTCTTGAGTGCCTGAAGGATTTTTTGGACGATTAAACAAAGATGTTTTACGATCAGATGAGTCATTTTGCTGGTGCAAGTCCATCTAATGGCAGATTTGCAGGTAACATTATAGCCCACTAAAAGACGAAGGGAAAACAAAATTGCAAAATTGAATGTAGGGTCCTGAGAGTGGCACATGTCCTTTTGCACCTTCTGTATACACTTGGACTCTCCTCAAATCATTCTTTGGTGAGAGCAGGAATGTCTTTCAGGAGCTGCTCTGAGCAGCAGCCTCAATGTCAGTGCTGTTGCTGGGCTCGTACCTCCAAAGTTCTACTCTCTCGTGTTAATTCACCGAGTGGATGAACAGTTTGTACAATTATTCCCCACTCTTTCTTGCTCAGGATTGCCTGGAAATGGCTGAGACTTTGAGACAGAGGATTTTGTTGTGATTATTTTAAGGCTACTTTGCTGGTGCTGCATACACCTGTGGCAGCATTTCCATGCAGAGGGGGATGCTCTGCAGCCCTCATCCCTACACCCAGTGAGGGAGGCCCCTGGCTGTGGGTCTGACCCTACAGCATCAATAATGCTGGAAGAGGGCACGAACCCGCTTCTCGGTGCACAACTCCCTGCAAAGTCAGTCCCACCACAGTGCAGGCCCAGCTTGAACACATGTTGCCATGCTGTTACCCAAAAAGGGCACTGGAAATCTCTGTTCACTAGTAAGAACAATGTAGTTATGGTGTTTTGCTAAGCAAAGATGTTTGGATTCCTTGCTAGAGCCGTTCCTGCTGAATAGTGAAATGCAAGGCTGAACTGCGACAATAGCTTCACCATAACAAAGCAGTTTGAGGAAATGGATTTGTATAACCAAAAAGAGCTCTGCATGAATGCACAAATCAATGTGGGTAAAGAGATTGCCAGGAAATCACTTTAGACAATATAAGGGTTAAAAAGACGTGAGTGAGCCTTGCAAGAGGCTTAGGTCCTTGGACACCAAGCTAATGTGCTTCCACTAGTCTGTGTTGAAGTTACCAGAGCAAATAACTTCAGGCTTTAGAAGTAAAGAGTGTGAATATTGTGGGGGTTTTTTATTTCCCCATAAAGATTTTTCTTAATAAAATGGGTGAGATTTGTCAGATGTGACCTTAGGAAAGCTGCTAAGTGTTAATTGGCTTCTAGTTACTTTCAATGTAATTTGGGAGTGCATAGCCTTTGTAGACCCACACCCAAACACAAGCTGGAAGTCACACTTGTGATAAGCACATTTGGGTTGAAATTATGAACATCTCATTCTTTCCCATATGTCCTTCCCACAAAGGCAGAGCTCTAGACTGCTAATTGTGCTCCCTCACAATAGTTCCAAGTGTTTCCCATGAAGCAGGCTCTTATCTCTCTGAGAGTGTTTTAAAAAAAATTTTATGCCATTAGTCTCCTTGGCTACCTGGCCCTGCTCACCTCTCAGTGCCCCAGGGGAATTGCTTTTTACCCTTCTTTGGTAAAATATCATTGTAATTTTGCTAGAAAATGCAGGCAGAGGTCGGTTTGCCTCTGGGCAAGATGGACACTGGAGAAGAGTTAAAGGTGCCTCTTGCCACAAGGATACACTGGAAAAGTCTGCAAGCCAGAGCCTCACTCTGCCTGAACCCCTGCAGATCTGACCAACCCATGGCTTTGCCCAAGCTGTGCCTGGCTTAGCATCTGACTCACTGATTTGAAACAAAAAGCTGTTTCCCACAGTCCCTCTGCCAAGTGATATGGGATTAACTTCTCCTGGCTCTTTATGTGAGGATTAGAGATATGTTTAAGACTCAGGCCAGGTCTGCCCTAGGTCAAGGCTAGGAGTGAAGGCTGGAGCTCATTCTGAATGACAGACATCTACAGAGACTCGGCCTCTTGTGGTGAGATTCCTCCAATAATAAAACTGGCCCTTTCTGGGTACAGATAGAAATTTCAGGAAGAGTGTGATGGGAAACATGGCCAAATTTAAACCCTTATTTGAGCCTGACTTTTGTTGTTATTATTAATTTGTATTTAAAGCTTAATTTTGATTATTAGAAAGGAAGGCAACCTGTCACTATTTGTGCTGCTTATTTACTTCTTATATCACTTAGGCTTAAAACATGCATAGGCAGAAGCACTACACACAGCATCCTGCTGCATCCCTAGTTAGAATGGAAGTGTTTCATAGGTGTTGTACTGGCTCTTACCACAGACAGGAATCACAGTTTTTGTCCAGAGCTACAATGGACTGTTTCACTTTCTGTTTACATGTGCCACTTCAGAGGTGTCTGCTCATCTCTGCAGTGAGGACACAGGGATGGGCAGGGACAATACAAAGTCTGCACTGCGTCACTTAAAAATGAAGAACATGACAGATGCTTCCTGTCAGCATTAAGTCTTGTTCCTCCTTCACAAGTTGCTTCTCCCCAAACCTATCCCTGACTTTGAATCCCACTTTTAAGGGGTCCATTTCCCTTCAGCTGTGCTTCAGAGAAGTGCTGCTGTTCCTCCTTGCTCGCTGAGAGGAGGCTGGACCCCTGGCCACACCGGGAATGGGCCCCACTTTTGGCACCAGGGCAGCTGTCTGGGTGCCCAGGCACAGGAAGAAGCCAGATGCAGGAAGCTTTCTGTTTACCCTAATGGGACTCAAAATGTGTTTAGTAGATTGGCAAAATATCCTGAGAACAGAACTCAGCATGCTGGAAAATAGGGCACTTGGCAAAGGCATTCATGGCATTAAAAGTATATACGTAAAGATGCCAGGCATTATGTTTATATTTACATAGCTAGCAGGCAGTGGAACATTTCCATACCTCTAGATGGTCATCAAGGCCCCGCTCTCCAGGGAAAAGATGTCCTTAGGATCCAGCCATCAGCTGCCAAATGCTCTTGGCTAAATGCAACAATGTCCAACAGGTCAGACAGGACGTCCCACAGCCAGGTGGGTGGGAGGCCAGTGGCTACCTCCTGGTATCACAGTATGTTTGGGATTGGAAGGGACCTAAAAGATCATCTAGTCCAATCCCCCTGCTGGAGCAGGAACGCCTGGGTGAGGTTGCACAGGAACATGTCCAGGTGGGTTTTGAATGTCTCCAGGGAAGGAGACTCCACAACCCCCCTGGGCAGCCTGTTCCAGTGCTCTGTCACCCTCACTGAGAAGAAGTTTTTTCTCAAATTTAAGTGGAACCTCTTGTGTTCCAGCTTGATCCCATTCCCCCTTGTCCTATCATTGTTTGCCACCGAGAAGAGCCTGGCTCCATCCTCATGGCACTCACCCTTTATATATTTACAAACATTAATAAGGTCACTCCTCAGTCTCTGGTCTCATGACAGAAAAAACAAGGGGCCCTTCAGGCTGGCAGTGCAAGAGGCAGAAGTGACTGAAGAAGGAGCAAGTGACTGAGCACCCCTTTGGTGTGGAGATCAGATCTGACCTCACAACCAATGCCAACGCCAAGGGCTGAGGAATTTGGCTTTATCCCTGCTGTCACCACAGAAAACCTGCATAAACATTTTGTCTCTCTTTTCGCCTTTCCCTTACTTACACTGACTGAGCTCATACCATTTACCCACCTTTATTTTGGTGAATACCATGTGCTAAGCAAATGCTACAGCTACAATATTTGCTGCTGCACTGTCAGACACTCCCAGGCAGCAGGGAAGGAGGGAGCTGGCGAGCATCAGCCAGCACTGCCTGACCTCAGCCTGGTGCAAAGCAGAGGCATGGGACCCTGCAAATCATGACATCTGGCTGTGGGCAGCAGGTTACAGCTCTCCCTCACAAGGCGCTGCTGGAGGACCATCACTCGGTGTCCTCATTGTGTACCCAGCACACAGCAGGCTGTCAGGTTGGTGCTGCATGAGACCAGCCCTGGGCTCTGCTGAGCAGCCACCTCCCAGAAAACTTCCAGTTTCTTTGTAAAGTGCTTTTTCCCCCTTTTGGTTCCTCCAGTGTCAGAGACTCCTCCTGGAGAGGGTCCCACAGGCATCTGCGGCTCCTCGCTACTCCAGGGCATGGCATGGTGCAGGGGCATAGCCAGGAGAGCATGGCCAGGGTATTTTCTGGTGACTTGTCATGTTTTCCCTGAAAGCTTCTTTTCTACCAATACCATGTGCAGCTGCAGGACAGCCTATCGCAGTCTGTTCCTCATGAGCACCGTTTTACTTGAGGGAAGGTGCCCCAGTGCCCCCCAGCCACCAAAGGATGTTGAATGGTAATTTTTTTTTTTTATGTGAATCTTGGCTCCCAGTGAGCAAAACTGGTTCCTTTCCCACTGAGCAGTTGCCGAAGAAGCCTGAGTTTTGTCTACTGTTTATGACTTTTTTCTGTGTTTCTGTCTAATAAACAGTTACCATCAGGAGGAAAACTGCTGCTGGTGTATGTGTGCATCCCAGTTTCACCTGGGAGTGTGACCAATTGCTTGTGGAGGTGGTGGCAGTGGGGCCCTCGCACAGGGGAGCTAGGCAGCCCAGAACAAACAGCCGTGGGCCAGGAGCAGCTCTGCTCGTTGGCTGTGTTTCCTAGGGGGTGCACATTGGTGGTACTGGATGAAGAAGGCATCCCCACCTCTGTCGGGGACTGCTCCTCTGAGATGCTGCTGTGGTAGCACTGTGACCGTGCCAGAGGCTGCAAGGAGGATTGGAAAGTGAACCCACCAAAGCCTTCAGTGTCAACAACCAAAAGCCCTCAATTTGAGCTTTTGAGCCACAGAGAAAGGGTGGGCACGCTCTGGGCCAGGATCTGCAAGCCTTGCTTTGACTGCACTGACATGCAACTCAGGAGCAACAAGAGGCAGATTGCGATGTGTGAATAACCAAAAATACACCACAGCACAAGAGCCACTTTTCTCAGCAGTAGCCCTGCTGTGTTGGAGATCACAGCCAGCAAAACAAGCACATCTGAGAAGGGCCAGGCTGTTGACCACAGAAGCTACAGCTGCAGCAAACTAGCTGCCCCAGCTCTAATGAGGGTCACGCTTTGAATATTCACCTCCATGGTCATGCTTTGAATATGACAGGACTTGGCCTGCATGGTCATGGCTCTGAAAGTACTATACAAGTAAAGGCGTTTGTGGTGGATGGTCTTCCTGCCCTGGTGGAGCCTTCCAGTCGTTGGCAGCTGCCCAGCTTAGTCCAGAAGTTGAAGCAGTTAACTACAGCAATAGCTGAAATGTGAAACTAGGTGGCCTATATATGCCAAGAATTGTTCACAATTGCTCTTTGATGTTAAATTTAATATGTAGTATGCTGTGTAAGTACGGTTGGCTGTGCATTTCATATAAATTAATTACAAAGACCTTGTCAGGCATGCAGAGAACAGCGGGCAGCACTTTAAATGCTGCACGCAGGCATTTAAGGTTGCAGGGAGAAATCCTGCTGCAAGGCTCAGCCACGGTGATTTGCCACCTTCCTCTTTTGGAGACCACCTTGGAGACCACAGCTTCTCTGACCAGTGAGCCATGGTTCAAGCAGATCCTCCTCCTGTGCACACAGGTTTCTCCCTCTGTCCTTGTCAGCCCCAGCAAGAGGCACAAAGCCCCTTCCTCAGTTACCAGCATTCCAGGGTGATTTGGAGATGAGACTGGATACTGGGGATGCCATTGCTTTTTAACAAAAGCATCAATATGAAAACAGTGTATCTGGGAGCTGAACCAGAAAGGAGCCATCCAGAATTACCGGGAGTATGTAATGGGGTTACCTGATGATGAATGGGTCATCAGGGCACGAGCTGGTGTATAGTGCATGCATTTTAGGCAATGTACCCTGGGGAAAGAGTGTCACCTTGTTAGGATGCCTGTGATCTGCAGCAGCAATTGGTTTGGTTTTCTTGCAACCTTTCATTCTCAGCCTTGTAGCAAAAAGTTCTGAAGTCTTTACCTTGCAGTTCAGGCTGTGGGGAACACAGGTTCCGGCTGTACTCTGTGTATGTACCAGGTACATGTCAGCCACCAACCTGGCTCATGAGGAGCCCTGACAGTATCTCACCTCCCTACTTTGCAAAAGGAGACAGCCAGCAACATTTTCAGAAGGGAGAAGTCATCTCTTTTCTTTCTCCCATTTTGTGCCATCCTTTTGACCTAAACCTTCATCAGAGGAAATCAATTAACACAAAAGAGAAGAACATTACATTCTGTCGGACATGAAGCTAAGGAAATCTCAGCCTACAAGATGAGGAAAGAAGAGCAACAACCAACCAAAAACAGGGAGACAGAAGGGAAAACCTCACACAGTCTCATATTTGTCAGTGTAAAACTGCTGTGCTGCCTACCCCAACGTCTGGCATTGCTCACTTACCTATCCTTCTCAAAGCACTTTGTGATTGCTAGCTAAATTTGCTTTCTTTAACATAGAAAAAGGAGGGGCAGTATATGAGCATTGAGGGCACAGGCTGCTAGGGTGTGCAGCATGCAGGTGTGGGGAGCAGCAGGGCTGGTGTGGGCTGCAGGTTGGACAGGTGGCTGCCAGCAGCCCAGCAGCACCTTCCTATCACTGCAGTTTGGAAATGTCTTTGCTGAACTGGCACCTGAGCTTCCCTCCCCTCCAGAAAACCCCAGCAGCAGAAGGCTGGGAGGCAGCTGGGGGGGTCAGGGCAGGGAGGGAAGCCCCTCGCTCCTGGTTTTGCTGGGGTGGCAGCACAGCTGCTCTGCAGCGGGAGTGTAGGGGACTACAGTGGGCCCATGGATTCCCTGACGGTGGGCATGGGAACAGAAATTAGCCTTGAAGATACTAAGGCCTACCCATGAGAAAGGTAGGAGTAAAGGAGTATCCGGAGATATTAAGGTGTACCCATGAGAAAGAAGGGAGTAGAAGAGTAACATTGATGATAGCAAAATTAGCCAATGAGATGTTACTGCTGTAACTTGTAACCAATAGTGAAGAGACACATGAATTGGAAAAAGTGTATAAAAATGCACTTGTGGCAATAAATGGCATCTACTACTTTCATCCTGGAAGAACTTGGTCTATGTCGTTTGTTCGTCTCAACCACGACACGGGAGGATGCGGCAGTCATGACTGGAGCACCCAGCACAACTGTCCTTGGAAGTGACAGCTCTAAGCGTGTCTTATTCATCAATTTTCCAACTCAAATCAAAGAGGACAGGGCTAGGAGTGAGCTCTGTGCCTGATTCTATATGTTATTCATTTGCTTCTATAGCTCTTATTGTTGCAGACTCTCAGCATCATTCACAGCCTTCCAGATGGGTGAGAGCATTACCGACCCCAGCCTCGTGTCAACAGTTTAGGGGAAATCCCAGCTCGCCCCATTAGTTCTGTCACCTTTGCAACACCACCCTCCATAGCCCTTTTCCCTTTCCCAGTGCTGTGTCCCTCCTGGTTTTGGCTGTGAGACCTCCTCACTGGAGCACGAGATGTGCTCCTCTTGAGTACCAGAGGACGGGCAGCCTGTCTGGGTTGCCTGCAAATCAAAGCACAGGCAGCCTTTTTCCTGCAGTCAGCTCTCCATTGGCTTTGCTTTCCCCAGCAAATGCCATAGCAGGTGAGGAAGCTGTTAGAGGGGCTGTGGTGGCCTCCCCTGGGTGCTGCTCCCATCTCTCCCTGCTGCCAGGGAAAGAGGATGCCCACTGCCTTCTCTCCTGTTTCACAGGGGCAGCAGTCTCAGGGTTAAAGCCATCCTGGTTTCCAGCAGTCGGTGAGGACCAGGCCTGCAACAGTGGGAGGGAGAACCATGGCTGCAGGGCCCTGGGGCTGTGGGAACCACAGGGGTAGGAGCTGTGGCCCCCGCAGCACATCCCACTGCCCATGCTGCCCACCCTGCCCACAACTGCGAGGATGCAGCAACACAGTGCAAGGTTAGATCACAGACTATTTACAGGTGACAGTCACGTAGAAAACTAATGCCAGCTATAAGCACCATGCTGCTGTCACTGGCACAGCACCTGGGAATGCCATCAGGCAACAGACTCCGCTGAGGTAATATCTGCTGGTAACATCTGGTAACATTGCCATACTTTGACGGTCAACCCTCAGAAAATAACTTTCTATTCAGATTTACAGTTGCCTGATATTCTATACACGGCTCGTTCATGTTCTTTGTGGGGAGGAGAGTTTCTCAGCGTTTGCTGAGCACAAGAAGGGCTTGGGAGACAACTTACCCTAGGTGGGAAGATCAAGAGAAAGGCAAAATGTGATTCAGGAGATGACTCTGTGGTGTCTCATTTATTGGCAGGAGATGTAATATTCTTATACTTATGCTCTCAGAGCAGGCCCCTGTGAAGACTGAATGTGGGACCTTTAGATATAGAAACCACAACGGTGCTACTCCTGGAACTAAGGAAGAGACTTGCCTGTTGCAAAAACAAATGTCCAGAAGGAAGAAAACACACATGGAGAAACTTTGAGGTAGCACAGCTTCAAATTATACTTCATCCAACACAACTGCTCCGTTGATTCACTCCATCACTGCAAATCTGACGCTGTTGTGAAGAGCATGTTGTCCCTTGCTTCAAGACATGCCATGTCCTTTAAGCCAGTAGAACAGGTCACAGCATCCACTAGTGTCCCTAGAAGGATCCCAAGCAAACTCCAGTGGGAAATTAGACACATTTTTCTATGAGGTTGATTAACCATCACAACTTGTTTCTGGAATGGGAGCACTTGATGGCCCATCCCACCAGGTTTTCATATTTAGAGGGAGGTTGTGCCCACTCTGCAGATTTGCTGGTGGTTTCAAGCTGCTGTCTGTAAGATGTGCACAATGGGATGGCTTTTGCCCCTACCACCCATCTCCCTTGTGGAAGGCTGTGTGGGGGAAGGTGAGGCTGAAACACAGGGCCAAAGTGGTTTTGGTTTGTCTATGTGTTGACTGGAGGCCTTCAGCATTCAGAAAGGTAACTTCTGCAAAGCAGCTTTATGGTAAAGGCTAGTCCTGGACTACTGTCCCAGAAAGCGAGCTGCAACCAAGGAGAAGCACAGGTTGTCACACTCAATACAGCTCTAATTAGATGAAATTCAAGAAGCTGTGAGGGACAGAGGAGTTTGGACTAGGTAGTCTAATCATCTCATCTGATTTGACACCTTCCAGATGTACCACTCAGCGCATTTGCTGTAGAATCTTTCAAAGGAGACACTAGGAAACATTTCCTAGTGTGAGAAAATGACAATATAAAGGGTGAAAATTGAAGTCAGCAAGTATCTCAACATGCTACAGGGACAACAAGACAATCTCAGATACAGAACAAAAAAGGACTGAAAAGAGGACACTCATGGATGCTCAGAGGGGGTCAGAGCTGAAGGGGTGTGTAGGCAGAGGGAAAAGCAACAGCAAAAAAAGCATTGCGAAATTTTGAAAACAAGGGTGGCAATCCAGAAGTGCGTGGGATGCTGTTAAGGGGGCAGGAAAAGAGGGGAAAAAGTTATTGCTCTGCCTTGATGTGACCTTCTTTTACAGTGGATGGAGTTTATGCCCATCCTGCTCCTCAAAGCTCCTGCAAGAACCTCGTGCAGGGGCTGGAGCCCCTTTCAGTGATATTCGAGTGCACACAGACACCTCCTCACTCCTTCAGATGACGTTCTGGGAATAGCTGGTTGACTTTCATTTTTTGTGTTTTTTTGGGTTTTGGGGTTTTTGTTTTGTTTTGTTTTCCTACTAAAAATGCCATCTTGGCAAAAACATTGAGAATGTCTTCTGCCACTTCAGGTAAAATTTGAAGAAATTGTTTTAAAGTTTTTATTCCAATGGCACTTTGTTTCTCTGCATGATAGGTTATACACAAAATTACTTAAAAGACAGAGATCTGCATAAACAATCAAAATGCCTTGACCCAAAACAACAGTTTTTGAGATTTCCTTGAAAGAAGAAAAAGTTCATGCCAATCTGGAACCTACTTTTTCCTGTTTCTAGGCCTCATGGCTTTTCACAGATCAGAAAACACAATTTTCTCAACAGCTTTTTTTCCTGCAACGTCTGTCCAGCATTCTGGAAGGAGAGCAGCCTAGGGACACAGACACCACCCCAAATCTCTGTGCTTCTCTTCCTAGACAAAAAGGCTACGTTGCTGTTAAAGCAGTTTGAGTCTTTTTCCTGGTGAAGACAGTGTCCCCATCACCATCTTCACCTTCCAGTCCCATCCTGGTAGCAAAATGAGGTCAAAGGATAAGGAGAGATCTCAGCCCAAACAGCATATGTTTTCTCACAGGATCTGCAAGGACTGGGGTCACACCCTGGGGACGCGAGGGGACAGATGGCCAGAGCTCTGAGAGATGCTGATAAAAAAACCCCCAGCCTTATCTACAGAGTATTGATTATTTCCTCTGCTTTGCTGTTGCAAATAGCTGCCTGCTGCATGAAAGCTATCCGCCTCGCTTCCCCAGGCTAAGGAGGACATGCTGCCCTCCCCAAGCCCCTTGCACAAAACAATTTTATTCTTCCACCTGTCTCTCACTAACATTAACTAAATAAAGTATCTGCACCCACTGGGTGCTGAATACATGGAGGACTCGCCTGAGGATGGCTGCAGACTCTAGCCCCTTGGGTATGGAGCCCCTTCCCCCGCCTGAGCCCAGGAGGGGACATCTGAGGAAGCAGCAAATCTTGCTGCCAGCTCTAGCCCCTCGCAGCACCCTACTATATTGCAGAGCTCTCCATACATTGCCCCTGGTTTCCCACAAGCAGGGTGCACCCACTCACGCCTCACAAGTATTACCAGACGTGGTTCTTGGCGAGTAGGTGACACATGGGGCCAGCCACTCAAGGCAGAGCAGAAAGGCAGTGCTGCCCCTGGGCTTCACCTGCCCTCTCAGTGTTTCCAGCTGCCCATGGGGAGAAATGAAGACTCAGCATTCCCCAGGGAAACAGCCAAGTCCTCCCTGTCAGCACCATGGGCTTGCTCCACACACAGTCTAACAGGCTGTAGGTTCCCACGCTGCTTCCTCCCAGCATGTATTTTAATGTGTTCAACACTGCATATAACACATCCTACTGATGTATCTGCCTTAGCACATTTCAGAGGCATCATGTTTAACAGGCTGTCCTATTTGGAGATGCAGAAGGCAGGCTGGTGTTTCTCCAGCCCGAGAATGCACAAACAGCACTCTGCCTTTGATCTAGGGCTCCACACATTACACAAAAGGCTTTCTTCCCTGCGAGGCGGGGAGCCTGCAAGACCTTTCTCCCTTGCTGATGCTCCTCTGACAGATATTCATGAGTGCAGCTCGAGAGGCACCTTGGGCCACTCTCACCCTTCTTCACTGCTGCCAGGGCCCCTCAGAGCCCCCATCCCTCTGTGTCCCGCTCTCTGCGAGTCACTGCCTCTCCCCACAGACTGTCCCCCAAGTGCAGGACATACCTTAGGGATAGTTCACTATTTTTTCCTTTCCATTTTGCATCTCGTCCCAGCACCAGCCTCCAGCCAGCTCTTGTGGGTGCCAGTGGCAAGTACAGCCCTCTCTCTGCTCCCTGCCCTTGTTTGCACCTCCTCTCTCCTGGTGTTCCTCCACAGCTTGGAGTTTGCTCTTCATCCTTCCTTCTCCACCGCCTGACTAAGTGCCTCAGCCAAAGCTCAGTGAGCTGGTGACTCTGAACTGTTTGATTTCCTCAGGCCTGTGGTACAACACTGCACAACAACGTTTAGCCTTGAGTCACCGGCACCTGCTAGAGATACTGCAGCGAAGGTTTGATCACGCACGTACTCAAGCTGCTGTGAAGGAAACTGATGATTGTTTGGATCCGTGTAAGGTTCCAGCGCTGCACAGGCAAAAGCTTCCCGCAGACCAGCTGCTGCCTTTTGTAAGTCTCTTCACAAGTGCCTTCTGCTGCAGAGGGCGGCTGGTGGCTCTGTGAGCTGTCACACCCCACGCCTGCCTGCAAGGGGTCACCGGAGCGATGCTGCCTGCATCCACTCGCCTGTTGCTTGGGGAGTCAAAAAGAAATGCAAATGAAATCCCTATGAAATTCTGAGGTTACTTAAACAAACCGTGGTCACACAGACCAATGCTAACACTGTGACGGTCTGTCCTGCATCAAAGACAGAGGGGAGAGGGGCAGAGCTGAGTGCGCATTTGATGGGGGTTATCCTGCCATTGAAATACTCGGCAGGGAGGACAATAGCTATTCCCAGGCCTGTGAATAAGGAAAAGGTGGGTGGGTGGGAGATCTGGGCAGTCTCAAACAAAGCATTTGCTGCAGAAGGCCTCTAACTCTAGTTTATGAATTCAAATCTTGTCTCAGGATATTTTCAAAAGCACGTTTATATGTGCCAGAAATAACCCCAGAGTCCCTCATGACATCGGATGACACAAATGTTTGAATCACTTCTGAAAAATGACGTTTATTAGTTCTGAAACTCTTAGCTGAATGCAGAAGCCTGAGCTATCCTTGGAAAACTGTCTATTCGTTACTTTTTTGAAGCAATTTTGAGAGATCTCCTTGAATGCAAATTTCTCTTTAAAAAAGCCAGCATGACATATTTTGACTTTCCTTGTTTGACAATATCATAGTTATTTCATCTCAATAATGTAAAACATGATTGTTTCAGCTTTGCCTTCTCATTTTGCTCTGTGTGCTTTTGTATTACATTATCATATTTCAAAGCCACAAAGCCCAGATGGAGTATGTATAACATTTCATCTCTTCTACGTGTTCTGGCACAATCACACTGAAAATTTTGAACTTCATCATAGTAAAATGTTTCACTATATCCAAGACAGGACTGAATTTGTTTTGGAATTTTGATTTTTTTTTTTTAAATATAAAATCTTCAGCTTTTTTTTTTTTTTTTTTTCTGTTATGCAGCAAAACCAGCTATTGAAATGTCAGATATTCCCTCGGAAGAAATGTTCTGTTTCTCAAAGATTCATTACTTGGCCTCTGTGAAATGAGAGATTTCAGCCCAGTTCCCAGTGGATGTGCCATTAGTTTCTAAAAGGACACCCTTGTGTTTGCAATGAGCTCATCACACTAGACATTTCAGGATGCAGCTCCCAATAAGGGTTTGTCCCTAGGGTTAAAGAGAATTCAAAGTTTGCCGCCCCATCCCTTTGCTTCCCTCTCTCTGTTCCTTACCCGAGTGCATTACCCTTCTCCTGTTTGCGTGGTCCTCCTCTAAACCTCTAAAACGGATCAGTGACATGAGCTGGGTCAAACAAACATGCCGGAAACCTCACTTGGAAAAAAAAAAGGAGTAGCATCAGGACAGAGACAGAGCTGGACCCTGCTCAGCTGCTGCCCCTCTGTGAGCTAATTGCCACCGATGTTTGCTGTTTACCATGTCATTCTCTTTCATTACAATCTCATCTGGTCTAAGCTAAGTGCAACATTAAAATGCCAGCACACTCCTTTTGCTCTCCGGAGGGCCCTAGTGATGCGAGCCTCTCCCCAGGACAGGCTCTGGCCGAGGCTGTGCCCCCCGGCCCTGGCCCTGCATCTCTCTGTGCAGACGCAGAGACAGGCTCTTCCCCTGAACGAACTCACTTGGAAAAAATATGTGTTCCCCTGCGCCCACGTTTATTCTCTTTTGCCTTTTACAGGGAATTGTGTCACAGTTCTCGACATCGCGCGCCCATGACCAGAACGACTGAGCCCCCATTTGCAGCGCAGAGAAGGTCCGGGACAAACCTGCCGCCCGCGCTCACTTCGCCCTCGCCTTTTAAACACGCAGAGATAAAACATCCTTCTGGCAGCTTCCCAAAGGGATGGGTGGGGCGAGGAGCGTTTTGTTGCTCCGAGTTACTGATTTATTTTCATGGGTCCCCCTCGCCCCTCTTTCCCTCCCAGGAAACAGGACGCTGCTCTTTGTTCTCAGGCGCCGAGCCGCGGTCACGCGTGGCCCGGGCGCAGCCCACGCCTAACTCGCGTATAAGCCACACAGAAACCACGCGTAACCCGCATGTAACCGACGCACCGTCCTGGCCGGGCGAGCAGCCGCTGCCTTCCGACGTGGCCGGTCGCGGGGGTCCGCGGTGCCGGTACCGGTGCCGAGGCGGGCGGCGGGGCTGTCCCGTCGGGCGGGCTGTGGCGGTGGCGGGTCCCGCCCGCGGTGGGCCGGCCCGGGCGGGGCGGGCGGGCGCGTAAAGGCGGCGCCGTGCAGAGCTGGGCTCAGTCTGGCCGCCTGCGGGCTGCGCGGCGCCGGCCGGCCGCCCACGGATTGCTTTGCCCATGGGGCAGTCGCGCAGAGCACTCGGGACCTCAGCCCCCCGCCATCGGGACGTGCGCTAGGGCGGTGAGTACCGTGCGCGTCTCTCCGCGCCGCGGGCTTTCTCCGCCGTTCCCCGGGGACTCGAGGACCCGCGCCGGAGAGATCGGGAGCGCGGAGTCCGCAGTGGAGCCCGCTGCTGGCAGCCGCTGTCCGGCCCCCGCTGCCGGGCGTCCCCTCCGAGAGCGCTCTCCGGAGTCAGAGCGGGCGAGGGAGGCAGGGTTGGGTAGATGGATGTACGGACAGACAGACAGGGGAAGCAGGAGAGGGAGCAGTCCTTGTGCTGTCTGCACATGGCTGCGGTGGGACAGTCTCTGTCCTGTCCTTGCGTGGTCTGGGTGGGATGGGTGGAGGAGGAGGTGGTGGAGTGCTGCATCCTGGTGAGAGAGTGGTGGGTGACCCGAAGGCACGGGTGGGACAGCAGCCAAACCATTCTGCGAGGTGATGTACAAGTGGGTCTCTTGGCTGAGAGCTTTATGGACAGGGCTTTCTCCTGGCTGTCACTCCACTCAAAGGCTAGGATCCTGTGTGTGTTCTTTTCTGGAAGTGCCTTACCTTTTCCTCAGGAAGAGTCACGGCAGGATCTCAGACCCCAAATGGGTGCTTCAGGTGCCTGAAAGGGGAGGCTGTGTGCTACCCACTAAATGAGCTGGGAGGTCAGCCTTGATGGCTGTGCTGTGGCTGAGACGTTGGAGGTTGGCATGGTAGTGCTGCCATGGGGTGCGGCTCTGTAGGTGTTCTGGGGAGCCCTGGCTGCAGGGGGTGCTTGGCTGTGAGGGACAATGTGGTACTTGGCCTGGGGATGGAGTGAGAGTGATGAGGTGAGAGAGCTGTACTGCAGGAGGGAGCCAGGGAGAGGAGATGGGACAAAGCTCCTGCTGTCACAGGAGGGGGAAGGTGAGGTGAGGCAGCTCTCAGCAGGCTCTGCATCCCTGCCTGGGCACTTACACATCCCTGCACGCTGGGATGTCTGCCATGCCACCTGTGGGGCCTGGCTGTCCCAGCTGAGCAGGTGCACTACTCGGTCTAGAGCAGCAACGGCTTTTAAGCTTTCCAGGTGAGGACTGCTCTGACTGGGCAAACTGGGCTGAGGAAGAAGCAGCACCTTATTCAGTACCTGCTCCTTGCCCTGACCCAGCACTGCCTGGAGCTGGAGCCCACCAAATCTTTCTGTTACCTGAGCAATGTTCTTGTCCCTCCTGCAGCTGCCCAAGAGACAGGACCAATAAAGCCTGAGCTGCAGCTGGTTAAATAGTACCATTTAATCCATCTCCCCCGTCTGCAGAGGCTGGGAGGCATAAACACCAGCAGCAACCAAAACCTTGTTGACATTAGGGCTACCACCAGTACAGCTAAGCCATGAGAAACTACAGACTATGCAAGAACACTGGCTATTCTGGACTTGGCATAAATAACTTGCTCAGTAACTCTGTCTGCACTAAAGCAGAGTCTGCTGAATAATGACGTTCAGGGCCTGTGGATGAGGAAAGTGTTCTTTAAACAAATAAACAGTAGTTATGCTTTAGGCAGGGGAGCACCCTTGGGAGGAAGTTTTCTTGGAAAGGTTCTGGCAAAAACCAAACAAGATCCTGAGACTCAGCAGAAAGGTTGTTCAACTAGCCATAACCATATCTCAAATAGGCTGGATAAATACGCCTGATGAGTGCACAGTGGTTTGCGGGGGATACCATGAACCTTCAGTGTCCTGTTCCCCTCAGCAGAGAGGGGCTAAGTACTGGTGGCAGCTGGGATATGTGGGACTTGGTTGCTTTCAAATGTGTCCATGTGGTTTTTTTCTTTGTCTGCTGTGCAGAGCAAGATCAAGGGAGCTTTTGTCTGGGTAGCTGGTTTGTCCCAATCAGAAAGCTGAAGAGATGATGTCTGCTGTATAGTCTCAAGGGAAATTTATCCTTTCTGCTGGCAGGTCTTTAGCAAGGATTTGTTGTAGAGAGATACAGGCAGAAGAGCATCTCCATTGATCTGTGGAAGCATAAATCACAGAGATGCTCTGCCCTGAAGTTTGCTGTCCATTTGAAGCTGTGTGGAGGCTGAGGCCTGATCCAAAGGGAAATGATTTTCTCTTGTACTCAATGAGCATCAAGTGCTGAAGTGTGCAAAAAGACCAGAGTACACCTGCAGCTGCCATTTGCTTGTTCTGCAGCTCTCTGAAGGTCAAAGTGTTTAACAGTGGGGGCTGAGGCTGGGAGGGGTCATTCCACATGGTGGTTACAAGCATCACTTTGAGCTATTTGGATCATGATCTATACCTTCCTATGTGTGTGTTTGGTCTTCATTCAGTAAGTACCCATATTTTTAATGAGAACTGATACAACACAAGAAGTATCTCCCTCTGCTGCAGGTGGGATGGGCTGCCATGCATGTTGACCTGGGTTGAGCTGGGGACTCTTCTGGGCTGGCAAAAGTGAGAGAGGACCATGAAGTGGGGGTGTCTGTCTTCCTAGTGCTACATTTTTTGGCTTCAAGCTCTCCCCTGGTACAGGAAAAAAAGGAAAAAAAGAAGCACACATGCACCAGAAAGATGTTGAGATTGTTTATGTTCTGTTTCTGGCCTGGTGCCAGCAGGAAAGGCTTGGTGACCTTGGCACTATTGGGACATTATTTATAGAAAGTAGATCTTCTGGGTTTTGTATTTTTGACGTAGGAATGTGAAAACAAGTCTTGGGAGGAAAGATCGAATGCTAGCCCCAGATATACTGGGTCTTTCTCCAGACCAGGAAAAACAACACTTAAGAGGTGACCAGGTGTTCCTGGTTCATGTTGCTTCCTTCCTCCTCTTGGAAAATATGAGTTTGATTATATTCTGGAGGTTGCAGGCTAGCACGACGTCCCTCAGTGTCTTAAGTGAAGAGTTTTTGCTCAAGATGCTAAAATATGTTCTCAAAGACAAATCCAGCTATAACCAAAGACAGCCTGGTGATTCAGATATGAAGGGAAATGATAAATTACTCTCTGGCTTTATTCAGTTTCTTCTGTTTCTGAAGCTCTGTGTCACTTGCAAGGATTAATGGATTGCAGTGTGTTTTAGTACCCATTTGTGGTGCTGGTTAGTGTGACTGCCCTCAGATGGCAGATGGAGAAAATGACTTGGAGATGCACAGGGTCTGTGCTGGGCGATCCACCATGCAGGAGCCCATGCCAGTCCCACAGCTCTGCCGCTCAGGGCTCTGATAAAACCCCAGCAGCAAACTTTGCCTCTGGATTAACGATGTTGGTACGTTTCTCACCCTTATCCTGTAAGGGAGGCTGTGTGTCAGTTAAATCTGTAAATGTCTCTATCCCTCTGTGAGCAAAATAGGAATATATTGAGCACATTTGTGCATTGGTTTTGATGGGGAAATCCTTGCTTATGCTGTACCTGACTCATCTATACTAGACCTTGGTTGGACCCATGAACTGTGCTTTACACAGCTCATCTTACGAGACAAAGCCAAGGACACAAGGGGATGTCTAAAGCCACTAACAGAGTCTGTAAGAAAGCTCTAATCCAGATTTATATTGACCATTGCTGTGGTTGCAGGAGAGGAGAGATCTGTCACCAAATTGTCAGCACAATTATAGCCGGGTTTAGCGCTAAATGTGAGAGGCTTCTGTTGATGCAAGTGGTTCCAAATTGTGTTCTCACTTTCTGAACCCGTGGGGCCAACATCAGGAGTCTGAGCAGAGGGACTGGTAGCTGGCTCTGTTGCTGCAGAGCTTCCTAGAAGTTTTTGTGAGGGCTTTGGATTAAGGTAAGTTAAATCAAAGGTGCTGAGGAGAGCATGGGGAGAAAAAACATTTGGAAATAAACAGTGATTTGACAGCCCGATTTCCTGGGGAGTGATATTAGCGCTGAGTTGAAATAGCAGGAGACACGCACATAGGAGTGTTGGATAACACTGGCCACTGGCAACCTAATTATTTGTTTGAAGAGATTCTGTGTTTTATAGGGAGATTATAATGTAGTCCCCTTTGCAGCTGCCTGCTGCTGCCTACAGGAGAGAAATCCCTCCTTTTCTTATTAAAATCAGGCAGCACTTCAGCTGCCCAGAGCCGGGGCACAGGAGGAAGGCAAGTGCAGGCAGAACAGCAGACAAAGGCCTGCAGCCTCCTTGTTTTTAGCCGTATCATGCTGGGGTTAAGAAAATAAACAGTTTGGGACCATGTCAGCAACCAAACGAGATCTACAGAGAAAACCCACAAGTCTTCAGGAAACTCTGTGGGTGACTCAGCCCGTGTTTGTGCCTGAGTACGCGTTCATTCAGAAGCCCATGACGGCAGCAGGAGTGCTCTTTTGTAGTGGTGCAATCTTAAGAGTGAAATACAAACCTCTGGTCTCCGGTTGTTTGTAGTTGTGGAAAAGGCTTGAGAAGCTTTTCTAGCTGACAGAGGTTATTTTGGGAACCCCACTGCCGAGCCCTCAAATCACTCCAGCCCTTGTTAGGCACTGGGGTTTCTTTCTCGGCTCGCAGCTGGGCCTGCAGTGGGTGCAGATGGCCGTGACAAAGAGCAAACAGCTTTCCTGAGGTCAACCTGTGCATGTTGTGCTTCCTATCCCCTCTTCCATATGGCCATGAAGATGCCTTGAATTCAGGCTTCCTGGCTGTCTCACCCTGCCCTGCTATGGATGACATAACCCCCTTGCTATGCACAACATAAACCCATCTAGGCACCCGCCTTGCTGGTCCCACGTACTGCAAAAGCTGTGGGAGGTACCTGGGCGATGACTTGGGCACAGCCTGGGTGCGGGTGCTCTGCCATGCCGTATGGAGCCCGAGGAAGGAACGCGTTATGGAAAGGGGGGAATCATATTGCCAGCAGGAAAGGAGTTCTAGGAAGCAGGCCGTCCTCTTAGGAAACAAAGTATCTTAAAGAGTCATGATTTTGAGTTCCTCTGAATCCTTCTGTTGTAGATCTAAGTTTAGCTGCCCGGAATGTCATTGAGGGTAAATGCTCAGTGCATTCCAAGGAGGCAGAAATGCGAGCTGCCTCCTTGCGGAGAGGAGGGAAAAACCCAAGAATTGCAATACAGAGTCCAGAGGAGCTGTGTGGCGTTGGCTTTTCACCAATATTTTCTTTGTGGCCTAGGAAAAGAAGTTACTGTAGAAGCTGCCTGATAGCAATAGAGAGCACCCAAACATTGCTTCATGGAAAGTGGAAATCTGCCATGAGTGAAAGGCTCTGCTGAACAGGACTGAAGAATCTAGACCATCTGTCTGCAAATTCCCAGTTTGTTTTCATGCTAAGTGAGAGTAAAATTTAGCTGCCTTTAATATCAGCATTGCTGGTGGAGTCTCTGTAAGTGCTGGCCGCAAATCTGGTACTTGTGAACTGCAGGCAACTATAGTGCATCCTTCCACCCTTCTCCCCCATTGCCCTGCCCAGTGCAACTGTTTGCCCACTGTGGTGTATGAACGTGTTCTTGCCTTGTCTGCTGGCAAAAGCCCAGCTGTTGTACATCGTGAGTTCAGCAAGTCCCTCCTGTGAGCCGTGTCAACATCCACTGTTTAAATCTATGGACAAGTAGGATGGGTTGAGAGTTGATGGATGGAGAAATAATAAAGCAGTTGAGCTTATCTCCTCCAGATAATGTATTCTCTGCTCTGTATCACTGTGCAAACTATGTGTCTTTTGTTGGTGCTTGCAAAGAACATGGGACAGAAGAGACCAGCCTGCAATCCCCAGTGCCACTGTTATGGGTAAGGTAATGGGGAAAGTGTTGACTAAACCTGACACTTCTGTGTCATGAGCTCTTCTAAGCAGGAGGCTGTGCTAACTTCTTGCTTGTGGAGATGTATATATACACATGTACACACAGCAAAGCACTGTGTGCGTATACACACACACACACATATATACTGCTGTTGTATAATGCTGCTATTACTGTAGCTTGTTGTGTGCAAGTGTCTGAGACTTTAAAGTGTAGAAACACTGGAAGATCCTTAAACAATCCTTGAGAGTAGAGGTGGGACATCTGTCAGTGTACATGCTGCTGTTGCTTGGCTTCCTGGATGTCCCTGTTGCCTCCTTGTCTCTAGGTAGAGAAATTAAACAAAGATAGGGAGTCAATATGTAACTCGGCAAGGAGAAAGACTAGTCAGTAGTACCTTTATCCTTTCTTAAGGCTTCTCTCGTATGTGCCAAATGAGATGGGGAGAGAGCTCCTTGACTGTGGGACCTCTCAGCTCTTCTCAGATATCCTCCATCACCAAAGCTATTGATGCAAGACTCTGGCATCCACCCCCTTGTCTCCTCTGTGCCATAAAAAGAGAAATCTTGCTTTAGTTCCTTAGGCTGATGCGTGTCCTCTGTGGCTGTAACTAATAAGAACAGGTCTACTTATGACATAGCTTCTCTGTGCCCAGCAGAAGAGAAAGGATCCTCTTTCCCTGCAGGTTGTTGTCTAGCTTGTTTGTAATCCCAAAGTGTGACACCATGCTGTGAGATGGGCAAAATAGAGTATTTGCCTGGGATTAGGCAGCGAGAAGTTGGCTGCAAGGATCAAGAATTGTCTTGCCCATCCATATAAATGCTATAAAAACCTAGTCTTGCTCATTTTCTAGTCTGTGGAAAGTGATGAGCTATTACAGATGGTGTGTCCTGTCTGAAAATAAGGCACCTCTTGGAGATAGCTCACCCTGCCTATTTCCCGGAGCCAAAAAGAGAGAGGTAAGGAGAGCTATAGGTTCATGTTATATTTGACTTACAAGCCCCACTTTCTCCACCTGTGAAATGCTTTCAATTTTGCACTGAGGGCAGACTTCTGTGTGTGATCCTCACAGTACACATACACTGTCCTTTTGTGGAATCTGTAGAACCCCTCGCACATCAGAGGCATTGTCTTTTTCAGTCTTCTTTATATTATTTCCTTTTTCTGATGAGAGCTCTCTGAAGGGTACTTGTGTGCTGAATACCCATTGCTGATAATGTCCATTATGAAATCCAAAAGGAAGGTTGAGATTAAATGTCATGCAATTCACAGTTGGGGAATTCAAAGAGCCTTGTTGATCTGTGCATAATTCAGGGGTTGACAGCTCATGCATACACAGAAATGCATATACACATACCCATGTGCATGCAGAGAATCTTTTCCCCTGACTTCACAGCAAATAAAAGCAAAGACAGGTTTGTATCAGCTCCTGGGGGTGCAAGGTGGGTGCATCACGGTAAAGCCTGTGGGTTCTTTAGAGCTGTTTAACTGGAAAACCACACTAGCAAAAGTGATTGCTCTTGGTAGTTCAGCGGGCTTCCCTCCTCCGCCTTCCCCTTTATGGCACTGTGCTGAGCGGTGGCTGCTTTGGTTTTACGCATATGGGTTTAATCTGACCAGGAGGATCTTCCAAGAACCTCTGGCATGTGTGAAGGCGGTGTTGATGTTTCACCCCAAGGTCCCCACAGTGCTTTCTCCCACCAGCAGGGAAAGAAGACAGACAGAAAAAATTGATGCCACATTAAGCTGGTTGTTACTGAGGCCAGGGAGGGCACCTGTGCCTCTGACATGTCATGTATAATGAACTGGGTGCTGCATGGGAGTGTGTAACCTTAGCAGCACAGGAGCATCACAAACAGGCAGCAGACGCTGGTGGGATACAGCCTGGGTGGTCGCCTTTGAAGTGCTGTATCTGCTGAACATAATTATGAACTTGGATGGTAGGTTTACTTTTCACATACAACTGGGAAAACTGAGGTTTGAAAGGTTAAATGACCCAGTCTTCATTGCATGGAAGGGCAGCAGCACTGCCAGACCTATAATATACTAGTATTTTAGCTTTCAGGCTTCCCATTCTATATGCTGGACTGTAATATGCTGCTGGAGAGCAGCTGGTTTCACTTCCAAGTGCTTTGTTGAGGAGAGTGTGCAACTCATGGCTTCTCACCATTCTGTGGGATGCTGCAGCCTGGTGCTTCACAGACACGTCCCCATGCACACACACTGCCCCACTAGCCAATTGCTAGGAATTTCTTTTGAGAATTGCCACCAACTTGTGCTCTATCAGCAGCTATTTAGAAGTTTCCCTCTTCTAAATCTGTCCTCCTAGCTCCTATTTGCCCAACACAGGGAATTTTGTATCTAACATTTTTAGCATTGACCAGTTGCCATAGAAACCACTAAGGTGCCAGAAGGAGATTTTTGCCAGTTGGGGGTAGGCTACCAAGTCATCGAAGTATATGTTTTGTTGGAAGGCCTTCTGCTAAGCAACTTCCCGAGCCCATCTGCATATCTGTGCTTATTTTCAGTCTAAGGAGCCATGAGGGAGTGATAAACTTGGAGTTGTAATTGCATGCAAATAAGCAGGGCTTCATATTAGCAAGTTGTTTAGGTAGGAAGTGAGAATGTGTTCCCAAACTGCAGGTGATGGGTCCAAGTTGTGTGTAGAGTGGTAGTCCAAGGACAAGAGATGAAAGATGGCATTGATCTTACCACGGTAAATGGTTAACCTAATAGAAGCAGGACTCAAGACCCTGGCTGACATCTCCCAGCAGGGAGTCTGGGACAAACTGCTCCCTGGGGCTCTTCTCTCCCCTGAGACTAAAGCATAGGTGAATGCCAAAATATTCCAGAATTGTCTTTACTAACCACTCTCAAGAAATTGTCACCCTGCAGCAGGATCCAAAGTCAGTCCACACAAACCAAACTGTAGCTGATATAAATAGATATTTTTATATATTTCTATATATGTAAATATATAATTATATTGTATACATTTGTATATTTACAGAAAAATAATATGCACTTGATTTATTAACATAATTTATAATGAATAATAAATTTTATTATATATTCGTATAAATAACATGCTATTATAGGATGTGGATATGACCATGTAATATGGGAAATGCTCTATAACATAGGGCTGGTGATGACTCCTATTTTGACTGATGGTCACTTGGGCTATTTCATATCAGGCCTGGTTCACAGGACTTCTCTGCTGTAAAGTGAATTTTATTGTCAACACAATGAGAGGTACAAGTCTTGTGAGGGCCCATTTGCCTGGGACTTGGGAATTGTCCTGGCTAGACCAAAAGGCAATTTCCCTGCTTAATGCAAATTTATTCATCTGCCCTTTCTTCCCCCTGCTTTGTGTGCGCCTAGGCGCACATCTGGTCATATCATGACAGACTATGGGACAAGAAGAACCCTTTGTTTTCCGCAAAAATGGAAGAAAAAAAATCTGATGGTGCTGGGACATCCTGCAGCAGGTGTTCTCAGGCTGGGGCTGCAAATCCACCCATGAAACAGGTCAGGAACCTGCTTTTGGGGTGCTGGAGTGGCACAGCCTTATTTGTTTTATTTTCTATTTCATGGTTGTACACATGTGGGTAGTTTATAAATTGCAGTAGTTACATTGTGCTGGGTAAGTTACTGGACCATAGATAAAGAACTAATGTTGCTGGAGATATAGTTCATCTTCTTTTGGGGGACAATCTATCAAGAATAGCTTTAAAATTAGTCTCTGTGACAGTATACACAGGGAGATTGGGCTTGTGTGTGGCTGAAGGGACCAAATCTCCCAAATTGTAGTTTCTTACCATTTCCTTTTGAATTCTGAAAACGTGCAGTACTAGACATTTGTTGGGAGAAAAGGGCATTGGCTTCCTGGAGGGTTTGTGAGTGGAACTTGTCAAGTACTTGGGGGCAAAGTGGAAAGAAGATCTGGAGAGGTTTGAGGTTGTTGGGACAAGAAGTGCCAAAAAGCCCCATTTTACCGTGATAATCCAGTATTCAGTGGTGTCATGGGTAAGCAGCGTGTGTCTGGGCTTCTCCCTGGTTCCAGGGCTACTTGCCATAAAGTTTTTTTGAGCCTGTGTTATTCCTCAGGTGTGAGCCACAAGAGAAGATATACTGAGTTACATCAGATTTTCTAAAATTGAGCTTTGTTACCCTCTTTGGTTGCAGGGCTCTTCTGGCTTTTTAAAGCTGCTCTTTTCCAGTAGCAAGAGTCGATTTAGTCAGGTTTTTGGTGTGTGTTTGTTTTTTAATTTATATGTGTGCATATGGGTTTTATTTTTTTCTTCTAATGTTTCCCTGTAGGAATCATCTGCAGGACAGATGGCCCACTAAGCTTCTGGGACCGTCTCCCACAAACACCTGTCTAAGGCAGCTGGGAAATCAAAGAGGAATTCGCCTTTAATGCTCTTAAAGAAAAACAGTCTCCAATCCAAATATGTTGTATTTCTTTCTCTCTGCAAGCTCTCAGCTCCCTGGGAAATGGAATGCTGGGTGGTGGCTGTGCGGGGTGAAGGTGAGGGGCTGGGTGCCGGCTGGGGTGCAGCTGCCTGAGCCATCAGGGAGAGCGAGGGCAGCTTTGGGGTGACAGATTGCTGTGGTCAGCCAGGCTGAGAGCCTCCATGGTGAGGAGGAGGATGATTGAGGAGATGGACTCATATGCAAGCAACATAGGTACAATCTGCTGCTTCAGCGGCTTCTACCTTCTGTCCTTTGCAGCCAAAACACTCCTCAGCAGCAAGGGATTGGCTACTTGAGAAAGCTGGATAGCACGGCCAGGCTTGTATTCAGAGGGGGTGTGTGCATGTGTGTGGTGGACAGAACACAAGGTCTGTTTGTCCCCCATTTTGGAGCCCACCAAGCCACATGCAAGGTGCCTGGGGGTGCTGTGTGTGCCTGTTGCTGTGC
Source organism: Nesoenas mayeri (assembly GCF_963082525.1). NCBI lineage: Eukaryota > Metazoa > Chordata > Aves > Columbiformes > Columbidae > Nesoenas > Nesoenas mayeri. Next base: position 44,241,567 of record NC_137548.1, read on the forward strand.
AGGTGCCTGACCGAGCACATTCTGGGTGCTGCAGACTGCTCTGACAGCTGCTGCTGGGGCACACAACCATGTCCTCCCCTGAGATGAAGCCCGGTCCTGCTTTGCTGGGTGCAGAGGGGCTGGCTGTTGCTGCAGGTGCTAGTTAGCAGGCTGACAGGAGTGTGGTTGCTGTGTTTAATTATAGCTCCCGTTTGAGAAACTAGTAGAGCAACAGGGCTTTTTTATCTTGTTCTGGGGAAGCTGAGCACTTCGCAGCTTTTGATTGCAATATAACACCTCCTGTGATACAGAAAGAAACTCTCCTGTGCTCCCTGCAAAGGGAAATTTGAAACCCATGGGCAATAAAATCCTTGATCTGGGCTATACCTCCCAGATGGTATGGCTTGGCCTTCAGTTGTGGTGCTTCTTGGGGCAGGATGTTTTTATGGCTGCAGAGAGTTTGTGAGCAGGAGCTGCAGTGCCTGGGGGTCACTGGGAGAGCCGGGGCTGTGGGAGAAGAGCTGCATCGATGGGGGTGCAGGGGCTGAGCCTGCCTGGGGGATGCAGCCCTAAAGCAGGTGGAAGTGAGAGTTCAGGAGAGGCTGAGCAGGCTTTGGATGTCCTTCTCAACCTGCAGTGGTAACAGGGTAAGTAACACAACTCTTACCTCTCCAGTAGGTTGTCACCTGCTGAGTGGTGACGCTGGCCATTTGTGTTTGTGGTTGCTGGAGCTGCATTAGGCACAGTGTGTCACCACCTTGCATGGAGGGCATCAGGCCGTGTCTGGCTATGGGGCATGTCTAACTGGCAGTGTGTGCTTTGGACATGCCTCAAGAGACTCTTCGTGCATCACAGGTGGTTTGGGTTTTGAGATTTCCAGAGGCTTGTCTGTAGGAGCTGATCTGGGGGCACCCATTGTAGATGCCTTTCCACCTTCACTGTGTATAGGGACAGGAGATCTCCTGTTTGGGTGTTTAGGTTTTCCCTAGGGAGGACACAGTGTCCCTGTACCTGTTGGAGTTGCTTAAAGAAGCAGCAGGGCTGTGGTGGACTTGGGAATGAACCTCTGGCAAGAGATGTTTCCTACTAGTACTACAAAGAGGCTTCTATACTGAAAGAGCTGGTATTTATGTGGGAAGGGAGTCCTGTGTACCTGGCATGTTACAGGTGAGAAATCTGAAGTATCTCAGTTGCTCAGGTGTACAGACTGTGCCAGACTGAGCGGGAGTAGCAGCCACATCATGCTGCTGTGGTGGCTGAGTGCTAATTGTTGCCTGAGCATGAGGTTATTTTTGGCTTGATCAAGTTTCACTCCCTGCAGATCTCCGAGGCTTCCTGACATGCAGAAACTGCTTTGGGAGAGGTTTTTACCTTCTCTAGGGTGGAGAGCTTACACCCTTCATCCAGGGCATGGGTCACAGTATATTATTCACAGCAAAAAAAGTGCAAATTATTCTGTTATTTTAAGATGAGTTGTTAGTCTAGAACATGCAAAGCTGTGTGCTGCAGCTGGTGTGGACGACATCCACTGGGAGATGGGGATAGTGATGGGCTGCTGCAGCCCCTGGTGGCAGAAAAGTCCTAATGGTCTAGACCTATGTGCTGGATAGAAATCTAGGCAGGGAGCTGATTCAGTGACCATAGGTTTGGGATGTGCAGTTGCGGAAACACAGCATGAATATAGCTGTACGTTTGTAGTCACCTGGCACGTGGACAGTTCTGGCTCAGGGCCTGTTCCACCAGGGCTTCCTGGGGAAACTTATTAGGCTGTTTGAATAGGATCCACAAACATGTTTTGTGGCTTTCAGGTGTATTGTTGGAATAAACATGGGGGATTTGCCTCATCCCTCAGTTTCAGAGTCCTGAGGCATCTGAGGTTGTTTACCAAGAGACTATGCATGTAAAAGTGACCAGATTGAGCCTTCATATGTGAAGAAGTGGAGGGTGAATGGAGTTGTAGATCCCACTTCATTAGGCAGCAGCTTAGTGCTTGCAAGAGCCAAGATACCAAGATACATCTGGGTATCCTGTTCTTAATCTTCTGGTGTTTCCAAAGCAGGGATATAGTCTGTCCTGAAGGTGCAGGGCTGTAGTAAAGTGGGATTGTCAGACACTGAGATACTTTGTTAATGGGCCTTGTGGGCAAGAAAAGGGAAGAGATGGCTGTCTGGCTGAAAAACCTATGTGGAAAGTTGTCTTTCCCTTTCTGGCTGGTCTTGCTTATGTATGACTGCTCTGAACTGTGCATCCACTGCCTCTCCTTTGCCCTGCCCATGTGTTTGAGCCCAGGCTTTCTGGCTGTCTCTGTGGCTGAGTAGGTGTGGGGTTCAGAGCAGCTGTGATGGTCCTGGCACTGACTTCACTGGGAAAGAAACAGAACCACCAGAGCCTGGAGAAACAGCAGAAGAGAGGGACAGATGTGTTATGGCTGCCAGGGCCTTGCAAGAGGAATGCTGTGGGCACCAGCTCGGCTGCAAGAGCCGGACACAGGGCAGATGCTGTGCTGGGCACCCCTTCCATGTGCAGAGCCCCTTGTGCTGCTGCAGTGCTGGAGACCTCCCCTTCTGGAGCAGTTCCAGTATTGTAAAGGGACGGTGTTGCTGCTTTGTATTTACTAGCAGTTCTCAACCTGTGTTGAAAGATGCTTGGGAAATTGCATATTGGCTTGGGAAATTTAAAAGCAGAGCCTGACAGGATAGCAAGAGTTGCCTCTCTGTCCTGATCGTGATAGAGATGAACAAACTTGTGGCCAGCTTAGATGTAGAAACTCTCAGACATTATCTTGGCTTGACTGATTTATTTTCTCTTCCTCTGCCTGCACATTGAAAGTGTTCTCAAACCCTTAGAGTGAGAAGTACTGCAGTGTCACCTCTTTAATTTCAGCAAAACTGCTTTGTCAGGTAAAAGGCCGCACCCTGGATGATAGCGCCACCAAAACAATGTCCAGCTGAGCAACAAGCAGCAGCCCCATGGCCCCAGGGAGCCATGTCCTCACAGGTGGGCAGGAGAGCACCATCAGCTGCTCGGCAGCAGTTTGCTGAAGCTGTGGACATCTGCTTCTGGTGCCTGTGGGAATGGGGTCTGGTTCCCCCACTCACAGCCCCATGCACCTCCCTTGATGCCTGTGTGGCTCTGGCTGCTGCAGCATCATCGCGTGTGTGGTTGAGTCTCCCCTCTCCTGTGCTGCAGAGCTCCTCTGCTCTCCAGACGCTGAGAGAGAAACAGAGATGCTGGGGGAAGAGCTGTGGAGGTGGGGAGAGATGGAGCTATCATTAGCGTGGCACCAGTGAGGTTTCTTTGCACTACGAAGCAGTAGCTATCAAAATTGAGTGCAGTGTGCTGAACAGCTGAGCAAGGGAACAGATGCTGAAAGGAGCCTGTGAAGAAAAGGGGTTTTGGAGGAGAAAACCCTTTTTTCAACTGCGCATAGGCACTGTCCATCACTGAGCTGTCATGGGGAGTAGGAATTGCCTGTTTATGGTAATTGATCTGCACAGCCACTGGAATGCTCAGAAAAAGGATTAAGGAGGGAAGAATTGCAGGAGGAGGAGGTGGAGGTTTCCCTTTAAAAACGCACGGGATAATAGAAAACATCCTTTAAATTGTCAGGGTGTCAGGATACATTCCTGTAAGTATAACATTTTCAAATCCTCGGCATCTTCTATCTAAATGTCTTCGAATTAGTGCTAATGCATTTGTTAGCTCATTATTCATTAATATTCCATATTCATTAGACTGGCTCTTTCTCTGGAAGATGAGGATAATGAGATGTGGGACTGGCTGCAGGGCCATGCCATAGCTTTGCTTAGTGCTGTAGGAGTGTGGTTTTATGTACCAGAATGGCCTTCAGTGACTGTTTTATTGGCATTTGTATCTGGCCTCTGTTGTCCTGGCTCTTGGACAGTGGTTCACCACAAATTAGTGGAAATTTTTAATGGGAGAGCAGTGCTAATGATGATGTGGGTAAATTTCCACTAAGTCCTGCCTTGAAAGCAACTGATGAAGGCAAATTTTGCTCTTTTGGCCTGTGGTCAGAGTTGCAAAACTGCCTCTGTAATCACAGAGCTGTTCATTGCTGTCTTCATTGGTGAGTCATGGAGTCAGCCCTTCAGCCCCCGCCACCTTCCTTTGCTTCTTGCCCTCAGGAGCCATTTTTCTAGAGATGAAGTCCTTTTCCCTTCTTTTCTCTCCTTTTTTTTTTTTTTTCCCTCCTGTTTTTCCCCTGGCAAATCTTCTCTTCTTCTGACCATGAAGCAGACAGAACATGAGGTGTGGGCATCAGGCTTTCCCTGGCAAGAAACCAAGAGGGATCCAGAGGTGCCAGGCTGGTGCAGCCAGCAGGCTCAGCACTCCAAGTCCAGCAAGCCTCAGGTCTCTCATCCCTGGGAAAGGTTTTGGTGACCCAGGTCCAGTAGGATGCTGCTGCTTAGGCCTTCTGGCAGACTTTTGCCTCAGCTACCAAGTCTTTGTGGAAGGTCTTTGCTTTGGTCGCCATCAAAGCATGCAGGGGAGGGAGAATGGCTGAATAGGTACTCAGTGCCTTTCCAGGGGTGTGAGCACTGTGCATCAGCCCTTTGCTTGGGACTGTCCTCCCTGTGTCCCAGGAGCTGCATCAAGCCAGATGAGGGGTGTGGGGTGGCCTCAGAGTGGTGCTTAGGCTTGGCATGAAAGAGGGGAGCGTTCAGCAGAGGAGTGTTGCTTCAGGATTGGGCTGGATAGCTTCAGTCAGAAAATGCTGGGCTAGAAATTCCACAGCAACAGCTCATCTCTGGTTTCAGCAGCACTGCAGTTCTGGTGGGGAAACCACTTGGTATCCAACCTTGTGGGTCTGTGCCTGCCAGGAGCGGAAAGGACTGCAGGATCTGTAGTAAAAGAAATTAAAAAGAGTTCAAGGTTTTCTGTTTGACACATCACGCTGGCTTTGGGGTGGATTTTTGTGCAGATTATCTAGATTTGAGTACATACAAAATATTGTGACAGCTTGGGTTAGCAAACTCCAGATATGATAAATCTTCCAAACTTTTCTGGTAGCAGCTACTTCTTCAGTTTTATTGCCTTGTGCTCAAATGCAGGCATGAGTGTACAGCTTCCATCTTCTTACTGAGTAGTTGTTTTCCATTGTCCCTGTTGTGAGATATTTTCAGGCCCTGGCTGCTACATCTGGCTCTGTGCTGCTTTTCCAGTAACCTGGGCTTAGTTATTCAGTGGAATAAGGGGAAAAAATGCAGCCAACCAAACCCCCCTACAGTCCAAAAGAAGCACCCGCAAAGCCCTGAGTAGCTGAACAGGCTCACTGAAAATAATTTTGCTTGTCTGCTGAAGGGATCTTGTTAAACACTTGATCACAGGATTCAGTCTTTGCACTGTCCCAGTGAGATCTCTTAGCTTTGCCTTACAGAGAGTTAGGTTGGGTGCTTGCAGACGTGACTGTCTGCTCTTGGCTGGACAACCACAGGGAAGGGTTTTCCTGCGAGAGGGAAATCCCTTGCAAGGCAGCGGGACAACACTCGCGTGCTTGATCCCAAAATAACCGGTACCTCATTTCATTACTCCCTGAAGGCTCTTGTCTTTAGACAAGAGCATAAATCCTCTCCTCCTGGGACAGCTGTGGGAAGGCTTGGCATGGGCACAGGACTATCACTGCTTGAGCCTTATGCTTGCTTGGGCTGGATTAGCTGTGCCTGGTGCCTATGGGGATTTGTCTGTGGGTCATCTGGGAGGGCGAAGTGGCAAACAGGAAAATGTCTTTGTGTTCAGCTGAGCCAGGATGAAATGAAGATGAATTGGAAGAAAAAACTTTCTGAACTGAGGGTTTCCATGATTTTGTGATTGCAGGATGATACAGAGTGATTTCATGGGACTCTTGACACCTCTACCTGTATACCACCATGCCAAGGCAGAAGTTCTCTTCCACTGTAGCTTCTGTCAGTTACCTTTGTCCTGTTTTTATACCAGATAGTATTGGTAGTTTCTAGTTGCCATTATCTTCCCTTTCCCAGAAAGTAATGTATACTCAAAGTCTTGCCTCTGGCTTGTTGTTTGGGGGCTGGTGTGTCCTAGCACAATGTGGGGGCTGCAGCATGTCGGGGTGGGTCACAAATACCTGAGCCTTATGTGGTATTTGGCCTGAAATGGCAAGTGAAGGGTGTGATATACAGCATAGAGAAAGACAGAAGACTAAGCATCACTTAATTACTTCAGTTCCTCTAGTCTGGGAAGCATTTAATTCCCCTGATCTAAGAAGCAGCCAAGAGGTAGCATTGGGCTTTTACTCGGCCTGGGATAGGCCAAACTACAGTTTGTTGCTCAAAAGGATTTATAGCTATGCTAAAGCCACACTGCTCTGAGAGAGATATATATATTTATTTATTTATATGTACAATGTACATTATGTGTATGTATATATGTATATTTTTTTTTCCCCCTTCTGGCAGATCCTGGTGACCTCAGGATCACCCTGAGATGAGCCTCCTGTAGCTGGGACTCCCTGCTCTGGGAGGATGAGGAGCCACCTGCTGGCCTAACAGGAAGATTTTGTGGTGTTGGCTGTTTCGTTTTGTTTTTCCTGAACTTTGTGAAATTTCATGTGACGGCAGAGCCGCTTCCCACGCCCCCTTGCACTGCCTCGCAGCTGAGGGCTGGGAGGTGGAGGGTCACCACCATGGCAGCGAAGCAACCCCCACCACTGATGAAGAAGCACAGCCAGACCGACCTGGTGAGCCGGCTGAAGACGCGCAAGATCCTGGGGGTCGGTGGGGAGGATGATGACGGCGAGGTCCATCGCTCAAAGGTGAGGGTAGCGGAATGGGAAGCCTGGGTGCAGTAATGATGGAAAAGAGACCTTCTGCTTGGGCAAATCAATGCGGTGTGGGGTGGTTTTTTTGCTTCTAACTTCTGCAGCCTCTTTGGCAAAAGCAGGGCTCACAGCTCCATGGGGCTCCTGTAAAGGGAGGCACAAAGGCCATGGTGGTATAAACAATGCTGTCTTTGAGCAGCAATGGGCCATGCAGCCTGCTGGGTTCATGTGAGCTGCAAAAAATGGCTTTTTTGTGGTAATAGGGTGAGCTCTGCCCTCAAGCTGCTTTACTCCATTCCCGAAATTGCATTGTCGAGACACCCATGAGCTAGCTTGGAGCTGGTGCTGTAGGACCATGGTAGAACCAATGCCTACCAGCCAGTGGCCTGGACACTAGAACAGCAATTTAAGTGGTGACTCTCAGAAGATGCATGAATTGCAAACAGACAATGTGTTTCAGTGGAGTACCAGAGCTGGAGAAAAAGGCTGAAAACCACAGGAGCCCTGTCTGGGATGCTCCCTAGAGAACTTGCTGGCAGGGCATTGCCTGGCTCCTTGCTTGCATGTGGGGAGCAGCAGAGCCCTCTGAGAGCTCTCTGCAACCAAAAGCTCCCTCAGTACCTGAGCCCTGTTGCTGGGCTCAGTCATTACCTGTGCTTCATCAGGATGGGACGTGCAGGTGGTGTGTGGGAGGAAGAGCCAGTTCCCTACGTACATAGGTGAGAGGAGGCAGGAGTTCATGCTGGCCCTGCCCCAGCCCCACACTGCAGGTTGCTGATCCCAGCAAGGAGCAGTAGAGGCTACAGCTCCTGATGGAAATCCAGGCAGTCTTCAGTAGGTGTTGGGACCAAGGGGTCATAGATGAATCCCATGTCCTTGTCTTCCTTCCAGCCCTCTTAGAGATAAGCTCCCACATGAGATTAGGTATGCTGTTTTGGACTGGCAAATACTGCCTAAAGGCTGGGGAAGGATCTGCCCAGTCACATTACGCCTTTTATTTGAATTTCAGATTAGCCAAGTACTGGGAAATGAAATCAAGTTTGCTGTCCGGGAACCGCTGGGGCTCAGGTAAGATACTGGACCACCTTGGAGCTGGGTTGTCTGAGGGGCCCTTGGCCATAGCATCCCTGACAGCTCTGGCTGCTGACACCAGCTCTGCTGCTGTACCAGTGTCACTGCTCCCTGCAGGGGCTTCTTGGGGGCCATGGGACCAGACGAGCTCTGCTTTCTTCCACTATAAATCAGCCTGAGGCCCTTAAGCTCTTGTCTCCCAGCAGGTGCTGGGAACCACAGGGGCTGCATGGAGCTGGAGGAGCTCCTGGTCTCATGTGTGACAGGGTGGTGCATCTTGTGGGGACCTCCAGCTCTGTGCCATCCTCCTGGCAGAGTCACTTCCCTCCTCTGCTTGGGTGTGGGGGATTTTGGCTCTACCTCACCAGCAAGGCCAGTCTGCATGCTGGGGCTGGAGCTACAGGGGGGTCTGTGGGAGGCAAGTCCTCCCGCGGGAAGCTTGTGTCTGCTGGGGTTGTGCCGAGGGGAGGATGAAGGCTGATGCTTAAGCAGGCAGCCAGGAACATGCTTTGTGAAGCATGAGTGGTAGGATCGCTCCTGTGCTCACACTGGGCTCTGTCTTCCCTCTCACTCAGGGTCTGGCAGCTGGTTTCCGCCATCATGTTTTCTGGGGTTGCCATCATGGTAAGTGAGGGATATGGTCCTGGGCACTACCAGCTCATGACAGCCAAAGGGGTCCCCCCAGTGTCGCTTCTCAGTCCTGGCATTATTCCCCTCCTCTGCTTCAGCAGATGCTGCTGCTTTTTGTTGTGAGGCCTTTGCCTTCACCATGTCTCAGTAATGGGCTTTCCTAGCAGTGTCCTTGGTGGTTTGTTCCCGTCACTGGAGTCTGTTTTCATCAGCAGGGTCATAAACCACACATGGTGTGGCAGCTTCGGCCATATAAACCAGCCACGAAGCCTGTAGCTGACATGCTGATATTTTTTGTGCATCCTCAATTTCCAATTTCCTGGCCAGTATCTCTAATCCCATAAAGGCTTGGTGTTGGAGTGCTGCTGCCCAGGCAGGCATGTTTTGATGACCCTGGCCAGTGCAGGCTGCTCAGTCTCTCCCTTGCCTCTGCCAGGCCCTTGCTTTCCCTGACCAGCTCTATGACGCTGTCTTCGAGGAGGAATCGGTGAGCAGCAAGACTCCCATCCGGCTCTACGGAGGAGCCCTCCTCAGTGAGTGCTGTGCTGGTTTACCTGGGGAGCACCACAGCCCCATAGAGTAAGGGGACAAGACTCCAAAATGGCAGGAGCAGGACAACTGCAGCTGGAGAGCAGACGATCTGCTCTTAGCAAAGAAATGGTTTGTTTAAGGGTATTTTGAAAAGCTGAGCTACTGCTGCTTTGTCCTAGTAGGAGCTGCGCACACTCCATACCTGGGGGAGTACCCCCGAGTGCCCCAGCAAAGGGGAATGATAGATGGGGGGCTGGGCTGCAGCTGGGGCCAGAGCCCCCTCGTGGGAGAAGGGCTGGGGGGTGGTATCACCGGAGGGCCCATGCAAGAGGCCCAGGAGCTGTGGGGCACAGGACAAGAAGGTGAGGGGGCCTGGAGGACGGATCCTGAGAAGGAAATGAGTGGAGGGATTAAACACGCAGGGTTCGTTTAGCTCTGCAGGTGCTCCCCAGCTGCAGGGACTGCACCTCCTGGATGCCCTGCCAGGTCCCTCTTCGGGGCCGGCAGGCTGCAGAGGGTGCTGCCCCACACCAAAGGGCGGGCGGGTGCTGCAGGGCGTGTTTTTGGGGTCCTCGGCGGGGTTCCCGGGCCTGCAGCAGCACCGTGCGGGCAAGGCGGGAAGTGCAGCGGCCGGGGAGGGCGCAGCTGCCCCAGAGCCGTCTCCGCCGGGGGAACCCGAAGCGAGTGACCCGGGGCAGGCAGGTGGGCTGCCCTTTCTCGGTGATCCCCCGGCCCTCGGGCAGCTGCTCTCTGCTGTCCCCCGCAGGTATCGCGCTCATCATGTGGAATGCGCTCTACACGGCTGAAAAAGTCATTATCCGCTGGACGCTGCTGACGGAGGCTTGCTACTTTGCCGTGCAGTTCCTGGGTGAGTGGCTGCAGCCACCCGGGGCGGGAGAATGCAAAGGATGGGAATGCACCCTGCAGGGAGGGAGAGGGGAGATGGGGAGAACAACCTGCATGAACAGTGAGACTGAAGGTGAAATTGGAGCAGCGCCCTTGGGGCTGATGGAGTGAACTCCAGGCTGAAGGGGTTGTGGGGTGAGGCCCTGGGAGTCATAGTGGACTCAGCTGATGGGAAGATGCTGTCACTGCCTCCTGTCTGGCACAACCACAGCAGCCATCGATCCCAGCCGTCTCTGTGCTGCTTCTGGAGGCAGCTCCTTTGCTCAGTGGGACTGGCAAAGTTAACCTGGCCCTTAGAGCATCTTCCCTGCCAGCTCTTCTCCCTTTTCTTTCTCTATGGAGCAGCTTCTTCCCTGGGCTGCTCACGGAAGGGTGCCCAGGTGCAGAGGAAACATCTTCCTCTGACCATTTGGTTTTTTCTTCCTAAAAGTATCCTGGCCTTCATAACCAGCACAGCTCATCTCCTGGAGTGGGCTGCCTAGGTGGGGCCAACAAGAAAAGACTGTGGCAGCCTACATGAAATAGAGGATGTTGAGTCTTGCCAAAACAGAGAATAACAGTTCAGCTTGTTTCTAGGGAGCTTGTCTATATTTAACAATGAAGGGGATTTTGTATGCATATTGGCAGCTCACTAACTATTATAAGGTAGCTGGTTTAGATATGGGCTGTGTGTTGGCAGCCAAAAAAGAGGTAGTGTGTGTGTGGACTCTATGTATTTTGTAGATGCTTCTACAGTTGTAAAATGTTTATCAGCACTGAAGTGGTCAAACTGCAAAGCAGACTCAGGAACATGCAGCTTCCACAATTAACACCTGAGCATGACATTAACTCAACATCTGCTCAAGTGACCATTTCAAGCTGTAGCTACTTGAACATGGGGCTGCCTTTAAAGCAGGGTTTCTGCGAGTGAGGGCTCTGTACACCTGTGGCTAACTTCAGGGCTGTGCAGTCAAGCTAGTGAAGAGCAGTTTTGCTGTGCATGTAAGCCTGGTGGGCCTGCAGTGTTTGCAAGGCTCAGCTGGTCTTCCTAGGAATCTGCGTTAGAGGGCAGTAGAAAACAGCTTTGTACTACTTGTCTCCGTTTGTTTTTTCATCACCAACCTCTGCCTTGTCTCCCTGCTTCTTCTCCAGTTACCACTGTCTCCCTGGTTGAAAGCAGCCGGATAGCCACAGGTGCCGTGCTCCTCCTGGTCAGCCGAGTCCTCTTCATCCTCATCAGCATTTATTATTATTACCAAGTTGGACGCCGTCCCAAGAAAGTCTAATTCCTAGGCTTTTTGTCATGGGAAGGGTGGGAGGGTGGGGTTTGTGTCGGTAATCTTGCATTATAATTATAACTTTTTTTTTGTTAGTCCCTTTCTGTTCTAAAGTGACTTCCTTCTTTTCCACTTACCGGCATGAATCAGTGTGTAGCCCGGTGCTGGTGGTATTGCCAGGTGAAATGTGGGGGAGCAGCATCCAGCAGGTCCCCCAGCCCCTCTGGAGGAGGCAAGGAGCAGAGGGAGGAAGGCTCAGGGAGGTGTGTGGGCCTGGCAGGCTCAGGGAAAAGAGCCAGTTTCCTGGGGGAAACTGGCCAACGGGATTACAGGCTCTGAACCCACTGGAACAAAGCACAAAATACAACTAGCACATTGAAACCAAATCCCTGAGGAGACCGGGTGGTAAGGAAACAGCTGAAGGACTCAGCTACTCCTCATGGTAACTCTTGCACCTGCCTGGTGGACTGTGCCCTTGTGTACAGCCTGTTCCCCTTTTAGCAAGCATTTACTGCCCAGGTAGTTGGGAGCTGGACTGCATCAGGTCTAGTTCAGCGCTTTGCAAACAGCTCTTCTTTCCTCGCTGCCAGAGGTGCAACCCTGCTTGTAGTTTTGCAGGAGATAGAGCAAAAGATGAGGGACACCTCTTGCTTGATCCCTTCACAGGGACAACACTGGGAAGGGCGGAGCCACTTAAACTAGAATGTGTGGGAAGCAAAGGCAGCTGTTGGAAAAAGCCCATTGAGCACAAAGCCATCCCTGTGCTTGGGATGTTTCATGAAGTTTCTGGACTGGGGTCCTGTCCCTTCACACCAGAACACTTCCTATAGTTGCAGCTTCTCTGGTGGTAGCAGCAGTGGTGGATGTGAAGTAGGGTCTGGTGCTTCAGTTAAGCAGGGGCTGGAGTGCTCCTGTGGTCAGCACTAGTGAGAGCATTGGTACAGCTGCTTGGGTCAGTGAACAGCCTCTGGAGATGAGCCCCAGCTGTGGGACATGTGTTCCAGCTCTGCTGATGTCAGGCATCACAGCTCTTCTGACTTTGAGAAGAGAGCACCAGTTCATTGCATTAAATATACTTAACTGGGATGAAGCAAGGAGGAAGGTGTATGAAGGCATTATTTTGTACTCTAATTCAGTAAAAGAAGGATTCTGTGTGCTTTAATACTCACTGGCCAGTCTCTCCAACACCTACTGGGCTTAACAGCATTGGCTGCCCTACTTCCTAGTGCTTTCCTTGTGGACTATCCCTGTCCACAGCTGGGGGTGGCATTTTTTTGTTCTCTGTGGGACTAAGGTCTGTGTACAGGATATGGACTTCTTACTCATGTGCTGCTCTTGACTGGATCAGTGTGTTCCCTGGAATAGAGCTGATGTCCCAAAATCCCCATAGAGAATTGCCTATGCAAACAAATGTTGGTGGGAACAAACAGCCCTCAAGCCGCTGGTGAGACTGGGATCTACAGCTGTTGCTGTTTAATATCTTAGTGGAGTTAGAAGAAGGTAGTGGGTACTTACCGTGTGTTGTGTTAGTGCTTTTGGCATTTAGAAGCAGCTGCATAAGCTTGGCACACTGTGTGCATTGTACCTCTTGGCCATGCAAAATGTCTGCCAGGTAAGAACATTGAAAATAGTTGAACCAGGAAATATTACAACTAACTTTTTTTCCTAAGAAGTAAATCAAAGGGAGAGGCAACATCCAACAGCATGCTAAATTCTGGAGCCTCCCAATAACACATACCTGCCAAGCTGCTTTCAACGTGTCCAAAATATGATCCTGAGCAACTAAAACTTAGGTTTAAGAGGAGCCTTCCTGGTCAGGTGGAAGAGTTGGGCTCCAGGAGGGAAACCTTTTCCCTGTGAGGCAGGAAATGATCAAGTGCAGCCTGGAGAGTATCACAAGTTAGACAGAGTGATGCTGTGTGTGGGAGCCGGAGTGTGGCACGCTGTGGCTCTTGCTTTTACCCTGCATGCCCACCTGCATGCATGGGCAGCTGCAGTGGTAGTAGTTGTTGGTATAGGTATGTGAAGCTTGATTCTTTGTGTTTTGGGGTCACATGAATGTATACACAGACTGATTGTTGGTTTTGGGGGGGGCGGGAAATTGCATTTGTAGGAAAGACAAGTAAAACTGACCACAGTAAAAGCAATCTTGCAGAAGGAGAAAATGGAGGGTCGTCTTAATGCTGTCCTCCCATCTGTGTTAGCTGCAGGTCCTAGACCTTGGGTCTGTAGATGGCTGCCTCATTGGGGTACCTTAAAATGCCATCCAACAGGTGAGATAAATGAGTTGCTGCACTATGGGAGAGCAGTTCTCTGAATACTTGTTGATGGTTGAATCAGGGAAAGCAGTTACAGCTTTCCAAAGGAGCTTTAAATGATGTGAGGTCTGATTCCTCTGGTTCCCGGCTTAGCAGCTGCTTCTGTAAAACTTAACAACAGTGAGACACTTCTAGCTTTGCCATTTGCTGTCTTCTGCTCCAACACAGGGCAATACCTGGAGCGTGTGGTCTTGTAAAGGTTTTCATGCTACTTGGTACCTAGTCCTAAAAGAGGAGAGATGAGAAGTTGTCTTATTTTTGTGCTTCTTGCTCTGTCTTGCAATAAATGGACCATGTAGAAAGTGTAAGTGGACTGGGGCTCTATACCTCTTCTACAACAGAGATGGGAGAGATAGATGCCCCTGCCTGGCAACAGCTACATCAGCAAAGTGCCACAGGAAAAACCTGGCCAGGTCCCCTTGAGGAGGTGAATTTGTAGCAGGTGAGGTCTAGGAGGATGTTTCTCAGAGTGATTTGAGGATGGAGACCAGAGAGCATCTGCAGCACTGCCAGAACCCAACTGTGGCTTGTGTCTTTAGTCTGGTGTGAATGGAGGGAAAGGGAGGAGGATGGTGAAACATATATACAGAACTACATCCCTAAGGACAGAATTGCTGGCATCACAGCTGCAGGTGCCAGTTGAGCTTGTAGTCTGGGATCAAAAGCCTGAGGTATCACTTCAGGCTCTGCTATTGATCTGCTGAGAAAAAAAATACCATCTCCACAGGCCTCAGTTTCCTTTATCTGTTAAATTGTGAGAAAGGCCTTGGACTGACATCGTCTCCCAAGGCAGACTGCAATGAATTACCTGCATTTGTATAATGTTGTGCAGGGTTGGGAGCTGTGCTACCCAGGGGGTTGTGCTCTGAGCAGGCATGGGCTGGGACTAAGGCTGACCCCCTTTCTCTGCCAGAGATGGACCCAAACCCTTGCATTCATAGAGCCCTCGCTTTGGAGGGTGAAGAAGGCTCATCATTCTCATAACTCCCTACATCACCTTATTTATGCCTAACTGATCTCTGGCAAACTGGAGCTGGTGACAAAGGAGAGGCTCTGTCTGTCCTAAGCTGGCCTCTCATTCCTGGTCAAGGGTTTTTACTTAGGGGGAGGGGGGAGGATGGGACACTTCAGTTTATACCTCATTTTAGCTGCTGTACCTGAGTTATTATTTCTCCTCTGGTAAGAAAGTGACTGTACTTAACACCAAGCAAATAGTGAAAAATTAAAGCTGTTTCACTTCACTGTCACAATATCTTTCTTTTATTTTTCTTTTTTTTTTTTTTTAAGAAATGCACACAAAAACCGTGCAGAGTACTTCAGGCTTGTGTTCTTGTTTATATTACAAAAAAAAAAAAAAATCCTTTCAATATAAAAAAGCATTACAGTAGGGAATACAGGATAAATTAGCTCCACTATCTAATAAAAAGAACATTTACAGTTTTTAAAATAGATTTCCAACATTATTTCACACACAGCCCTTTTCCCAGGCATTTGTGACAGTCATTTGAGCATTAAATAACAGCGGGGAGGCAGGGGCACTGAGAGGGGCTGTGGGCTTGCAGGCACAGGCTGCTCTTTACTCCTTCCATCCAAGGTGCTTGGGCTGTGGTCGCAGTGCTGCCGCAGAGACAGCAGCACAGCAGCTCCCACTGGTCCCCAGCCTGCCCTGAGCTCTCCAGCAAGCAGTGAGTCGAGCTTGAGCCCTGGACCCCAAAATATTCACCAGAGCTCTTAAAAACAAATATTAAAATGCAGTTGCTTCTCCTGCCTACTGTTCTGAAAGCTACCATACAACAGAGGGGGCTGCCACATGATCAAGGGACAAACCCAACAAATTTACATGCTTTGCCACACAGCAGGAGTCTGCTTTCTGGGCTTGCCTGTTCCTTAAATTTCTCCAGTGGGGCATTCCTTCTGCATGTTACCAACTTCCATAGGTCGCCTCAGATTTGCACATAACAGCTCTTTCCTGTTCTTGTTTAAAACGTGCTGCCTGGCCTTTGCTGGGGGTTCAACCTGTGTTTCCAGGGGCATGCCAGCCAGCTGCAGAGAGGCTTTGAAGTCTTCATCCAGAAAAAAGCAATGGGGGATCAGACAAGGTAAGAGAGAAGAAACAACTGCAAAGGCCAAAATAACAGATGAATAAGAAATCTTTTTGAAGATACAGGGACAACCATTAGGGGAGCAGGAAAGTGAAAAAGCTAAAAACAGACAAAGCAATGAGTACAGGAATAGGAAAAACAAAGAGAAGTAAGCCTGCAGAGATCCTACATGAGGCATGTATATTTAACACCTGATGCTCTGGCACCAGACAGTGTCAGAAAAGGCCTTCAAGGGTTGTTTGTTGTTTTCTTCAACCATACACCATGTTACAAATCTGGGTATTTGCCTTCCAGGCTCTAATCTGAGATAGCCAGGCCTTTGAATAATAAACGGAGAGGAAAGGAAAAAAAAAATAGAGCCTTGGGGAGGCAGTTCAGCTTCTCTTGCTCACCTCCAGCCAAATTACCATCTCTGCTGATGGTTTTGTTTCTCCCCTGGGAATTGCTCCCCCAGAACAATTACTGACATCAGCTCCTGAGGCAGAAGCAGAACAGATCAGCTCGCCTTCTGCTTGGCCCATTCCCTGCAAGACTAGTAAGATGCAACAGATTTTTCCTATCTTAAGTGTAGCACCTGCTGTCGGCTACAAATACTGCTGGGTTTTGGCTAGCAAAACTATTTTCCTTCATTAAACAGCAGACCAGAATTTAACGCTAAAATGCCTCATTAAAAGCAGGTCCAGAAGGAAATAGTTCAGGAAACCTTTCCATGAGGTTTAACTCAACATCTGAGGCTGCTCAGCAGCCCTGGTCTCCTGTTGCTGGAATACGGTGGCTGCAGCTCCACCTGCCCCTGCCCAGTCCTGCTAATGAGCAAATTGTTGTTCTCAAACAAAGGTTGGAAAAGCTCTAATGCCTCACTCCTGTTCCTTAGTGTCCTGATTCTGTGGCCTGGATATTTAGCCAGGATCTTTATCATGGCCCAGGCTTTCTGCTGCTTTCCTCCCATCCCCATAGCCTGTGCAGTGCCCCTGAGAGAGCTGAAGGGACACAGCCCCAGTGGTGCAAGGTAGCAGCCAAAAGCACATCTGCTGCTGCAAAGCCAGGCCATGAGGCTACTGCTCAGCTCCTCACTGCTGCCTTCTGCCTCCTCCTTCCTTGCCAGTGGTTACAGGTTTCAGAAGGGCTGATTTAAGCCAAAACAAAAGCACTCCGTAATCTGAGCATATAAAAATTGTAAAAAGACCTAAACTAAGCACGAAACCACAGCTCCTTCTGTCTGCCCCCAGGCAAAATGATTTTGTGATCAGGGAGTGACCAGATGAAGAATTAAGGCAACAGGTGTTAAAGCTTCCAGAGGAGAGGATCCAGTGACCTGTCCAGGTTGATAACCACTAGCACCAGAGCAGGAGCTGGTGTGGTTGGGCTGTACCCTGGGTGCTCTTAGAGCCTGCCTGGGGCCTCTGCAGTTCCATCTTAATCTCTGACCAAGGTCCAGTCCCAGGCATGTTGCTCAAGTTTACTTCCAAATGATTAAGTAGCTGACATGTTAGTTAAATGTCAAACTATCTCAAGGGAGGAAACACTCTCAACTAACAGGCAGACTAAAACAATTCTGAGGATGCTTTCGTCATGAGCCGATGGGAGGATCTGGGGGGAAATCCTCTGAGCAGAAATGATGCCACAAGTCTGTTTCAGGCAAATAGCATGGGAGCGGCTGGCAAACCTCAGCCCCCCACACATCCAGCACCATACCTGGACCTGCCCTTCGGGCTAGAAAGCATGTAGGAACCACTGCAAATACTTATTCTAACAGAGCACCACAAACTGCTTTTTGCAAGTATGAAGGAAAAGGCAAAGGCTGATAAGATTTAAACACAATTTCCTTCCCCTCTCAGAAAGGCAGCAGCATCAGTGATTCTTGACCAGAACTATTATTTTCCCAGGAGATGGGAACACAGCAGGGAACCATTTGCTCTCTTTCACAACAATGAACAGTAAATCTTAGTAAAAGCACAAAGGTAGGCACCAAACTCTTGACCATCAGCCAGCCTTAGCTGAGTCCCATGGCTAAGTGAGACCACACTGCCCCTGCCTGGGGCTCCAGAGGAAAGCCAGCCTCACTGAAGTGCATGACATCGTTGACAAGCTTCAGGTGACAAGGGCAAAGCTTCCACTGAAGAATGGGTATTCCCATTCTGTGGCTGGGAATTAAACCCAGTGTGAATGACTACCTAATTCCTAGATGAGCCACCACCACTTGTTTGAAACCCCCTGGACAGTCACAGACTTCAGCCAACCTGCTGCCTTATCCAGCCCCTGCGTGGTTGTTCTTCAGTCCTTTGCTGTCTAAAACATGATAAAGCCATGAAAGGTAGGCATGGCCTTGCAAGAGAGGCAGCTGTGCTCATCCTCTTGCTCCCCCGCCGGCTTGGTCAGTCTCTAGTGCAATCGGCTGCGCTGGGCTCCTGCTCCATGGCTGCTCCGGGTGGCTCTGGGCAAGGGTCCGGTGTACAGTGTAGTGCACATCACCTCAAAGTTCCAGCCCCTGAAGTACAATCCTTTTGGTCATTCATATATTACAACCTTCTTTTTTTTTTTTTCTTCTTCCCCCCCCCCCCCCCCCCTTTTACCCCATTTTGTTAAAAAAAATAAAGTTTTTGGGGTGTTCTCAGGTTTTGTTTCTTCTGATATTCCTTCTTTCTTCTGAGCACATAGGGAATATGGTGGTTCACAGGCTGCCCCTTACTGGATCCCACGAAAGAGACACATGGCAAAGATCATGGCGAACAGCTGGAAAGGGCAGGGGCAAGAAGAGAGCAAAACCAAAAGAGAACCATGAGAGTCAGCTGCATCTTCCAGAAGATCAGCAAAGCCTTTCCCAGCCCCAGGACCACCCCCATCCCTCTCTCCTGTCCAGCAGTCAGTGGCGCAGTGAGGGGGACCCTTCCCACCACCCAGTTTACCCTGTGGCTAAACCCTTTTTTCTTGAAGCTGATCCTGCCCCTCCTTCTCCTGTTCTCCAAACTGTTTGTGGCTACAGCAGCAGCTTGGCTTCATTCCCAAACAACCCTTGGTGTCACAGGGGAATGGGCTTTGTGTTCCCTGCCCCACACACCATTCCCACTGCCCAGAGAAGGCACAGCGGGGACATTGTGGGGGCTGCTAGGGCTCTGTCCAGCTCCTTCGCCTTGGCACAAGACAAGGGACTGGGGAAAGCACATGGCCTTGCCCCAGAGTGCTGCAGGGACATCACTTCTGGGCTCCTGTCCTGTATGGTGGAAGCCTGTTCCTCAGAATCATCACTGAAGAGCCAGACACTGAGGCTGAATAATGGAAATGCTCTGGAGCCAATACAGTTTCAGGCTCTAAATAGTTTTTAAAGCAAAGGCAGAGTTTGAACACATTAAACAAGTGACAGGTTAAGTCAGCCTGCTGGGGTGCTGCCACTACGAGGGCAGTAACTTTGTGGGTCCCCAGGGGCAGGTGGTGAGTCCCTTAAACCTCTGCAGGCATGCCGCATAGCTTACTTCCCTGCTTTTTGGGGTGAAGGACCAAGCACCCAGCTCTTTCTAGGCAATTAAAACCACAAATTGATAACCTGCTCGTGCTTTGCAGGAGCAACTTCCCCTGCCAAGGGGAGTGCCTGCCTGTTTGCCTTGCTGCAGGACGTCTACCGGCCAGGCTTTTCTTCTGGTCACACAGCAGTACGTACCTCAATGGCCAACACTCCAATGGCAAGGGCTCCTGCAAGGTACACATAGGTCTCAAAGGAGTTCAGGATCACAGTGTAGCAGCCCTAGGAGGGACAAAACATGGTGAGACACACCTGAACAGCACTTCGTGTTTTCCTGACAGCACAGTCCTTGTACAAGAGGTTTGCTCAGATCGAGGTACCACAAACACGGTTTCCTCTGACGATCCCACTGCTCCAGCCCCACAGGCTGGTGTCGGGGAGGGGAAGGTTTTGCTGTGATGGGGTGGGAGTGGGCCACACTCACAACCCCTCACCGACCATGAGGAACCATGACTTCTTGCAGGGCAGAGAGGATCAGCACCAGAAGATGCACTCTCTCTGCCAAGGGCAGAGACTAAACACAGAGGAAAGGATCCTCAGGGTAGATGACAGGCAGCCCCAGCTGGCTAGGGAAAATGATTATTTACTTAAAGCCAAGGCAGAAGATTCTTGAATCCTCTCTCAAAACCAGCATCTCTTGCACATCTCAGGACCTTTTGTCTGTGCCTTCTCCCAAAGGAGCATGGAATTCTCTAAGACTTTTGATATGGTTCCCCACACCGCCTACAAGAGAAACTGGTGTGTTACAGTCTAGACAAGTGGTCTCTGAGGTGGGTGGGAGAACAGGCCAGACCCAGAGGGTGGTGGTCAATGGCTCCCTTTTAAACTGGCAATCTGTCATGAGTGGGTACCCCAGGGATCAATATTGGACCCAACACTGTTTAACATCTTCATAAGTGATCTGGATGATGGGATCAAGTGTAGCCTGGTGAAATTTGCTGATGACACCAAACTGAGTATTGAAGTTGACACTTTGGATGGGAGAGCCACCCTGCAGGATGACCTGGATAGGCTGGAAAAATGGGCTAACAAGAACCTTACGAAGTCCAACAAGGTCAAACATAAGGTCTTGCACTTGGGAAAACATCATCAAGGAGTGCAGCATGAGTCACTACAGATGAGACACAATCAGAAGAGAGGAGAGCACAGACAGGTTCCACTCATGATGCAGACCCAGGGAGTTCAGCCTCTTGAGGCAGTAACCGAGCAGCTAAAATCATGCCCTTGTGAACATGAGACAACGCAGCAGCAGCAAGTCTGTTCCGGCCATGTTCCAGCCCAGTTTTCGGGGGAAAGCATTCAGTGCAGCAACAAAATGTTTGGGTTCTTGCCAGAACTGCAACCTTAACCCAACTACCAGCATGCCCTGCTCAGATGGCTACAAACTGGGGTGAGCACAAGTGTAGCCAGCTCTGTCCTACCAGTACAGTGTCTAAAGAGCCTGGCTTTGCTCCAGGAATGCCTGAATTCAGCCATCAGTTGTTTGGGAGTGTCCCTCCTGTTTTACAGAAGTGCCTTACTGTATGCTTGGTGACACTTGCGGTGTACATGGCTTCTCCCACCAACACTCTGTGGTGTCAAGGGCTCACCTTTCCATAAAAGCAGCAGGCCTCAGCATCATCACTTAGGGAAAGCTAAATCTGTTATCTGCTTCAAGCCTTTCTCAAAATGCACTTCTCTTTCCCTTCCCACTGCTTGTCATTCTCTGTTCCCCATCTACTCATGGCAATCAGACCTGACAGAAGCAGTGTGGTGCTGTCTGCTATGATCTCCTATCCAGAGCATCTTTGCCAACCATTTCCAGCTGTCAGGCAATGAACAGCTCACACTCTGCTTCCAAACTCCTGTACTCCCTTTCAAACTCTGCTATCAGGTGCTGAAAAGAGGACCACTGCTTAGTCTGGAGAGAAAAGGAGGCCTGTACAAATGGCAGTATAGAGCTCAGTTGGCTTATTAGTGCTGAAGCGTACACAGCCAAAAGCTTTGCTATTACGCTTCTTAAACTTCACCTCTCAGTTACAATGTAACAAAACAGAATTGGTAAATTATCAGCGTTAGTGGCGTTATAACGAACCATCTTGTTCCAGTCTAGTACTGGGAAATAAGTCAAGAGAGATGTCTGGGAAAAGAAATGCGCTTTTTCTACTGTAAAGAATAAAAGAGCAGAGAAATGCAGCTTTCAAACACTTCTCTACCTTGGAAAACAGACATGGTTTTGCATCTGCTTAACCCTCAATCTTTTGTTTGTATATGTTGTTGATGAGGAGTCTTTGTGAACTAAACTGGAGCCACTACCTCAACCAGTAGAGCCAACTCCATCCCATTCTTATTGACCTGTGCTGACTCGCTGATTAACTTTTCAGATACGGTATTAACCATCAGAAACACAACAAAACTTGACACAAATTTCCACTCCACCTCTGAGTTCCTTGAGAAAATCTTAATTTTTCTGCTGATATAGCACAACGTGGACTTGGCAGCCCATACCATCAATGAAAGGGGATTTTCAAAATCAGACATGTGCCACGACTTCAAAAGATGTCAGCAGAAGTGTAATTAGGATGTCAGCTACAGTCAGAATGGCATGACCTGCCAGCTTCACTAGCTACCCATGACCACGACAGCCATCTCTCTGCCCGCTGTGAAACTCCTTTTCCTGGTGTTTGGCTTCCCTTACCTGTCGGTTCTGAAACCTCTCGATGCCCGTGAGGCAGGCTTCCTTGTTCACAAACATCCCTTCCCGGCTCTGGATCTCTCGCTGGCAACAAGCCTCTGGTGTTGCTGTCTCCCAAGAAGAGTGTGGAAAATGAGGGACCGCTTCAAAATCTTCGGGTCCATTCACTCCACAGCAGGCAAACTAGGGAGAGGCACAGAGAAGAAAAGACAGAGTTGACACTTTGCCCTGAAAGCAGATAAGAGAAATCTACCAAAGACCTATTCTTGTAGGGATCAAAGGTTTAGTCAAAGCAGAGACAAAACAACTGTTGTTTCCAAAGAAGTAGGGTTTTTTTATACCTTGGAGCTTGTTTCGTCAAAGCCTTTTTATAAAGTCCCACTGTTCCCATGTCATACCCTATACACTAAGGTACCACTGGGAATATTGCCACAAACTACACAGGGCTTTGGAGCACATCCAGAGGGACTTGCTTGAGACCACCCAGCAAGTCTGTAAGGGAGCCAGCAGTACAATCCAGGCTCCCAGCTGCCTGTTCTGCCCGTCGCTAATGGCCGGGATTATTGCTGCTCAAAGGCACTGCTAGGTGATTCAAGTCAGGTCCCTTTTTAGATTCAAGTCAGGCCCTTGTTAAGGATTCAAGTCATACTCTGACTCTGTCTCCTTACAGTCAGCAAAAGGAAATGTCTTTATTAAAGTCCCGAATCAGCATGAAGGGCAGCAATCATCTTTTTCTTTTAAGATTAAAATAGACTTTTCATCTGCAGAGCCTGACATCTTCCTCCTCCCTCCTGAAGAGATACACCATGGGCTGTCCTGAGGACTACATTCACATATGTACACATACACACAGAGGACTTCTTCTAGTAGATAAGAACAATTCGCTTTGAGAAAGACCGGCTGCCAGACGAATTCTCATCTCCCTCTCACTGCCACCATGACCCCGGTACTGCTCTTGACACAACAGGATGGCTGAGCAGGGACAGCTTGGGGCTGGCATGGCCGGACTTACTGTGATCATGACAGAGTTCCAGGTGGAAGAGAAAACGTCTGTGTTGTTGTTCCTCAGGTAATGCTTCTTCAGCTCCTTGGTGAAAAACTCTCTGGTCAGCTGAAACACACAGACGGGTGGAAATGCACAAGTTACTGTCAATGCCTCTTTCCCAAGCACCCTCTAAAGCTCTCTTTGGTGAATGCTGGTGGTTAGTTTTCTTTTTTTTTGTTTCCAAACCTCAGAGGAGAAATATGGGAAAAGCCACTGCCTGAACCATAACTATATCCAGAGTGAAAGGTACTCGTCCAATGAAACTGTTGCTCATTAAAAATCAGGGATTGAATTACATCTATACTTGTAACCTAATATTTGCATTTAAAGGTCGGTTGGTTTTTTAAATATCCAGTGGTATTTGAATGTGTTTCATAAGTTGAAACAGGACTAAAACAGATTTTAGAAATATCTTCAAATCCACACCCAAATAGTAGCTTAACTCATTATGCTTCCTGAGGTCTGCAGGCAAAGCATGTTTTCCCCCTCACTTTTCATTTTAAACCAGTTAACTTCCTACTAATGGCAACTTCTCTGAATTTACTTCCATGTGTGAGAAAGCAGAATCAAGCTCTAATACCAAACTTTCTGGGAATGAAAAGGAAGTAAAAAACATGTAATTAATGTGAACTGTTCAAGTCAGCTTATAAACCAGAAAATAGACCATTTCCCTGACAATGCTATAGATTATCTAAACTGACGCACACATATGGAGAAAAAAATCCTCTTTATATTTCCTGTGTTTGGATAATTAAACAATTTTTGCTAAGGTCAATAATAAAAACAAATGGAATTTCATTTACTCCTGTTTACATTTACTGTATAATAGAAAACCTGACCCAACATTCAGAGTGTCCTCAAAAAGGCAGATACTTTGAAATTGCATTTACTTAGGACTACTCTCTGGAGGACTAGTAAATATACAAACTTCATAGTCTTAAACTAAACACTCCAATCTTTCTACCTTTCTGTCACTTCAGGATGAAAACATCAAGGAACCCCCTTTTCAGGTTGCCAATAGGTCTTGACTTGTGTGGTCCCTTCTCTAAAATACCTTGTGACTTGCAATGCACACAGGCAAAATCTCTGCCACTGCAAAGTCTCAGCAAAGTGGGTTGGACTCAGCTGGATATAGTTCTGCTCTAGGTGTTGCATATTTGCAGGATAAGAAATTAAGCTGCCTGAAAAAGGCACCCCCTTTCCCCATCTTGTTCATACAGCACTGCAGATGCAGCAACATACACTGCTACGAGCTGGTTTCAGGTCCTTGATACGCAACATGAAATATCGCTCGTATCGCTCGTATGAGATGCATGAGTGGGCACAAAAGCACAAGCTTGTTTGTTTCCTTTGTAATTCTGTCACAAAATCTAATGAAAAAAAGAGAAGGCTGTGGTGACTCTTTAAAAGACCCCAAATAACACTTCATATTGACTTTTCTTTTACAAATATGAACTAAGGCACATTTAATGACTAAATCAATACTGGGTAAAACTTTGTCACAAAGACTCGAATGATGTACTATTATACCTTTTAATGAGATATGCTGCCAAGTTCCTAAATCACTTTTATGAGACACAGATTAGCTCATTTTTTGTTCCTGAAAATTAAAATACCGGAAGATCAGAGAGGACTGGCATACCCCTTTGGGAATTTGGCGCACTGAGGGAAGGTCAGGTTAGAAGATGCTGAAACATGTCCTCAGTGTTCTCCTTTCCTTCCCTTTCTCTGTGCATTCTATCTGCACAGCATTCTAACCTGCAGAGACCCCAGTGCATTTTTTTGATGCTTGTCTGTTTCTGAATCGTGGACTTTGAAATTGATATTACCGTTGGTAATAATCCCAGCTGACTGCCTTTGGCAGGGTCTAAAACTAAAGTCATATAAATATAAAGTGAAACCTTATTTTGACAGCAGCAACCCCAAAGGAAATTGATCAGAGTTTGTGTGCAATTTTTACGAGACGGCCTAAAACGAAACCTAGTACTGGAAGGGTAAGCTTGCCAGGAAAATAACTGATTCCATCACGCTGCTCTTGTTTGTCCTGAGTTCAGAAATATGTTTAAAAAAAAAAAAAAGATCATCAGAAGCATCTATCTTATTTTAAAAAATTGCTGACAAAGGAGCATAAAAGTCAGCAAGACAGTCCTACTTAGATGTCCATGGCTCCTCTCTCGCTGAAGCCCTGATGGAGTCTGTGCACACTGGAGTACTACGGAAAGAACTGCTCGGAAGGGAGCGAAAGACCTACTGATAAATCTACATCTTTGCACATGCTTCTGACAAATAGTTACATCAGCCACAGTAATGAACAATAAAGAGCTGTTCAGGTGTTTTCTAGCTGTTCTGGGGGGAACGCCTCCAAGAAGCACATGTATGCATACATCTGCGTGCTAGTGAATGAAATGGGACTTTTTTGTCACACTGGTTCAAAAAAATAGCTTGGCTGGAATCACTGCAGCCACGTGAAGGGGGTTTATGAAGAAGAGGGTGTTTCTGCTCAATACAGGTGTGGTGGCACTGGCCAGGAAGGCCACAGCCTCCTCGTGCAGCGCTGTGCCAAGTAACACTGAATGCTGTGCAAGAAGCTGGCTTCATGGTGCCTGTGGGAAACAGGGCACACTGCTGTCCCTGTTTCCTGCCTGGAGCATCCTTGTGTCCTTCTGACACAGTGCAGGGCTTGTGCAGTCGCCTGTCCTGCACACCTCTCTTCATAGCACCTTCCATCTAAGAGACTCCAGCTTCCTAACCAAAGGATGAACTTTGCACACTCTTCAGCTTTTGCCTTATGTCTGAGGAAACAGAGGTATCAGGAGCCCAAGTGACTTGTCTATCAAGTTTCAGAACTGAGGCTAAAAATCCAAAGAGCTCTGCCACTGGACTACTTTCTTCCTACCACCCTGCTTGCTTACTAAGATAATTATCTGAAAAAAAAAAAAAAAGAGTAAAATACTCCTTGGGGGTTTTTCCCATCCAGACCTCTGAAGGGCATATCTAGAGCAACTCCTGAACATCAGTCAAGTTGCTCTTCCACAGCCTGTCTCTATTGTTCATGGAAAACTTTAGTTTATGAGGGATCTTCTAGAAGAAAAGGGTTCCTCCACCCTCCAAAACCTCCTTTACAAAAGAAGAGAAACTTTGGTACTCCTGTAGCTGATTAACAGCAGCCTTCTGCTTCAGAGACTGCTTTAAAAAACTTCTTTGGGTGTCTAGTCAGACTCGCACATCACAGTAGCTCATAACCACTAATACCACTTTCACTCATCCCGCCACCCCACTCTGCTTCATTGACTCTTCCTCTCATGTCAAATCTCAGCAGAAAACATCTCCTTCCTCCCTTATTTTTGTCTCCTACTTTCTTTCACTCCCTCAGCTATTAATAATTTAACTCTGTTGAGTGTTTGGGACCTAGCTGGAATGTAAAACACTATACAAAAGAAAGTTGCACTCAACATTATCTGGAAAGTGAAAAGATGGAGCGTATTTTTCTCTTCTGTCTCATTTTATATACCCAGTGAGGCCAGAGCCATATGGACTGGTGCAATGACCATCACAGGAACCCACTTAGTAAGTTTCCAAGAAATTTAGGTTGCCTAAATGTGGATTTACTACCATATGCCTTGAAAGTAACTCATTTGATAGGAAAGAGAAAAGCACGTCTGAACCTGACCTTAAACTGCTACTGTGAAGAATTCTTCCTGACACGGGGTCACTGGAAGACCACTCCCATCCCCACGGACACCCTCTCCAGCCATCTGGCCTCCTCCTAACCCAAAGATGACAGCAAAATTAGCCACCAAGCTAGAGGAGCTACAGCAAAACAATTTTTTTTACAGAAGAAATTTGAGGAGAGAAAAAAACCACAAGACTTTACAGACTGAGACTTCTGCATAGAGCCATCTCCAGCTATGCTGGGATCTGACATTCTTCATTCCTTCACATTTAAGCCCTTCTTGTCAATCATTCTGACAGAGTGGGAAGCTGGTGACGCAAAAAAAAGACAAGCTCAGGAAAGATGGGAGTTTGTTCTCCTTCAAGTTTTATGTCACACCATCACTGCCAGATGCCACAGAAGTCTAGAATAACCACTGTGACCTTATCTTGCAAGGTAACATAGCCTCACATGTCCCATGGCTTCCATGGCAATGGAAGGTACTGATGCTTTGCCCAGAAGCAAGATGTAAGCAGGCTCCCTCGTGACGGAGGGACAAGGACACAGCCAGCCCCATGGTCACCCTGCACACAGGACTCACATTGAGCCTTGTCTAGGTTCTCGTGCCTTTTACCAGTGTCCCACAGGGCATTTGGGAGGTGGGAGCAGTCAGCTGCCACTGCTTTCCCAGAACCTGCTCACCAGAGACCACCTTCTCTCTCCATCATGAAGCCTGTACCAGGGTCTGCAGGGCAGTTTCTACATGTGCGGTCTGCTGCTTGTGCTGAAGCAAAGGAATTTTCTGAAAACTCCTAACAGCAGAGCTGTGATGACCAGAACACATAAGACCCCCCCATGCTGCAACCTGTTTATGGAGTGGTAGCTGTTTCCATGAGGCATGGTCTCAAAGCCTGGGCTGGAATGAGGCACCCACTCTGTGTACAGAGTGCCATCCCTTCCCCTGTGCCTTCAGATCTGAGGCAAAGACTGGCTTATAAAGGTGAAAAAAATCCTGCCACTATCTCCTCCCAAGACCATCCTACTGCACAAACAACACACTGTCTTGCTGTGAGGTTCCCAAGTCTTGATTCTTTGCTTATAAAAATATTTTTTATAGAATCAAATTAAAAGTATATCCTGGCTCAAGAAAGTCATCATTATATATGGCACTTCCATGCTCATGCTGTATTTCTGTCATGTTCAGTACAGGAAACCTGCTGTATGTTCTCTTACTACTGGCAGAGGCCAAATAAACAAAGTATATACTAACAGTCACTAGTGACCACCTCTGCTAGCCAATGTTTTTTCACAGCCACCACTCAGAGTCATATTTCAAAGATGGGCTGGCTTGACAAGGACAGACCTAGTTCAGTCAGGCTTTTCTTTGCACATGTGTGAACATTAAAAAAGAATGCACAAACCTCTGCTGGTTAGAGAAACAAATGAGACTGTGCTTACTACTAGTGTAGTAAAAGCTTACTACTAGCATAGAGGAGGGATGATGGCCATATAATAATATGCATAGCAGCAGAGTAGAGAAAGGTTACATCACAGGAAGCTGTGGAGAGAAGGACTAGAACTTGTAAGCTGTGCAATATGCAAGGGATTCATTGATGGGACTCAAAATGGGACATGGGAAGACATGGGAGACATCTTACAAACTGCATTGAGAGGAATCTGGTGAGCACCAGAACATGAAAATTCAGGAAGTAATATGATTAGAAGAGGCACAAGACAGTTTCTGCACTGCAGAGCAAGTGTTGGTTCTGTTGGAGAAACAGGAGGTTTCACTAATAATATTAATATTAAACACATGCTCTATTGAAAAAAAAAAAAAAATAATTGCTTTTAAACTTAGCGTGACTTTATTATAAAACTCCTCTCTGATGGAATGTGCAGCTGGTTTGGCTGCAAAAGAATCAGGAACACTCATAAAACTTCAGGATTTAAGTAGATCCCTAGTGTGTCTCTCCTGTGTACCCAAAAACCATTCACCCTGCACAAGCCAGGTACATTAGCATTCACCAGCTTGTTGGTGGCTCTGCAGACTGGGGCTAGTAATGAAGCAGGTTTGTTGGTATTCGGAACAAACAGCTGTTCTACAAACAAATGAGACACCACCTAACACCACGTTCCAGCTGTGTACAAATCCACCAGGGTTCAGATTTTGCCCACCATAGGATAATAGGATACTTACATTTTCTCTGAAGATAAAAGCCAGGATTGCAGCTGAAAGCTCCGCCAGGAAGATCAACAAAATAAACATGAAGAACTGGAAAAGAGAAGATGCAGAAAAAAACCCAGGCATACCATTAGGTGCATGCAATAGGCAGTAGGAACACAAGGTTTTAAAAGTCATCAAAGAGATGGAAACCTTTTTCCCCTGACAATTAGAAAAAAAATCTGTGAGACAGTAACCTGGAGCAGTCACAGCCCCTCTCTGACCACATTACATGACATGGGAGCTTGAGATGCTTTTGCCTGGTTCTGAAGGGTGAAAGGGTATAAGGCTACAGGGCCCATAATGTGCTGTGGTCAATCTGCATCAGCTTAAAACAGTAAAGCCCACTCTGATGGAAAATGTTATAGGATTGTGTAGATACTCACATGGGGTTAATCTGTCCTGACACAGTGAGGGGAATTAATGCACGTAAGTTATCACATGTGTATGCCTACAGATGTACCCCTTTTCCTCCCCCCCCATCACAACATAAATTATTTTACTGTAATATGATCATGGCTCATTTTGTATGGAAGGAGGTAGTGAGACATGTACTCAAATATTTACACCTGTAACAAACTCTTTTCAGAGTATTCTGCATTTTGGGACAAGCTTAGCCTTGGTTAATACTCCCCTCCATACAGTGGGGTTGCACTGAGTTACTTATGTGAGTTATTCAGCTGGTATGAAATAACACAGTTACTCCATCCTGACATGGTATGCATACACTGGGAACCACAGGAAACTTCGGAGGCAACAAGGGGAGCTGAAGACTTGCTTTCACACAGCCAGCCAACCACTGCAGCTAACAACCAGGTCACCCATCCATATTAACCATGCAGAACCTCTATAGAAAGTTGGTAACACCCCATCATATTTGTAGCTTGATTATGCAAGTATCATCCATGTCTTGCATAATATCCAAAGTGTGCATGTTCAAAACCTTAAATTAAGGGCACACTGCAGACTTGACAAAAAGCAATAACCAGTACACTGAGTGGTAGCAAATGAGAAACAGGCATCCAGTTTGACATAAAACCATTCCACTTATGTCATCGTAATTTTAGGGAAGAGAAGGGAAAGCAGAGGGGCACATGGTGGTTCAGTTTCAGCTGGAACTGTATTTTCATCCTGTTGCCCTTGCAACCTTCCACTGCTTTTGTCTAAAAGTCTGGTTTTCAGTCTTACTAAGGGCATCTTGTTTCTGTGATGTGACCAAGCCTGAGCGATTCATCATGCCCCATGGAAATAAATCAGATGCACTTAGGAGGTTCCATCCCCAGGGAGACTGAGGTTGCGCTGCGAGGGAGCTGCCCTGGCACCTTTTCCCCCTGGGCACCGTGGGTGCTTCCTGCCTGGAATGAGCTCCTGGGGCTGCCACCCCAGACCCTCCTGCCCCGAGGTGGCACAGAGAACTGGTACACAGCTAGAGGTAAAACTCCAGTAGAGGGGAAAAGATTGTTGAAGCGGACAAATCTCCCAGGGCGGGAAAGCACTCACTGACGTCAAAGAGCTCAGGACTCAACCTGGCTTTGGGATCGATTCTCAGTTACATTGATGCTGCATGCTATCTTGATGCTGCTTCAATCCAAAGCAAAGAGTAAAAGGAATGTGCAGTGATGTGCCCTCTAACATCCTTAAAACAACAAATGTTGGTGCCAAGGAACTCCTGTGGGAACAGTGCAGAAAGTAGCTAGGCTCGCACCCTTTCCTGAAATGGCATTTATTTCCCTTCTTGGAGACAAAACAGTGGGATTGAGGAACCGTAAGTCTCAACTACATGGACATTTTTATGTTCTTATTGCCAAAAAGAAAAATCACCATTTGAGACTCATCCCCTCTAAATTCAAAGATCCCAAGAATTAATCCACAGACTCAAACAATATTTTACAAAACTGAGTCAATGTCTAGAAATGAATTCAGGTTTTGGCACCATGTAAGAAAAACATAAGTGAAGGGAGAACCCACATCACATGGAGGGTAATAAAGATGTGGTCCATGTTATCAGTGAAGGTGGTTGAAGGAACAAATAAAAATAAACACAGGAGAAGTCTGGATGGGGTCTTTTGTGTGAGAAGGTTATTGAAGGTCTTTCTGAAACAGAAGGAAGGCAGATGGGACCAGAAGTACTATTGTGATCCCCAAGCAGTGATTTATAAAGAGTGTCTGAAATGCTGTGCACCATGCATTTTGGTAATGGAGAGACAATTCAAACTACCTGCTTGGAATGGGCAAAATGTTTTGTTGTCAATTATCAGAGCTGTAAGCAACTTTTCCCCACTGGAAAAGTGCGCACACCACCCTGTCCCATTTGTCTTCCTGCTTCTGCAGTGGAAATAAAAGGATCCTGGGCTCAAATGACAAAACAAGAAGAGTCAGATGAGCAGAGACTTTGGTGCTAACAGAACGCTGCTGCTTGATACTGCTGAAGTAGTTAACTCTATAATTTATTCTTACCGCAGGAGTTTTCTGTGTCACTTTTTTTTTTTTTTCCCCCTGCTCAGAGACTGTTTTGTTTTTAATTTCACCACAGGAGGGCAAAGAACAAGTGATGAGAATGAACGGTGCTTTGCAAATTTACATCATCATCCATCAAGGGATCTCACTATAGTCACTAAGAGGTCTAAGGTGGTGATCAAGTGATTAATCCCATCACCCTGCTAATTGCATTTCATTTACTGATTACTGGGAGACACATGTTCACCCAAGCTCCAGCACAGGCCTCTGCAGAAGTAGAAGCAGCCATTCCCAGATTATCTCTGATAAGCTTCATTATCATTCCCAAACTGATTTACACTTACATTGTGCAGTCTGCATTACAGATTTGTAACAGTTACTGTAGAAAAAACATGAGCAGCCATTAGGGCTGATGAGAAAAAGAAGATGGATCATCAGTGTTTCAGAACTTGCTCATTCTGCATTTTAAGGAGAGTCAAAATCTGCTTATTATGTGTTGCCTTCCAAAATTAAATTGATTACTGATATATGAAAGCACTAAATAGTGCAGTGTATGGGACATGGCACCTTCAAGTTCAAACTCACGTTTGAGACCTGGCACTTAAACACAGGTGCCACATCCAAGGTGAACACCCTGAGGAGTGGGGTCTCCTGTGTTGGTCAAAATCCTGCCTTAGCTCCTGGCAATGGTTACATGTTTATCAGAATTTTCCACAAATCAGTTTTTTATGTTTCCTTTTCTCAACTCATCTACTGTCCCAGCTTCAGCAACGCTGTTCCAAAAAGAGCTGCCTTTAACACAAAGGACCCACATTTTCATGCTGAAAACTTTCAGGGGCTACTGCATTCAATTTACTCGAGTGCAGTCTCTCTGGCGTACACTCATGAATGGTTTGCCTTTAAAACGCCTAAAACTTACTCCCATCAGACGTCTCATTTCACAAATGTTTTATGCATTTTAACATCAGCTGATGTGGCCCCCCAAAAAGCAGAAATTAGCAGTATACCTCTTCTCACTTGATATCAGCACTGATTCTTGTCCAAGTGCTTCACTGTTGTTGGACATGAGATGGCAGGTTGTTTAAAACAGTTGACTTTAATACCAGAAGCCCTGGAAGACCTGATCAAAGTGGAACACTAATTCCTCCTCCAGTAATTATTTCAGAGTTTCTCCTGGTCTAAGGCACTACTTTCAGCCCATATATTTCTCACATTCCAAGTATGAAATAAAATAATAATACAAGCAAATAAATAAAGCATCAGGGCTCAGAACTGTCTCTAAGAGTCAGGAAAATAATAACCACAAAATGGAGTGTACCAGAGTATAACTAAAACACCAGGAGGAACATTCAAACCACAGTGTAACTGTGATGTTAAATCAGGAGGGAGCACAGCCCAGAGCTCTCTTCCTCCAGCCAGGTTCCCAATCTGTATGCAGCATATGTGGTCCAAACTGAAAATATTACTCTCCCATTCACTTACAATCAAGACTTCTCATCAAACATAACTTTTAGTTCCCTAAACTGACAGGGACAGGCTTTGGAATAACCTCAGGCTCATTGGCCCTGACCTTTTGCATTTTATTAGGTTCCCCTGGGCAGATCTCTGTGACTTCACAGGTGATACATTTGGTTTTCTGATTTACTTCTGAGGTGAGTCACTAGAAATCAAACATACAATGCCTTCCAAAAAAGGGCTTTTATGTGCAAGTTATGAATTCAAGGGGTGAGAGAGCCAAGTGGAGAGAGAATTTATCTCAGTGGAGCCAGGCTCATCTCTAGGAAAAAATGGATTTATCTTCATGAAAGTGGACTTTCCTGTTCTGTTTAAAGTTAGAGACAAAGCTCTTCTGCACCATGAAGCAACTGTGCAAGATATAATCATAAAAAAAAAACAATATAGAGCAAGAAAAACAAAACAAACAAACCAAAAAACACCACAAAAGAAACCAAACCAAAACACAACAAACCCCCAAATCCCATCAGACCCAGAGGGAGAAACATTTTGACAAATATGAAAAAGAAAAGTAATGATTTTTGTGTTTCAACACACAGCTGGTAATGTTTCCCAGTAAGAGATAATGGCTGGAAAACCTGCAGTATAAGAACTTACGGTGGATGTCAAAAATTACTTATTTTAGAGGTTACCTCTTTGCAAATAGTACTTGATGGGCACATGGGCTGAAATTTAATCCTATCATCCAGAGGGAAAACTGCTCAAAGATAACAAATCTGGTTTATTTTAGGAACAGAGCAGGCTGTGTAGGGCAGTGATCAGCTATTGGGAACTGCAGTGCAAGGCCACCACACAGTTCCGAGCTGGGCATTTCTGCTGACACGGGCAGCTCCATTGCACAGATGCTCTGCTCTGTATGGTCCCTTTGCTTTGTTGGGAACTAGTGAGGAATGAATCCACAAGTGGAGCTGTGCATTTTAGATGGACAAAAGACGACCATTTCTAGTCCAACAAAAAATCCCACAACAACAAAAGAAAGAGGACCATTTTGAAACAAAGCTTAACAAAGTCAAAATACACTCCTAGACTTTGTATCCACTGGGCTCAAGCCTGGTACAGGGAAAAAGCAAATTCTCTGTATTTCTAACTGTATGTTAAAGCACCCTAAACCTATTTATTATCTAAGGGAATAATGGCTAAAATAACAGACACCCATTCATGCCCTTATCACAACATCAACTATCCAATCACTCCCATTCTTGGGAAACACCAAAAGGCCAACAAAAAACACAAAGCCACTTACAAAAAGCAGGAGGCATTTGTTCTCACGGATGGCACCGCAGCAGCCAAGGAAGCCCAGCAGAAAGAGCATCGCTCCCATAGCCAGCATGATGTACGCTCCCGTGAAGAGCAGAGGGTTGGCGGCCACTATCTCTCGAAAACCTGTGGGATCTACAATGACCCAGATCCCAACGCCCAGCAGGCATGCTCCTCCCAGCTGTCACGGCACAAGGAGAGGAGAGAGAGCGAGACAGGTCAACATAAAGCAACAGCTGCAGGAAAATTGGATTAATTACTATCTTTTGGTCAAAGGTGCTCGCTTGGAGAATTTGTGTTTCTTCGTGGCGTATACTCTCCACCAAGCAGGTGACTGCCAACATGCTACTCAGTCTCTTTCTTGCTAAGTGAAAATAAATAGCAAAACCACCTTTCTTCCTTGACACATCAGCTGTTTACTCCCCCTAATGCTGGAAGACCAAGTCTAGAGCTGCTGCCACATCTGCAGGGGACAGCACAGTGAAGGGGCACATGGGAACCTCCCCGCTACACAGCCCAGGATGGCTGGGTGTTCCCAGCCTTCCTGTCATAGACAGGAGCAACAGGGTCACATAAGGTCGGAAAATGACTGTGTTTCCTAGTGAAAACCTCAGCAGGGCACCCAGGACTGGAAAATAATTTCTTCTGCCATTCAAAGACAGACCACATACACCACTAGTTACAGCTTTCCCCCTCGTCTCTCTTGCCAAGGACAGGAATAACTCAAACAACAGTGACCGCTGCACTGGCTTGCTGAATGTCGGAGCATCTTTGGACACTGTGAAACCCTCGGTGATTGCTAGTGCAAAGCTGAGGGGATATTCTGTACTGTGGCAACCTTACCAAATTACAGCCTACCCTGCTGGGAAGCAGCACGCTGCTGGAAACAGAGGTTTCAGGAGAGAAAGTGGATTCTAAACACTTACAAATATAAAGAAATTGAACAGAAACATCAGGTACTTCATGCAGCTCAGGCAGTCTCCCTCCATGGTCTTCAGGCTCCTTGATCCAAGTCTTCCTGCAAAACACCAGCACTTCTTTAGCACACTCATTTTTATTCGAGTGACACAATCCTACCTCCATTTGTATTTCCCCCAGATCCTGTGGCATACATCAAAAAGAAGGGCTAATTTCTTGCCCGAACAAGACAACACACAAGACAATTCAATTAGACAGTATTCCCTGAAAATAAACAGTTTCAGAACAAATATGAGGCCTTGGTACTTATTTTAAAAATGTTCTTTAAGCTTCAGTGATTGTTTGCTGCTATCCTTATCTACACTCATGATGAATAAAGCTATAGCTAAATGGAAGGTTAAATACATTCATGAGGTGTTAATGTCTACATCTTATTATTTGCAGTCTCTCAGAGAAAGCGAAAGTAACTACAAATAGCGCTATGCCAGAAACTGGTTTCTTGACAAACAATGTTGCTTCAGCATTCAATGAACTGGTTCATTCTAAAGTGGTCACAGTTGTTGAGGACAAGAGCCTTTGTATTTGAATACAGCACGTCTTTTGGTCCATGTGAAAACAAGTTTGAATGTTAGATATTTTCTGACACTTTGGAGTTACTGTTGCTCTTCCCATTTTCTTTAGGTCAACATATGGTTCATGGCAATACTGTACAGGTACAAGGCACCTGTACAGGTACAACGTACAAGGCAACACAGCACACACTAGTAAGAG
Organism: Nesoenas mayeri; assembly: GCF_963082525.1. Taxonomy (NCBI): domain Eukaryota; kingdom Metazoa; phylum Chordata; class Aves; order Columbiformes; family Columbidae; genus Nesoenas; species Nesoenas mayeri. The sequence continues at coordinate 44,277,183 of NC_137548.1, forward strand.
ATAATGATTGCTGCTAAGTCCCTTTGCATTTTTCCAGTTATAAGGGAGAATGCAGATGTGAAGAGGAAGGTTTCAGGAGAAGAAAGCTCTAGCTGATTTTTTTTTCCCCAGTCTCTAAAGACTGTTGAGTCTAAGAAACACCGAATGTCCCTGTCTACTTCACACCAAGAAAGGTCATATCGATACAGGAGCGAGAAGCAGCTTTGGCATTTGAAAGACTCACAGGCAAGCATTTCAGATAGTTAGCTCCACACAAGCTCCCTCTAAAGAACAAATGCCACACAAACATGGACAACATTTTCAGGGAAATCTGTAGGCACTTGGAGGAGCTGGGCTGGGAATGACTGCAGCGTGTGGATGTGGGAAGGCCAGAGGAGGCTGTCCTCACAGTTACTCAGCCTGGGCATAGCACCTGCTTGTCATGCAGTGTGAAATGTCACTGTGCCAGTGAAGTTCTGGTGCCTACAACCCGACCTTCACAGGCCTTCTGCAGGCACAGCCTGTGGATCAACGTTGGTAAGCTTTTAAAATCATGAAAAAAATGCTAAGGAATCTTAACCAGTTTTGAAAACCCATGTCTCAATTAGACAACAAACTGCTCAGGACAGTACTTCTATTGGAAGGGCAGCTCTAAATCATGACCAGGTGAGGCTACATTGGAAGAAAGTTTCTGCTTGCTGTTTAATGAAGTGACTGTGTCTCACAGTATGCAATTACATCACTAAATACCTGAGAGGGACAGACAAAGGAATACGTAACATAGTAAAACTTCCACTGAAACAGAAGATAATGCATTCATGGCACTGTGCACAGCTGTATGCATACATATGCCAACCCAGAGGCACAAGTTTGCTTCCATCCCTAGAGAAGCCTTCCCAAACCCCAGGTGCTTCATAACCCATCTCTTCCATAAAGCCAGTCCTACAGACCACCTCACTTCTGGAGAAACACAAACCTGAATCTGAACCTGAGAATGAGGGCAATATTTTTCTTTACAAAGTTTATTTTCTTATATATCAGATGTATATCTGTTCTGCTCAGAGAGACTCAAAGCCAAGACCATGACTGTAGGAGATGGAGTGGGGCACAGAGCTCTGACATGGGCCTGGAGTTGATGCCCACAGCTTCCTGACAGTGTTTCAAGTCATGTCTGCAAATCTCACAGAGAAAGGAGATCTTGAAGTCCAGAAGAGTAAAGAGCTGGGGAGGGAATTCTTCAGTTTCATGGGAAAGGTGAACCTTCAGGTCCTCTAACCCATGAGCTTGGATACTATAGTAGAGAGGAATAAGAAAATACAGACAAATTGATAGGATACTGGAACTTCAGGAGCCCCAGAATTAATGGCACCCATCGCCACACAAAGAAGTTATGCTCCAATGAAACCGAAGATGGCTAAACCTCAGCATATCAGCCAAAGTCTGAAAGTTATCCGGGAAACCTCTGAGTCCTGCTGCCTTGCGCACCACCCTCACCCCCCCACTCCCCACCATAGCAAAAAAAAAGGAATAAAAAGTAATCCAGTTTAGCCGTATCATGCCACTCCACATCAGTCACACTCATCTCTGCAGAGGCACCCACATGAAAATCATTGCCTGTGGTCAAAGAAGCAGCAGCAGCTCCTGAGTCTGATGCTGTCTTGCTGCTTTGTAGAGCTGATAAATCACATTCCCGCCTTACTTTACTTGCCATGTCTGAGCCTGCTTCCTCTGCAAGACAAGAGGCCTCCCTTGGAACCACTCTGATTTACACAAGCTGAGTGCAGGACTCCTTGTCTTTTCAAGGACAAACCTAAGCTATGATTCCTTGCGTTGCTCATGCCCATGCAGCCACTCAGTATATTAAAACATTTTCCAGACACGAGCAGGGAAGGGAGACTCTAAATCCATTGAGCAATCAGGTCCTGAAAACTTCACTGCCTGGGCTGGGCGGTCATAGTAACCTGGGAGCAGCAGAACACAGGCACACTCACCTTTGACAAGTGAGGACTCCCTTGTTTGCCAGGGCAAGAAATTGTCCACAGTGGTGGTGCTGGGCTTAGATTTGTATTTTCTAAACCCACCACGCTTCACACAGCAAAGTAACAACCAAGTGCAACCCTACTAATTGTGCTGTGCTTCAAGCCAGGAACACACCCAGTGCAGCTCACAAATGCCAAAATCCTTCAACTCCGGATGTGCAAATGGAAGTCAGTGGCGACAGTGCGAGGTCTGGGCTGGCAAAGCCAAAACCCGAACATATCAGGGCTTCCACGCTGTGCAAGCTCAATGCAGACTCCCAAAAAATGCCAACCCACTGATCTGATCTGAGAAACAGGAGCTCTGAGGAACTGTTTCAGTGCTGGAACTGGAAGCTTAGACAGACCCGCACATATCAGAATAACACACCCTTCCAGTTTCTGCTGCAGACCCAGATTCCCAGACAGCATATGCGGGATTCACCATTTGGATCTTGTGATTGCACTGGTTAAAACAGGGCAAACCAAACCAAAAGCATGATCTGACCTCTTACACAGCACATAAAACTGCTTCATGTCAGAGCTCAAGCATGCCAGGGTATATGAAATATATCACCATTTAGTTCATATACGTAGTAGTGCTCTAGACTGTGAAGATTATATAACTAACTCTATTTACAAACAATGCAAGCAAAATGCAAATAATGTTACTTACAAAGAATGTAATTGTGAAATCATTTGTGCCAACTGCTGCCTTACTAAGTAGCTGAATGTACCTGATGACAGGCCGAATGGAGAAAATAACTGAGATATAAGGACAGTCCTGACCCACGGAGCTGCTTCTTCCTTCCACTTTTCTTTTTAAGCCACACATACAAAAGATACATTTTTAAAGTTACTCCTACTACACATCGATGCAAGAGCAATAAAAACTGAACCCCTATGCCTTAATCTACCTTTTAAAAATATCTTCTCTCCCCTCCTCCGGGCCTCAAACTTGTGACAGATTAAGTTCTCCTCTGCAGGAGACATTTAACGCTAAGCAAATATTAACAGCCAGAACTGCAGAAGACAGCGGCTGACAGATGCTTTCCCTGGCTTGTCCCAGCTCAGACCTGTGAGACATACGAGATGCATTTGTTTTTGTCTGAAATGTAGCTATAAATGTTCAGTTTTTTCTTAGACAGATTATTCTACATTTCCCCCAGTAATACGAATTTTATCTTGCAAAGGGATGGGGAGCCTAAACATTCCCAGCAGTGTAGCCAGGAAACATACCCCAGCTGCTGTAATCAGTTAGGAATAAAGTCTAGTTTTTCAAGGCAATGCATTTTTTTTTTGTTCTCCAGACACCATTTATTTCTTTCCTTCTGAAATTTGATTTTGCATGCCTTGCAGCTACCTTGAACTTCACATATCTAAAGGCAGCTGCTCAGCCACACCCTTAAAAACTGCTTCCAAGTTTCTCTTTGCTGGCACTGACATTTCCTTCTACCTCAACATCCCTTTCACACTAGACTGAAACCTGCAGTTTTACTTTGATTGCTCCTTTATCTTTGCCTTGGAGATGGAATCACTGAAAAATATAGGAAGGACAGGACCTCTGGATGATGTTGAGTACAAACACCCACCTCCTTCAACCTGGACCAACTCCAAAATTTGATCCAACTTCAAAGTTAGGGCAGGTTTCTCGAGGTCACATTAGTTGAGTTTTGAGTATCTCCAAGAACTGAGATTCCCCAGCCTCTCTGGGCACCTCTTCCAATGTTTGACCACTCTCCCTGTGAAAGGTCTTTTTCTCAACAGCTCCCCAAGACATATCCAAGTTCCCTTGTGGTGCGAAGAATAAGAGCATCCCTCAGATGTGCCAGTCTATAAGAACTCTTATGAGCACTTTATCTTCATCAGTCTCAATCCTTGCATCTTCCATATCATACCACTCCTACCATCTACTGAAAACCTGTGTGTAAACCATTTTCCTTGCCCACTATTCCAACCATGTAATCCTCAACCATAACATACTTCTGCAGACTGTTCGTATTTCACTGAATAGAATCCAGATGTTGTGAACTCACCTAATGGCTCATCTCAGTTGGCCCACCTCTAATACTTGATAGAAATTACAGAATTATCAAGATTGGAGGAGATCTCTAGGGGTCACCTTGTCTCACGTTCAGGCAAACCATTTTTTCAGTCACTTATCTTTTATCACATTGTCGATGTGTATCTTCCTTGCACACAAATATCTCTTTGCCTTCAACATACATACCTGGTCCACTGAACTGATCTATTGGTTCTTTTAAACCGAGGTTCTGCAGTACAAAAATATTAGCCAATAGCTTGAGGAGCAAATGGTGCTAGCTCACACCTACTTTCATATTCACACACAACTCAACCAAGTAGAAGCAGAAGACATGTCTGAAGCTCTCCAGAACCACTGCCAGACAGCCTTAAAAGGAATTAGAAAATGTGGACTAGATTCTCCTCCAGGTAAGTGCTCCAATTTCTAGAGGCTGTCCCAGCTGAGCTGTGACCAGAAACACCTCTGAAGCTCTTAGCTGCCCCAGTGGTGAGGGACCACCACAACTCGGGATCACTCCATCGCATCGTCTCCCCAGTAGCATGGCAGCCCACCCTTTGGCTTGCAGGTATGGGGACCTGGCTCAGCATGCTCACCTTCCTTCACAGAGTATCCCCCTCTCAGGTAGATTTTTGTGTTTGCTATTTGCAAGCAATATCCAACCCCTTTAAACCACAGTGGTAGGGTCTGCTAAGAGGATGTATGTAGCAGGTGGTATCTTCCAGAAAACCTTCTCAGAGTATCATTTACACACAGTGTGGTCCTCTAGATAGAACAGAGATAGAGACAGTTTGATTAGGGGACCAAAGTGGGACAACTTGCTGCAGTACACCTCTCAGGTGACATGATGGCAGATGAGCTGTGTATTTCCCACCTCCCCTCCTGCACACCATAGCTGCACCTAAACAGTCTTGACAGAGAATCAGAGAAAGCAGGCAGAAAGAACAAGACCCACCTGCACAAATCTTGAGACCTGAAGCTCAGTGTCTTTCTAGTTAATTGTCTGTATGTCCCATGTATCTCCTTCTAGCCAAGCTTGTCCTGTAAGAGAAAAATAAGCAATTACTGCAGAAGTCAATAAAATGCAATCATGTTAAATACACAATTTATTAAAACACACCATCCTGATGAATATGCTCAGTCTAATTGCCACCTTAATTTATTGTACATTAGCACTAATGAAGAGCTTTTAATACCTAGTGAGGGATTCAGTTCTTCAGAATCTCTTTAATAACCTTTGGGGTGTTTTAAATGCCCACAGACCACATCTAAATCTATAGTCCCATTACACATGCACCTCATACCACAACAGGACTAGATTAATACCAGCTGCACCTTCAATATTTTATAGGAGGTTTAGACAAACTTTAATCTGCTGTGACTTTACAGCCCATTTACCAGGAAAATGGAAAAGGCAGAGGAAGGGAGATGGAAAGCACCTTTGGGAAGCCCAGCCCAGCCATTAGGAGCAGCGGCCTGAGACACTGGGCTCTATCCCTCGCTCTTCCAGCCAGCGTTCACGCCAAATTGAGCAAACCATTTCCTCACTCTCTGCCTCATTGTCACTGCCAGGGCACAAGCGACACAGTGAATCCGCTGTGTTGCCCAACCAAACCGGTGCAGGCAGAGAGACCTGGGTGCAGACTGCTGCTGCTCTTGAGTTACAATTTTCTCAGTAAATTTTAATTTCTGCCTGCACAATGTTAATGACAGTCTTCGGCTACGCAAAGGTGAGGTGAGACTACAGGCCAATGTGCAAAACATTCTTGTTTGACTGTTCCTTCCTTTCTCAGGGCACCATCTCCCAGGCAGTTTGTTCCACTCGTACAACACAGACCCAGCCCCACACTGCAGGGCCTGTGAGAAAGGAGAAGCCTTTAACTATTCAAACATTGCCTCATGCCGTAAGGGTCCAATATTCATGCAAGGTTGTTCAGCACTGTAACTCATTCACTCATCCTTTGCAAATTGTTTTGGAATACTCGCAGCTTTGCTGAAGCCACTGAGTTCCTGTGAGGGATCACCTGGGTCTATCTCTTCTCTCTCTGCCAGCATTTCATCATGATTTCTGGAGGGGGGGGCATTTAACATCTGTTTTCCACAAACATTTGTGAACATGCCTTTGAAAATTGCCTCCCATTAAGACTTCTGTGAGTAAAAGTCTATCGTTTGTTGTTGGCAGGAAGCAAACAAAGAGTTTCAAGGTGGCTGAAATTATTACAATATAAAATGCATAATGAATATTCATAGGCTTCTTGTTTTGCATTAATCTCTCACATTTAATGTCCTTCCTCTGTCACCATGGGCCTGCATCTTTGAATGAAGTGCAGGGATAGCTTCCTTTTTGAAATCTGCAGGCTACAAACATCCATAGCCAAGTGACCCATCTCTCCTGCAAAGTCCTGAAAGCATCTGCCAAGCAGTGTCTGAATTGTCCTGCTTCACAACACTGTGTACGAAGGCTGCCCTGGATCACTACGGCTGTACTACCAGTGTGGAAGTTCAGAGGCTGTTATGTCGCCAGTTGGGAGATGGTTGCAGCAGGTGCCAGGACCACCAGAGAGGGGCTTGGAGAGTCGACAGCTGGGACAAGAGCCAGAGTCACTATTCCACAGCAGAGAGCCCCTTTGTGACAGTTGGAACCTAGTGCATACCCTTACTTTTTATCTTTTTCTTTGTATGTGGAAACACTTCACCCTGTGCTTTGCATGTCCAATTGAGAGACAATTTCTTCAGTTGTCCTGTCCTGTGATGCCACTATCCTGGGAGAGCTGCTGCCAGGAGAAGATGGCTCCAACTTTAAAGCAGAGGTGACAGTGTGCTATACAAACCTATCATTAGGAAAGTAACCAGAATGATAGCATTCTTGCTCCTACTGGATATAATTACATTCCTACAGGCCCTCAAAGGTCTGCGTGGGAGAGGAATTTTGTTCTTTTATTCCTCTTAAGTCACAACATTTTAAAGAAATTACCGCACCACAGAGAGGAAGAGCTTAAATGCTTTAGTGGGTAGCAGCAGGTACTGTGTCAGAAGGGATAAAAGAGCATGTTTGGTGCCAAACAATATCAATACTCCATCTTATTCTATGGCCCAAAAGGGGAGGAAGTCCTTGCCAAACAGATTCCCTTTGGTTAATAGCTACAATTTTGTCATTAGGGAGAACTGCAGAAAGTGAAAACCACCATGCCTAATTGTGACTTGAGCAGGCTGGTGCCTTCAATTACAATCACTGGGGAGAGACAGTGGAAGCGGAAGCTATGGCCAAGGCCAAGCCTCCCACCTCGGGGCTGCCACCTGGGCCGGCCAAGTGACTGCATTTGGCACCTTCTCCTGCCTCCTCGCTCATCTTCCAGCCACCACAACAAGCCTTGCTGAGCACTGGCTCCTCTTCACACTCACTGCTCTCAGGGCGGCTCTTTGTGAGGAGTGGGCTTTGATGGAGGAAAAGCAGCAAAACTTGTGACTCCTGCTGGTCTCACGTAGCAAGACAGAGAGTTGGAGAGCCAGAACAAAGAGGGAGGGGGCAAAATAATCCGATACACTCAACAGGTAGCAAGGGAAACAAGAAATTAATGGAGAGTGCAAGACAGAGAAGCAAGGCCTGTCTTTGGTAGAACTCCAGTCTCCTGGCATGCTAACTAGAGCAGGAAGGCCACCAGATGAATGGCATGCAGGTGTCCTGCTTCACATGTGCCTCTGGCTACTGCCAGTGCCTTTTGCTCACCACATTTGCAGAATCTAGAGAAAGGAAAACACGTGCCAGCCTGTATGTTCAGACAAAGCTGAAGACAGAAGTCATGTCCTGCTGGACCTCTGCAACAGGTCAGCGCTTTTGTGGTGAAGGGTGAGGAGAAACATCTTTGTGGAAGCAGGATTGGATATATCTGGATGGATATACCACTCCCTTGCAGTGGCTTCAGAAAAAAAAGTTAAAATATTTGCTGCTCCTGGACTGGAGCTTGGAACAAGCTGTCAGCCTATGCATTACCCTGTAACTATTGCTCCTACATAAATAACTAATTGCACTGGAATTTCATCGTGCTTGCATAGCAGTCATTGCTGTGACACGACTATATTACTGCACGTAAATCCAATTAGATTCCAAAGTGCACTATGTAACTATAATCGGCCCCTGTGGAGCAGTGATGAGGGGACCTGCACAAGGCCATGCAACTAGATACTAAATTACAGTCAATCTACCTCCTATTTAGTTGTATTAAAATGCTAATGTCACTGTAATATGGGTCCATTTACCAGCCATGACTGCCTTGCCTTGCAACACTGGAGCGAATGAGGTTGTTGCACTGCCTCAGAGCATTTAATTCCTCAGTGCAGTTGAGTGAGCAAAGCCCTTAGAGGCATCTTATACCTTAAAACAACAACCTGGTTGGCTTTTATAACACTAAAATCATATGAGGCTTGGGATGGTATTTAAATGAATCTGAGCTGCTGCTAAAACTACCCTGCTTCCTACTCAAACAGAGCATTGAGGACAACTGGACCATGTCGCATCCTGACTCTTGTCTGTCTGCTTTTAACCAAGACACATTTCTGCCACAAAAAGGCTGTGCATAAGAGCACACCAGTCACACACAGGAGGAGAAAGAGGGCTGGACTGAACCTCTTGAAGCTTCACAGAAAAAACACCAACTTTGCAAGAGAATCAGTAACACAACACTTACCATTTATGTTTTATATTTGCAACTTTGCACAATGTGTGCATAAAATACATGAAATCATATGGAGGTAGAATCTCCCATGCCTGCACAGACACTGAAAATGGGTATTCAGAAGTCCCAAAGCAGAACTCATTCTTCCAAATGTCATGGTAAATTGCTAGGGTATGTGTTTGAAGTGCTAGTATAGCATCAGACCACAAGCCACTCAGTTTCAACTGCTGCAAATGTGCATACAGCATTGTTGGAAACACGAACCGCTCAGTTTGGCCCCTTCCCAAGCAATGTTCAACAGGTCATCATGTCTGGCTCTTTCGTACATCTTTTCACACACAGACATCAGCCACCTCAGGAAAGAAGATATTGCATACAGAATCAACACATCTGATAGCCTGCAACCTTTTAAGTTTTCTTCCTTAAAAAAAAAAAGTCCTCAGATAGCTCACAGGTGTATTTGCCCTTTTATTAACCATAGAACAATGGAACCATATGGTACTAATTGTCTGTCTTTCTAAATAGATGACCCAAAGATTGTATGCACTGATAATATAACAATATTAATTCTGTCTAGCAGATAAGAAAACCAAAGCTAAAAGGAGAATGTATGTGCTAGATCTCCTGACCCACAGTACAGCCCTCAGTTCACCAGTCCATACTGAGACCAGTCCCAAACCCGTGAAAAAGTTGATTACTTCTGGCTGACAAGTTACACTCTGTGACTGGCATCTTCTGTCCCAGAAAAAAGCCTGTTTAGCACACCAAAAGGGAGGTGGCTAACTTTGGCCTCCTATGTCTGAAAACACTTCCCTTCAGGACAGAATAGATGTCACTGTCTCGAGTGGATCACGGAGCTGCATCACAAGCCAAGTGATATTACCCGCTGTCGTGTCAGGTACTGTGGTATTCAAACACTCCAGATGATTGCAGGGCACTCCAGAGGCTTAGGGCATTTAACATGAAGTGTAAATACCTGCCACTTTTCCCCTTAGCCTGACACATCTTGCCTTAACAACAACTGACTCCTTGGTGCTCTTTTCCATTTTCTTTTTTCTACAGCCTTGCTTTGTTTGCAGCGAATGCCTCAGCAGTTTATGGCATTCGTGGTTGTTTTGAAAGAGGTAGGAATAAGTCTCAGAAACACTGGGCAGTTGCTGTGGCAACCTTATCCTCCTCAGCCCATGATTTCCAATATTTTAAGAAGTTTCTTGATACTTTGCAGGCTTTGGGGAAACAATGCAGAGGAAGAAAATGATTGATTTTAAAGTAAGAAAGCAATCAAAATGGATTACTATAAGCCACAGGGCCTTGTCCTATCGAAAAGATGATGATGATCTTTCCTTAGCAAGGAAAAGCAGCCCCAGACCAGCTGGGCAAAGGCACAGCCAAGGGCCCGTGGGCAAAGGAATTTGAAACCTCTGCTTTTATCATCTGTTTTAATGCAGAATGGAGCTCCAGATCAGTAGGTTAACTTTTTGTTGTTGTTGTTCTCAGTGCTTTTTCATAAGATGAAGGTGGGGAAAGAGAAACCCACCCTTTAATACCATTTAATTGGGGGACTGATAGTCTTAATTGCTTTTAAGAAAGAAATCCCAAACAGAACTTCGAAGGGATTAAAAAACAAAACCCAAACCAACAATAACACAAGCACATACACAAAACCCACCCACCCACCAAAAAACCCCAAACCATCACCACCACCAAATTAATAATTAAAAAAAAAAAAAAACCTCCCTTTGTTCAAGTTAACTGCCCACACAGATGCAAAACCAATCCAGTCAGTTTAGTCAGGTTTAGTCAGTCTAGAAAGCAAAGGTTAGGAAAAAGATCTTGAAAGAAAAACAGATCTTAAATGAAGGATCTCAGTAATACCAAATAAACCAGAAAATAATATTGCTGGAAATCTGAGAAGTGGCATTATTTGTCTAATTCTGGTCATCTTTTAAATGTTTTTAACAAGAAAATTAATATTGCATCCCAAAGTGCTTTGGATTCTAAACACAATAGAAAAGTCTTTATCCCACTGAGCTTACAATTCAGAGTGATTTATTTATTTAGGAAATAAATACATTTCACAAGCTATAGGTGTGTTATGTCCAGAAAAACCTGAATGCAGCAAAGGTCATGTGAAATGACCTAGGGAAGAGAGGTAGACATGAAGTGTAAGTTACTCTACATATAGGTCAACTGCTATACGTCTCATATATATTCCATGTGCAAATCTAAGCTGAGTTTCACTGCAATCAGCACCTTTAACTTACTCTAAGACACAAAACTGCAGATAATGTGTTTTGAAAGGTAAATGTGACTGATCTCCACCACAACTGTCCCAATTAAGGTATGAATATCAAACATATTTTGCTACTGATATTTCTGATTTCTGATTAAGAAAGAGGAAGAAGGAGCAGAGAGAGAACCATGGTCACAGCCCACAACAGAGCTTCAGATGTTCTACGGGAAAATAAACGAGAGCTAATAAATCCCATAATCTTGGCATATGTGTTTCTAAATGTTCTCTTCCTTCAAAAGATGTATAATCTAAGCACTCCAGCCACAATCAGGTTCCAGGCAGACAAAAGACACTCAGCACAATTAATACATAGATGACAGGAGTAGGGGGACTAAGTGAGATATGAGCCAAGACTCACAGGCTGGCTCCCAGCTGCTTTTGCTTCCCCAATGGATAACAGATACTGCATCACGACACACAATGTCATGCTAGTGAATTTGCTGCTCTCTTAACACCTCATTTTTCTCTCCATCTGAACTTATTTTGAAAGCGTGCAATTCACTGTCCCCCTTCTTCTTTCTCTTTTGTCCTTACTCATGGCAAGGGAAACATGAAAGACAGCATAGCTGGTTATTGTTAATGCATCTGAGAGTGCGGACATTTAAAAGGGGGTTATTCTGGAACCTGCTATGGTTTTCCTTGCTAGTTGCACAGGCAGCTAATGATCACCCTAATAGCTTCTCTCTCTGAACTCATAATAAGCTTACAAATGAACGCATTCAGCACATATTAAAAAGCAAGGGATGCTCCTTTGATTACAGCCTTTATGGAAATCCGCGTATTTGTTTTGTCGCTGCACAGCCGCAATTAGGACATGCTGCTGGGAGCCGACTCAGCTGCCGGCGCGGTGGGGTGCGGAGACACCTCCCAGTGCCATGGCAACACGTCCACCTCTCCCAGTATCCATCACGGGCAGCCTGGCTGCTGCCGAGCCCAGGCGAGCACGCTTCAGCACTGTCAGGAATTCGGAAATAAAAGATGCCTAATTAAACTTCCTTCGCTGATGCCCCGACCATGTTTACGAAGTGGCACGGACAGCCTGGCTCTGCAGCTCTGGTGAAGGAGAGGGGAGCAGGTCTCTGCACACTGTGGCCGCCCCTCTGCACCCACCGGCATCCTGCTGAGCGCAGCGTGGGGTCACGCAGCTGCTGAGCTTCCCTCCATGCCCCACTCGGGGGGCTCTTGAGGTTGAAGGCATCTGCTTCATGCTGCAGGAAAACCAGGCAGTAAGGGTACACACATTGGAGAGTCTTGAGGAGGCAACAGCTTTACTTTGCTGAGGCAAGAGTACAGGGGAGGTCGCTGCAATTGCCACCTATAACACTTCCCTCACAATAACTTCATCCTTCCACATACAGGGAGGGGATCAAAGTAACCTTACAGAAATCTCCTTACTACTTAACTGCTCAGAGGTTGATCCAAATCCCACTTATGTTGCTGACAGACTTGAAACTTCTTCAGGGGAGAAAGAAAACAAAAAAAAATTTGTTAAGGATGTAAAAACCTAGCAAAATCAGGGATCTAGTCTTCATTAAGGTTTGAATCTGGGTCAGACACTTCACGTTAGCTGAAAGTTAAAAGAACATACCTTTATTTCCCCTTAATGAGGAGAACATCCTGAACAATATACCCGCTTTGCCAAAATACCCTTATTCCCTAAGCACAGCGCATCTGCAGTGGTCTGAAGCAAAGAGACTTGGGGACCAATTCATTTTTGCACACAAAGAGAGCAGCTCATGAGCTGATGACATGGATGCGCAGGCTTTCAGATAGCCTCAGCAGGGTGACTTTCACCCACAAAAAGTATGACATCTCTTAGAAAGCTAGCACTCTAAAAAACCCACTTCTACTCCGCCTGAAAAGCAAGACCTTTGTGTGGCACAGATATTTTCTACATCTCCAGGAGACTGACTGAGGTTAAAACAGGTCAAACCATGTAATACAGACAGCTTTGTGTTGATACTACCCACAGTGCCTATTAGGAAGGCCATAATTGTAAGAAACTATTTCTCAGCAAGGATATTTAATACAGTGCCAAAGAGTGTCCCCAGGCAGGCTTTGTTTTAAGGTTTGTGAGCTTTGGGGGGAAAGGATTGTTTCTCTCCTTGGGAAGTGGTTCAGGTTTTTAGCTCTATTGTAATCTAAATAACACATAATGGCAGCAGTGGAAACTTCACCATCAGCATCGCTTGCAAGCAGACTGGGTATAGCCTGGGGCAAAACCTGAAGCACCATCAATCATACATGTAGTAAGAATTGGCATGTACTGACGGGGTATCATAAGGACACTTTCAAAACTGAAACAGCAAATTTAACCACGGAAATCCTCTGGATGCTGGTGAATTTTCTTTTATTCAGTCTTCACTGGTATTTTACCTACTAGAAGTCAGGAATTAGAAACTGAAGACATAAAAACTCCTCTAATTCAAATCAAGGGGGCTGCAATAATTCAAAATGTATCAACAAATGATAAAGACATGAGCAGCTCACATGGCCTTAAAACAGTAAAAAAAACCCAACAATTTGTAGCTGGGCTGCTGAGCATCTTGCTCTTCACACCCAAAAGTAGCCAGAACACAGTCTGACCCAATCTAGTAATTCTTGTTTCTACAAAGTCTAGGCAAACTGTTTAGGGAGGACAACAGAATAATGATAAAACCAGATCTGCAAAGGGCAGGACTCAACAGGCTAACCTCCATGACTGCAAAATCACACTGGTTTTCAGTGGCTGAAGTTCTCTATACCTCCACCTCTGCTATGTCTCTTTTCTTTATCAGCATGAAATCTGAAAGCAGTGCTGCCTTTCAGCTAAAAAGCATATAGTTTGAAAGTATAAAAGCCAGGTTTACAAGGCAAACAGCCAAAGCAGCCCAGGTTTAGGCTGAGAAAACATAAGACAACACGATATTGAAGCTGTTCCCAGCAGGGAGATAGCCTTCTAAAGCATTCTCCTAGTTAGGCTGCAGAGCTGCTCTAAACTCTGCATCCTGGACAAGAAAAGTTACCTCAAGTGACACAGCACTTAACAGCATCTCCTCCAATCACTGCTGCCAGAATAGGGAGAAGAATCTTTCTGAAAACATCATGGAGTCTTGCTGTGCAAATACATTTGATGATAAATTTTATGACAAATTTCAAAACAAGATTTGTCGTCACCATTCTGCATATCTGATGACACACAAACCACCTTGCATCAGAACATTAATACCACTTAAGCCTTAGATTGCTTTCCACATTACAGTCTGAAAGCCATCTCTGAAGCACGGTGTCCTTTATAAAGCTTTGCTCCAGGATACCCCACAAGTGTCATGGGCAGCTTCTGTGGTGTCCCGTCTAGTGCTCAGACCACTTTATAGCCCCAGCTCTGTTAATGTCTCCCACAGAAACTTACAGACTCCGGCAAGTCATTTCAAGTTGGTGTATTGTGATCATTCCCCAGCCCATTGTATTTAATATGATTAACACCACCACTTATCTGCCACCCATGGAATCTGAGAGATTTAATGCAATAAGCTATGAGAGTGTCACGCTTCCTATACTGAAAACAGTCAAGAAAGGCAATACCCGGAAAGACAGTATTTTAAAATTGTCATTTTTAGATGAAAGTTAGCATTTTGAGTGACTGCCAGTATTATTTAAAAATGTACAGGTACAAAACTCCAGGTGGGGCCCTTCATATGAACCACACAGTTCTGAGCTTATGACAACTGGACAGAAAAAGATCAGATGGCTTGTACTGAACATTTGCCACGTTCTCCACAAAGATAATCTCAAAACTATGGAAGTATCCATGTGGAGCTGATGTCTACAAAAATGCTCTCCTGCAGCCCTCACAGACACTCCCTACAAGTTTTCTCTGCGGGTTGACAGTGTCACGTCTTCTCTAGGAGAATCCTAAGTCAACCCTCTACTGATAGGAAGAGACACAGCAAACAATGTCATCTTGAGATCGGACACTGTCCACAGCTGAGGCTCCTCATTGACCACTGCTGCCCGTGCCCCAGGGCTCCTGGACAGCATGCAGATGGCACTAAAGGTGTTCCTGTGTTGGAGGCAAAAGGCATTATCATTAGGAGCTGAGAGGTATTGCCAACCTGTTTTGAAACTTCACCTTCTGTTTGGAGGCACTGACATCTTACTCTTGCAGCAGCTCTGTTACCAGCACCTAGCCTGTGGGTAAGGAAAGGGCCAGCACAGGACTTCCAGCGGTGAAGGGCAAAAGCAACTTGGTGATTGTCAAAAGATGTGAAAACACACCTTGCCATCACTCATGGCTTGAATCTTCCTCTTCCCTTTAGCCTCAGTGCACACTGGAGGGACATACGAGCTTCTCAGTGACATCAAGGGGAGATGGTAGTTAGTTTCCTCACGTAACCCTTGTGGGAGGGCCATGTGTACTCCACACATCCATGGACCTGTTACACTTCAACTCATGCCAGCAGCAGGAGCACCACAGCATCCCATACACCACCCTGCCCTCTGGTCGCATGGACAGCAGTGTCTTGACACTGTTATCTGCACCATATATCGTATACCATATTCATCTTTTTTGTCACCTGATTTTTGCATATGTGTTGTCATTTAGCAAGACTAATTTTGTTCAGAAACATCCAAACAAATATGTGAGTCAAAAAGAATGAATGAAAGGAAAAAAGTGAATGCCAAGCAAGGCCCCATTTAAGCACTTTACATATAATGATGAAATACCAGCTCCTGAATTTCATTTTTTGGTGAGATGATGTCTTCTCATACAATACATTAACTTTCCATTACCCCAGGGTGAAACTGCTCGGGTTTCTCAGCTAATACTTATCTGCTGCTTTCCCTCCTATACTGGGAAGATTACAAATTAATTAGGTGGCTCCAAAGCATTTTGGGGTAATAGCCAGGATATCCTTCTGGTAAAGAAGGCAAGTCAGAGGTGACCAGATAACTACAGAACATACCAGTACCAACTGGGATGATTCCTTTCTGTAAATCAACGTGATACTGCTAAGCCTATACCAAACACCCAGAATAATGACAGTTGCACTATTTCAACCTTTACTATTGGCTCAGTGATTCTGAAATTAGTGCCTTCACCTGGACTATTGTTTGGTCTAGAGATTCAAAAAATAATCCATTTTAGGACAGGATATTTTTTAATGTCAGAGCTCATTCAGCCATTGAACAGAAAAAAATTACTACACTTGTGGGTATGGTATCAGCAATTAACCTACAAAACAAACTGATTTTAATTAAGACATTGATGTGCAAGGGTTTGGCTGGAGAAACTGTATATCTGCTTATGACTGTATGAGTCATAAGCAAGATAGGAAGGAATTTACTTCACACATTCTCTGTTCATTTTAAGGACAGAAAATGTAGGATTTAGTTCATGAAGGCAGCTTTAAGTTACCACCAGTGGTTACTACCCTAGCTTTGCTTAGAGATCTCTGTTTTACAGCACAGCTGTAGTGGCTTACAAAAACAAGGGAATTCACCTGGAGCAAAGGGTGGGTTTCACAATATCTTTGCTCAGTGTTTTATTTTCCCAACCACACAAGCAGACCGTGTCCTCAAAGAGGCAGCTTCTGCTCCAAGTGAGACCACACTTTTCTAGCTGAAATAAAATGATATGTCATGACTATGTTCCTTTTAGAGCATCAGTTTCTTTCCAACTGTACTTGAAGGCTTAGCAAACAATTTAATAGAAACTTTATAATGCAGGGGCTTTTTCCTTTTTAAAGGTGATGTGTCTATCCTTTTTGTTAGTGAATCTAAATGTAGATACACCAGAAAAAAAATTGTTCTTTAACATAAAGTGGAGGAAGTGATATTGCAGTAGGAGATTTTGCTACTTTAATTACACAGGTAAGAGCTAAATTAGCAGCCTTGCATAGCATAGAACAAAGTTTCTTAGTATCTGCTCACTTTAAACAATGGCCAGCAAGAGCTCTCAAACTGATAAAGCTTACTCCAAATCCTAGAGCAAAATGCTATTAAAAGCTGGTATGTCCCACCAGCTTAAAATACAGGCACTTTAGATGGCCATTAAAAATACACACCTATGAACAACAAAAAAACCACAAGCAAACAAAAAAAAAATCAAGGAAAAAGAAAAAAGAAAAAAGTCCACATAGATCTGACCTGTGAAAGCATTACTTATTAAGTCAGGAAAGTCATATATAATTACAAAGCTGAAGAGGTTCTGTAAGCATCACAAAGTAAAACAGGCACTTGTATTGAAACACTTGGTAAAAAAAAAGTAGAAACATCAAGCGAATAAACTGACAAATGGCTAAATCAAAATCTACCATCCTCCTCACTTCTGGGTAACGGTGAGCAGAGCCCTGCAGGAGGATGGAGTGGCTTTGTCCCCTCACTCGCCTGCTGCTCCCCACGTGTGAGCGCTGCCCACCTCAGCAGCAACAGGCTGGGGGGCAGACTCTGCAACCTGAGCCAAGCGCGGATGTGCTGATACTTGGAATTGCTTCAGGAGAAAGCCTCCGCAGCTGGAAAGCTGGGGTGATGCTGCTCCTGCAGCTCCAGCCAACAAGCACCCAGGAGCTATGGGTTGTAAGGGTGCAACTAAGCACCATTCAAAGGGGCCCTGCACAGTACGTGGGTAGTAATAAGAGATGATCAGATGAACAAGCAGCCCCATAACTATGTAACAGATCATGAGGGAAAAAAAAAAAAGCAGCACTTTTTACCCAATACACCATCTGAGATCACAACATATGTCCATGGCAAAGGAAATGGACCATGAGAAAGCAGACTGTGCCCTGAAGTGCGTGTGACACCACCTAAGGCAGGCTCAGGTGTTGCAGGGCAGGTTACAAGTTTCCAAGTCAGTCCTGAAAAGACACATCCCACAAGGACAACTGACCTGCTGGGACATGCCAATACACAACAGCAGGATAACAAGACAAGCTGTAAATCTTGCAGCCTCAATTCTTCAGCAATGCTGGTTTTCAAAATACCAAAGATAGCTAACGAGTGCAAGGAAATTTTGTTTGTTTGCTTGTTTGTTGGCTTTACAGCTTCAAATAATAGCACAGTAATAGGAACTTTACAGACCTCAGATATTACATGACCTACTCAAGAGCTTAGACCCTGAGCTCTTAATCACAAGGTCTGTGTTCAGAACAAAGCCAAGTCCTTCCAGCTCCTCTTAAGTGACTCTACTAGCATTCATTAAGACAGTAAAAGGGACAGCAAATGGTTTGCTAATAAAGTCTGATTCTGAGGTGCACTGTAAATAGAGGAGCACTAGTATAATTACATTAGTATAGGTAACGGAGGCCACTGACACGTCGTTTGCTCTTTAACTTAAGCAAAAATAGTGTAAGGTGGCCATAATTGGGGAAGAAAAAAAAGGCAGGAGAAACTGTTCTGCTTTTGCATAAATCTGACTGCATGATTATAGGATGTTGGAGGTGTCTAAGGGGGAGCTACTGAATATTTAACCTTAGAAATGGAAGCTTGGTTGTCCCTTTCCCTGTTAACATCAACATATATCTTCCATTAACTCTAATTAGGGCTAACAGGGTGCTCACATAAGTATTTCCATAATTAATGTTAATAGTAGTTACGGGCAAACGTTGATAGATGATGAAATGCCAAGTTTCTTCTCCAGTGTTAAATACTCAGCAGCCTGTCTCTCATTTCCATTTCCTCCCACAACAGTCTCTAATCAACCCCACATATCCCAGACAGACTAACGCACCAAGTCTTGCCACAAGAGACACACGCAGCCATAAGTAACAGCACATGCTGTTATTTACACAAAATATAAACGCAGACATACAATAGCTGACACACATTAGACTGGTTTGCTTCTGTGTGCTCACTGCTGTACAGATATCGCAACAGAATACAAACAAGGCAGAGCGACACATCTCTTTTTTCTTCAAGATGCCCAGGCTTTACAGAGAAACAAATTTTTTCTATCATAAATTAAGATAAGTCATTTTCAATTAACAAATCGAAGAGCAAACAAGATTATAGCAACAACCTCAATTACCCTTATCAATGCCATTATGTCACCCGTAGTTGATAGGCTGCACTATATTCCCAAATCAGACATTATTAACAAACCATTAAATTTGCAAATGAGAACAGCAAAATTATCTGCCATAATCAGAACAGTAATAATAATGCACCTTCTATTGTGCTTCTGGCTCGAGCCCTGAGCTCTGCAGCCGTAGTTCATTTAAAAGCATCAACAGACTGCTTCCAGCCAGGGGTCATTTGCTAGCACAAAATCTCACTCTCTGCTCTCTTATCGCATCATAAGCAGAGAATTTCCATCAAACTTGTGCAATTCTGGAGCTGAGTAAATTTATAAACCGCCTTTAGTTGGGAAATATTTATAAAGCCTCAAGGAACCAGAGGACTATTCCGCTGTTTCCCTCATGAGTTGCAGATATTATCTGTCGAAATCTTATGATGCTGAAGCCTTTGCCAGGGACTTCAGGAAAGAGCAAAAAGCACCAGAAGAGGAGCCATGGGTGGAGTGTGGCATCAGGAGTGATGAGGAGAGCCCGTGCAGGCAGCCAGATGGGAGGAAAGATCAGGACAATGTCCCACTGGTGCTGGCCATTGGAGGCAGACGAGGAGCCGTGCTCATGGAAAATCTGACTCACACATCTAAACCCTCCCTGCACCCTAGTGCTCACAGTCATTGCTCCTCATATGCTTTGAGGCAGCTCCAGTCACAGAATGCATGTAGGCATGAGTCCCGATGAAATTTGTAGGTGCTTTCTCTAAAGCAAGAGACAAAAAATCAATTTGTGTATTTGTCAACTCACCTCTACTGGCCCCACATTACTTTAAAGAGATGTCTCCCAGGAGTCCCAGGACTCATCTTAAATCAGAACTGGACATGTTTTTGCTTTGCTATGTGAAAACAAACTTTTTTTACTTGCTTTGTTTTCTGCCTTGGGGAATTAGTGACTCAGGCAGGATGCTGAAGACTCAGTGGGATTTATTTTTCATCATGTTGAGGGTGGTTTTCTTTACCCGGTACATGGGCTTATTGATACAGCTCCACTCAGAATAAGATTTTCAATAAACCATTTTGCTCCCCCATTTTTCCTCTTAAGTTTATGGGGGTAGCACGGGGAGGTTACTGCTCAGGAAAGCAAGGGACAGGAAGCACAGAAGTCCCAGGTCTGAGAAGTGCTGGCTGTCTGCAAAGGGCACAGAGCCAGCTGTTCTTCTAATGCACAAACCCCATTGCCATTCCCTGCTCAGCCCCTCTTATCAAAGGAGGGGAATCGCAGGCAGCTTCCAGGATGGGCCCTGCTCTGGGCACCCTCATGTTGCTTTTTTTGCAGCACTCAGTCCCCACACCACATCTTCTGATTCCACACTACACCCAGACTCTCCTTCAGATAAATCTACGTCTTGCATTGAAGCACCCACCTTGTTGCTGGATCCTGGGACCCTACAACTTCATGAAAGATGAAAGTGTCCATAGGTGAAAAATTCTCCTCTCCTTTTCTTGGTTGGGTTTGATTTACCAGGGGTACTTTCCTGTGACCACACAGCTTTTCTCAGAAAAGGAAAAGAGAGTATTCTTTCCCAGAGCTATCAGACCAGCCAAGATTTTAGTTATAGTCAGTCTTACCAAGCGCAGAACACTTCTTCCCAATAATGGGTTATTTTTAAAATATATTTTGAATATTCACAATATACTATTTTTTACAATCATCTGAAACAGTGGAAATATATTTAACAGCAGCAGAACCAAAAATGACCAGAACTCTGTGTTGCCTGTTACAACACTGGTCCCTTCTCCACTCTCCTCATACTCTTGGCAACTAAAACTGCACAATGAAAAAATAAAATCTAGTTAGTAAAAGTAACACTTGTAAAATTACATTTTAAAATCACTGTTGGAAAGTAGCAGCTACAAAATTAGGTGAAACACTAAGCAATGAGTTGCCTAGACATTTTTATAGGAATTGGAATGAATGTCCAGTAAGTGTTCAAGGAAATCTGAGTTGATTGAAACTTCTGGCTACTCTATATTTTAACTGGATGGTTGGTGCTGCTTCAGTGTCTTGCCAACAGCCTGACAAGGATATTAAAATACATGAGTAGGAAGGGTTCAGCCAAGAACAGTGAACAGACAGTTTATAGGAGAACAGTTCATTTTTTTTCATTATTAGTGACTCTAGCAAGGGTGTTCTCTGGTTATGCTGGACATTCAGTTAATTTTACTCAGGGCTGTGCAAAACACAAACCTATACTGGCAGTATAGGTGGCATAAAGAGGTGGATCTTATATGAAAGAATTTACTTTCATTAGCTTTTTTTTTTCCTTTGGCACAAACAGAATTTTTTTTAAAAAGTTTGAACCTTTTTGTAATATAGCTTAGCCAGAAGCTGAAAACATGAGCTCTGAGATGTACTTTGTAACTTCTTGAAGTCTCTTCATCTTTTTGTATTCTGCTTCCCAAATCACCTGTATAGCTTTTCTATTTAGCTAAAACGAGGTTGCCTTCCAGTACAAACTGTGTGCAAGTGGGATTTTGCACAGTGAAATCTTAGCTAGGGCTGTTGATATATGGACTACTAATTTATGAACAGCTGCTTGGTTTCTGATACCACACAAAATAGAACTCTAACCTTCTGCAAACACAACTATCTGGACAGCATTCCTAGTGGCTGTGAGTTTGTGGGGACCACTCCTCTATTCCTATCGTTCTGCATTACAGAATATCATGGACTTCCTGGGAGTTTGTCACATCTTCCAGACAAAGCCTGAATCTTCCAGCTGAGAATTTCTTTCAGTTTGGGGAGAGAGAATTGTTGCTTCATTTTGGCTTAAGACTTGAAAACAGGTACTTTGTTATATTTCTGTGAATCCAGGATGGAACTTTCAATCAAAACAAGAGAGAAAGTTTTAACAAGCCAGGTGTGGCTGATCAGGCATTAACCTGAGACACAGAAGATTTGGGCTGACATTCCTGGTCTTCCCAGTTCTCACCAGGGAACACAAGCAACCAAATTGCTAGGTTATTGACCTAAAAATTTTGCCAGGCCAAACCAAGGTGGTTCTTGGAAAAGGCATCTTGTAGTGATAGAGATCTATATCTTTTTAATTTGTTTCTTTATTTAAAACTATAGCAGGGTTTATATTTTTGGACCACAACAGAAGAGAATCTTTATAAAATTTCAAAACATGACATCTGCTTCATGAGATGGATGAAACAGAACACACCTTTCCTGTGTGACCCTAACTTAAAGATAATGTAACATTTTACATTTTCAAGTCTGGAAATCAACATTTTTCAGTGAAAGGCATCAGTTTTTTGCTTATGTCACTACTTAAAAGGCCACTTTCAATTCCACTGCGTACAGACTAGGAAGTGTTTTGGGAATCTAGGATGCAAGATAGCACTGGTGTGAATAGCATATAAAACAACTAATTAGCTAGATTCTTAGCGTCTTCCACAGACCACTCCACCTGGATGTTGCGGGATGCTTTCAAATTGCGATGCACTGACACAACTGTGTTTTTAAGAGGCAGAACCAAAACCAGCTGTAAACTTACTGATATACCAGAATCGGCAGAAAACTTCTATTGAGAGCACGGGTCCTAATTCCCCACTTGGGAATTCACGCTAGAGTAACAACATATTTTTTTTACCCTGCCAGACCTACCCCTGCCTGCCTCTGGCACAGCCCCATTGGGATGATGTCCACTGGCAATGGGGTAAGCTCTGGGGCACCATGCTCGGGTTCTCTGCCCCCCCGGCAATGGGGTAAGCACTGGAGCTCTCCTCCCATGGAGCAGCCTCAGCTCCCTGTGCAGGCAAAGCGCCAGTGACACTGAGTAGCCCAGGCTGGCATTGCTTAAGAACCAAAAGCAACCACAGAAGTCATCCACACCCAGAAGCCACAAAAAAAAAAAAAAAAAAAAGGATAAGTATTTATTTTCTTTCTCCCTCTAAAAGCAAATAAAACCCAGCTATAATGATCCTAAACATAACAGATACTTCAGCTTGCAAACACTCTCAAAGCTGCAGTGGGCAATAAATCAGATGTCACTTCCAGCAACTCGCCTCTGGAGCTGGTTGCTACATGGCCATTATATATATAAATAGGCTTTTTCCTGGTGATCCTCAGAGCCAAGATTCCTTGTGGTGGCTCTTCTTTAAACAAATATTCCTCTGAAGTACAGTCGAATCTAAATTTAGCATTCAATGCTAATTATTTTCCTTTAATTGGTGATTTAAGGGTAGGTTTGGTTCTAACAGGCTGATACACTGCGTCTTACTCATTTAAAAAATTTGATTCAGTGAATCCAACTCCAAATGTATGTATATGACGTCTCCACTGCATGAAGTCATCATCATCACACAAATCATTCTGAAGGTAACCAAGACCTTCTTCTTTTCTAGGCAAATTGTCTCAAAAGAGAGACAAAAATTGTCTCAAAAAGAGAAAAATCAATAATGGGCAAAAGAAGCTTTTGCAATGTCATGAAAGACCAGCAAAATGCTCTGAGGCCATGCCCAAACACAGCTGTAACATCCCTTCCACATCACTCAGAAGGATAAGAGAGCATTTTCAATAAAGCTACAGAAAATGAAGGCTTAAACATCTTTGATGTCCCACAGCTGGAGGGAAAGATAGCACTTAAAAGTTCACTAATCTTGTACCATTTCTCTTTCATTAGTTTCAGTTTAGAATTTTGGATGGTGCTAAACCTAGAAAGAGGGGTTAATTGCTTAAAGGATTTGAAGCTCAACACACTGCTAATCTTCGCTAGTGAGTACTGTACTTGTGGATTCACTAAATAAAACCTTGAGACTAGACTTCAAGCTTTTTACAGACTTTGGATCTACCTGTTGTATGTGCTCTGGAAAAACAAAACAAAACCACAAACAAAACTCCCACCATTTCTTTGGAATAAAAGTTGAAATAAGGTTCATTTTTGTTTTGTTTGTTTATTTTTGTGCGTGTGTGTTTTGGTTGGTTGGCTGTTGTTGGGTTTTGTTGTTGTTTTAATCCAGTGTTTCAGTATCGCACATGTTCAATTCATTTCCTATCACCACTTGTAACTACAGGTTGGCCACAAGAAGAGGTGCTGTGGCATAGCTAACTCTGGTTTAGAACTCTTTCAAACAGTTTTTTTTAATCAGGATTTGTTGCAGTTCCATAGCTATTTGTCCACCTGTATGTAGTGAGCTATGTTTTTTTCCCCCAGTAAACAGGCAGTTGAGTAGTGATGATTCATTACTCTCTCCGTAAAGCTGATGTTCAGCCCAGTCTTGTTATTCATATGGATCTGTCTACGGAGGCAAGAATCTCATCTCCATTCTGGTCACTGCTTTTAAAGCTCCTTCATGCTAATTTGGTTCCCAAAGATGTTATTCTACTCTTCATTTCAGCAGGAACCAGAGTGCACACTCTCTCCTCCCACTCACTCTTTCACTCCAGAAATTATGCAGCCCTTTTGCCTACTGTCTATAGAGGGAAAAATAAACAAACAAAAATCAGGGAAGATAAAGGGGTGTGTCTTTAAATAGGAATTTAAAGGAATCTAACAGGTCAGAGCGATATAAATACTAAAATCTGATTAAGATATAACATTTTATTGATACCTTTAGTTAGCATGTCCTTGCTTTACCTACCTAAAAAATAAACTGTTAAAATACTTAACAAATTTATTAATAAAGACAGGAAGAAGAGATAAATAAACAACGTAAACAACAAAACCCCATTACCAGTCTATAACAATTTTATGTCTAACCTCACCTCCAGTAGGAGAGAGAAGGACTTGTCCTTTCTGCTTACAGCAGATACTAAGCCTCTGTGAACAGTGTTATTTGCAGACAACCAGTGGCTTTGTGTACATATTTTCATAGATATATATGTATGTATATATGTATATTTATACACATAGAGCCAACACAAAGACAAGCCAAGACATCCCGGCCTTTCAATGGTCTCCTCACAAGGAGTCTCAGTGAGCCACATCTTTCATCCTCTGCCATTCTTCATAGATGTGTAAATAGAAATACAAAGTGTGAACTACAACATCAGAACAATACGCTTGCATCATCAATCAGTTTGCACTGATTTTGAAAAGATGCAAATACCTTCAGAAGTAATGTTTTCTAAAGACCTGGGGAAAACTGCTCCAAGTTTCCTGACCTTCTGCTATCTATCTTGAAACCCTTCAGGTTTTCAGTCTTCCAACAGTTTTGTTTCTAATATTAACTCAAAGTTAGGTGTTCTCCTCTTTCAGCAAGATGATCCAATCTTCATGCAGTACGAACTTTGTCCATTGTTGAGCTCCATGTCACAGAGATTATGATACTGTGTTTTTAGAAGCTCAGTGTGGAACCTATATAAGACCAAGCCCAGTCTCTAGTAAGGCCATTGACTTCAGCATGGCTTTGCTCGTGTTCATTTCCCCACTGCTGCTTCATACTCATTCGTTTTCTTATCCTATCTTAAACTTGAATGTACATGGTCTTAGATCAGACAGTATTTCTGTCATGCAAATTTACAGTGCTTCAAACAAGAGGACCCTGGTTCGTTATTAGAGATCTTGCGTGCTATCTCAATTTAAAGTTTAATTACAGTTACTTTACTAAAGCTCACTGACAGGGTTTCTAAGTGCTGTTTGAAACAGCACAGTACTCTACAGACGTATATAGCAAAAAACATTGCATTACAACATGAACCAGCCCAAATTTAAAGTGACTGAGCTTAAAAATTATTTTTGACTGAACCTATTTGGTAAAGTTCACATGTGCTATGCAAAAGGGCATCCTGCTACTGATGAGCTTTCATGTGCTCACCCAAAAAGAGAGGAGAAAGTTCTTGCAGTGCAGTTTGCATCGTCCTATCTGCACACAAGAATTATGCACGACTTGGCCAACTACTGTCACCAAGCAGTGATGTGTATGAAATGCAAAGAGCATTTTCATGTTTAAGAGGAAATACTTTATTTTAAATATTCAACAGTCACTGTCTTCTTCACATTGTGCTCCCAGGCTCTCAGCCAGAGGGGAGGCAGCTCAGGGGCTCTGATGCTGTGTTGCCAGGAGGGCTACTTGTCAGCAGTTGTAGTGTGAGCAACAGCAGGAGGCTCAGAACAAGCATGTGAAATAAAATGCTTATTCAAGAGACAGCACAATGGCTGTTTTTTTAAGTGTTATGAAGCCCTTCACCCTGCGGGAACACTCAGATCTCTGCACTGAGCAGCTGGGTTGCACTTTTCCCCTATTAATAATAACGATAAATAATAATAATGATAGCAAAGTAAAAGGAAACCCTGAGCTTACAAGCTGCATCAGGTGGACTTAATGCTCTTGCCTCTGAGTGCACAGGAGCACAGGACTCAATTCCCCCACCTCTCCCGCTGCAGGCCCTCCCCCAGGCAGGGCTGTCTGGGGGACTGAGAAGCTGGGCTGCCCTGTATCTAGGCAACGGGCATCTCTGAGGCTCTGCAAACCTCTGCCATGCACAGGAGGAGCAGCTGGGGCAGGTCTCCCACCCCCAGACTCCACAGACAGAAGGAGAGAAGTAGCTTTTCCAATTTTAAAGAATATAGGCAGAGAACAAAGTAAGATCTGTAACTACCTTCTGACAACAAAAGCCCATTCCCAGATCTCCCTGGGGCTACCTGCTTTTCCACCACTGATCCTGGGAAGGTGCCAGGAACAGTCCACAAAACTTACTATGACTTTTATTTCTCAGTGCTGTGTATACTCTCACCTAGGTCCACCTCCTCCTGCTGCAGGAAATTTCCAAATTTACTAGCCACCTATAGGTAGGAGTCTCAGTTCCTGGAGCTGTCTTTTGGCCAGGAAAACCTACCAATGTCATGAGTAATGGACATGCACATACATCACCAGGCTTCAAAGATGGTCTGTGGGAGAACAGGTCAGCTGAGAACAAATGATCCATCTATCCTTACATTCACAAGAAGAAAAACTTCTTCATGGGTGAGGGGATAAAGATCTAGTGCCCGGGATGGGAGTGGGTATGTAACTTCACTGTATGTTAGTTAGTGCCGCTAACTTCAGTGACATCCAGATGTCATTCACGGTGCTTTGGAGTAGGTTTATTTGTTCCACTATCATCCTCTGTACAGCTGATGTTGACAGAGATTGGGATGGTCTTACTTTCATGGAGGTTCAGTGAGAAAAGAACAAAGAACATCATAAACTAAGAAAGCCAAAAACCACAGAAACCTGGTCCCTGAGCATCTTCAATTGCCAGATGATCTACAGGCCACTGGCATCCAAAACACAAATTGCAGAGGATGAAGTGATTTGAAAGAGAACTGTAAGTGTACTTAGAGCTTCTGTAGCATTCAGCTGCCCCTCAAACAATTGTTGGAGCTACCATATGGACATTACATAATTGTAGATATACAGGGAAGAATGATGATGAATAGAAGAAAGAAACATATGATGAATTACTGCATTAAGATGCTCTGATTCAAACCAGGCTTAATTCAAAGAAAACTTGTGTCTA
Organism: Nesoenas mayeri; assembly: GCF_963082525.1. NCBI lineage: Eukaryota > Metazoa > Chordata > Aves > Columbiformes > Columbidae > Nesoenas > Nesoenas mayeri. The sequence goes on from NC_137548.1 coordinate 44,304,677, forward strand.
GTAAGAAAAAGAGGTCACAATGGTCCCTTCCTGCCTTCCTTGATGCTGTCTCAGCATTTTAAGATCTCAGACATAAATGTAATTCAGGATACAACACTGTACAGCAAACACAACAGATAGTCTAACCTGCCTCATCACATCCTAGTGCTGACATACTATCCAGTTAGGATCTTTGCTTTCATCCACCATGACTAGAAATGTTATACAAACACTGTCAGGAGTGCATGAAATGCTAAAATCAGAAGCACTCTTTGGAACTTGTGAATTCTCATGGTTCTTATTGTAATCTCAGCTTCCTGCCCATGCCTTCCCTCCTCTCTGAACAATTTATACAGCCTCACTGCCTTGGCAAATGCCTTCTTTTCCTTCTAGTAGTGACAGCTGTTATTGTAGGAGACAGTACAGTATAAAGTTACTCATTAGGAGACGTAAAGGACTACATCCCTGGAATACAGCGTCACCTCCGCTTGAACTCTGGAGAAAAACAAATACAGTTCCTCTTTGCTCCTTTCTGAGCAGTAACATGGAACATCAGAAGCTCCTGGCCAAAGTGCACGTAACACATGTACTCAAGGTGATTAATTCATAGTATGTAATTCCCATCACTTCTGTGAAGGACAGCGCTAGTGCCAGAACGCCAGATGCTTTGCAATACAAGGTGTGTCCACTCCAGACAACTACACCAATTTCACAACAATTTGCTTAAATCAGAAGTGTTACCTGAGACAAAGGCACCAGGTGCTTCTGGATTTTAATCCCAGTTCACCCACTTATTGACTCAGAGGGGAGGCAAGGCAAGGTTCTTTATCTTTCACATCAAAGCAGCTTCCCCCCCGCCAATTCTTACATATATAATGACTGTATTGAATCACACAAATCTTCTTTACAGCCTTTCCCTCCCCAACATGCCCTTTTTACAAAAAGCCATTTCCAACATCACCTCAGCAAAAGTTGACAGTGGCAGAGATTAGTTACATCAAAGAATCTGCAGGCAGAGAAAAGAGGAAAGACAGAAGAGAGGTGGGGAAAGGGGCAGATCAGAGACATCGCAGCTCTGCCAAACGGAGCCACCGAGGTCCTTCCTGAGATAAGGAGGGCTCCAGATTAGAGGCAACAGCAAAGGTACAAGGGAACAACTAGGAGACCACTGAGACATTCAGACCACACTTGAGCAAAGCCCTACCACCAATGGCTTCTTCAGGACCTACAACTTTAAACAACCAGTTAAGTGCTTCGGAGAAAAAACATGCCAGATGGCTTAGCCCATTGCAAAACCCAACTTTTCTGCCTGGTGCTAGTTTGTGCAAATCAGTCCCTGGTTCAGAAACTAAAACCAAAATGAGCAGCACTGAAAGACAAGACAGAGGAGCTTCGATGGAGAAGAAACCCAGAGCAATGCTGATTGATTATTCCCAGAATGCCTCTCCCAGAAGCACTAACGAAGTACGTGCCTGGGACAGCAGCCCTGAGCAACACATGGAAACATCTGAAAAGCTCACAGAGCCCTTCCCTGCACCCACAGACCTCCCTGCCTGATGAGCATATTTAAAACAGTTTTGCAAAGCACTACAGCCTGGATCCCTACTAAAAACAACATTCCCTTCCCACATCTCCTCCCCTTTGAATCAAGCTCAAACCCCAAATCCAGGGCACCTCCAGTATGTGTATAATGGTATCTGTCCAACATTCCTCAGTAATAGCATCACTTGGGATGGGGAGGAGAGAGCTGCTCATTGGGGAAGGCATGTGAGGGATATAGGCAAGAGAAGCAAAATATAAACAATATCCTTTGGAGGCCTGAAACAGAGACTACCAGCTAGTGCTGAGGGCAGTCATTTTAATCCTCAGCTGCAGAGTCACTGGGACACAATAAAAGAGAATTAGCAAAGAAAACATTTAATGATAACTATGAGTCCGCATGCTTTATTCCTTGACTTGCAGCTGAGAATATTCAGTAACTCAAACATGGATGGGAAAATACGAACAAGAAAAGCTACAGCAAACAGACTACCTGCAACTATGAGCAAAAAAAGCGACTCATCAGCAGAAGCAAGAATAACACCCTAATGGTCATTCTCCTGACAGAGAAATCCCAAACTCTTTCAGCAGCAGAGCACAAGCACATTTTATATTAGCAAAACCCAACAAAAATTACATCAGTATCATTAGAAAGAATGTAGCAAGATAATAAACAGATTTTGTTGCTTGGGTGAAAAAAAAAAAAAGCAGAGGGGAAGAATTGCTTCAGTTTGAACTGGAAGATTTGTATTCTGAAACAAAATCATACAAAGGTATTTCTTCACATCGACTCCACATAGTTTTGTTCAATCTAAGATGAAACTTTTTTTTCTTTTTTACATTTCTTAACTTAAAAACCAATACAGAACACAACACCCCCCAAAAACACTACACCAAACAAACTGAAACCTTTTTTAATAAAACATTTGGATCAAATTTTAATAGCAAAATGTGAATTTTATTTTAAAATGTTGAAAGGATCAGCTTTGGCATCTCTAAACCAAAAATATGTTGCTTTAAAAAATGTGGAAATTAATATTTTGATGTTTACAAATACATATGTAACCATTCTGTTGACTGAAACTATTTGCTTAATTTCAACTTGATTTTATGAAGATTCATGGTCTCTGTGAAGATTTTGGAAAAAAGGTTTGCATAATTTCTGTCTTTCACAAAAATGATCTAGCACAGAGATGTGATCCACAGCTGATTTTCTGTTCAGAAGAACCATCAGACCACTACACTTTTGATCAGTTACCATTATTCTTGACCAATAGAAAAAACACATAACAAAAGAAGAATATCCCAAGCAGTTAAGGCAGCACTTTTCGCTTGTACATCTAATACTCAGGACTATTGAGTACCCCTAGGGATTTTTATTGCTAACCCTAAACATCTGGATTTGGGTTTACACTTACATCTACCTAGTTTAAAGTTTTCCAAGTAAGTAATTTCCAAATAAGTTGGGGTTTTTTTTGGTTTTTTTTTGTTTGTCGTTTTTTTGTTTGTTTGGAGTTTTTTTTGTTTTTTGTGGGTTTTTTTGGGGGGGTTGTTTTTTGTTTGTTTGTTGGTTTTGTTTTTTTTTAAAAAGGCATTTCATTACTCCTTCATAAAAGCCACCATCACTTATCTCCTTTTCCTGGGATGAAGACTTGTTGAACATACTCAGCTTTAACCAACATATGGTCATACTAAGTCACTAGGAAAAGCAGAGTTTTGCTATACTGATCTTCAAGCAATTTAAATTACCATAAAATGTATTCATGTACATAGTCCGAACATACAGTCATTATTTTGTACACTGGCTTTTGGCAGACGGAGATGGAGTAGTAGAACACCAGCTCCTGTTTCCAGTCAGTTCAGTGATAATTTGGCCTTCAGTGCTGCTACCAGATAACATACAGAATTGGGACATAGAAAGGGAAATGGAAAAGCAAAGGCAGTTCTGGCAAGTGATTCCACTTTCCAGTAACGTGATCCATACACTAAGCCAACTCAACTAACAGGCCAATAACTTGTGATAAACCTGCAGCTCCATTCTGAAAGCTGAACACTTTGGCATGGGAAAAAAAAAAAAAAAAAAAGGACATGCAGTCCTTTTCTTTTTGTTGACTGAATACTTGTGGGAGAAATAGCTTAAAACTGGAGATATTATTTTTAGCCTCCTTGAAATGTACTCTTGGATGTACTTTGCAGCCACAAAGGTTATAAATAGTGCAGGGCAGTTTGAGAGGTCAGTGACAAATTCTGACAATGCATGTAATCTGTACAGCACTGGGTGTGTCCACTTGTTTCTCTAGCATCAGCAAGGGTACCCAGACAGAGGGCAGGAATGCCCAAGCCTGATAACCAGCCCTGCTGCAGAACATGGGGAAACCAGGGGTTCAGGCAGCCATGAACTCTAATATCCTGTCACCAACAGTCACCAGGGAAAGGTGCCAGAAACAGCTTGAGATGGCAATTACAGAACAGCCAGTTCCCAGGAAAAGCTTGGTCCTGCCCACCTGGGCTGAGGGGCCGGCTCGTGCTGTGCAGCAGGAGGGACCGAGCCTGTTAATGCTCCCATGTGCTTTAGTATTTCAAGCCAGTACTACAGCCCGTTTGAAAATTAGCACCTGGTGAGCATTGGGGGATCTGAAAAGAAGCCTTCCACAAGTGATTTAAAAAGGAAGCTTGCATTGCTTAAAGGTGCTTCTTTGGAACTTCTTTTTGCTGGGGGTGTTGGTCCACTCATGCACATGCTGTGCTTTGCTTTTTCAGAAAAGTAACAGCTGTAGACAGTCCCTTGTCCAGCTCAAGATCCCCATATGCTGGGCATTAAAGCTAAAATACAGGCAGAGCACGGCCGTTATATCCCCATTGCCATTCAGCCACAAAATGCCTGGATGTCATTTCTACCTTACAGCTCCTGGCACACGCTACCAAGGAGAACGGCCCTGAATGTCCAGCAAAAACATGTCCAAGGCTGTTCACCTCCTAGTTTCTTATCTGCCAGTACTGTCAACAAATGTAACGTCTGCCAAGGATGCAGCTCACATCCATTAGAAGCTAACTGGAGAATGAGTCATTTTACAAAGGACAAATCACCCATTAGATTATCGTTATCTTTACTGTGCACAAGCCTGTCCAGCGGCTGACCTACGTGTAGCCTCCTCTCACAAAAGAGCTCTTCAGATTTTGCACTAAATAGACACAGCAATGTAAGCAAGAAATTTCAGTTTAAAATGGGTCAGGGCATTCAAGAGTCATAATAACCTTTTTCATATTCTGCAAGTTTAAAAATCAACTGTGTTTTTGGTTTTATTTTTTTAATGTAAGATGCATAGACATTATTTGATGGCAAGTTTTTCATGTGAGGAAAGGGAATTTCTGGATTATCTCCTTTCTCATTTCTGCTTTGTCACAGAAAGGAGGAACAACAAGAAAAAAAAATGAAGATACACCCTCCAGAATGAAAACTTTTTTCATCTTCCAAGTTTATCTGAAAAGAAATGCAAAGTTTCACAAAGCCAGTTTCTACACAAAATAAAATACTTCTATCATCTTTTTCTACAAGAGAAAACTTCACAGCTGCATCACCATCCTCATACAGTTGGGGAAGAAAGGCATACAGGAATCACGCTGCTTCCCCTGTCAGAACGCGGGCTGGGCGTCGAGCTAGTAATTGAATGCAAAACTCCCCAAGCCCACTTCACTACTTATAGGGTAATACTATCCTTATTACTGATTTTAACAGTTATCACTTTTCACTGATCCCAGATCTTACTCATAAGCCCAACGAAAAAAGCTTCAAATACAAGTACATATACCCCTCTTACATATCTGCTTCTGGAGAAATCTCTACAGTGAGAAAATAATTCTAGCAGCTCTTAAACTAAGTCCCCAGCTTCACTCAGTATTTTTCAAAATTTGCAAATCAAAAGCAAATGTACTTCTGTAGGTCTCAAAATAAGTGATGCAAAGCCTTTGCTGCTGTTCTGAACGACACTGTATCTCAGCCGCTCCACCCAGGAATGAGCACGGCAATGAAAGGCAGCTTTGCATTCCTGCCCTGTCACATTGGGTAAACCCCATTTTCCCTTGACAAAGCACTTTGCACATGATATAGTTAAGCAAAAAAAGCTTTGAATTACCAATATAGTATTAGAATTAAGTGTCAGGAACTGACAGAGTTCCTCCTTCATTATCATTTGCATGTCATAAAAGTTCCCAACTCCATAGGAAAACACATGCAGCCAAAGTCAGTCCCCACATGCACCATAGATAACATCAGAAGCGCCTACTCCAAGTTTCTGAGGCAACACCTCTCAGAAGATCCATCCACCTCTGTCAGGGTCAGCTGTAGCCATGTCTGAACCCTTTGGCTATCTGTGTCACCTCTAGACCCACCAGAGACAGAAGCAGCAAACATGGACCACATCACCAGCAGCCACCTACAGTCTTGCAGCACCTCCAGCAGCAGAGATTAAGAGCTGAAACCTCCTGCTGCTGTCCCAGACGAGATCTCACGTGGGACTCCTGGGCTCTAGGAGCTGGCAGGCACCCCCTGGCCATGGCTGGAGTGAGACTGAAACGCCACTGGCAGCATGTGGTCTGCCTGCCCTTGGGATGCATCACTGACCTGGTGCTCACCCTTTTCACTCATCTTTCACTTATAAATGTGCACACAACAAACACGTCATCGTTGGCTGTGACAGTTACTAGGACAGTTATAAATGTGAGCAGACTATAACCAAAACATGAGGCCTAGGAGTTTGCAGAGGGCTTGAAACAATAGCTGTCAGATGAGGAGCCTCCTGTTTGTCTGCACAAGGTTAACTCAGATGTCCAACAACAGCCACCTATGTGTCAAAAGTCATTAGTCGCCTCATTGGTAATTTGAGAACCAGCACAAGTGGCATCACATCGTTCCACACCACTCGCTGTGAGTGATATCTCCTCTTGGTACTACAGTTGACAGCATGTAGAAGGCACATTATCTTTGTTGAAGAAAAAGCTGTGTGAGGACATCCACCTGCCATACTGGTGCAAACTTAAGCATCTTAGTAAAGCCCAGGAGGACAGCATAACTGCATCTCTAGTATAAGCACAATTTATCTCATGGGAAGATTCTCTTGGAGACTCATTTTGCAGAGATATGCGAGTAGCACAGCTTCTCCAAAAAATTTTCTCACAGTTTAAAGAAAAATTTGAGAGAATTAGAACTTTCTCAATATAATATTTGCTTCCTTTGGTCAATGTGGCCTCCATTTCCAGGCTTTTATAATAAACACTGAAGCTTTTAAAAGTCCTTAGTCCATTTTCACAAAATTGTAGTTTCTTTAAAAGCTGTCCCATTGTTCAACATTTTAATAAGAAAAAACTGTATACTGCCAATGCATACACAGATAATAATAACAATAATATCAAACAATTCATTTTCTGAAAAAAAAAGTTTATGGAAAGTATTTTCCTTTTTTCCACTTCAGTAATCACACCTCAAGATAACACAGATTGAGTTTTATGACGTTTGTGGTAAACGAACCCCAAAATATGTTGCTGCTATTTCTAAGAGGGAGTGGGGTTTTTGTCTGCCTTTTTTTTTTTTTTAAGAAGTCTGCAACATTATCTGTTGCTAAACAGATTTTTATAGGGAGAATTGACAGGGCATCACAGGGAGTCAGGAGATGGCAACCACAGGGAGCACTGCTGAAGACTATATCCCAGTTACTGATGCAAGAGGAAGAGCACCCACCTGTCCTGCACACAGGCATGAGCTCATGTTCCCCCCTAAGAGCTGGCTGTGTTCCTGGCTCCCAGACCTGTGCTTTTCCCCGCTCTAGACTGCACCTCTGCTTGCTGGAGTCAGGGGATTCAGCCTTATTTATGCTCATGTTGCTCCAGCTGTTCCTTTGCACAAGTCACTAAGTGGATTTGTTTGGAGCTCAGACTTACTTCCAAAGAGCAGGCAGTTTCTGTTAATCGGTAAGTGACGGCTGCGCCAGGAAACAAACCCCAAACCTCAGGGGTGTTTTTCAGTCCTTTTCCTCAGCCAGCACATGTTCTGGCCCACACCTGTTGCCTGTGGAAGCACCTCAGTATCTAAAATATCACTGCATGCAGCCTTGCTTCCTGAGGGTTCAAATGTTTCACGTGCCTTTGGGGATAACTGGACTATGGTCGTCCCCAGCAGAGGACTTGGTCACTGAGCAGAGCAGAGGAAGCCAGTGGCCCAAACTGGTGCTCATCACTCATGCAGCACATCAGCGGGAACAAACAAAGCACAAACTGGGAGTGGGAGACTGAGGTCTCTGCAGCCTCATGTCCTCACACAACACTGCAATGAGGACTAGTGCCATTCCATAAACCATGTTTTCAGGCAATGGGGAAGAACAGAAGCCCCAATTTAGCAGCACTGGTTTTGTCCCAGTTCTCAATCACGAATCATAAAGTTCTGGTGGAAAGAGATTTTCAGTCCTTAAAATATCAAGCACTGAAATAGGGACAACCTGGCAGGGAACAACCTGGGAGCAAAAGTCAGGGTCCCCTTGTAAGAGTCCAGGTGTGCTTGCATTAGGACTGGAAATACAGACTGAATAAACATAGATTGTGAATGAAGAGGGACACGGAAGGGCATTCCATGCCTCTGTATCACTGCCTGAGCATCTCTTCTGCAAGAAAATTCAAAAGGTGAGGAGGATTATTACTGAGTTTAGGATGCAGGAAAATGCACAGCCACATCGCTGCTTCTGTCATAGTAACTGAACCTCATTTGCTATTGCTGCTTTGCCTAATCCCCTAAACCGTGATAACAGAACCAAAGCAAAATCTTTTGCACAGGCTAAGACTGTACACATGCATATCTGTAGCCTACTGCTTTCTTTTTGCCCAGATCTTCCACAAAAGCAGAACAACTTACAGGAAAAAAAAAAAAAAAAAAAAGAAAGAAAAAAGACAACTGTAAAAAATCAATTTTTAGAAAGAATGTAGCATGATGCCATTTTCCTTATATGGCAACTGGTATCCCATGTGGAGTCTCAAACAATAGCCAGCCTGACAGGACGTGCAGTAAGAGGATGACTTGGGGGAAAAAAAATTATATATATATATTCCCTGCTGGCCCTCACCCTCCATTTCCTCTTGGAGTTCTTTGTGACTGCACTGAAAGGGGTCAATAGCTCCCAGCTTGAGAAATGCAGCTTTTGAAAGGACTATCACCAGCATCTACATTTAAAGCTTGCCTTTTACTTCACAGCCCCCCACGCCCCCAGCTAATGCAGTGCTTTTAAAAAGCCAGCAGCAAGATAAACTTTCAGAGGAAAAAAATAAAAGGGAGAGGGAGAGTAGAGGAGAAATGTTACCTATTGGCCTTGGGTTTACTGACACTTTCACTGGAAAAAAGCTTGACTGGCAAAGGAGGGATAGGGAACATGAGCTGCAGATGACCTAAAGAACTACAGATCATTACACCTCACTTCTGTCACCACCTCCTCATCCTTTAAAGTATGCTACAAAACCACATGTAGCAGCCAAGCACCAAGCTGGAAAGGAATTTTGACTGGTTAAGAACAATGGGCAAATTAGCACTGGACTCATTGAACACATGAAAGCTTTGCAACTCAGTCTTCAGTGTTTAAAAAATTCTGATCTGACAAACACAAGGAATCTAGTCAAATTTTCATAAGCTTAATTGACTTATCTTGATAATGAAACTCTGGACTACTGGCTAAGTTTATATTTAGGCTTTCTATTTGAGGAAATACTACAGAAAATCTATGGTACATTAGGACCAGGGATTTATTGGAAGGACGGAGGAACAGGATCGTAACTCTCCTTTAGTGCCAATGGATGCAGTCCACACGGAACGCTGGCACATGGCTTCACACTCATTCAAACATCCATCAGCAATTACATTGCATTCACTTTCGGTATAAGGTTGTGGTTTTTAATTCACTTTGGAAGTGGATGAATTCAAGTGTCTGCACCGAGGGTTTGTACAGAGCTGCTATTGCTGTGGTCTCCATGTGTAAACAGGTCAAAACTCCATTCACGTACTTTAGAAACTGAGTAACACTACTAAAACATTTCCAAATTTAAAGAGCAAAATGAGTGAAATGCCACAGAAGGAAGCTCCACTTTGTGTTAAGTGGAGAGAGGCTAAGTAACATCAGCTATGATTTTGCAGTTCTGATTTATTTGATTTTATATTCATCTGGCAATTTGATTGTACCCTTTTAGTAAACATCAGCAGAACCCCACAATATTCATCTTAGACAGGCCTGAAATTCACAGATGGAAAGGTGCAGTAGAACCTCCAGCAGTACCACACAGAGCAGAAAGCTATTTCATGTAGTTCCTATCAACTTGTCTGACAGAGAAGTCAAAAACGAGGCCAGAGAATGCTCCAGAAATAAATAATTGCCTCAGAGAGTCTCTAGCAGGAGCAGCATATGACTTCGCATTTCACTTTAGTTTCCCATCATACTATCTTTCTCACAGGCATTCAAACACATTAGTCTGTGCCTTATCAGATCCTGAATTACTGTTGTAGAAAAGCTCCTGCAAGTCTGAGAACTCTCATAGTAGTTCAGAGACGTTTATGGGGCTGTAATGAGTACTGACAGATAAGCCACACTCATGCATATATGCTTGCAACTGATGTCTGGTTTAACACAATACAGCCCTAAGCCTTCATAATACAGCATAGGAAACAGAATCCTCCCATTGCCTACTACTAATTGCATCTGCAGTGGTCAGGGGTTGAAAGAAAAGTAAGCAGATTAATTCTATTAGACTGTGCAATAGTATCCCAAGGGGACAAGGGAAAATCCCATCATTTAAAACAGAACTGGTAGATGCTGCTGGGAACAATGTCACATACTAGTAGGGGATTAAGGGTTTGGACTGAAGGGCCTTTTCTAGATCTGGTTTCCATAACTCATTGTGATTAGAACTTCAGAGGTTTTCCCCTTCCCCGCCCCCCCCCCCCACTCTGGGATGACCTGAAACATCTTGCCCAGTTGAAAACAAAATGATTTAATTAGTTTCTTGTTTAACCCCTTCCCCTCAACATACACTTCTTTTTTTCCTTTTGTTAAAAAGCTTTCTGTTTAAATTAATGTAACTTTCAATATTAAACTATTTTGGAACAAGAGGTTTAAGTATCGTTTTGTTAATACCCCACCTGTAACATTTTTCTTTTTCAGCATACACCTCCCACACTTTCAGCCTATATTTATCTCAACTATCCGAGCAGTCTTGATCCTCTGAAAGTACATTTTTGCTGAAAATCATTCCCCACGCTGTAAAAATAATGTAAGGTTTCACCTCTACAGATAGGGCAGGCAGAGGTGACAAAGCCCCTCTAGAGTCAAACGAATAGAAAAAAATTCTCTGCTCAGGCCACTGCAGCATCCCCAGTGCCCAGCAGCAGCAGAGTCTGAGGAGCATTAGGAGCTCTGTCTGCCTTACCTGCGTTGCTGCTTTGATGGGACAGGCCTTCAGAGAAATACTTCTCCTCGAGATGTCAGGTCGTACTAAACATGCATCGGTCAGGATCCTGCTTCAGGCCCCTAGCGCCGTGATCCAGGCTGGTCAACCTGTCAGAAACAGCAATGGCAAATACATAAGATACATACTTTGCATACTGGGCCTGAGGAGAAGACCATGACCTTGCTTTACTCACTTACTCCTACTTCAGTAAAGAACTCTTTGTTGCACACCTGAAGAAGGTAAGGGGAAGCATCTGGCAGAGACCCTGAAAACCCTGGCAAGGACACTCATCCTGCTTGCACCAGAGGACCAACGGGGGCTAGTGAGCAGCAGAAGGGCCCACCAAACAGCTACTCAGGCAGATCTTCTTGCCCGTCTCTAATAGACTTGCACGCTTTCTACTGAGTTTCATCCTTCTGTGAGTGTTTACAAGCCTCTTCCCTGCTCTGTACAACTTTGCATTTCAAACACACATATACTGAGCGCATCCCGTTTTTTTAAAAGGGGAAGGGCAAGTATTTGGGAGGTGCAAGTGCTTGCATTTAAAAAATGCATGCCCCCATATACTCCTGCACAGGACGAAGTATCTGCTGCCTAATAGAAACCTACACCACTGAACAAAGACCTGGTCCTTTCAGACATGTAGTGCCAGAGAGTAACTCCCAGCCTTTGGAGACAGTGAGGGAGGAAGAAAAAAAAAAAGTAATATTAATTTATTCAGGTTTTTAAAGCACTCTGAAACCACAACACGGAAAGCGTCATCCATCGGTAGGTGTACTGAGAGTCAAAAATTTGAGTCAGTGTCATTTTTGGTAGCAATTTTCCCTTTCTATTATAAAAGAATAGTGATGTCCATGTAGGCAAAACTCACTCATTCCCTATTACTAATCAAGCTGATGTACCACTGTGGTCAGAAGCAGAGAGCTCTAATATACCGTGTTTCAAAAAGATGGACCCGATTTCAAAAATACAGTGATTTCAAATTGGGTCCATCTTTTTGAAACACCCTGTGTATATCCAGGGTCACTAATATCGTATTTTGTCTTCTGTGCATACTTGTTCAGATGAGAGATTTCAATCATCTGTATTCAAAGAACATTAAGAAACAGAAGATATCTCAGGTCATCTAAATCCTCCTCTCCAGTGGAGTATCATGTCTCTGCCCTCCCTCCCAGCTTTGTTTACATCTAATCCAACCACGAGTATCTCAAAGCAGCGGGAATATTCTCCTTTGTCTGAACAGACCTCAGAAAAGCCTGAGAGACAGCTGTCTTCAAGACCTGTTGCCTGCATGAACAGTCTGATTTTTTGTTTTCGTTAATGTGATTCTTTTGTATCTGACTAGAACAAAAGCAGCAGCATGTGCAAACCTGAATAAAGACAATAAAACCCAGGGACCTTCTCTGTGGTTGATGCAGAGGGACACAGAGGGACAGCAGCACCAAGGGATCCAACACTCCTTTAGCCCTGTAGGTGCATTTTCTGAGGAGTAGAGCCAGTAGCCTAGGGGTCATCTGGGCTTAACAAATTTTTAATATGAAAACAAAAACAAACAAAAGCTTAGCATGGAATTTCTCCTGGTTAGTTGCCCTGGTCTTACATTCTCTCTAATCACTGCTGGCTGCTACCAGAGACGAAACCCTGGATTAGACAAGATCTGACCCAGCCTTGCAGCTCTCAGGTATCCCTTCCACAACACTGCACTGAGATACACCCTTGGGGCTTTAGACTCTGTGGCTCCTAAGCTTGGTTTGATTTAAGGGGTACAACAGACTCTGCTGGAATTAAGTTGGTTTTTTTTTTTTAAATCCAACCTTGATCACAGTTTTCCTCCCAACTTCAATGTTCATTCACCTCAGGGCCCCAATGGTGATATGTTTTGCAAACAACTTTTTTTTCATCCCTGTATGCCTGTACAATCATACACATGCTTGTATAAAGTCACTTAATCAAGCATAATAAACAAGAGTTTGCACTACATGCTGACACAGAGATCTGGAGGAACATAAACCGTTACCATTTAACATTTTGTACATCACAAGTAACACCAAAACAGATGTAAAACAAGCCAATTCTTCATTATACTTTACGCTTAACACAACACAAATCTTCCTGCATTAAACACAACTGAAAGGGAGCTATGGAGTTGGCATTAGCTTGACAGATGCTGAGAGGAACTGCACCAGAAAGAAATATCTCAGCCTGAAACAATGCATGTTAAAAAGGCATCTGCTTATTGTTTGATATGTGTATTTATTTACATAGACAGCTTGCTAACACGCTGAAAGTTTGGGGAGGGTGGCATAGGATGGCATCTTTAACTCTCAAGATGCAGTTTGTTATCCTTTGGTAATGTCACAAGCTTCCATTTTATTGCTGAGTGCTGGCAAAACCGGGGAGCAGGAGGGGAAGCGGGGTCCCCTCCGCTGCATAGAGGTGGCTCCCCTCAGGATCCTGCCCTCAGCACACAGGCAGACCTTCCAAGTTCAGCCTCCACAGACACACTGCCCCAGGGGCTCACCTTCCAACTTCTGGGGCCTCCCTGCCTTTGATATAGACATGAGAAGAGTCCCTCAGATGCAAGTCAAGCACAGCTTCTTGTGCATAAAACAAGATCTTCTTTAACAAGAAAAAAAACTAATTAAGTGGGTAAAATCCCACAGGTTGGAACAGCAGCTGAGGAATTATCCTTCTATCAGGTTGGTAATGAGGACTAAAAAACCTCACACAGACATTAACAGCTTTATATGGGCTCATTGGCATTCCAGATCAGATGCGAAGCTTGGCATTCCCAGGAGCAGCAGATGCAGCTCCAGTTACAGACCAGATCTTGGGCAAACCACAGTTTCCTCTGCTGAAAACAGCATCACCGCAATGCCTGAAAATGAAAGGCACATACCTATCTAGCAGAATAACTTTTTCCCACAGAAATCATGCCTAGAGAGACTGTAGGTCACAATGTCCAATGCCTCAGGTTGATCTGACTTACCTCTGAAACCTGTGTTTAGATATGTGTATGTGTGTGTGTGAGAGAGAGAGAGGAAGGGAGAGATTTATTAAACGTGCTGTGGGAGCATGAACAGCTAGGACGTCTAAGGGCACATCAAATGACACAATCAGACACTGACCAATTCCCCTTCCCTTACCCTATTGATTTACCCACCAACAACTCTGTCTGCTTAACCATCATCGCTCACAAGTATTATTCAGTTCTAACAAAATAATTCACATTATTTCCTGTCCCCTGCAATGGAAAGACTACTTGATTTGTGTTCAATGACAAGAAAGCAAGCAGTGAAGTGTTTGTGTAACCACTGCAATAAGGGATCACAACCATGAAGAATCCACGGAGCCTGACACCGAGCTGTGCCAAGCTACTAAAAGCTACATAAGCTACATGTCAGAAATGCACTAATTCCCTAAGTACTAAGGTAAAGGAGTCTGTCCTTCACATTTAAAAAAAAAAAAAAAAGTAAAGTACTGGCCACCTTTCCAAACCCACACCTTTGGACATCTTCCTGCTTCTTTGTTATTATGTGTATCCCTAGAGTCGCATGAGACCCCACAGAACCACATCAACTGTGCACAGCATTAGAAAGCCCCTCCCAAAAGAGCGTGCTGCCTAAACAGGCAAAAAGCAGGAAAAAAGGAAATATTAATATTTCCTTTGTTACAGATGTGAAGTAGAAATCCAAAGAGACACTGGTGGTAAAATCAGACAGGAAGCCAGTTACAGAACTGCGAAGGGAACATCTTCAGTCTCAAGCCTACTCCTCAGTATGGAGAATGTTTCTTCCTTCCTTGTTCTCTTGTCTTTCCCTGGAATCTGTTTCTTTTACAGCTTGTAAAGTTTATTGTTAAAAGCAAAGTCCACAGGCTACTGATGCGCTTCTCATTTTCAGGGGTAAGAGGCTTAGGGATTCTGCAAATGAGCACAAGGAATCCTCAGCTGGCACCCAAAAACTGCCCCAAAGAGGCCAATTTCCTTCCTTTAAATGAACAGCAAATGCTGGTTCATGCCATTGCATATAGGTTTTTAATGTGCCTAATCATGGGGCCTTCAGCTGACCAACTCAGTATCGCACCAGTTCACATACTTCTGAAGCAGATGTTTCATATATTACCTGCGTTATCAATCAACATAGATGATATCTCTACCAGATGAAACAATTATTTTGCAATTACATTGAAACGAAAGGTACTTCTTGCAAAGGCTTCACTAATTACCCAGGCTTACCAAAGGCTAAGGATAACGGAGTAATTTCCCACCATCTCTG
This sequence comes from Nesoenas mayeri, assembly GCF_963082525.1. Classification (NCBI taxonomy): domain Eukaryota; kingdom Metazoa; phylum Chordata; class Aves; order Columbiformes; family Columbidae; genus Nesoenas; species Nesoenas mayeri. Next base: position 44,319,943 of record NC_137548.1, read on the forward strand.
CCTCTCGTTAATACAAATGCCCTCTGTGCCCTAAACCTATTGGAAAAAGAAACCAATGGCATTTCCTGAGCAATAGGATTAAATTATCTATTCCAAAGCAGTTTGTCTAACAGAAGCATTTGCATTATCAATAGCTATTTTAAATCATCTTACATCATCTTTTAATAAGCACCACTATTTCCTTAGTTTCTCTTGGGCTTGAAATACCTGAGGTGCATAAAACAGCAACAGTTACTCTAACTGTTTTTCAAGTTATTCCTTCTTGTTTAACTCAAATAATGCCTTCTGTCAGCTTGAACTGTTGATTTAGGTTTGCTGTTGCAGCTCTCTCCCCTTCCTTGTAATAAAGGGCTGCCTGATCTCTGGGATGATGTGGCACAGCACTTGGGTTTTCACACTCAAGCTGTCGCTCTATCAACTCTGACAATGTGGGTGGTTTGTACCACACTTTTATGAGCTTCCCGTCTACCTCTCCTATCTCTTTCCTCAGATTCACCTGAGCAGACATATTGACACCTTTGGGCAGGATGTTGCCAGAATTATAGGAACATACAAAGGTGGAAAGAAAACAGACACTCAAGGCAGCACACACTGTACGTGCAGCAAGGGCTTATGTCTATTACTAGCAATTCAAACATCTGGTGGTAATGAGGTAGGTTGGAAATGGTTTGATACTCATCAAGGGAATTTAGTATCATTTGCTTGCTCTGTGAGAGTGCCATGGGCTTCCTCATGCAGTGCTAGATCCAAATATGCTTTTATGCATTAGAGTTTTGTGTATAATACATGTGTGTGAGATTCTGGTCCTTCAAAAGATTTCCCAGGGAAAAAGCTAATATAGAATGGAGCACTTCATGGAGTTGTATAGCTCTTCAATTCTCTTTTGGAATGCATCATTAGTTCTGCATAGCTGATATCTCTGTTTTATCTTCCTCAGATCCTCTTTCTTTAAACAAACTCCAGATTCCCTCCACCTCCAAAAAATGAACAATAATTTTAAAGGACTTAGAGGAAGTATTTCAAGAGGAAGAAGCACACAAAAACCAATAATCGAATGGTAAAGGCCAAGGAGAAAGCCACGGCCAGGTATGGAAAAGGATATGCGATGCTGTTCCATTATCCTCTTGAAATGAAGAGTAAAAGCCTACTAAATTCCATTCCAATGCCTGCAACTCTACCTAAATCCTCCTGACCCCAGTAACGAAGTTATTACATACCATGTGTCTTGGCATTTTCATCATGTTCCAAACAACTAGCACATGGCTCAAAGGTTTCAGCCCTTCAGACTGATGAATCTTGTGATCAGCACATGAAATCAGATTGCTAAGTGCAAAGAGAAAAGGAAGATGCTTTTCCAAGACAGGGAGGAAACCACCCTTTACCCTTATATCCTTCTTTATTTTTCGAACAGAGCAGTCTAAGTCTCTTTGCACACATTCTGCATCACCCTAACCTGTCACTCAGTGTTCAACCTTCTGTTGTTCTTAACTGCCTCCTTCATAGAATTTGAGGTGGCTGTAGCTGTGCATAAGTGCAAAGAAACCACAATAAAGATTTGATTTTTGCAAATTACTGAACTTAACCTCTGAACAAAGGCTACCATAGAAGGTACAGTGCCAATACAACTTCTGTCCAAATAAGTAAAATTATTATGGAACAGCTGTAAAGGTATCAGTGAGAAAACTTCATTGTATGAGAAACTTGCAAGCCAGCAAAGACAAGTACCACACATGGAAGTACAGTTTAACTGACTTGCTTGGAAATAATACTGTCATTGTGCAGTAAGGCTGCTCATGGAAGGAAACTGTAGTAAATAAATAGCTCAGCCCTAGAAAAATAGCTACTAGATTTTCAAGTACCAAGAATCAGAAGCCAGAATGTAAATACTGTTAGCAACATAAATCGTTAAGGCTTCAAAAGGGTTTACTCTATCTGCACAACAGAAAGGCACCTATTAATCACAGAAAGCCAGTAACTGGAAGAGATGAAGAACATACAAGAGTCAGCCAAACAAACAGCAACAGAAGATAAGGAAGAACTGCAAGTTAGCACCAGACAAAGGGATACATCCATTCTTTTCCCCTTCTCCCAGAAAATAAAAATAGAAAATCATAATATTTTAAGAGTGATGTTATTCTTCTTATCTTCTACTCTCTATACATTCAAAATAAAGAAAAAGAAAAAGCAACAACAACAAAACTTCTGATCACCAATCCTGCAGAGAAGAGCAAATCTAACAGGCATTTTTCTGGAATGCAATATAAAAATGTTTGAAATTTTTAAATGGTCCAAAAGAAACATGACTACCAGTAAATGTATTAGCAATTCCAGCATGTGGTAGAAACAGAGAGATGAGGTAATTCTTCCCTCAGATGAGGCTCAGCTGTACAAGCACCTTAAAGCCAACTTGTTCTGCCTGGCATCCAGCAAAATTATAGTACATCACAATGGCCTGACTAGGGAGAAGGTGGCTACTTATTTCTTTCTGATATTTTTTCATGATGGTGCTTTTGAGGACTCACACCAGCTTTCATTACTATGGCATGCTCCCTATTTGCAAATGTTTTCCATCAGCTTCTTTTCCCCCAATTCATCCCACTGGTTTTCTTTTCTGTTCTTTCTTTCAATAGCTTTAAACAACCAGTGATTGAAAGCAGGGTAGCATAATGGAACTCACAAGCATGGAGCTGGTCAGGTAGTTTAGTTTAAGGACTACTGTTGTTATTGCAGGGCACACTCAGAACAAAATACTCTGCAGGTTCTGCAACAATGCTGAATGAACCCAGTTCCAAAGGATCTCCCAGAACTGGAGAAATGGGGTGCTGCTCCTCTGAAAACCATACAAATCAAGCTCTTTGTGTCACTGTCACAGTGTGTCAGCAAAGGAACATGGCTTCCTCGCTTTCCCATGAAGTTATTAACATGTGAGACAATGTTTTCTGTTGTAGAAACACTGTACTGTCAGAGAACGCCCTTTTGGAGGACTCCAAGAGGCAGTTAGTGAGGGAGCACTTCTGAGCCTGTGGAACACAAAAGGAGGAGGGACGGCCAGGGGAAACAACAATTCCATTGAAACTGAGGGCAAAACTCCGTGTCTGCAACAGCAGCACAAACAGATCCCAAACAAACGGACAGGGAAAAGCTTCACTGTGAAGGACAAAGTTTTCAGATGTGGTCAGTGGTTTGGGGATGCATCTATAAAAATATCTTGGGCTGGGTACCCAAGACTCCTCAGACAAGAAACGCTTAGCTGTTCCTGAGAAACTTGGCCCGTTTAAAGTGTTTCAAATGGAGAAAAATATATCTGACCCACTCCCAAAACTTTTAGACATAATTGAAATGAATGGTGGGACTTCTGCCTTGCTCATTTACTGCACAATTTTAAAAGAGTTTCCAGAATACTGCATGGTGATGTTACTGTCTATGTTACTTTTGGAGCCTGGCTGTGGAAGCCAAAATGCAACTTTTTAATCAGTCTGACCAATAGAGAAGGCTTCTGACTCTTAGGTTTCCTCCTGACAAGGGGTCCACAAACACTCTTTTCTATTACAGAGGCTATTCTTTCCAACTAAGACTGCTTTTCTATTACAGATCTGCCTGCAAAGATGTGCCTTGAAAACTAACATGGGCTTACCTTTTGCCTGACCTCCTGCACACTTTTGTTTTTTATTTCAGCTTCATTTTTTCCATGTTTCAATAAATGGCATATCTGCACTTCAGCATTTTGCACCAGACTAGAAACAGTGAGACTGAAAGAAAAGGAAGAAGAAAAAGACCAATACTATCTGTAAAAGAATTTGACTAAGACAAGGTGTGAACTAAAATCAAGCTATTGTCCTTCCATTTAACCACAGGAGCTTCTACTAGCACTTAGCTTCTGACTACACCATTCCACAAGAGCCTGGAGGAGGCAGCATCCCAGCTAATTAGCCAAGGATTGCAATCTGCAAACCATGAAAAGGAAACCATCAGCTGCACAAAAGCTCTCTGCTGCACTATTTGTTTTGGACTCTCGGGCACACAAACACACAAAAAGGCTCCCAGCACAGTTATGGCACAGCTACTAAGAGAGCATTACCCACACTGGACAGCTGTATTTCATTTTGGATGGAGTTAAGCCCTCAGAAAGCAGCTCCTAGCTGTGATAAGCTGAAGAGAGCCTCTCCAAGGGGAATCCTTTGTCTCCTTTGACTCACCTGCTGCAAGTTGCTGCTTATAATCCATGATTATCTAAATCAGCTCCAATGTCTGGCTACCAGTTGGCAAGTTACAACTGTCTGCAGACAGTCCAAGCTAGGACCATGAATATGTAATTTCCACCAGCTGAGAAATGTTTCCTGGCACATGGGAAGTGAGCTCAGCAACTGGGAGAAAGGATGAAGCCGTAGGAGGCTGTAAAACCTTGCTCCATAACACTGATGGTGCAATCAAGTGGTACTGATTAGTTTCAGCCTTTGAGAGGTTCCTCCACACTCACACAGCTCCAGTCCATACAGGCAAAGCATTAGACACCTCTTCCAAGGCACAGGCAAGTCAGTCTCAAGACAGCAATGAAAGAGAGATGTAGCATGCATATCCCTTACCTAAGTACACCTCCGATCAATTTTGCCAGAGCTTCAAAGATGCATGTTACTAAAGGATTCAACCCATCCTGCCTCCTAGCTACAACATAAGCCAGATACATTTAAATGAAAAGCAGGTGTGAAGGACAACCAAGGTTCAGGCACCAGCTGCCACTGCAGATGAAAGTGGTCAAAGCAAAATTACAGCAGATGTGTCTACAACCAAACCTTCCTTCCCCCTTGGACCTAACTTCAGAAGCAAGACAGGTGGAAGAAGCTTTTGGCTCACCATGAGCTTTTCTTCCTCAGTACCTCCTTTGAACAGTCACCACATTTTCCTGCTCTGAGCCAGCTGAGCTAGGGATCTCCTTGAACTGTCCTGTCCCCGCAGCTCACCCTCAGCCAGCAGACTCCTGCACCAGGAGCAAGCCAGCAATGGAGAAGGTCAAACAAAACCATCAGTCTCATCTCCTCACCAAGCTCGCCTCTGCCAAATGGACTGCCGACCAGTAAAATGAGAAAGCCGTCACTAAAAGCAGCCACGAGGTACAAGAGCATCTCTCTGTGCCCAGATAATGCTCAACAGGGCCCTTTTCCGCGTGCAGCTGTTTCCAGATGACTGCAAACAGAAAATCCAAGCCAGACAAGTAGCTCTTCAAGGCAGACATTAAACATTCATTTGTAATAAACACCTTCCTGAGCCCCAGGGACCAGTAAGAGGTGTAGGGAAACACAGCAAACAGAATCCAGAGAGGCCAGGCTTGCTGGCTTGCACTGTGGTTATTTGAATGTGAGAAGAAAAAAAAAAAATAGAAGTGTTTCAAAATGGTCCATGTGCTAAGAAATATAAATGAAATTTTATATTTTCGACGCTTCAATTCTTTAAGGGCAGTTTTCCCTTACCTCCAAACAACAAGAGAACAAGCTTCTCACTGTTATTTTAGAAATTCATAAAAGAATTTCAAACATGCTCTCTGCGTTGCTCTGCAATGCAGTCCTTGGACTGAAGTGTCTCCACACTTGAAATATTTTTATCTTCTGTGTCTGGAGCAGGGAGGGGCCATTGGGGAGGGTAAGGGTAGAAGGGATCCATGAGACCACAGAGCAAAGATTGGGACTTGGGAGAGCAACCAGCTATGGCTCATTTAATGGCGTGGGCTTGTCCAGTTAGAGTGTTGTTTTTTATTTATCTATTGATTTTATATTCATGGTACTGTGGTTTTAAACAGAACTGTGGGGTTCTAGGAACATGTAGCAGGAAAAATCTTGATATCAGATGGAAGGACACACATAAGGCAGGGAGCAACCAGCACTGAGAACGGAGGTCACTATATGCAATTTCCATTGGAAAAGCTTATAACTGTTAACAATACGTACATGGATCTTTTTCAAATAATTGCTTAATTTCACATAGGGGAAAAAAATAAGTATTATAAAGGTTAATATTTCAATATCATAGAAAGAAGATGAGTAAACACTGTTAAAGTAATAAAAATGCAGCTGAGTGCATAGCTGGAGCTTTCCAGCAAATTTATTTAGATATGGTAATGTCCACTGTGTATTAGTATTTCCATAAATAAGTCTGTAAATAAGATTATCAGCAGAAACTGAAACAATTCTTTTTAAACAAAAGTTAAAGAATGGCTGCAGAATAAGGATTTTGTAATTCAATGAAAATATTCGTGCAAGGAGCTAGATCCTATGAATTATCTACATTTAGTCAAGGAGCAGAAATATTATTGTGTGACCTCTATGTCAAAATACAAACTGAATTGTGCAGCTGGAAGCTGCACACTTGAATACCAGCCACTGAATACTAAAAAGGAATTGCTTGTAAACAACCAGCAAACCAAGAAACAATCTATGAATAATTTCAAATAACTCATGCAATTGAGAAGTCAATAAGCTATTTGTAGACAATTTGTCAATAGAAGAACTTACATAGAAAATAATATTTCAAAATTGCTACAAATTATTCATGTAGCTATCAGAAGAACACTTGTGATTCATCATGAAGAGATGTAAGTAATTATACCAGGAGTTGAAAAGGCATTTTCTTTCTTGTACTATATTCTGTTAGTGATCAGGTGTATTTGGATAATATTTTTAGTTATATTTCAGCTGATCCTGAAGGCGTAACCCATAAGGGAGTGATAGAGGCAAGATAATGAAACCCGCTGTCTAAGTAGTCTGATTCGCTCCCACCAAGTTTGAATAATTACATTAGTACATTCAAGTACAGATTCACTGACGTCATATTTTGCTCAATCTCATTCTAGCAGATGGTCATACCAGATAATAATTTATTTCTCTTGATTTGCAGAATGAGAAGAGGCACCTTCAATTCAATGCCTCATAACCCTCTTTAATCTTTCGTCCTTTAAAAACTTAAGGCAGCCGATTTGGTACTATTGTCCAATTGAAAAAAAAAAAAAAATGAAACAAAACTAAACAAAACCTTCCTAAAGTTACATTCTCCAAGAATCCCTAGGAGCTCTCTAAAAGCTGCAGGGCAGGGATCCCAAGCTGGACATGATAGCTTGAAAAAGAAGACTGGTGAGCTTTCTCCACCAACAGGTAATGTCAATTGTTTGTTGGATTTACCACAGTGCTGCATGGAGAGACAGCAGCAGCCACCAAGAAGCCACAGTTCCCCAGGTTCATGACAGCAGTTCCTGATGGAAACTTCACGAGCCTTCCAGTTCATGAGGAAAACAGAAGGTTATGGGACACAAGGAAAACTGGCCCTGTCCAACTATGATAAGATGTCCTCCAGAAGGAACAGGAAACACATTTTTAGAAGGGTCTTATTCTGAAAGAGAGAATTTCCAGAGCCACAGGTCTTGTAAAAGCATTAGGTTTCCTCCACCTCAGTAATAAAATGGCAGGAGCCAACGTTGCTGCAGAAATTTTGCAACATTTAAGAACAATGTAATGGTTCTGCCTCTCTCATCAATTTTGAGTTTTATTTGTTTCATCAGTTCTTCTATTGGCATAACAATGGAGAATGGTAAGTGACATTCTTTGTTTCACATAGAAACCTTTATTCTCTTCCTCTTGACCTGAAATTCGAGCACTGCAGTGAACAGTCCGGGAGGCACTATTTGTGTTGACTAAACAACCAAGTTTGCTAAATCACAAAAACCCGAGTGGCAGAAGGGCGGAACAACCTCCCTCCCAAACAATTTGAGGGTTTTGTTACTGTTAACTGGGTCACGGATCTTCATTCATTTGGTGTTCTACCACCTCCACCTCCTAAAAACTTTACAGCTCCCTGCGTGTTGCTCCTCAGCAGTGCAACATCTCACCTCCACAGCCTTCCATAAATTACACATTTGGGGAAATGTTAACAACCAAGACCTAACATACTTCCTGTATATTTTACAAGTGGTCTCAAACACTTGTACTGTTTCCTTCAGATCAGCTACAAGTCCAGATGAAGAACTTGCTCTCAGGTGTAACTTGGTATCTCCAAAAAAGCAGCAGGGCAACCTAAGCAGATGGTAACTTTTTGCTAAATACTGCTATTCCTTGTAATTGTGCCTTTCTTGCTGTAACAAGGGTAGATTACAACTTGCATTAGCACATTGGGGTGGTATAATGAAGCATTAAAACACAACTAATGTCTTCAGAACTGAGAGAGAAAGAAAAGGTAATTGAAAAGGATAGGAGAGTGTTCACAAATATACTGCATGTTTAATGTGGAGACCAGCAATTTGGAAGTGGCTCTGGCATGGTTGCCTAGTCAAGATTAATCATGTTTGTGCTAGCACTCGGCCACGCTTCTGTGATGTTCCTTCCCTGGACACTCTATTCCCCTGTTTGGGTCACCGGTCAAAGGCAACAAGCACCTCCTTTGGGGCTTTATTACTGAAACAGACAGCTCCTCCTGAAGAAATGCCAGTCTCATAGTGACATCCAAACCACTTTTCAACGTTTCACAATGTGTTCAAGGAGGAGAGTTGTTGTCAGGCTGAAAAGCTCAGCCAACTGGCCATTAGGAACCAGACACACTTCTTGGGGTGACAACTTTAACTCTTTTCTTTGTATTTCTTGTGCTGCCAACCCTCAGGATAAAGCTGCAGTACAACCATCTCACATCCCCCAGCTGTGGAGCCTGGTCAGAGTTCGCCCTGGACACCTCAGAGCTCTCCCAGCTCAGGCAGGGGGCCAGGTGAGGAAGCCCCCAGCTTCATTCTCCTGATACACTGAGGAACTTTGCTGCCATGAGGACACCGAGCCAACATGTCACTTTTTTGGGCCTCACAGAAAACATACTTAAAAAACCAACCAACCGAACAAAAACCTTTACTTACTTTTAAAAAGTAATTGTAACACCACCAGGAAAAACAAGCAGTTAAAACGCTGTTCTTGAAGACTTTTACAATGGTCACTTGAGTCTGTCCTAAAGAGACAAACAACTTTATTACCTCTTCTCTCACACACCCCAAACCTATCCCAGCTTCGCAACTATGTTTTCTCCAACAGATGGTCTAAGTGATTAACATAACTTTGTTAAACTCAGGGAAAGTGTTCTCAACATGTATTTATTTAGTTTTGAAGGCTGATGCTTCTATTTCAGACATGAGAAACCACATTTGCATCTTTAAAAGGTTACCTCCCCCAACAATATCAATAGGCCTAATAAAAGATACAACCTACTTTCCCTGCCAACCTTGCCCAAGAAACTGCCACCACTAGATGTATTTCAGCACAGCTCTTCCCACTGAATCTGCTTATATGTCTCTTTGCCTGCCTGTGTGCATATTTCAGTTGATAAAGGATGAAACACTAAAAGCAACAGCTTTCCCTTGAAGCAAACTAAGGCATTTGCTTGCTATAGCACTTGTGTTTGCTACCAGTACAAGCAGGATCATGTCTTCCTTTTCTTAGACCAAGTGCTCAAGGAGGGATTGATCAGCAGGAGTGGAGCTTGCGCTCACAAGCAAGAGACCTTGCTTTCAAGTCCTTTGTATGGTATTTATAAAGGATCGATGGAAGCAGTAGGTGGCAGCTGGTTAACATCCTATAACACCACTACAGAACAATTTTGACCAGCAGTTAAAGAGAGCCTCATAATTAATTGAGGCTGCAGGAGGAATGCAGGCAGACTGACTAATTACCTCAGATACTCTGGCTACGGCACTTGCTGTTGCAATGCGTGTTAGGGGGTCTCTAGTGTTCATAAGCAGTCAGGATCTCTGCTTTTGTGTCTCCACTGAAGATGCATTTCTAACTACCTAACACAGCTCTCTCAGCCAGAGCCCCCACTACGTATTGTATTGCAACAGCCATTGCTCTCCCTTGCACAAGATAGCCTTGCTCAGATCTTCCCTCTGTCCCTGAAAGCCATAAGATTTCCTTCCCTGTTATGTACTGACCAGCAGAAGAAAAAAAATGTGAATATTTAAGTCAGTATAATATAATGCCAGAATTGTCACTTCCCAAGTCCCCAGCCTCTCAAGTTGGACATTTACTTGGAAGCAATCAGAAAATCATTCTTGCACTAAGAACCTTGTGAGGTTCAGCAAAGTGAGCATGAGGCAAGTGGAGTGGGCATATAAAAAAATACAAAATAAAAATCACATCTCTTCAGAGGCTCAGTGGAAGGAAAAAAAGACAATAACTTCAAAATAACTTTCATACAGCAGTGGCCAAAACGCCTGCTAAGGATACTTATACAATAAATCAGCTTCTGATTTCTGCTTAACCTTGTGACCTTTTAAATCCATAAGTGGAAAGCTTTTTGGTTAGAAAAAAAGGAAAAGAAGGGATCAAGTTAAAAGTTCACCTGGCAAATATGTAAGAGGCTTAAAAACTACCAGCCTCATTTCCCCAGACTAATCTGCAGTGCAAATGTGAAGATGCTAATGATTTATTTCTCTCCACCAATTCCCTCTTGGTCTATTTAAGACAGAAAAATGAATAATAGTAATAAATGTATGTGCCCCTTTCATTAACAACTCTGAGCTCTTGTTTCTGGCTTGGTATTAAAACATCAAAAACAAGCTCCCCAGCCCCCATCACACTGGGTGATCAATGCTTCTTTGCCACTTAGAGAAGATCTAAAGAGGCACCTAATACATTTATTATGTTACAGTCACCAGTACAAATTCTTTTCAAAATGTAATAATCCCCTCCATGTGACACTTAACTCCCCAGTAGGTCCTTTTTCAGTCAGATTAATAACCTTCATATTATGTAGGTAAAAGAAGATTAATAGTGAATATTTTAAATCCAAGTTTATAGTATGGTACCTCTCCCTTTTGTTTGGTTCCAGGCCCTGCTGGCCTCTGCCTAGGACCCGACAAATAAATCCCATTTGGCATTGCTGGCAAATGCTTCTTGATTGAGCATTTGGGACCAAAGAGGGTCTTCTGATTTCCTCACACTGCAACTCTAGTGATCTAGTCTCACTTTAATTTGTCTTCCTAGTCCAGCAGAAACGGTAGCAAGCAAGCAAGCAAGAGAGAATAATTCATTTCCTTTAAGAAATTCAGGTCTCAAATATTTATTTCTAAGTACTGCATTTTATTCACATTGCCTTTAGGAAAACAAATAAATGAAAACCCACAACCCAAACACAAACCAAACAAACAACAAAAACCACACATTTTATGAACAAAACATCATCTTTTCAAACTTCAATGGGCACTCAAACTCATCTTAACTCACAAAATCCTCAACACAAAATGGAAGAGCAAGCTCTAAATGACTTTGTATTACTAATAAAAGTAGGTGTTTTCTCTCTCCTGAAAACAGCACCCATCAGACCTGCAAACACAGCCTGTCCTGCCCAAGTCAGGAAACCCTCAGAGCAGCAGCCTCCCCCATGAACCAAAGCAGCGAAAGTTCTCTTAGGTATCAGCACAGCAGGGAGTAGTAATCACCACCTCGCTCACCCAAGCACGGCTAAAGCATCCCCATCACCCCCCTGGTGCAGCTTGTTCTGCTCAGGGCTGTTCTGTAAAGAGGCTGTTGTGCTGAAAATGTGCAACAACCAAGTACAGGCAAGAGCGACTGGGGTCATTCTGCACAGCGCAGAGACAACAGGAGGTGGTTGGGGAGGAAAAGAAATACAGGGAAAATAAAAAAAGGCAGCAGGCCCTGAAATTCTGAAGTGCTCTAGCCTAATGAGAAGAGGATTTTACAAATAGCAGCTATGAACCTGGACAAAATCATAAACATGGGAAAGGAAAACATGTTGCCAGAAACCACCTGCCACCACATGTACAGCTACAAATCTCTCCTCCCCAAAGGAAACAGGAGCCTTATATTTCATGGATTCAGTCTTGTTTCCAAAATGAAATACAGCTGATAATAAAGAAAAAACGCAAATACCCATGAAACACAGAGCTGTTCAGTAACAAATTCAGGCTTCCAGCCCTCCACTTGATAGTCGTTGCCAAGCGCAAATCCTTGGTTTGAGTAGGGAAAAGACCGCAAAAGCAGCCAGGGAATCATTTCTGTTGGGTGCTGTCAAGAGTTTTGAGCTGGATTAGGCAGAATCTCTAATCCTTGTCTTCCATCCGCTGCAGTCAGGACCCGAACTGCTGCAGGCACACTTTCAAGGAAGTCTAAAATGAGATCTGAGAGGTGGAATTAGAACTTCCTTACCCTGGTCACCTCCTCAGGTGACAGGCTGCAAATTTACTGCCATGCCTGAGATGGACCAGACAAGCACTGTTGTCTGACACAGGCACAACAGCAGGGCAGATGGGCTGGGAAAAATACACGTGTACTTAGGTAGGGAACAAGGCTTTGCAAGAACCCTTCCTATTCTTATTTTCAGATGTTCAACAAAGTCAAAATCCTGTCACACTTCATCCTATTCAAAACAAAGCAAGCAGGAAGGAGAGATTATCTCCTTGTTTTAGTGATTTTTCCCCCCCTCCCCACAAGACTAACTGATATTTTCTAGCCAAAAGCTCTTCTCAGATTCCTTAGATTAATAAACAAACAAAAAAAACCCCAAAAGCAAACAAACAAAAGACACACATGCACAAAAACCAATCAACCAAACAAACAAAAAACCACAACCCACCCTCAAATTTTTCAGGTTTTATATTTTAAAATATCCATTTCATAGAAATTCCACAGAAAAGACTGTATCTTCCTAGACCTCAAAATAATTGGGAACAAAAGACCAAGGCATTTAGGCAAAATGTGTGTCACTGGCTCAAAATGAGCTGAATAATCAGGAGCGCTCCTAACCCCAGGCTGGCTGGCGAGGCCGGGCTTCCCCCAGCTCAAACACTAACTACAGTCGCTCATTATTATTCAGCACTGGCTCAGCACAGACAACACGCACACTTTGCACTGTAAAAAAGCAAAGGAAGGCACTCTTCCTGCCTCAGTGGATTTATATTCTAAGGCCATCAATCTCATCCTGACACTTGGTACACACGGCAATCAGCAGATGAATCACTGTCAAAGCACTGCATCCTTTTCACCTCTCTTATGCTAAAGAGAACATATCTATATTTGGTGACTCTTCTGAAAACAAAGCCGGTCAAAACATTTTGAATTCAAACTTTCTCAACCAAAATGAGAGAGGAAAAAAGAAACATTCTGTGGTAATCTCTCCTGCTTTTCAAATCACTCTCCTTGAAAAGGAGCTTTGAAGGAGATAGTGTTCAAAAAATATTTGTAGCTAACGGAGCACATCTTATGAGGAAACAGGAGAGTTTGAAGCATTCTGATTCTCCCTTGGTAAAAAGGTGCCAGTTTTAATGGGATTACTCCAAAAGTAGAGATAAAAACCCTTCTGCAGAGCTGCCATCAGGTACTCCAAACTTCAGAGATCTAGTTGCAAACATATCTTAATTTGCTTGGATAGGATCAGGTAGATGGAAAGAAGCTTTGCACTGACCTAGATAGGGTAGTGACGTTTATGTGTTCAGCCTGTGTCACACAATATAGCAGCCTCACATCCAGCTGATATCCACCTGCTTGATCAGTCCTGTATGGCAGGTAGTGATTGCAGCAACTTGCTCCACTATGTTGGCCACGATAGTGCCAAACCATCCTGCAAAAGCCAACTTCATGCTTCTTGGCCACAGACAAGGACGAGCTAAAGCCTTCATCTGATAACAGTAGATAGGAATGAACAGATCTTGCTTTTTTTTCCAAGCTGCTAGATCTGTAATCATGTGCTGCTCCCATTGCACAGCAGCGTGAAAGCACAGGAGGAATCTACCTCCAGGGAAGTGCTCTAAGCATTACTGGAAGGAAACCTGCCTCAATTCCCAGTGACGGGAGCTGGAGGAAGCAGACATCCACCTGTATATGCAGCCACAGCAGCTAACTACGTTGCTAGAGTTTTCACCAAAGCCTCCCTGGGTGTAACAGTCACATCTGCACTTTGTGAGTGTTACTTGTGGATGCCCAGGCCACAGCTACAAACAGCCATCGATACTGTAGAATGCAAACAACCTCTTGTTGTCCCTGAACACAGTCTCTTTCTCGAGCTCCCTTTCCCATCCTCTAGGAATCATTTAGGTGTAGGTAACAACTGTGCTAAATCAACACAGCTGTAAACCCCACATACATTAATTCCTCAGTTTCTAAGGCATGACATCTAATGCTTTCAATCCATTAAGAAGAGAGCAGAAAGGAATATCAGGGTAACGAAAAGGAGAGCACCCCGCAAAGCAAGGAGATTTCTATCTCTCTTCAGTCTTTGTTCAGATACCTAGTACAAAGGAGAGTCCAGATCACAGAAAAGGGAGAGAGAGGTGTCTGAATGAAGTCCACTGGAAAGTCCAGAGTTTTTAGTCTCTTGCAAAATACTGGATATACTCAATAGGCAGTTCCTCCTTTTCTTCATCTCTTTTGTCCCATATATTGCCACTGGGTATGAAAAACTACCCGACCCCTCCTGTAGTTTTATGCCACTTCACCCTAGCTGGCTTCCGCAGAACTGAGTTGAGTTTGGTTCCCTTTGCTCCTAGCACAAGCATCGTGGGTGCTGTCAGGCACTTTAGGGAGGCTGGGGAGGGTGCCTGTTAACCCCATCATCATATTCTGGAAGAGGAGTCTGCCCTCTGGAACCTCTGGGCAGTCGACCGTAGTAGGCAGCCATAGCAACGTGACACTGGGCCAGTCTGGCCTCCAGCCTGCACAACTTGTCAATTTAAAAATGTTAAAAAGAGACGTAGCCCAGCCCTGGCATGCTCCATAGGAACAGTCAGTTTCCAAAGTGGAACTCGGTAGTAGCTGGGCAGGTACACACCGGATTCCTCATTTCTGCCCTCCTCGAGGTGGCAAAAGCAGAGACTTTGGGTCTCTGCCCCTCATATACTTCCACAGAGGAAACACGTCTGTCTCTGCCTGAGCCAGATGCAGCCACCAGCAGTCAACAACCCAGCACAGAGCTGAATTTAAAGCCTAGAGGCCTTAAAGATAAGGCCTAAAATGTGACATTTACATTCAAATTGTGATTTAAGGTTTACATTTGGGCACACACATTCTGGACCATATAGACACACGGTCAAAGGACTGCCAAGTACCTCACAGAGAGCCAGAGGCGAGTAGGGGAACAGGCCTGGGCTCCCTCCTGCGGCCCTGGGCCCCAGCTCTGACGCACAGTCCCATTGTGAATGAGGGATCTCGGGGGAAGTGTTCACATCCCAGCAAACATCCCTTTTAAAAATCAAATAAATAAATAAGCCCTTGCCTTTCTGAACAAACTGAAGCACACAGAGTTAAAGCCCCAACTGCCAGTGTAGCAGATTAATCCCTTATTGGCCATTGTGCCCAATACAAGGGAAGGTCCTCCCTAAAGGTCCCTGCACCACATGTGCACAGAGGATGGGCCTCCTTTCCATCTGAGAGTAACAAAAATTCCTTCAACTCACCGAGCTGTGCCAAGCACACTGGAAGTCAGAGTGGCAAATGACAGCAGTATGCATCAGGACATGAATTATGTAAAATTATGCATGCAGAGACACGGGGCGGGGCAGGACAGGGGAAGGATCCAACTTCTCCCCATTGTGGCAGACACTGGCTTCTCAGTATGTGCTTGCAAACTCCCTGAAATCCCCAAAGGCAGGGGTATGCAAGGCCAGAGAGTTTATCTTCTCCCCACCTCCCTTTTCATCGAAACTTCACACAGCAAAGACGGCCTTAAATGAGCACATGATACAGAATGCAGGCTGGATTTTTTCCTTGCTGTCTTTAGTTTCACAGCCCTGTGACTGCATTTGCTTTGGTGGTGTTACTCCCGATTTATGAGGGAGGGAAAAAATAAAGTCCCCAGGGTGCAACCCAGGCATCACACTGTAAGTGTTTTCCTGTAAAGTGGTTCGGTCATACTCTCAGAAAATAACTAGAGCCAAGAGTGATTTTATAAGCTTGGAGAAAAGTGTCTCAAGCAAGACACCATGGCATGGGATGCAAAAGGCACAAAACACCATACGTACCCTTTGCCCTAGGCTTGTTGTAGCAATCTCTGACTGCTGACATCTGTTAACTTTCGCAGACTTTCTAATTCTGTTTCTAAAACAGCAAAATTGAAGTCCTTCCAACAGATAAAACTGAGTAAATGGGCAAACGGTCCTGACAAGAAACCCTATTTTCCATGCCCATCAAACCTGAAACCCTTTCAAATCTTCCCCAGCAGCTGCAAGCATACTCCTGAAAGTTTCTGGGGTGCCTGTTGGCCAGCTGCACAGCAAGTAACAGAAGCTTCTAAGGATGCCTGTCCCTCCTTGCAGAAAGAAAGAGAGATATTAGATGTGTCAAACGGGGATAAGAAGTTAACAGGGCCGATAAGGTTAGACATGCCAAACAATTCAGCAAACAATTCTGGAAAGAACTATTAGATTCAGGGTAAGTAAGTATGATAAATGATGACTTTAACCCAATGACTCACAATTATTTTAGAGGTCTGGGAAGAGCTAAGTTCTACAGAATTGTAATCAATGAACGTGCATGACACTGGGCAGGCTTCCTTCCTCACCCCACCTTCCAAAGAAACAGAAACTCAAGTTGAACAGGTCTTGGGAAAAGGTCTCTGAGTTTTTCTAAATTTAAAAACTTTGTCCTGGTTCTAGCCAGGTCTTAGCAGCAGGGAATCAAGATCAGTTCCCTAAACTATTGGCTTTTTTCTATTTTAAAAAATTAGCTTTCCTTGAAGACTTTCATGGTCTCATGCAAGTTAGAAGACAATGGAGACACATGCTTGTTCTCTGCTCTTTTTGAAGAAAGCCTTTTCCCCCTACATATAACATCAACTGGAACAGTCAAAAGAAAATATTTGTCTTGGAGAAATACTCCATTTCTTTTTCCCTGACCTATAAGCCAAAGACCCATAGGTCATTTTCTGCTCAAGCTGGTGCCTCTCCAGTTTCTGTGGCTCTGCACTGTGGCTCTGGAAGAGTCAAAGTCACACCAGACAGAGGCCAGCCCGAGGCCTGCAGCTCACTTCAGTCATACCAGCTTAACACAAGGATCAAGGGGTTTGTGAAGACAAGACCATTTTCATCAGATTTATAAAACTCTAGATGGGAAAAATATCCCAGTCTCTTAGCTGCACACCACCACATGACATTTAATAATAGCAAAGACAACAACTGTAGGTTAGGCCAGAGAATTTCTCAGTCAACTTGGCTTTGATGTACGTGGCTTCAATAATAAACTCATTTGCTGTTCGTGTTTTCACACTGAGGCCTTATCCAGAGGGAATACTGGCTCCTCTTTCTGTTTTTTTCCAAAGCATGTTTAATTTATGTCACGAAACAGATCAACCTATTTTTTTTTTTTCATAAAATTTAATTTGTGGTCCTGGCTTGTAATAGCACTAGACTATTTCTTTAATATTTTGTTAAAGAGCACACATACACTCACACATGCTTTAACAAACAACTTTGGACTGGAAAGTCTGGGGGAAAATTGCTTGGAGAGGTTTAAAAGGAATTAATGCTATTATTAGGACTCGTAGAATATAAATTCAGCTCACAGCCATTTTTTTCCTTTTTCAAAAAATTCTGTACACTAGAAAAAGCCTTGAAGTTATTGCAAATTGGCTAACTCGCCATCCACAGATTATTTTGTGGAAAAGATTATGAAAATATTTTTTATTGCAAGCATTCACAGTTACAATGTTCTTGAATTACACTGGATGTCTAAAACAGAGCTGAATGTAAACAGGATACACTAGCGTGGTTTGTGCTAAACCAGCAAATTAAATTTTGCTTCCAGTTCGTGCACACTCTTACAACTACAGGATCACGGTGTCTTAGGTGTATTTTCTCTTTGCAACTCCTTTATGAGCCAGGGAGTGTCTAGATGCTACAGAGATATCTGGAGCTCTCAGGAGCATCTGGCTGCCTAGAAATCCACATACTTCCACTTGTGCTGGACTCTGCAGCGTGCAACACAAGCTCTGGACGCTCAGTCCCCATGTAACCAGGGCAGTGCCTGCCAGAGCACAGCTAATGAGCCTCTCGGAGGCAGCTCTTTATTAGTAGCAGCACAGCTCTGTGGTTGTAAATCTAAATTACTTCCAGGTGAAGCTAACATGCAACTGTAGTAGGAAGCAAAATTCTTCCAAATCAACTGTGATAGACCCCCAAGTAAAGGACTATGCTCCTTAGCCTGTGTGGGTACACAGACTCAGCTCAGGATCATCAGCACAGGGGAAGGAGAGCTTAATAACCTAATGATCTGAGTTTTTTCCTAAAGCATTAGTTTCGAGTTTGGCCAGCAAGCAGGTGAGGGAAAGAGAATTTCGAATGAATGACATTAGTTGATTTAGAAGTCTTTGTATTTCAGTGGATTCATGGTGAGAAATTCACCTACCATGTGGGTGCTGGGCACAACGGATAAACCGGGAAAACAAGTAAGTGTGAAACAGCAATGGCTAAAATAATTATGCAAGAATAAACTACTCAGATGCACAAGTAATTCATTACCTCCAGGAAGAGGGGTTGGGGTTAAAAATTGTGTGGGAAAGAAACCATGTGAAATGATGAGTCAACAAGTAATCAGTTAAAACATCTAGCTTTAGCTGTGGAGTACTGGTCCTCTGGAAATCAGAATTGGAGCAGAGCCTAATACTCTCCAGCTGCTCCTTTCCACCCTAGGCTCAGGGGCACCAACTTTAACCAAAATGCCAGAGCAGACACAGGAGAGTCTTCTTGCTCCCTGAAAGATTAAACACTCCTTATGAAAAAACAGGGCAAATGAGGCATGCAGCAACTTCTGGGCTCTTCTTCATTTCCTAATTCACCCTGTGATGTGAACACTGCTTGTACTTGCTGGGAATCAGTGCAGCATCACAATTATTTCTGTTCTTTAAACAAAGCTCTGCTGGTCTTGGGTGACTAGATGCTTAGAGCCAAGATGCAGGTGGACTAATTTTGCTTGGCAAGGATTCAGAGCTGGCAGTGCCTCAAGGGACAGCAAACACAAGCAATGTGCAAGAGTGAAATGACCTGTCTGAGGCAAATTATGAAAACCCCAGAATGGTGTGAATTGAGAAATACATGTTAGGATATAGACATGAGAAGGACTGTCCTGCAGAGGCCAGCAGCAGCAGGTCCTGCTTGGGGGGCAAGGGGCAGCAAAAGCTGTGTTAGCCTGCTCTGCCCAAGCCATCATGACCACAAACCCAGCCTGACACATTTCCAGCTAGTGCCAGCTGGAAAGTAAAAGTACAAATGATCTAAACTGTCAAAAGCAGTTTCTCTATTAATACAGGCAAAATCATCTTTGGGTATGGAGGCAGCTTAACTCAAAATGTTAAATAAAGCTGACCTCCACCAAAGTGTTGAATTTACCCTTATAGCCAGGAGAAGGAATAAAGGGAACAGTCTCCAAAGAAAGTAAGCTGCCTCTAACCCTGCTTATTTTCAATTACAGCATTTGATGGCTTACTCAACAAGCAGCTGAATACCACTCTGCCCTAGCCCTGAATTCTCACATAAGGTATAACATTTGTTTGGCCCCTGACTTCAAACTTTGCTAACAGCTATTCCTGCTACGTGGATTACACCCATGGGAGAAAAAGATTTTCAGGAGAAAACCTCAAAACCAAAACAGTGGTTCTGAGCCTGTTTCACCCTCTTCAATCTGCAACTTGTTTTGCTGAGCTGTTCAAGAGATTGAGCCCATTTGAAAGAATTTCTAACTACAGCAACCTCAAACAGAAAGGGAGAGATCTGTGAAGTGCTCTGCAGGAATCAATTTGCAGTACCATGCAATACCTCAATACCAGAGGGTTTCCCTTTCCTGCAATATAAGTTCTCACTGACCTGCATTAGTAGATAATGTTTATATTAGTGCACAGGAAGAGTCCAGTGTTTTGTGGGAAAGAGCAGATCCCGTGAGACACCCTGTTTCAAACCCTGCTTTAACACCGATTTCCTGAGTTACTTGGATAAGTCACCCCTCTGGACTCCTTCCCATCTGGGGATAAAGTCCCTGCCCTGCTGCAAGCAGGCCTGCAAATCCCACCGAGGGTCACATGGCTAAACTGCAAACCGTGGGCAAAGGAGGGCAGAAAAAGATAACAGCTGCCCAAGCTGAATCCGATGGAAGAGCTACCACACATGGGAACTTGTGTTACCAGCAGTGTCTTCCATCATTTACTCCTTGGTTGGTCAGATTTTTCCAGATTACCAGGAAAGACATGTGAAGGCACAGCTTCTGCAGAGAGAGCACATGCCTCAAACTTCTTCATTGTAAAGTATGTTAGCACAAGCTGCTGACTTATAAACCGTTCTACTGATGCGCTTCCATTTGTAAGATACTAAAGTGATTATTTAAAATGCTCTTCACAAAACATTAGTGTTTAGCTTTGAAACTTATCTCCTGGTTTATGCAATATACTGGCACCTACTTTGTCCAGGGTGGAAGAGGAGAGAAACAGGAGGGAACAACAGGGACAAAAAATTCAGGGAAAAGAAAATCCCCAAACCTGATAAAGAATAGCAACTCCATGGTATCTCCTGGGCTCATGAATTGTGAAATCCCCAGAAAAGCTAATGGTAAAGCAGAACATGAGCAAACGAAGAGACAAGACCAAACAAATGTAGTGTTTGAGGGGTGAGAGGCTAGAGAGTGAAATGCACACTGTTCTCCCCCTTTAAAAAACCCTCATACCTAGTACAGGCACATAAAGTTAATTGTCCATTACAAGCACCAAGGAAAAACATCAGACTAGTCCAGGAGCACATTTCCACTATTGCATTTCAACTTTGCACCCTAATTGGTGGGGGAAAAAAAACAAAAACAAAACCAAACAAACAACAACAAACCAAATAAACCCAAAAGAGACAAATCATGGTGGAAGGTCATTGAAGAAGACATGGAAAGGAAAATAAGAGAACTAGATTTATGAGAATTCCTTGTAAGCACCAGGCCCTGATAAATAGGCTAAAATACTTCTGCTTATAGGAAAATAGTCAAGAATGCCTTTGATATATTCCTTTCTCAAAGGATTAGAATAATTGTCTTTTCATTCCACATGAAGATTTACAGTGGGCTTTACTTCCCTGTGAAGGAGCAGGCAGTACTCTGTACAGGATGGACATGGAAACTATGCAGACAAGACTGCTGTTGGGATAACATTTACTTTAATTTTCTGGTGACACATAGAAGTGTTTGAAAAATAATAAGGGTTGTCAAAATATTTTCCATAATAAACTCCTACACACAGCACATTTACAAGACCAGCACAGTTTCCCACTCAGCTGGCACACTAGCTGCTACCAAGGGATTCTCTGGTTATTAAGATGCTGTGTTGGCTTGGGTAGGAGCTTGCCTTCTCACTGCAGGCTGAAGTGTTCCCCTTCCTTGTCATTGTGTTGTTGACTCTCTCAGTGTGCACAGCATCCTGTGTTCTCACAAGTGATGGCGTTTGGGTAGTGGAGGATTTCTCATGTAAAGGTAACTACTGATCCCAAAGGTACCAACTACCCCAAAACAAGAGGAAGATAGTACAGCTCTGGAAGATGTAATGCCTCTGGGCAGGCTGGGGAGGACAAAAGCAAGGCACAACTTCCCTGCTTTGCCTCACATTGCCATGGGTACACATGTGGGATGCAAGAGTATGGAGGATTTCTATTTTTGCTAAACATCAGTGGCAAGACAGATAAAATAAACATAAGATATACTCTCAATTTGAGAATGGCAGATTGATTCACACCAGGCAAGCTACACTTCCCATTCCCAGCTTGGGATAGAAGCTCTGGAACAGAGATCCTGAGGCTCTCTTTCAGACCTTCCTTTAATGTCCTAGTAGAGCTTCTCTCCCTGCCTTTATTTTTTTTTTTTTTTTTTTTTTTTTAATTGGAGATATAAAAAGAGAAACAAACAAAAAAGCCCTCAAAAACCCACAGCAGGGTGAGGTGCCCATGCTCCCTGCCATAATAACATTCACTAATTAAAACACAAAGCAGTCAGGGCTGCAGGATTAATGGACCTGGTTTCCTCTTTTCAAGTCTCGCCTGCTGACAGATCGCCTTATTCCTTCCTTGCTCTTGAACCTCTCAGGAAAAAAAAAAAAAAGAAAAAAAAAGAAAAAAAAAATCCAGTTTGCTTATCTTACAGTGTGGAGTTGCCATGGAAACCGCATCCCCCTGTGAGATGCTCTGTCATAACATTTCAGCACTGTACGGAAGGTTTAAAGACACAGCATCCTCTGCTCTGAGGGCTTCTGAGCCTGCCAGAGCCTTCGCAGATGAGCAGCTGTCAAACCTAGCAAAAGTCTGAAGTTGAGAGAGAGATTGAGAAGTAATAGTAGAAATATTCAGTTGCCCAGTTCTTTGCACAAATCCACTTCTTGCATTGGCAATTAATATTGACCAATACATGCTTCAATTTGGTATAAGACACATTTTGCTGTTTGGAGAACCTGCCTCCTGACAGCCTGTTGTAAGAAAGAGTGCTGGCACCAAAACATAACCCCATCGTTCTACCACAGGGTAGGACAAAAGCACCTCTTTAGTCTGGGTTTTATGTCAGATTAGTCTTAGAGCCCTATTTTCTCAGTCCTTTCATAAGAAAGGACGGGAAAAGTAGCAGGCACAATAATTGCACATAATGGAAACAGACCTCCTAGTGCCTGCTCCTTAATTACGGGGATGGCTTCCAGGCTGTAATCACCAGGGGTCCAGATGGAAGTTCTCCAAGCTCTTTGAGGGACAGAATGTGTCAGTTATTAATTAAACATATGAGGTAATTAGCCTTAAAACTTCGTAGTAAATCACTACAGCTGTGTTACTTTCACTTTTTCCTTTGGCGAGTGCAAGTCAAATGCACAGTGCATTTCCCAGGGGGGTCACAAGGACTGCAGCCAAAAAGCATTCCCAAACAAGACCTTTGTTGTTGGGTGGGAAAAAGTATATGCAAAAAGCTTGTTTCCAGAAGTCAGCTACTTCACAGTCACATCTGTCATGAGAGGCGATGGATTCTGTGTACGATAGTTGTTTATCGCTTAAGCCGTCTGGTGTGCAAAGCAGCTGAATTCTCTCTGCCACCCCAAACAGTAGCCTGAAGTTGTTCTGGTACAGCAGCAGGAGCAAACCACTCCTATGGTTAACATGGCCCATGTTCTAGCATTAGATATCAACTCTAATTCACTGTTATGGAGCTTGTCAAGGCTTCTGTCTCAGTAGACTCCAGCACATGTAGGACCCTGTTGCTGGCTGGTCACACATTTGAAAATAAGGTACTGTGTTGCATTCTTTCTCTATCTCCAAGTTCAGAAACCAGGCCAAAACCACCATGGTTGTTAAAACCCAGTGAATGATTTATTCCCGTATTTGTATTCACAGACTAAAACCCCCTTGGTCATATCAAAATAGCCTGACGTCAGTGCATTGTTAGTCTGTGTTTTACCCTGTTGTTCAGTGCCACAGTTGGAGGTTCTGTCATCTACAAAAACCTCAGTTTGTTTTCCTATGCTTTTCTTACATGTAGCTAGCAAATGATACAATAACTCATCATCCACAACAGTAAGAACTGGGTGGTGACTTCAGCCCTGTCTTATTCTAACACATAAAGTACTTTGACCCCTTCCTCAGACATTTTAGCGTGCTTAGAGAATACACTTCGAGAAAACACATAGGAAAACCAGAGAAGAACAACACATGCAGCCTGCAAGCTGCCACTTGGCAAAACACTGCAAGAGGAGTCTAGGAGGCTCCTTTGGAGTCAGCAGCCACTAAATTCTCAAGAAGAATCAGATATGTTGCTTCTACCAGCAATAAGTGATGACCGCTTGCATGGTTCAGAGAACACAGCAGCCTGAAGGAGACCCAAGCCCACTGAAGGTTATGTAAGATAGAGAAGAGCACAAATACCCTCTTGACATAGAGGAGGATGGACTAGAGCCAATAGCATACCAGGTAGCCATTTACCTTTAGGAGAGCTGAATTTAACAAGGTGACAAATGATTGATGTACAAAATAGTAATACTTTGTGTGTGGGCAGCTCTCATAAATTTATTTTTCCCCTTTGCTCAACAGGCTAGATGTGAACAAAATAAATTGGCCTTCTATGGTAAACCATGTTGCTATGTTGAGCTTTTTATGATAAAAACTGGATGTAACTTCTCATGTTCACACCATCCCTGTCCTTGTGATTGTAATGCATGTTTGACTGCCATGAAAGCAAGAGATGTTTAATGTGAAATTTTGCAGATATTCTTACATTAATTCTATCTAATTCAAACTGAAAAATGAAATATTTCTCAAAGTAAAACCTTCAAGAAGGTTTGCAGACAGTGAACAGAAATGGGATGTCTAATAGGAGAATCTCATTACTGCTCATTGGGTTGGAAAAAACTTCTCACTTCTCTGTATAGCCTGTGCCATTCTCAATGTAAACAAGATAGCATCTGCTCAGCAGAGCTTGTGTTCCATAAGAATAGAAATGCACCTTAGTCACAGGTATTTAAGGTTTATTAAAGAGACAAGAAAAAAAAAAACAAACCACACACACACCTAAACCATACAACAGCAAACCCCACCTCCAGGAACTAAGTCACTTGCTATCAACCCCTTCTAGAAAGGGGCAAGAATAAACTTTCAAGAAGCACCGGTTTTAAGCTGGGTTACTAAACTGGGTGTAGAAAGTCAATCATTGTACTGCCCTACCCAGAATAGTCAGAATGTTACAGCAGAGTGAGTATTCCCATTTTCCCTACCCAAAAAGAATTTAATACTAAACATAAAAAATGAAAGTAATTTAACCACACTAGTACATTTAAACCTTGAGGGTTTTTGACATTTGTGAAAACAGGGAAGTTTTTCAGTAAATAGAAGGTTACCCAAGAGTAACCTGGTAAAAAACAAGCATCAAAATCAACCCAAACATCAAAAGAGTAATCTCTAATTAAATATGCTGGAGATTTTGTCAGCCTATTAGCAGGGTCTTGATGATCTTTTCTGATTTCCCAGGGCTCAGGCAGGAATAACAACATTAAATATTCTGTGTGTACTTGGAAGAAAATAAATGAGGAAGAACTGACACAAATAGCTTCAAATTACTCCTAAGATCCTACACCTTGTACTTACAAAAAGGTGGAATTTCAGTTTGGTCAACTCTGAACACATTGTCACTTCCAAACAAGCCCCAAGAACACTGTGGCCAAGGGGCTTCCGTTTTCTAGAGGTGACTGGCAAGATGTTACTTCACTGCGTGATGCACAAGCAGACTGCTTTTGTCCTTTACAGCTTTTTTTTTTTTTTTGTAACAGTTCTGGACCTCTCCGCCTAATTGCACCCACTTCATCTGTGAAGAGATTTATAATGGAACATAATTTTGAGAGATTAACTTCGACGCTGGTACATGGCCCATGCAGAAGTGACAGCAAAAAAATTTATATTAGCTGTTGCTCCTGCCAAAGAATAACAGAGAAGCTTATTACACAGGCAATCAAGCTCCCAAATTAGTGCTGATTTTCACCCCATGCCACTTTACTGCTGTTAATGATGGAAAGAAGCAGCAGAAAATATGAAGCAAAAAGCCCTCAGGAAACTAGCTTTCAATTTCTATTGTTGAACAGGGCGACCAAAGTTCTCATTCAGGTACAAATCTCAAAGGCAGCGAGAGCTGAAGACAGACCACAACAAAACTGGAGGAATGATTTACTGGCCAGCGGCCCTATTGAAGTTCCCTAAGAACATTTCTAGGCCATCATGTCTAATTCACAGGGCTAGGAGAGCATTGATTTTCTCCCTTTCTCCCCGCTACTGAAGAATTCTCCTAGAAGCTATGTCCAAGGCAAGGCTGAATGCTTTTGGGAGACACAGCCACATTTATCTGGCACTACTGTCTCCGGAAGGTACACAGCTACAGCACGAACAATGCTCCCCAGCCCATGACACAGGGCTGCTCCCCATCTCCTGTGACACCCCCAATGATGTGACAGCACTTCCAGCAATTTGGGACCATCTGTGATGACTTTCTCAGCCCTAGCCAGGAGCTTAATTGGAGACACTTAGATTTGCGTTTTAACCCATGAAGACCCTGGTAATAACTGTAATGGTAGCCATCATCCTTTCACTTGCAAAAGGACAAAGGTAGGACGACAGGCCTCCACCTAGTCTTTTTCTGCCAAAAATCTCTTGGAACAGAGTGCAATTGGACAGGACTTTCAGTATGAAAAAGCTGTGAGCTATGGTGCTTAAAATATTGTCACTGCTGTGATTCACTCCCAGTGTGATACTACTGATAGACCTGAACCACTGGAAGCAACAGAAGTGAAAGAAATCTGGAATATGAGAAAGTGGGCCCTTTTCTAGCATTCAACAGAAGAAAGAAGGATTCTTTTGGATCTGTCACCCAAGAAACACCCAAAGGCACAAGCCAGCCTTAAACATGCAAAATACAATGTGCTTAACAGAAAACAAGCCCTCTACCCCAGAAAGGCCATGACATGTTGTAACCAGAAAGTTCACACCGATCGCATTTGGCTTCACTTCAAAGAGAGCCTGACTCCTCAGATCACCTGAACAGTTTTCTGTTCCTTGTGTTTTCCCATGTGCTGTTGATGCCTCCTTGCAGTTAGTTAAAAGAATATTTCCTTTCTTATGACTTTCACGCCTTGTAGGTATGAGGCATATTCTGCGAGAAGTACCTTGCAGGACTCAAGTGCCCTCTACACAAAAATAATCATTTCTGGTTTAAGTTTTCTTTCAAAAGCAGGCTAATGCCTTGCTCAACTATCTTTGAATCAGTTGGATTTCTTCTACCAAGTTCCAGGCTAGAGTCATCTTAACTGCAATGGTGTGTATATATGTAAAGTTTGTCCATAGTTTGCACAGAACACCTGTAGATTAATCCAACTAAATAAAGATTGTTTTCACAGATAATTAAAGACTCATAAACATGAGGAAAATCTCCTTAAAGCACGACTAAGAGGTTACAAGTAAAATATTTCTTCTTATTATTTTATTTTCTGCTATTTGATGCCATGGTTCCCACACTGCTTGATTGTTGGCCTCAACTATACACCTCTCTATATAGTATCTCTTAAAACTATTATTTAGTAAGACTGGTTACCTCTGTTCACACTATGCACAGCTGTTCTTATGGCTGAGTAGAACTACTTTACAGGGAATCCTCAATTATCCAAACATCTTCAACTGCTACTGAAAGAAGGCATTGCAGTCAGAGGCAGTAAGGGAGAGGCCTGTCCTTAGATCAACTCTGAGACAGGAACGCCTCGGTCATGTCATGTACTCCTGAGCGTGGTGAGACCAGGCTGACAGTCTGGGCCTGACAGCTCTGTGACATCCCTTCTGTTCACTTGCTAATAGTCTAGAAAAGCTTTTTATGGTAGCTGGCAGAAGCAATAACAGTAACTTGAGATACATTCGTGCTACACTTGCTTTGCTAGTGTTTGGATAATGGTGTACTTTCATAAATTTTCAAGGTAGAACCCCTCACCAGGGAGTAGTCAGATGAGACCGGGACAGTTCTCTTTAAGGGTTCAAAGACCTACCTGGTAATTTTGCTAAGGAGTAACTGTGACTCACCACTCTGCAAATTGGTGGGTCAATCCAAGGTACAGCATGAAGGGACTACTAGACAGTTATGGCTCCAAAATAGTGATTATGCACTGAATAAGCAGTACAATGAGTGACAGACTGGAGGGTAGCATTAAACAGGGCAGGTGCAGCCATAAGCTAGATGAGGTAAGGAACATACACTCGGTTGTATCGTGTGCTGCAGATATTGCACGGGGCTAACGCTGGGGAAGGGGAGCAGGAAGGGACTATGGTGCATTAGCCCCTTCAGAAAAATCTGATCCCAGCCTCCAAAAGCATGCTTTTCATAAATCAGCCAACAGCTCCTTAATGTACAGCTTCACCATCAACACCGCAACATAGGCAGCAACGCAAACGATCAGGGATGGCTCCGAAGTGCTACGCCGGCAGAAGTAGCAAAGTAAATTACAACACTGTCCTCAGTGCCATTACAGAAAAAGAACAGCTGGAGACAAGATTTTGAAATAGTAATTGCTTACAAATAAAGTGAACACCCTACTGTAATCCAGATAACAAAGCATATTTAATGTATGTGTAACTGTGGTGCCTGATAGCATGAGAGCCCATTAAGAGACCAAAGTTTGCCAAAAATACACTTCCAGTGAACAAAAAACAAAACATAACTACAACAGAAACCACACGAAGCCACGCAGGCCATGGAGAAGGGCTAAAAAAAAATAATTCCTGTGCACAAGGCCACAAACCACACAGAGGGGCCTTCAGGACCACAAGTTCTACTGCTGGACACTCACATCTGCAGGACATGCAGCAGGGCCAAATCAGATAAACCACAGCTAGATCTGAGTAATGTGATACCATAGTGCTGTGCGGAGATGCAAGCTCGAGTTACAGCAGCACTGGGGACACTGCATCCCACCTATTTAAAGTTCTGCTTACTAGTTGTATTGCTTCCAGTTCCAGAACTACTTTTCTGAACACTATCTCCAGTATCTCTTCTGTGTGGTATAGTCAAGCTAAGAATGGCTTTTACACATCCTTATATTTCTGTTCCCCTCCTTCTGTAGTTCTGTGTTCTCCTTGTAAAGAAAGCAACATCAATTAAGTCATCCAGCAAATGTGAAATGGTTATGGTTACTTCTGAAAGGGACAGTAGAGCTATGAAGCTCCTACTTCCTATCACTACAATTAGTGATCTGAAGTCTAATGGAGCAGGATACAGCAAACTATGCAATAAAAGTTTTACAGAATATCCACACTAAGCACACATTAAGCTAGAAGCAGCTGTGGCCATATCAATTTCATGGTCCCCAAGATGACTTTTACATGTGCCTGACCAAACCTGCTTCATCCAACACCTTTCAAGCCTGATTGAATCAGATGGTCTCAGCGGTTCACACATGCAAGTTCAGCAGCTATGAGTACTCTCTTCAGTGGTATGCTCTTGCCCCTTAAGCTTCCTTTAGGTATCACACTCAAAAGCTGTAGAGCTTCACGAAGTTATCTGGGGATAGATGTCTGATGCAGCCAGACATCATCTCTATAGCAGCACCACCACTAAGGGCAGGATCGTGTTTTGCTTTTCATACTGGGCTGGCTGTTGGAGCTGGTAACCCAGAGCAGGAATCAGAAGCAGCCACTAGCGATGATGGCCCTGGCACAGACCTTCTTACCTATGCAACTCTGCTTTGGCAACTCCCATGGCAGACCCTGGTGCCTCTGTGTCTCAGCTTTCTCATCCATGTAACAGGGGGAGCACACAGCGTTTCTGTATCTCAGTGGACTACTACATTACCTATAGTTTGCTCACCACTACAAAATGACCAAACAGTATGCTTCCTCAGGTAAACACATCATGAGACAAGGTCTAGTCCCAACTTGAAGGATACATAAAAAATTAACATATTTGAGCCTCTTTTATCCCCATCAGCAAGCCACCCACCCTGTAATTTGCTTTGAAATAAGGGGAAAAGCACTAATGGTTTAGAATAATTCGCTGGCTGAAAAACCAACATCTAAGAGTATGCATTCTCTGCAGACGTGAACTTGCTCTGTCCCAGTGCTGGGGGAAGTACCAGTTCCACGGGTGCACAGCACTATCTTTTGAAAGCCTCACCGCAGCATGCACTACATGAACTTGCCTGCCTGAACTTAGATTTTAAACCAGAACAAATATATTACTGCGAAATGCACAAGACATGCCTGAGCAAGTTATTTCCAGCCTATTTTCCCGTGAACATCTAACAAAACTGAAGTTTACTTTAAATATACATTGACAATTTTCTCTTTCTTTTGAGGGCAATCAACATCCAAGTTCCTGTGCCCCAGGAGATACTGGCACAATCCACTCTGATTAGACTCAGGAGGGGGAGCAAACAGACAATTACTCTGATAACAATCTTATCTGAGGACAGAAATTAGATTAGCTGCCTAGCTGCAGTGATTCTGTCTCAGATACAGAGTTAGAAGGACTGACTAACGCAGCATGGGACAGAGAAGGAATTTCCCTATGGAGCACGTTGGCAAGTAAAGTGAGGTGCAGTTCTTCCCCTGCTGCTCCTTTTCAAGCAGGGAGAATTATCTGTTAGGGCCAAGTGTCCAACAGCACAGGTTCCTAGCTAGACATCTTCCTGACATCCAGCAACTCAGCAATTTCTTCCTTCTAGTTTTCTACTGTCACACAGAATCTTATAAGCAAAAAGCAGGGAGTAAGATTGGCTGGGATCATTCCCTGCTGATAGGGACCAGCTCCATCCCCTTGTCCTTCCTACTATTTCATTTTTGAAGTCTACTCTCAGAATTCTCAGATGGCAGAGCGCACATTAGCTTCCCATGAACCTAGTGAACAATGCTGTTGGAAAGTCCTCCTCAAACAGTTTTGATTTCACTTTTCTAACCTGATCCCATTCTTTCTAGTTATAACCTTTACAATAGACAAACTAACCCTTCTCCCCTGGGTGTTTACAGCCTTCACGTCTCTGGAATGATCTGCAGTATGATAGGGCAATATCAAGGGATATTAAAAGAATTTCTCTGAGATAAGGATCCCAGATAAATCTGTATTTAAATCTTACAAAGACAGGATAATTAATATAGCAATAGGACAGAAGCCAAACTGCTCAGGAGGTTGTTTACACCATAACTACACCAACAAGTTTACACACTGGGAGGCTGTAAGTATTCCCTGCAAGGGTCACAAGACACCAGACTTCTCAAGGGGCCAACTTTGTTGCTGGTAAATCTGGATGCTGTAGTCTCTGTTCTGCAGTTGGGGGAATCTGTGTGTGTACAGGGAGGAGTGGAAGGGATATTCAACAACTGAGCTAAAAATTTTGTATCTCCAATACAGCAGTCACATGAACTCTTTACACTGCACAGTTTCAGGAAGGGGACGAAGACCTACAAAACACAGTTTCACCAGTAATGCCACACTCAAAAAGAATAACAATTTCAACAGCCTGGGTAAATCAAGCTGATCGCAATTTAAAAACTGATTAAATAAAAGTTGCTAGCAAGAAGGCAGAGAGTTAAACTTTCTTCCTGCAGTATACGACAGCATCGTGCTTCAATATTTGCAGTTTTCTTTACACATCTATTTGAACTAAGATGAATATCCTTATAAAAATACATAAGTAAGCAGCACTAGAAGAGGGCCAACTGCTGTACTTCTACTTTGCTGATCTGAATTCACAGCATTGATTTGGTTATAATCCTTCATATAGGAAGTTTATTTTACAGACAGGGATTTCTGGAATTCTGCAGGATTAGTCAATCCACAGCATTCTCAGTACACAAATTTTAGCGTCAGAATTACACTGCCTGGATATTCAATGCTTAGCGCAAATATTTGGGCTGATGAAGGTTAAACAGATTAGTCAAGATGAAGCCAGTGTTCTCTGCTTATTTACTCAGAAGCTTAAATGTTGCTCTTCTTCATTTAAGAAGCCTAGTTTAAAAGAAAAACCCATAAAAGCAACAAACAAAACATACTTACCCAACCTGAAGTGAGCCAGCACCAAGATTTCTATCATCTTCAGCCTGGGAACGCATGTGACAAAGCCACACACTGAATCACAAATCTCACACTCCTTGGTCTCCTTATGGGAAATGTGCAGAGGAAACAACAGCTTCAGCACAAGCTTGCTGCACCAGGGAAATGGGATAAACAACCCCCCTCCCGGTTCTATTCAAAAGCAAGAGGGAAATAATTGGTGTGAAAACCATTTGCAGTTCAGTTACACTTTTGAGATGTGAATAGGCAGTTATGCACAATGCCATCTGAGACCTGATCATGTCCCCAAGTCCTACTGTGGAGAGGATTTCCAAACACTCTCAGCAATGCCACACATCAGCTTCCATCAAAATCAGCAATTAATTCCTACCCATTATAGGCAGACTGGTCTTAAACTAGGCCCAGTTCCTGACCCCACCTGCTGTATCCCCCAAGCCTGCAGAGCCATTTTTCTGTGGTGTATCAAGAGCCCAATCCGAAGCCCCCTCGCTGCTGATGGGCTTTGAATCAGTGAGTGAAGTAACGGTAGTAAAGCCGTAGAGTCAGAAAGCAAAACTGTTTGATTTCACTGATTCATACATGTAGATTAAGATTGAAAGCAAAAGGACAAGCTAGCTAATAAAAAGAAAAGACTATATGTCAGCAGGTACAAAGCTAGTGCAAGCTATGAGTTTGAGGAGGAGCAGGCAGCCATTTGGAGTTCACATTTCAGTCCATTTGTTCAGTTTCAATTTCTGAATCAATGTTATTTAAAGACATGGATATTAAAACGTTTTCTGTTAAAGCATGAGGAAAATAAAACTTGTGTTTCAACTAAATGCCTCTGCAGAAAACTATTCCCACTTGCTGGCTTGCCATCCTTTACTACTGTGCACCATCCCTCCCTGCTGAGGTTGTATCTTGTTTACTGCATTCCCAAGAAAATTTGTGTACAAATTTCAGACACTTTGGAAGAGGAAGAAGTGCCTTCTCTCAGAATGTTACTCTGAACAGATGTAACATTCCTAAGAAGCTCTCAGCTGATTGCCTTTGAAGTCTGAAGAAAAAGCAGGGGGGAAGGCTCGACCTTGAAAGCTAGATTTCTTCCCTTAGAAGGAGTCTCCAGGGACTCTTGAAAGAAATAAAAAGCAAATTCTCCAGACCCTTATCTCTGGCTATTTTTGAGAGGCTTTTGTTTTGTTCCTTTGCTCTTGTCACGTTTCGTATGAAAGGACTTTCACAGACACAGCACACGTGCAAGCGGACCATTCACCATGCTGGATTTGTGCCCCCTGTGACAGGCTAGGCAGCTTCAGTCCCAGACCTGTCCAGGAAAAGCGCAGTATAGCTGCAGAACCAAGAGTGACGAGAAAGACTTTCTGACCGGCAGCTTGCAAGGAGAGGTTTTGTGAACATAAAGCATCGACCCAGAGTGAATTCCCACCCACAAGCGCTCCTGCAGCAAATCCCCCCTGTGATGGGCTGGGGTCTGGACAGCACTCACACACCATGCAGACTTGCACACCCACACCGCTGTGGCCTCTCCCACGCTGCCGCCTTTGGTTGTCAATACCGTTATTTCAGCAGACACAGCTTACACTTACCACAAAATGGCCAGTGGTGACTAAGTTAACTTCAAGATTCCAAAAAGGGGCTGCTTTATCCTGTTTTACTTCCCTCTGCCTGCTGCCATGTCCTCAGCATTCCTCTCCTCCCAAGCTCAGCTCCTCCTCTGTCAGTCTGCCCTGTTAACCTTCTCCACATCCCACCCACCCAAATTTGCACATTATTAAACATCCAGAGTCTTTTGTTCAAGGTCCTTAAACAAAGGCATAGTTCCTGCCTTTCCTGGCAAGAGGTGCCTTATACCCAGCAGTCACTTAGGGCAGCTCTAATAGACTTGTTTCTCCCAAACACAAAGACAGGGCATGCCAGACAGGCGAATTCAAGGACACATCCTTTCCTGAATTCCACAGAGCAAGATAAGTCTGTGAGCCTTGCACTTACTTTATCTTAACTAGTAGGCTTCTCCCGTTCTCCCACCCAGCAAAAAACCTAATTATTTACCACTGAGGCACAGAATAGGTTAAAGTTTCCTCTGCCTTGCCTCAGCTCCCTTTGCAGATTAAGGGAAAACAATGAAGTCTCCGGACTTCGTGATATTACTAATGCTTCCTGTGGGGATAGCAGCGCTGGCTGCAAAGAGGATTATGATTACAGTTTAAAAGGAGCGTGCACCGTACTGCCACAAGAGGCACAGGCTTATCAGAAAAGAAACCAAGCTGCCCCCAAACTATGCACGTGGGACTCCTGCCTGCCTTCAGTTCTGGCTGATGCTCTGCCTCAGATCACACACCCGCTTATCAGGAGTGATAAAGCAGCAGCTGAGCTTGCAGGGGGCATGGGCGGGGGATGAGTAACGCTCTGCAAGCAGCTTGCATACATTCACCATCAGAACACACAGCAATGTTTACAGATCATCCCACCACATCCATCTGCATCAAAACACGGAGCTGGCCAGCGCACAGCAGTGCACAGGGGCCGTGAGTGCATTCCTGGTCGCAATTGAGAAATCTTGAAAAAGTGTTGGTGGAGCTGTTCTAGCTGTGGTGACATTGGCCAGCCTTCCACAGCCGAGACTGCAAATGCTTTGAAAAGCACAGCATCCTCAGTTAGATCCACTCTGAGCAGAGTTAGCTTTGAGGTACAACTTCAAGTACTGGCAAAAAGCCTCTGTCAGCCCTCTTGGTCTCACTGCTGAGCACAGAGCTGACTCAGTGGAAGAAGAAATAAGAAATTGTCACCGAGCATTCATAAAGCACATTTTCCATCACTCTGGCCTCTCTAAAGTACTATCAGCAATATAGCAGTTTACTCACACCCATACATCTCTACCAGTTATTACAAAAGAGACAGAGCACAATTTATTTTTTGTAACACCAAGGCTTTGGCCAAAACAGACATCAAAAATTCCTCAGCTTCAGGGAGTGCTCAACCGAAGTGACAGGCTGTACCTCCTGGCTCATGCCCAGGTCAGCATGCCATTTCTTTCCCCCAGCAAGCATGAGACCCTGAGTCTTCCTGAAGTCTTACATTTCAGGTAGACACATCCTGCTGATGTACAAGATGGTTTTATTGGTGTCACTATTAGTTTGGTTTTTTTCTTTGTTTCGTTGTGGTTTATTTATTTATTTATTTATTTATTATTCTTTGTCGGGTTTTGTGTTGTTTGTTTGTTTTGTTTTTTAAAACACTATCACCGTGCTTGTTCTTCTCCGAGTTACTTGTAAAACTGATGCAAGCTCTAGTCACACAGATATTCCCCCTCACCACTCCTTCTACTTAGAGGGGTTTAATAGCTCCCTACCTACTTGCTAGAGGCTAGAACAGCAAGCAATAGCATTAATGCTCGCTCTCCTGGATTTTTACAGACTTAGGAATCACTGAGCTTCACTCCTCCCAGGCCTCACCCAGCACGGCACCATCTCATTACACAGTGTTGTTCTAAGCGGTCTTCGCCACCTCCCGCCACACACCAGAAAAGCCACAAAACAAACCCTCCAACCAGTCATAATACTGAACAAAGCAACAGTTTTAAGATGCTCACAAGGCACTTCCATGAATTGTTGCATGCCTTAAACCAAGCTGTTTGGCTCCTGCAGAGAGCTAAGGCCTCAGAGTCAGTGAAAGCTGGATCCTTTTCACTAACGAAACAAACCTTCTTATGCTGATGCAGTTCATGTGTCTCTCTACTAACCTTTGCTGCTGGGTGCCAGACGCGCCTGGGTTCCCTCTCTATCCACTTTTCATTAGCATTAATCTCTGTAGAAGAAAAGAAGAAATGGAGCTGAAAGGCCAAAGATTGGCCTGGCTTTTGTTTTTTTAAAAACAGAACACAAACTAAAACACAAACTTTCTCATTAACCTGCCTTCAACAAACTTGTGCTTTAGGGGACTTGTGAGCCCATGCAGAGATCTGAATTCCAATTGACCTAATGTTTTTGACACTCTTATTCTCAGAGAACAATGGAGACAGAGTCAGTTGCAATAATAAATTAAATAAAGTCACTGTCTTTCAAATCTTAATCAAGTCATCAGGTGGGTCCTGAGTCTTAGAAAGGCAAAAGTTCAGTGCGTTTCTGATTTTCACATCCTGAGAGGCATGTGACATGAAGTATTCAAGGAAACACCATACCTCAGAAAAAATGTCCTGCTTGATGGTAACTGTTTTTAAGATTATCTGAGAGGATTAATAGGATTATTTGATAACAGATTCTGTACAAGGCGACAGTGAGAAGAAAGGCAACCTTAGCAAGGAGGACCAACACAAAAGCAGCATAAGAACTATCAAAAGAAATCCATCAAGGTGAGAGCTGAATAAGTAGGCTTAAGAAAGAACAAACTGATGGAGTGGTTTCAGATCATGATAAAGGCACTTCATCATCACCTCTGTAGACAAGTCATTTTATTTTTTGCAACATGGATATTGAACTGTATCAGCAGCATCGGGACAAGCTTTCCACTCAAATCTAGTCAATATGTTTCTGCTCCTTCCAGGCTCAGTGGCTCAGACTGAGCGACTTTGACTGACAGTGGCATGTATCATCATACTATAGAGACCTTTGATACCCTCTGCAAAGGAGACCCATCCACAGGAGAATGCAGGGCTAAGCCTGCATAAACTCTATCTTAATCAAGATTTAATTGAAGATACAAGTTATTTAGATAACTGAATGTCTGACTTTCAGTTTTCACATAAAATTGCATTGCAGCCACAGTAAACAGGAGAAATAAGAACAATTAATCTCAAAATATGCTGTCTTCCAACATGGACCTTAATGTCAAATGCAGTGATTCATTTTATGACCTGCACAGGGTCACCAATGCATTTCTCACAGGTCACCTCCACAACAGCAACAATTGAACCAGGCTAAACTGAATGGACCACATCACACTGAGGAGCTCCACACTTCCGTGCCCTCGAGCCTCCTTATCCAAAGGACATTTAGCACTCTAAACACTGTGAACTGGGAAGTGCTTGCTGCCCTACTGGGGCACGTCTCACTCTGACTATACAAGGACTTTGATATATCAGCTTTCAAAATGCAATTTATACTTTCCTAAAATCAATCAGAATCCCTAAGCTCTTACAAAAGGAAATGAAAAATATTACTGTCAAACGCCCATCAAATCTAGAAGCCTAGGTGACTGTCATATATTAAAGAAATTAAAAGGCTGCATTTGAGATAGGGATGGGAAGAGCATATACTATCTTGAAAGGCTCTGATTAAAGCTCTCTTAGTATCAAAATTCAATTTCTTTCAGATTTTGCAAACAACAACGGCCTTGAGCTGAATGCTGCCAGCCTGCCTGCAGCCTTTGAAGAGATTAGGTTATTACCAGCCAACAACGAGAATCTTAAATCCAGTATTAATCCTAATTCCCATTTAACCACATCTTCATTGTGCAGTGAAAGCTGGCTGTGCATGAACTTGCACATGCATCCTGCCATGTGCAATGATCTGTGTCACAAACAACAGATGTTAAACCTCATGTACATTTAAGAAATACATTCTGACTGCCGTTTCCAGAAAATCCCAGTAAAGGAGAAAGACTGGAGCTGGGGAAGAGAGTGGGCCAAGCTGGAATAATTCCTGAGAGATTATGGGAGTGGGACAATTTCTGGCCTAAAAGCTTTTAGCAGCCAGTATCAGGGGATTTCAGCCCTTGCTTGGAAGAAAACAGGATGCACAGTGAAATCACGAGGACACAGAAGCATCTGTGACCCTGACCCCACGATGCTGCAGCAGTGCTGCCACTGTCACATCACCAGTACAAAACAGCTCCAATCATAGCCACTGGGAGTGCAGAAAGCACTGCCCATCACCACGGACATGTTCACTCTACCAAGGTGAGCTTTTAGGGGCAAAAGATTCAACATTTCCTCCGAGCAAGCCCTCATTCTCCTCCTGCAGAGGTTCTGCAGCCAGCCTGGCCCACCTCACTGTCTGCAGCCACTGAGCCCCTGGGGATCAAGTCAGACCAAGGCGAGACCGTCCCACTGCCCACCACAGCAAAGGCACCTCCTGCAATTCTTGGTCTCCTCAAGTCACATTGACACAGGTTTGCAACAAAAACTAACTGCCTGCTCTTCCTGTGGTCAATGGTAGAGGAGCCAGAGTGCCATCCTATGTCCTTTCCAACATCATTTTGTGCCAATTCCCTTTCAAACTCCATTATGTCAGCAAAATTGGGCATGGCTCCAGGCTGCCAAGGTTTGCTGCATCATCCATGGACAAGATCACATCATTCAGTACCGCCTGGCATTCCTAGGCAAGGTACCGATCCTAGAGACAAAGGAACTGAAAATGAGGACAGACTGCTGCTCAATCTATCAAATGGGACAAGACAATTTCAATTCACTTAAAAAAATGTTCTAACAGATACCTGGGAAAAAACCCAAACAGTAACGTTTCCTGTGTTTAAAGAACAAGAATTCACTGCAGATGAAAGGAACTTTTCAGGAAACATATTTCCAACGTAACAAAAAAATGTGTTTAGCACCAGTGCCTGCTACAGGCAAGAGGACCTCCCTACTTCAAGAGAGTCAACATTTGCTGGAAAAGGCAAACTTTTTTTAAAGCAGGTACAATAATTTCTGAAATTCTCTATTTCCATCAACTCCAAACTCAGAAGCCTGACCTCCCCAAACCAAAAGTGTTAAGAGATTTAGGGACAGTATTCTCTAATTGGAGGTATAACTAGATCTTCCTTCTCTTTGTGACTAGCTATTACCTATTGCTTGGCCACTAGGACACTCAGGTGGAAGCCTCAACAAAGTTATGGTACACTGGAGTAACAGCAAGGTATACATCTACTGAGCTGTGGTAGCTCTCCGTGTGCATGATCATCTCCTGCAGCTGACGTGAGGTAACTTAATTTAGCAATGATAGAGTTCAGCTAAATTGCATTACCTTTCATTTGCCATGGGCTGAGAATACATGCATGGACAACAACCACGGCTCATCCAACAGCTGGTAATTTGATTGAGTGCCTGGTTTCTGGAATAGAAGACTGGTTCACATACCCTTTTTGCCTAACTTGAAGCCAATATTTCGATAAAGCACTTTCCCAGAAGGTGCCCTACCCATCATACTGGTGCACATCCTGGGGCAAGGTGTCTTAAGCCTTGGGAATCTGGAAATACAAAACTTCTTGGTGGAAATAATTAGCAACACAGTGATGATTGAAGTCTCTCAGAGCATAACAACTCCAATAGGCCAAACCCCTGTTTCTCTGATAGGGGAGCCCAGATATGTCCAGTCTGAGCAAATGGGGAACTTTCCCCGTTTACTATCACGGGCTGGATCTCCTACAACACTTCTCACCTCAGAAATATAGACTGGTACATGCAAACAAGGCCAACAGCTGTGGGATGGCAACTTGCAGGTTTTAGTCTATGGCTTCTGACAACCAGCATTTCAGCACCCTTTTTTTCCTCATTCAGTCAACAGAAAGGAGAACTGAGCTTTTAAATTATGTAGCAAATTTTAAAAAAATCAAAGGAAGAAGCAAGAGATTCCTATTCAATTCTGCCCAAGAGTTACTCTCCCAAGGCAACCCTAAATAAAATGAACACCCGCACTGCTTTCTGTCAAAAAGGGTGACCCACTCCCTTTCAATAAACACCCTTCACAGACATTGCCGGCATATCCCACCACTCCTTTGGCCAGCCCAGCAACATGCTTCACAGGCTCACCCAAAAGCCCAACTCTAAATGGCATGTTTCTTCAGAAACAGTAGAGGATTTTGTTTTGCATTTGTGTTTAGTATTTAATCCAAGGAGATTAACTGCATACTTAATCACAGAAGTGAGGCTGATATGTCATGTCATGTTCCTCTGTAAATCCTACTTTTCCCATTGCCAATACCTTCATCTTCTATTAATAGTGTGGAATAAGGTGTTCTGGTGGAAGAATGCAGCTCGGGCTCTCTTCTGTTCACACACAGAAAAATGCAAAGTAGTTACACAGTTTAAGATTTTTGTCTGCAAAACAACTATGGACACAATAAGAGACATCCATTTATGCATGCAATCTTAAATTTTCAAGATTAAGCAAAATATACTTTGCACAAGAAAACAAGTCACTCTAATTTTGAAAATGGTAACAAGATTTTTTTTTTTCCCAGCGATCACAAACATTTCAGGGGGAATAACTGCCTATTAAAATGTATTGTCTGCAACACCTAAAGCCATCCTCGAGAAATTTAAGAATTGGAGACAGAAGAGTCCACTGAAAACAGCCTTAAAGTAGATATGAGATTGACAAGAAGATTGTAACTGTCTATGCTGGAAAAAATACAAAGTGGGCTGGAGAGGGGGAATAATATCTCTTCTTTCTCCCAAAT
Source organism: Nesoenas mayeri (assembly GCF_963082525.1). Taxonomy (NCBI): domain Eukaryota; kingdom Metazoa; phylum Chordata; class Aves; order Columbiformes; family Columbidae; genus Nesoenas; species Nesoenas mayeri. The sequence goes on from NC_137548.1 coordinate 44,359,866, forward strand.
ATGTAAATACATACATGGTGTCTCAAAATAATAAATTTGCTAAAAGCCACAAAGGAAATCACAGTCAACATGCATACTAGATGTCATAAGTAACCCAATGCTTAGCACACTATGCACCAGCCATACCTTCATACCGTTTAGAACAATCCAAATCCAAACAGTTTTCCCTAAAGCTGATTTCCCCAGTGCCCTATCCAATCCATCTTAGGATGCCTCAAGCAAAGAAATACCTCATCATACTCATGCAGAATGGGAAACGAAAAGCCTATTCCACAGTCTCTTTTGTTACTACCCAGACCCTTTATCTTGCTTCATCTGGTATCCTCCTAGTTAAATGTAGGAGTAGTTACATTTATACAGTCCTAAAATTACATTAGGCCCTTTAAAGGCAACCACGAGGCTGATGGGGCCCTCTGGTGAAAACGTGTTTGACACTCCTGTCCTAGTACCAACCCCAAATAGCTCCCTGCAGCAATTCTTTTTATACTGCCTGAACCCAGGTGGTACATGTTGGCAACCATACTCTTCAGCTGCAACACGGAAAACACTGATGCTTTGAAGATATGAAATAAGCTGGCAGCTAATATTTATCAGTAAATATGCCTTAAAAAATAAAGAGCAAAACATTGAAAGTTCATTGAAACCTGAAAGCCACAACCTTAATGGCAAAGATAACCCTGCAGCTCAGTGATTCAGGCTCTCCTGGGGGCTGAAATTGCTTGGCTGGTCCCGATTAAAAAGAAGCACAGACAGACTCATTGCTCTAAGATATTTCAGAAACAGCTCAAGGAATTACGAAGTCTCAAGGGTTTAATAACACTCACAATTTCAGTTATTTATATCCCCAGTTATCCAAGTATTTACCTGGCTCCAAAACAGAATATTAACTCCATGGAGTTGAATGAGATATGCCTAACATGTCAAAAACCTTAGCCAAAAACCCAAAAGCCAGACTGGAACAGAAGTTTCTCACAGATGCAGATCACATTCCCAGAGGAGGATGCTTGCTTGTCTCCCATGCAGACTGAACCAGTCCAGCTGCTTTGGGCACATCAGCAGGGTAGCCCCAGCAGCACAGAGCTACTGCAAACACCATATCTGCACAGCATCCCAGAGAAGCCTTGCTGCCCAGGTCACAGCTGCTACATAGCAAACACACACAATGCTCCGAGTTGTGTGCCCACCTAGAGCCCACACCTTCCCTTGGTTAGGATGGTGAGGCAAGAGAGCCAGGAGAATCAGTCTCCTTGTTGAAAAACTAGCAAACGGAGGACATGCCTGCACTACAGTAAGAGACTTGTGTTCAACCTGCCGCAGGTAGGATGATCCACCCTCTCTCACAGCCCCTCAGGTAAGTACTTGACCAGCTGAGTTGCTCTGGTGGTGGCAGAACTCTTCGTATCCCAGCAGCCCACAGACCTCTTGCACAGCAGAGGCATCCATGACACTGCGGGCAGGGTGCATGTCCCAAAATCTGTGTGGGGAATCCCCGAGCCTCCAGCCCGCTCCCTGAGACACTAGTCCTGTGCTAGTCTGTCCTGTGGGATGCTGGTTTCAGGGAGCACCTGACCTACACCATACCTCCAGATTGCCCCAACTGAGCATACAGAATAGGTCTGTCCAAGTGATGGGTGCATCATTCTCCCTTATCACTCAGAGAAGTTGTGGCTAACGGATGAAAAGCTACTTCAAACTTAATTTCTGGCTAGGCTGTCCTTTTGCAGTTGAATGACATCATTCTCACCTCCCCTCCAACATATGTGGAAAGGGTTAAAACAGACAGCAGAACCATTAGCATTTTGATAGCTTTCCATACATGTATAGCAAAAAGTCTTTAAAATTCATTGCACTGAGATAATCCTTCAAGTCTAGCGTATCCTCAGCTTGAGGCAACCAACTGGTTTTCCTCTCCTTAATACCTTAATGGAAAGCTCCAAGGAGTTGCCAGGCTAGAAGTATCAAATATGCTCACGAAAAGCAGAGTCCTGAAGTTCAAGAGAAGCCATGTAAAGTGTCTGGTGTTTAATTAAGAAACAACTGTAGGGGCATCATCTTAGATACTGCAACCCCTCTAGAGATCCTGGCTTCTGTACGTTGCAGCTCACAACGCATGCACACACTGTTTTCCTTCCCAAACGCTCAGCACACACAGCCCCCACTAGTTTCAGCTGCCACGGGAGGTACTCAGTCTCTCTGAAGAACAAACAAATGAAAAACCTTGACCCTGATTCAAGACAAGCTCAGGGGACTTGAGCTCTCATCAAGATCAAGGCTGAGTTTTTTCCCACTATTACAATCTCAAGAACAAAGCTGTGATTCTGAACTGCACGACTGGCATGAATACTCAGCAGCTCCACACCTGTGCCTGGGAAGTGGTGTGGCAGAAGTATTTCCACACATACCCCCCGCAGCGTGTGCCTATTTAATAACTGCAAAGCAAATCACTTTCTCAAGGAAGCACCCAGGAGTGCCTCAGGGTGGAGAAAGTAGCCACCTCACTTCACGTCTTTGACTAGGATTGCTGCAGAGAAAACAGGTAAATGCTTCAGGACCACATACACTGTGAAATGGTAGGACTTAAGGAGTCATCAGCTTGTTAAGGACTATTAGGCCTGATTAGATCCTCTCTGCAAACACTTTTTTTGGAGAAAACAGTCAGAAAAAATAAACAGTCTGTTCAAAGGAGAATGCTTGCTATAAACCAGCGCATACTTCTAAGAAAATTCAACAGGTCAAAAGTTTGCGTTCAAAAGAAGCCAAGAGTAGCAGTGAGTGGATGTGGAAAAATGAGGTTCAGACCCCAGGGGCCGCAACCCGTATAGTCTCCCATGCTCTAATGCATACAGACCACAAAATATTGACTACTTTGGCTGAGTTTAAGAATTCCTCCCACCTTGATCCTTCCAAAACTTCAAAAGATCTTTGTTTCTCTATGAGAAACAAGCACTAACCCTCCCCTCACCACCCCCAAAACCAAAAAACCCACAATAAAACCCAACCAAAAAAGCTTCATCTACAGAGAAAAAGGTGTTCCATCCAAATTTAGTAAACGCACAACTAACACAGTCAAAAGAAAAGAAGACCTTAACAACATATCACTGAGCTATATGGGACATTTGGCTCCAATAGAACAGCAAAGAAAATCATTTATTTAGCTGGGAAAAATCTTTCTGTAATACAGGTAATATTCCCTCCCTATACTTTAAAGCTGAGATATCTTTTCTAGGAGCAAAATTCGGATAGGTGCCATGAAGGAAGAAAAGAGTGACTCTGTCTCTTCCTCTAAAGCAAGATTTCTTATTTTCTATTCTGTTACAAGTTCCCTGTGACACCCTGTGCAAGTCATTGAGATTTCACTTACATCAGTAGAGCAGGAAATGGTAAATAGGATTCTCTGCCTCAAAAAAGGTGCCACAAAATTTTAACTGTGAGTTGTTCAGATAGTGTGGACCACACAGAAACTCAATAAACAAGTGTTAGGTAACCACTGTGATGCAAAATGGAGAGGCTACATCTGCCAGAAAAATTCTGAGCAGACTCATTCTGGTGGGCTAGGACATGGATAGTGCAGATGCCTGCCCAATCTATTCACTCAAGCAAGCTGTACTGTTTCATTATCCACCAGTCAATCCCTGACTTATGTCTAGGAGTAGACACACAATAACAAATGCAACTAGCAATGTGAATCCTCTTTCAAATGCGTTCACAGTTATTGGAAGGTGAGAAAATTATCTTATCATCAGTTTCAACAACTGCATCTGGTTTACCACCTCCTTGCTAAACCATCACAAGGAAAAAAGCTCAGGAGCAGCAGAACAGGAAAAGGTAAGGAAGTGATAAATCCTGTCCATGCAGAATCACCTACAAAGCTGTAAGACAGACTCAGGCACTTTTACATTTAATCATATTCCATTTAAAAAATCAATGTTTGGGCCTACTCCATACTGTTGCACTTCATAAAGAACTGGAGATTACAGCTGAAGATTGCAGCTTCATGTTAAAGTACAGTCTACAAGTGTAAGGGAAACAGATCCAGCTTCTTTTGGGCCCCTTCAGCTTTAAATGGCCAGTCCCAGACTGCAACACTGAATGAATGAAGGAATGAAGCTCCAGCCACAGAAAGGATTTTGCAAGTCAGTGTCAGGGACCCGCTGGGGCACACAGCCCTGATCTGGGTTCTGGCAACACTCTCCTAGTGTGGTCAGTCCTTATTTCAACAGGACAAGTTTGCAGTGTTGCTCAACCAAACAAGTAACTTCTCAGCTTACTGGAACTTTTTTCACACTAACCTGATTTTTTCAATTCTCCATCTCTGATTCAGAAGAAGAAGAAAGATGTAAATCTTTGAACAATAGCTTGCTTTTTTCATTAATTCAAATATACTTAACAAATGTACAGAATATAGACATGAAATAGATGCAAAGTCTCACCATTCACTGATTAGAAGATGAAAACTGACTTTTGTGGGCAAAGAGTCTAGTCCTTAAAAAGCTTTCATATAATTCCCAAATGCCAGCTATCATTAACAGCACAGCCTAAGCTTCTGAAGAAAAACAACAGCTGACCTTCATCCTCCTCAGGCTCTTAGGACACTCTACAGATGTGAGGGAAACAGATCCACTACGCGGCTTCTTTCAGGCCACTTCAGCTTTAAATGACCAGTCCTAGACTGCAACACCAAAGCCCAGACACAGAAAGGATTTTACAAGTCAGTCTCAGGGACCAGCTGGGGCACACAGCAACCTTAGCAAGCAGCCTCTTAGAGAGGTTCCTTCAGTGACTGTAAGCAGAAGAAACAAGGTGCAGAAAGCTGCTGATATCTCAATAAAAGAAAGAAGACTCAGACTTGCTTAATGTAAGACATTTCTTAGATCCATTTTATGTGAAAAAGTATTGAGAGATTATTGTCATCTAATATTTGAAAAGAAGTATTGCCCGTTTATCACCAAAAGAACTCCACCATAAAAATGAAGGCTTTGGGCATTTTCATTTGTTCTTTCAAACACTGCATATCTGGGGTCTGCATCTCTGCCTGGGGGGCGCACACACTAGAGCTCATCTCACATCCAGGAGAGTTTCGACATCCCAGTTCCAGAGCTGCCTGTGTGTTGTGGATTCCTTTGTGCTGCAGCCCAAGGGAGCTGTATGGAGATCCTGGCAGCTGCCCCATGCTTCTGTGTGCTGTAAACACACCTTGTGCCTCCTACTTGAAGGAAAAGGAGGGGTAAAACCAAAAAGGCAAATTCAGACACCTCAACAAGATGAGCATAAGTATTCTTAAAGCAGGCTAGCAGAGACCATCTGAAGATGCACCTGGCTTCTTGGAAACCGGAAACTTACATTTCAACCTCAAATACACAGCAAGGTCCTGGAATGTTTTGCCTTTAAGAAGAGTTGTTTTGTCTTTACCTATGCAACGATGAAGGTTTGACCTCACAGCCTTCCCCACCACCTTTTTCAAAAGGAGAAGGAACAAAATATGAAGTTGTGCACCTCAGTTTTGTAATCCCACCTTTTAAAACAGAGGGAGCCCCTGGGAGCTCCCCTACCAGGCCAAGCACCACACAGCACAGCAGGATTCAGTGCCTGAGCTGCTCTGGAATAACCAGATCCAGGGTCTTGGGTGATGCAGAGAGCAACCACAGAGAACAAATGCCCTGGCTAAGTACACACCTAGCTTACCCAAGATCCCCTCCTGACTTTCTTCTTCTTATCGCCTCAATCTCCTAGGAGAATTAAGAAAGGATAAAGAGTGGATCACTGTCTTCTCCTCTCCATAAAACAGGGGGAGAGAAGAAATTGTAAGAAAGAGTCCCATTACAGAAACCATGTGTTACCCCTGCCTTTGCCGAGTCCACTGCAATCAAACCAGCAGGAGAGTGTTTCATCCTGTTCCAAGAACTCCTCTTTTGCCTTAAGCATTATTTTTCATAACCTGCCCAACAACAATGGCCCAGGCACAAACATATCAGCAGTGTCAGTTATATTTTCCTTGGCTGCTTAAGGTGCTTTTCTAATAATATCCCTCAGCAAAAGCAGGGGTTTAGGAGCTACCTAGCCTTGTATAGCCTTGACTCTGCCAAAATACACCAGCAGTGCTTCGGGGTCACCCTTCTCCTCTGACTGATTATTTTGCCAAGGTCTTCCAAGATTCTTCGCTCCACTCTGTGAAGAACCATCAAGCTTCAGAACCAGAGAGGAAAGACAGCAAGGCCACTGGGGGAAGACACCAGGACACCTGGATGGGAACTTTCTCATCTCACATTTTTTGAGGCTTAAAATATTTTTTAATTTCACATAGAGATGAAGGTTTAGAATCCACCTTGCAATCCTTCATGCAAAAACCCACATGCTCTGGAACATCAGTCCTGTGGTTAGGACATGCATTTCTGGCATGTAGGAAACCTGCTTTCAGGATCCTGTTTTGGATTTGTGACTGCATAGGTGAAAAACTCAAACCACTTGGCTCCTAACTGGCATCTCTGTTTTGACTAAGAAATTCTATCCCAAACACAAGAAAGTCACCCAAGGAGAACTGAGTGGAGACCAACCCCTTTCCCACAAAGCAGTCCTGTTTTCAATAAATCAGCATTTTCTGCAGGCAAATAGTTTCCTTGAAGAACTCTCAGCCAGTCCCAGCCTCAAGTAGTAACTAGTGTGGTTTCTGCTGAAGACATAAGCCTGGAAGCAGCCCACCCAACAGAGGTTCTGCTCAGGAACAGCTCACCTTCCCTAATCAGAGGCAAGCCAACACAGCGTAGAAGAAACAAATAAGGTTTCCTGAAGCTTGCCCTGACACCTCAGGATTCTCTCTTCTCTCTGTTGTTAAACAGAGGAAAGGAGGTGTGGTGGGAAAACCTCACACACTCCATTCCTGTTTACTTTATTCGTTCCTTAGTCTGTGTGATCTGAGACAGTAAAAATGCTGCCGATGTCCAAGAGAGCGTGTGTGTGTGTGTACATATGTGTGTGGCCAGGCTTTGGAGCCTAGCCTGTACATTATGTGGACAACATTACACACTGGGGCAGACAGCATCTTTTTCTTCTGTTCCTCTAAGGAGGAGTAAAGCTGTCTGCAGAGGCAATTAAAAGTAAGCATACATTAATATCACAGATGCATCTTAGTTTGTCTTGCTGCTTTGAGACACATCCTATAAACTGGCTTGAAAGCATCTCCAAGAGTAGAGCTTTCTTAAACTATGTTCTCCAGAAGGAACTTTCCCCTTTGAAACACAAGATTTTATGTGCAATGCAGGATTATCCTATATAGGTCACTGAGACTCCGTGGAATCCTGTGTAACAAGGGCTATTTAGATAAACAGCTCTATTCCTACACTAAATTTTCTGGCTTCTCTTCCTTTATTGTTAAGAATATTTCAACTGAAACAACATCTTTGTGCCTTTGAGGATCTCTGCTCTCGCTGCCACTTCCCCACCTGGAGCTATAATCCTACGCTTGTCACAAACCCAGCCACGGCTGCAGAAGTGATTACAGCTACAATCTGCAGATTATAGCAACTTTTAATAGGGGATAACCAGCAGGAAAAGGTGAGTTTAAGCAGCAAAGAACCTCCTGGTTCAAAGAGCCCTATTATTAATATTTATTATTTTTAAGCATTCATTGAGTGCTGTAGAAGATAAAAGAATGAACTGAAAGCAAGAACCAAGGAACCAAGTTTATATAAGATGAGAAAATGGAAGAACATAAAGAATCAGTATAGTGCCTGAGAAGAAAAACACACCTTTTATCAACAAGATGTTCCTAATAGTAAGAAGTATGAAGAGAATTACAGAATTCTTCAGTGTCTAATCAGAACTGTTCCCCATAGGGGACCTTCTGAGCATTATTACAAGGCATTGGCATATCTTTAAAGAATTGAGCTTTGATCATAAAAAGCAAGTATGTGGAGGGGGGATTGGAAAAACAACAAAAGGAAATACAACTGCACTACCCTGTGGTATGAGGGCAAAATCCAGCCCTGAACAGACGTTTGACAAAGCTCCAAGTAAATCCATCTAGACCCTGTGTAAAAAAATAGACTGAGGTGTAATTCTCACTCAGGTCCTCCATCATAGGCAATTTCCTCTTCTTTCTCACAAACCCTTTGCCCCCGTTGCCCCAAAGGGGCCCCCAGTCAGTACTTCTCTTCCCTAACAAAGACGTAAGCTTGCGGGTTACACCATTTTAAACTTTCACACTTTCAGACAACAACCCAAGACATTTCACAGTTTCAATGCACTTTACTGAGATGAGCTAACAAGAACGTTCATCATACCCACATGCTGAGGGTACTGTCTTCATTTTCACAGCTGGTGAAACAGATGCTCAGGAAAGGAAAGCAACGCAACGTGCCCAGAGCCAGAGGTTCTACAGAAGGCTGATGTTAGTGATGCCGGCGTTTGCTCCTCTCAGTTCTGAGCAGTAAAATCAGTGATAGGACTTGGGAGTGAGAGTCCAACCCCGCCTCCCAGTGCCCTCTGCTCCCCAAGGCTAGTGCAGAGCTTCAAAGCTGTTCCCAAAGAGCATCATGTTACAGAAATACTACAAGAAATCCAGTACCATCTGAAACTCGGAACTATCTGCAGCAGCATTAACAGAGAAAATTAATGTTTTAAAACTAAACTCTGATTCTTCTCCTGCCAAGCCCTTCCCACTGCAGTATCAGAATTTGAACACACAAAATGCAAAGCATAAAAACTTCTGCTCTTTCCAGCACAGCGAGGAGGGAAAAAAAAAAAAGGTGCAAAACAGAACAAAAAACCCTCTTAATCCAGCCAGTCTCTTGGAAGCCCTTTTCTTTCTTAATCTCATCAGAATGTTGAGACTGTTGTTCCTGACTGATGTTTTCCTTAACATTTAAAAGAAGAGAATCAGTTTTTAATTGGCAAAGCATCACTGTAAGATGAAATCCTTTTTAGTTTGGAAGGTCTTTTTTCAAGACTTCAAACCTGTAGTCCTTCATCAGATCAGCAAGGTATTACATTGTCAGTTCTCAGGCTGTCAAAGTGAAATATAGGTCAAAGAGATCTCTTGGTGCCTCCAGCCTTATGCCTCAAGCATTTCCAGAACTAGTTCTCAGCTTTTCCTGTATCTTGTTCTGCAAAACAGCTTGGTGCATCTCTGGAACATCCCTGTTACATGTCTGTGCTTCAGCCATGTCCTGTTCAGAAGCAAAAGCTTTATTGATCAACCCAAAATAAGCACCTCATTCTAAGCAGTTCCGAGAAACCCCTCTGACATTAACAGGAACAAAGGACAGTCATCAGTTCGAAAATACATCAAAGTCCACACCTCTTAAGAACATTTTGAGACATTCAGTCCCTTACTGTCTTATTCTTAATTATTTCACATACGTGTCCATTGTGGACCCACCACATATTAGCACTATTAAGCCCCACCAGTTACTACCAGCAAGACTGACATCAAAAAGCATTCAGTTTTCAAATGATTACAGAAATAAATACATTGACAAACAGTGACAGTGACTCACATTCCAAAATCCACTGAATTTCTGTACCAACATCTCATTTACCCTGGCAGCAGGTTTTAATAAATTAATCTGAAAGGTACCCACAGGTCGCAGCGACTTCTACGAGAAATGGGTTCTCAGTGGGTCTGAGAAACCAGCCCAGTCAGGCATAAGCTCTCTCTGTACAAGAAAAGCTGGTTCTCTTTGCTGCCCAAGAAAATGAGATGTGCCATAAAGTGACCCAAGAACAAACCCTGTCATTGCTCTCCCAGCATAGCACGTTCCAGCTCAGTGCTCTGTGAGGTCCATGTCTCAAGAACAAGCAAACTGCCAGTCAGGTCATTTAGTCCTTTTTTCCTGAAGTGTAGACGCCATCATTTAGCGCAATCTTTATCACTCTAAAACTCCCTCCTCATAGACTGTCATACACCAAGCTTTTCATAAGGAGTAAATATAGTAACTGTTTCCACAATAACGTTAAAAATACCCCAACAGATGAAATTCAACAGATGAAACAGGGCCATAAATACGTATGTCTAGCAGCATGACCAAAATCACCCTTCTTCAAACTGGGCATTGGGTCATGAAAAAAGCTGCTGCTAGCATTGCAATTTCAGTGCTGAGCCTTCTGAGCAGCTGAGCTGCAGAAACAGTCAGTGCTGTAATCACACACAATATATACAACTGGAGCTGCAGCCAAGGCCTCTAAGCTCCTGAGCCCCTGCCAGGCTGTGCCACTGACCCACCGTCAACAAATCACCATATGGTCCCACACCCCATTTTGCTCATCTGTCATCTTGGCTTTCCAGACATCTGGGATGGCATAAACTGTATTTAAACCTGTTTATGACTCAAGTGAAAAGTTTGAAAGAATATAAGAGCTATTATTATCTCTGCTATACCACACGACTTTTCACATTAGCAGTTCGGCTCAGTTCCACTTCCCCAGGATCAACAACCGCTCTAAGACTTTGCCCTGACACATCAAAGAAATCAGGGGTAAAGAGGATACTTGTTACACTGCTTTCTGAAGACAAACTAGAACAAACTCCTGATCATACTAGGAACCACACAGAAAGTCACTCTCTAACATGACCATACTCCAGCTAAATGAGAGAGACAGAAGGGCAGGAACAGTGATGAACTAACAAAACATAATCAACAGCTAAGCTGAGCAAACTCAGACCTAAGTCCTAATTCACTAAATCATGCAGCTCCTTTAATAATCACAGAACCAAGTAATATCAAGCACATGGACAAGATTCATTTTCAGCACTGTTTATCTCATCAAAAGCATCCTGTGTTTCTTTCTGAAGTGATACACTGGTCTAAAAAATCTGAACTCCATTTAGGTTTCATAATCAATTCTTCTACAGTGACCTTTCAATTTATTTCTCAAGTAGCTGGAAACTTTCATTTTAGGATATGTTTATTTAGTAAATATATAGCAAAGGGAACATCCTGGTGGCCAAAAACGTCCCAGAGGACAAGATGCCCCAAAGACTTACCCATCATTGGAATCCTTGTTGGAGGGACAACACAGACATGAGGGATCCTGTGCAGAAAAAAGACCTGTACTATAAACCTGTGACAATCAAAACCCCACTTCCACCATCTCTGAGCACAATGAGAAGATACTGGGTTTGGTTTTCTTTTAACTGAATTTGATGAGAGCAAAATTACACCACAGGAATACTCTCATTGTCATGTAATACCTACTGCATAGTGTAAGCTTAGTCTCAGTCCACCAAATATGATGCATCCACATTAGACATGTGGTCATCTGAAGCTCCCTGTATCATGACACCTGCAGAGGCAATTCAGACCCAAAAAATCACACATATGCAACTCACCAGGACACAGCCTCTCTGCCTCTACCTCTGAGCAAGACCAGTAAAGGACAGCACCTCAGTACGCTCCACTGTCCTGGAAAAGCACATCCTGCTTCTTATCAGCTTTGGGAAAATGGAAATCCTTCAAGCCCATTCCAAGAGAATAGAAGGTGGCAGAGGTGCAGAAGCAAATTCCATTTGAGGTCAATTTGTAAGAATAAAACATCTTTATTGATTGTTTATTTAAATCTTGTCTGTGCAAAAATAAATAAAAATGTGTTAACAAACTGATTTAGCAGCAGGTGTTGCTAACAAAAATATGATCAATGCATTGCCTTCCCATGGCCACTCTCAGTCTCAGATAATTTATACTAAATTAGCCCATGACAGATCTTTACCAATGTAAAAATGCTAAACAGTAAACCAGCTGCTAAATGTTCCAAGGCAAGAGGTCAGAGGGGGAGGGAAAAAAAAAAAGCGGGGTGGGGGGGAAGTCCCACTGACTATTTTGTAGGCACTGAATTCACACGAATTCTCTAGAACTAAGGGACAGGATAAGTCATTCACCATTTCAGAAACTCCAGGCTTCAAAGAGCAGTGAAAAGAAAGTAAGAGATGTTGCTGTATGGAAAAGAACAGACCTGGAAGGAATGCTGAACTGTGCAGTCACAAGCAACGGTGGGACTAAAGGCAACTCTGCTGTCATATCAGTTACAAATGAGATATCAGCAACCAACAGAAAGCAAAGCTCTGGACATCTGGACAATATCCTCATATCAAATACAATTAAAGTCCAGCAATCTTTCCAGTACTGAGAAGTGGTCGGGAGGGAATGGACAACACAAAATATTTAAGGAAGGTTTAGAAGGAATAAGCATCGTGAGAAAGAATGTAATTTTCTTGACTGATTTTTCCTTTTCTTCCTTTATTTGCTACTTTGAATTATCATTAGCAATCATTTCCAAGAAAAAAAAAAAAAACCAAACAAAAGAACCCCTAAGAAATAGCTTAAAAGGGAATGAGCAATTTCAGATCCCAAACAGCTCATTCCTATGCATCCTGGGGGAGAAACCCACAGGCTTTGCCCTCTCATGTAAATACTTTACTTGGTTTTGAGTCACTATTTTTAAACGACAACCAAAGACCACCACTTCCCAAAGTAAGTTAGTTTTCAGCCCTCACTTTACTATTTGCATTTTTTTTTCCTCAGAAACCAAAAAGAACAACAGATACAAAATAATAAAATAATTCCCTCCCATCTCATTGATACGTCACTTTAAGTTAAAAGCAGACAAACAAAAAAATCATACCAACATTAGTCAAAAACCCTTGAAAAAGCAAAAGTAGGTTTTATCTTGCAATGGTATCCCCCAAAAGTACAGCTTCAGCAGCCTCACAGGATGAGCAAGGAGTATAGATATTCATTTGGTTTAATTATAGCTCCCAAACAGACCCTGGACCTACCACCACCTCATGCAATGACTCATCTTCAAGATGTCAAGAACTACGTACTACATCACAAAACTCTTCAGATACAACCTGGACCACCATCTGCTTATTTATATACCTTAAGCCTCAGTTTTGTAGCATCTGAACTTCTCTTTTTAAGTCCTTCCTCATCTAAGACCCAAGGCCCCATAAATCCAGTGGCTTCTGTTCCCGGAGCAGTTGTGTCTGTTTTCCTGCGGCCTGGTGAGAACAGACAGGGCTCAAGATAATTAAATAAAAACACAGGAACTGCATTATTTATTTTAAAGGAAAACGTGTCTTTTAGGAAGAAAATCCTTTATTTGGGCAAATCTGTAAGCTGTTTATCAGCTTAAACTCATTATCTGCCCATATGGTCTTAGCACTGTGGTTTAAAAAAAAATGGGCACGCACTAGCTGATGAAATGTCATCTGCCCTTGTGCCAGAAACTAGTATTTTTGCATTGACGTCAAATTAGGATCCTTGCCACAAGCGAAGGGCTACCATAAGGATAGTCATAATATTTTAATCATGAAGGGATCTTACAGAAGGCAGCAAGGAAGGGAGGGGCAAAGCAAGGAACCCATTCACAAAAATACAAAGTCAATTAATTAACTTTTTGCCTCCTTTGCTCCATTTCTTTCTGTTTGGGAAGGTGGTGTGGGAAGAGAGTAACCTAACTTGAAAAGAAAAAAAAAAAAGGCAAGAGAATGAGACCCTAGAGCCAATAAACACACATCAAAGCGTGAGATGGCTCTGCTTCAACTGCCTACAGTATTCAACCTGGAATAGATTAAAGCAAGATAAAAGGTGCCAGGAGGGAAAATATTACCCCTACAGCAGTGCAGACCCTCTCTCTCACTTGCTCAGCCCGAATGCTGAGAGAACACCAAGATCCCAGCCAGTTCTGCCACCCTGAAAGCAGCGAACCCACGTGACAGACCTGTTTTTGCAGAAACCCAAATTTGTCCACCATCAGCTGCTGCGGGAGTCTCGCTCCACACAGTGAGGTGGTTTGAAGCCCTTCCCGCTCCCCTGTTGAGCCGCTGCAGCAGAGCAGGAGCTGGGTTTATTGATTCTGTGAGTCACAATTAGCCACGGGACGCAGGACCAAAGGTTTAGCACAGGACATTAAACCTGACTGTCTGAGCTGTCAACTTGGTTATTCCAAGAAGAGAGAAACAAATTGAAGTCACACTAACAGATGTTACTCATGTTTTATGAACTGGAATATTATTCCTGGTTACAGATATAGTTTCTGCCTTTTCAAACAGACCTGCAATGCTATGCATATGAAATTATTTGAATTAAACAACACACAGGCAACTTGGCAAAGGACTTACGGATAGCTCAGCATTTTCATACACACACAATGATTCCCGTTTCCCTTTCACTCAGCCCCACCCTGAGAAATAAAATACATGTTAAAGCAGCCAAAAATGAGATCACGTCAGGATAGAGTCGTTCTTTGCCATCAGCCAAGGCGAGGATGCAAACATTCAGACCACACTTATCTTTTGTGAAAAACACACTCTGCCCCTTCTTGATTTCCACTGTGGGGAAATGAAGTTGCTGGGATCTGTTCTAAGTTTTAAGCGAGCCTGGAAAACGAAGATGGGTGTTCTTCCCAGGATGTCTTATCCGTATAGCCCCGGGGGAATACAGGGATTTCCCCATACAAAGGAAACCTGAAATACTTACCTTGTGAGAGAAAGCCACCCCCAGGTTCATTTTGCTCCTCCGTCCCTGCGAGGCGAGCAGAGGGGCGGCCGGCGCTGCGCAGGCTCTGCTGAAGAGCCGCCCTGGCACCGCACAGCACGAAAGCCCTCTCGTGGAAACCGCCAGCATCGCCCACCCGAGCCCTTTGCCGCGGAACCGGCCCCGGCCCCAGCCCGGCGCGGGGGGTCGCGGCCCGCGCAGGCACCAGCCCCAGCACAGCAGCGCGGCCCGCGGCTCCACCGCGGCTGCGGGCGGGGGGTTCGCCCCTCCCCGGCCCTGTCCCGAAGAATAACAACTGCCCGGCCACCTGCACCTCTCAGGGGTTTGAACACACAGCAACCTGGAGGGCGAAGCGATCTGAGGAGAAAGGTCTGCTTTGCTGAAAGGATGGGACAGCCAGTAGACACTGATTTTGCTGGCAGTCCACAATATCCCAGAAAAGTTTAAGCTCTCTGCCTTTCCTTTTCTCATCCCTCTACACCTAAATTCATTGCAACTGTATTGCATGGCATTTTAGCTTATGCCAAGAGAAGCTGTACCTCAGCCACAACAAATACAGAAACATTAACTGCCTTCCATGGAGGGTCAGACATTTGAATAATTTTAACACACTGTACAAATATTTCAGTGAAAGCAGATGATAAAGAAGTGCATCTGTACTTTATGCTACACCGTCAGATTTGAAAGATTCTCCCTAAATTATGAAAAAGAGAAAGAACACACCTATTTCTTCCTCTAGTATCCCTGTCGCTTGCTCTCAGTTTGAATACTTTTGAGACAGAACCATTCCGCTCCTTACAAAAGCACTGAATACTAAAATAATCATTAAACACTTTGATACATCCTGTTGCATTAAGACAACTCTTTAATAACTCCATACACTTTTTACCCACTAGTAAAAATGCAGGACAAGCCTGTTCTCACAATTTGTGGACACGCAGCCAGGCACACTGCCACCTCCAGCACACTTCTATCCAAGGAGCTTTGGTAGCCACTGGCTATTCAGTAAAATACATGTCTAGAGTCTATTAATTGTGTTCAAATTTTCTCTTATTATAGACATACAAGCAGTAATCAGGCTGAGCTTACTAATTGCCGAGAGAAGTGCTAGAGGAAAACAAAAAATACAAGCAGCAAACAGACTTCATAGGAAACCACCCAAGTACAATGCATCTGAAAACGCTGCCTACTCACTCACGCCAACATTTAAACACAAAAGTTATGATAAAACTTTAAGTGCCCAGCTGTACAGTTTATAAAACCCCACACATCTCAGTGGGGTGGTACCTCCATAACATGTTGCTGCAACTATGAATCTCTATTTGAAAGTGGGGACTGAGTGAGGATGGTGGGATCACAATTTGCCCATCAGCAAAGTGTGAAAGAGAAAATTCCTACCGGACTGGAATGAAGTCAGAAACGTAACTCCCCCACCTTCCTCATC
Organism: Nesoenas mayeri; assembly: GCF_963082525.1. NCBI lineage: Eukaryota > Metazoa > Chordata > Aves > Columbiformes > Columbidae > Nesoenas > Nesoenas mayeri. The sequence continues at coordinate 44,375,799 of NC_137548.1, forward strand.
TAAACTTCAGGGGTGGCGGCACACCCCACAACGCTGCAAACGCGGGGCAGAGCGCCCCAGGCACAGCCTGCAGGCTGACAGCGGTTCCTCCGCTCGCCCTCGCAGTGCGAGAAGTCCCGGAGTGGGCAGAGGGGGTGGGCGGGGGGCAATAAAATACAGAAATATTGAGGGCAAGCTCTGAGACTCCTGACACGCTCCCGGTTACCGACCATGAGAGGCTTCCCGGGGCCCGACCCCGGAGAGGTGTTACCGGGGGGCGAGTTCAGCTGGCTCGGGCTGCCAAGGAGCCTCCCCGCCAGTTCTCTTGCCGGCGTTACTGTCGACGGGCGGGCATTTCGGCCCCGAGAAACTTGCACACCCAGCACCCGGGGAGCCACGGCGCTCCCGCACCCCCTCCCGCCCCAGGAAACCAGGCGGCAGCGGGGGAAAGGAAGCCCCCTCCCGTGGGTGCCCCCTCCCGTGGCTGCCCCCAGCCGGCATCCCCGCGTGTCCCAGGGCAGCGGGAGGGCGGCGTGCTGCCAAGCCGGAGCCGGCACCCCTGGCAGGGGACGGGACCCTCGTCAGGGCTCGCCGAGGAACGGCTGCAGAGCACAGGGGTCGCCGAGAAGGAGCCCCGGCCCTTTACCTGCCGGCAGCTGCAGCAGGCTCCCGCGGCGGCGGCTCCCCGGGACAGACCGAGCTGGCGGCGGGCGGCTCCCGGCGGCGCTGGGCTCCCACTGCCGTGCGCGCCCTGTGCCCGGCAGCCGCGGAGCCGCCAGCGCAGCCGACTCCACCTCCCGGCCGTGCCCCCTTCTCCGCCCCGGCCGGCCCGGCGCAGCCCCGCCCGCCCGCCCGCTCGGTCGCCTCGGCCCGGCCCCGGCGGCTGGGCGCGCCGCTGCCCCGCTCGCGTCTGCCCCATCCCTCGCCCGAAAACTTCCCGGGTGCTCTCAGCCGGAGGCGCCAAAGGCAGCCAGGGGACAGTCCATTGCACAGCGTGCCCGGCGGCTGCTCGGCCGTTCGGGGGTGCGGCAGGGGCAGCCCTGGAAGGGTGGCCCAGGGGGGCAGCCACCCTGGGACACTGCCCCGCCGGGCTCGCAGGAGGCACCGGAGGAAGGAGAGCTGCCCACCGCTCGACCCTAGCGTGGCCCTCATAGCACCTGATGGGCTTCTGATGCACCGGGGATGATCCTTGGGCTGTAAAAGAAAGAGACCAGGAAGGTGAGAGGTCACTTGTTGACCAGTATCTTAGTGAGAGGTGCCTAAATGTATTCGGAGGTCTGTTAGAGAAACTTGAAACAAAGAATGATACTGCGGGATTGGAAAGCCTTTCAAAATGCATACCAAACCAAATTAAGAGCCCACATTTGTGACAGAGGAAAAGCCAACTCTCCAAAGCCTGGTTTCCTAAGGAAATATGGCTTCTACAGTTGTGTCTTCTGTCTCTGCCAGTAACTTCTGAGCCAGTTAAAACAATTTCAATTAAGCTGGACAACAACAAATTTCAGAAAAATAGGTAACTGTAGAAGAGGTCATCTCTTTTACTGCTCTTGCACGTAGGATGACTGTATCCCAAGTCCAACAGCATCCAACAGACACCAGGGAATCCATAGGGGCGGTTCAATTCACCTGTCCCCTAGGGAAATCACACTTTGCTGGTCCTGATGCTAACAAAAGCATGTGCTGGGTTGGAGGGAAAGAAACTGAGGGAGGGAAAAGTGTGCAGAAGTAATGCTGTTACTCTCAGTAACAATCAATAGCTCAGGAGCAAGTGTGTTAGTAAACTGGACATTGCACTCACAGAGACAGCACTAAAGAATTTGCAATCCTGCCAGGGCCAGATCCTCTGGTGGTCCTATGCAGATGCGTCCTCGAGCTGATAAGAAGTCCTGTTTATTCATGTTCTACATGTTGGGGGGATGTGGATCCAGACCCTCAAAGCTTTTTAGAAGAACCAGAGACAACACAGATATCTAACAGTGCAGTGCAAAGGAAAAAAAGATGTGCCAGTGTCTCTGTATAAATATCTCTGCCAATGCCTCATATATCTGGTAATGAACAGTTACAAGGCTCCCCAGGTGCAGCTATTTGTTGACGTTGGCTTTCTTTTTTTCCTAATGTGATATAAAAATAGGGAGATGCACACAGAATTTAACAGTTATGGTCCCAAATCAATTTCTGTGTAATAGCAAAACTGGATTCACAACCAGCTCATATTTGTAACGTATCTTTTGTGACAGTCTATTGCTTATGACAGGCAATCATTTCAAGGTCTGATATTTCCTTGTAATGTTTGGGACCATGTTTTTCCATTTCTGTTTCACTATTCATTTATTTGTGTCACAGCATGATCCTACCTCTCCTTGGTCTTTGTGGCAGAGTAGGGGATTTCCATTTCTTTATTAGACACAGTTTGAGACGAGGTAATAGCCTTGTTCCTCGTTTGATTCCTTTGCAAAGGACTCAGAGTGCTATTTTCCAGAAGACTGGCTTGTCATACCCCTGGAGCAGCAGATCATGGTTCTCTCAGGCAGAGATTACATTTGTGCTCTGCAAACCTGTCAAACTGGGCTCTCTTGGTCCTCCCTCTGCACTCCCCCCATAACAATCTCATACATTTACCCCTGCACTGTCACAGGACCATTTCAGGACCCCACACATCAGGCAGTTTTGCTGTGTATCTGGTAAATAAACCACGAAAATGTGTGCATATCTGTCTAGCCACCTGACTCCTACCCCTGTTTCGTGGCCTAATGAGCAGCTCCCATGCAGAGGGTTTCTAGGAAACCAAGTGGTCTTAGTCTTGCCCGAAACATCACAGTTTTAAACAGCTACAGATTCTATAGACAAGATCCTTTCCTCATCAGGGACATGCTTGGCATTTTTCCAACAACTAACCCCTACCCCCCTCCAGTGACATCACTATTCTGATATTTTTGAAAAAAACACAGGGCAATGTATCCTAAGACTTGTATGTGTTTTCTGTTTTCCATCCTGATTCTATGAAAGTGTTTTGTAAATGAACAAAAGTCAACTATATGTGACCCCAGCTTTCAAATCTTCCACATGCTCGCATAGACACAATAGTGCTCTTACATGCTCAACTGTGCAATTTAAGGGGCCACTATTGAAAATGAGCTTCCCGAGTTTATGGTGCTTTCACTGTCGTGAAGGAACTGCTTTGTGAATCCCAGCCAGCACTGAACTGAGTTTTGCATTTAAAGCTGGGGTTTACATTCTTTGTTATATGTAAGGGATGTAGTATATCCTCTATAAACTTAAAGCATAACAGTAACCTTGGATAAAACCAATTTTACCATAGAATAAACTTGTGAGAGGGCTGTTTTACTTGTTTTCTGATGAATACATCACTGAAATGAAATCAGAACATGGAAGTAATTCCATGGTTTAGCCCAAAACACTAAAGCCACTTTCTCCTGTTTCAGAAGTGCCTAGAGCTCAAGCTCTCCCACCGTCTGAAGGGTCTGTCCCTTAAATATTACATCATACGCATCATAATCTGAATAGTCTCTCCGTTACATGTTTGACAGGCTTGAATTTTCAGAAGCAGAAACTGCAATGTTGGGAAGCCATGAACAAATCAGGGCAGTTTCCTCACTGGTGTAACTGGATGGATTTTGAGATAATTGAATTTCAAGCCATAGAGCTAACCCATTACTTACGAACCTTTTCCTGTCTGTGCTTCACATCTGAGTTCTCAGCTTCACAGTTTCCCTGTTGCTTCCTTCCCTGGCCTCCCCACCTTTCCTCCCACTTCCCTTGCCTTCAGGCTGCTCCCTTTCTTTTCCTATTATTTTATCTCAGTAGTTCTCCTAATGTTTTTCACAATTTGCTGTGAAGGCAGATAAAGCAGGAATCCAACCACAATCCAGCTTGGCTGTGATTCCTGGAGCTGGACTGACACCCAGCCCAGCTCATTGCCTAGGCAGATGGGCAGAAGGAAACTCTCTGGCATCTGCATGCTGGAACCTGAGTCCCAGCCTATTTCCAGATAACCTTGGCACATTCCAGGAGCAATCTGTGCTCAGTAGAAATCACAGTGTTATTAACTCCGCCATGAGACTGAATGGCACTTCTGAGAGTGCAAAACAAACAAGGTCTTAGACACAAAGAGCTTAAGATGACAAACTGACCGTCTGAATCTGATCACTTGCTCCCAGATAAATACAGCAAAGTAAGTGAGCTTGTTTTTCCGAAATGTCAGGCACTCGTAGCGCTGACTGAAGTTACACTGATCAGTATGCTCACTCATCTGCTCTCAGATTGCTTTCCCAGGGCCCCTCCATCAGGCCTGGGAAAACAGCATGAGGGGCCAGTTGATGTACTGGTAGGGAGAGGTTTGTTCAAGCCTCATTATTAAAATCATAATTAAAACCTTGCCAGTGTATTTTTCAACCCAGTTTGCTTTCCCAGGCTCAGCTGGGAAAACTGAAGCTAAATTGTTTATGAGTTTGTTTCTTTGTCAATATCAGCATTTCCCAATCATTTTCATCCAAGCAACAACTAACGTTTTGGAGAAGAAAAAAATCACAGGTCCTCATGCATCTTTGCCATGGTATTTTTTTTTAAGAAAAAAATAAGCTGCATTTTGAATATTAATTTACAGATTTATTTTTCCCAACTCTGTTTTCATATTTACTTGATCACATTATAACATACATGCATGTTTTTTGGAAATGAAAAAGCATGTTTTGTCATCATTTCACATGTGACCTTCTTAGGTCTCTCAGACCCGCAGACCACAAGATGGGAAGCAGGCTTCCCAGGCAGAAGACATACTCTTCTTAAGAATATCCAATCCAAAAACAACACCTCATGCTCATTGAGATACTCAAACAAGTAGACATAATTTTCCTAAATGCTTTCCTGCCCACCTCCCTCCTTCCTTGTCTTTGAAGCTGCAAGATTACACAAAAGAACTGGCAGTGGTGCCTAAACCCCAAACTTCAGAAGCAACGTTTGAATGAACTCTTGGACTCTGCCCAGAAAAATCTCAATAAAGAGAATTCTTTGTAGTAATTTTAATATTCAGCATTGAACGGATCCTTTCAAAGCAAAATGAACATATTTAAGATGATAGCCACCTCCACTGCTAACAACAGGTAAAGCTGTATATTACTGAACTGAAATTAAAAAGAAAATATCCTGTCTACTGTTTGCTTTTTTTCCTTAAGTTTCCTAAAAATGAAGCTTATGCCAAAATCCCAAGATTTCCAACTGGACATCTTTTGAAAAGGTTCTCAACATTCATTTTTCCTCTGAAATTTGCAGCTGAGCTTTTTCTGTACTTCTTGAACCCTACATGGAAACAAACTTTTCTTCCCACAATCTTTTAACAATTTCCTCTAAGGACAAGAAAAATTGAGGCTCCCATTGTGCCAGAAACCCTGCAGTCCCTTTCCCCTACATGTTTAAATATGATAATAAAGACAAATACAGAGAAACACTTGTCCCCATTTACAAATAGGAAATTGGGGCACAAAGAGTGAATGGTGAAGTACTGGAGGTCTATGGCAGCTCCAGGACATGAGCTAGGAGATCTTGGACCTCAGACAAGTGCCTTACTCATCCAAACATCTCTCCTCAAATGTTTTAACGCTTCTTGGCATTTGCATTTCTCTTATAACACAAAGGGAGGAGGCTCAAATGCACTTTTAAAACTCCAGCTGACACTAAAATCCTGAAGCTATTTTTATTCTCGTAAGATATTACAAAGCACCTTTATCCCTTAAAAAAAAAAAAAAAGAACAGCTAACAAACATAGCTTCAGGGTTTATTTTTACTTGAGATGTTCCAATTAAATAATACTTTATTGGACAGTTAGAGTTCTTCATTATTTTTCTGACAAAGATATGGTACATAGTTCACAGGCACCTATGGAGAAAAGCAGTAACTGCCACGGGGCAGATGGAAGTGTTGAAAACTTCACTTCTGACAACAGTTAGATGGTCACCCTGCAATTTGTTTCAACACAGCCAGTTGTGTTGCCATAACTTGTTAAACATCTGCTAAAAACATATGGAATCCTCCTGGGGGATGTAACCTGATGCCATTCATCAAACTATTTCACTGCTTCCCTTCTCCCCAAGCGGCTCCCTCCGGAGAGCCAACTGAAGCAAAGGATCCTAAAGTCTGTATATAGAAAAGCATCCCTACCCAGAAAAGTGATGATAGCTCCTCTTGAACCTGGAAGAAAGTCCTATCCAAGCAAATTCTTCTGAAGCACATGTAACATGGTTAAAGAGAAAACCACAACAGCACATCATCATAACTCCAAACCAGTCATCCCACCGGGCCCTTAGGTGAAAGGTATCCTACAGAAAACTGTTCCCTGCTCTGCAGGTTTACATGGGCACTGCGAAGTTATCATCTAGGAGATCCCTGAAATTATGACTTTTGGCCTGTGAAGACATAAAGTTTTTTCCTGGTATCACATAAAATAGAATTCTATTAAATCCAGAAAGCTGGACTGTCTGCTGTCTGAACAGCGGGATAAACAGTCATGGCTGTGTAAAATGACCACAAGAAGGCTGTAGAATGCAAACACATTGTCAATGACATGGACCATTACCACTGGCAATCAACTTGTGTGGTGTAAAGGTTGCTGGACACCACACATGATCCCAGAATTTTTCATGATCATATTCAGTGCCCTAGGAGGGGTGTAGCTTTAAAGCCTGAACCCCAGTGACAGATGAAGATGCCATATGCTAAAAAGTCCATGAAGCAACAATTGGATGATGATTCTACTATAACCTCATTGGGTTAGCTGTCGAAAAGTACACCACTTTCTTTTGTTTCCAGAAGCTTCTCTGTCTTTTTCTCAGTTTTGCTGCTTTCTTTAATAAAAGATAGTACTTCTCTGCAGACCTCTTTTCGCTTGTCATTCACCCCGCTTCCAAGCATACACACAGCCGGGGCTGAATCAAAACTACACAAGCTCTGCTTCTTTTTCCTCAGTCTCGAGTCCTTCTGTGCACGTGTGTGTAGGGCTGCCCTGCTCTGCTGTCAACAGAAGGGAACTTGTAAGTGAACAGAGCATCCATGCGGGGCATAGGAGCTGTGAAACTGCTGAATGCTGTGTGGTGGGATTGAGGCAGACTTGATGCTAGCTTAAGATCAGTTATTTTAAAAAATGTAGGAATAAAATGAATGGTCCTTGTGAACCCTTGACCAGGCACTAATTAATCGGCCTCCCGCTTTTACAAGTGAGAGCAAATGAATGCCATGAATATGCAGTGATTTCTCCAAGTGGGCATGAAGATTAGAATTTAGGTCTCCTATGTGTGATCAGACCACAACTGCACCTCCATCAGCTATTTCAGGCATGAGGTTGCTTTACCTGAAGATGAAAACTCTTTTGTTTTCTGGACACTCGTTGTTGTTGTACAAATGCGGTTCTTTTGCAGCTTAAAAATATGGATTCTTATAGGCCACTGTGGAACACAGGTTGGAACTACGTGAGTCTCTTATCTGATTGATTCCTGCTGTGAATGTTTTAAACAATATTGTGAGTTACTAGCTGCTGTTTCCTATCAGGAAGAGATAAACTGTGGATTTATTAAAGGTTGGAGCCAACTTCACTGCTGGTCTTACTAGACTGATTTCAATGAAGTAACGCCAAGGGCACATTTTCTTAGCTATGTAGCCCTTAGCCACCTACTGAGATTAACTTATTGTATATACATCACAAAAGCTTGCAAAGCAAGAGAAAATAAGTGTCTCCTTGTTTCCTGTTTTTCTGAGCTACCTTCAGAGAAGGATCCAGAATCTAGATTCTGTTTGAAAGATCCTCAAGACACTCTTCCAGTCTGGTAGAAGGTTCAATCCAGCAAATCCTTGAAACCTGAGAAATATGGAAAGCATGGCAAGAATCTTCCTGCTCCTTGCTCTTTTTGTGACCAGCCCCTTTGTGCAGCCTTTGATGCCATGTTTTGGCACTTGTGATCCTGCCTGTGGTAACAAATTGCAGAAGTGGCTGTGAAAGTTGAAGACATTAAGAAGAAAATGTTAACTGGACTTTTCTGAAATCGTGAAAAGTACAACTGAGTCAAGACTAAGGAGCTTAGAGGGGAACAGGTGTTTGCCCAAACCACTTCTGCAGCAGTGCTTTTAAGACAGTTTCAGTTGCTCTAGTAGAGGTGCAGAGGGGAATAAGCGATGCAAATGCTCAGGTGAACTCCTTGTGTGCAGTCTGCAATCCAGTTGGCACATTTCCATCTTCTTCCTTCTCAGTACATGTCTCACAGCCTCTCTCCTGCTTTCATCTCTTCTCTAGACTCATTTTCTCTCACTGTCTCCAGTTCTGTTGTGTTTTCTGTAGGACTTTCAATTTAGTTCTTTACTTTTGCCTATGTAACCCTGTGATAACCCCTCACTCATTCACTATCAGGTCTCTGTGTTGTCTTCCAGGTGATCTCATTTCAGTTTCACAGATGAACACACAAAGCAGAGAGTGAATAGGGAAAGGAGGATCAGAGACAGACAAAAGGGGCTTTTCTCTTTAACCTGACAGAATGGGAGAAAATACCTCTGTCGCAAGCAGAAGCAATGGCATGTTAGAAAGGATGAGAATGGGAACTCTGTCTTTCTTGGAAACTGCCCCTGAAATGAAGCAATAGTTTTAGGAAGCCCAGGATATTGATAGAGCAGCTGGTCTCCTTCCAACTGGGATTTGCTGTGTTCCAGGCTATAATCAGGCAGAGAATTTGCCAACCAAGGCTATTTTCAGTGTGCCAGGGAGCAGCCGTCCCTTCACCTGAACTAGAAATGGCTTCACTAATGTGCAGCATGTGTGCGAGTCACTGAAGAACCTTCACCCTTCATCCATCAGAGAAGTGCAATTGCGTGTGCAGCAGGACCAGCGGAGGCAAGGGGATGGCAAGCTATTAAGAACGAAGCTTAATGGCCCCTTGAGAGCACTGGGAGTGGGGAAATAACATAGAATTAAAAAAACTCTTCACCTGAATTTTAATCACACCCAAGGGAAGACATGAGATTTAATACAAAACATTACACAGCTGCTTTGCTACACGAGATTAACTTCATGTAACAGGATGAATAAAAATATTCCCACTCCAACTTTCTGAAACATTCTGCCCTGAGGCAGTGAGAGAAATGGCACAGAATGCAGAATGAGGCAGGGAGATGAGCTAGAGATGCTTTTAAGCTCTGTGCAAGTCACCCATCCAAAGCCGGGCTCTGACACAAATCTCCTTCAGCATCTCAAATTAATAATTCATCCTTAGCTGGGCGATCATTACAAGATCTCTTTTTGTAGACAGACAGTCAGAGAGAACAAATGTAAGAGTTAATGCCGGCTGGCAATACTGTGAATTTTTGAAAGCAACAGGCTATGACAGCACTTGTTAGGTTCTCCTAGTGCTATGCTTGGAGCCTGGGCATCTGCAAAAGGCTGTAAATGTGCATGTATGAGGAGTGACCCACTTCTGCAAGTAGAAGTTGGAATGCCTCCCAGATGCACACATGACATTTTGGCAACACAGAGAGAAAGAAGTTCAAGGAAACTAGGAAAAGAGTTCAGAAGAGAAGTGTGAACGAAAATACCAAAGCAGCAAAACATCTAGTTCTGAACTCTTTGTAATTAGTCATCCAAGATGAGCCACTATCAAGGTCACAAGAGATCTTTGTTGTAGAAATGAGGCAACTCCCCTCAGTCACCAAGAGAATTTGTAAGCTCACATAGCAGCCTGTCAAAGTCAGCAGGGACTTAGTAATAAATTGATTTACAAGAACATCAGCTGGAGATATAACCTTTTTACTTTTCAAGCAGTAGAATAAATGCATGTCGCTTGACAAGTGCTTTCCCTGGTAAGCCCATCAACAATTTGTGAAGCAAGAGTGGTATTTCCTTTGTGCTCAGCATGACAGGCAGTGTGCAGTTCACAAAATACACCTCCACTCATGATCAACAAATTCTAAAATTATTTCCTATTCCTGAAAAAATTGTCAGAAACATCCAACTGATCATTGTGCACATTTTGCACCTATCATTTTGGGGCAGCAGGTCCGTTAGGTCCTGGAAATCAAGCAGCTTCTACCACTGACTAGGCCTTGGAAAATAAATCCAGATCTCAGTAACTGCTATGAGTCAGATGTGATTTTTTTCTTTTATGCCAGATGAGAATTCATCACTTCGGTGTGGTGCCAGTCACAGAAATAAGCACACCAGAGAGTTGCATAGGACAGCAGTGTGCACAGGGACAGCAGTTGATCAGAGGTCAGGGTTATTCAGAACAGATGCAGCAGTCACTTACCTGCTCCCTCTCAGATGTCTTGCAGCAGTAGCTGTAGCAATCCCAGTTCCCCAGTGCTCTCCTCTTCAGCCTGAAATTACATTTGCACCCCTTCCCACTATTCTTCTCTTGCCTGTGGAAAAAGCAGTCTTGCACCAGTCCTTCATCTCGGAGGCTGAAAAATTCAACTTTGTCTATGCTGTCAAGAAGCCTTGAGTCATCCCCAGGCACTGATGAAGCTCTGCAGCTGGAGGTGTTCTGAGTGTGATGGAAATTGAGATACATGGTCATAAAGAAGCTAGTGACAAGTCTTGGAGGAAAAAAAAGGTGTTATCTTTAGTATCCAGGCCAAATGCCAGTTCCAGCTAAGATAACAGACATTCTACTGACTTCCTGCAATTTTTCTTCAGTGAAATATTATCCTCTTTACTTCCTGCCAGAGTGTCATTTAACACTGCTTTGCCAGTCTACTGTGATTCACTCAAAGGAAGCTGCATTTCAGTAAAGAATAAAGTAACTCCACTACATTAGAGTTGCATCCAAACTGTAAGATTTGGAATGAGATCTATATACATATTCAGATGGCTGCATGAATTCAGTTGTTCGGTTTAATTTTGGTCAGTGAAATTAGCAATAATCCTTTATCGTAGGAAAAAAATCCAAACCAGTTAAATATATGGATGACATGAGCACTCCTGTCTGTATCCGGAGAGTAGACGTTACTAAAATCTTTCTTCAGAACAATAGCAAGACCTTCTTCCCATAGCACTCTGATCTCGGATTCCAGCAGCCACTAATCCTACCACGTGGAAACAACTGCTGCTCCTAGAGATTGCACTGAAGTGCTTTCCAAACAGCAGGTACCACTGCAGTTTCCACTGTCTTTCATCATGACAGCTACTGGGCCATATCTACACCAACATTTGCTGTGCATACTGCAGTTCTGCCTAAACAATGCCTTGCAGATACCATCAGGTGATACAAATGTTTTTTCATTAACATATTGCTTGAACCCAAGATAAAACTACACCAAGGCAATTTATCCCTAACTGTATATTTGCACTGGAATATGCCAGTGTACTTGAGGAAGATGGAACAGCTCCCAGAAGAGGCAGGAGAAACTGCTGTTTTTCTGTTCACAGTGGGTTTCCTCATCAATCAGCCATGTTCATTAAAGCTTGCTTCCTTTAGCAGGACCACTATAAAGGGCAATTATGAAGGAGGAAAAAAAGAACAGTCTTATGACTTGCCATCTTCCAGGATTTGTCCTGAAGATTAATTGAATCTACAGCTTTAATGAGGCTGAGTCCTCACTGAATGGGTGATCAACATCTTCACAGTCTGGTGTGACTTTACAATAACAAGACATTCTCCCTACACGTCTAAGGCCATGTCTTTCACAGGAGCATTACGTATTGAGCACAAATCACTGGCCAAGGAGGAAAGGCATAGCTATTTCTGATATTCAGGTAGTGCCAGAGTCTCAGGATCTCTACGGCCAGCCCTGCTGCAGCTAATAGACAATTTCTCCATCAAGTGTCACACTGTTCACATGTTTGTCCTTCTCCCTTTTCTCCCAGAGTGCTGATGATGGTGTTGATGGAGGTGGGACTGCAGCCAGCTGTCGTCTGATGTGAGGTGTGCCAGGCAGTGGGATACTGCTCTCAGCTCCAGAAGCTGTCAAAGCCATCATGGATTTATATTCTGTGGAAGTAATTAGGGGCTCCCCGTTGCTCCTCCACTCGCCTCCCATTTGTAGGGCAATCACATCAGACTGGAGTCATGCTCAGTCAACACTGCCAGCCTCCCCTGAAGCCAGTGGGGGCTATTAAGAGAGGTTACTGGGGCATATGGAATATTCCCCACTAGAATGCACATGCAGAGCTATAGATTTTGCCCTTGAACATAGCCTGTGGCAATTTCCAGCAGATAAATGAAAGCTGCTATTCTCATTGATTTTTTTTTTAATAATTATTTGCGTCACCTCTTGCTTCTAGTCATAGTGATTCCATCTCCAGACTGTGGTAGAGGCACTAATTTGTTTTTCTTTTTATCTTCCCTGTTTGCCTGATTTTTTCCGTTCACTGGCTCACTCTCTCCACATCCAGCGCTAGGATAGAGAGTCTTTGTGCTAAGGGACTCTGGAAGGAGAACTGCTGCTGCTCACCAGACTCCTTTTGATAAGGCCTGCAAGGAGAAGGGACTGGCTCTGAAATGGTTAAGCAATTTTCTTCAGCTAACTTTGGTCCTTCCTCACCACCAACAAACTGGACAAGGAGCTCAGAGGCAGCCTGAGCTCATTTATCTTCCTGTATCAGGCAAAAGCCTTTCCAATGCAGTGAGTTTCTTGGGCAGTGGGCTTCCCACTGTCACGTGAGGCTCACTGGGGGATCGGACCTGTGAGTTTTGCCAGGATGAAAAGCCAAGCTCTTGCAGTTTCCTGCTTGATAGAAGATCCCTCTGGCAGAGTCCCTGCCCTCCCCCCTGGGTGAACTGCCACTGACCCAGTGAATTCAATTAGTATGGTTCTTCCTTTATCAAACAAACCCCACATGGCCCAAACCAAACATGGTGTATTTGAAAACAAATGGATTGAAACGGCCCTAATCTACTCAAACACTGCCCTCTGCATATGTTCCCTCCAATTCAGCCTACCCATAAATACAATCAGAGAATCATCAGGATCCCATCTGGTTTGCAAGAGGAGAAGGGAGTCTGACACCCTGCAGAACAGAGAGTATCAGTGTTTGCGGCTTTTGTCAAACGGACCATTACAGTGCCCTGACAATGCTTTTTGGGCCAGTTTTCTGACTACCTCCACTGTTGAGCCCTTGGGGAAAGTGGGAGAGTGCCTGGGAGTCCTGGGGAAGAAAGCTTGTGTGACCTTGATTCTTATCATTGTCCTCATGCACAGTGATGCACAGTATCACCACATGCAGCCTGGACAAACCACACTAGCTAAAGCATTTCTGTAAGCCACCACAGCAGAAACCACCGCACCTTGCCTGGAGGTCTCTGAATCACTTCAGCCACTCCATACATGAAGATTTTGCCCTTGTACCACAGGAAAGTCATCAGCTCTCCCATTTATGGGGCACACTGATCAGCTACATCAGCAAGAAATCCCACGTCAAAGAGGGATTCTCTACCTGACTTGCCCAAAGGAAGAATGTGGCTATGGTGAGGAGAAGGGAGCCATCTTGCTACCACATCAGCGCAGCGACAGATGCTGCACCTACAATTGCCATCATAGACACCACAGATTGATTTGGGAACCCTCCTCTAACGCTCTTCACCAAGCAGTGAGTCAAGGTTGTCAGAAATTGCTGGACCCTCCTGACATTTACTCAGACACGTCTCCCACGCCCCATCTTCTCTTAACCAGCAGAGACTGGGCATGACCCATGACAGACACGGGGCACAGAGACAGAAGACAGCCAGAAGGGGTGGTCCTACCCAACAGACCCCAGCAGAAATGTGCTGGGGAGCAGTGGAAAAGGCCAAAACTCAGAGATCGAGGTCCCTTTTGCTTTGGGGCACAGGTGGGGAATGACATAAGTCAGGCAGCACATCTCAGGTAGACTTTGTGGTGGTTCACAAGAAGAGCCTGGTAAAAGAAGACTGGAGACGGCATAGGTGTGTGAGGGCTTGAAAAACACTGCCAGAAGCTCTGGAGGGATGGTGACTCACCTGAAGACAGTTCTTGTGTAGTACACTGAGGGCATGTTCAAGAGGTACACCAGAAACACATACAAGAATTTCAAGCCAGGGCTACCAGCTGGGTAGCCATCAGGACTGCACAGCCCATTCCAAAAGGCTTCCTCCATGTGACCATTCAGACAGCAGGACATTCAAGCCAAGTCTCCTGTGGCAATGCGCACTGAGGCCAGTGTCTCCTAATATGGTGGGCAGTGTCTTCTCATTCAGCCTCTTGGTGGTAATCTATAATAATAGCAGGAAGGAGGCCAGATCCAGGGGCAAGCATTCATTCCAGGAAGATTCAAAGCCAGTGAATCTATTCCCTTTATACAGCCTTCATACATATGTTTTCAGTGTATAATGCTTGTCTTAGTTCAATTTAAGAAAACTATGAAGAAATCCTGTGAAACTAGACCAGAGATCTTAGCAGAATGTATTTGAAAAAACTGCTGAAAAACAAAAATTAGAAGTTATCACGTTTTTTGTTTCAGGCTGCCTGAAGTAGAAGGCAGGACACACATGTCCCTGAGTGCTGGATGTGAATTACCCCACTGGAACCAGTAGTCAGCACTCCAAAATTCTGAGTTGAGCCATTCTTTTGAGCTGCTTCCTTTGCTTCAAAAGCCCTTGACAGATTTTCCACATTCTCTAAAATTCTGGACATTATATATACATTATATATACTTTTTTTTTCTTTTTCTTTTTCTTTTTCTTTTTCTTTTTCTTTTTCTTTTTCTTTTTCTTTTTCTTTTTCTTTTTCTTTCTTTTTCTTTTTCTTTTTCTTTTTCTTTTTATTTTTATTTTTATTTTTATTTATTTATTTTTTTTCTATCTAAAGAACCCCAAGAAGACAAAGGGCAAAAACCAAAGAGGAACTTCTGTTGCACTGACCAGTTACATTCAAAGTAAAGAACCACCAGAAGTTGTTGTGAAGCCAGACTGTGCCCCAGCGGCAGGGTGCTCCCTGGAAGCACTGATGGGCAGATTTCTAGATCCCTTCTATGTCTTTTTCCCTGAGAACACAACACTCCCTGCAGAGCACTCACACAAAAATGCAGCTGCCTCAGTGGGAACCTAAAATATATCTGAGGAGACTTCTGGAAAAGCCTCCTAAGGGAGATGGAGAAAGCAGTACAATCAGCAGTAGAAGTGCACCAAGCACAACAGAATTCACTGGGAAAATATATTCATCTGGCTCTACTGATTTTGAGATTTGAGAAACTCACAAGAATGCTTGAAGTTGCTCATTTACATTTTGTTACCCAGAATGCACTTCCAACTCATTTATTTCCCACAGGCACCAACATCAAAGCTGTGGAAACAAGCTATCTTTGCGTGAAGGTTTTTCTTTTTAATTAAACATTATAAACTAAGGCCAGAAATTTCTTCTTCTTTCACAGCTGGAGAAAGCATAAAGGGAGAAGCAAGGGTAGAGAAACAGAATCCATCAGTCATCGTACAGAAAGATCGCTTGGCCGTGGATGCTTACAATTGCCTTCTAACTGCTTGGCTCATTCGTGTAACATATGGTGAAGCATGGAAAACCCACCTATAGCCCAAAGGTCACTATGCCACCTGCAGACCCCAGACAACATGCAGCCTTGCACAAATACACATGGAAGTAATTAGGAAGGCAAGGGAGGTGGGATTTGAAGCAGAACCCCCTCAAGTCTGCCGCATTAATCCTTCCAGCTGAGCTGGAGAAGAAGTCTGAATTCCCAGGGGTCTGATTGCCACAGCTTGTAGTTCAGGGTGGAAAAAAGAAGCGATTTACTGTTTCCTTGCCAGCAACGTGCCATTGCATTTGTGGGGTTTGAGTCGAGAGAAGAGCATAAAGGAGTTCCAAAGGGGCCAAGTTTGCTTCCCTCATTACCTGCAGAGCTGTGGCCTGGCAAGGTGCTTTCTCTTGCCAGGGTTGCTCTTCCACATGCATTCAGTTTAGAAATTACATTTGGGTTGCTCTTCTTATGAATTTGCAGTGAAAGGTAACAAAGTCTTTGGAACTAATGTGGTAGATGCCAATGTGTGGATAAGGGGATGCAGAGTGACAGAGAGTTTGGATTCATCTCTTCCTTATAATGTTGCATACCCTAGAAGTCTGAAGTTGTGGACTGTGACCCACTTCCCTGCATTACACTGGTCAGAACAACTTCTCCTTACCCCAAAGATCTTACAGCTGAGATGCAAGAGATACAAAAGATGAGCATGATACAGCATGACAAGGAAACATGGAGGTTGGAGAGTGGATTGAAAACTGGCTAAAAGGAAGTGGGCTTGAAGAAGAAAGGTGAGATGATAAATGTACCCACCAGGGATCCAAGGTTTAAATGCCACTAAGTCTGGGCTTTTTTTCCCAGTAGATCCAAACACCTGTGATCATTATATCACATTTACCTTGAGGCAACTTGGAAAAAGTTTGCCAGTCATCATTTCCTTCATGATACTGGCATATTCCTCTTGTTTCCACCCTACTTTGCTCCATTGGGTTCATCATCTCTTGCACACATTTTCCTGTGCTTTTTCTTTCAAAGGTTCACTGCTTACGCCACTCCTCACACAAAATTATGATTCCACTTAATGAAAATATCACTTATCAACCAGGGAGGATGGCTCTGGTAATGTTGAAGTATATAGAAAAGGAAAAAAAAAAGAACAAACGAAAACCAAACAACCAAAACCAACCAACCAACCACACCACACAGAAACCTTGTGACTAAGACTTCACCTCAGTCCAAGGGCCAGCTTCTCAGCTTGAGTCCTTCTTTGCCATGTTCTACCTTGTGACAAGACTTAGAGGCAGAAAGGAATTTTTCCCCAGCAAACAGAGGAGGGACAGGACAAATGTAGGTCACCTTTCCTGGGGCTTGTACAGCCATCCAGGTACTTCTGGTGGCTGGAGATCTAATATATGCAGCATACATGTACTGGGGCAGGAGGAAACTACAAGGTGGCCCCTGTGGGAAGAGGTCAGGGCTACCCCATGTCCCACACAGCCAGCTGCAGCCGGCTCTGCCACAGACCCACTGTAGGACACAGCTGAGCCCATCAGCCACATTGGTGGCATCTCTGTGAAAACGTATTTAAGATAGGGCAGAAAATGCCACAGAGGGAGAGGAGGGAGCAAAAAGAGTGAGAAACAGCAGAGGGAACACCAAGGTTAGAGGAGGAGGAAGAGGAGGTGGAGGAGGACGAGCTTCATGGCACCAGAGCAAATATTTCCTGCAGCCCATGGGAGAGTCCACACACGAGCCACACAGCAGCAGATTTTCCTGACAGGAACCGCAGCCCATGGAGAACCCACACCAGAGCAGAGGAAAAGCATGAAAGGGAAATGCGTAGCAGAGAGAAACGATGACATACTGACCATAACTCCTCATGTCCATAGCCTAGGAAGGGTGGAGGAGTCTGGAATGAAGAAGTTGAGCATGGGCAAGAGGGGATGAAAGATGTTGTTTTAATGTTTCAGGTTTTTGCTTCCCACCATCCAAATTAGCAATTGTGTTTTTATTTTAATTAACAATAAATTAATTTCCCAAGGTCAAGTCTGTTTTGCCAGCAACAGTACCTGGTAAATGATCTCCCTGTCTTTATCTCAACCCATGAGCTTTCTAATTTCTGTTCTTCCTATTTGCTCCCCTTGTCCTTCTGGGGGAGTGAGTAAGTGGCTGGGTGGGCTTTTGGCTGTTATCTTAGGCCAAGACACCACAATACCAAAGTATAACTTTCAGAGACCACATGATCCAGGGTGCAATCTGCCCCTTAGATGAAAAACACTGTTTTCATGGCATACTGAAGTGTGCAGTCTGTAGACTGCTGGCAAGTGGCACATCATGCTCATGTCACTCCATTAAGTCATTCACATACACTTAGCAAGTGATAAAGAAGCCACTGCATTCATCTTTGTACCTCCCTTATTAAGTGCTCATACATCATATGTGCAGCCATCTATGAAGTTTCTATTTCATCAGTCCCCTAGAGATTTTCTTTCTAATTTTAAACTATTTACATTTTCTGGATTGTGTCAAATAAACAGACACCACTATATGGAAGCTGAGGATACAGGAAGAGGCAGGGATGGGGAACACTGCTAAAATCTCTCTTTCCTCATCTCTTCCTGGAATGTAAATATTGAGCATATGATTCCTAGTACTATTGTGTCTGTTCTTGTGGAATTGGCTGGGTAAACTCCCTGGCATCACACAGAACGGTGTCTGATTCTTGAAAAAAACAGGTGAACTCACAGGGGACAGTTCTGAGTGAACAGCAGGAATGCTTTTATGCTACCTTTCTGCTGTTACTTGGCTGAGGATTTCCAGGCACTTTGCATGATGCAGTCACTCATCTATGGGGTCAAGATTATTTCCCTTCCATGGTGGTTATTGGAGAGGAAGGAGGTTGGTGTCTGCTGTTCCTGCTGAGTCTCACACCTCTGCATTTTCTACCCACCTCCCAGTTGAGGTAAATAAACCAAAATAGCTATCTCCATTTAACAAGATGTTCTGTCTCCTGGTGAGAGAAAAGAAAGCAAAATGTGCTGGGAGAACATCAAAGTCAGAATGATGGGAGCTGCTAGGTGTTCCTCCAAGCATATGGAGAAAAATCAAGGTACAAGAATAGAAACTACCCAGCAAATTACCTCATTGAATATGAACTGAGAAGCTGATCCTAAGTTTTAATCTTGGACTACCATCTTCAGCTGTTTTTTGCTGCCTTTCCCTGCGTTTGAAAATTAAGAGCAAACCCTAAAACTGCTCTAGAACAGCTTTTACTCTGCAACTAGTTGGCAGAGTCACACACCATACAAAGTAAAAAAATATAATTGTGCGGGGACAATGGGCCTAAACCTTTTTCTTGCTGATTCAAGCATCAGAGCACAGGCATGCGCAGTTCTGTAACCCAGACAAAGCCTTTTGCTGAATGTCCCCAGACTGCCATTTCATGGAATGTTTGCAGAAAGTTAATGCCATGTCAGAATCCCTGAGTGGGAAATGGCAAATATTTAGGCACTGCAAATGCAGAAATGCATGCATTCAGAGGCTGGCTTAAGAGACTTTCACTTTAGACTCAGTGCTTTCCAAACGTGCACATAACTCATCACTGGAAGCTAGATAACTACAATTAATTTAAGTGCTGCTTAATTTCCTGCATCAACTAAATTGATGTGTTTTATTTCTGTCTTAACACTAAAGTCTGAAATTTCAGGCACTAGTTTTCCCCAGAAAGGGATTTTCAATCCTACCCATAAAGATGCCGTCTCCCTGGAGAAAAGCAAGGTTCTCTGGCTAAGGATCAGAGTGTACATGCTCTGTGTGAGAGAACAGTGTTTTGCTGCATTATCAGTCCAGTACCACTAACAGGAGAAAATAGTGGAATGGTAGAATGGATGCACAGCTCCCAAAGAAAGACACCTCATATTTGAGTCTCTGCCTCAGGTAAGAGAGACACATCTGACTGTCCAGTTTAGGAATTTAAAGCATCTTACCAGGGCAATTTAAAGCAAAATCCTCTCACATTCTTACTTGAACATTTTTCACAGGCAGCTCAATATTTTACAGAGCCATCATCAGGAAATAAAACAAGGCGCTGCCTCTTTTCCCCACATACTTTCTCTGCTTCACTCAGAGAAGAGCAACACAGTTCTGAATCACTTTCCATCAGTGCGAGGGAAGAGCTCTAAGTGGTTAATAACTCCCAGTCAGGCTGGTGACAGTGGACAACAGAATGGCTGAGATGGGGCCTGAATGAGCCACTCTGTGTGCTCTTCAGTCACTTTGTGGTCCTTGTTATGTTACAAGTATTATCAAAGTAGCTGGACTCATTACTACAATGCCGACTCGTACTCCAGGGTCTAGACAGATGACTGACTCTTGCCCACTCTGGGGTGCTGTAGAACAGATAAGCCATCTGGTCTTTATCAAGATGCCTCATCCCACCACTTGGTAAACACTGTGCAGACTTGCACTGTTAAAAAGTCATCTTAGGGACAGATTCCTTACAAGAACTACAGTTTCAGCCTGGGCACAAAGTACGTACGTATGATTCCTTCTGGCAGAGGTCTACAAGAGAGTGAGACACATATAAGGACATTGTCCAGTGATCCATCACCAAGGATAACACATAACACAGCAAGAAAAACTTGGAAAGTATATTTTGACCCCATGACCAACATGTCTTGTGAACTCAATTCCTGTTTGGGCTGAGAAAAAGATGAAATGCCTAACTGGGATCTAAGGTGTACTTTTTAACTGCTCGGGTTTTAGCCAATATTTTTTTTTCCTGCCTGTGATAAATCAGTGTCTTAGCCCTTGCTTCTGTGCCAGGGAATGGAAAGTATGGCATTAACACAGTTTGAAAGTCTCTGATTTAGGGCTTGGAGGAACGATTGCAAGTAAATTAGTTATTCCAGCTTAATGAATGTGTATCAGCTGAACCAAAGTAACTGTGTGCACTCTCTGCTCGCAGTGAATGTCTTTTATTTAATATACAGATACAGTATTAATAGTTAACCTACTGAGTGTTTTTACCATTGTCCTTGCAGATAGAAAGAAGGACCTGTCTTTAAGCTGCTTTCTTCTGGTGACCACACTTCTCTATGCCATATTTTCCTTCTTCTAAATAAATCTCTTTCAAAAGTGAACATTCACGAAGAGGGACTCAGCCAAGCAAAGCAGCAACCTTAGACTCTGGAAACATCTAGCATTGAACACACCACAACAGTCGCTGCTACCATCTGCTGTACCAGAGAGTCAAGGTGCACAGCTATAGCCTCTTCTGAGCAGAAAGCTGTTCCAAGTTTTAATCAACATTTAGAAGTAAACACCTGCTGGACAGAATAAGTGAGAAGATCTGCATTAGTTCATGCTGTAGATGGCACTTGGCTGGCTTCCACAGCTGCATGTCTCTGTGCAGCACTATGCCTTGCATCACTGTGTGTGTGACAGGACGGTCACGTTCTCCCTAAGCAATCAATACTGGACATTTGCGACCGGCAGGGTACAAGAATGCATGGTTCGATGGGGGTTTGTTGGAGCTGAGCTCCTGGACTATCTAGGCCAAGCATCCATCTGGGTTTTACAACTGCGTGAACACCCTACAGTGTTCATCAATAATGATTTTGAAACTCTCGGTACTGCAAAGCAGCATTAGCAGAAATAAAAGGTACAAAGCTTAGGAGACAGTAGGGGCACAGGTTAGCACTGTGTTCAGACTCAATCCTTCTCACTTCTGCCTAGACTTTACACTCAAGAAGCTTAAATCTTAAGTAAGATAATTATTTGAAAACGTTACAGCAAAAGATGAATCACTCAACTTTATTAAGCTTTAATGACTGTTTTGATTGCTCTGACTGAGATGACAGGGCTGATTCAACTGTATTTACTAGACCACTTTAAAACAATATCAATAATTTCAACATTAGACCCGCTGATTTTCTCCTTGTTCAACACTTGGCCAGCAATCCAGACACTTTGTGTCTGCATACTGGCTTATGGAAAATGGGATGGCACAATGCCACAGCCCAAGGAAGCATCATCACCCAGATGAAAATGATTGATTCAAGAAATGAAAGTCAGCGCTGCTAGTTACTATACCAACAGCTGGAGAAGGGAGCCTTTATAGGCCTCTCCCATGTAAAATAATTTAGACACACTGTGGGTTTAGTTCACAGACACTTCCTTTGCAAAAAGAAGCAAATCCTACTCGTTTTAATTTTACCAGATGGCTTTAGGCATTCTGTTACTGGACCAGTAGCGGCAATTTCATCCCACTGGAGGGATTTACAAATGGGAGAAGAGGAGATGTTTATCTCTGAGCGTCTCTATAGATATGCTTGCCCCAATTCTCTGTTGTGAAGAATTGAGATTGTGCATGCTTTTTGCTCTGGCAACAGTGGAAGCTCTTGTCATGAAGTATTGTATTACACCAGGCCAGACCTCCTGGGCCACTTCTAGTGCTTACTGACTCTTTTTTGTTCCATTTCAAACCTTGAGTTACTGAGGTCAAATACAGTGACCCTAGCCTTCATTTGGCATCAAAGGGAGGGATACAGCCTTTATACACTGTGGGAACTTCAGCTTCAAAAGACATAGCATCAATACATACAGGAAAGTGCCTCCAGCACTTACTCATTACTAGCTGGGGAAAGGCAGGATTTTCCTATCGGTTCCCAGTAGGCCCAGGCACAGAGAATATCAGCAGAACAGTTGCTCTGGCTGAGGACAGCAGAGGCCGGACAGAACGGAGGCTTTTGTAAATCTTTCGGCCAGCCAGTTGCTTTGGGATGTGGGGGATTCCTAGAAGGCACATGGGAGGACACACCTGAGATTTCTGAGATCACAGATCTTTACAGGTGCACTCTAAAATAATCTTAATATCACTGTGGAAGAATTCCTGAGGTATCTGTCACCTACTCACTACATTGAGTCAAGGGTAGCATTCAGGAACATTTGTCTTCCTTTGAAAATATTTTGTATCGGCTGCAGCTGGAGGCAGCTGGCAAAAAAAAAAAAAAAAATAAAGCTTTATCAGGTGCTTTTAACTTGGTTGGTCTGACTTCAGTTCACATTGCATGGACTTCACCTTTCACACTATACCAAACCACAGACAACAAGCCTGGACATCACACCATATGAGCGTACTTTATATAGCATGTTTGTCCTTACAAGCTTGCTCCTGCCTTGGTTCTCAGACAGCTGTATCAGCCTTTGAATTTCTGAATTTTTCAAAACTGAAGGGAAGCTGCTGCCAGTAGACCTTGAAGTAACACAGATTTACATGGCTGCTGGGTGTTGGAGGCTATGAGCAAAATGTAGGGCTTGCAGGTTTTTCTTCCAGTAGACTCTGGGGAAAGGGTAATATTTTAAAGCTTTTTCTTGATACGCTTTACTTCCCTTTTCTTGCATACTGTAGTTCTTTGTTTTGTGCCATTTCTGTTCTCTGTTAAATTATATAGTACATTGCTCTGTAAGTTGCTGAGATGGCCTAGCTTTAAACATGGATATGTTAATGCAGAGAGAAACCCCTGTGACTATGGGACTGCTGCTGGAAGCTGCATGCCTGAATTAATGTAGTTGCTCATTTAATTTAATATAGAAAGTATCTCAATAAAATATAAAGCAAAGATTAAAAAAAAAAAAGAGAGAGGCAACATCACCAACCAACCAACCAAAAAACTCCACAGAAAAGCTCTTCTGTCTTAACAGCACCAAGGTAAATGTCTTTTCCATCTGCTCATGCTGTGTTCAAAGTTCTTCAGCACCAGCTCGAACATTGTAGTCCTATTACCAAGCTCAGATGCTCAATTTCAAGAGCTGCTGTGCACCGCCACATTCCCTCAGGTTCTCACTGGGAAGGGTTAAAGCTGCCTTTGTTTTCATGTGGAAGCATTGGTCTGATAGCACCAGATATAAAGGACACTCCTAGGCTCCTCGGGAATTGTGATCTGGAGACACTCTTACTTATTTAGAACATCCTCTTGTTGCATCACTGAAAGGCTTTTTTGTATACAGAGGAACCATCACCAAAAAATATTTGAAACTATCACTGTTCTGGGAAAGGGGAAGAGCAGAAAAAGGGAAATAAAGGGACAGAAGGACAGTTTATCACAGATGCCTTGTTTTGAGAGGGCTAAAGAGGGCCCTAACTCATTACTTTACAATATATACTAATTAACAGTATGCATCACTGCCTAAAAGCCTATTTTCCAACTCTGCTGTACTGCCAAAGATTATTGTCAAATGTTCTTTTTTTAACTCTCCAAGCCTTTGTCCACTGCTGCTTCAAACAATGGCAGTTCATGAGGATGTGGAACAAACAACCACTATTCGTTTCTGAGTGTTTGCTACGGTGGGAACAAATAGGGAAAGCTTAAAGGAAACACTAGTTGAGAATAGCACAGGTGAGAGAAGAACTGGCACGGAAAGGCTTTTGCAATTAGAGGCCAACATTCTTTGCTCTTGCAGCGGAAAGGAGGGAATCTTCTCCTCAGCTGGGACTGTGGCTAAAAAGGGAGGCAAGGTGAAGATCTTCATGCCTCTTTAGAGGACACCAAAGAGTGGGGGAGAAAGGGAGTGTAAAGACAGTCTCCTCTGAGAAAGGGTTCTCTAAAAATTCTCTGTTTAGAGTAAAATAAAAAATTGAGGTGTGTAAATCCCAAGCAAAACCAGAAGAAACTTACAATCAGCTGAAATTCCTCTAACAATGCCTTGGAACCATGTAAACAAGGTTATTAATAGAAGCCTGTCTCTGCAGCAGCCCTCAAAGGCTGCTTCCTCCCATTCTTCCATCTGCACCAATTCAAGGCAGAGTAGCCCTGGCTTGAGAAAACCTCATTTGCTCCCTTCTTGTTTTTATCTTTCCCTCCACTGTATTTCCTGTCAAGAGTGCAGGTCAGAAAAGCCGGAAATCTCTTTATACCTCTGTGACTGCCAAATGCTGACCAATAAATGTACTTCAGATGGAGCCCGACAGCCCCTGCACTCTGGCATAGGATCCTGTAGGGAAGAGAATATACCATAAGTGTGGCTGGGCACACAAGGATATTTTTGACCAATAGTTCAGAAAAACACAGGTGATGGTGAGAGCCGGGGTACAGACTGCTTTTCCAATTACTTCAAACAAGCCAGTGTCCCTGCTTCACAGCCACAGGACACATGGAGGACTTGGCCTTGCTTTTCCTGAGCCTTCCAGACAATGTCCCAGCAGACAACACCAAAACATTATTTTTCTCTATTCTGGCTTCACAAATCCCAGGCATCTCTTTAGCGATTTTGCTAGGAAAAGGCAGAATTTTATGTGCCCTTGGGTTTTTTTGAAGTTACAGCCTCTGAGAAAATGAAGTATTTTATACTTCCCAACTTTTATTTTCCTGTTGTTACTGAGATTGCAGCCATGCTTTCCCTGAAAGTTAATTTGCTCAGCTTCTAGAGTTACAAGAGAGCTGGGGATTAAAATGAAAAAAATTACACAAACTCTAGGATTATCACACAACACCAGCAAATCTACCTACCACATAGAACACAGAGGCAGCCAAACTCAGATTTGCACATACAGCAAAGACAAAATGATTATTAATATTGCAGAAACACAAAAGGTCAGGACAAGTTTCTCTGCATCTACCTACAGCTGTGTATGAAATATTTGGTAAGCTTTGCTCTTCCAGGGTGATGACCCAGTCACAAGGTGTTAAGCAACAGAGAACAAACTTTAAAAATGCATCCATTACTTTGACCTGATAGCTTCTCCAAGTTCAAACCTAACTAGGTATAAAAATAAATGCTGCCCCAAGGATTACACCTCAGACCCAAATCAGATATACAGAGAGGCAGCCATACACTCCCTGCCACTCCCTCTTTCCATATACAATCTAGAATGTCTGGGATTTCAAGCTACAGTGTGATACACAGATTGATTTAAACTGGCCTAAGAACACCTACTGACCATAAATAAAGCCTCTTCCAGTACTTGTGTAAAAGCAAGAGCTGCTGTTGTCTTTGCCAGTAGTACCTCAGCAAAATACATTTGAAGACTCTGTGCTGTTTTCACTGCTTTATCACTTTACCATGCCTCAAGGACTCAGCCTTCCTTTCTCCAACCTCAGTCTGTCCTTCTGAGCTGAAACAGCCAGTTTGAGTCTTTAGCTTTCTTCTGGATACCCTGACATATCCCAAGTGCAGGTAGGGAAATGCAGAGATATCTTTTCCCAGTCTAAAGTTTTGGCTTCTTTTGTTCCTTTTGAAAATCTATTTGCATTATTCAATGTAATAGACAAGAATGCCTGTTGAGCAGGATGCCTGCTCTGACTGTGAGATTATAGAGCCCTACTATCTAGAGAACAAAATAGCTGATATTACTTCTGTTGCTAAAGAATATGCAGCTACAGGAGCTGGTGCTGTGTTTGTCCATTCTTCATGGCCACAGAGCAGCCACCAGCAGGATATAGATATACCATGGGCACAGTGACTCCAAGCCAACACAGTATCACAGTATTACAGTATGTTTGGGATTGGAAGGGACCTCAAAAGATCATCTCGTCCAATCCCCCTGCTGGAGCAGGAACGCCTAGGTGAGGTCGCACAGGAACATGTCCAGGTGGGTCTTGAATGCTTCCAGAGAAGGAGACTCCACAACCCCCCTGGGCAGCCTGTTCCAGTGTCTGTCACCCTCACTGAGAAGAAGTTTTTTCTCAAATTTAAGTGGAACCTCTTGTGTTCCAGCCTGATCCCATTACCCCTTGTCCTATCATTGTTTGCCACCGAGAAGAGCCTGGCTCCATCCTCATGACACTCACCTTTTATATATTTATAAACATTAATAAGGTCACCTCTCAGCCTCCTCTTCTCCAAACTAAAGAGACCCAGCTCCCTCAGCCTTTCCTCATAAGGGAGATGCTCCACTCCCTTAATGATCTTTGTTGCCCTACGCTGGACTCTCTCCAGCAGTTCCCTGTCCTTCTTGAACTGAGGGACCCAGAACTGGACACAATATTCCAGATGTGGTCTCACCAGGGCAGAGTAGAGGGGAAGGAGTACCTCTCTTGATCTACTAACCACCCCCCTTGTAATACACCCCAGGATGCCATTGGCCTTCCTGGCCACAAGGGCACAGTGCTGGCTGCATGGTGTTCTTGGAACTGAAAGCGCTAAAGTGCATCATGCTGAGGCATCAAAGCTGTGAATTAACTTGGGTTCAGGAGGAACATAGCCACATCACCCAGTGCTGTTGGTGAGCAAATAAACAGGGAAGCCATCATGGAGCTGTGCTGCATTGCATAGACTTATGGGTTCAGAACTCAGGACTAGCTCTTCCTCTCTTTCCCCACAGATGTTATAGAGGTACCTCAGCAGCTTTGCTGAAAATGGAGCATTGTGTAAACACAAAGGAGATTTTGCAAGTGGAGAAGAGGAAGCCAGAAACAGTACATTTATGATCAGAAAATATTTTGACCATCATATTACTAACTGTTGGGACTCACTTCTACAGCTATCACAGAAGTCAACAGATCAAAAGTATTTGAGATTACAGGGTGCTTGTATGTAAGGTTGCACTTGTAAACAGTGTAAATGGATAAAGAAGTTAGAATCCCATAAAACAATCTCTAATTGCCTATAGGAAGACGGAACCTGCCCTGTTGTACTTATCAGTGGTGACTCTACATTTTTGGCATTCTTCTCTGAAGCTCTGCTATTGGGTACTCTCTAAGACAGACTTATTTTCATATATGTATATCATATTTTCATATATCACTCTGGGTAGTTCTTCCATGGTCCACTGTAACCACGGGACTCTGTCTGCATGGCATGGCAAGAAGGTGGGCAGATTTGATATAGGGAAGGCAGGGAGGAGACCTCACAGGGGACTGAGCTTTTTGAGGAGAAATATACATGGATTTTTTTTTTTTGTCCTGTTCTGTACTGATAACAGAAGCTGTGAGAAAACAGAGACCAAGTATATCAGAGCAGAGAACAGTCCATATATCCGGTTGTGATGCCAATCTGCAGTTGGGCTTAATCCTGTCAAACTGCAGTCAAGAATATACATAGCTAAACAAACAGGCCAGAACCTTTCTCATGTTAAACATTCAAAAGTCAAAGGACTACCCTTTAGGTACCACTAATGATGAAATCAGAAAAGGGCTCAGGCTGTGCAAGAGCAGCTCACAGATTTGCAGTGGCCATTCTCTAAAGACAGTGTTCCTTACAGCAACCAGTACCGAGAACAGTCGTGCTGATGGCACTCTTCCAGCAAAATGTTATCAACACCCTGCTTCTGTACACAGCTAATTATACCATGCCCAAATGCCACAGGGAGACGGCTGCTCTATCAGGAAATGCACAGAAACATATGCTGCCATATGGAGGTGACAGTCTTCACTGGGACCACTTCTCTGTGTGCAGAAGGCCTCCCAGCCCTATTTGATTATTGTTTATAGAGCAAGTTCCCTAGAAGGTAAGCAGGAAAAGGGAAAAGAAGAAAAAAAAATGGCAAACGTTTCTGTTCAACTTTTGGTACAAGGACACCAGCAAGTGGGAAGGAAGGTTATCCCTTCGCTGCAGAAGGGATAACAAAGCTTTATGAGCATGTTGCAGAGCCCTGTTCCTTAAACAGGAACTTTGCGTTATTGCTAAAAAGCATTGAACTGATACATCCTGCTTAGGAAATGTAACTTAATCCAAGGTTTATATACCCCTTAAATCTCACTTAAAAATGCAATAAGGCTCAATTAAAATGCAGTTGTACCAAACTAAATGTCTTGATTTCTAGAAACTTGTTGGTAACCAGCCAATAATTCTTAATTAGAAATTATCATCCTCACACTAACCAAAACCCATTTTCATTTTTGTCCTTAAAGAGCACCTAATGTACAGTGGGGCTAACATTTTCCTCAGTTCAAGGGTCTCTGTCCTTATTCTCCTCTCCTCCACATAGGAAGAAATGAAGGGAATCTTTTGCTACTTGTCTGCACACTCTTACTAACCTCGTACTTGGATGGCTGGTGTAACTATCAGTTGCCAGCAGTCATTTACATCAGCTTCAAAGTGACTATAAAATGATACTAAATAAGAATGATAGCAGTTTACATCAATGTAAAAATCACAAGGTGTTAAGTAATGAAACTGTTTTACTCCTCATCTCTGCTTGGAATCCCAGCTAAGAATTTGTCTTTTACCGTTGAGCCTGTTAAACTATATCTTTTCTGTTTCTGGTGCTTTTAAAATTGAAGTCTCTCAGTTCTCTGTACTAATGAGGAATTCATATGCCACTGTTAACTGGTCTGGCACAAAATAAATAACAGTTTCATTACACACATGCAATTTAGTTTGACAGCCTTGTCATAAACCCTGCTTCCCAGAGCTTGCATCCACTTCAGCCATAAAGATCCACTAATCAGCACAAAATGTGAGAACAGGTTAAGAAATCTCTCAGTGTTGTAATCTGGAAGGCACTGGTTACCAGCAAGAAGCACTTAAATCAGCCAGTGACAGAAGTGCTGAGCAGAGGCTACGTGCTCAGTCTTTCCTGTTTCCTATTCAAATTCTCACCCTGGACCCACCACAGGAGAGTCTGTGATCCAGTTCCACTGGAGGCTGTAAAGGCAGCAAACAATGACAGAAGTAGCTGAGAAAATCAAGCAGGAGAGTCAGTACGGAAATGCGATTTGGATGGAAAAACAATTTCGGCCCTCAGCAAAGGGGACAAGGCAAGTCTCTTTCTGAATACCACTGTCAAAAACCACACCTTAGTTAGTGCCATGAGAAGTCTTCCTGCAGAGTCCTCAGAGAAGAGGAGCTCTTGTTCTAGAGATGCTTCTTATTAATAAAAGCTCCTGTGATTTTCAGAAGTTGCATATCCACTGTTTTGGGCCAGCACTTTCGCCTTGCTGAAGGCTTCCTCACAGACACCAGAAATGAAGCAGCTTGGCTACCTATGGTGACTTGGGGTTGATTTGCTTTCATGTCTGAGGTTCAAAATATAGCTGAAGCTTATCTAGTGGTTAGAGTTTTAATTAAGGGTTTTTATTTCTCTGTCTCTCTCATTTCATACGGATTTTCTGATGCCTAATAGCAGGTCACCTAATGTTGCCATTCCCCTTGAAAGGACACTTACCTCTCCCTAACTGTTCCACTTTCAGAAAAATTTGCAGTAGCTTAACAATCTCTGATACTTCTCTTTCTGAAAAAAATCACTAAAATTGGTTCAAATGGTATCAGAATGAAATATATATATATATATTTTTTTTTTTTTTAATTATTTTTTTTTCCCAGAGGAAAGCAGGCTGATAGTGGAAAGCAATGGTTAAATCATTAGAGTGTGTTACTGTCTGTTCAGCACAGAATTACCTGTACTTCTACTCAATACATGTGGTGCTGAGAACTAACTTTGCAGGCTATTTCCTGATAGTTTTTTCTAGCTCCACTGCAGAATGATGTCACATGGCTCAATCTGATGGTGTCAATATAGTTTTGCAGAGCTGTCTGCTGCCTTGTGGTTTTCTCATGCTGCTATTTTGAGGTTAAAATTAGGCATGAATTTCTTCTGAAAGTGTTATAATCAAACCTGATCTGTAACCCTGTAACATGAACCCTGTACAATACTGATCTGTTTGGCTTGTGCAGGAGTTTCTATAAGCTGTCATGATTGATGCAGAAAGCTCTGTCAAGACTGGAAACTTTTGCAGAATTTCCACTTTCTCACTATAGGACCAAGTTATTTCCTGCCCTATCTCAGCTCTCTATCTATCTGTTAATGGAGATGGTAATCCCTATCTAACAGGGGTCTTGTGAGATTTAATATCTGCAGAAAACATTAAAGTGCTAAAATGGAGCCAGACATGAAAGTGTTATTCTGTGCTCTGCTCTTGATGGAAGGGGTTGAGGCATTTCAATTATTGGTCTTCAGCACAACCTACCTTTTTGTTCATGGATGGATGCACTAACGAGCAGAGCTGGATGTAAGCTTTCTTGATAGAACAGTTTTCCATTTGAAAAATGCCCGTTTAATAGAATCAAACTATTTCATGGGAATGTACTTGCTTAATTGAATTTTCTGGCAGAAATCTGCCCATTTCCTCACAGGTTCTCCTGTGTACCTGATCAGTGAGCAGAACTGAGAGCCTGGCAAGCCTAGCTCCAGCTGGGATACTGAAGATTTTCCTGGCAGGAACCTGGAAGGCAAGGGGCCCTGTTTGAGCCAGGGCAACCAGGACTGCTAGGACCTCAGCTGCGTGGCAGCAAGCCTGAAAGGAAAGTGACAGCAACTTTGAGCCATTTGGACAATCTGCTTAATTAAAAAAAAAAAAAAAAAAAACCAACCTCAAAGGAAGGCATTAGGATTATGTTTTTCAAATTGAACTGCTAGAACTCACATCTTTTTGTCTCATGGAAGACAGTTTTGCTGTTAGACATTTTCCCCAGGGTGAGGTTCTGGGCTGCAGGAAGAGCCACAGTCAAGCTGCTGTCTGGGTTTCCCTGTTGGTTCATGTTCACACCTGGAGCTGAGGGAGGAAACAAGAACAGTTGAGCAGACAGAGAGAAAGTGCCTCTGAGGATGCTTGTGCTGATAGGAGCCCATTTGGGCTTTTTTCAAGGACAGGTGGCAAGGGAGAGCCACATTGACCTTATTAGAGATTTTTGATTGCTCAGTCCGCTGATAGATTATGTGAAGAACCAAAACAGAAGGTCAAAAGCCACCACTTAAAAAAAAATCCAGAGTGATAAGCAGCAAACTGGCAAGCTAAGCAGCATGCAACATTAGACAGCCAATGTAACAGAGCCACATTCCCTAGTGATCTCTCTAGGGAGTCAAGAGGACAGCAGATGGTTTTCTGTGGGTGTAGCTCCATGTCTGGGTAGACCTGATGGGCACTGTACACAACTGCTATGTCGCTACTTTGATTCTTTCTTCTGTTCCGTGACTTCTGGTAGAGTCTACATCAGACTCTCAGCTGCTAGACCCATCAAATGCACATGTCCATTTCTCCCTGCAAGACTTTAGAGCTCTTAATGCCGCTGCTCCCACAAGTATTCAAGCTGTGTAAAGGACAGATGAAGAAAAGACAGTGGGAAGAGAGGAAGATGTTCATTAAGATCAGCCATCAAGCTCCACAAATGAAAAATGCAACCCCATAAATAACTGAAAAGGCCACACTTCCTGGTGTGTGTCTGATCTCAGTTCTCAAACTCTGGAGCCTGCACTTTCCTTCTATTTTTAAAGAAAAAAGAATTAAAAAAAACAACAACCACAACTTTTTCTATGTTTCTTCTTATAGCGGACAAAGTTTCTACTGACAATTTCAATGTGTGACCCCTTAAAAATGCACATCTTCCTGCCAGGAGACCCAAAGCTCTGCGTAGACTTAGAAGATTCAATGCCAAAAGAACCTCCCATTCTTTCCTCTCAAATGCACAGTTAAAAATAAAATATTACTAAAAACATTGGCAGTAGCTCTGACTACATAAATGTAGTGGAATGGAGGGAGAAGAGAAAAGAATAAGAAGGTCATACTGATTCTCCATCTCTGACTTCAAATTTTATTGTAATAACAATTGCTAATGAATTGCTAATAGAGCTAATTGCAAAGAGGCCAAGAAGGTGAGAATTTTGTGAAGATTTTTCTCTCATTTTAGGAGATTAAATCGCCTAATGTTTTCTATAGTCTATTGAGAAGAAGATAGATAGCCTGAAGCATCCTCACAAAATCATGCAAAATTTTTCTCGAAAGTGTTCAGCTTTTTTTTTGCTTTAATTTCCAAACTGAAGCAGCTGTGGTTGCTAATATACCTTTATACACTTCAGTGAGGTAGAGCTGAGACCAAAAGTTCAAGTCACCCTGCTGGTGCTCTGTTGCAGGAGGACAGGACACTAACAGGAATAATAACAGAAAATGCAGTGGAACAGGTCCACTTGCAGAGTTCTGGAGAGAGGGGAGGCAGAACTTAGCGATGACAAATCAGCATCTAGTTTTTCCTTGTGTATCTCTTCCTTTCATGCTTTCTGTCAAGACAAGAGTCTTCAGTAAGTGCTGCCCGTGTCTGTGGTTTTGAACTTCCCCCAAAGGTAGAAGCTGGGGCTTTGCTTCAGAGAGGGGAGCTGCCCAGGCAGACATGGCAGCAGGGTCTGGGGAAGGAGAATGACAGCAGGAGAAACAGGGAGATGAAGATTCAGAAGCAGATGGTACCATCTTTCTTTCAGATCTCTTTTCTCCTCTCCTCTCACTTCTACAGTCTGGGAATATAACTTAGTCTGGATATCCTTTCCTAAGATGAATACCCATTCACTATTCTACCATCACACCAGAAAAACATTCCTTTCTTGACACCTTTCTTCCTGTCAGAACAGCAGTAGCCTATGCTTGAGAACTGCAATATACATGCAGAAACGGGGAAGTGAGGAGAGAAACTCAAGTTTGCAATAACAGAAGGCTGTGCTCAGAGAAGCTTGACTTACTGCTTTACAACAGGCCTACCTCAAAATAGCTCTTAGTTCTTTTCATTCCTCATCTTTTCATAAAACTGACAATGCAAAGCAGGGAAATCCAAAGAGGAAAAAAAAAACCTCTTGGAATACCAGGTCAGAACAGAGATGTGAACTTTATCTTTCAAAGAGAGTTCAAAAGCCAGCACAGACTTAGAGGCAGTGTCAGAGGAATAGCTCAGTCAAACTGGTAGTCTCAAATCTCACCTTTGATAGGGCTTAGCTCATCCCAGACCCACACTTTTTGCTGAGCAAAAAGCATAATATCTTGTTAATAATGAATAGCCCTGTGCCTCCTGTACTTAACACTGAGGTTTTGAGCAGATCCACAGCACTTTATAAATTATCTATTGCAGCTGATTCAGGGCCCTCTGGGAGTGTTCTTGCAGCAAGCATCTTGCTCGTCTGTAATGGAATCATACCATTAATGCAATTTCAATTAGACATACATTATAGCTCACAGGTGTCTAAGCAAACAGTACACAGGAAGCCTCCCCCGGGGACTCATATCCTGGGGGAAAGGTGTGTGGGAGACTTTCCAAGGGGTCCTACAATTGCACCAAAAATGTGCTGGAGGAGTAAGCAAACAACCATGCTAGAGTGGAACGAGGAATGTGTCTGTAAGGAAATAGAAGTGGTCTTCACTTGCTGGTAGCTAATTCCAAACTTCCACTTTTTATGGTTTTCAGGTGAAGAACTGTCCTGTGCTTCATTCAATAATCACCTCAAGAACAAAAAGCCTGAAACATTTTTCTCAGCTTCTGAGGCTGTACTCATGGTCCGGTCCTTGATAGGAAATCCTTTTCTCCTTTGGAAACTGCCTGACTGTCTTCCATGGAACAAATATTCAGTGGTCCCTTGGTCTGGTTGAGCCAGCTGGGTTCCTGGAGAAGAAACAGATGCTCACCATCTGCATAGTTACTCTTGGAACAACAGTCCAGACTCCCAGAGATCTGGCACCAGTAGTAGGTGGCTGTGGTGGAATGTCTTGCCATCTCTCTAGCCAAACAAATTCTTTGGTATATTACAGGCAGTGCTAGTCTCCCTGGAGCACAAGGTATCAAAATCTCATTTAAATCTACATCATGGTAAGATTTTCAAGTCTACTGCTCGGATCACCATTATACACCCAACCTGACCTGCAAGGACCCTTTCTCTGAAGGTGTTGATAACCCAGGGGGAAAATGAGAACATGGTCTCTATCAGTTTTTGCTCTCCTCGCAAGACTGCAAATGAGGCATCTAATTAATGTCAGTTACGGGTGTTTTTCTGAAGGGGAACTGAATCAAAGACTTGCTAATTTATTTCATGCAGAGCCTACCAAGAAATATGAGACACTAATAACTATCAGTCAGTACTGAGCTGAACTGGATTTGAAATGGGAAGTTACAGATAAAAACTTCCCAATCTCCACTGCCATCCTGCCTCCTGCTGATCACTCTCATTAATAAATTCTTGTATTAGTGGTAAAAAAATGAATGGGACTGAACTCATATAATGATGACCTGAAAGAAGCATTGTCATCAATTAATACAGGATTTTTCTCAATGATTCAACAGAAAAACACCTACTCTTTTTCTTTGTGGGCCTGGATTCACCAGCCTGGGTCTTTCTTCTCACATGTCTGTGGCAGCCAACACCTTGGGAACTTGCAGTTGCAAATAGACAACTTAGTGCTTGAGCTCAAGGTCAGGTTCCTGGTGACAGGGCCATTAACAATTCATACTCTCAATAGACTGTCTCAGAGCCCTTCTGGGGGCATTCAACAGAAGTGTGTTGTAGTTCCACATGATCACAGTTGATACCAGTCTTAAACCCTGCACCTTTATACTGTATGAACACAAACACTTACCTTTATCTCAGATTCTCAAAAAAATTGGGTAGGAGGGATGACATGACAGACAGACTTGTTCTCCGCTTAATGTTTATTGAAGAACATTCCAGAAAAACAGATAAAACTTTATCTTTGTTTGCAGACTGTTATCTAACTGCCCTATATAGCAAATATAAGGCAGATGGCTTGCTGTCTTAGTTACCTTTCATTGACCACTTAAAAGCAACAATCCAATCATGAATGGACCACAAGAAAACCACTGCCTAGTCATTCACTGCCCTCATGAAGGACAACTGATGCTGCTACCTGTTATGTCTTTTTTTGACAAGTACCCAGAGTAGACCTCCCTCCTGCATCTCCAGAGTCACAGAAAAAAAGCAGGCTCCTTTCAGCTTGTCTGAAGTTGCTCGAGGCAGATTCTTGCCATTGCCAGTCATCTGGAGGCTGGGTCCCAAAAGCAGAACAGCCTGGACAGATGGGTTGGCTACTGGTCGAGGCATAAGGGATAACAAAATGCTACCACCATGTGTGACACCTGACAGCAACTGTAGTGATCACAGCCTTATGAGAGGGCAGAGGATTAGATCATACAAAACAACTTCTAGACCTCATGCTGCTCCAGAAACAAACGTGTATACTGAAGAGCTGCAGGATGTCACCTGACAGATGATGCCATCTTTCACACCTCTAGAAGATGAAATATATTTGTGACAGCTGTCAGAAACTACAAAACACACAGTAAATCACCTTCTTCCTCTATTTTTGGTGACATATATATATAAGGTACCTTCAAAAACTACTTATTTCATCCTAATCATGCTTTTCTTTGAATCTTGGTAATGACTGCCTGTTAGCACACAAGAGTCAAAGCAGGAGATCCAATGTTTTAATATGGGCTGTTGACTGCTCTTTGTCTTTTCAAAGTGTAGATCGCATGTACACTGGCCATTTCCATGGCTGTGAACTGTATTTCCTGTGTGGA
The DNA here is from genome assembly GCF_963082525.1 of Nesoenas mayeri. Classification (NCBI taxonomy): domain Eukaryota; kingdom Metazoa; phylum Chordata; class Aves; order Columbiformes; family Columbidae; genus Nesoenas; species Nesoenas mayeri. Next base: position 44,411,536 of record NC_137548.1, read on the forward strand.
CATACACAGGGAAGGAAACCTCTTTTAACCTGCATATCGTCCACTGCAAGCAGCCCTGCAAATCATTCCTCAGCACCAGTGCTCTCAGAGAAGCCCAAAGGGGTTGTGCTTGAGTAAAATCATCTCTCAGTAACCATCCCCCCAGAATGTGCTGCCCCTCTGACAGTGCATCCTGCTGGCCCTTAAGGGATAATCCATGTACAAGGCTCCAGATTTAATTAGAAGGCTTCCCATTTTAACACTACCAAAGGATTAAAATAATTGAAAAAAAGTAGGCAAGCTGTGCACCCTTGAGGCTTGACAAACAGCAAAGGGCGAAAGGGATGCAGCCCAGGTGAGATGGAAAATTCCACTGGTTCTCAACCTCTCTGCCCTTAACCTCAAATATTTTGCAGACTGTTAATTTAATCTGCAACCCTCCTCCACCTAACCTCAAGACATAAGAAGGGCTGAGGTTATCACCTCATTTCCGAAACTGCTCGTGGAGGGAAACAGCTGGAGTTGTCCAGCTGTTCCCCCAAATAAAGGAAATTAATGAAAAGGAAGTCCTGTGAGTACACATGAGGAGGGGAGAGTTTGCAAGTGTTAAGGGCAACCGCAGAGGAGAAGTCTCCTCCAAAGGAAGTGCCTTCAGAAGGACATTTACTGTGATGGGAGCTGCAGTGACACAGGTTGCAAACAATGAGATTGCCTGTGGTGTCCACAGTAGAACTATCAAAGGATGCTTGGAAGGAGTGGCAAGGAACTGAATCGAGGAAAGATGGCAGTGTCTGCACAGGCTGTGCTCATAGATGAAAGACTGTGAGCCTTGCAGGTGCCCATGAAGCACTTAGATATCCAAGACATCAGATTAGCATCCAAACAGCAAAATTGCTTTGTCTTTTGGGCCAGAGTACTGCAAATTGCATGCAGAGTTGAGCCAGCATTTGCTGTGAGTCCACCCAGGAGTTGGGCTACCCTAGACTGTCATTTAAAATCTTGCATTACTGTAAAAAGCACACAGACTGACCCTCTCCTGGGACTGGCCCTCCCACTATTCCAGTCCCATCTCATCTTGTTTGAGATTCAGCCCTGAACTCCCTTGTTTCTGTCCAATCTAAAAGCTCAGGGGAGTCAAAGGTACTGACTGCAGCAAAATAGTGTGAATAGGTCTGTGGAGGAGTCTGCACTAGCAGGACATTTTGAGAGGATCGGATAAACAAACTCTCTTGACATGACCTTGTCAAAACCTAATCCCAAAGCTCTGGAGGTGAAATATTACTTCACACTTCCACTGCCTCCCTGGCTGCTGAACATTTCACAACATCTTGAGTTTGGCAACAGGAGGTTTAAAACTTGTGTTTCTGACGGCTGGTGGATGCACAGACTCTGCTTCAGCCCATATGCAGCTGTAACAAGAAGAGTGGAGAGAGCTGACACAAGTGTCTCTGAAGCACAAAGACACAGTCTTCCTCGCTTTGAACAACATATAAGGCAGCTTGTTGCACAAAACTACTGGATTTCTCCATGACTGACAGATTAAAGTGGCATTTGACTGGCTTGAAATGCTTTCTGGAAAGCTTGAGAGATTCAGAGAAAAATGATATTTTTCTCCATCCAAATTCATTTAATTGCTGGCTATAGATGCTTCATTCATTTTTGCTTTAACCCATAATGTTTCTTTTTGAAGTAAGCCTATAGCACAGGAACCTTGCACAAGAAAAATCCCAAATTATAATTTCAGAGAAATTGCATATAGACTGAATTTCAGTGAAAGTGCCTTGCTCCAAAAGGGAGGAATAGGATAGTTAGCCTTTCCTGAACAGAATGCGAGTCTGAGTCCTACTGGCTAAAAAAAAGGTATGGAGGAGTCTCTAAGCAAAAATGTGGGTAGATTATATAATTTTAGAAAACAGAAAGAACATCTTAAAAATCTACCACTAAAACTTACTGACATAGTAACAATTTCACAAATTTTGAGTGAGCCAGAGAAGCTGATCCAACTTTCAACATCCAGCAAGAGTCACTCAAAATCCTGTGTAGCACACAGTGCTCTCCTTCACGGTCACTATGTGAGAAAATTGCCTTACACCTGCTTGGGCAAAATACCCTATACAGATCTATGTCTTGTAATTATGATCTATGAACTCATTAAAAGGTTCAGTATCCTTGAAAATTTCAGCACCCATGAAAGGTAAAAGTTTTGCTGAGGAACAACTGGAGTGCTTCCCTCAGAAATCAATGGTCTGTCACTCAGTCAAAAGTCTCTTACCTAAATATAAAGCTTTTTTACTCTTCTTAAGTAGGAGTATATTGTAGCATCTCTTCAAGCATGCCTATTGTATAGAAATAGTAGCTGTATCTGCATGTAATTGATTCACAGCAGGCCAGTGATTTCCCATCCCTATTACAGTCCCCCAGCAGCCTGCAGTCTGTCTGTCTGGTGCTGTTGGAAGGTGCTGGGAAGAGGCTGTGACATGATCTCCAGAACAGTCACCCCTGCACCAGGGCGCCTCTCGGCAGAATCACTATTTGGTCAGGGAGCCTTGTCTTGGGGTAAGGCTAGACTGTCCCTTAAAACACACTAAGTCTGCTTCCACTTGCAAGAAGAAGGCATACAAGAAACCTTTGTGAATGGCAAAATGATCCCATCTATGTATCAAGTGGTTACTGGAAAGGGACTGGGATACCATTAGGGTTAGCTCACTCAGCTCGCCACAAAATAATGATGTGCAGAGAGTTCCTTCCTATGAAAGTTTGGACCTGCAAGCAAATGCCTCATCTCTGAGATTCTCCTTTACCAAGCAAGTCTTCATCAGGAGATGTGGGAGGAAAACGCATCATGTGTGAGACAGATGCAAGGCTGTGCTGCTGGAATTTGGGGTTGCTGCAGAATATCACACTGAAAGCCACAGGTTCAGTCTGTGACAAACCATCATCATGTCCTCCCCACAAACTGTGATTAGTTAGGGTTTCGTTCCTAACCTTCCTGGAAATGTCACAACTGCCAGTCTGCCTTTACTGATTTTATAAGAAATTGTAGGTGTTTTTCTATGTATACAGGAAGATTAAAGTTAAAAAAATTGCCACGTTCATCCCCTCCCACTTCCAGTCCAGCACACTAATACAGACTCAGAAATATTCCCAGAAAATCCTGATACCAGTTACTGTCTTTTTATCTTACTTTTGGTTACCCTGAAAAATAGAAATATGAGACAATACAGTCTATATAACAGTATAGGCTACAGCCCATTCTTTCAGCTTCATGAAGCCCTATTTCTCTTCAGCAGGAGAGCAACTTCTGATGATATGCCAAGTAGTGACTGGAGCTGGTTGGAATTTTTCATTCAAAGTTGGTTTTAGCCTGGCTTACTAAGGAAGCAGGGCATAAGAAACCCCGTTCTCCTTTTGTCTGTTTACCATCCCAACAAACTTTGATTTTGCTGGCCAGTTTAAACCAACCTGAAGAGGGGCTTTTTGGCCCCAAACTATGCAGCTTGTACAATTTCAGAAAAAAAACAGTGTCTGGGTATAGGAGAGAAACCCTATTAAGAGTACCTGTCCTGTGCTGAAGTACAGCTGCAGTGTGAACTTGGGACTTAGCAGGTACCAGAGACACCATGGGAGAGAATACTATTATAAATGCTCCCACAGTGAGAAAATCTTTGAAAGCTACTTACATCTTATCACACATCAGAGAACCCTGTCAATCTTGTGAGAATCATAGAAAGCCAGGCACCAGTAATCCAATGTAGCTATGAGGCGGTTTCATTAGATTGCTTTTCAGAACTGTAATGCTATTAAAACAGATTTTCACGAAAATATATATTTTTAGCATTTTAAAATTGTTTTTGTATTACTGATGCTCTTAGGTTATTAGGGAAGTGTGTAAGCATCTTTATTTGAAAAAAAACAAGGGACTTCACATAACCAGATTTGAGACTGGGACCTGGGCATTGTGGCTTCTACCCATCCCATACTTTGTCCTGTCCCTTCTGCCTCTTGGAGACCCAGCCACTGTTTATAGCAGGTCGCTTTTTACACACATACTCATTTTCACCGAGCATAACATGGCATGTGGGTGCTATTGCATTGAGGATCATAGTTCTGCTGAAAAAGTCAAGAGTATTAAATCAGTCCAGCTGGAAACCAGCACCATGAAGAGGCTGAAAATGCTGATACTTGGTTTTGATACCTACAGGTACAATCTAGCCCAGTGATGTACCTGCTTGTGACCCCACCGGTATTTGTATCCTGGCACACAACCGTTGCACAACACAAAACACTGATGTGCCCAGACACACTCCAGACCTGCAGCACCAGTTTGCTCTGAGCCTGCTGCCATTTTTGCGAACAGCTTTTAGGTTAATCCTTGTACAAAGAGCACTGCATTGCTCTAGCTTTAGAGTGTGAAGACTCGCGTAACAGCTCAGCCTCTAAAGGAAATGTCAGGATATTCCTGGCATCACAAGGTGCAGTTCATGACACAAAATAGTCAATATGTAGGCTACTGCTGGAGCCGTGCCTGCCTCATGATTCATTTCCAGTCCATGCAGATACTAGAAGTCCAAGTTTTCTGCCTTCCACTACTTGATTTTCCTTCTCTCTTCCTCTTGCCCTGTGCAGACATAGGCCAGTTTATGAACTGCACCATTGCAAACCATCCCCCGAGGAAGCTGGAGAGAGACACAAAGCCTCCTCCTTAGGAACAACCCCTGTATTACAGGGGTTTGTAATACACTCAGAGACTGTGTAGGACCACTTCTTCAGATGTCTCTGTCAAAGGGGAGAGCTTTAATTTATCTGCTTTTTCCTTCCTGCTACCATATTTACTCTGGGCAACATTTTCTTTCATGCAAGCTGTTGAACCCCCAACAGAAGCCTATCCACGTAACAGAAAGAAAATTACTCCATACATGTAATGTTGCCCTTTCATCCATCAAAGGAAAGACTAAGCACGAGGAGGATGGGGAGTTTGTCTAGGGAAATTCAGCTAGGAGCTCTCAGACTGTAACCATCTCCCTTTCAAGCTTTTGTGTTGTTAACTTCTATCAGTATCAAACTGCTCTGGGTCACTGACCTATATACTGTACCCTTTCTAATCTGGAATCTACTTATCAGAAAAGTATTCAAAATGCTGGGAGAGGTGCACACTTTGGAGCTACATATAAGAAAAGGATCACAGGACCCCATCCTAAGAGAGGACTATCCTCCCAACTCCAGCAATTGCAGTATCTCCAGTAAAAGGCAGTGACCAGTCAGCAGGCACATAGCGCCAGACTTCAACTTGCTTTGCTATTTACCCATACCAATGGCATTAAAAGCAACAAATACCCACATACAGAAAGGAGAAAAGGAAAGGGAGGGGGAAGAAAACTGACTTGGGCTACCTGAAAGTAATTTTACACATGAGGGGTTGAAAGACCTTGTTAATTTTATGCAACAGAAAGGGCCAGATAACAACTGAGGTACTCTGAAAGATTAACCAATTGCCAAAGAAGAAGTCTCTCTGGACAAGATTAGCTGAGAAGTTGGGTCCTTAGGCCAGCCACAGAGCACAGAGAGAGACGGGGGAGACCAGACCCTTGCCCTGTCGTGGATGTGAGCTTGTGCTGGTTGTGCTAGCAGTCCCAACCTCTCCCACCTGGAAATGGCAGCCATATTCCATGGATTATCACTCTGTTCAAATTGTCATGTTGTTTTCAGCTGGGTAGATGATCTAGTTCTTACACATTTTTGAGTTAACTTTGTGTTCCTTATAGCGCAGCTTGCAGTAAGAAAAGTAGATGGTCAGGGTCTTAGGAAGGGATGGGAGAGGGAGATTTCTGCCTTTCAATCAAGGCAGTTAACAACACTCAAACACTGTCTTTGTGCAATGCTTGCAGCTCCCTGCAGCCCCTATACCACAGAGCACTCCAAGCTTTGGCATGATAAGTGAGAGTAAATACTGCAATAACTCACATGCTTCCCTTCCCCCATCCTGACCTTAATGGAAACCACATGAGGAACACAGGACACAGGGGAAGATCACTGGGGAAGGCAAAGCTATGCAAACAATTAGCCACTGAGCTGATGGCATGAAAGCCTGGCAGCTGCCTCACACCTCTCTCCTGCCAGGGAGCTACCCTGCTTCCCATTCCTCATAAGCACAAGCTGCACCTCCTGTCACTGCTCCGAGGTGGCAAGGCAGGGAGAAAACAGAGCTCCAGGAAGACAGGCGGAAGGGACAACTGGGCCCTCCTGCTCCCAGTTCTTCCCCTGCTAGGGGGGAATCTGCTACCTGCATATGGCTACTGGGATGCTGTTGTTACTATTGCTAGATACCAAGCAGACATTCATTTTCTCCTGACCCCAAAACATGAACAGAATAATTTCTTCAAACTTTCCAAAACAATTAAACTTCAAACAGAGATCAAGCCTGAAGCGTTTCAGTCAGAAAGCAGATGTTTCCAAAGCTCTGAACATACATCAAAATGGGGCTTAGAAAGTCCTGAAGGAAGTTTGTAACTACCTTTACAAAGCTACAATGCTCAAAAGGGAATTAACATCCATAAGAAGAGAGAATCCACAGGGTGAAACTGACCTATGATGGTGAATATGTTTCTCTAAGGACTATGTACCAAATGACCACAATGATTGACTCTTGTAGAATTAGCTGGGTTGGCACCGTTCATTGAAGAAAGCCTCTAATATTCTGTCTTCGCATATGCTCTTCCATTCATATAGTCTTCAAGAGAAGGTGATGTGAGGAATTTCTATGACTTAGGCACAGTAGGGTATGGGAAGGCATATCAATGTACATACGTGTATGTATGCATATAAGCATGTATGCCATATGGCTGCTCTCCTCACTACCTTTTCATTGCATTCAGTGCATTAGTGGCCTCAAATGACATTCCTAGTGGGTTCTCCCACTCAATAACATTAAGTAGCTCACACACCTTCCCTGGAATTTCTAATGAATTTTGGAGGGAAGAAGGTTTACTATTACAGCTCTGGGTCCTGGGGCTTCAGAGCTCAGTTCACAGCTTAAGAACTGCCTTCCTGTGTGCCACACAGTGTGAGAAACACCTAACTGCACTTTCCCTTAATTTCATTCTCTAAAATAGGAACAATAGCATATGCTTAAAAAGAGTACTGTCTGCAGCTCCTGAGAGCTTTGAAATGCTCAAGAAGAAACAAAGTGGAGAAAGAACTTTTTAGGTTATTTTGAGGGACCAATTGCTAAAGATAATGACAAAAGAGAAAATAAAAAATAAGCGTCAGTTTGTAAAAAATATTACAAGGTGAAGAAAATGTGAATTTTATTAACTGAAGCTCATCTATTCAAGTAACCTTGGAACTGAAGCAACACTGGAAACAAGAAAGATGATTCTGTATCGATCATGGGATTCATTATAATTTTTCAGTGTATACATTTGAAAGATGTGATGTCTACAGAAGTGCTCCCTAATGTATAAAATCCACTAGCTGCCACTCTCAATTAAATGTAGTTAATGAGATCTCTGTTCGCCCTGTAGATAGAAGGTTGTGTCTCTGTAGTTCATTGAAAATGGAGTTAAAACACGGCTGGGATTTTAATTGGTTATTGTGGATATCACCAGGACATGTCTCCTATGGTCTGTCTGGTGTGGATGAGGTTCATAAAATCCAATAAAGCATTTAAACAAAATCCAATAGATGCCTGAGGCTCTGGGCTTTAATACCAGAACATGAAGCAGACACACATAGAAATGACAATTGACAAAGTATCCCTTGCTGATCTAAACATGACAAAGGAGAAGTAGCTTTCACAGCTGTATCCCCCTCCCCTAGACATAGCAGGGCATGTTTTATCCCATGTCAAACAGGTGCAAGAGAAAGAAATTAAAGCTGTTGTGCTCTATCATGTGCCACAAGCAGCAGGAAGTGTCCTCTGGAGCTCCTAAGGGGCAACTGTTTGCTTTTTCTTTTGAGGACTCATCTACAAATACAAATGACCTGGAGGAAGGACTGGGCTGTGAGGTGATTCTAGCAACTGGAGTTTGAAAACGATGGCTGCTGCTGGTGGCAATTAGGGCTATGTTTTTTCCTAAAGTTTTCTGATCAGAGATTCTTTTGGTTTGGTTTTAAATGGAAAAGTGAAGTTCACCCCTCACCTCTCAGTGAGAGATTTTTTCCATAAAATGACAAAATGGAAGGTGGTTTCAGCTGAAATTCCTCCTCACTTTATGCCTGAGTTCCCAGTTAATTCCTAGAATCATACTGAGCTCTTTTACTGACTTCTTTCAGCAGCTTGCTGAGAATTCCCTTCTCTTCTGGAAAGGTTGCAGGAAGAAAGCTGAATGGGGGGATCCCTGCCTTTGCTTGAAAATTCATTTTTCTCCTGGTCACCAGTTAAGAGTGAACAAAAACAAAAGAGCCAACATTGCAAATTCGGCACATTTTTTCATCTCAGTGGATCTAAAAATACTCTGGAATTATTGAGCTGAAAATCACAGTTATAATAAAGTGGAAATGATCCCATCAGGCAAGACAGGCCAGCTGTATCATTACTGTTGCCGGGCTGAATCCTCAGAGAGACCATTACACCATCAGCTGAGCAATTACAAAGACTCTGACTGCACTCCCGGCAATAACCATCCTTAAGTGGGCACTGGCCTAACAGACTGTGCAGCAGCCAGACAAAAAGCTGAGCTGAGCGCCTGGGGAGGGGGGCAGGGTGAAAATTAGATGCCTTGTAGCAATAAGCTGAGTACTAGTGTACACTGAGTATTAACAATGTTCACTCACTACTCTTTGTACTGATTTCTTATGGATTCTCATATTTGGGATTCTCCTCACAACACTGCTTTGATCCACATAGGACAGCAGCCCCCAACCTCCCTCCTTAATCTGTGTGATTCTTACAAGCTTCCAAACTTTTCAGCTGTGTCTTGAGTATGGCTCTGGAGGCTCTAAGTTCCCAGAAAGCTCTTCAGGCTCAGGACAAAGAAGCTGCCACATTAGCCAGCAGCAGCTTCTTAGTGTAACCAGCTAAAGCAGGAGCTGCAAGTTAGTGATGGCAGCGGCACATCTCATCCTGCTGTAATTGAAACGAACTTTCACTGTGATTTGCTCAGCTGGCTCTGCTTACAACAAAGCTACGTAGGGCCCTCTCCCTTTTCTGTTTCCGTCTCTATCTTTTCTCTTTTGCTGCTGGTACAAATATTCTTTGCAGTTCCTGTTCAGAAATCCACTGTCACGTCAGCTTCTTCACCCATCTGAAAACATCGCTTTCCTTTCCCTCTGGTTCTGTCCTGCAGTGTGATTCAGCTGCACTGTGGCAGATTACACTTTTTGGGATTACTTTGTTTTACTTGGCTTGGAAGGGGCTGCTGTGCAGCAAGGGAAGGGCAGGGGAAGAGAGCTGCTGATTCATTGCAGCTGTTTAAACAACCCAATCACCTCATTCTCTCCTTTCCTTCCGAAAGCCGCAATCAGCATTTCAAGGCCAGCCTAGGCTCCTGCTTGCTTTTGATCTTCTTGCACCTTAATGGCAGAATCATGTTCTTGGCTCATGTTTTCTCCAGCCAGGGTCCACCTCCGGGTCCTGCAGAATCCAAATGCACAACTCAGAGTCAACATGCAGCACCAGCACTCCAGCTCCCCTTATCCAGGGTTTCATAGGTTCTAATTCAGTGGCAGAACACAGGCTACATTTATTGCCATGTCTAGAGTGATTCTGCAGGGGAAATTGAAAGATATCTGGAGGGTACACTTTAGCAAAACTCCTGGGATTAAACGCACTGTGCCAGCAATGTTTTTGTATTTTCTTGAGGGGAATTTTGGCCGAATATAGTAAAATACATTTTGGAGGGGCAGAAAAATGCACTTATGGGACCAGGGAGAGAAGTTATTCTTCTGCAGGTAATGGAGGAAGATCTGGCCTGCCAAAGGCCAGATATTCCACACATTTTCAGAATCAGCTTCTCCTGAGACCAGTGGACAATTACGTTATGTACAGCATGGAGACACATGGCATTGAATCTTAACCCAGTAGTCTAGACAGGCAGAAAAAAAGGACTCAGATATAAAGGTTGGTATGTATAGGATCTTGCAAGAACAGGGATTAAGATTTATGTACACAAATCCTGTATTCCTATGAGGTGAATTATGTGACCTTAGGTTTGGTAGCTCTTAGGAAGAGCTGGGTAACTTTGGAGCACTGGCAAATAACAAGGGATTAAATTAATATAAAAGGCATTTTATTGTCTGTACTAGCAATCCAGGTATGTGGACAACAGCCACAGCACATTTACAGAAACTGTGGTCTACCAGGTGATCAAATAGATTTTAAATCCCTGGATCCTGGTTCTGCTCCTGATTTGAACAATATCGTGCAAGTTCCTTCACTATTCTGTTTTCGTCTTGCCTTTGTTTTATTTGGCTAAAAATGTCTGGGTAAAGTATCTTTGGATACAACCTGCTATAGCAGTATCATGAACTTCATCAGCATCTCCAGACACTTTGCTAATAATGATAATTGAATGTGTTTTCTAAAGATCATACTGATTAGTACATTAGAGACAAATGAGAGATGTAGCAGGATGTGAGGAGACAGCTAGAGGGATAAACATCTCTAGTGTTGTGTGCAAGACAAACTAGGATTGTCAGGTTGACACAGAGCATTTCTGCTTTCCCTACTGAAGGACATTATCATCTTCAGATTATATGCAGAGAGACTAGATGGAAATAAAACACTATCAAATGAGGCCAAAAGGAGACTTCCTACGTGTGACTGTGGTTTGGGACACACTTTCTCAAGTACTTGGCATCTTTCCTTTCTTATTAACATGAGAAGCAAAGCATGTGGAAGCTGAGCTCTGCATGGGAAACTAGTGCATAGCTTTGGGGCCTGGAAGAATGAAGTTATGTGCTGGAACTGCTCTCATACATGGAAGACCTCTGGAAAGAAGGCAGAAACCAGGGAACACTGTGAACATGCTTAGCACTGCTTCTCCTTAAGGACTGTTGTCTGGATTTCATCATGAAGTCACCATTTTTTTAGCAAATCGTATGCTCTACTTGTGGATGAGAAGACAGTAGTAAATATTGTTTTACTTTGAGTACAGAAATGTCTTTGACACAGTCTACCATAGCATCCTGGTAGTCAAACTGGTGAGATTTTATTTTAATAGGTGGACTATGAAGTGGAAAATAGGAGGAACCTCCAGGCTCAAAGGTTTGTGCCTGGTGACTAATGGTCCCTAGGGAACAATACTGGGGACAATACTTTCTAATGTCAAGTGTTGTCTTTGTTACTAAACTGGACTTCAGGACAGGGTGCACCTCAGCAAGTTGTGGATGGGACCAAATTTGGATGCTAGAGGGCAAGGCTGTTGTTCAAAGGGACACTGACAGGCTGGAAAAAGCTGTACAAAGGCTGTATTAGCAAGAGTGGAGCCAGCTAGTCGGGAGTGATTGTTCTCCTCTGTTCGTTGCTGATGAGACTACACTTGGAGTACTATGTCACTTTTGAGACCCCAGCACAAGAGGGACTCTGACATACTTGCAGGAAGTCCAGCAGAGGCCACATTGATTAAGAGGAGAGCCAGAGCACTTGACAACCAAGGAAAGGCCAAGAAAGCTGGGTTTCTTCTCCATAACATAAGAAGGCTAGGGGGAAATATTATCGCTGTGTTTGACTGTATAATGAGAATCCATAGAGGACACTGAGCTAAGACTCCCCTCAGAGGTACATAGTGACAGTCTGAAATGCAATGGACACGAGTTGCAAGACAAGAAATTCCAGTTGGATAATGGGAAAAAAAAAATCATTATGGGGGAGTTAAACACTGGAATAAGTTCCCCAAGAAATGGAGGTGCCACCATTCTCAGAGATATTCAAAACGTGAGTGGATACAAAGCCCTGAGTAACCTAATCAAGGTTGACCCTGCTTCGATTCGGGGGGATGGGCTTGATGACCTCCAGAGGTCCCTTTTGACCTCAGTTCATGGAATCATAGAATCAATCGCAGAATCATAGAATAATTTGGGTGGGAAGGGACTTTCAAAGGTCATCTAGTCCAACCCCCCCTGCAATGAGCATGGACACCTTCAACTAGATCAGGTTGCTCAGAACTCCACTCAGACTGGCCTTGGATTTTTCCAGGGATGGGGCATCTACCACCTCTCCAGGCAACTTGTTCCAGTGTTTTACCACCCTAACTGTAAAAAATTTCTTCTTCATGTCTAACCTGAATCTCCCCTCTTTTATTTTGAAATGATTACCCCCTGTTCTGTTGTAACCTGCCCTTCTAAAAAGTCTGTCCCCATCTTCCTTTCAGGCTCCTTTTAAGTACTGAAAGGCCGCAATAAGGTCTCCCTAGAGACTTCTCTTCTCCGGGCTGAACAACCCCAACTCTTTCAGCCTGTCCTCACAGTAGAGCTGTTCCAGCCATCTGATAATTTTTGTGGCATCCTCTGGCCACTCTCCAACAGGTTTGTATCTTTCCTGTACTAAGGGCTCCAGAGCTGGACACAGGATTCCAGGTGGGGTCTCACCAGAGCAGAGGGGCAGAATCACCTCCCTCAACCTGTTGCCACTCTCCTTTTGACTCAACCCAAGATATCATTGCCCTTCTGGGTGCAAGTGCACATTGCTGGCTCATGTCCAAGTTTGTCTAGGACTTTTTCCAAAAAACTTGGTCTTCATCATTCTGCACTCAGGCCAGAAGCGCACCTGTATTTTGAGACTCAGCTTTCTATAGTCCTATTTTCCACTTAATGGTCTACCAGGAAAGCCACCTCCTGACAATATGAGAAACCTGACTTCTTTCCCTGCTTTGTGGCCTGAGAGGCTCATGCATCCATGAGGCTTTCATCAGACTTGGGAAGGCCAGGTATACCTTTGGCTCGCTGATGGAGAATTTTCTGCCACAAACTGTAGAAATCAAAAATCAGTGTTGCAGACGAATGCTGATGCTTGATGGAGGCAGAACATATGCTGAGGACTCCTCAGTACTGCAGGCAATCCTTGCCTGACAGCATGTGGGCCAGCACCCTCGGGTGGAGCCAGGCAGTATGGAAGGAGCTGGGCTTATTACTGCCGTCATATGACCACTGAATTTGCCTTTTTGTTTTGAAGATGTGGAACAGCAAACAGGATAACACCAGTATATCTATTTGATCTCAGTCAGCATGGGCCTAGCTGGAGTCTTGAGAAGCCTTTTCAAAGAATGTCATTTTTCCTGAACACAGCCTGTGGGCTTCTTTCACTAACATTTCTGGGCAAATTGCACACCTCTCAAAGCAGTAATGGAGCCAGAATGGACACTGAACTAGAGCTCTTATCTCAGAACTGGCAACATTTATATTACGTATTAGTATAAAAAACAGTTGATGTAAGCCAAAATAGAACCAGGTGCTTAGATATTTATCTAAATTATCGGAATCACATTACTGTTTTGGTAGAAGACAAATCAAAAGGAGTTCAATGTCTTATCACAAGCCTTCCCTGCTTCTCTCCCACTTTGCAAGAAGCTGGGCTGCAAGAGAAGGTATGTACCCCACCCCTGCTTCCTACACAATTGCTATCTCACTCGTCTTGCACCAGTTGTCAGGAAAAATACGTGGTTTTGTTGAAATCAGTGAAAGCTTGACTGAGAAAGAAGTTAAATTATTTCAGTTTGGATTGGTAGGATCCCATCCAGTGTGGAAACAGGCATCTTGAATATAACAAACAATTTAGGATTAAATTGCACACTTGGTTCCATATGATTGACTTCCCTGGGATCATGCTGACAGAAATGAAAACAGAACTTAGCTCCTCAGATTTCAATTAAGTAGATAAGTCATTGTCTATGCCTCCCTCCCGGTTACTTTGAGAAAAAAGTCCATTATTAACTTACAAGACTGTCAGACTTGGAATTCTACAGTTGTCAAGTTCTGTAATGTAATATACACTCAGGAAAGATATTGTCAAACCTAAATGCAGACGTGATGTGAATGAGAGGACCGAGAACACACAATGCACCAAGCATGAACCCCCTTGCTCTTGCCTCAACAACCCACCTCAAGGTATTGTTTACAGTTTTACCAGCTTTTACAGGTTTATTTTGTTCCACACAAGTTCTTACACAGGAGTGTGGGATATGAGGTAGTCGCTCCCAGCAGCTGACCACAAGAAGCCAGGACGTAGTAATTTGCAAGGTATGTTGCTATGAGCGTCTCCAACTGCATGTTACCAAGGCTCTCTGTAGACTCATTTGGCCTATTTACCTCATGTTGCAGTGCATATTTAAATTTAAATGGCAGCTAAAAGCCCAGGGTACTGACCTAATCATCATTCAAGTATTTTTTCCACCGCTTTTCTCTTTCTCTGTCTGCTGCTATAACAAATTAGCTTGCTATGTAATGGGTTTAGGGTCTTGGGTTTTTTCCCCAACATCCTCAATAAATGTGAGAACAGAACTAATACTTTATCCTTCACAGGAGAAGAAAATATTTCAATTCCTGGTTTTTAACCTGCTATGGACCAAACACAAATATTATAATTTTTCCATGAAGTCAAAATCCTTATATTCCTCACTTTCAGAAAGCATTAATTGTAAGATTCTGAAATGTTGTTCTGAACATGATTTTACAGTATTTCAGGATATGAGAGAAACTATGACAACTGCTGACATAAAGCTTAATAGAATAATGGAAATACTCTATTACATTTAATCACTAAGGGCACCTGCTACTTAGTACTGATTGAAGCAACTTATCTTAATTTCTAGATCAAGTGTCTTCTGTTAGTGCCTTAATGAAACAGTGTGACATACAAGAAAAATTACTTTGCTTTGCATATTGCCATTTAAAATTATTCAGGAGAAAAATCAACCCAAACAAACATTTTAGTATTCTCCCTGTTTTGTAAACATCTAATTTTCTGTGAAAAACATTTTACAGCAAAAGTGTCTCTCGGGCAACTTTAGTCTATGCACAATATCAGCTCATCCCTCTAAGAAAAGAAAAAAAAAAAAAGGAGAAAGAACAGTAAAGCCCAAGCAGGAAGGACACTCTTATTTAATCTTTGGAATGTCCTGTTTCAGTGCTGTTCAAGTCACCTCGTGTTGATTTAAGGTGAATAAGGGTAGGCTCCCCCTGCTCTAAAGTAGGAATTTTCTCACTGTTGTGCTGCACCAAGTTAAAAATATCTGGTTTAGTTAAACAGGGTTGCAAAATACATATAGTCAAGACATTAAAAACAAAGATCTAGCTTGTCAAAAGCAGGGCCATGTTAGTAAGGATATTAGTAAGCATTACCTTGAAAACAGAGGTGAGATGACAGGGGCTTTTGAGGACGGAGGGGAAGGAGGGACCCCAGTGCTGGCAGCGAGGAGGGAAAAGGCAGCGTAGAGGTGCCAGGGGCTGCGGCGGGGCAAATGGAGAGCCCTTGCTCACAGCTAATTCAGCTGCCCAACCATGCTGGAAGGCTTGTTTGCAGAGTCCTACTTACAGGTAGGCCCCGCTGAGAGTGCAGTAGATAAACAACTTCCAAAAACAGTGTATATATTACACAGTTTTTCTGTTTCCTCCTGTGCTGCTCTTCTCCCTTCTTAGACAATCCTTTCAAGGGGCAGGAGTTGCATTTTGCCCTCTTCCACTTTGATTATAGTCCCACTTCCTACTCTGGTGTCTCCCCTGAGGGCCACTATTACCCTGCTCTTCCCAGCCCCACCCTGTTTGCGCCCTTTCCTCTCAAGGCTTAATTTCCCCGACTTTGATCCTTTAATTGGCTATTTCCCGCTTTCAGCCATTAGGCTGCTTCCCTGTGTGCTGGCCACCATCCCATGCTTAATCTACATTTTGAAAAAAGGGTAAAGCATAGACCAGAAATGGCACCCAGGAGCATGGACTTGTGCTGTAAGGGGACTGAATAAACCAGAAAAGCAGGGGCACGTATCTATTAATGAGGAGCATTTGCAGTCGCAATTACCTGAGGCTTTCTTACGAGCAGCAAACTTTGTTGTCTTAGTCCAGTAGTTTTGCAGCTTTGCAGGGTCGTGTAGCACCCAGGACTGTGCCATCTGCTGCTGTATGGGATGGTGAGATCTCCTGCATGAAAGATTTTGTGCATAAAGATTTTAGCCACCGGCAGTGTCACAAAACAACAAAAACCACCAACTCAGATAATTCAGCATACTACATATAAGGAACTAAGATCAAAATTAAACCCTTGTAAACTAATCACAGATGTGAAACACCTAGTTAGGAAAATATTTTCTAATATGGGGACAACATTGACATTTCTAGTATTTTAGAGAGGGTGATGCATATGACCTGGAAGAAACCTCCTGAATTATTGCAAATCCAGCTTTTCAACCTTCCAGACAGTGTTGGAGTCTTTCTCACTTTCTTGATATGAGCTGAAATTTTAATCAAACCCAGCACACCCATAAAATATCTTCCCAGAAAACCCCAATATGTCAAAAATTCCCAGCCACTTTTAGAAAGAATTCTTAGGACTTGGAATAATTTGCTATATGATTCTGACGTCTTCAACTCATTAAGATGGTGGGGGAGAAGAGAGCTTAAAATGACAGCTATAGTTTATAAGGTAGCAGCAGGGGAGTAAAAAGGGAAGCTGAGATGAGAAGGAAAAGGGCAGGAAGAAGAAAGAAACGTGGGATGCAAAGCAGCATGGATAGATAATTCTCTTCCTAGGACAAGCCAACAGCTAGGGTTTTTTTCCAAAAAGGGTTGGCCTACCTCACAGCTGCTCAGAACATGAGCTAGGAGATGGGAGGGGAAGCAAGAAAAATAGCAGTTCACTGCCAAGCAGTAATTGCACTGGAAACAGGCGCCTGGGAACGTGCAAGATGGGATTTGCAGACACATATGCAAAATGGAGAAAGAAGCCATATTCTATAGGGTAGGAAAGACCGCTGAAGAGAGCTCAGGTGTCCGGTTTTGTCTTCTTTCTTCAGAGTTAATTTGGGGAAGAAAAAAGAAAATTACAATAAAATGTAGTGTTATTTTTATAGCAGTATCAAGTCTGTTGGTGCCTACCCCCACGGTTTTGAGTCTCCTTGACCATCACTTGCATGCTGTCCCTTCACTGCACTTGAGTAGTGACCCAAGTCCAAACCCACAACCTATTTGCAGCCAGAAAGCACTTCCCCAGGGCACTTTCTCCAGATCTTCGGGACAGTAGATTTCATGGATCTGTTAACCATGTGGATTTCTAACTGGGGCCATGTGAAAACACAGACTGTTCATCATTCAAGACTCGCTTGCTGTCATGAGATCACAATCTGGAACTGATATTTCAGGTAATGGAATCAGCCAGAAAAAACAATAACTTAGTTTTCCTCATGTTTTGGATACACAGGAAGAACTTTCATTATACATACTGACTGAAGTTCAAAAAGAGAACTAGTCAAGTTACTTTAAGAGATATTTCTAAGAGAAAACATAGGGTTTCAAAACTTTGAGAAGGCAAGAAGTACTTGTAGGAAAGATAATACTTACAAAAATTTTGAAAATGCAGGTAGAGTTCCCAGCTTCCTTTTTTACTCTTTCTAGTAAGAAAAATGGAAGCAAGAATAAAAAAAAAAAATATTCTCAAAAGTGAAAATTCGTGTTTAAGTTGGAAATTGAATTCTGATTCAAAATCAAAACTATCATAGTATTTTAGACCAATGTATGAATGTTTTGTTTATGAAACAACAGTGTGAACAAAACATGCAAAAAGAACTTTGTAGACAAGGTATGAATTTTTCAGATAGTGACACCATTTCTTATTTTCAATGTAAAAGTCCAGCAACAGAGATGAAACAAGCAATTTTTCCTGGAGAAACACACAACACTGAAGTGCAAAACGTAAGAACTGTTTAAAGTTGCAGAGATGGACACCAGCTTGGTGGTAGTATTAGAAGACAACTGGTGGCATTCTGTAAAAAGGGTTTTAAGTTCTGTTTATCTGAACTGACAGCAGTTAGAAGTACTTTTCATCCTTATCTATCAACTGTAAAGCTGATCTAACTGGATAGGAGACCATTTTTATGGAGCGCTGCTGCCCACGGTTGTACTTACACAAGCAAATGCTAATGGCCTTCCAGACCTTAGAGACTTTACGTTGCCTGAACAACACGTAGACTTTTGCGCTAGTGCAAACTGCATGTGGAATGTCTTTCCATCCAGAATGGCAGCAGTTTACATTTCCTTGCACATCTTCAGAAGAAAGGAGTCCACAGGGTCAGGACAACAAAGAATTAAACACAGCATGTGTGAGACAGGAAGAGTGCAATTATTATGAGTTACAACACTGTCAGGATTAACATGTCTCCCTAACAGAAAGTGCAAAGGAATCTCAAGCCATTAAACTGTCTAGCTCCTAGCTATTATATTTGATCCATAAACAGTACCTTCAACAGTACAGTGCCCTCTAGCACTGTAATAAAGTATTAACCGCTAGTTAATACTTACCTTCCAAATTGCTACTTAGAAGCCTCTTTAAGTCCTCCCACCCAAATAAGAGGCTTCAACCTGAAAAGGCTGCAACATCATTTAGAAACACTGTTTTGCTGTTTAGAAATTGTTAACTCTTCCTCTTCCCCAGGGGACACAAAACTATCACTCATATTTTCCTGGTTTCTAAATGAAAGTTTTGGTTAAGTTTCCCTTTGAGTTTTTAACAGCTCCTTAGGACAATGCAGGTTACTCCCTCAAACAAAAATGTCAGTCATTGAGAAGTGGGATCAGAGTTTAAGAAGACATCTTTTTGAAATATGGCTAGAAGCAAAGGAACTAGATAAGGAAAGTAGTGGAGCAATTTACATCATGTAACAGGATTAACCATTGCTGGTAGTAATAGCTGGGTATGTAGACCATAGTAGAGTACAGATACACTTGAGTCAGGAGCTGCTGTGCTACTTCCCATGTCCAAAAGCAGTTTCACTGAATGAACTGTACTTTGCTGGGCATTGGATGAGAGGAGATAATTTACAGGAGCAGGATGAATCTGAGCTGCTTTGATCTCAGATCACTAAACCTGAAGGCAACAATGCCCGGTGTGGTTGTCCTATAGATGGGGACCAGAGCATGGCATGGTAAAATAATCTTAATGATACAAGTTGAGGAAGAAACGTTTTACAATGAGGGTGGTAAAACACTGGAACAAGTTGCCCGGAGAGGTGGTAGATGCCTCATCCCTGGAGACATTCAAGGTCAGGTTGGACAGGGCTCTGAGCAACCTGGTCTAATTGAAGATGTCCCTGCTCATTGCAGGGGATTGGACTATGTGACCTTTGAAGGTCCCTTTCATCCCAAACCATTTTATGATTTTAAATTCTCTCTTAAAACACGTGGAATAGTGGCCCACAGATATGTGCTCCCACTGTTAAGTGGTCCCAATGGCTAAGAGGAAGACTGTCAGAAAATAAGTTAGAATATAGCTGTGTACCTACTGCAGGAATTGGCCAAATTTCAATGGGTGTCACCTTTTCAAGAGGAATAGGGAAAAAGCAAGGAAATCCCAAAGGCCTTTGGTATGCAAGTCTATACAACAAGGCCAGGGCAAGGAGGCACCAAGTAGAGAACATACATGTTTATGTTCTGCTGACTTCTGCTGCTGCTCAGGTGAACAGCAGAAGGTCTGTTGCAGTGCAGATACAGTAAGACAAGTGGGTTTGGTGAACTGGGAGGTATCTCAGGTGCCTGGATGTCTTGCTATGGCTGTGTTGGCAAATTAACAAGTGCAATACTTACTACATAATATGTTTTCTTCTTCAGTGATGTGCTTCTAACTGTATCTTAAGTTGCTAGTCCTACAGCTTCTGTAGGGAATTTAAAACTTCTTCCAAATTCATGTTCTTGGTATTTAGACCATCCTTGTATACACAAGCATGGACCTTCTAATTGCACCCACCCAGAACAACTCACAGAGTTTCTGTGGCACTGGGGGGCTACAGAGACAGAGGAGTACCTCTGCCTTTTCCCAAGTAGTTATTTTAGCATGTTTTATTAGGCTGTGCCTTTGAGATCCCATCTGTACTTTTTCCCAGTCCTGTTTTGACTGTAGAGGACAATCCCTTAATGATCAAAGAGTGAGATAGTATACAGAAACAAGAGACCTTTTTCCCTCCTTCACTTCTAGTATCTGTAATATGGATGTCATACACAGCAGATTACATCTATGCCTAAAAGCAACAGGCCACTCAAGGAAAATTGCAATGATTAAGTATACAGGCTGACTGCTGTCTCATTTAGTTCCTGTCTGTTCTGCCCTAGAAGAGGACACAAAGAAGGGATTGAGGAGACTTCAAGGAAGCATGGATGAGTTTTTCCCACATGTTTATGATACTTACATGTTGGGAAGTCTGGGGTCAGTTTGGTTGGTATACTCTTCCTTCCTTATTGGGTTCATCTTAGAAGCCAGGACCTGTTACTGTAAGGAAAATGCATTCAGTCAGTGTGGTGGGAAGTCTTTGCTGTCAAGAGAATCTCCGGGCAATGAGGAGTTGTCATCCCTGGCCAGCAAGTGGTTCCATTTACTGTTTGGAAAAGGACCCACAGATTGCCCCAGTGGTGCTAGTGTCTGAATCTGGGTGTTTAGGTGGAATGCAGAATGTGGCAAGGGCTTTGGAAGCAAGAAAGAGAATTTCAGCAAGAGAATCCCTCCTCGCAAGGCCTCCTCCAGTGGCCTGTAAGGGGCTTTTATTCCGGCCTTTGTTTTCAGTCTATTTGGTCAGATAATGAAGAAGCAGCTGAAAAACACTTTCCTAAAGGCTGTGGTAAAATAAGCTTAGCCCAGCACACATGGAAGATGATCAGAGTAATTCCCATTGCTTGCTGGAAGTGTGGTAAAGGCTTCTCTCAGATGAACTGCAAGACCTTTGAAGTGTTGTCAGTGCCATTGATTAGGCTGGAAATAAAAAACATGTCCTATTTGAAAACACTGTGTGTGGTGCAGAATCCCATGATACATATCCAGAGTGATGTGAGACACTGCACCTATTGTATGATTTGGATGTCTATAAATGCACTCTATAGTTTCTTAATCCATTGAGGCTGGGACTGCTGTTAACCTACTTTCCATAAACCTAATATATTTAAACAATCCCACAAAAGGCACAGATGACCTCTCAGAATACATTAGCACATGGAACTATTTTGGAATAAATCATGTGCTACTAGTGCTAGCTAGTGGACTTTGAAGTTATGATATTATTTATGAAAAGCCTATATTGTCTTTTAAAAGTCTCCCCACATCTATTATGTAGGCTTTTCCTTCCCCTTGAACCCTGAACATCTAAATTGACAGCACCAAAAGATCCTGGCTTTATAAGAAGGTGATTAGTATTCCAAATCAAGCATTTAACCTCTCTGATGTATTCCAAAAATGCATTGCAGTACGTGATGGTGTAAAGGTTTTATTAGTACAAGCCAGGGATGCCCTGCATATCTGAGTCATGGCTTTGCCAACTACAGGGTGTCAGAGCAGCAAGAGAGGGCAGCTCTGCAAGGGGCCGAGGGTGACAGCAGGGTGGGCAGGGCAGTGCCCTCACCAGCAGGCGTGCAGCCCCACAGCGTCTCAGCGAGAAAGCAGAGCTGGTCCAGTAATTCTAACCAGGGTTGGCATCAATCCAGTGGTTGCCAGACAAGTCCACAAAGGCAAGGCAGGTCAGAAGTCAAGCCATGAATCCAAGTCACTCAGTCAGGGAACAGGCATTTCTGCAACACAGCTCAGGATAAAGGGCCTGAGTTTAAAAGTGGCTCCCAAACACCATTCCAGGTTGCTTCACAGGGGGAAACCCCTGATAAGGCTCCACACAGCTGTCACACAGCTTGTTTGACAGCAGCCAAACCTCAGTTACCGCTGTGCCCATTGGAACTGGCCATGAGCACTGACAGACAAAGCCCTTGCCGGGGAGGAAGGAAAAGCTGCAGAGCCTGTGGGTTCACTCTGGCTCTGGCATAGGGGTGGCCCTAGACCTAGTTCATGCCAGTGACTCTTCCGTATCATCCCAAAGCTATCATGCATGTATTACAGTTTACACCACATTCTTTCTTTTCCAGCTCTTCCTAATCTCAAGAGGGGGTTAATCTCCAATCAGTGGATGCTACACCTCCACCAAGCAGTGTCCAGGGGTCAAAGATGAGCTATTTTATCATGATCTGGAAAACAATACACAGACCACTATTTACTGGCTCAGCAGAAGAAGTCAAGAGCAAACAAGCGAACATGAAAAGATCTGTAGCACATTATGGGGACACACTCTGAAACAGAAACACCCACATCCACACTCATTCACAGAACACATCACAGGTTACTAGAGAATTATATTTGTTTCTGCAAAACAGAAAGAAAAAATATTTGAAGTTCCCTTTTCATTGCATGTTTAGAACTTATGTTTCAGTTTCCTCCCAGTCTCCTTTAGATTTGACTCTACTGAGTATACCTTTCTCCTACATCAACCATTTAAGTAGCGTAACAGTCTCTGCAACTTCAGCCCAGTCATCCACATGACTTAATAGCCAGTAAGAAGGGTATTGTAGCATACCTGTAACACACCTGAAATCTGATAAGGCTGCCTTGGAAACCTAAGAGATAGCCTCCTGATACCGACAGCACAAAATAACAGAGATATTGGATAAGCAGGACTGTGCAGTAGGCCCTGGAAACTGAACCTGGGAAAAATGGTAACTGAAATGCAGGCTGTATGCTGAAGGGTATCTTCTTTGCTGCAGGAAGAAAATAAAACATGGCCCTTACAGCATAAATCCAGTCAGCTAGAAGCAAAACCATCTGTCTGAATCCTTGTGGTTGCACAGCCAAAACTCCAGGACCCTGCAAGAACATTTGCCACTCCTATTACATCGTGCAAGGAATATTACTCAGGTGATGCCACAGACAGATGCTCAGGAGATGATGAAGCTAACTGATGACACCAACTAATGCTGTGTTTTGTCACAGCCGCTTTAGAGACTTGGATTCAGATGCCAAACAAATGCAGAATGAAGCGAGACTTAGAGATTAGCATCTGCTTGTCTGTTATCTAGAAGCTGCCGTTGATGTGTTTCACATTCAAAACAATAAAAACTGAAACACTAAGCAGTCCAGCCAGATAGCAGATTTTTCACCCTAGACTGAAAAAAACTAAGGTAGTCACAGAGAACCCCTGGTCAGAAATGAAAAATGTTAGCAATTTTGTCAGTAGAAAAAGCCCACCTAATGCCTGCTCTAACAGCATTTGGCTCTAGTTTGCTGCTTTGCAAACCCTGATCCAAAGGCTAGTAAAGTGACACATTATGGCAAGAGGAAAAAGAATGAGAATAACAAGAGAAGGAAAACAAATAGTCCTATCTCACTCAACACCATCAGAAACTATAAAAGACGGGAAGAGGGTTCCCCTGAGCTTGGTACATCCCTCTAGTGGGAAGGTCACAGGACAGCTTTTTAAAGTTACTGACCTGAAGGCTCTACTGCTCTTTGAGGGGCACTATTTCCACATTGTGTCCAGAAAACAGAGACCATGCCTCATAGTTGACTTCAGACACCAAGTCAAGGTCAAGGTAGTAGGAAAGCAGTTAAAGTTTACTAGAAAAAAAAATGCTTAATATTTTCAGAAGCTTCCTTGACTTGGGAGGGGAAAGGTTAAATTAGTATGTTCACTGATGAAGAAAAACTACTGTCACACATAGCCTAAAGGATTGTTTTACCATTCATCAGTGGATTTTATGGTAATCTGAATTAAAAACACACTGGTGGATTTCAAAGCACAGAGGCTTTATCGCTGAGTGGGTCTTTCTATAGAAGGGACCACAGGAACTGGAAAACAAGACTTCAAATGTAAGGCTTATTCTATTCAATTAATTCAGCTTACAGAAGGGAAGTTTTAGAGGTGACATAATTGCTGAATATAGGGATTTACACATAGAAAAGCACTTAATAGGAGGAGGAGGCAAGCAGTCAGGCATTTCAGTCTTTCTGACAAAGACATAATGTGAGCCAAGAGTTAGAAGTTCAACAAGACAAACTCTGTCTTATTTAAATAAGATGTAATTTCTGCTAGAACTACAACAGCATAGCTGTGGAGGTCACCATCTTTTGGAGTCTTTACGACAAGTCTGTATGTCTTTTAAAAACACACTACTTGGCTTGAGGGAAAATTCAAAAGAGTATGTTCAAGCTGGCTACTTCCCTCGTGAAATCAAGATACCTCTGTGGTGTGTTCATCCTTCAGAAGAGGCAGTGAAGTCTGAAAAGGAGCTGCTGGCAGAGCAGCCTACAAGAGCACCCTTGGTATGAGTGTCAAAGTGCTCCAGGCATTGTATAAGAAGCCAGGGTCGAATGCCCCCCAACTACCCTTGCACATGTGAGACAGCAGACCAACAGCTTCATGCCACAAAGGTCTAGAAGGATATTATGATCCATTAAGAATAACTTACCCACCACAGGGATCATGTATCTTTCTCTGAAGCATTTGGCAGTGGCTAGAGACAGCAGACTAAAAGAGACAGCCTACTGGGCAGACACAGTCTGGCTGTTGCTGTATCCTTGGCACAGGCTGATCAGCACACAGGGTGTCCTTGGAGGTCTCCTATGCGTGCATCCACCAGAGCTGACCCTACTTAATTTATGAGCTCTTCTGAGATCACAGCCTCATGTATTATGGCTCCAGGCTCCATTGAAATGAACTTTATTAAAATAAATTCCAGCTGCTTGGAAGGAGTTAGAGAAATTACAAAAAGACGGCAAACTCCTCCATTCTCTAACTTACTGAGAGCAGAGAACAAAAGTAGTTACAGGAGAGGGAGCAAAATTCATCTGGCTCAGTTGAAGGGGCATGAGAAAATTATTTGGTCAAAGAAAAGTAATTTTGATAAAATGAGATGGGTACAAACACTGAGGCAGCACTCAGAGCTTGGCAACATAGAGGGCAAACAGGCTTCAGGCACAGAGGCAAGAGGGACAAAGGGTCAGGAGGGCACTTGATAAGGGTACTGACTGGAGGTGGGATGCATATTAATAAATCAGATTCATTTGCAAGGGGTCTTGAGTGCTTGTCCCTTTCCTGTTTTGTCTGTTCCCTGGCCTTTGGTCTGCTATATTTCCTTCCCCAGGATGCCTGTGGCCTGGTAATGGAGAATATTAGGGAGCAGCACCAGGATGTACCTCATTCTGCATGTTGTTGCCAGCAGCCTACATGTTGATTATTGTCCCTATTTGGTAGATGCTCTTTTTATCCTTGCTTGGCTCCTGGGGAATGTTGAAAGGATGAAATTTCTAATGAAGTCTGGCATTCTTGTCCAGCCACAACTAATCATAATTGTGGTCTGCTAAAGATCTCAGAAGAAAAGCTTGACTTTTCTGCCCTTTCATGAGCCAGCAGATAGGAGAACAGATCTAAACCCTTCCAGAACAACAGAACTGCTCTCCTTTGCTGTGGAGTTGCCAGGAAAAGTGCAGTTTCCAGAAAGTGGATCTTCAGAAAGGTACTGCAGTGCATAGTGAGGAAGTATCTGAACAAATGTGAGTAGTTGTTGATTTAAGTGGGAAATAACACATGCTTATGAAGTACTCATGAACTAGTTACATTTATAGGACCTACACAAGCTGTAACATTCATCCCTCCTTCACCATCACCTGCTGACTCTGTGCTCACCTCAGTGATGTGGAGTGGCACGGCAGAGCCACCCACCGCTCCCACCTGACAGATTGTCATTGAAACCACCCCTTGGATTTCCATGGGAGTACCTAGGCTTTCAGGAGTCATGGAACTGAGACATGATCAGTGCCTCTGTGACCTTGTCCCCACCCCTATCTTTCTGCTTCCCAGCAATGAATTCTCATGGCTTTCTAACAGATTTCTCCAGATTCAAATAACGTGGCTAAGAGCCTGCTTTCAGCAAGGCATTCTGGAGTCTCCTCACAATCCTTACTTGATAGTGCTTGCAATAGCATTTCCTGCCTGGTGTCAAGCATCACAGACAACATGACTGACATTTTACCTGAGGTTCCTAGATCCAAGCCAACTGTAGTGCAAAATAAAACCAAAAAAAAACCCTAGTAGTCTGGGATCTGTTAGTTCCAACGAAGTGGAAGCAGCACATCTCTAGTATAGTAAGCAGAGCAAAAACATGTGCCTGATAATGCCGTAAATAGAGAAGATCTGCAGATCTTCAACAGTTTCATGGCATGCTTTGCCACTATGGGAAGGATGTGACACCTCAGCCAGAGCAGGTTCTACTGACTGAGATGAGAACATTTTAGTTCAGCAGTCATTTCACTTAATGCCAGCTCCATAGCAGGGGTTTAATGTGAATACTGTAGCTGAAATCCATTAGACTTTTCCCTCATGCTAGCATCAACCACTTTTGGCAAGGCCTGTTAAATGGAATAACTTGCAGTGTGAGCCAGAAAGAAGGCCTGGGGAACAGATTCTTCAGATCACAAATGTTAAACCATAGAGATGGGTTGGTGACAGTGAGGGTGGAGTGGAAGTTTCCACATACCATTTTTTCTCCCCCATCACCACCACAGATGTGGGCTACACCCCAACATATGTTTGCAATGAGTGTAGCCCAAGAGGCATTCCAGATCGTACTCAAGCGTTGAAACTTGAAAGAATCAGCTGAGTTTGAAATTAATCAAAGGGCAGAGTAATGGTGTGTGCTAAGTGTAATGGAGTTGTCTATGTTCAGATTCTGCAGGCAATGGACAGAGAGATACGAATGGCCCTGAGCAATGGCTCTAGTGTATAACCTGAGGCTCCAGCAGCTTCCGAAGGGCTCAACTCCCAGTTTAGATTAGGTTTTCAACTGTAACTAGGCTATCAATTTAGGCACCTCAGGTATGTTCCCAAATTTAGAGAGATGAAGCTTATTTTGGGGAACTCTCGGCTTTTGAAATAAGGTTCTTAAACGGTTCTTCGAATTTTATGTCTCCTTCCTGTCTTGCTCCTACCTTTGCCTCTCTCCCCACTACCACTGAAGTCAGACCTCAAGGGAGCTATATTGGTTTACCAATTTTCACAGAGGCTCCCTGAGCATAAAAGAAAACGCCTCATTTAGCTAAATCCAAAGTATGCCAGGATAAATGGTTGCTGAGGAGTGAATACCACAATCAGGTCAGGTCAGATCAGAAGTGAGGAAGCTAAATGTTAGAAGCAAAAAATAAATTAACTACAGCAAGAGGCTTAGTGTGGGCCAGAGTGTTCAGACTGTATCTTATACAGCTTTTCTAAAAATTGAACTTATATAAGTACGTTTCATGGAAAGATTTTGCAAAAGTAGTTTTGTAAGTTTGATGGACTTGGAGACTTGTAATTTCTTTAAAATTCCTGAAACAATATTACAGAAAAGCAGGAATATAAATATATGTACTAACACATTACTCTGATAATGTAAGTTAATTTAGGGAGCACCCATTAGGAGAATGAGATATTATCTATAGATACGTTGTTTTATTTATCACAAATGTTTGTGTACTAGATTTAAAGGACAGCCAAATATTTACTGGGACCTGGGATGTAAGGCAGAGATTTTTATAGTGCTGTAAACAAAGTGGGAGCAGAAAGACAGGAGAAACACACTTTAATGTACATATCCAGCACTGAGACTTGAACTAAATACGGAGCAACAGAACAATGGTCCGAAACAGCCACAGCTCTGTCCCATGGGGGCCGGGCAGGTTACACCTCTGATATCACTATGCAAATGTTCATTGGGAAATGGCCCACCAATTTTTGCCTTAAGCAGAAGTTTTTCCCAATGGAGTAAGTGCAGTAACTAAAAAAAAATTGTGGAATGGGCTGAAAGCTTCAAGCCCATATCTTATCAGAGTTTGCGCCTATGTTTAAATGATGAATTGGTTTTGGCAACTGAATTTAGAAATTTATAGCCTTAGTACTGCAAATCTATTTATTGCTGGTTTTATTTTTCTTCAATGGAGGAAAGGCTAGTGGCCAGGAAGGAAGCCTATAAATCTTAATGTTAGAGAGGAGAAAGGGTAAGGTGTTTTACATAAACACAGAGGCTAGACAAGAATTTTTTTTTTTTTTTTTGAGATGGAGGGCAATGTATGACAGATTTCTTTTGAAGATTTTAAGTTACTGAAAACCAGAAAGAAATCTCCAGTGCACATCCCCTTCATTCTTTTCATTCCAGATTTTATTAATTTTCACAACCAACATTGTTTCTTTTAAATGAAAAGTGATTGCAGATTGTTGCCAGAAAGAGAAGAAATGACAGAAGAAAGCAAGCTTGTTTATTTCTTTGGAAGATGATATAACCTTCAAGTTTTTCTGGGATAAGAAGAGTTAGGGAATCATCTCACCTTTAGATGAGGTATCTGACCCAAACGCTTGTTTGCCGCCCTCCACTAGGGATCACATGTGGGAAATGCACAGTCCCCATGGGAACACTGGAACAGTATGTGATACATGGCTGCTAAAGGAGTGATGGAAGCAGCACTTGTAAATGATAGAAGATCCTGGCATCAGCTGAAAGTAGTCTGAAGAGCTCCAATCTGAGTGAGAAAGCACAAGAAGTGGCAACAGATATTTAACTGTTCTCATAAAACTTTCCATTGGCTATTTGCAGTGATTCCCTGGATGAGATGAACAAAATTGCCAAATTAAGTACACATCTTTTGATGTCCCAATTAAAACAGCTTCTTATCTCCTTTTGCTAAGAGGCACCCTGCATTCCCTGACTGAAGCTGGTGGCAGCACTTAATGTAATATGTTGAGAGCTTATGGCTAAAGTTTGAAGCTCTGAGAATCTCTCCCATGCCTTTGGGATGGAGCCGGTAAGCAGCAGGATCTAGAAGGAACATGGATTCTTTAGTTTGAAATGAGCCATTGAGGAATTAATAAACTCTCTGGTAATCGCAGGTGACGACAAGAAGCACTCGAGGGTAATGGGGTTGGCAGTAGCTTCAGAAGAGGATTGCCTCTTACCTTGGCAAGCACAAGGGAAACTCCCTCCTCCTCCTCCTCTTCCCCTTAAACAAAAACAACCCCCTTAGAGCATTTTGGAAAGGAGTATTACTGTACTAAGACAACAAGGCGGTCCACCACATGGGTCTGGGGAACTGATTCCAAGAAAGAAATCCTCATACACACAGATCACAGGAACTTGAGTCCTTTTCATATCAAAGCAACTTCCTCAAAGGCCGTCAAAATTAATTCTCCTTTCAAAGGCCTAATGGAGTCAGAGACCGACAAGGGAAAAGATAGATTCCTGCCAAAGTGCAGGATAAAATGAGACATTTTATCCTACATAACAACACTACCTCCATACTGCTTTTTCTTCAGATCCCTAGTCTGAGAAGAGTTGAGGGCAGAGGGAGCTGAGCAAAGAAGAAAAACTGCTAAAAGACAATGCAATGGCATTTTAAAAACCAGAAAACTGATTCATTCTGTAATATTATTGTATCATTGGAATGAGGCAAGCATGGCTCTTGATTTCCAAGGAATAGAATCAGCACTTTGATACATTACATGACTCATAAAAGCACAGTTTTGGGTCCCAATTGTAGGACAACAGTGACAGCAAGAGCAGCAGCTGATGACTCTGCAGAACCCCTTCTAAGTTGTCCTGGTGCAATTTCCATAAAACTATCAGATCAGCTTGTGGCTGAGGTGACACATTAGATCATGACAAGCTTTGCTCTGCTAATTATTTCATGGGAGTCACATATGAACAGGCAGGAATGTCTCTTTAATGGTTAAACACAAGATGTGGGATTCTAGGATGAGGTGCTAAGAAAGCAGTACTCAGCTGAGATCTTGATCCTCTGGAATGAAATACCATGAATTTTATTCAAAGAGAGTTTTTCAGACATTAAGACTCATGTTGACACAAAGAGTACACTGAAGGTCTCATGAGGACTCTAGATTGCCTGCTGTCTCTCCATGGTAGTGCTACTGGTCCAAGTCTTCATCCAAACACTGCATATTGTACCGATAAGTCCATCTCTAATAACCATGCTTTCCTGGTTTTAGTTTTAAACCTAGTTCAGTAATCACTTCCCATGTTAAGTCTCATGTAATTGCCAAGGCTTTCTCTTAAAACTACCAAACCCCCTTTTAGTCTCCAGCTCTCCTGAATGGTGCCCAATCCTAGCCTCACCTCAAGCTGTCCTGACTGGGACTTAAACATCCATTGGCCCTCCCTTTGAACCAGCTCTTATTCTTGTCCTGTAGGCAAGGCAGGACAGGACAATAAATCTTCGTCCCAGCCCAAATCCTGGCCTTGGCTCTGGTTGCAAGACACCAAGCAGTTCTGTTTAGGGTGCCATTGCCTGTGCTGAACTTCAGCCTTATTACTGTGCTCTCACTAAAAGATCTTGTAAGAATAAAGTTTCTCAACACTAAGTTGTGTTCACAGACACATCCCAAAGGGTAGTCATCAGCAACGTCCTAGGAACTACCATTGCTTTGAGATCATTGGTCCTTACCAGACAACAGTTTAAACTAGCATTAGGAAGTAGTAACAAACAGCTTTTACTACAACAGCAGAAGTCTTGCAGACACGATGAGGCTGTTGCAGCAAAGCCCTGGTGACTCCTGCTGAGCTTTCAGGGAGGCCTATTTCAGTGCTAAGTGAACTCCAGTGTTCAGATTGGATTTATACTTCTTTTTCCAAAATATAAGCATCAAAGTGTTTCAGTCTGTCTCTTGCATGTAGGTTTCCAAAAGTAAGCTGTGAATGCATGCCAGAAAGCTCCTCCAAGCCATGATTACTTTCAGGGACACAGTGCCTCAGCAATCTTTTATTAAAGTTAGGATTATGGATAGGAAGTAACTAGGAGCTCCTTCTTTTGATGAATCCCAGAAATTTGCACAGGTGGACAAGAACTGTTGCAGCTATGGTTCCGGGGTTTGCGCTTACATAAAAGCACAAAAATAGTGGCTGAGCCTGCAACATCAAACTTTCTTGAACACTGGAGGTATAGCTGGGGTTAGGCTTTGCTTTTGGAAAAGTGGTGAGGTCCATGACCAGTTCTTATGATGCCCTCGAGGCTTGCACAAATAGAACAAGAAAACAGCAGCATTCAAGGTACCAGCAGTTATGATGCGGCATCAAGGTTTGCAAGAAAAATGAAGAGAACATGAGCTGGTTTTATATATTAAAAGACTTCCATGGATGTCAAGAGGATGGGATCAGACTCCTTTCAGTGGTGCCCAGTGCCAGGATGAGGGGCAATAGGCATAGACTGAAACATAGGAGGTTCCATGTGAATATAAGGAGAAACTACTTTAAGGGTGACAGAGCACTGGAATAGGCTGCCCAGAGAGGTTGTGGAGTCTCCTTCTCTGGAGACATTCAAGATCTGCGTGGACACATTCCTGTGCAATCTGCCCGAGGTGTACCTGCTTTAGCAGGTGGGTTTGACTAGATGATCTCCAGAGGTCCCTTCCAACCCCAACCATTCTTTGACAGTTTGAAGAAGCACATTCAGTAGCATCCTATAGCTTGTTGTTATTTCACTGACATCGTGCTGTGACAAAGCCTGGGCCAAGGCAGGAATCAGACTGAACTTTTGTCTCCCCTGACCAGGTAACGAAGTACTGGTAGCAGGCTGGCCACAGCTGCTGGTTATTCTGGGCACAGTCCTGAAGCACTGCAGGACTATGGGTGCTGAGATCACAGTCAAAGGTTATTTTAGGACCTTGTATCCAACTGGCACCAGAATGTTTTATTTTTACTGCCTGGACCTAATCCAAAGAGTACCTTGACCTTCTCAAGCCATTTCACCCCAAACTACAACATTGTTTCTTTTTCCAGTGTTACAGTTTTTTAGAATTCAGCAGTAAAACCTGTTCTTCAATCCATCCCATTCCCAAAGCTAACCCTAAATTTAGCCACATGTTAATAAGAATTTCCAGTACTGGAGTTTTTCCTAAACTAGAACCTTCTCTCATGGCTACTCATCCTTCATTCTGAATTCATTTCATTCCCATGAAAAAGAAGTTACTGAAGCCACAGAATTCTATCAACACCAGCTTTCTTCATTCCCAAGGACAGGGCAAACTCCATCATCAGTGTTACTTGCCCCAGCCCTCACAGCCCTCACTGCACACACACCAAATAAAAAAAGTCTGTTAGACTTTGCTTTTTTCATTCATCACTGTACACTGTGCTCTGCAAAAACTTCCTGCCCAAATTCTGGATAACCCTTAACCTGACACAGCATGCCAGGCTGCTCTCCTCAGCACCTCAGCATGTCTCACAGCAACAGTGTTATCTGGTCAGGCTTAGGCTAAATGACACAAATACACTCCCTCCGCACAGTGCCTAACAAGATTATCAAGACATTCTCTGCTTCTGTCACCAGCCAGTTCATTATAAACAGGTGAGCTTTACAGTTCTAACAAGCTTTTATTTGTCCTTGCATGGATCCTAACCATGATCTTTCCAGTGAGGTAGGTTTTGCTTTACTGATGAAATCTGACAACAGCAGCCGTAAGCACAACAAGACTTCCAGGATTCTGAAACGTGCCATACTCTCAAACTGGCTGGTCCTGGGCTCTGATCCTTATGTGAAACATCTCTACATATTATAAACCAATTATGTTCCTCAACTGTAGTTCTCTCCCTGCAAACAACAGCTAGTTTCAATGCTGAATTCTAGCATGACCACACACAGAGAAGGACAGGCAGTCAGAGATTGCCACGTTAAGGGAAGAGTTGGGACTGCATTTACATGGCACCTAACTGCTGGCAGTGCTGCAAAGTTCTTGCAAGGTCTTGATGGCACTAACAGGAGCACATGACAAAAGTTCTTTTAGTTGGTGAGCACAAAGGATTGAGTGGGAAGCAGTTATGCTATAGATGTCACCATTGAGACAGGAGCTAGCTGACTGCCCTTTTCTACCAAGCTGATTTCAGGGTAGAGACAAGAGACTGCTTCCTCCTCTACTTCTGCTTCACCCTTCTCTCTTTGCTATTGGAGCACAGGAGTCCTCAGCATGGCTTCTGATGAATTTGAGAGGAGATTATCTCATTACCATTTTGCTGTCTATTAAAGAGTGAGACAATCCAGCTGTGGTAAAAAATAAATAGCTGTATGTAATTATGAGAATCGCCAGACATCTCATTTTATGTCAGGCAAGACTATTGCCTAATAGGAAGACAATGTAATCCTGCTGTTGCCTTGCTCAGATGAGATGGCCTTCAGCTAATTAGCTCCCACTATAGCCAGGCATGAAATTGCCAACCTCTGATAGCCATCTGATCAGCGATGTGCTCTCTGCATCTTCTCATCACATCAAAGCTGGTGTAACCAGCTTCTTCACTACTCTGACAAAGCGCAAGCTCCTCACTAATGACCACTGGGATAATGAGGGAAATTTAAGAGAAAATGAAAGGGTTCCCAAATCCCAGACACATCTCTGCTCTAAAGCCTTGACTCCTGTTAGGATGTCTTTCCACTTTTGCTCACAGCTCACCAGTGTGAGGGGATGCTTTGCAACCAAGAGCCTGCAACCCAGAGCATTTTGAAGCCAAAATTTCCATCAAGTTTTGGTACTTTACCAGCCAAAGCAGGAGTTGCTGGGGACTTCAGGAAAAGTCAGCAGGCGTGAGAAAGAACATTCAACCCAGGGTGTTACAGGAGGCAGAAGATTTTTTTCATAACATCTGTGGTGAGATTATATAAAGCAATAGATAGACTGCCAATACTTGGAAGCACTCAAAAGGCAATTCTGGCAACCTAGTAGTTTGTTTTATAAACAATTTGTTTCAAACTGATCCTGAAACTAATGGGAAAGGCAGCAGAGTCACTTAAGGATAAAGGTGCTACGGTTTCTGTATTTGCTGCTGACTACTTGCAGCCATGCACTGAAGCACTACCTTGTCTACCCCTCTCACACTGCTGGTAAGAACTGTCATGACAAACCTCGACAGATGAAACACAGCTGCCTGCCATCCTGCCTGGGCACAGATTCCTTAGAGCAGCTCTTCAGAGAAGTCTGCCTCCTATGTCCCCTCCGGGGCTGACTGCAGCTTGTCCCGCTGCTCTTCATGGCCAGACCTCAGCTTGGCATTTCCTCAGCAAACCAACCTGCCTGGCCATGCAGCTGGCTCCTGGGGCAGTACGTGACTCATGGGCACTGCTGTGTGGGATCATTCCTCAGGATCCTCCAATTACACCTCCCTCACAAGTGGGACCTGCCCCTGCACCCTGATCCCGCCACATCTATGGCAACTTGCAGAACAGGGAAGTGAGGCCTTGGCACAGCCATGCTTGTCCTTTGCATGGCCATGCTTGTCCTCGGCAGCCTCCAAGGCTCCCAGACACACTGGCTTCATCACCAGACAACTCCTGCTGAGCTGAGAGCAGGCCCTGAGATGGGGGTCTTGCCATTGCCCTGGGGCAAAAACTAGGTTTCCAGAAATAACATGAATTACAGCTAAGTCCCTTTCTAAATAGTCATTCAGATTTGCTAGGGCAAATGGCTACAGCTAAACACCTGGAAACGGATCCCCACCACCTTCCCACCCAGCCTGCCCTCTGTTCCGGCTCCCTCTTCTCAGGGCAAAGCCAGTGTGGCCTCCACCTGGTCCGACACTGCCCTGGCTTCCAGGCCATGTGCCAGGGGCTTCCCCTCCTTCCCAGCCCCTGTCCCTCACCTTCCAGAGACTTCCACACTGCCCCAGCCCAGCTTCCTCACCACCTCACTCCCACAGGCTCAGACAGACCCGCTGCTGGTGCATTCCCACTTAAAACCAGAAAAAAACAAACGGCATCACAAACAAAAACACACAAAAAACCCAAACCCTAGAAATACTTTTGTCAGCATGTCAGACATACAAGTTGCTGGGATGTTGCCTTCCAAAGTCATTAAAGTACAGTTGAGCTGCTGGCTCACAATTACAGTTGTACCCTTTACTGATTTTACACACTGCTTGAAGAAGTTACTTCTAAGGGCATAAATAAATGAATAAATAAATATTAATAAAACAGTAGCAACAGGATGCCATGATTTTTCTCCATTTAAATTTGCACCATAATAATGATGTATCACCTATTCTAGGTTTGATTTTATCTGGAGTTCCCCTTCCTCTCCCCTTCTGCAGCTGAGCAAACATCCAGTTAAACATTTGTGGTGGGAACAACGTGTGGCACACAGATAAACAGAGCAACAGGCAGTTGGCATTACCTCAGGTGGGATTTCATGTCCAGTCCAGATCTCACTTGAAGCTGGGATTTCCCAGCTGTCTCCATGGCTTTAAAACTTGAACACTGCTTTCTTCCAAACTTCATGCACGGGCTAAATAGTGTACCATTTCAAAAATAACTTCCCCAACCAGCAGTTGCATCTGCCTATTTTATAGCCCTCAATGTTTTTTACCCATGATTTTGCCCAATTCCTCTTTGAACATACATGACATTAGTAGGGGCAGCAGTGTTTCATGGTGTCTCCACCAACCTCTCTGCAGCCTCACAGGACACAAGAAGGCATGTTAGCTTTCCACCAGGCAGCAACATGAAATTGGTGACACACCTGCTGCCATGCAGGCACCGAAGTTGAAGGTCCTGCAAAACCGTACTCTTGTTCCCAGGTGACTACGTAGAGTTTTGAGGAAAGGACACCCACTGATTTCTCCAGGCAGCTTCTCTCATACACCATGTGGAGCTCACCCCTCCGCTGCTCTGCCCTGCTTAAGCCCAGCTGAGTTCTGCAGCTCTGAAGAATTCCCCACAGGGGTCTAGAGGAGCTGCTCCAAAATACAAAGTTCTTAGGTGTCAGTTCTCTTTTCCTAAGTAACAAGCAATAGGACTAGAGGAAATGGCCTCAAGTTGCATCAGGAGAGGCTGGGATTGGATATTAGGAAAAAAATATTCACCAAAAGGGTTGTCAAGCACTAGAACAGGCTACTTGGAAAAGCAGCTGAGCCACCACCCCTGGAGGTGTTTAAAAGTTGTGTACATGTGGCACTTAGGGACATGGTTTAGTGGGGAACTTGACAGTGTTAGGTTTAGGGTTGAACCTGATGATCTTGAAGGTCTTTTCCAACCTAAATGATTCTAAGGAGTGAGTCAAAAGCAGGCCTGGTTTGCACATTTGTTACAGCCTTCTTTACTTGAAAGGGAAGTAGCAGGCAGACCCCACTCTAATTCTACCCAGCCTAGGGACAACAGTGGTATCTTGGATAGTTTATTCTTTTTGGTTGGTTTAGTTTGCTTCACCCTCCCACTTCTCTTTTCTTCAACCCTCAGATCTTCAGAAATGCAAATTTAAAGGCAAAAAATTTACTTCTTCCTCTCAGACGCAGCCAATGCTTTTGACTATTCACAAGGGAAGAAAAAAAGTACCCTTCTATCTATCCCACCCCAGAAGACAAATACACCCTCTGTTGTGTGGTCACATTTAGATTATGGTTTTACAGTCCTATTTTGTCCAATTCCAGGTCTTTTACACAATGTTTACTATGAGGCAACCACTAATAAAGGAGAAGAGAGAAGAAATCCCTCCATCAGAAGCTATCCAACTATTTTCAGTCCTGTTTAAGCAGAAAGAAAAAAACCCTATAAACAAAACACACTCTGTTTTATAGGAACCTACGCCCTCTAGGGAAAAACTGCTTTGCCAAAAGAATTCCCAACCAGTGCTAACCAGAGTTAATTACAACATGGCATTAAAAGGACAACTTCTTTTCAAATACTTAAGAGCATTGTGAAACAAGCTCTGCCAAAATCAAAGGTCTGCTCTCTGCTGCGTTATTGTTCCAGGCTGTCTACAGACATCACTGCAGGAGTTATACTATTCTGACATCATTTTGCAAGTTCAGCGCCCAAAGCACATGCCTGTACTATAACATGGTCTTGACAGGACCTCACATTTCCACCCTAGTAAATCCTAAATAGTTTCCAGAAGTGCTGTGTAGAAAATACTCAAGAAGCATGCTGGGTAAGCAATTCAGATGATCACATGCTCTGGGATTCTTGCTGTCTCTGAAGAACTTCCATATGTCCAGTCCCTAACTGTAAGCAGGGCAAAAGGAAGAAAAAGTCTGATGCACAATTCTCTGATCTCCAGAACTGTCACAACTGTTGTTTTGGAGTTAATTACTTGATGTCAGGGCACCTAGATCCAGACAGAATAATGAGAACTTCCAGGGAAATTGCTTGGACAAGATGAGACAACATGGAGAAGGCTCGAGGTTCCAAACAGCAGATAATGCTGGCAAGAGTCACACAATGGCCAAGGCCTGCCACTACGTTGATATATTGAGGATCTGGGACCCTGGGGGAGGTCTAGTTCTAATACAGGTCTGGAGCAGCAGCATGATGGCCTCTCGTAGGTGTAAACCAATAGTTCCTAACCTGGTAAACACTCACAGAAAAAAGAGCACTATCGAGATAACCCCTGAGCTGCTGCCATTGCTCAAAGCAACATTGTGAAGAATTAGGAGTTACTAACATCTGGAGCCTGTAGGAGAGAAGGGAAATGCTCTCTGGTTTCCTGGAGATGGGACCTGTTGTGGTTACAGAAATAGGTTTCTATATTTTCTGCTTAACTCTGCATTGTTGTGGACAGACATGTCACCTCATGATGCTGTTCCTTAGTGAGAGAGGTATAGAAAAGAAGACATCAGAGAGAAATTTAATTTAAGTGTGTGCAAATACCATCATTGCAGGCTAAAGCAGGATTTTCCCCACTCAGATTCCATGCCTCTTAGAGCATCCATACACTACTTGGAGCCTTATCCTTCTTTTAAACCTCTGTTTTAAATGGGCGTAATATTTTGCCTGGAGAACTGAGAATACCTTTTCTCCAGATACAGAGATTTCAAAATTTCCTTAATCCCTCTCCACAAAAGCCAAACAGCACACACTTATCCACCAGCCAATTGTATTATTAGGAGTTTAGAAGGGAGAAACCAGAAAATTCGTACCTATGAGAAGTAAGAATGTATGGCTAGGGTTACACAATCTACTTAGAAAGAAATTTCTCATGTTTGGCAGAAGAGATTCTTGCCACAAGGCAAGAAATTGCATGCACTCTACCAGCACATGCTTACTAGAAACTGTTTATAATGGCTAAAGCACACTTCATAGCTTTACTAGCAACATTTTACTAATAGCTTTGGTTCACTAATGGCACAGCTTTTGCTAGGGACCTTTTGCCAGCTTGCTATTATTTGAAGACTTCCATGTTAGTAGATTTTACACTGACACAATTTTAGTGTCAACCTGGCTTAAAATGTCAATCAGAAATCCTGCCTGCTAACTGAGGTTTATTCTTTGTAATAAAAGGCCAAGGCTAGAGCCAAGAGTCTCAGAGGCTAATGGGTTAGAGCCAGACCATGAATAATTGAGGGTATGTTCTCCATTTATGGCACTCAGTGGCAGCAACTGGCTGTGAATACACATTTGTGGGACTCCCAGGGTTCTCAGGCTTTTCAGCAGTGAGCCCCTGTGGCTGCTGTTCCTCACCTTCCTCAACCAAGTCACAGAGTCTGATACCATCACTTGCAGTCTATCCTTCAGCAGCCACAAATCAGACTTTTTCTGAAGTCTACCCAATTCAGCCTCAATTCCTGAGCAAAACTGGCAGGGACCAGCCACACCACCACGTGTGGGAGAGTTACAGAGAAAAGAACAGCTGCCACATGTTACATTTGAGTATGTGCCATGCAGAAACCATCCCAGGAAACAAGACGTATTGTGACCTATAGGCTTACCCATACCCACTCTAACTAATGCAATTCCTCTTCCCTTTCCAGGACAAAAACCACCTCATGGGAAGAATTACAGCAGCTTCTGAGTTGCTCATGACCACACAGAATGAGGAATGTCACCAGTTCATTACTAGGGGCTTTGCTTGAAGCCACAGGGGGGTCACAATTATACTCTTGCAATATTAATTATTGGCCTGGGACAGCTATATAGCAGCTTATTGGTTATGTAAAAAATGCTTCCATGTGCTGAGCTACTGCAGGGGCTGGTGCTGTGGGTTTTGCTAAAGAAACACTGCAGCTCCCAAGCAGTCCAAGTGCTGTTCTGATTTCTGGTTCCAGCAGCGAACTTTTACCTCTGGAGATGAGCTGGGAGCCTTGCCCAAAGAGCAGCAGCAGGTGACTTGCTCACGAAATATCTGAGGACTTTCTTCCTGGAATCCTTTTTTAGATTAGCTTAATAAGCATCAAATGGCCCCTCATTCCTCCCATACTGACCATACAAAGGAACTGAGGATGGAGAGAAGCAGGAAAAAGATGGGCACAGCAAAAGAAGCAGCAGGAGAAGCTCCTTGTGCTATCTTCAACTTCCAGAACTACTTAGGGCAGAAACCTGGGAAGCAAGCATAACCCATATACCGTAGTGGAAGACATGCAACAACATATCCAACTGTGTGCTGTTCAAAGAAATGGAAGGGAAAATTATCTCTAAAAATGCCAAGCATGCAGCACAAATCATTTACGAGGAGCATACATCTGTAATTACAAGTTATTTTAGCTATCCTGCTGCCAGGGGTAACTAGGAGCAGAAGGAAGCGATCAGTGTCATCATCTCGTCCCCTAGGGACCAGCCAAGGCTGCCGATCCTGTAGTACCCGGGGCTGAGTTTTCTTGGTGGAACACCTCCCTCCAGTGGCCAAAGGCAAGTGGTTTTCTCAGAGCTCGGGGAGCTCTGGGCAGTGGGAAGCCAAGCTGGGGACAAGCAGCAGTCCTTACCTTCCCTCTTTTCTATTTCCACTTCCACATCAGGCTGAAGGAGAACCAGCAGTGCTCTTCCCTACCGAGCAGCCATCTGGTCAGGTTTGGCAGCTTTGCCATGAAGTGTAGCCATCATGAAAGCACTGCCACCTGATTAAAGCAGGGTGCTCTGGGAAACCAACCAGAAAGAGGAGAGATCCCACATGGCCAAGAACCAAGCCCTCCTCAAGCACAGCCTAAAGGAACAAGGTGTAGTCACGGATCAGACAGATCATCGCACCCTACTGTGGGTCCAGGATGCACTTAAGCACCTCTCGCTCCACACTTTGCTGGTCAGGGTAACTGAAGTCTTGATTTCGGACCAGCTGCCACCAGTGTTTGCAGGTAGTACTCCAGCTCCTTCTCTACAAAATTCACTCTGTTTCTCAAATGTGTATGAGGACTTAGGTCATGCTTATCACTTCCTAAAGCAACAGCTCCAGACTCCATTAGCACACTAAAGTAGGTCCTCCTAAGGACAGCCATTTTAAATGTTCAGAAGCACTAACATGGAGCAGGACCTGTAGGACTTTTGGGATCCAGCTCATTTCTACTTCTCAACTGTTTAGCTGTGAGAGGCAAGAAGATTCATACCATTGCTCTATGTAGCTTAAGAGCTTTTCAAACAGTCAAGCCCCGTTTTGTGGTGGCATAACCTACAAAGAATGGCTACCTCAGCTTTCTTCCTCCTCACAGTGGCAGGGCAGGGGCTGAGAAATCTTCTTTTAAAATAGCAGCCTGGGAGGCAATAGCCTGCTGAAGGTGAGTAAGAACATGAAAAAAAATGACAAAGCTAAGCTAGCAAGAGCTGTATGCACTGTGGGCATAGCAGCAAGCTTATGCTTTCTTAGAGTTAGTCCCTGAAGCTTATGACTTCATACAGTACAGACTGTACAGATTTGAAGCAACATCTTCAAATACAGAGATCACTTAGCTTAGGAGATAGCAGGTAAATCAAAGGAAGTACCACTCAGCTCACCCTAGGACAGACATACATCTTATAACAAGGCAAAGTTTAATCTAGAATATAGCCTAGGAAAATTGTCACCTTGTACAGGGCAGTATCTTCACAGTCCACATTGATCTCTCATGTAGGCCTCAGAGCAGCTTTTGACAGGCTCTTTGCTACCCCGAACAAACAAGGTGTCAGTGATTCGCATGTAAGGAGAAGGGGGTGGAGAGGAAGGAAGTGCAAACCACTGCAATGCACAAGTCATAGGCAGAGATATTTTTTTAGCAAAGTCTTTATTACAGAAATATTCACCCTCTAGACTTTTATATCTGTACATGCATTTCTTCCAGTAGGAAGATGTTGCTAAAAACAGACAAAAAACAAAAAGGAAACCCAGAATGGGTTCTTTTTTACTTGCTGCTTGGCATTGGCATGTGTAACTGAACAAGAATCTTACAAATAAGAACACATTAGAGAACAGACTTTGTGCTAAAAAAGCTAGCAAGCTTTACTGCTAAGAAGGGTGCCTTCTGCTATAGCAAAGGTCAGCTTCAAGGATCTGTGCAGGAGGGGGCAAGTGTCTCAAAAAAGCAAAGTCTTGTCACATCTCCACAAAACACAGTTGCCCAGTTGTATCTACTCTCCCAAATCACTGCTGTGTCTAGAGATAAGAACAGAGCAGGGACCCACTGCTGGAACCCTGATCCCCTGCACGAGCTTTTCTTCCCAGAAGGAAAACTAAGTAGGTAGCAAAGCCACCCTTTGAACTGCTACTAGGGTTATTCCTATCAGACCACCCTGACAAGAGACAGTCCTAGGACCACCGCTGTAAGGCAAAGGCTTTCTCACCAAGTACCTTGTATGGGGTCTTGGCCAAGGACCATCCACTTCTCTCTCATACACTTTCCTGCTCTCATGGTGATTACAGGCATGTGCAACTGCAGGAAACCTGTTGTGCCCAAGCCACCTCTAAAACCAAGAATTTGCATCCAGCTCCCTTTTCTAAGAAGCTGAGGCAGTTTTTCATATATTTCCTACTTCTGCTCTACATCACTCCTTGCTGCTGGTCATTGGCTGAATAGAGCAAACAGCCTGGTCATTAAATACAGAA
Organism: Nesoenas mayeri; assembly: GCF_963082525.1. NCBI lineage: Eukaryota > Metazoa > Chordata > Aves > Columbiformes > Columbidae > Nesoenas > Nesoenas mayeri. The sequence goes on from NC_137548.1 coordinate 44,453,244, forward strand.
GCCACCCAGCCTGCACGATTGCAGAACCAGCTACTTATCTGCTGCAGTGCTTACACTCAAGACAGCTCAGGATGCAGCCATGGTTCCTAGCCACAGTGGAGTCAGAAGATTGGACAACTGAAATAAAAGCAACTTATCCTCGCATCCAAACTACAGAACCTAAACTGGGCACTGGTAGGAGTGATATCTTCAATACACACCATCAGCAATCCAGTGAGATCCCTCCATGTTCATAGTTAAAAACCACAGCTAACAAATTTTATGTTCATAAAGGGGGCAGCGGAAGAATCAAGTTAATCATAACCTCTATAAAAGTTGGCAACCCACAAATACAACCAGCGAAGCCAGCCTGTTTCTGAAGTGCCTCCAAGCTGACAGGAGCCAGCAAAGCAGTGCTGGGAGGGAGAGGAAGAAGTAAAGAGGCAAGTGGGAGAAACATGTAAGTGTCAAATCCAGGACCCAAGGGACACATTCCAGAAGCAGCTGAGCACCACCACCACAATCTGCCAGGCCACACTTGGAACAGGCAGGCTTGGCTCCCTCCTGGTGGCTTCTCATCACACTTGAAGAGCTCTGCTGAAGGCAAGGCATAGCTGATTCCAGAAGCAGAAGCAAATATGACAGTAGCGCTCAATGCTTCATATAAGAGCCTAGGCTGGAAGATGCACAGTAGGAGCTGAATCAGGTTAACTGCAAGGGAGGAGAAGGCCTATAAAGCACGACTAGTTACCACCACAAGTCAGTGAAGTAGGTGAAGCTACTAAAGCACTGGAATCTGAACAGCAATCCTGGCTTGTGGGGCAAAGAGATAGGACTTCTGGAGGTAGGGGAAAAGATATGTGGAAGGATAATGAGGGGGAAGAGGAGTATGTTAGGCCCAGTGGGTTTTAGAATGGAGATATGAATAGTATTGTTTAACATGAAGCAGGCAGTAAAAGCATTGTCCCCTCAGGTTAATCGGTGTCTCATGTGATATGAGACAGTTAAGTTCAGCTTCTTGAAGTAGAAGTAATCCAGAGGCAGGATGCAGGTGGCCTAAGGGCCCTATTGCCAGAAGATCAGGCTGTATTGCAGCTCTAACAGTTCTTAGCAGAGTGGTATCAGAAATGAGATGTCACAGGAATAATGGTCAATGGTTGGATAGTCTGGGTATGAGGCAGGAATGTTCTGTTTGCTCCTTTCTCTGTGGTGCTGTAGCTCTGGAGTCTGTCAACTCAAGACTTGGGCACTTTGGTGTAGTCTTCGCTGTGTATATTCTTGCAGAGTGAAATGGACAGTATCATCCCCAGCAGCTGGAATAAATAAGGAAGAATGGGAACAAAATCAGCAACCAGACAGATAATAACGTGAGAAGAAAGGGTGGTGCAGGCGAGCATAATACAGTAGTCTCCTTTTAATGGCACCATACAAGTGAGCAGGGGTGATCCCCAGTGCAAGGAAAATGCAATAATCAGGATGACAAAAAAATTTTGCTGCAAAAAGATGTGCCTTCATCTGCAATCTATGTTATGGCCTTTTTAAGGCACAAAAGGCACCTCACTAGTGTGATGTTGCTTTTCTCATTCTTCCTGGTTACAGATACAGTGAGTTGCCAAGTGTGAGACACAGTGTCAGGAAACACAAGTAGACAGGGCTTCATCCAATTTTGAATCCAACCAATCAAAGCAGCAGTTCAGAGCTCCACGTAGACACAACCAAGAACTAGATCTGAACTGCCATTAAACCAGGTGCCTATTACTTGTACAAATAGTTTTACCTTTAAAAGAGTCTGCATGTTAAGAAAGTACCAGTTCACATCAGGGAGTGACTTACCTCTATAACAGCAACACCAGTGCAGACTCCAAGAATTACACCAAGGTTGTCCTTCAACCACTTCTCTACGCCATCCATACATCCCTATTGAGGAAACAAGGTCACAAGGTAAAGAAGGAAAATTCTAAATGTCTCGACACTGAAAATCCAGAACACATTTCCTTGTGCATACAGAGATTACTTGCTATACCAAGTTTCACAGTAGCTTTAGCAGAAAAGGGCAGGATCCCTGTCCCTCCTTTCCCCATTTCCACAGGTACTTCAAGCAATGCTGACAAGAAAACAGTGCTTGAAATAATTCCCAGAGGAATGAAGACAAGGCAACTTCAGTAGATGCTTCACAGGGCCCAGACATACCCACTCACCTGCTCATGAACAGGCCAGTCAGCATATGTTGCAGTGCCATTGACAGGGACATCCAGATTACAGAAACCACTGTCTACCTGAAAGTCCTTGGAACTATTGGAGCAGGAGCAGGGATAGGCAGTCATGCTTTGGTTGATAAGAACCTTATTGTTTTCCCAGTCCTTTGCTCCACTCCAGCCACAGCAGGCGATCTAAGAGAGAGAACATCATGGTCTTACACTAGTAACATACTGCACATGAAAACAAACAGGCAGTGGAGGTAGCAGTACACAGGAGCTCTACATGTAACAACAGTCAGACCATACAGTTGGCATGAATTAGTTATATTAGAACATCACCCTGGTTACCAGATGATAACCTAGGCATAGGACCGTCCAGAAGACAGGGGCACTATTTTCCCACTAAAGAATCACTCTGCTAGCAAGACAAGCGTTAAAGTGCCAATTCCAGCAGACTTTGAGCATAGTAGACTATAATGTGCACAGGCCATCCACAAAGTTCTATCGCTCCAGTCACGCTAGAATATGAATCTTTCACACACCTTACCACGTGAGGCCTAGATTACTCAGATTTCAGTGGGCCATGCAGCTTGGCATCAATTCTACAGAGTGTAACTGTGATCAGTTTTTTGCAAACTAAATACTAGCAAACCTCATTTTATCTCCAGGTGACAATGCTAAACAGAAGTAAAAGTACAAAACACATGTTGCTGGTGGGTCAGCTGTAGGAGGACAATTGTCCTATGTGACACATTTGAGAGATTTTTTTCAGTCCCTTCAGCTCATTGCCAGCAGATTGATTTGGTGAGGGAGAAGCAAGGCAGGCAAGAGATTAATGTGTTGACAAGACATCCCCTGTATTCAAAGACATCTCAAAAGGATTAGCACCTAGTCTTCAACTAGCAATGCCATTTCCATAGGTTTAAATTCTAAAACTATTTTTTTTTTTTTTTTGAGTAGCACCATTTTCTGAGAATGCACAAAGCAGGAACTTTTCATTTTCCAGTTCCCAACTGCAAGGTACCACTGATCTGAGCTGTGGCCCCCAAGGGACACCAGAAGCCACCGCACGATGGCGTTGACATGCTGCCGAGCCCCAGCGAGCCACCATGAGTTTGTGCCCACCTGGCTGCAGTTGCAACTGGCTGGAAGATGGGATGAGGAAAGTTTTCCATTCAAAGAAACATTTACATTCCTGTACAGCCACATGATAAAACTGCATTTGCTGGAGGGGAAAGCACATCAGGAAGTCCAGACAAGGCTAAGATTTTATCTTACGCATGGATCCCAGCGCTTGCACAGTGGTACAGAGCAGAAATGCTATCAAACTTGATGTGGAAGTTTAGGGAAAATCCCCCTTTGCTCAGAAAGGAAACAGTATTTCAGTCTGACATAAGAGACATGAGAGCAGAGCTACAAACAGCTGAACAGCCACATCAGGACAAGCATTTAATTTCTAAACAAGTTCTGAAGATCCAGCCTCCAGAAGGAACTACCTCCCTGAGGTCTGGGATTTAACTCCAAGACTGGTCTACAGAACACCCATGCCCTTTCAAATGCTAACTCTAGTGTATGAGAGGAATCAGACTCCTAACACTTGGACTTCTCCACCTCTACAAAGCCGCCTTCTTTTATTTCAACATAAACGAAGGGCTCAAGCAGGATCCCCTCTCCACAGTAGACTCAGCCTTCTCTTGAGTCCACTAGCAAGGAGATGCAACTACAGTGATAAAACATAACTAAATAATTCTCCTTCCAAGGATGAGAAATACAGCAAGTCAGTGTTTTGTAGACCAAAGAACAGACAGAAGAAAAATCCTATTACTTGTACTTACTACACACCAGTCCCATGCTGGGCATGTATTTAACGACAACTGCCAGTCAGCTCTCAAGCTTGTGGTTTGGCAGTAAACAGCTATCATAGCTCCAGTGTGCTTGAACACTGAATTAGTTGCTCAAGCACTGACCCTGATGTTCAAACAGAAACCATGGGTGGTTGGATGGCTGCCAAGAATGCGGACACTTGCAGTAGAGCCATCACAATAAGCAACATGCACCAAGGAGCAAGGCAGGTAGCGCTGCTGACTTGCATGGCAATAAGAATAGGGACTTGACTTGCTACAAAATAGCATGAACTATGGCTTTTACACATGTTAGTATTCTGAAGGCCCTTCAGACAAAGAGAAATATTGGGGTGCCATTTGATAGGCCAAATACATTAGGCTACGCAGCCAATACTAGCTAGTTCTAATAGCCAGCATGCAGGAATGGTTCAGGGTCTTACCGAGGAATAGCAAGCGAGAGAGTTTTCTAGTATGTATGCACCAAACCTCACAGGCAACTTTGTAGATCAGCTAGATCAATGTGCTACAGCCCCGTCCCTTGCAATTCCTGCTTCCCTGTCCTCAGCCTAGTCTAAAAGGCTATTTACTGCACTGACAAATAGCAACATCTGCCTCTTGCTGCCCTCTATGACTCACCTGTGTTTGCACATAGTCCCACGCATCTTGTAAATTCCTCTCATCATCATTCAAAGGGTCATAATTTTCAATCAGAGTTCCGACTATGTGTGACAACTCGTCTCTCAGCTGGCAAGGAAAAAAGGCAGGAGAATTAAATTAGTCGATTCCTTGTAGTCTCTTCTTTGAGTCTTAGGGTACATAACACCCCTCTCTACCACCTGTGTTATTCCTGCTGTGGGTTGACCTTCCCCATAGTGCAGAAAAACAGGGGCTCATCATTGTGATGTGTGAAAACATTTTCCTTTGCTCTAGCTTCAGTAAATGGGTTTAGAGCAGAGGCAAACTGCAGATAGAGACTACAAGCCCTGAAAACAAACAAACAAAAAAAGAACCACACAGCAAAAAAACAAACAAAAATGGAATGGACAGTAGCTTTTGCCGAAACCTTCTCACACTCCCACAATACAGCTATTTTTAAGTTACAGCAAAAAGACGGCTAGAACCATGACTAAAATATTTGGAAAATTAGCATTTAATTGGCACACAAAGCAATGCTTAAAGGAAAGAAAAGCAACCAGGCACTTACAAATCCCCTAGACTGACCTGTAAATAACTTACTCTGCAGTCTTGTCTATGCTTTTGAGGGAAGGCAATAAATACAACCAAAAGGATGAAATACAGAATTGGTGTACCAAGATAAAGTCCCACTATGATGATCAGATGGCATTTCTTGCTAAGAAAGTCTTTTTCCAGGCAGAGGTCAACCCAAGAAATCCACCCTAGTCTTCAATGTTGCATGGCCTGCTGCTATGTAAGAGGGAAGTTATTCTAAGGAAAATGGGTTAATTCTGGGTCCCCATTTCCTCCACCAATCAGTTTCTTCTCAAGCTTATTAAGCAGATAGAAGACTGTTACTCAGGTTGCTCAGAAGTTGAGGGTTGGAATAAAGTCCTTTCTTTATTAAGTACAGCACTGTGCTTGTTACAGTGTTGATGGGAAGCACATTTGATACACAGAGAAGTTCAGAAGTATCAGACCGAGCAATCACGCATCCCCTTAAGGTCAGAATAGAAAGGAAAATAAAGTTAACTGACAAGAAACCAAAGTTGTTGAGTCCTGGTGCTATAATATATGGAGGACAACGGAGATCTACCACAGAAAAACTTTAGACACTTGATGGCCACAAAACAAACAAAAAGTCCTATAGGCTCTGGTGGCCCCGAGTGAGAACAGAAGGAGTCTTAGTATGCACCAGGAGACAGAGGAAAATAGTAAAACAATTGTTCAAAGCACAAACTGTATCTCTTCACAAATGTTATATGCAGCTTTGGTCACTTGAAAAAAGCTAAGTGTAAACAGTAATGAGTACAGATGAGGTGATATATACAGCCTCAGTCTTGAAGGGAAGGCAAAACAGCACCTTTGCTACGCAATGCAACAGCCAAAGCACCAGCACTTCCCAGCAAGTCATTGCCCAGGCACAGAGAAGGGCAGCAAACCTGATGAGCCATAAGGAAACAGAACTGGGTATGGTTATCCTGGTAAGACACAGGCCTGAATGACTGCTGCCTGCCCCATATGAGACAGAGGTCAAAATAAGTGCAAGCTGAAGGACAACACTAACCTTAAACACTCGCAGGTAACATATTTCTAACCTTGTGCTATAAAAGAGACACTGGTCTAGAGTCTCAGTCACTGAAGTTCATTTCCACCACTCAGGGAAGGTCCAAGTGGCTCTGCTCCTCTATGCAGCTGGGTTTCTGACACACAGTTGTTGGAAACTGCCCTTCTTCATCAGGCATTGACCAACCTCTCCCCAGACTCCTATGTCTGCTGCTTCTATAGTAAGACACATGTACTACAACTATCTAAATTGCTCATTAACAGGCTTACCACAAACCTCAGGTGAATAAAATTATCCCTTCACCCCCATTGTTTATCCAGAGATATTTACAACACCTTTCAGTTTGAGGAGAGGTGCAAGCTACCATCCAGCAGACTCCTTCACCTCCTTCCTCCCACCTCCTTCTGAAGCTTTTCTGTCCTGGTTTTGGTTGGGATAGAGTTAATTTTCTTCCTAGTAGCTGGTGTAGTGCTGGGGTTTTTTTGATTGAGAACGAGAATAATGTTGATAATACACTGATGTTTCAGTTGTTGTTAAGTAGTAAAGGATTTTTTGGCTTCTCACACCATACCAGGTGCACAAAAAGCTGGGAGTTGGCACAGCCAGGACAGCCGACCCAAACTGGCCAAAGAGATATTCCATACCATATGATGTCACACTCAGTATACTATTCTGGGGAAAGCTGGCCAGGGGAACTGCTGCTTGGGAACAGTCAATTACTTGGTGATGAACAATTGCATTGTGCATCACTTGTTTTGTATATTCTTTTATTACTATTATTTTTTCTATTCCTCTGCTATCCTATTAAACTGTGTTTATCACAAACTAGGAGTTTTACTTTTTTTTTTTTTTTCATTCTCCCATCCCACTTGGGAGGAGGGGAGCAATCTGCTGTATGGTACTTAGTTGCTGGCTAGGGCTAAACAGTGACATCTTCTCAGCCAGCTTGTACATGACAATAGCTGTAATTGCTAAGGACAGATCCAGATCACAAGATGTTGGAGAGAAGTGTCATTAGACTGCTTGAGCGATGGGATCAGCTTGAGCACTGGGATGCTGCCATTCTACATACTACCTATTTGTCTGTGGCGCTACAGCATATTTCAGATCAGTGGAAACGGGTTTTCCCTTTCCTTTTACTGTTAAACATTGCAAATGACCACGGCAAACCCAGGGACACCCAGCAAGAGGAAGCAGTGCCTACTGCTACAGAGAAGCTTCTCTATATCAGCAACTCTTCCTCCTGGGAAAACAGCAGCTCAGCTCACTGGGATCAGCTACGTCAGCCCAGACAGATGGGAGCTGCATGATCTTTCTTCTCATGATGTCTAGATCTTCCCCTTTTAATTACTTTGCTTCCCCTTTTCCTTCCCTTCAAATCAAGGCAACCTGACCTGGTTCTCACTAATGAGATTGGCCTTGGCTGCTGCCATAAGCCTTATCAGTTACTGAACCTCTGCGTTCCCACCCTTGCCCCCCTGCACACTGCTGCTCCACATACAAGGAGAACTAGTTTGTTGTCCTGCCCATCTGGCCCCTTAGCTGTTAGGCTGGCGAAGCCTAGGGTCACTTCTGCAAGAATCCCAATCCCAGAGAGTGCCTCTGTTCTCTATCCCAGGACCCCACCACAAGCAGAGACAGGGCCTGAACTAGATGTCCCCAGTCACAGCTGCATAGGGAAGCTGCATCTCTGTTCCACCTCTACCCTTACATGAGAACAGGCAAGAAATCTTACAAACAGCGCAGGTTCCCAAAAGTGAGGCATTTCAGTTAAAGAAAGACTCAGGCATTCTTAGGTGTTTCAGACAGTAATTGGAGAAAGGGGACATATTACACAAACAATAGTTCAACTCTGGAGAGTACACACAGGCAGCTTGTCCATAAGTTTCCCTGGCAGAGCAGCCCAAAGGGGAAACACAGGCACATGGAGCTGATCACCCTTCTGCACTTGGCTGAGGAAAACTGAAAGAGCAACAAGCTAGCAAGGCATATTGAACACCTAGGCAGGCTTTCAACATCTTCATCCATTCAAGGCCTGTCAGCTGGGGAAAGCTGACACCAGAACATCAGAAGCAACAGCATACCTCTTTGATTCCAGTCTCTGAATGAATCATGCAGGCTTCTTCCACTGTCGGACACCACTGGTCATTTCTCCTGTCCCTCTGTCCAAGACTCAAGCTAGATCATCCCCCCAGCATTTCACAGAATAGAATACCAGGTTGGGATGGACCACAAGGATCATCTGGTCCAGCCTTTCTTGGTAAAAGCACAGTTTAGACAAGATGGCCCACCACCCTGTCCAGCTGAACCTTAAAGGTGTCTGATGGTGGGGAATTCACCACTTCCCTAGGGAGATTATTCCAATGGCTGATTGTTCTCATAGTGAAAAATTCTTCTCTTGCACTCAATCAGAATCTCCCCAGGAACAATTTGTACTCATTGCCCCTCTTCCTTTCCATGTGACTCCTGAAAAGGGAATCTCCCTGTTCTTTGTAGCTGCCCTTTAAATACTGGAACATGGTGATGAGGTCTCCCCTGAGCCTTCTTTTCTCAAAGCTGAACAAGCCCAGTTCTCTCAGCCTTTCCTCATACGGCAGCTTCCCAGCCCTTTGATCATCTTTGCGGCCTTTCTCTGGACCCTCTCCAATCTGTCCACATCTTTTTTGTATAGTGGAGACCAAAACTGAAAACAGTATTCCAGGTGTGGCCTGACAAGCGCTGAGTTTTATTAGCAGCTAGTCTGCGCACACAAAAAAAGGCTCAAAAAAACAGGAGCAGGCTTTCACCCCCCTAGTCACTTCTGATTCTGAAACTAATGCATAGTCCGTATCCCCCGGCAAGTCACTGCACACAATCACTCGGGCCTGTTTGCAGCAAACAATAACCAGCAAGTAGGGCAATTCCCAGAGGACCACTGCTCTCCTTGGCTCAAGGCAGAGAACTGCAGAGAACTGTGTGAACCAGGCCAAGAGAGACCTTACCCAGGCTCTCACATGTTCGTGACCCACTAGATGTAGGTGAGCAGTAACATTCAGCTCACAAAGCAGAACACCATTTGCAACATTTGTGACATTACTATTTCCTTGTCCCTAAAAAACGCCACCTCACCACATAGTTTCAGTCATCAACAGATGTAGGGAAATGGATGTTGCTTAATGCCCTCCTAGCAGTACTGGGAGTATTGAAGGGGCATTCCTCTAGCAATAACCATGGGAGAGGCAAAGCAGCAGCCTTCCTCTCACACACTCAGCCTTTTACAGTTACACTAACCCTATTTCAGCATATTTTCATGTGTCAGGGGTGAGGAAGGATTTCAACAAGGAAAAGAAAGCTATTTCGCCCCCTGCCCCCCCAAAAAAAATTAAAATAAAATAATAATAACAAAAAACAAAAATCTGTTCAGTAGCTACTAATCACAAAAAGGGCAGGTGGAGAGGAGTACAAGAATCCTGTCTACTCTCCTGCAGTGCAGAAATAAATACTTCAGTTACAAGAAGTGCAGGAGCGAGTATCACTCTGCTACATTATGGATCCAAGATCATTTTCTCCTCCACTCTTGCTATTCCTTGTTTTGTAACTAACCAGGTTCATGAAGTCAGAAAGAAATAAACAAACACAAAGAACACAATAGACATCTAGGGACTGGATCTTGAGCAGTTTTCAGTTTGTTTCACTGTGCTCGGAGCTGCCCTGGCATGACGCACATCAAGTGAAGCAGAGCGACATGCATCACTGAAGCACAGCCACAAACCAGTGTGTGGGAGGTTTCAGCTGAGACCTTCCTGAAACAGTTTTTCTTAGTGCTCTAGGCAGGTACTTCAGATGATCCCTGAAGTAGAAGGGCTCTAGAAGAGGTTTTCAATACGTCTTGCTCACTGAGGATGGAACAGAAGCATTTGTTCAAAGCCTAGCTTCCCCTACCATTCTGCTGGATCTGTACGTGATGATCTCAGCCACATTAGCTCCAAGTGCTGTCCAGAATAACCCCCAGTACTTTTATTCTCTCCCTGGTCTGACTGAGGTTCAAATTAAGAACTACAGCTTGAAAGCTGGAGTTTTCTAGAGTAGAGTGACAGCTGGAAGAGAAATACCAACAGAGGTATGGAATTTCATGGTCTGAAAAGTCACATTTGCCCATTGCAGTGGAATGCCCAACCCCACTCCTCCTCCTCTGCATTAGTCAGAGCTCTCTGTTGAGAATCAGCAGCTTGTTTAAAGCTGTAATGTTACACACCAGCTAGCCAACATTTCAGTTTCTCCTTCAGCTCCAGCCAGCCTGGCAAACAAGCTGCACTCACACCAGATTTGCCAAGGAACGCAGCCAACAGCTGCTCACCGTCACACAGCCACTTGCACAAAGCTCATATCACCAATGCTGGGGGCAGGGACCTTCCCCCTGCCCCCAGATGTCACCACCAGGCCCCATCCACAACTTCCTCAATCACCTGCTTTCTGTGATCACCTAGCAGGAAGGTGGGCTCAGGAGAAGCAAGCACAGTTGTACAGTGGTACAGATACACAGTTCTGTGACAGGGTTACCCACAACAGGTACCAGAAATACACACACCAGGACAGAATCCAGCAGGGACCCCACAGTTACAACTTGTTCCCACTGCGTGAATGTGGCTCCCAGTTCAGCTGTCAAACAGCTGGAGGCCTGACTGGGCACTGCCCTGGCCAGAGAACCTATAGCCAGGATCGGCTGTTGCAATGCACTTAAGTAGCTCAAAAGTTATTCCCTTTACACTACTGGAGCTCTAGAAGCATACAGTGTGAAACTGCATTCCTGACAAAGAGATCCACTTCAAAATGTTGAACCACTTGGCTTCAAGCTCAAACTGTAGTACAGGAACTGTGACATACTTGGGTTTGCTCTTCGGGAAAGAGGACAGCTCTTCCAAGGAGAGTTTTACATACAAATGCCGAAGGACTGAAAGGACAGAACAGCATGACACGAGGGAGGCCAGTCCCAACAGCAGTCACTCAGGCTGGTAAACCCCCAGTGATGGCAACACGATAGTAACCCCTACTACTACAAGCCCAAATAATAGTCTGCAGCAGGATCAGGAGGAACTGTGCTCAAAAGCCTTCCAAGAATTGCTTTTTACTGTTCCCACTACCCAAAAATGAAGTCTACATAGAGTCTCTTTGGACTGAAATTATTCTATGATTCTATGAAACGGATTCATAATACTTGAGAAAGTAGCACTACTGAGGCTGGCAGGTATAGAAGAAACAAACTGTACAGCAAAGCTGCTGAGCTGGGGTAGAGGAAAGGAGAATCCAGTTATGCTTGCTAATGGTATAGTCCAATTTGGAAGAACGAACTGTCAGGTGTCTCCTGTTCCTCCAAACCAAGACCAAGGAAAACATGCAAAGTAAGAAACACTTACTGTTTCCTTCTGGAAGTAGATGACCAGTCCAGCAGCAACCTGAGTTATGAGAATTACCATCAGGCAGGTGAAGTACTGGAAACAAAAGAGAATAGATGGTCACTATCAGCCTTTAGAAAGGCCTGTACATAACAGTACAAGTTTTAGTAAGATTTCATATTCAGAACAAGTCACGACATTGAGCCACCACCTTTGCCTGCAGAAACGCTCTGCTGTCAACAATGCTGTCCCCAGTAAAAGGCTTAAGTATGAGCACCGATATCAGACCAGTGCACTTCAGCACTTCTTCCATCAGATCAACAGGAAGACTTCAGGAGGGAGAGAGTTTACAAGCAGTTACCACCATTACATTAGATGTTCCTAATGCCAGGACACACAGTGTGGCCATACTTGGTTTCCTATACACGTGTGCTCTGAATAAGCAGGAGTCAAGTGGCACCTAACGTTTATCAAGCTGTTGCCATCTCATCCATCACAGCCACAAAATTTCCTACAGATGAACCATTTGAACAGAGGTCCTGACATACAGGACATTCCTAGTCAAGTCTCTCTCAACTCTTGCACTTTCCACAGAAGTTGAAATTTGCAGCACAGCAGGACACTGTCACTATTCCTCTTCTCTCTCACTGCCTTTGATACTTGCTCCTTGCACCACTAAGAGCACAAGGCCAACTGGGAAGTTGAGGTGGTAGGACAAGGTACGGGGTCACCTGAGACATCTCCCCTTAGTTGGCAGTCCTCAACCCACTGTTTGTAGAAAGTGGCAGTGGCATTCTCTTTCATTTCACAGAGTTATTAGCTCATAATCGGTAATGCCTGAGGAACCACTGCTGCAGCCTGTTTAATGCTGAAGAATTTAATGTGTGCAAATTAAAAACTGGATCTAAGTTAACCTTGCAGAAGTACTAGGAGAACTGATCCCCAGCTACAATCCAACAGATATTTTGCAGGAGAGGTATTAAAGGGTGGATCTAAAACATAGCATGAATTCTCTCACCAGACCCAAGAGACATCGGATTTCATTGACAGCTCCAAGACAGCCCAGGAACCCCATCAGCATGGTCAGAGCCCCAACACCAATGAGGATGTATGCACCAGTCTTCAGGGAGGGAGATGACATCTCTGTAGGGGTCAGGAGAAGAACAAAGTTAGCTGCTGGCAAAAACTACAACAGCCATCACCATTCAGAGAACTTCCTTCATATCTACTTATAATAATGCATTGTCTTCTACAAAGGAACTGCACAGAGGCTTGCTGAACATGGGGACAGAAGGCTGATTCTGAGTTTTTTCTGATAAGCAAAGACTTTCAAGGCCAACCTGCAGGTCTCCATTATATGAGAGTCTGGAAGACTCAAGGTCACTCCAAACAAATGAACCTTGTTTGGAGAAAGTTAGCTGCTTACTGGATTTTTAACTCCCTCATGAATGCACTCTGAGTGAGAGTAAGATAAAGTACATTCTACTCCACAACTATTGCCTGTTTGCTTCAATTCCCTTTGCTATTTTCAGGGAAGCTTTTTCTCAAGTCCTAAAAACCCTTTTTGGTTTGGCTTTTCACTCTAAGGCACTATTCCTTGTTCCATCCATTCTGTTTTCACTTTTACACTTACAATCAACAGTGGGACACACAAACTCCATGGAGTGAAACATGATGCAAGAGCTACAGGTAGTGTTGAGCACAGATGATGGGACAGGTTGGTGTTGAATGGCTTGTGGCCAGGCACTCACTGAAGGTTGTTGCAGCACCTGTGTATGACCTCCTGCATATAGATACTCTTCCAAGATCAAAACAGATATCATGCCCAAATTAGCTACTTTTAGGTATCCTTCTAGCTATCTCTTGCTATTGTGTCTCGAATGACTGTACTCTTGAACACTTAACAGTTTTTTCAACCAAATTTAGTGATTATTACTTCAGACATGCTGGTGCTGTCAGTCGTCTCCTCTCAACATTTAGTACGGCAAGCAACAGAAGAAACAAGCTCTTACATCTGGGTTGGTGACAAGACTATTTCTTGCAGAACAGGATTGGAGGAAGCAAGCATTACGGCATTAATGTTGATGAGATACTCTGTCTAGAAATAGTAACCAGAAACCTCATTTATCATTCGGAGACATTCTTAAACCTGCAAGCTGCACAGCGTAGGGGAATTCTGGATGTCCAGTGATTAATGAAAATAATGTTCCTAGAGCTCAGCATTTAGTTTCCTGGACAGAAGTCCCAGGAGGCAAGCTTCCTCTGAGCTCCTCCTAAAATAGGTTAGGTGCTGACACTGCAAAGCATTTACTGAAGTAGCAGCCTTACAGGAGTGGCCTTCACAAGACTACACTATTCACTCTCCCAGAATCTGTTCGGTCATCACACGAGCATTCAAGTGCCCCAGCTACAGAATCTCCACAGTGCTAGAAAGCAGTTGCTTAGTCAGCTTCTCATTAGAAGAAAGAAAAAGGTATTTCCAACTCAAAAGCCATTCAGAGGAGTGTGGCAAAGGGACAGGAGCCATGCTTGCACTTCTCATCCACAATACATCTTGTCTTCTGCAATACATCTTGTCTTGCAAGAGAAGGCTCTGCTGGCAAGACAACTCCTGCTCTGTCTGCTGTCACTCCGTGTTTTCCCCTGCACTGGGCAGGAGGCCAAGCAAATACAACAGGCTCCTTGGCAGCGTCTGGAGTGCCCTGCTGTGCTGTGCTGGGCTCCCTCCATGACGCCTGGGTTACTAAAGCAGAGTGAAAGAGGGGCAAGGCATGGGAAAGGAAATGAGGGGGCAGGGAGAAGGAACTGATGCTGGAAATCTCCAGGAAGGAAGCTAAATCCTTAAATGCTCTGTTAGCAGAGATTCTGGGTAAAATGGGAAGAAGCAAAGCCAAGCTCAGGGACTTTGTACATCTACAAGTACATCTGCAGTAAAGCCCATCAGCCCAGGGGAACAGTTGCTGGCCCGCTGGTACCAAACACTGATTGTGAAGGGGTGCTGCAAATAGCCAGGCTCCAATAAGCTCCTTTTTGGCTGCCTGTATTAAAAGTGCATTTCTGCTCATGCTCCCACTTTATTAACCAACTCCCCTTGTGCTTCTTGCCCTTCCAGTACTACAGTAGCAAGCCAGACGCCACAGCACAACAAACAGAGCAAGCAGTAGTATCTGTGTGCGTGGCATTAGTGGGGTTGTTGTCTCCCGTCATCTCCCAGTGCCTTCCAAAGCCAGGCCAGCTTGTTCAGCAGGACTTGAGATATAAAGTGCTTTGCAGGATCAGTGTAGTTGGGAACAGTGCTATGAGTGCTATTACTTTTCACTCCTTGAAGCTGCAAGTGTGCAGGCAGCCCTCCTGCAGCGTCTGACACTACTGCTGGAGCCAGCAATATTGGAGATCTTGGCAGTGGGTAACCAGACCCACCAAGCAGAGAAGTTGTTTGAAACCCTCTCTAGGAAAAAGCACAAAGGAAGCAAAGCTTTTGAAAGATGAGGCTGAGCTACCCATTTGGTGAGAGTCCACTTACTGCCCTGCAAACCCCAAGCTCTGGTAAGCCAGCTCAGTTTTTTGTTTGTTGCAGAAAGCAGACCCTCTGTTAAAGACTCGAGTCGATGCTCTTGGCTGACTGAGAGGGGAAGGAAGCTCGGCCCTCACACATGCAGTGACACGAAGTTCCTCTGATGGCCAGGCTAAGTCTCATGACGTGTATAACTGAGTATGTTTCAGAAGTCAGAGCACTAAACACTTCAGACCCACACCTTCTGTCCCCCCTCAGATGTACATCCTCTACTGCTTAGGAACAAATATACTGGCTACTTCCAACATACATGAAGCTTCAATAAAACCAGATATTTTCTTTGGCTTTTAAAATAATCAAATTGAAACAGATCATCACAGAAAGCAGTGGCCGCATAAGGAACTTGCAAAGCAAAACTACATTAAGGAACTGGGGGACTGGTAATAATGAAGCTGTTGTGGAAACACCAGAGTATACAGTGAAAATAGCATGAAATACTAGTACCTATGTTTAAGTATTTGGATTGCTGGGTGAAGGAGCAATGGTCTCACTCAGTCTGACTCTGGTGTTGCAATCCACAAGACCAGGAGAAATGCTGTGTCTGCAGGGCTGCTCCCTTTCACCCTGTCCCCGATAAAGTCCCATCTTGCTATATGTTACTGCTCAAGTCCCAGGCCACACATAAAAGCATCACCATCCCTAGACTACACCATGGTCAAGCACAGCCCTGGACTAGAGTCAATTTAAAAGGAGAAAGAAAATGAAGAAACACAGCCTTACGCAGAACTGCGATGAAACTAGTTTTGTCAGCCAGAATCCATATTCCAAAGCCAAGGATCACAGCACCCAGGATCTGAAAGAATAAGAACACCACATATACAAATGGCTTGTTAGTTTAGACAAATAAGAAGATGCAGTCACCATTCTCCATACTTCCAGAGGAAAAACAACCATTCTTTTGCTGTTCCCACCCATCTCCCCCATGGTATGGCTCCCAAAGTAAACAGGATTAGCATGACTCCAGGAAGAGTGCCTTGGCCAACTGCACAGGAGCCCCAAGTTCTGCTTGGCAGTCCTTCACAGGGTATTTTAGTAGTACGTGATATTGTATAGGAGGACAGTTCAAAACAGTCTGAGGAAGAGACGCCCTGCTGCTACAATCTTGTTGGCAGAAGCAAAGGGTAAGTGCAATGCTTCTGTGGAGAACTGAGGAAGGACAAACACATCTAGCATATGATTTTAAAGATTTTTTTTGAATAGAGAAGTCCCTGACCCTATGGGACCAGGCTGGGAGCCAGCTGCCAAAGGATTAGATATCTGGCAGCTGGAACCTTCCCAGGAAGGAAATCTTCAGCTTGTCAGGCTCTGTTATAATGCTATGGCTTCAACCCACAAATGCAAGAAAACAGCAGCGTTCACTTTGCATGCAGGTTCCCTTGAGTGAAGTGCTTTGTGCCTTCCAAAGCCAAGCTTAGGCATCTTGTCCTGGCTACTACTTTATGCGAGAACACCCCAGCCCGTCAAGCCAATACATCTTACCACCGAGTCAAGAATTATGAAACATCAGTCACAGTCTCTGCCTCACTCACCACTTTCTTATCTAGGGCAAGGATTAATAGAGCAATATATCCCCATGAGAACTCAGCTGAATCCAGGCATTGAATTGAGAAGGAAAGAGACACTGTTTTCCCATCTCATATTGAAGGGGGGGAGATAGCATGTTCTGTTTTAACTTCCAGGTACCACCACATTTTATACTACACTGTGAGGTTTTTGCATTTAGATGATCATGACTCCAAAATTAGGATGAGAGCACCATTAAACCCATGTTAAAGTAACTACGCTGAGAAGGCTGTACGCCTGCAGGTTTGATAAGAAGCCGAAACTTGTGCTGTTCAGCCAACCAAAAGTGGCAAAGGTTAGAAACTACTTGCTGTGCTAAGACCTAAAACAGACTTTGAAGGAACAAGGAGTGCAAATGAGATGCTTCCTGAGGACATGAACTGCAAGCAGCAGTTCTTACACCAGCAGGATTTCAAGATAGGATGAAGTGAAATGTTAAATAAGCCAATAGGGCTAAAGAAAGATTGCAATTCTGTGCTTCATTACAGAATGCTGTGATGTTTGGGAGAAAAGGAAAACGTCAAACCAGCAGGTGAAGCAAGCTGGCAGACAGGGTTGTACAGTCAGGCATTTGCTCCACATTTTGAAAGTTTACACTATGCTTCAGCTACTCATACAAAGAAGCTTTTCCAAGCAAAGACAAAGCAATGGTCTGAAATAAGCTGCCTGCAAGCTTTTCTGGCTTGGCAGAGGGCACAAGATGTAGTTGGCTCTGGGGACAGCATTAGAAAGCCACCAAGCAAGTTCCCATTATGAAGATGGATGAAGAAGACTGAAAGCATGTAGCTGTTTTATCCCAGAAAACAACAACAACAACAAAAGACAAGATAGCAGTAACAAGAATTCCCCTTGTCTTATGTTCCAACATGCTGCACTACAGCGCTCAATCTGCTGATCAAACTAGAAATGCCTTTTGAACGTGCAACAGCTGTGGCGCCTAAAGAATTCCTCTCAAACTTTGTGTTGTCAGGAACTGCTGAATTTACAGTCTGAGGGAGTGTCACATTTAAACTATAGTCTTAATAAAATATCTGTCTTAACGAAGAGGCAAACTGGCCTGTATGTGACATCTCTCTTGGCTCACTGACCCTGAAATGTCACCTAAGTTTTGCTGTTGCTGACAAAACACAGAAGGGCTGCTGAGCTGAGTTCCTGGGAAGTTATTTGTTATGAGGTGCTCAGACTATCCAAGGCCTGTTTTCACTCTGATCTTTGCTCTAGTCCACAACTCGTGCATTTGCCAGGAGCTGCTGTGGAAAACACTGAAAGGGGAAGGCAGGGAGAAAATAAACCATGGGGAGAAAACACTGTCCTATTAACAACAGCATATTTACCTCCTAGCAGTATAGTATCTCAGCATCTTCAGGAGTTTGCATAGCATAGCAAAGCCGCTTCTGCTACTAGCTTGGCTTCAGACTGTCTATAGAAGAAATCACATCTGCCTTCCGTTGAGTTTAATTCCTCTGCCCCACTGCTTTAAACTCCTGAAGTGGAGGACAGATGTCTTCCCTCCACCCTGGTGGTGCAGATTTCACCCCCGACTTCAGCAAGAGCCCCTTCCACAGCCAAGCCAGAAGGATGCAGCTGCCCAAGGGAGGGCCAGCAGCTTCCCACAGCAGAGTCCAGTGAAGAGGGGCATGGAAGAACTAAGCTGTGATGGAGCTGACTCACCTTTCTGGAAGGAGCAGCTCGGGGCCCTCAGCTGCCCTCTCCCAGCACTGCTTTCCATCACACTCAGACTGTGCGAGGTAACATTGAGCCTGACACAGGGGCCAAAAGAACAGCTCTTAAACTTCAGGATTTTAGGTTGTAGCCTTCTGCTCCATTTACAGAAGGGTTAGAAAAAGGACAGACAGTCCTATATTCTAAACAAATAGTTTCCAGAGACTGTTGAATATGTCTCACAGAATTGTTTTCCCTTTAAGGAGAAGCATCTGCTGTGGCCTGCATCTGCTACCCAAGAAGGTAGAGATGTGTTAAGTTTTGATTAGAGAAAATAAGCTTATACTCCAAGCTTATGGTTTTGGTATCTTTTGTAGCAAGTAGGCAAGCAGTGCACATAACTTTCTTCCCTTTAATCAAAGCAGGTCAAACCCTTCCCTGAACGTAACGCTGCAAGACTGCAAAATACCACCAAGTCCCTGAACTACTTCAGCTACAGCAAGGGACCTTCTCACAGACCTCGAGCTGTAGAGGAGTGTTATTTCAATGACTGACTTCTAAAAGAGTCACTAGCATGTCTCTAAAGGCTTAATCCATCAGCTCCGCGCAAGGCTGGAGAACACACTTCAGACAGTGTGGGCTGCCCTGCACAGGGTGCAAGCAGAGGCTTGGCTCAAGGTCCAGAGCAGACACTGAGCTCCATCGCCAGCATTACTGTTCACACTCCTGCAAGCACTCTCCTCAACAGAACTCAGCAGCTCCAGGAAACCAAGTATGAGCCATGCAAAACCTCTCTGTGCTGGAGGCTCACAGCAACTCAGAAGCATTTTCTCGGCCAGATTATTATTGATCTACCACTTTGTATAGGCTCAAGAATCGACCCCCATTCAAACTCCGAACACCCGTAATCAAAAAAGCTCCTCATGTCAACCACTTCCTGACACCCGTAATAAAAAAAGCTCCTCATGTCAACCACTTCCTGTGACAACGAGAGTAATGGATACCACTTTCCTCAACATCTGGCACGTGCAAAATGACTGGCACCTACCAAGACAGAAGCACACTCAATATCCTCACTCTAGAGAAGCATCAAGCCCCTCAGCAGAACACAGCAGCTTCAGAGGCCTCGCTTCCACAGAGCAGCTTGAGGGGAAGATCGTGTCCATCTTCAGCTTAGCAAAGAGGTCATTAAAGTGGCTTCTCCCTTCAGTCAGCATAGACCTGCTCACATCCCTCCTTAAAACTCTTACTCTCCAGGCCCAGCTCAGTGCATCTGACCAGCCTTCCCCAAGAGGGAGGGAGGCTGCCTGCTACACCAGAGGAGATAGTTTGGAGCAGGGTGTGCACAGGACAAAGAGCAGCTGCTTCCAATCACTTGCAACCCAGACAGAAGTGCTCAAGGCTACCCAAGAGCCACAGAGAGATTCAGTGCTTGTCATCCTCCCAGTCTTCAAAATATAGGAAAATGCTTTTCAGAGCAGACAAGGGCCAGCCTGACAGAGCAGCTCAACTCTTCCTCCTGACAGCACAGTTCTCTCCGCAGGCTGCCCACAATCATGCCTGGCTCAGCACAGAGGGGAGAGAAGGGTAACATGGGAAAGGGATACCACAATGATCACTGATAGCATCCAGCAAAAACAGCAACAGTGCTGTAACGCACCATAATATGTCAGGCTGTTGTCTTCCTCCTTCTCCTCCATGCTAGGCTGGATTTCTTGAAGAGAACTTTCTCTATACAGAGGTTAGCTAAAGAACCTGGACCAGGGATAAATGAAGACTACACAGCGCCCAGGTACTAGGCTTCAGCAAGGCTAAAGCACTACTTTAACAAATGCAGCTCTGCTTCCCAGGGCAGACTGGCTAAGTTACACACTGCTTAAAGAGCACCATCTCATCAAGAGATAGCCCAGATGCTAATATGTCTTCAGGAGTCCTGCACTAGTGAGAAGAAAGGCTTGCACTCAGCTTGTTTTCTTTCCTGTTCTTAAAGTAAACCAGATCATACTCTGAAAGATTTAGCAGCACTTGAAAAACCTTTCCTCTCCCCTTCCCCCCAAGAGTCTACCCCATGGATGCTTTGAGCACCCCTGACTTTCAGCCCTTAGACCAAAGCTAACTACTTTTTGGATGGAAATAAAGCACAGAGAAGAAAGAGCCAGCAGAATAAGCCAAGGGAAGGCAGATCCAGATGTGCCTCAAGTTCAAGCCCATGTGCCAGCAGCACAGCACACCCCTGCAGGAAGCAAGAGTGAATCCGTGTGAAGGAATAGAGACCAGAAAGCAGTGCTCACCTTATCGTGTTCCATTTCCCTCCCTGCTCTCCCAGCCTGGCCCTTCCTTCCCCTTGTATGCTGCACAAATGGTAACAATATCAGGCTATTTTCTTGTTGATATGTAGAAAGCTGAAAACCTAATGCTTCCCCACTACACCATCCCACAGCAGGAGAGCAGTACCAACAGCATCATCACCATCAACATGTCACAAGATATCTAATCTTCATGAAAGGATGCATGTGAGAGTGTGTGGCCCTCTCAGACCCACTCTGATCCAAAAGGAGCTCATCTTTTGCTGAGCCTCACACTTGAAAATGACAGCATCCAGTGGGCTGCCTCATTTCCTCATGTGAGCCTGCCTCAGCCTCCCTTACTCCATTTCAAATAGGGGACTTGGACTAAATCATCTGGTTAAAAATCAAAACCAGCCATTGGGACTCCAAGAAAATTAGAGTTGTTCTTTGAAGCTTGTCTGGCTTATTTAGGAGAGCACTGCCATTACTTGGGAGGTTTTATAGCTTGGATACTCAAGGGTAGCTCAGCTGCTGCTTCACATGTGGCAGACCGAGTAGCTACAACTACTCACTCTCCTTCCAGAAAGAACTCTTAACTCTTGTTTTCCATTCCTACTGCAGGAAGGGAGCTGTGTGCATTGGGGACAGCAGGTGTGTACTGAGAGTGGAGCAGCTTGACATACCTGGGAGCTGCACAGAAGCTTGATGCCCCTCAGCTTCAGGAACCCTCTCCCTTCTTCCAAAACTCTGGCCATTTTAATGAACGCACTGGGCCAACATTCAGAAAAAACACCTTTCCAGCTATTTTTAGTCCAGGCCTTCCCTTCTACTCTGCAGATGCCCCCAATACTTACAAGGAACAGGAGATTGAAGAGGAAGAGGAAGTACTTGGTGACTTTTAGGCAGCCAGATCCCATCTTCTTTCTCTCACAGGACCTAAGGGGAAAGCAGACAGATAACCAGTTACATTAGCAACAGGTCCTTCAGACAGCTTTTCAGAGTGACACTCTTACTCTGTGCAGAGCTCTGGATCACCTGGTAGGTCTCAAAGCAGATGCACAGAAGGCACGTGCTTCATACACTACTCGAGTTGCCTTTCCATGGTAGCAAAACAGGACACCACTGTCACTACAAATACAAACAGCCAGTGCTGCAAGATCTCCCGGAGAGTGACAGAGGGCTATCAGCAGTTACAGGAAGGATTTATATCACAAATACACTTCTAATTCCATCATTGTTTATACAGACTTTGCATTAATAGCATCAGCCAAAACATGAACTCTAGCTACCGCTCCGGCAGAGAAAAGGGATGCATATATCCAAAGAAAGAGCTCACAAGGCCAGCTCCCTCCCCCAGAAAATCTCATCTCCTCATGACCCCTAAGCAGCTGATAGAACACTGAAGAGCAAGGCCAAGGGGTCAGTTTAAAATGCAGCATAAAATCAAGTGTCCTGTGTGCAACTCAGCACCAGGTGCTTTGACAACACATGAGGACCAGCAAGTCTGCTCCACGGTTACACACTACCAGTTCTGCTGCAAGATCAAGACAGGCAAAACTTCAACAAGTCCCAGTTTCCAAAGCCAACCTCAGAAGTTCTGAAGCAGTGTGAGAGCACTGATAGGACAAGATGCTGGGTTTAGTTCATTGGTACCAGCTACAGAAACTACACGCATCCATGGGGTGGCGAGCAAGCAATACAGAGAGAGCAAGAGAAACTTCAGTGCAGGCTTTTACCACAGAGAAGGTACTTTACTGTATCTGAAGTTAACCCTGCTCAATTAACATGGCCAAAGCCCATGTAAACCCACATGAGATAACAAGGTTGCTCTTGACTGTATAATAGGCAGCTCATCAACAGTGGATCCTCATCAGGTCTTTGTGCTACAGAACCTGGGGAATAAATAGATCTGTATTACCGCAAGCTGCTCCAACTCTCACTTGTCTGACAGCAGAGAGCCCAAAAGTCAGAAAAAAGTCCCCCAAACCATCCATGCTATTGGAGTAAGCCTCCTCCTGGGGAAGCAACACAGATGAGTAACACATGAGGACTGGTGGAAGAGCATATTAGGTCAGCTTTCCTGCTTCTCCTTCCTCCCTCATGCTCAGTTATGTTTCCTGCATAGGCATGAGAGGACTTTTAAGTTCCTTAAAATTCACTCTGACAAGTTCCTTGCTCAAAACAGACCATGCTGCTTTAAGAAGCAACAGCCAGAGGAAGAGCAATACTAGGCTGGGGTCACCAGTCTGCTCTGGGAAGAGCCAGCCTCAACAGAGAGCAAGGTCAACAGGGCTCCCTGCTGCCAGCATGGGTGTAATAAGGGTCACTGGAGCCCAGTGTGTTCTCCTGTCTCAATCAAAGGCTTTTGCTTAATCCTATTAAATATTTAGGTTAACTCTGGAGCTAAACTGGTATGTGGGCCTTGTTATAACTGGCTAGTCTAACCACCAAGCAACGGCCACCCTCCAACTATCGGGAGAGAGTATGAGTCTGAACTCTGTGGTTGAAGACAACACTACTGCTCTCACTTCAAGGGATGCCAAAGCCAGAGGCTGTGCTAAGCCCATTGTTGCGCAGCACATAGCAAGATGCTATTGAGATGGGAAAGCAGAACAGAAATACAGTTCAACCAGCTGTGCTACAGGTTGATCTTAAAAATCCCACCTATATAGCAGTGATTGTACATAAGGAGCTCTTACTGCACAGCCAGGTTAGCATCATCTCAGTTAACTCCCCAGGTCAGAGTCCATAAAGCCAGCACCACCCAAGGGCAGGTCCTTCAAAGTAGCCAGGGAAAGCTCTTGTTTCTGGTCCATACTTACACTAAATAGCAAACATATAGCATTTTGATTTCCAGTCCCTCCAGGTGCAGCCATTGGCTAGGAGCTGGTTCTGCTCCAGCACAGATACTCTATACAACAGCTGCATCAGTACCAACATACAAAAAGTGAGTAAAGGCTCTTTGCTAGCAGATTTTTGCAGTTAGTTAATGCCAGCAAGTTTATTCAACAAGCTCATGCTAGAGCAGCTCTCCTACCACAAGTCATATGTTAGCCTGCTGTCACAAAACAGCTGTAACCCAAAGACTACTGTGCCCTTTAACAGTATCTCACAAAAGGGGTGAGCATCTGAGCAGGGAGAGCACAAATGTTGCTTCCCTCAAACTGCGTGCTCCCCTCCTTTCCTCTGCTGGAGACACATTCTCTTGGGCTGCCAATCCTGGCAGGCTCCAACACTTAAGACTGCACTTGGAAAGGATAACTAAGACATAAGTTTTCCCATCCAGCTGGCTTGCTTACTGGCTTCACCATGAACACATCTCCTCCTAATAGCCTCACAAACTGGAGCCTGGCAGTCTAACCAGAGCACTGAGGCAGCCAGGTCCCTAGGCAATGATGAATGTCTGTTGTGGGGGATACAAGTGTTTTTCTACTTTTCAAACTAGCCAAGAACTAAGCTAGATAATAGCCTCCTGCACAGGCATTGGATTTCTTACCTTGAGAGGCCTGGTCCCAGGTACAATCCTCCTTATTTTCAAGCTGGAGGGACAACTCCCAGTACTTGCTGATTTGTTTCTTAGCACTAAGAGCTGTGTGCTGCCTATTTCCAACTCGGTTCACACCACTTTAGTTAGTCAGGAACAGAGAGATTTGCAGAGCTGTTTGGATCTTTACAATAGTTATGTAAGATAATTAAGTAGTCAAACAAGTTGAGAAGAGCTGGAGTGGAAGAAGACATGCCTGAGGTGACAAAAGATTGCTTTCAGGGCTCTTCTACCTCTGGCTATTTGCTAAAGGCATACCAACTTCAATGCTTATTTAAAAAAAAAAAACAAACCACCAACACAACACACCAAACACCAAACCCAATTGTGTATTACAGCATTATGCACTGTTCTCTTGCCATGAGGAGATATACCTCTTGTGTAGCTCCTAGCCATAAAGTAATATAATGTACATCTTTCAAGCCAAAGGAGAACCAGGGTTTCAGGGTTTTGCTTTGAGCTTTTAAGATAGCTTAAAGCTCCACATTCTGAAACATTATAGTTTTTTTCAATTCTCTGCAATCATTAAGAAATTAAACCTGCTTTTTTTCACTACATGAATGAAACTCCTCAAAATCCTACCTTCTGGAATCGCACAGTCACAAAACTAGCAACACTGATGTACAGCAGAAGCAGCAGCTCAACAAAATTTGAGATGGATCAGGTCTGGAAGCAAATGTGCTTGGACTTATCACAACTGGCCATATCCACAGGCCACTTGGTGGTAAAGGGCTGGCTAACGTACCGAGTCTTGTCAGGTAGTGCTGCCTGTGGACCACAGCAGCCAGAGCTGACCACTCACCTTTTGAAGATGGTCAAATTTTAAGCCTTAACATTCTGCAGCAGCATGTGCAAAGGTTTAATACATGAAGTCTGCAACTTTTAAATTCCAGTGATCGTCCACAATTGTTTGTTTCCTCCTTTTCCTCTCCACCCTAACTGCTTTGACCATTTGAATTTTCCTCTCTAAGCAGGCACACCCAGTCTTTTTAACAATCCTGCCCATATGTCTCCAAATTTTCCCTGCCATTCTCCAGACTGATGCCAGCTGTACAGAAGAGTTTGTAAGAGACCATGCTATCAACTCAGAGTGGCATTTCTCCCAGCCTCTCACTTCCCATCCTCTAAAGATACGCAGGATTACTTATGCACATCTGTCAGTTTGCTGCTTTGAGGCACTAATGCCACAAAAACTTGCCCTGGTCAGCTTCTGTGCAGTTGATCCTGGGTCTTTCTCAGCATCAGCCCCAGGACCCAAAGGGAGAACTAACTCCAGGAAAGCATCAGTTGGATGCTGGGGTTCCTCATGTGGGAGAACAGGATGAGTCCACACAGGCTAAAGTGGCATCACAGGATGGCTTCCCACCCTCTCCATCACCTCCAACCCACAGCCCTGTCATTCCCCCAGCAATGACAGCAAGACGGGTACATGGAGCACAAAATCCAGGACACGTGCCTGAGGAAAGTTAGACAGAGGCCTGCTTTGTTAACAACAGCAGAGGAATCCCATCACAGCTTGGAGATTAGCTTATTTTTGTCACAGGCGTTTGCGACATTCCCAGTCCCCTCCTGCAAAAGGTGACCACGGCAAAGGACAGAAGATACAGGGAGAGCCAAACACCTCTGCATCCTGGCCTGGCCACCGACTGATGAGGCAGGAGGCAGAACACTCACACACGGATGTTATAACCACATCACTCAAGGGGCAGAGAGGCTAAGTTAATTTTTAATTGCAATTCTGTTCTCTCTAATTAGATCCTGCACTGCCTCCACCTAGCAAGCGCTGCATGTTTTGTGCTCACTGAAGTTTATGACATTTGGCTCAGGCTGGCGCTGTACGTGCCTGTGCCACGCAGCTCTGCCAGTAAGAGCTCAGCCCTCCCTCTTGCCGCACAGGTTTCTTCCTGATGAGCTTTCGCAGCTGAAGCACCTCAGCTGCCAAGTTACCATACAGCACAAAAAAGGGGCTCATTTACGAGCATGGTGAAAGAGGAGGGGACAAGCAGGAACAGCCTCAACACAAACCAGAGTAGATGATCAGTTGTGAAAATCACCATCTCTGTACATTTACGGGCAAGTGCAAAGTCCCGGCAAACCCTCCAGCAGAGCACACGTGCTCCCAAGAGCAACAAGGTCTGAAGGTCAGCCCCCATACTCCAAATAGAAGAGGATTTATATTTGAAGGCATCTACATAACCTGGAAGATAATGTTCCCTCTCCAGACTCTCTTCCTTAAGAAAAGGAAATGATGAGTTACAAAGAAACTACAGAATGTTTCTATGTACTTTGGCCAGTTGCTCTCCACTACCACCCTAACCCCAAAGAGCATAAAACAAAGGCAGACCCTATAGGATATGCTGCTACCAGCTTTTACCAGGTTAGGATGGGGTCATACCAGCAGCAGAATTGGGTTTCCATGTGTTGTTCCCTTTGCCCCCACAAACACCTTGAATGCCCTGTATGACTGGCATGCTGGCTCATTTCTGCTGTCCCTCCTGCCTTCTGAAGGAGGAGGTTCCAGCTTAACAGATGCAGAGATACAGCAGCCAGCACTGTGCACTAAGGACCTGCAGCATACCCTGAAGCTCCTGATCCTTCACATCTTGCATCCGATGTGGCAGGTGGGATCTCTGAATGGAAGTTCAGCTAGTCCACTGAAGCAACCTCCGGAGCAGCCTCAGCTGATCACAAGCACTGCAAGTGCTTCCTACCACAGCAAGCAAGCACCACCTTCCCCATGCCTACACAAGCCTTATACATTGCAAATGGGTTGTTTCCCTCAACATCATACCATTAGCAGGCTGGACTTTGAAAAAAATCTCTAAAGCTCTCCCTGATCTGGTCTCACCTCCCTGCTTTCTTTTCACATCACAACAGTGACCAAGGTTAGCTGGGCTCATTTGCAGACAGATTGACCAAGAAGCCCTAGAGAAGAAGTAGCTCCTACTGATGTACTCAGGTCACAGAACTGTCTCCCTCTGACAAAAGCAGCTAGCATCTTGTCCTTAGCAGGGGATCAGCAAGCCACTGGTTCCATAAAGATGTTTATCAGCACACTCATTTGCATGAGGTTAAGGCCATTTCAAAGGTTATGATGGTTACTTTTTGCAATATTATTCCCATCCAGAAACCAGAACATAATCAGCCATATACCATGCTAGAGACTCACAGCTGCCAGCTGGGGTTCACTATATGGTCACTTCACCTTCCAGCTCCAGGCCAGACACCCACACACAGGAGAAGCTTGGTAAGGGGCAACCCAGAAAGCCACAGTCTTTAATGGCAGAGGAACAAACAGCCCATCTTTTGCAGGATTTTGAGTCCCTGCACCACAAAATCCAGCTGCCAGGCATGCTTCTCTATCCATGCACATGAAGAACAAGCACTTGGCAATAAAAAGGCCCCCTGATCATCAGTGATGAGACAGGACAGGTTCACACAACAATACCAGTTAATGAACAATGACAGTTACTAAGTCTCCTGTTAACCACGTACGGCACTGCCCTCAAGGCAGAGACTCAAGTTACAGCCACCTTAAGACAAAAAGAATAGCCAAAGCCATTCATCTTGTTAATATTCAAAGGCCTGGGACTTTTAGTACACCTGGGAAGTACATCCTGTCTCTGGCAAGCAAATAACTGCAGAGCAAATGAAAGACCCAGG
Source organism: Nesoenas mayeri (assembly GCF_963082525.1). Classification (NCBI taxonomy): domain Eukaryota; kingdom Metazoa; phylum Chordata; class Aves; order Columbiformes; family Columbidae; genus Nesoenas; species Nesoenas mayeri. Next base: position 44,481,173 of record NC_137548.1, read on the forward strand.
TCTGAATTCACTGAACTTAACTTTAAGCTCCACTGAGATAATACCGCCTCTCTAATGACCTTGAAAACGTAAACAAGTTCATGTTTGTTGTGGACATTTTCCAAACAGCATCTCTTCTAAAGTTACAATGGAGAGATCTGAGGGAGAGGCTGGATCCTAAAAACTGTATCTGCTAATTAGGGTTGCCTTCTCAAACAGGCCACACTCGCGGATGCAGGGATTATTTTTTATATGTGTAACTGATTCATAGAGTTTCCTTCTGAAGGACAGTGTCTGGACAAGGTAGAAAACTGCATTTCTGCATGATACAAACTTTGGAAACAGAAAGGAAGTTAAGAAGGTATGTGGAACAGATTGTCTCTTATTCCATCTACTCGAGAGACAGTTGCTTATGATAAGAAGCAGCAACTGCGTTCAAGCTTGAGGAGATGGCTTGAGGGCTAAGCACAGAGACTGTAGCACAGCTACATCAGCTTGCAAACAGCAGCACAATACTTAATTGTCAACAAATGTTGATCTCACCACTGTAGGAGTACAGACATGTACAGTGACATCCTGACATGAGCATCTGCAAGACGTTTGCAAGCCAGAGGCTTAAGTGTGCATGCAGACCCTGCACATTTGCTGTCCCTGGAGCAGACTATAGTAAGGGAACAGTTGGCTGCAAGTCCTGCAGAAACACCCCTGAAAAGACTAGATTTCTGAGAAAATTCATCAACTCACACTACAGAAGTAGATTTGTTCCTGATGCACCCATTAAGACATTAAGCTTTCCCGTTTGACTCCTGTAGTTAGTATACTGTTGTGTGAATGATCTAACGAGCAACTGTGTCATCCAGTGAGACCTTAGATTAGGAAGCACTTGTAGTCCTGTCTAGGATGGCAGAGGTTTTTCAGCATGTTTTACCACAGCGAGCACATACCAGGCGTTTTGTAAAAAGGAAACGCATACTTTAGAAAGGTACTTCTGATGCCTGAAGGGAAGTGATTTGATATTTATAAACCACTATCACACTGTTAAAAAGAAACCAGGTCTCAGTGTGGTATCAAAGAGCAGCACAGGTTCTAAAAGTACCCGCTATCACATCTCTCTGTATTTGTAGGGGGTGCAATCAGATTTTAAAAACATCTGGACTTCACACTTCAGTTTGGGAGCCAACATTTAAGTAGGTCTTCAGTCCCTACAACTGGCAAATTGAGAAATTCTTTGCTATTTTCAGTCTATACACTCATGCTTGTACGGCATGACAGTATTTGCAGGACAGTATTTCTCCAATTTAAGCAAGTATTTCCATGCAGCAAGACCAGAGATACAAGTCCGCCAAAAAAATGGAAAAAAAAAACACAAAAAAAAAACCTAAAAAAAAAACCACCCACAGCTTGTCCCAGAAGTCGTTTGGTTCTCCTCTCCCCCTAAAAAAACCTTACCAGAAATAGCAGACAGAAAAAAAAAAACAAACCAAAACCCAAATGCACAGTTTAGTGGACTTTTTTCAATTACCACATACTAGAATGTTATTTGTGCGACATGCTGCATAGGGTCCAGAAAGAGGTCTCCACGCTGACTAAAACCAGCACAACGTGCAGTAAAAATGCATAGTTTTCACAAAACTGGTTGGGCAACTCTGTCAGTTGACTACATTTGCTCTTTAACGGCTCCAAAACTGACAGCAGCTCAGCTTTGTTTTCTGTGCTTGGAGCTGTTACGCTGTAAACGTAAATTTACATTTACGATGCCACTCCCAGCTCCCCGCCTGCGAGCGATGCCCGTGCATTGATGGCAATCCCCACGCTGGCTTGCCTGACGCCACCCCACGGAGGAGCAAAGCCCCCAGGCAGGACCGGCACCCCAAATTGCAGCAGGGTGGCTGGCAGAGAGGAGCAGCACTCTGCTCACGCTCAAGTAAGCTTCTCCCCAGCACAGCTCTGCAGGAGGCAGAGGATGCTGCAAAGCATTGGTTGTTGCCATCAGACTCATCAGCCTGGAAATCCCCCGTGCAAGTACATGCACAGGACGAGCTTCTGAGCCTCCTTTCTCATGCAAGCAATGCCTTGGAAGTCAACAAATCCCCTCCAAGGAGTTGCACAATATCCCTCCCAACACCACTTGGCTTGGAGATACCTTCCCAAGACCTAGCAGCCTTCCCTCCCTGCCAAAGCACCCAAAGGCTACCACAGCCAAGGCAGGAAAAAAGCCTCCATGCAAGCTTTTTTCCCATCTTATGAGACAGCACCAGAGATTGCCAGATTGAGGTAGAAGCCATGTAGTGTAACTGATTTTTATCTTTCCCATCTCTTCCTCCCATAAGATGCGAGAGGTCAAGGTCGAGGACTTTCTACTATAAAGTTCCCTTTCAAAACAAACTGGTTTTCAGCTACTTCCATTTTCTCAGATGCTGGGGCAGATAACTAGTGGGTGTTTAGATTCAGCACACCCATGCCAAACATGTTTCTGAGAAGTTACAACATCCGCCTGAACTGGGAAATAAGGTTTCCTATTCTTTTTTATTCTTTCCAGGAATTAACAAGGATGTAGTAAAGGTGCAAAGGGAGTAGTTTTACTTTAAGGGTGCGAAGTTTTCCCCAGTGTAGCAACTCGAACAGCAATTAAACAAACACCCTTTCCCTCCACCTCCCCTCCACCTGTTGAGCCTTGGTGGACAGGGCTGAGCAGAATCCAGACACTGACATCCAGCATGGGAGGGAAGCTGTGCCCAACTAGGCTTATCCAGCACCATTCCCAGCAATACCAGGCTCTCCAGTAGTTCTCTCCATAGCTGAAGCCAGACTTCGCTGGAAGCCAAGCACTAGAGATTGCCTACTCAGAGGAGTGTAGGAGGACAAGCACTCCCTCCTGCTTCTCAGGCTAAGCCTCTGGAGGAGCCCAGTCACCCTGCCAAGCTAGCTGAGTGCTCACCAGAGCACTGAAGTCCTACACTGCTGAGGGACCAGCCCCCTGGAGAATGGAAGTGTCTTCCGGCACCAGGATTCTCCCCAAGACCTCTTTCCTGAGGGTCCATCCACATGATCTTAAGTGGCAGAAAAGAACAACAACAACAAAATGTACCACAAAGCAAACAGAGAAGAGATCTCTGGCTTGCTATTCTGAAAGGTTGTGAAGCCTTAGGATTAAGTCAGCTTTCTTGAACAAGAGAAGAGACAGGCTACTAGTCTACTTTAATCATGCCACATGCTTTTTATCAGATCTGTTGCTGACAGCAAGGCACTGATCTCAAGAAGCAAAGGCTTTAACCCTTAGCCCCACAGATTGAGGAGAGCTGGAAGACTACTGCAGACCAAGCATGACAGGAAAGTCACACAAGTCCTACTGGCACAGAAGAGTGCCTCAGCTGACAAAGGGATGCATCTTTTGGCCTGTTCACAGAAACAATCCCTTCACTATTTGTGATCTCAGACATCTTGTTTTTGCCAAATACACCATTTGCTAATTGCAGCATCCTCCCCATTTACCAGCTGTCTGTATGCCTGTGGCTACTGAACCACTCCTGCTCCCCTACTAGCATGTTGGCACTGTTACATGTGATTCTAGAGCAGAAGATCACAGATCAGCAGCTGCAATAATCATCCCTCTCCAACAAGGTCTGCCCTACTATAACCACGGCCCCTCCACTCTACAATGTGAGGAACTCCATTGCAGGGCTGCCATACCCAGAGTCAAAAGAAGACGACTCCTGTGAGATACTCACACGAAGTATCTCATGGCCTCTCCCTGACACACATATCATGGAAGACACAGACAGCAACTCAAACCCATCTGCTACAAGTAGACAGGGACAGCTGAGCCAGGGATCTCCAGACTCAATGGTACAGAGCCATTTGCACAACAGCAGTGCTGCAGCCACAAAAGGTTACAGACCCAGCTCCTCCACCCACTGCCCTCAAGAAAGCTTTACTTTACTTCCCATTAGACCATCCCAGGGTCACAGGTGACCTCAAGCCCCACCAGAGCTGTCTGCCTGAGGGCAAACATTTCACAACATCCTGAGTTTCATGCCACAGATACTACTTGACACTATCACTGGGCATGAAGGGAAAGAGAAAGCCAGAACTATAAAAAGCTTTAGAGGAAGGAACTCTGTCTCAAGCAGCCACTCTTTCCAAAACGATGATTTATAGAGAGCAGAGGGGCAAGAAATGCCCTGGAGTACAAGAGTTTAGAGCACAAATGTTTTTAGTCATTCCCATCTACTTAAAAATACCCACCTGCAACCACATTTCCCCTCTCCAATATCAATGTGAATAATACAAAGTTTCACATTTGTAAGTAGCAGCACCTGGCCACAACAGCCAAACCCCTCACTAGTCTGACCACCCTGAGGATGCAGCTCAGACGCAATTTTGTGCTTTACTCTAGAAGAGGGACTGCTATACAGTCTCTGAGCTGTAAGGCAGCATCGTCTATCACTTTTTCCTTCCACCTTTACAGAGCAGCCTCCTCATTCCAAGACCTTCCTCTAGGAGGAAAGAAGTAGAAGAGAAAGCTGCATCTTACAGCAGCGAAGGGCAGCACTGCGAGGAGCAAGAGTAACACAGCACAAGCTGCTACAGAATCCACAGTGACGCCACTACATTCCCAGCCTAAGCATTTTAGGAACTAAAATGCCACAATGAGAAATCTCAGTAGACAAAGCTGAGAAACAAAAGGGGCCTCTAGAAAACACTTAGCCAGCTGGAAGAGATGCTCAAAAGTTTTAGGTTTCCCTCATACGAAGATGGTCCTGGAGGCAGACTGTGATATACGCAGGTGTTTTGCTACCCTGCTGACTGCTGCATTACCAGGCAGGCAATCCCAGCAGACTTAATTGGAGCGACTTAATTGGAGCAATGTGAGAACATTACTCAATTATAGACCTGCCACCTGCAGTTAAGATCACATCTCCACTAAACACCATCCAAAAAAAGGAAAATAATCAATCCAGCCCTCCAAGCACCACATGCATAGGTTATGGACAGGGCTGCTTCAAGCCAAGAGGAACAGACATATGGGATAAGTTTCCCAGGAATCTGGCAGTTAAAGTAGACAGCAAGACTTCAAAAAGTTGGGTCTGTTTTGGGAAAAGGAGGAGCCTCCTTGGAGTCTGCAGATCTACGTCCAGAGGTCTGGAAAATGGGTTCAGCTGAACCCGAACCAAGGGAGGCTGGGTGGCCTCTTCTACTTTCTTGAAAGGGTCTCCTTTTCTAAATTTAGAGCACAAATATTTCAGGAGACTATTTGATGGAGCAATGCTAGAAGAATGAGATGGGGAAAAAAAGCATAGTTCAGAGGTATTTATTTTAAAAAGAAAGAAACCCTATCCAGAATAACTAACTGATATACAAATATCAGATAAGCCTCAATGCAGAGATAAATGCTTCTGTTTCAGACAGGAAAGCCAAAAAAAAAAAAAAAAAAGAAAGAAAGAAAGAAAAAAGTAGGGCTGTTTCATCTTTAATTAGTAAATCACAACTGAAGCAAAGATTACTTTTTAATAGGGCTGCAGACGTTTTTTTTTCTTTCTTACTTGTCTCTGTCCCACCACATAGTGCTCCTTTCCCCCACAGCCCACTCCCTAGAGACAATTTCTACTTCACATCAGTTCTACAGTTTTTAATGAAGCCAAATGTACCAGTGACATCAAATTACAGTGAGAGGTCTCATGCATGCTACCTAGGCAGGTAAGGGCTGAGACACAAGGTTCTGTCTGCTCCCAGGACACAATGCCCATGCCTCACTAGCACAGCAGCCTGAAACCCAGCAAAGCCCCGTCTCCTGCTCCCCGGGAATCTGCACCGAGACCCTGGGCACAGCCGTAACCAGACAGCCCCGCAGTGACAGGGCCGCTGACCCGGCTCAGCTCGCACACCGGTGCACAGGCTGCTCTCTCTGCCAGCAAACACCCCGTGGCGAGGCTGCCTCTCTTCCGGGCAAACAAGGAGCAACTGTTTATGTTCCCATGGGACAGCACCGGGTGCACGGCCATCTACTTGTATACACACTGGTAGGCCTTGCTTGTCGCTGACAGCTGAGCTAGAAAGAGGTTTCCCATCTGCCTGAAGATACATAAAGCAGGAACTTACTGTTTTTCTACAGCATCAAGTCTAAATCACTGCCACAACAGCATCTGAAGCTGCGACACGATGGACTGGGATTGAACGCAGAAACAGCCAGGCTCTGAGGCCATCAGCAGGATGGCAGCACCAAATCAAAGGAGCCTTTGAGGTCTTGGACTTGGGCACTAAAGCAGCTTGCTGTTCCTTGAAATAGCCCTCCCTTGAAATAGCCTCTTCTGATGAGGTGGCAGCCACTCGGATGCTGCTTTTGACATTAAGAAATTCCCACGCAGTTTCAGCAACAGCATTTTGGTCACCTCCATTTCGTTGTAGGAAGCTGTGAATCACACCACCTCCCCGGGGAGTGGGGGCGAGAGGAAACTCTGACCTGCCACAGCCCCTCACGTCAGGTAGGAGAGGTGACAACAGCTGTGGCCATCACCTCCCACCACTCGGGAGCAGGCACAACCACTCCCATTTTAGCTGTGCCCAGACCATGTGTTATGACCCTTGGAGGATGCGATGGGTCCCCTGCTGAGGCCCATGCAGGGGGAGCAGCCACCACCTGCAGAAAGTGCCACAGAGGGGCTGGGGCCCACTTGCAAGGCTGACCTGCCCCACAGGGCCCCACTCTCCCTCCCCACCAAGCTCCAGGGACCTCTGTTGTAACCTCAGCCCCCGCCCTCTCTGGTGCACTGTCCCCAGGGAGGTGCAGCAGAGCCCCTGGGAGCAGAAAGAGAAAGGCTGCACCTTCACCTTGTTTCACATGGCTCACCAGGGCTTCTCTGCACAGCTGTGGTCTAGCACTGTCCTGCACAGCAGCTGCTGAGCAGAAGTCTTCTCTAATTACAAAGAGCTTCCTTTGGGAATAGGTAGATTTACTGCACAACTCAGAGGGCTCCTTAGTTATTCTATGTGCAGTGTCTCTGCAAACCTGCATTAGAAAGGGACATGAATGCAAAGAAGAGCCCAGCAGCTTCTTAGATCGTTGGGAAAGTACATCCAGGCAGCTGGGTTTTGTCTGGCTGGGTTTCGTCTGGCTGGGCTTTTTTTTTTTTTCCCCAGAAGAGGCTTCAGAGATGAGCATAATTAGAACTGCTGTCTTTTAAGCCCTAGTTTCTTCAAGCACCCAGCATAGGTGCTGCAAGATAGACCCCATCTCTTTTTGGTCAGTGCAAAATTCAAGGCAACAGCAGAGCGAAATAGCCTTGCTAATCTGCAGGTCGGCAGTCTTCTCAGTCCAAGTCCAGCACAGTATACTGGATCCATGCCTCTGTATGAACAGAGAGCCCAGCTCCATGATCACAAGACACGAAGATGGGGAGTGAGGGGACAGGAGACAGAGTTTACTCAGTAAAGCACACTGGAAAGTTGAGGAAGTTCCAGCAAAGCCTCTCAAGACTGACTCATCACCAGCAGCTTCAGTCCACGCTGACACACACAGCAGACATGTGACTGGCTCCACAGTGGGCAAGTGGACATTTTAATTGCAGCACACCACCAGCATGAAACAAGCCCCACAACCAATGCACAATTATAATTGCAGTACTAGAGATGGTACCCTAGCACCACACCAGCCAGAACAGCAAACTTTTATGCAAAGAGTACTCTACAAATTGTTTGATTACAAGCAGAAAGGAAAGGAGCAGAGCAGTCTCCATGGTGCCTTTCAAAAGCAGGGATGTTAGCTCTAGGAAATTAATTCCAAAAATAACACTCAATACTGACAGAAGCTCAATTCAATTTCTGTCCACACATATTCCAAGTAATGTTAAGTAAGCCATTTGCAAGACCAAGAGAAACCAGAAAAAAAGAAATCAGGTAAGAAGAGAATAAGACACTCCCAACAAAGATTTTTGTCTCTAAGACTAAGCGCTCAGAAACTGAAATGCCATAAAGGTACAGAAACTTCCCTGGAAAGGTCTAACTACAGCACTGAGCCATGTTGTGCAATAGCAGAGCTCCTTTAGTCAATTTAGACTTCACAACTGCTTCCCAACCAAACTGCTAATCGTCTATCACAGGAGACATGCTGGCTCCAGGCATTTAGGATTTGCATATTCTTATATTATGGGACAACAGCAGCAGCCCTTGCAGTCCTAGCCAAGTGCTGAGATGTCACTTCCACACCTGGCAGGCATGCCACTCGTGAAGCCCCACACCACCACAGCCACAGGTTGTGATCCCACAGCCCCCATGCAGAAAACACCCAGAGGTAACTCACTCAAACCTGTTCCAGTCCAGTATGCCAGCCCAAGCAAAATCAGGGTCCTGGAGTGGGTTGTTTTTAAAACCAGGCAGATGATTTGCTACATGAAGCCTCTGCTGTAAAGGCAGGAGCTGAGGGCATTGAGCTCCCATGTGGGAGCTCAATCCCATAAACCTCATGGATCACAGAGGCAGCAGCCAAAGCAAGGTGCTGGTAGAGGAGACAGTCACATCCAGTGACTGTATCTCCTTCTGCAGGGCAGCTCTGGGAAACAGCCTCCTTCATTCCCAACAGGTAGAACTACTTTACAGCAAGTTCAGCCCTGCTATGCAAATCCCTGTAGGCTAGTTCCTCTCCCTCCCCTTTCCCAAACTGCCTCCATGGCAACGAATGAGGAGCAGCCGCAGAAGGGAGAAGCAGCGGTCCCCAACTCCAGCAGTGGGAAGGTCAGCTTGGCTCAGGGTGTGTGGCTGCAGCTCTGACGGCTCATCCTTTCCTTTGCTTGTGTACGAGAAACCTCCCTCTGACTGAAGCAGAATTATTTTTGCCTACAAGGGGACCTCTCCGTTATATAACTTCAAATCTCCGGGCTGCTGGATATCCTAATGTATATAGCTCACCCCAGGTCAGCATTTCTGCAGTACACATGGCCATGGGATTATCATCATGCTGGAGAGATTGGCAATCTGCTTACAATTTTGCAGTAAAGGGTTAAGTGCTCTCATGATGCACCTGTTTGCTCTGCAGAGAAACTGAAACAGCAGCCCAGCAGCATCCTTATCAAATGCCATCAGTCCTTTGCCCATGTGCAAGGCTCCTGGTGGCACAGGAGAGCTGGCCCTTCCCAGCTCCTGAACTCCTTGAATACAGACAGGCCACTTATCTCAGCAGCAAGTTTCAGAAATTAAGTACATGGACCACACTTTGATTTGACTTGCTTTTAAACGGTGTTGTCCCAGTTCTGAGGCTCCATCAAGGAGATAAAGAACTAGAGCAGTCAGCCAGACAGACCATGCATGTGCCTCTTCCCACAGGAGAAAGCCTACCTTTGGATTAGTCTCCTTCTCTTTCTCCCCTGTATTTACTTCAGATGAGCTTCAAGCCACCCAGCTTCCCTGGTGTTGCTGCATCTGAGAGGACACATGCTTGGGTACTGAGCTGGCAGTCTCCGATCCCCATCCCAACAGACTAATGTTTTATTCCCTTTTTCTGCTGTCACCTACCAGGCAGTCCCTTTCACAGAGCTACCCACAGTAACGCCTCATCTTTCTTCCAGAAAATTAGCTTGCTCTGCATCTGTCAGCACAGGCAAGCAATGATTTAAACAATCGCCAGCACACGGTTCCTTGTGCTTCACTTATCACCCTGTCTAGGTTCAAGCCAGCCATTAACTGCTTCGGTGTTTTCAAGCCCTGACAGCCCAGAATGCTTTCTGCAAACAGGCTCTGCCACAGCTGAACAACCGTCAAGGAAATGCTGGCACTGGCTGTGCCTCCTGTATTATTCCTTTTACCGTGCCAAGAGAGAGCCTGTAATTTTTAGCCTTTCTTCCATTTCATTCCTGCTTTAAGAATATAGATGAGCCAGAGAGAGACAGTTAGGTGACGACTGCAGCTCCTAAAGGGAAGGTGGCTCACACAGTCACCCCTTTGCACACGTGTCATTAATCATTTGCCCATGGAAAGCTGTGATCCCACATTCCTCCAACAGAAGTGTCAGCTCAAGACCACAGTTTATTTCTTAGCCTATCAAAGCTGACAACTGCAGGGTGGGCGACAAGGCTACTGGGCCCAGCTCACCCTTTGCTGTACATAAAGGCTTCAGATCCCAGGATGGCATGATTCATGTTCAGAGGCAAATAAAGGCAGGGAAGAAGAAGAAGGGGAGGCAGATGTGGTGCTCCTGTTTTAGAGAGGTGAAGTTAAGGCACTCCAGGGTGAGGGTCAGAATTCCCAGCAGTAAGAAGATCATTTTGATGCACACAAGTTTTTCCAAAGAGGAAACTGAGGAAGAAGTGCAAGAACCAAGGCTGCAATCAACCCTTGTTGCACAGGCCTATTGGAAGCATCACTGCCTCCTCCAGCCTTCCAAGCCACTGAACTGCAGCCTGAGCCCTGCCAGACCCAGGCTGGCACCTTCCACTCACCCCTGAGCAGAAACAGAAAGGAGAGCAGGAAGAAAGTGGCTGCCACACCACACACACCATAAGTGGAACAATAATGACCACTTAGGATAGTGTGGGGCATGGTCCATCTCCCAGCATCACCCTGGCTTTCCTGTAACAGACCCTGTGCTGTCGGTGCCCAAGGTCCTTACGGAAGTGCCTTTTGCCTCTGCTGCGTCCTTCCCACTGTGCTAGTGGGCACTGAACAGCCATGGTTTGAGTTGGAAAGCATCTCGGGGCCTGTGGTTCCTGGAGGTCTGCAAAATTCCCACCTACACCTCTGATTTAAATGTCTACTGGATGAACGCCTGCAGTCCTAGATGTTCTCCTGCTGCCTTACAGCTGTTACACAGGGGCCCAGAGATACAGGAGAGGGATAAAACCTTTTCTCAGCTACAGTCAGATCAGAAATTTCAGAAGACACATACCCTCCCCACTTAATGGAGTTTGAAGTGGAGAGTGGCCTGGGTAGCAGGGGCAGGAAACCTCCATGGAACTGCGGGAAGGCCTTGTTAGAGCATCTCCTGCACCAGCTTAGAGTTGTAGGTCACACTACACCTGCCTGTCCCCTGAGAACTAAAATAGAGACAATAACAGGAGTGAAGAGAGTCCAGATGAGCCGCATCACTAAAGCCGCTAAATCCTCTTAAGGGAGGAGCTTCCATGCAGCAGGACGGAGATTTCCCACAGGGAGAGCTTTCTCCAGGTGCTGCGCTTCCATCTTGCTCTGTTCCTTTCGCACACAGGTAAGAAGCTGCGCAAATGTTGCAAGACCACCCAGACACCCCTGCCCTGAAGCAAAGGGACAAGGATGTCATCCTAGCAGTCTCCAGAGCCATTGGCAAGGACAGAGAAGGCCAAGCCCAAAGTTCAAGCCCAAAGAGGCTCCACTGAGTGAGGGGACTTTGGAAGCAAGATCCTTCTATGAAAGAGGTATTAAGTGAGAGGGCATTAGGAGTGAGGAGAGGCTACTCACTTCTCTGAGTCACTCCAAATCCACACAGTGGCTTGCAAAGCAGTTGGCAAAGGTCCTTTTCGCCCATGTGAAAAATGCCCATGTTTTGGGTTTTTGTTGTTGTTTAAAGAAGCACAACTGTAGATGTGGGAGTCCTTGTTCTAGCCAAAGGACCAGAAACAAGTGTGAATGTTAAAAACCACCTCACTGTAGAAACCACAAACAGGTCCTGCCATGGGACAATGGCAGGACTGCCACTGACCATGCTGGACACTGCAGAACCAGTCAGTCACCACACCACCAGTGCCCTCCTCCCCCAATAACACTTTCTGCCCACTGAGAGCTCTTGAAGTGTTTAAAAAGTTGTGAGTAATTTGTCATTTTTACAGCTTGTCATATGCTTATCTTGACATCAGCATATAGCAGCACACTACTGAGACTGCTCCTCTCACTAGACACCTCCCTCTAGATTTTCAGAGCAGTGTTTCTACACTTGGACCTCGTAGTACACCACACACTTCTGCTCGATGGCTCTCATGCAGCCAGTAAGCCTCACAGCAGCAGGCTCAAGCCTCAAGCTTTGAAGAGGATTTTTCTCAGGCCCAAGGTGCCTGAGAAAGTTAAAAAAAAAAAAAAAGCCTTGTGTGGAGAGGAAGTATCACTGACAGCAAATCTGCACTCTCCAGCTGTATACCCTCACTTGCACAAAAGCACATGGACGTTTTCAGAAGCTACATGGAGAAGCCTTGCTAGTGCTCGGATAGGTAACATTCCTGTGAACCTCTACCACCAGCAGCAGCACCAACCTCTCCAAAAGCTGCTCTTCCTCCAAGCCACCACCTCTGCAAGCACTGCAGTAAGATACTGTCCCTCCCTCGTGCAGCTAGTTAAGTTTCAAGCTCTCATCTCATGCACAAGATGGAAATGCTAGAGCTGGTCCAAGACACAGGAACACTTCATCCTGAACTAGCTTTATAGTTTACTGGAGCCAACATTTAGATTCCAGGATGTTGGGATTTTTTTTTCCCCTCTCTGTTTTTTGTACCAAGTGCTCCATTTTATGTTAAAGCACACGCAGCAGAGTTTCTGTGCTCTAGGGCAGATATGGCATGCCCAGCTTGTAACAAGCCCTTATCCCTCTGTATCAACAGATTTGTTAACAGTTGCACTGCAGGACAATTCACAGCCAACATGTACCCAGCTGCTGAACTGCAAGCATTGCTCTGAACTCTTCTCTTAAAAAGGAGGGGAGAAAAAAAGGGAAACAGGAGGCTGCACCAGGACCAGATTTCTGTAGTTGTAATAGGGGTAAGACTGCTACAGAGGTATGTAATCTACGTCTTAGAGATCAATCAAGACAGAGTCTCGCTGAAGACAGCAGCATAGCCCAGTCTCACCCGAACGCAGCTGAGGCACATTCAGCCTGCCAAAATCGCTCTACAGCAATACACAGGGCCTGTAGGGCTCATTCCTGCGTGACATCAGGTCCACTGCACCTGATGATGATTTTTTTTCTTAGGCCGTGCACCAGCTACTCAAAGAAGATCAAAATTCAGCCACCACTTTAAGCTTGGACGGGCACTCACAGAGCCCGCGTGTGAGCTGTGAGCAAGGGGACCCTCCCGCCGAGGGGCTCCCCGCGGCGCCCGCACTAACCGCGGCCCGGGGGAAGGCGCGGGACCCCCGGTGCGCAGGAGAGCTGGCTGGCTGCCCGGCCGCCCGCCCCCGGCTGCCCCCGAAAGGGGCTGCGCTAAGCGCACTAACCGCGCCGGGACTCGCTCCCCGCCGGGCCCGGGGGAGGCGCTCCCGGTTCCGGCCGCCAGCGCCCCGCGGAAAGCCCCCGGGAAGTCCCCGCCGCTGAGATCCTCGCGGGACGGGCCTCCGGCTCCGCCAAGCTGAGACCCCCAGGCCGAAGGAGCGGGGCCGCCAAGCCTGGCACTGGGAGTCCCGGCCCTCACCCTCTCCTCCCGCCGCCCAGCCGCACAGAGCGGGCGGCCGCAGCGCGCCTACCTGCCCGGCACAGCTCGGCGGTGCGCTCCACTCCCTCCCTGCGCCGATGTGGCCCTGGCTCTGCCCCTGGCCCGGCGGGGCGGAGCCGGCGGCTGCGCTGAGCCGCCCCCAGGGCGGACTGCCACCCCCAGCCCGGCCCGGCCCGGCCCCCGCGGGAAGGCTGCGGAGCGGCGGCGCCTCTGCCGGCGGCCGTGCGGGGCCCGGGGCTGCCCGCATCCTCCGGGTGCTTCCCCCGGGCTCCACACCGTACCGCTCAGCGGCTGCTGCCCCGCTTTGCGGCCGGCCTATGGCTCGGCCGCTGCATCCCCTTGATACTCACTCCTCAAACCAAGTACCGCGTTTTTCACTCCACATGGAGCTGAGCTCCTGTCGGCCCCGCTCCCATGTTAGCCCTTGGCAGCCACCACTCCAGCTGTGGTCAGTTAATCTTGCTCCGCTCACACAGGTAGCCCAGGTACTGCTCTGGGGTCGTTTGCCCTGTATTTGGTGTGTTACCCACCTCACCTAAGGTTTTCCCTTTGCGGCTTGTCAAGTAGGTACATACGTACCTTCATATTTAAGGCCACTCACAGCTTGCCTGCTCCTGGGAGATGCACACTGTGGCTCTCTGCCAAGTGAAAGCAAGCTGATGACCCACTCAGACATGTTTCCAGTGGGCAATTTTGCTGCCCTAGCGAACTCCGCAAACATCAGCACAGCTGCTGCATTGTTCCCTGTCCAAATCCCGCTAAGCTCAGTGATCACAGCAATGTGACGATGGTGAGGTGCTAGCGTCATGTGGCTACTGTTTGCTGACCGGTGCCATTGCATTGTTTCCCTGGGCTTCCCCGTTCTGTGTAGCATATCCGCTTTGCACAGCAGCCAGCAAGCTCACAGCACTTTGTTCTTGGCATGTGGTATAACTAGCCCAATAGGATCCTGCTTTTTCTCTTCTGGCAGAACAGAAGTAAAAATAATTGAGATAAGGCAATCCAATAGTAACAAAACTGTGAACTTCTTTGGATACTTATTTCAAAGATACCAAAACCAAATGAGGCAAGCCTTGAAAACAAGGGAAGGCCAAGAGGTCCCTCACCCTTCTGAGGAGCAGCATTCCTCATTTTCATGGTTTCCGCTGTCCTGTCAGGAGGAGGAACAGCAAACTCATGCAGCTCAAGGCCCCCGTCCTCATTCCTGGAGACAGAAAAAAATAGCTTGGCCTTTGTACTGAGACAGGTGTACCATGGCCACCTTACTTCATCCTCTGATATCCAAGATGCCTCTCAATCATCTTTCCTGTGCCTGCAAGTTGATTCCTCACCATGCTGCCAGACTTTGAAGAAAAGATTTTTAAAGCTCCTTTTCTGTGCTGTGCTTTATTTGTTGCATGCACTTGGCTTCAATTCTTGCAGTTAGTGCCCCATCCAGTTCAAACCTTTCCATGCAGCTCTCATTCTGTTCCTCTGGAGACATTCAAAACCCTCCTGGACGTGTTCCTGTGTAACCTCATCTAGGCATTCCTGCTCCAGCAGGGGGATTGGACTAGATGATCTTTTGAGGTCCCTTCCAATCCCAAACACACTGTGATACTGTGTGATTAAACATGTCCTTCTGCGTTTTTGCAGCAGCAGTGCACAGCAGCCTTCCCACTAGCCTGTATATTATCCTGCAGACATCTTACATTGTTAGCAGGATAAGCATGTGGTCGTGCAATGGGCAAACACAGATCACATCCTCCTTCATGCACCTTGGATAGCGTGAGCCAGGAGGGGCCACGGGAGGTGACTGCGCCTGGAGAGCAGGTGCCACTCGCTGAGTGCCACAAACATTGCAGGGAGCAGCCCGGTCTGTGTGCTCTTCTCCGCGACGCTGCAGGTAACTGCAGGCTCACCAGCTGCGGTTGGCGTGCAGCCTCAGCCAGGGAGAGGGCCTCAAAATGAAGGTGCAGAAGCAGAACGGGGTTGATAAGGTGGAAGTGAGATGACTCACCCTGCACGGGGGCTTTTAAAGGTGTGGTCTTGTCACCCCTTTCTGCAACTGTCCACAGCAATACCAGGCTATCCATGGCCTGCAAACTGTCTTATAAACCTAACTTTGCTCAGGCTCCTCACTCTTACCAAAAGAGCTGAAACGTCAGTATCTAAGATGAGGACAAATTTTGCATCAGAATTATTTGGACAAGTGTCTGAAAATACAATTGCAACCAGTCTTGGGGACTATGTGTGCTATGGCAGCACTCCATTATCTCTTTTCAAGCAGAATTAGCCTTCATAAAAACCCTCCTGTTCTCAAAGAGAATGTCAAATAGGCTTTGTAACAGGCTTTGTCTTTAATTTAAACATCTGGTCAGGCTTATGTCCATACTCTCTAAGCCAAAATGCTTACCTATAAAGACAAAAGGCTCTGTGGGGCAGGTGAAATAGTGTCTGCCTGTTCTTATATTCAGTCTACCTCACCTGTGCACTGACAGAGAATCCAAGTACTGAGCATGTAGCTTGTCTCTGATTCTTACCAAAAGTGTCCTACTTTGAGGAAGGAAGCCTGGGCTGAAAATACTCCCCTGAGGATTAGTGCAAAGGCTGTTTCTTAAAGAAAATGGGTTTTAAAAAAAATGATTTCAAGGTGCAGCAAAAATGGGTTGTGTATGTGCCAGCAGCTCCAGTGCCTGAATGAATTTGTGTCATTGGCTTTGAGAATGGCATACGTGTTAGCAGGGGCAGCACGGAGGTGTATACGCACCAGTGGTTGCATGTATAACTGGTTACGCTTCAGTGCCTCTCAGATATGAATCAGTGAGTATGTAGAAAAGCATTAAGTCTATACCACTGCATTTGCTGAGAACAGGGGATAGGTTTTGAAAGCAAGCTTGCAAAGAGCCTGAATTTTATTAGAAAGTCTGAAGTAAATCATGTCCTTCTGAGAGCTTGCAACAGGGACTTGGCAACAGAGGATAAACATATCCGCAGAGATGTTGCAGCTGAGCTGTGCACAGATGGTAAACTAAAAGCCCAAGTATAAACAGCATCTTGTTCAACGAACACAGTAGGCTGGATTCTCAGCTAGTGATTGTAAGGAAAAAAAGTGCTTGTAAGAAAACACACAGGCTGGAGAAACCCGCCATTATGTGGTGTGTAAGGCCAAAGACCAAATACCATTTCAAAGGCAGCCAGAGACCAGCCAACAGGTCATTCAGCCAGACAATCTGGTTTTCCTTAGGCCATCGTCATTTCAAACACAACAACCATTCCCTGTCAAACTGATACTTTCTTTTCAGAAACAATTAATCTCTTTACCCAACCAAGTCATGGCCTATCCTGTGGATAAACAGAGGAAGTCTGCACAGGGGTCCAAGTCCCTGGGATACAGCCTCGTACAGGTCCTGATTCATTTGTACACAAAGTCTGTCTCCTTCAGGCACGGGGAATACTAATGCGCTGCACAGAGCTGGCTGTGCTGCATCTTCATGGCTGTTTGCAGCTGTGCTCTGGGCTGCAAGAATCTACAGTCCCCAGAGCCCTGCTGCATTGCAACAAAAAACACAGCTACCGCATGGCTGTCTACTAATTGTGGATGGCTGCAGCCCAGGATGGAGGGAGCTGCAGCCCCTTATTCTCTGTTGGTAAAACCGTGCTGGGCTAGGTAGGAGCAATTCTGGAACAGTGGGATGCAAACGAGCAAGTTCCCACCATTTTATCTACAGGCAGCACTTCACATGTCCCTGTAGAGCAGGCATGGAAGGTCTCAAGGTAGTTCCGCAGCAAGCTGCAGAGTGGGAGAGACTTTGATCTCAGAGGATCTCTGAGAAAAAGGGGTCTGAGGTTCAGCTGGCACAGGATGCCATCCAGTGTTACATGTATCATAAGCAGGAAATCAGTCCTTGACATTAGGGAGAACAGAGAAAGAGGATGACACATGCAGATTCATAAAGTTTGCATATTTCTTTCCCTTGAAATACCTTTGAACTGGCTATACGTTGCTGTGACTCTAAGATTTCTGTGCTGACAGGGCCAAAACATTGAGAGGCTCAGGTGGCATGGTGACAAATGCTGTAACTGCAGCATACAAACTGCCTAAGTTTGAGAAAAACGTTCTTTCATGATTGCTTTGAGACAGAGGAAAGACTTCAAAAATAGAGCAAAGAATTGCTGTATTTTTTCTGTTTAAATTCCAAGTCAAAAAAATAAAAACAAAAATATGATAAAACAACTTAGAGTTCACAGTTAGTGCCTGTTTAATAACACAGTATAAAATAGATGGAATGCAAAGCACAATTTAAAATTATAGAATTTGTCAAGTCTAATTTGACAGAAGTGCTTGCATGGCACTGTAAGTGGAATTCTCTTTTATTTGCCAAAAGCTGTGATTTCCTAGCAACTTAATCATATACAAAGAATAATGGTTAGCGTGAACATCAATGAAAGTGCAGTGGTTGCTGGGGCTTATGGGGCAACGGGAGACTAATTTAACTTTAGGGAAAAAATATGTTTATCAAAAGGTATGTTTTAAAAGTAGACTTTTAAAAAATTAATTATTTTTACTAATTCTGAGTTTTATGATTTCGAGGTGAACGTCAGATTTAGTAAACTGAATTAATTTTGCTGATGACGAGTTGCCCTCCCTTGGTTGAAGTGAGAAGTGCAGGCAATTGAAATTTTCCAGCTGAAGTTCGACTTGGACAAGCGAAAGGGAAACTGCTTTGCCAGAGCCAGCACGTAACTGGGAAGCAGATTCCTCTGTAGCTTGGTTATTTTGGACCCTGGTAGGGGTCCCTCACAGCTGAGTATTACAGAGGTGACTGCACTCCCAAAGTCAGTATTTCACAAGAAGATATTTCCCTTTCCTTGACGGGCACAGGAAAATGCAGCACACAAAGATGCATCTTCCTAGGCACTGACTTTGGGACTTCTGAACTTCAAGAGTTTGTGATCCATCGGGCATTAGCAAGTGTGGGAACATGTGCCCCCATGAGCTGGACATCTGTCTGACTTTTGGGATGGGAAATTTGCTGGAACAACTCAGGTTTACCATCCTGTGCTTCCCAGAATTTATCCCTTTTTTAAAATCCTCATAGGAAAAAAAAAAATAATAATCTCAGAAGGTCTTCCACAGAGTGTGAGAAGGTCACAGATATCTCTGGGTTGAGAAGAGACCATGACCATTGCCATGGTCTTGATCATTTGAGGCAGGTAAGACAGAAAATGCCAGAGAAGTTTAAAAAAAGCATCTCAGTCACCAAGGAGCTCTTGCTTGTGCTGCTGAGTGCCGTTCAGTACCTGGGCATACCTGGACTAACAACATTCATAGTGTGACTTTGTGGAATTTGATAGAGCTAGAACTTAATACAATTTTACAATCCTTTTTGTGCCTTTTGCAGTCATTTTTGGCAACCGGAAACTAATTCCAAAGAGGTAGCATTCGGGCTCAGTCCATTTAAACGTGTAGATACGGATGGACACCTGAAGAACTTGACTTTACTCCTGAGGCTTCCACACTAGATGATACCAAAATCTTCTTCTTCCTCTTACACAGGGACGTTCTCCTTCTTCCAGTGTGCTTTCTCTCCTTGGAGATACAAGGTATCTTGTTTGTGCCTTTTGCAGGAGAGACCTTATGTTGAATCACAACCTCCTCTTCAGAGGGTACCAAGCATTTCCACTGTTCCTTCAGGAGCAAAGTAGCATCTTGTTTCTAAAGGCAGCCTGTGGAAGCACAATAGGTTCCACTTAAAACCTTGTTTTGACCTAGTAGTTACAAATTGAAGTGATATTCTGGGTTTTATGTCCAGCTTTGTACTGGAAGGTTGTGAAATGCCAAAGCACCCTGAGATTGCTCCTACAATATTTTAGCTATTTTGCAAAGTATCTTTCTAAAACAGTGTTTCTGAGGGTAGGCTGCCTGGATGACTATATGCATTTTTCTGTATAGTAGGAAGAAGGAGCCAGAGTGCTGATAATGAGACTACTTTCCTCCTAGGATCATAACTTGAATGTAAAGTTGCATGGATCTGCCCTTTCTTAGAAAGGAAGAACAAAATTGGCACCAGAGAAACACAGGCACATCTGGGCAAATCTTATATGTGATACACTCCTGGCATTCATGTTGACCTGTACCACCTCTGTCTGTGACACAAGGCTGAATAAATGTGTTTCTTGAGAGTTATTTTAACTGTCTGTTACCTTGGACTGAGAGGAATGAGTGTATCATGACAGATGCTGTTGCTTAGGCAGTGTTCATTCCGCACCCCTTGACCCCAGACACAGGTTAGAAGTCATCCGCTTCAGTCCAGTTAGCATAAACACTCCAGAAAGTCCAAGGAAGGAGAACCCTTTTCAAGGTCTGCCAAAGTAAATGAAAGCACTCAGGCACTGGCACTGCCAGGCTGGATATTTTCTCAGGGAAATGCATGCAACACTGGCATGATTTACCTGCAGGAGTAAGGCAAGTGGAACAAACAATCCTATGACACTAATACTTCTTGTGTGAGCTCAGATCCACAAAAGTGTTAGAGACTGAATACCCTTAAATTTCATTTATGAAGGCATACAAGCAACTCCTTGCTATGCAGAGCCGATTTTAAATCTTGTGTTGAAAGAAGTCTCTTTCCACCTTTGCCTCCCTGCTCGTTTGCACTCAGGTGCATGTTCTAATGCCCACATGGGCAGTGAAGTGCCGAAATGCGCCTCTGCATCACCTGTTTACGCACATAAAGCTGCAGTGAACCCCATGTAGGAGTCAAATCCTTGAGGTCCACTGGTGACTTGCAATTGGTCATGTGCCTTTCTTCCACTTGGTGTCTCTCTTTAGCCTCAAATCCGGGGCTGGATCTCCAGCAGCGCTCTCCTGGGGAGGATTATTTGTTATTTGCATCATAGAAGTACCCCAAAGTTTCGGCAGAGCACCGTGACTCCATAGAGGTTAGCAACATAGAGAACTCACAAAATGTGAGACTCCCTTTCCCTCCCCTCCCAGCTGTATACTTTTGCTGTATGCTCCCTGTCAGCTTTAAACGTGTTTAGGAAATTCAAATATTTATTTTTAGTTGCTGTTTTGTTTCATGAAAGTAACATATTTGTTGTCCAACTTGATCTAATTCATGTTACAGAGAGCTAGGGCTGGTACCCTCTAAGAAGTACTAGAGAAGTTTATAGGCATGCAAGTGAGACATAAAGGGTTAATTTCAAAATAACATCAAATAAAAGCACAGTCTTTGCCTTTGCCCTTATGCACAAATTGAGAAAACAATGGAGAATTTAAAATAAAACCTGTACAGTACTTCTAATCATTCATGTTGTAGTGGAAAAATTGGCAGTGGGTCGGGGGGTTATTTCAGTCTTTTTGCACCAGAACCCAAATTCTTTATGGTACATAAGACTGGTTTGATAGGGAAGTCCATGAGCTTGGTTTTCTTTTAGATTTCTGCGTAGTGTGAGCCAGTGTTTCAATGACAAAAGCTACACTGGAACTCTCTGCTTTGAAAGACTTCAGAATTTGCTGCTACACGTGGAAAACACCGTGACTGACAGCATAAATGCCTTAATGTGCTTGATTCGCTCCTGCTTTTTCTGTTTTGCTGGTTCCTCTGAGATTAGGTTTCTGAGAAAAAGTGATCCAAATCTAAAGTGGTTGACAGTCCCCTCAAATAAAACCTCCTTTCTCCAAAGACCTCTTGGTGTCCTGCTTAATTCTGATCTGGAGACCTAGAGACTAGACTCTCAGCTAGTATAAATGAGGGAAGTATACCACATAACAGCAGCTGAGGATCTGGAAAATAGTATCTACCAATAACTTCTTACTTCATGTGGGTTCTACCCAAATAATTCACTAGCCCTCCTGTGGGAGAACAAAGCACTGTGTATTTCCTTTTACGAGCTGTTTTGCACATAAATGCTCTTTGCAGTCCCAGTACATCTCCACTGAAACCAGTGAGAGCAAGTTTGCAAAATCCGTGCACAGCTTATTTTTAAATCCTTTCAAAATCACAGAGGAATGTTCATCAGATTGCAGATCCCCAGTGCAAAATAGCTGCAAAGTGTGCCAGCATTTTCTTAGAGCAGATGCTGAGATAACATTTCATCCTTTTGCTGTGCCTGTGTGGGATGAGCGGGGGACACCCTGACCTTTCATGGCTATAGGATACCGAATCTGGACAAGGATGGACGTGCCATCTAGTGGCTGCTCATCCTGATTGCTTGGACAATCCCAAAATCTTAGTGAGATCCTCCTCACTTCTCTCTGGAAAGTAGAAAATTAGGCATTGCAGACTTTACCTGGTTAGCAGGAATTGCCACTACCAGTGTTTCTACTGGAAAATTGATTGAGGGTTTCTCCAGTGTTGCTTGCACTGACCCAAGAAAGCAGGCTTCTGCTACTTGCCATGGGTGAAGGTTTCCCTTTCCAGAAGCTTTTCTCCCTCTTCCACTTGCAAGATGTTCCCTGCCATGTCCCATTTCACTCTTACCCTTCTGTCCCTGGTGCAGGGGGGCCGCAGAGGAGGCAGCACTGCAGAGAAGGCTCAGAGCAGCTATAAACAACCCTTTAACTCTCCTCCTCCTTATGCGAAAAAATGACTAAGGCTGCTATGAAAGGGATGTTAGATGTGGGAAAGCAATTTGCAACCCTCAGGATCCTGCTTGCCACCAGCAGAGTTTCCCCAGCAAGAAGAAGGCAGAGAGACATACTCCACACTGTCTCTAGACACCCTCCACCGAGCCAGCACTGAGCAATCCCATACATCAGGCTAATATCAAATGCAACCGCAGAGGAGGCTTCCCCTTATCTTTCAGGACAATTACCAAGCTATACATCACTTGAGCAGTCTGGGAACTATGGAAGACTGTGGTTTCTGGTAAAATGGGAAAATCTTTTCATGGTTAGCACTGGCAATGAAATTTGTATTCCACCTCCATCTGGGCTGAGCCACGGGTGATCGTTCTCTGAGAGATGAGCTTCTCTCTGTGTCAAGGGGTGAATAAATAAATATGTGTGAATGTGCATTTCAAGGAAAAATCATGCTTTTTTCCCTTCTCCCTTCCTGCCTCTCCTTTTGCCTTGGAGAAATTACGGGTTTCCTCAGGCCCTCAGAGAGGCTGAAAACTGTCCAAAATGTGCTTCAGGAAAGTGATCGCTCAAAGTGAATCAGTTTCCAGGGTCTGCTCACCATCTGTGCGCCTCTAGGAGATTGTCACACTTTCGGTTGGCTTCATCCATCTCTCTTATTCCTTGGTTACAGTCAAAACAGTTTTAAAAGGGTTTGGTTCCCACAGTGGGAAAGTAACTGGGATACTGCCTGCTAGCATCACTTCACCCAAGAGCAGCTGACGCCTCATGGAAAACTTTGAAAAGCAAATTTCTCTTCTGAGTCAGTTCTGCTGATGCAGCTTCCGCTCAGATAATTTCTCTGTTACCTTCTGGTCTGTATTCGTAAGGCCATTTGTATGAGAGGGGATCTTGCTTCCTAGAAGGATGCACTACTTCTAGTGAAGTCACAAGCATCTGTGCCATTGATTCACCCACCCTGAATGATCTGGACTGGTTGATTTTCAGGCAGAAAGAGTCTGATACGATGAGCCATGGTTTTCTGGTCTGGCGTGTTTTGAATTATTATTCTGCCTCTGTTAGATTTTTCACAGAAGTGCCTCAAGCCACTGACAGACTCTGTTTAGCAATAAAGAAATAATCGTCTCCGCAGCAGCTAATGGGATGCCAACAAAGATGCTATGTGGTTGAGTCATCTTCGTGTTGCAATAGCGCTGCCCAGCTAGCCACCCTACGAGATTTAACAGGCCCAGGCTTTTCAGCTGGGATAATTCATCTCTTGCAGTCTCTCTCAATAAGCTTCACTAACTAGAAGGGTGAAAAAAGAGCCCCTTTCATTGCAGAAGACAACTGATGGTCTCACCACCTAAGGTGCTGACTGTACCAACATGTATCTTCATTAAATGTGGCAGTCAGTGAGGAGGCTTGGGAAAAAAACCAGTCTTTTCATTGTCTGAGAGCTTGGAGAACGATCCCATAGCACCCAGTCATCTGCCGCCGACAGCTCAGACTGTTGGCCAATAGCTGGGTTTCTAGTGCTAGCCAAAAGAGCCCTGGTAACTCCAGCTCAGCTGCCGCTGTTTCACAAAGTCGCTCACGTAGTTTGGTCTGTGTTGGAGACAGGATGGATGACGCTTGAAGCTTGTTTTTGAACACTTTTGTCACGTTGCTGGAAATCTCTGCATTTTTTGGGGGGTCAGCATGCTGGTCTTGGGCACTGAGGCAGTTTTGGCACTCTACCCAGACAACCATAAGGTATGGTTTCACCCATCCCACAATCCTGACCCAGATATTGTGTGGGATTAGAGATACAGAGAGAGAGAGTACTCTGTTGTGAATAAATGTCTTCTGATTTTCTGAGGTGCTCTAGATAACTTAGGAGGGCAAAAGGCTGCTGGTTTCCCTGGTCCTCCTTGAAGAAATAAAAGTGCTCTACTGGCTTGTTTGTTTTCTTTCAGACTGATGACGGATCTGCCATTTCCATTTGCAGAAAGGTTCATTGCTGCTTCTGAGAAAAAAAAGTTTACCCATCCCTGTATTTAGAGGTATCTATTCTTTGAATGCACAGCAGCACAGGTACCCACTGAATGCCCTGAGAGCAATGGACTAAATTATGTTCTCATTTCCACCATCAGAAAAAATGAGTTAATTGACAAAAATCAGTTACTGCTAGGATTCCAGGTTCTGTAAATGATTTATGCATCTGCCTCTGATCTAGGCATCTGTCTCCTGTTTAGGAACATTTCATTAGCATTAATGGGAAGTATGTGTCTAAAGAGGAGTGAGATATCTGAATAAACCTGGAGGATCTGGGCCTGGATTAGAAAGAGACAGGCAACAGGAGACTAAAGGTTGGTTTACAATGAATTGACAATCACACTGTATTACTTGCCTGCTCTCCAGAGGGATACTTGCATCCAACCTGCTGGTGAGTGGCACCAGCATTCTGTTACTTCCATGTTGTGAGCAGAAACAGGTGCCTCCACAGCTTTTCTTGCCCCTTCTTATCTTTCTGCCTCTCACTGCAACATGAAAAGTGTTTGACTTTGCTCCGTTGTCTATGCTAGATCCATCCTAGTGGGCAGAGCTGCTGTTGTCTCATGTTAAGTTCAGTGAGGCTCTCTGCATCCTGCTCAGGAGGGAATGGTACAGGTTAACTGGGGCTCTCCTCACCCACCTCTCATTTATAGACTGTTTTTTTAGGGGTTGCTTTCCCGTGGCCTAAGGGTACAGCCTGCTTCATCTTGGCAGTGTAGAGGTCCAAGTGGACATTTATAGCACAGTTCCCCACAAGGGATTTATGGCTTGGCTCTGTGCTGCAGCAAGTTGCTAAATACTCAGAGTGTGGTACAAATTGGTTGGAGGAGAGGCACAAAGCCAGAGCTCCATGACAAACATGCAGGAGGTCTTGCTGACTTATGATGTGTGTGGCAAAATGATGGCTGAGAAGGCTGCTACCATAAATGTGGGTATCACGTGTTGCTCTAGTAGAAGCAGCATCATGTAAACATTAACACTAGGGATCTTAAAATGATGTTCTGTAAAAATAGGGTTGTTTCCTCTGCAAAAGAGGCCATCTCTCTTCTCCATTACCAGAAGAAAGGAGTACATCCCTCCATTCTTATTTCACTTTGCCCTGCTGTACTCTAAAACAAATCAAAAAGAGAGTGAGGAGGGAGGTAGTAAAGAAAAAAAAAGTGCGTTTGTACTTCTGGCTTCCAAACATTTTGGACAATGCAGCCTCACTTGGACTCTGAAGCACACTGTGGACCATAGCTGAAGGCCAGCCACTTTTTATATGTTTGCAAATGGCTACCGCTTTGTTGGGCTGAGGAGGGAATGTCTGTACATGGAATTAGCCACCTATATGCCTTCCTAAATTCGCTCTGCTGGCCTGAGGATTGACGTGCCATAGCAACATGAACCCAAAGCCTAGCAGGGCTTCAGTGTGATTCTAGGTTTGCCAGCACCTCATTTCAATGTGTGCTGAAGGGCTCTGTTGACAGAGGGGAATGATCTGGTTAAGATCCCATTGAGAGCTGAGTGTTACTGGAGGTCATCACTGCTGATGGCTCCTGCCCATGTGAGAGGAGCAGCTTGGTTTTCATCCAAGCCTTAGACTCAACAGCAGTGAATCCATCACCACATCTGCTTGTACAGCCACACAGGCCCTTGCTGGCCAGCTCGGTGCAGAGAATGGTGCTGAAATATGGTGCAAAGCCTGATGACACCGTGTCTTTCCTGGAGATAAAGAGAGTCTGATTTCTTTCATCACTGCTTAAGCAATTGTTTAAGATGTCTTTGCCTTGCGTTTGATCTGGCTAGTGTGGAAGCTGGGGACTCTGGCAGCTGGAGAACAACCTTTCCAGAAGGTACAGATGCCTGTGGGGGCACGAGCAGTTCCCACTCCCTCTTCCTTGGAGGGCAACCCCACACCAGGGTATCTCCATCTGCCTTGGCCATATTCAAAAAGCCTGGTGAACGGGGACGTCCCCACTACTGTCCGTTGGGGTGTCTTGTGAAAAGAAGGACTCTTCAGAAAGGTTTCTGCTTCTGGCTTATGAGCAAATTGCAACATAAACCCGCGACACTCACTCCCATCTGACCCCCACTGTGGTCTTTCTCCCAAGCGGAGGCCCAGCCCTGCTGTTTCCCTGCATGCAGTATGGCAGCCAGGAGCGTGGCTGCAGAACATCGAAGTTAATTAGCATCCAAAAGAAAATAAATCAGTCAATAGGTTCCCAGCCCCCTTAGAAAATCTCTTTATTGGGAACCGACCCAGGCAGGGACTCCCAGGAAGAACTACAGAGAAAAAGATTCTCCAAAGCTGTAATTTTTAAGGTTGTACCACTTGGAGAGTAATTATAACCAGCAAAACAGTGTTCACATCTCACATTAATATAAAGTAATGACTGCATGCCTGTAGCCAGCTAACCACAGAACTGAGAAGAGACTGTCAACTCTTCTGTCCTGCCATAATACAAAGCATCTTGGAAATGCTAACAGCCACCGCATGCCAGCCTCTTGTCATCCCTCCTTCTTAAAGACACAGACCAAGGGCTGCTTCAGCCTCCAAATGCTGCTTGTACAGGAGATGTCATCACTGATGAGTTTCTTTGCTGTCTAAACTAAAAATGAAAACTAATATGTTTATAATTTTCAGTGAAGCAGAATTTTAAGATCGTTTCAGACATTCAAACATTTTGTTTCATGAAAATACTGCTTCCAGTTTAGGAAATGTGTCAGATTTCTAAATACCATTTTGATTCCCTTTCTACATTATGTTTGCTATCCTTTTTGTGCTACTTCCAAGTGTGTCTCTAGGATGTTCTTACGGTGATGTGCAATGAAATAGTGGAAACAAGGACAACATACAAATAAATGAAATTAAATGAAGTAAAACAAAACAAAACAAAACAAAACAAAACAAAACAAAACAAATCAAGATAGTATTTTTTGAAACTCCAGCACAGTTTCTATAGCTGGAAAAAATCCCAATATGGATTAATTTTCTGTGGGAATTCTCACCAAAGTCAATGCAATTTCAGCACTCTCCTCTTAAGTTATTTGAAAGTCTCTCAAGCATTCAAACGAAAATCTTCTGAGATGAGCCTCAACAGAAAAGTCTTCATGAAAATTCAGATCAAGGTTGGACCTTAACTTGAAAGGCATTTGGGTCTACTGCAGCCAGACTGTAAGGTCCACAAGATAGGGACTGTGTTTTTAATCCTGTATCAATGCTTAGCCCAAAGCCATGAAAGAAACGACGAGGCAAGCAACAACGATTGGTAGAGTCACTGTATATAGTGACTATAGTGAGGTTTTCTCTGGCAAAGCTGTAGCGAGTGTTCCTCACTTACATCAGTGCAGAGGGCTTTGTGCTGGTGGCTCAGTCTGTTGGTGTGTTGGAGCAGGTCAGCTCCAGGGAGGGCTGTGCTGCCTGTCCTTGCTCCCTGCTGACTGCCAGGCTGTCCTGTGGCTAAAGCCAGTGACCGAGGCCTGACCCAGTCCCAGCAGATCTTGATGCTGAGTTTAAAAAGGATTCAAAAAGTCAATTAAGTAGTTTGCTTGTTTGTTTTCCTTGGCAGTCCTCATCTCAGTAATAAGAAGGGGGCAAATATCATTCCAACCTGGTCCTCGGCATTGTATCCATATTTATGACTCTTTAGTCTGATACTTGGGAAAAAAAAAATTAAAAAGAAAAGAAAAATAGAAAAATTAAAGACTAGCTTGCAGAGTTAAACAATAAAACAAGGAGAGCAAAAATCGGAAATCAAGAAGTATGAAATCATCTTCCTTTAGACTGAGATAAAAAGAGGCCAGTATCTAGTGGAGTGCCTCAGGGGTCAGTACTGGGGCCAGTATTATTCAATATATTCATTAACGATTTAGACGAGGGAATAGAGTGCACTATCAGCAAGTTTGCTGATGACACTAAGCTGGGAGGAGTGGCTGACACACCAGAAGGCTGTGCTGCCATCCAGCGAGACCTGGACAAACTGGAGAGTTGGGTGGGGAATAACCTGATGAAATTTAACAAGGGAAAGTGTAGAGTCCTGCATCTGGGCAGGAACAACCCCAGGTTCCAGTATAGGTTGGGGAATGACCTATTAGAAAGGAGCATAGGGGAAAGGGTCCTGGGGGTCCTGGTGGACAACAGGATGACCATGAGCCAGCACTGTGCCCTTGTGGCCAGGAAGGCCAATGGCATCCTGGGGTGTATTAGAAGGGGGGTGGCCAGTAGATCGAGAGAGGTTCTCCTTCCCCTCTACTCTGCCCTGGTGAGACCCCATCTGGAGTATTGTGTCCAGTTCTGGGCCCCTCAGTTCAAGAAGGACAGGGAACTGCTGGAGAGAGTCCAGCGCAGGGCAACAAAGATGAATAAGGAAGTGGAGCACCTCCCTTATGAAGAAAGGCTAAGGGAGCTGAGTCTCTTTAGTTTGGAGAAGAGGAGGCTGAGAGGTGACCTTGTTAATGTCTATAAGTGTATAAAAGGTGAGTGTCATGAGGATGGAGCCAGGCTCTTCTTGGTGGCAAACAATGATAGGACAAGGGGTAATGGGATCAGGCTGGAACACAAGAGGTTCCACTTAAATTTGAGAAGAAACTTCTTCTCAGTGAGGGTGACAGAACACTGGAACAGGCTGCCCAGGGGGGCTGTGGTGTCTCCTTCTCTGGAGACATTCAAAACCCACCTGGACATGTTCCTGTGTGACCTCATCTAGGTGTTCCTGCTCTGGCAGGGGGATTGGACTAGATGATCTTCTGAGGTCCCTTCCAATCCCAAATATACTGTGACTCTGTGATACTGTGAGATGAGGATCCAGAGAGGACATATTTATTGCTGGCAACATGTATGAAAGGGATTGTTACAAGATGATCTACCACCAGAAGGAGACTTCTGCAAGGCAGTTTGAGCACGAAAATGGATATGATTTAGAGGCACTCCCTGCTCTTGGTGGTGGAAAATATTCAAGTCACTATCTTTACCTGTCAGATGATTTATTTGCCTTTAGCCAAAGTGGTCAGGAGGTCACACTATTTTGTAGCAAATTCTTTGGACACCAGCCCTGATGTGGCTTCTTTTGACCCTCTGGAGATCTTAAGGGGTGGTGTGGCCTGCTTATGCTTCAGCACCCAGGTTCCCATGCAGGGTTTTGGAAGCTTCCCTTTTGTTGTCTCTCTTTGTCTCTTGTGCTTTTAAGGCTATCAGGAGCATTACTAAGGCAGTTGCTTGGTGGCTGCTGATGGCTGTTGATGCTTAAACTAACTAAATAGCAAAAGAAAGGAAAAGTCAAAGGGATGTTGAGGACAGAGATCACAACAAGATCCATGAAGTCAGCAGAGCCTGCAAGAATTGGTGAAGATCAGAGCACCTTCACCATGGTTTTAATGAACTGGAGTAAATCTAGTGGCAAAATTATACCAACAGCAGGGGTGCAAGGTTTTGCAAATGGTTTTCTGTGAAACAACCAAGTTAGCAATGATGGGCACAGCAGAAAATTAATTCATCCCCAGCCAAGAATGTGTCATGGGAGTCAGATGCAGAGGAGGGAAGAGCAGCCTCTCCTAAGTTTACTTGGGAACTTGAACGTGTCCTTGTTTCATTCCCAGGAGATTAAACACTGACTGGACACCTGCTTTACCTCCTGGTAAGGAGGAGCTGGGAGCTCCTTGTGTGCCTCTTGCCATCCAGGGACCTGAGCCCTGGCCTGAAGGGAGGCCAGCCGGCATTGGCATCATGAACTGCGTGGATGGGAGTGTCCCACTTGGCAGCCACTGAGGACATTCTTTGGCTGATTTGCAGAGCTTAACACCAGAGACATTCATGCTGTCTGTACTGGGGGGAGAGACTGCAGGACAGAGCAATGTCTCCATCTCACTTCAGTCCCTCCACACCCTCCAAAGACCCCAAACTTGTTGCATGTTCTCAGTGCAAAGCTGTCACCACCAGGCACAGGGAGACAACAGCCCACTCCTGTGCCGCTCTGCTGGCACCCCCTGAGAGACCAAGGGGAGGGACTCGAAAGGGAAAATGCGGCCTGAGAAATTGTACTCTCTGTCACTGGGAGGCCAGCCCCAGAGTTCTGTCAGCAGATGATGTGTTTAGGATAATCTCTATGCTTCTGCAATCCAGTCCAGGGTTGAAAGTAAAATACAGAAGGTGCCACCAGCTCCCAATCAGAACCACACCTTCCTCACTGCAGACAATTGCAGTGAAGTGGGGACTCTGGCCCAAATTCACAAGATGAAGAAGCCTGTTGCTTTGCAGAATACAGCAGCATTTCTGTGTGTCCTGTGCCTTCACAGCGCTAGGGAATAGGCAGTAAATCTCATTTATCTTCCAAGAATCTCAGAAAGCCTGGCAACCGCTCCAACACCATCTCGCTCCAACTGAGAACTAAGCAATTTTGCTGCAAGACCCATAAGAAACCCGCTTGAGTGTTCCAAGCCCACTGCCCCCTTGGGGCAGTGGAGGCAGGGAGAAAGGCTTGTGTTGATTAATATTAGAAGAATCTCCCCTGAAAGAATGATAGATCATGGCTTGGTGATTCCAGAATCTTTTCTTGTTTCTTTCTTTGATGGGGGGAGGGGGAACTGGAAACAAAAGGCCTAGGAAAGGGGGAATGGGCGAGGGGTGTGTTTTGAAATCTGCTTCCTTTTGGCCACGCTTGAACTTCCAAGAGCCCTGCTTTGACTGACATCCCTAGGAAATGGAAGAGAAAACTCCATGCTGAGCCGGCTCTCTGCCCAGGAGAGGAAGGAGGAGGAATTTGGCTCCAAGGAGCTGAAATAGATGCCTTTTATGTGTCTGTCATCCAGCATCACAGAGGTGCACTTGGGTTTTTCTGCTGGAGTGCTCAGTTCCTGCAGCCTTCCAGTGCCTCTTTATCCCCCTCCAGGGTCCGATTACCTGGGCACCCCATCTGCATTCACATGGATGACTCCAGGTGGAGCAGTAGAAGGGACCCACCACATGTCTTCCTGGAGAGCAAGAAGGGAACGGAGCCGCCATTGCAAAACCTGCAAAACCCCATGTCTGCAATCCTCTCTGCTGGTGCAGGAGGTGTGGCAGAGAACTGGGACTGTCACCCAGAGCACACCAGTTTCGGGATCAGGGAGGAAGCATGATAAAAAGGGCATTGCCCATGCCATGCAGCTGCCCCCTGCCTGCAACCCCAGGGGGCTGAACTCTGTCACATGTGTAGGGCATATGACTGAACAGAGCATCACAGGAAAAAATGAGAAAACAGCCCTGAGATGGGAGATCTGCTGCTTGTGCTGCATGGAGCTGGGATGGGAAGGTGTGATGGGAGTCAGGAAGAGATTGGGGGACAAGTCTAAGTGTCAGCTTTATCTAGAGCTTGCAGACTGCTGGGGACACTACAGAGGCATTTGCAGGGTGGTTGTTACAGGGCAGAAGCCCAGAACAATGTCTGGGAGCATTGTAATTCTGCCTGTCTACAGAGAAGCTGAGGTGATGCCTGCTGGGTGGGGATTCATAGAAAACCCACCAGATATTTGCAAGTGGATCCACAGCTTTAAAAACACCTTTTTACCTTCTAATGTGCCTCACATCCATCACCCTGTACACATGACTGACAGTGTTTGCCCTTGTGGCCAAGCTAAGTGCTTATTGCTGTTCTGTGTTAGATCTCTTGTGCTGGATATGAGCTAAGAACATGAGCTCTCTCCCAATAACCAGGAGCTTCTAAAAGGCTCTTGCTTCTGGTCTTCAGTTTTCCGTGTCTGAGCACATGAATTTCTCAGCAGAGGACTTTTGAGGTTCCTCCCAGCAGAACTTAAAGCCTACTGCCTTTTACTGTGGGTTGAAATGTTTAGATGTTTACATTGGCTTTTGCAAACTGGATATTTTTTTTCTGAAAGGAGGAAGAGACAAGTTCCCATGTTTCTTTTACCACAGAGTTCTCATTCCATTATTTTATACTGATCAGTAGGATATAGGACATTGGGCAATGGATCTGTCTGCTCACAAGTTTGATGATGTGCTGATTTCTGCTGGTAGGTACTTTGCTAATGCTCACCCTAAGTAGTAAGCTCTAGCAGGTCGGGAAAGTCAAGAAGTCAAGAAGACCAGATCATCTACATGGCCTGTATAAACGCTACTGCGATTGCAGTTGTCCTCTTGGAAGCCTCCTGTCAATGTAGTTTTGTTGAACTTGTATTTTATCATGGCAGTGGCATGACACATTGTCATGATCATGAGTGACATCAGAGTGGCTTAAGGAAGACTGTGGTCTCTGTCACAAGCTTTCTTTAGGTTAGGGAACTATAGGTGACAAGTGAAAGGGATGGGGGTAGCTGATGGTACAAGATGTTGCTACTGACAGTCTTCCTTTGTGCAGATGGCCTGCTGAGTCCATAATGTGTTGGACAAAATCCTCTGTTATATGTCACACTTCCAATCAGTCAACTGGCATTTGTGCAACTGTTTTGGACCAGTGTTGGTGTCTCTGGACTGATAATTTCCCTTTTCTCCATGGGCTTGTCTTCTAACATTGCATCTTCTTCAGCACTGCTAAGGCCAGGCAGTGCCATCAAGGAAGACTTCGCCTTGCAGAGGAGACAGAGTGCAAAGTTCAGCCAGCCTCTGGCCAAGAGCCGCAGAGAGCAGGGCCAGCCCTGCCATGCTTTCCCATCTTGGGGAGCGATGTCCAGGCTGGCTGCCGAGCCTCCCTATCTGCAGGCAAGAGCCTTCAGCAAGAGCCGACCGTGCTCCATCCCGTGGCCTGTCTCCAGTTTCGCACAGTGCCTGTGATGAATAGCAAGCCGGGGGAAACCCATGAGGCTTCAGCTCCCCATGTTTTAGCTCTCCCAGTACACTGAAATCCTGCCCTCACTGTTGAGAGACAGTAAGCTTGCACGCGTCCAGACGAGGACTCTACAATGATAGATAATACCAATAAACCTCTGAGCTGTTCTGGGGAGGGGAGGGTGATTTATCCCCAGCCAGACGGCTGGACTGAGCAGAGCGGAGAGCGGAAATCCTACGGGAGCTGCGGGGCACACATCAAAACTGCATGTCACAGTGTCCGCGACACCCGGGGCGCCAGTTCAAAGCCATCACGTGCTGTGGCTGGAGACTTAAGGTGATGCCAAGCTAATGAGCAAACGAAACAATAAATAACCCCAGCGATCATTACACGTTCCCCTTCCTCAGAGCTTGCCTGCTCTGGCCCTGGTGAGCAAGCGCTTCTCACACCCAATTACTCATGCTGAAGCCCCTCAAACGGAGCCCAGAGCAGGCTCAGCAAACCATTCATCTTTGCAAAGTGGAGCCCTTTCAAGTTTATCCACAGCAGCCGCTCTGTTTATTGTTAAGATGAGCACACAGTTTACACGGACTGTTCTTATTTATCTTTGACTTTTACCTTTTAGGTCATTTCTTTGCACATCCGGCACTTTCCAATGCTGTCTCAACCAAATTTTTATTTATGTCCTAGGCTTTGCTGTCTGAAATTCTCCATTTCCCAGTGATGGAAAGGAAAGTTGTTCTGACCAGGGCCTTTTCTCCATCAGAACTGGAGTCCCCGAGGCAAATCACTCCTCAGGATGGAGATTTAGGAAGCTGCTGAAGGAAGGGGATGAGTGTGGGTTGTGTCAGAAGGGGGTGCTCAGGTAAGTGTTAGCAGCTGAGTTTTGCGTGACTTTGAGCTGAGGCTGGATGTGCAGCCGTGTTGGAGAAGAGGATGGACAGGTATGTGGTTTAGGCATGATGAAGGTGCACTGGGAATTGCTTGGCCATGCTGTTATCTTTGCACTGCTGAGGTGCCTGAGGGGAGAACCGGCCCAGGTATCACCCCCAGTGTTGCATGTTGACCACTGCTGCTTGCAGATATAATCTTTCCCAAATTCTGGGTCTTCCTCAACAGTCACCCCAGCCACTGCTCCTCTGCCTGCTGTGCCAGCCTGTGTCAGCCTGCACCCATCTGCTCTCTGGCACTGTCCTTGCTCCTAACGTAGAGCAAGGCACAAATTCTGCTGCTTTTCAGATAAACCCTGTAACAGTGACAAGGAGCGGGGAGCCTTTCCATAGCTTAGTGGTGATGTATCCAAATCCTGAAGAGCTGGATTTTTATTCTCCTCAGAGACAGGAGATGAAAATATCCTTTAAAATAGCATGGTTCATGGTCAAAGACCAACAGGCCAAAACCTCTACTGGGGCAAGGTGTCACCAGGCATGGTCTGGTTTACAAAAGCTGGAGATCTGCCTGGTGGGTGTTCATATGGGAGGAGGAGACACTAATACACAGGTTAAGGAAGGAGCACTGCAAGAAGAGAATCTCTCCGGCAAAATAATCACTTAGACAGGACAGTGTGAATTGCATTGCGGTAATCTCACAGACTCAGAGACCTCGAGGAAAGCAGCCAGAGTCAACAGGGCAGAGCAGCCGGTACCACTTCCTTGGTTGCAGCCCAGTAGAGGTGGCATTGCAGCAGCGGGAGCCAGAGGGACCAGGGCTGGGCTGGCCACGGGCTCTGCGTGGGACTCCTGGCCTCCCCACAGCTCCTGGGGCTCCCTCGCCTGTGGCTGCGAGAGGTTGGGGGGTCACAGCCTTGCTGCTTGCAGCCACGTTGTGCAGCAGAGGTGACAGCCTGGGGGGAATCACTGCCCTTCACAGCCAGTTCCTTCTTCCTGTTAAAAAGGAATTTTGCTAAAGAAAAAGAAATCACACATTTAAATTTCCTTCCAGGGGTTAGTAACTCCCACAATGATTAAAATAGAAATAATTTTTAAAATTACATATTCCTTTTCACTGTTTGTTGCCTTCTCTGGCCTGGCTAGGGAAATACCTCAATAACTTTTGCTGCTTCTTCGTATTCATGCCCTCTGAATTTTCTTTCTATCTCTCTCACAAATGTCGCCACTTATATTAGCCAGTGCCTCTTTTTACCTCAGCTCTTTGACCCATGAAATAGCTGAAGAGCCTTTTCATCTCACATGTCAAATTGTTACATGCCAGTAGAGTACTGTGAGTACTTTCTGACAGTGGTACTAAAGAAGTGTGATGTCTTCATGGTGTCAAGGATATTTTCTCACCTGTAAGGACCAGCCTGCAGGTGTCTCAGTCCAGACTTAGCCCATTACAAAACTGCTCAGAAGTATGTGGGGACAAATTCTGCTCTGAACTACACCCACCCAGCTCAAGGGCAGCGCATTGGAGCCATGCGGGTTCTTCACAAGGCAGGTGGAAAGGGAGCAGGAGCTGGACCCACAGCACACTGAAAAATATTCTAATTCCTGGGGTCTGATGGTGTAAGAGCAGTCTCTCAACCCAAGAAGTTGCAGTGAGCTCTTGAAGGGAAGGAGAACAGTAGCAGGGGAGGCTGTATCTTTTGAGAGGTTTGAGAGTCATCAGACAGAACCAGGTTGCATTTGTGTTTTTGTTCCTTTCTCCTGGGGATCAGAAAGGGTTAAAAAAACTGTGATATAGGTCTGTGTTCACATTGTATCTACACCCATCATATATATATTGGATTTTGAGGAGGGGGGGCGGTTTACACATGTCACTGGCCATAACTCAGACTTTTATTATAATCGTGACCATATGGTTAATGGGACTTAATAAACCACTGTTGACCTGGACTCTGTGCACACAAATCTCTTGCTCCCTTTCCTTTTTTCCTCACTTGTCTGGTTGCACTATGCCAAGCAGCTGCAATTTAATGACTCTAAAATGCCAGTTTCAGTGGTCAGTAGCTAGTAAGTTTAGAAAGAATAAAACCCAAAGAAAGTCATGCTGCACCACAGCCCAACAGAGACAGGGACTGTCGTTCCCAGGGTGATGGGGCAGCTGCTCTGTGCATTGGACAGACATGAGCAGTGTCTGTGTGAAGGTTCGAGCAGGGGACATGGTGGGGACGTAAGGCAGGCTCCTGCCTCAAACACCAGAGGCCCTGGGTGAGCTCCAGTGATTGCTGTGGAATTAGATCTGTGCTTCTCCTGGTGCAAGAGAGAGAAGCGTTTAGCCAAGCATTTCAAAGAACCCTTGCCTTCTGGTTTTGGCAGGCACAAAGCCTTCCACTTAATGGAAATTAGAACTGGGGGAAAAAGCTATTAAATCGTATCTCAAGCTTTCCCCTGGGAACTCAGTGCAGGACTGATCCAGATCATGTCTTCTTCAACTCCCTATCTAATGTATTTTTAAAACGACCTAAATGTTGGGCATGCGACCCCAGCCTTGGGAGTGTTTGGTTTTGGTCAGTGCCATGCTACCATCTCTCCTATTTTAAATAGTGCTGCTTGTCATCCATCTGTCACTGATCAGCCTGCTCAGCCCGCTCCATCCCCAAAGGTGTAATGCAAACCCTCAGCAAGCACGGCTGGATATCTGCTCACCTGAGCTGCACCATTCCTTGGGCTCTTGCCTATTGCCCTTTACAAGACCTCACCATCCAGAAATTTCTCCTAGCTCAGTTTCATCGCATTACTCCCAGGAGCACTGCTGCCAATGGATTTTACGGGTGACAGTCCAGGAGGAGAAGCTCCTCAGCTTTCTCACAGAGTCAAACATATGTGCCTTGGAGGAATGAATAATCTTGAAGCTCTAGGTATTGAGGCATGTGGCTAACACATCAGGCTGAGCAAGGGTAGAGGTTTTGGTTCATTCCTTTGATCTTGAGCTGAAACTTAATGTCTTTATTATTTGATTGGTGTTTTTGTGATTACATGCACCTGCCAATAATGACATCCAGGCACATGTGTAGGTGGTGTGCTGTTGAAATTAAACTCTCCTTCCCTAAAATGACTGTGTAAACACCAATTCCAGCTCCTTGTGTCATGTTTAGAAATGGGGGCTCCTGGTACTGTATTACACTTTCAGAGCCATACAGAACAGACACAGAGGAAGCCTGTGCTGTTCTGCTCTTCTGGACTTTTTTTTTTTTAAATCAGTTTGCCTGCTGTTATGGAAATGTCATATCTTTGCCACATCATGCTCTTAGGGCTGTGTTTCTTCTGTCCACAGACAGTCCACGTGGCTTCATTTAGGATCTGATCCAAGGGCTGGTGGTCACAGCTGGGGTCTTTATGCTGTCTTTGATGGATTTTGGAGCAGCCCAAGTAGATTTTGGTACATCTTCAATCATGTTGGGTAGATATCAACTGTTGCTGTTCCCAGAGCTTTGCCTCTCCTGAAATTGGAGGCATTCTTTTCCTAACCAGTTGCAGCCTTGGTACTTGTATAGCCATAGGAAGCATCAGAAATAGATGAACAGATAGACTGTACAGTGAGCTGGAAACATAAAAGGATATGTTTAAAATGTAAAAGCCAAAGATCTGCATGAAGGTTTGGCCTTCAACAGGTGAGATGTGAGAGTTAAATCTTTCCATGTCATGAAGAACCTGACCCCAGAATGAAGCCAATTCCAGGACATGTTACCTTCTGCTCCATCCCATTGTTCAAACAAAAAATCCCCTTCCCATGCTTGCCACAGCATCCTCCTCTCACAGCACTCTGCCCATTTCTGCAACAGCGCACACCAGGGCTGCCTGGCTAACAACAACCAGGTCAAGGGCTGGTTGCCGAAGGTGGACACAGCCTGTGTTAGCTGGGGGGAAGGTGTAAGTGGTGGCACAACCACCCATGGCACTGGCTGGACATCATGGTGTGGGTGGTGGTTCCCCAAGAGTATTCTCTCCAGCAAGTCCCCACGGGTCAGGCACAGTGCTGGGGGCCCAAGGACAGCACACCACCTACAGACAACAACCATCCAGATCCAGGTGCATCCATCCAGCAGCTCTCCCTTGCCTGAAAATCAGCGTGAGCAGAGCAAACAGCAGAGCAGCATGCACAGGGCCACTGCAGGATTTTACCAACAAACCATGGTTTGCCCAGTATTACTTCAGCGTGAGGTAGCATGTCATGCTACGTCCTTTAAACAGCATGAGTATTGCTGCTCTGAGATTATTTGAGCCATGCTGGAGGCTGCCAGTCACACAGGAAAGAACCCTTCAGATCAATACATGACAGGCAGCGCGCCGAACATCTCTGCCCACCGGAGGGGCAGCAGGAGGGCTCCCCCACGCCCCACGGCAGAATCATGCCCAGCAGAGTGGGAGGCATGTGGCCTTCGTTCCAAAAATACTGGCAATGCTTACAAAGTCAGACACATCAGCACAGTTACAGCCAGTGAAGTGAGTGTAAAACTGGCCTTGTTAGTTCCCAGATCTGAGGGATATGAGTCAAATGCGCACAGATGGTCGGCCACTTTCCATAATGAAACACGTCTTTATTGTCCCGAGGAAGCTGCATTTCACAACCTAAGCATTGAGGCTTACTTCTTTTTTTATATATTTTATTTTCTCTGCAAACTGTGGGCAGTTTTGCCCCTTTCCTTAAATCAAAAATTGTGGACGATAAAGACGTGTTTCATTACTGAGAGCTGGCCAAGCATCTGTGTGCAATGGACTTCATTTTCTTCTCTAGGTTGCTGGCACAAACATTCCCAGCCGAAGCCAGAGAGGAAACTAGAGCAAACACGGGGATCTGAGTACTCCGAAACTTGGGGAGAGTTCAGCCTTTGTGGCTGCATCTTTCTGGTATGCGCCCAACTGCCACATCCCCAACTTTAAATGACGTGGTGAAGCTTAGGCGCAGACTAGCTTTGCCAGACATGAAGTATTTGAGTGCCTATGCTGTCACAGTCCCCAGAAGCAGCACAAGCTCAGAAGAAGTAGATACTGCCCTTCAATGGATTAACTGAATTGGTATGAGACTGCCTTGAGAGACTTATGTAGAAAACTCATTATGTTAGTGATCCTGGTTTTGTTTGTTTGATTGTTTGTTTGGTTTGGTTTTCTTTGGGGTTTTTTGTTCATTTGTTGTTGTTGTTGTTGTTGTTGTTGTTTCATTTTTACCCTCACTAGTGGGATTGCAGCCCTTACTTCTGTTTGCATATCTGGATTCATGGCCCTGGCAGGGCTTGTGAGTGCTGGTTTGGGAGTATT
Source organism: Nesoenas mayeri (assembly GCF_963082525.1). Taxonomy (NCBI): domain Eukaryota; kingdom Metazoa; phylum Chordata; class Aves; order Columbiformes; family Columbidae; genus Nesoenas; species Nesoenas mayeri. Next base: position 44,520,048 of record NC_137548.1, read on the forward strand.
TTCCCGTGAGTTTGTACTGAGTTCCTCCTCACCACCAAGGAAGGGATGACTGCCATTCATGAGGCTCTAGAATCCTGCTAAGATCCTGCCTTCCCAGCAGAAATGATGCTGTCCTGTTCCGATTTACGCTCCTGACAGAATACTTAACAAATACACTACTTTAAAGCATTACTGTATTCACCTTGGGACGAATCCATTCAGAGACACAGTACAAAGCATCTGGTTGTGATGATAACTCTGGGATCAGGATGTATTTGTCCCTAGTGCAATAGGGTTATGCCTGCAAGCATATATTTTGTGAGAAGTAGTTGGCTTTAATGATATTTAAACAGTCAGTTCTCTTTCTCAGGAAAGGCAGAAAGTCTCAAGAAGTAAAAATAGAGGAAGAAGGAATGGAGAGGGCCCCAAGAAAAAGACATGTCATTTTTACCACAAGTAAAAGTGTGGGGTTTTCGACCAGGCACCTGAATAATTAGAAGCATGTTTTTAAAAGCTTCCATATCTGCATAATTCATTGCCTGACTTCTGGTGGATTCCCAAAGACAATAAAGGACTGGTCTGGGAGGGGAGCAGTGGGATCCTTGAGAACTGTGACTCTGCTCCTGGCTTGGCGGCTGGCTTGCTGTGGGAGCCAGGACTGAGCCAAGACATGTGCTTTCCCTTCACGCTGTGGCACAGACATGGCCTTGGGCTGCTTGATTGGCAAGGCTGAATCGATTCATGTCTGTGGGTACAGTCACATCATGTCTTACACTGGAGTTAGACCGTAAGGCTAAAGCCTTAGTCTGGCTTAATTTCCCCTCGCTCATATCCCAAACTTTGGTCCTGGCTTTCTTGGTCCTAGTTTCAAAATCAGCTCTGCCTCAGGTTTAGAAGCCAACCAACACAGCAGTGCCAGTTCAGGTCAAAGAGACAAGGGTGATGAGACATTCCCACACTGAGTGACAGCAGCATGACATCTCACGTAGCACCTCTGCATGAGATCCTTGTCTTTCAGGATGCTCAAAATACAACTTTTGATGGAAAATTCAGGTATACTAGTGTTTAACCTGTACAACTAAAACCAAAGGTAATTGACTCACTAGAAGAAAGTAGGTATTAAGCACCCTTACTGTGCTATTGGAAACCTCCCACAAATACAGAAAATGCCTACAAAATACAGCACATGCATGCTCCAAATCTTTATAACTCATCTTCTCCACTATTTAAATCCCATCTTTGGCTTCTTAAATTGCAAGGACAATCAAGGAACTTTATCTGCAAGTCCCTTGACTGTCCTTGCCTAAAGTACAGTTTCTAGGGGACCTAAACACCACAGAGTTTTTGGGATCTTCTCTTTAAGACATGTTTGGGACTGAAAAAGACTGCGTGAATACACATTCCTGTTGACAGTTTGTTAAAACCTAAGCAATTTCTGGTGACAGATTTGAAAAGCAGCTGGTGTCATGGCTGAGCATGATGCAGAGCTGAAACTTCACAGAAATGCTCTCATTGCCATTCAGAGGAGACTGCCTCTATGCCTTGACTGCATGAGGAACAAAAAGCCTGGACTCCTGGCCTGGCTTGGCCAGGTGAGGTTCTTGGTGGTGGATGCTATGATTGAGGAATGAAGTACAAAGAAACTATAATGCAGACAAGCATTGATCTAAGTTACAGGCCCAATCTATGATCTCAGTAAAGTGGTTATATATTACCAGGGAATTAAAATAAGAAAGAAAAGCCTGCCTACACAGTGGTCCTTGAATTGCAATGTGCCACTGTGGGGGACAAAGATAAATCTTGTGAAGTGCCAGTTTTTAAGCTGCAAGTCAGAGGCAACTCTAACCTGCAGCTAGAGCCAGGAAATCTACCTCACTCTCGCAGCAGACAAGTCTTCATGCTCTTTTTCTTCTCAAAAACATGTAAAGCAGTAGATAAAGCAGAGAACCCAAACAGTTTTCAAAGGCATTCAGTGTTTTCACAACACCACCATCGATGAACAAAAAGCCAGTTCTGGTAAGAGCAACATGTTTTATTTCTTTTACATTGCAAACTTTGCCTGGCTGTAATTGCATGAAGTCGTCTTTCATTGGATTCCTTGTGTTTCTAAGATCAAAGCCCCTCAGGATGTAATAGGAATCTCTACAATAGCCCATGGATGCTCATTTTCATAGAGTCGCTTTTAAAATAAACCAAAAAGGAAAAAAAAAAGGCAACAAAAATCCAGGTCCTTATGTCCTGATGGGACAACATACTTATTCTCTCTCAGTTAGTTTCAGGTCCGCAAGACAAGTCTCAGAAATTACTTTCCTACATCAAATTTGTTTCATATAGGGCTGTATTTCCCAGCTGCACTGGCAGAGGTGACATGGACCAAAAAAGGGTTTTAGATGGACTTTAAAGTAGACCAGGTGGAAGTAGAATTATGCCAGCAGCCTCGTAAGTTCAAGAAGTGCTATGTCACTCAGAGGAAACTCAGTAAGGCCTCTGATTGCAACCTCATTGGAATCTAAACAGTCCCTTAAAACCTCAAAGTCCCCAAGGCAATTCTTGGTGTCAGGCAGTCATTTGGTGGTCCAGCACTTCTTTCTCAAGTAGTTCAAACCTATACATTTCTGTATGCCCTCAGCTCTTGCTCCTGCCACTCAGCCCTTCCTGAGGTGTGATGGAGATGCCCCTCACATGCCATTATCACCCACCTCTGCTGTCCTAACAGAGTGCTGCAGCTCAGTGAGTGTGAGAAGAGTGACTCTGCTTGCTTTGACCAACAGCTTCCCACGTGCCAGAGCTTGCTTGGGGAGCTAGAGGTGTTCAAGGAACATCATGTGTTTGGCAACCTAGCATCCTCTGTATCCACTCCTTGACATTCACCTTCTTGTCACAGGGTGGAGCTCGGGGTGTCATAGAGAGAGGTTGGGTTAGAAAAAGTTGTTGATAAATGGTCTCTCTCTGAAGTCCTACGCAGACAGAGTGTGCCTGAGTGAAAACCATAAAGGAAACCCTTCTTCCACCACTAAACTGACAGCGAAGCACGCTGAGGGTCAGGCCTTTGGTGGGTGATTCACGGCTCTGAGGTCACATGAGTTAAAGATTCTCATCTGAAGGGGATTAGGTGTTTCCAAGGAAGCACAGCCCTTCAGTGCCTTTAGCATTTCCTTGAAGTTTTTGGAGTCTCAGACCTGCTGAAGACCTACCTCATTATTCTGTCTCATCATATGAAAAGTCCATCATGGCTTCAGCGGAAGGTATGGAGGGTGTGTGGTGTGAGGGAATCAAAAGGAAATGCTTTGAAAAGTGCCAGTTCCTTCTACAAATCCAAACAGGGGGGAGTCTCCTATGTGCCCAGATAACATGTTCATCCATCTGACAGGCTGTCAACAGAGCATGGTCCCCACTTGGTGCCCCTTGTGCATCCTGTACTTTGCTCTGCAACTGCACCTTCCACTCTGCTCACTGCAAACCAGCACAAATGTCTGGGTGGGGAGAGCTGACTACGAGGCACATCCCATGTAGTGCCAACTCCTCTGGTGAAGTCAAACCTCTCCTGTTGACACTGCACACAGAGCTCATGAGACCTGGCTCTCATGAGACTACCTGGGAACAGGGCTGGAGTGGGTTCCGTTGGCCCTTGTTTACCTCCTTCTGAACCCTCTCCCTCTGCTCCTCTCTCCTTTTTGAAATCAAACGCTTCTCTCCTAGGAAGGTGTTTTCTGATGCCTTGCATTAAGTTCACAGTGTAAAATTAGAATGTATTGGACCCCTACAAGATGCTGAAATTGTTAAAGCTCTCTGTGTGTGTGTGCATGTGCACATGCACATATGTGTGTGTATGTGTGTGTTTAATGCAGGGCTTTACAAAACTATCAAGCACCTTTTAAAGTGCCATAAAATTTAATGCTCAATAGGGAAGCCTAAACAAATGAAGCTGCACTATAAAATGTTTAGTGTTTCTATTGCTTTCACTTTGAACACGAAGACTTACTGCAACTCGCAAGAGGGATTTCTCTGTCCTTATCCTTTCTCCCTTTTACTTTTTTCTTCTGTATTCCCTATTCTTAGAAAATTTTCCGTGGATTTTGTACGGCAATATCTCCAAATCCCTGTGCACTTGGTTCCAAAAAGTGCAGCTGTCTGCCACTGAAGGGAGCTACCTGTTCTCTGATTGCTCCTTGGAAAATATATAGCTGATATGAAAAAAAAAAGAGAAAGGAAAGGAAAGGAAAGGAAAGGAAAGGAAAGGAAAGGAAAGGAAAGGAAAGGAAAGGAAAGGAAAGGAAAGGAAAGGAAAGGAAAGGAAAGGAAAGGAAAGGAAAGGAAAGGAAAGGAAAGGAAAGGAAAGGAAAGGAAAGGAAAGGAAAGGAAAGGAAAAGGAAAGGGAAAGGAGAGCACTACTCTATCATCCACCCCGAAAGCCACTATATTTAATTGTTTTGCTGTGTAAAGTGGCTTGTGCAACTCTTATCCTTGTCTGCATTTGTTGTGATTCCAAACACAGATGTCAAAGCATAATCAATGGAGAGCCACAGTGTGCCCTGAGGTCTCCTGAAGTACAGGCAGTAGGGACTTTCTGTAACTGCCCCATGAAGACAGCCAAGTTGCACAGTGTTGATATTGTCAAAGGACTCAACCATTGTGTGACTTCCACCTTACTTGCACATCTCTCAGCACCCCCCCCTCTAAAGTAAGGCAGGACATGAGCAGGTGAGGTGCCCTTCTCGCTGCTGTGAGAGGACCACTCAGCTAACCCCCACTGAATTATGTAATCAGGTACTGGTGAATAAAGAGTTAGGCCGTTAAGTAAATTGCCTACTTCCAAAGGCAATGTGGATTAGAGTATTACTTCCAGAATTCTGACTGAACAGTAAGCACCAGACCAATCTTGGTCTCATGGTCCTCTCTCACCTGTATTCCAATGGTGGTAACGTTCACCTTCTTCTAGTATAACGCTTTCCACTCACTCATTCAGGTTTCTGGCATTTGGCTTCTCAGGACAGAGATGCAGGCTGAGATTGGAAGGGAAGTGCAAGACGTGCTTCTAGCTGGCATAGCTGTGTTTCCATTAACAGGCAATTGGGGATGAATAAGAGGCAGTGAAGACTGTAAGCTGTTGTCTCCATCTCTTCTGGACTATGGCACAATATTATGTAAAGGTATGTTTTTGTTTCTGTCCACGTTATGATCCTTTTGGAGAAAAGATGTAGCCAGATGCTTTTGACCAAATAATTTTTCCAAATGAAAGGCTTCAGGTTATCCTGGAAATTGAATGGCTCCTCTTTTTCTAGACCTCAGAGAATCCGCAGTTCATGACCTTTTCTATTATTTCAGCCATGTACTTCAGTCTCATCAAGGGAACATTGCAAGGTCATAGCCTTTCCTCCTCGAGACCAGGGAAGTGAGGACTAAATCTTGAACGTATTCTAACACTACTGTATTTGGACACAAGTGAAAGGAACTTGTCTGTTTTCTAGTTTTTCTTCGATCTGCCCCAGGGTCTGAACTTAGCTGCAGGTTTCGGCATGAAAAGAGGCATGAAGTTCCAATGTGCACATCTGGAATTAAGAGCCGAAAATTGGGCTCGGTGCTGATAATGCTTTATTGACAGGAGATGAAAGTCTTGATTCCAATAACTTTCCGAGCTCCAGTTCCCACTGCTTTACGAGGTGTTACACACTTTGGTACCTTTGAGAGAGTTTGCTTCCCCTCCTTCTCTCCCACATCTTTATTGCTTCTGTTCCACAGACTTGAGTCATTAAAGTCTGAAATGCTTCAGCCCAGGAGGGTATTGAAACCTCCTTTTCCTGAGTCCCAGTGAGAAAATGTCAGCAAACAAGTTATCTGAGAGGGATGGGCATGGTGGACCCTGAGGCCAGAGAGCTCCCGGGTCCCAGCATCAGTCAGTGGCAGAGCTCAGCACTAATGGCTCAGGTCAAACTCCGCTTGCAAAGAGGGCAGCCACCTAGGTTCCACACTCAGTTCATTTTCCTTCCTCTGCCCACTGTGTGGCATCAGCACCGAAATTCCCACACTGCCCAAAGGGGGCTCAAAGTGTGGGGGATAGCAAAGAAAAAGCAGAGGAGGGAGAAGTAAAACAAGTGCAGCAGGAGGCATGGGGCGACTGTCATTCCCCATCGCCACGTGTTGCTTCACCAGCAGTACAGTGGGTGAGGCAAGACTCTTGTGATCGTGATCTTACCCAGCATCAAGGACTGAATTGATCTCAGAAGGCTCCAAAGCCAGGGGGACACCAGCTACTTCCATCAGTCCTGTCTTATAAATCTCAGGCTGTCTGCATCCATTGGACTTCGGAAAACCGAGACATTATCTGTGTTCTTGTTTCCCTTTGAGCTGACCTGAGTTACCATTCTCCTCCATGCTCTAGCCATGGGTTGAGGGGCTTCCTCCTACTTGTCTTAGGCTACCTGGTCATTTACCTCACTCTCCCACAGCCGGAAACAAGACCTAATAAGAGTCAGCTGCTATTAGGAATCCCAGTCCCTAAATCAGTTCTGCATTAACAGCAAAGGCTTCATGAAGGGAAAGTCAAAGGCTGCAGGCCATTATAATTACAACTGTCAAAATATAGCATTGCTCAAATTGGGAAATATTTTATAAAGTGATTTTTTTTTTTTTTTTGGTGCAGAAAATGTGTTCTTGCCTCCAGAAGGGCTTCTGTGTTTGTAGCTTTTCCTTTCTTCCTTATATTAATTTATTTCCTTATGGATAGTAGCTGTCATTAAAAATCTTGCCTTTGCTTTTCTGGACACTTTCTAATTTTTTTTAGAAAGGAAAATGCCTGAAAAAATTAAGCTTGGGGTTTTCAGCCCGAAATAAGATATTTTGTCTCCAAAAACTGTAATATGAACCTTAGCCAGTTATAAGTCACTCTTCACTTCCGAGAGCCAATGTCTTCAGTTACTCATCACCACATATTGCTATGTGGGCATCACGGGATCTGTAGTCTTATCCCAGCATCTCATCTATAGAGTTGAGTGTGGGCTTGAAGAGCTCTTACTGCAGCTCCCATTGGGTGAGGCAATGATATATACATAAACCAGTAAAATATTAAGATTTTCAATGTTAAAAATAGTTCAGATGAAATTTTAACATTTTTAATGTTAAAAAAACCCCATGTTTTCAGATCAGCTGTAATCGTGCTCTCTCATGGCACTATTAAGACTTCTGTTGTAACTGCAGGCAGTCTGTTCCCCCTGCAGGGAGCTGCCTCAGTATTTGTTACAACACTGGGGTTATCGCTGGTGTTAACTAACAGCTGTCCCTAAGGGTGGGTAAATTGTGATCTAGAAACCTTATCTCATTCATTTACTTTCCCTTGCCAACCTCTTTTGTCTGACTTTGGCTCTGAATTGAGCCAAACTGTCTAGGAAGAAATTGCGACTGAAGCTACAAGGCTCCTCTGGGCTTCCCCCAACCACTGAGCATCTCATCCTGTGGTGATACCCACCCCTAGTGCTTCACAGCCCAGAGCTTCTGAAGCCCACAGAGGAGGCAATCAAAAGTGGCACAAAATCACCAATTTTCTGGCTGCATTCAGAAATGTGCACCCTGCAGCAGTCCTCTGGGATGCTGCTTATCTGCAGGTCTCTCTTGTTTGGTCTAATACTTTTTGTCTTGGGTGATTTCTTCCTTCTGTAGAAGAATGGAAGCACTTAGCCTTTAGGAAGCTAACCATTTTCTCTGACTCTTGCTGATACCACAAGGCCCCTGATAGCTGCCGGCTGCTCCTACCTCTGCCCAGAAGTTCAAGTCCAACAGTGCAAGACTGTCACAAACCAGACTCTTAGAGGAGGTTTCCCCTTCCTAGAAGATGCAAGGTTGCTTTCCAGTTGACACAGTCCTGATGCATTTGGGAAATAGATGCCAGTTCTTTCGACTGCTTTTCCTAAGGCTTCCTGAAAGAATTGTGTGGCTTTACTTTTACACCACATATCAAAGAGCAGCTTAAAATCTGAAAAGGTCTAGAGTGCTCCCTTGAAAAGATCCCCAGAGAGCCTGGGAGTGGAATCCTTTTTCTTCCTTCACAGATTTTATTTTAAGCTTTATAGTGAGCTTTTTGCTCTTTTTCTGGACTTGAATTGTCTCTGGTCTGTCAGCCACATGGTGCAGATGCCTGCATCCCCTCCCCTGCCAGCATTCTCCCAGTCATTATTCCCAAAACCTGATCTCCTTGTCTGAGCCTCCATGTGTTAAGGATCCCTTTGGGACAACGTGATTATTTCCTTCTGCCTGACGTGTATTCCCTGACAGCTTGTCTGGTAAAAGCCAAGCTTTGACGATAGGCAAATATCAGTCTTAGAACTGGTTCATCTTGAGAAGTATCATTACATGGAGTAACAGTCCTTTCACCAAGCAGATCTTGTCAGGAGCCTCAAAAGAAACAGAGGTGATAACTTTTCAACTTCTTCACATTATAGAAAGTGCAATCATATACTTTCTCTTCAAAATGACTTTAAACTCAGCATGAGAAAACCAACAGTAAGGAGAAACAAAATTAGAGTGTATGTGGGCCAGAAAGGTGTGTGTATGTACTAAGTTAGGGTCCCCTGGCTTCCCACCAGGTCAGTCAGCTACAGACCCAGATATGCCATGTTGTATCCTCCATAGCCTGTAAAGACAAGCCTGAGGAAACATAAGACAAGGGCTTACACAATAATGGTTGACCTGGGTTTGTCACCAAATCTTCTGTTCCTAGAATGGAAGAGACTTAGACAAAACCAGCCAGTGACAGACTCAAAACACCAAGACGTACTTCATCCAGCCTAGAGTTAAGCCATGGAATTCCTTGTTACAGGATGTTTGGATGTAAATAATGTACTTCTAAGAAGGGTAAATGGAGGAAAAAATTCATCTAGAACTATTAAACATAAGGATATTAAATCGGCTAAAATCTGGGAATATGTGCTTAAAATCTGCCCCGTTTGCCCTTTCTTAGGCATTGGGTATACTGATGTCAGAGGGTGGCAGAGCAGCTGGACCTTCAGTCAGCTACAGTGTCAAAGGACCATACAGTCCTTTGCATGTTCAGGTCATGTTGTGTTACAGCCTATATTGCTTTCAGAGGACCTGGCTTCTATCCCAATCTTACTGCTTTTTCTCCTTCCTAATATGCAACCACAACTCAAGAGAGAGACAAGTTGAGGTTTGTGTACTGGGGAGATTCTCAGGGTTACGGGATGCCCAGACATCTTCTCCTACCGAAGGCAGGAGGATCATCTCTCCCAAGGCTTGTGCCACTGCTGTAACCAGACAGTAACACTCCATATAATGCTGCTTCTGTCTTCCTTTGCATTGTGCCCACAGACATATGACACTTAAATCTGGACAAGAGTGAGGAAAACTGCACTTGTGCTTATGAAAGTAATAACAAGTAGTAAGCAAGGTACACTCTCTTTTGAACTCTCCAATCTTCTCCCAGAACTCCTCTCAGCCTGTCCTACAGAAGAAGAGCTGGGTTATCCCAACTGTGTTGACTGCTAGGTTGTACCAGTACTGCTCAGTAATCCATTGCTCAGAACCACTCAGCATTTCTTCATGATTTTCCCAGAACTAGTCTCTGTATTAAGTATTCCAGGTACAGATATTATTTAATAAATATGGATTTCATATTTCAACTCACACAAAAATAACTCCCTCAGAATACAGGCACGAATTTGCTGTTTCTACAAATAAATGTGTCAGTAAAGGAGACAAAATTAGGCATAGAACTGGTGAATCTTGGACAGCTTTGTGTTGCACATCTTGGTTGTCCAAGGTGTCATGAATGAGTCTCAGCTCTGGTGTTAAGCATTCCCTTTCTTCCTGGCTCTGAGACCCATACACAAGCAATCCATTGCACCATTTCTAAGGAGCCTATTTCCTTCCCTTGCTGGTCCTGGCTTTCCACTGACTAATGAGGGAACAACAGGTACCCATGTGTCTGCCCTGACAGACAGAGAAAGATTTTAACCCTTAACTGCCAGAATGCTCTGAGAAGAAAGTGAGGAGCACGAAGCCAAGTGTTCTGCACCTCTGCAGTGGCTGGCTGTGACCTCCTGCTTCCCTTTGACAGATGGGAAACACCCTGAAGCAAAATTAAAAGGAGTCCTGTTTATTTTGAGACTGCAGATTACTGTCAAACATGAAGAGAGACAATTATTTCTATTGTGGAAAATGTGGCATTAGCAAATGAGCAGTTCCCTCCGCCCTAGCTTTGTGTTTTGCTTTTCTCTGAGGAAGGTTTCCTTTTTTATTTTTTTTTTTTTTCCGCACAGGCTTGAACTAAGTGGGCAGAGAAGCGTTTAAATACAAATATTTGTAAACTAAGTGGTTTTCCTGAACAAAGCAGATCCAGATGATAGTCTGTTGGCCGCAGCATCTTGGTGCCTGTTGCACGATGGCCCCTTTGTCCAGCAACTGGGTGCCACAGAGGCGTCCAAGGGGGGCACAGTGAGGCTGGCGGGCAGCACCCAGTGCTGGGGGAGGGTGATGGGAGAGCCACAGCAGGCTGTGCCCCAGCAGCAGGATGGAGGAGGCAGGGCATTTTTGGCCACAAGTACTGAACTGCCAGGCCTGAAGGCAATGAGGACCATGGTAAAGCTGATGATAGAGAGCCCAAAAGTGAAGAAGATGCTACGGAGGTGCAGAAGAAAACCTTATTGGTGTCTGTTGGATTTGTCAGGGGGCACTTAGACCCTAGCAGCCTGGCAGCAGTGTGGGAATGTGGGGACAGTGTGGATGAGCAGCTTCAGAGGCAGCATCAGGTCTAAACAGCTCTAGCAGTTAGTCAGGTCATGAGAGCAAGGCAGGAGTTTTCTTGCATAATCTTTTTCTGACAGAAAAAAAAAATAAAAATTGTTCACTATGTCCTAAATCTTCTGTAGGATTTGGTAAAAGCCAAATTAGGAAGAGTTTCTCATGCCTCAGATGGTCAAAATCAAGGTGAGTGCCCCTTCTCAAGCTCAGCCAGCAGCTAAGGCCTCCTCTGGGGCTGTAGGTGATCCAGCCTCAAAGCCCTTTCTTAGAGTAGGTCTAAGCAGCTCCTACTTCACTCCAAACCTTATTGAACAGGTAGTTGCATTTGTGTTGTTTTTCATTGAAAAGCCTTAAACAAGCCCTAATCCATCCTGAAGAGGAACAGAGGGCAAATCTTGGGAGCACAGGAAGGGAAACACACTTCTTGCCCATCAACGTGAATTATTATCCCAGGCTTGTAATTGCTAACACAATCTGTGCCCCGTGTCCCTCAGGTGCCGCATCTCCCCTCTGCAGCAGTGAGCTCAGACCCGCTCTGGGGCCCCACAGAGCTCCGCAGGGCAGCACCGCACCTTCAGGTCCTGCAGAGCTGCGTGTGCCAAATGCCAGCAGAGTGCCAGGTTCAGCTCTGCTAGCTGTTATTTTAAATTCTTAATTATGCCTTGAGGCTTCTGTTACTTTCCATTGTTCATTTCTGGGGGGAACTACACTGCCAAGGTCTGTTCACTTGTTCTGGCTCTTTCTGCAAAGGCCTGAGATGTCTTTTTTCTATTTGTTCTCAGAAATAAAGCTTCTCTGCAAATGACACGTACCAGCTTTCCACCCTGCCTGTGTCTTAACCACAAATGTCTGCCTCCTGACAATGTCTCTCCTGCTAACTGGGTCTTTCTAGAGTGGCTGTCTGCAGTTTCCTGGTCTGTCTGTACAGATATGGCAGAACACGATGGAGAGGAACGAAATCTCCTGGTATAGAAGAATATCTACATGGAGCAGCCTTCCAGGTCATCAGCATGGGCATTCCCACCCATGGGGGCCTGGTCCTGGACCCTCTTCCCCAGGCCCTGTGAAATGTATCCCACATTAGATTGCCTGTCACGTTACTGAAGGGGGCACTGATGTATTTGATTAGTAAGGAAGCTCTGAAGGAACCCATCTGTCTTAGCATTTGGATGAATATTTATCTCTTTCATGGGTTTCTTTTGTCCAAAGGAATCGTTTACTCTGATGTGAAATAGTGCAAGGTCTGGTCTCTTTGGGGATTTCGGCAGGAAGCTATCCTCCCTGAGCCTCATTTTAATCTCCTATTGTCGTAAATCAGGAACAACCACAAGAAAGTCAGTAAAATTAAGCTTGTGAAAACTGATGTACAAGACTTGGGGCCTCTGATCTCCACCAGCATTGGAGATGAACTCACTCCCTGAATCTCTTCTCCCTCTTGTATGCAAATGCTGCTGGTCTTTTAAGATGCTCAGATGTGTCTCTGAACCTTGTATGCTGGAATACAGCATCCAGGCTTCAGAACGTGGCTTCTCAAATGATTATACTGACCAGGGAGAAGAATGAGATATTAGGACTTCTGAGGAAAAATTAGTTTTCTGGGGGATACTCAATAGAAATGAGAAATTCTGGTTGTGCAGAAAAGCTTTTGAACCTACTCTCATCCCAACCAAGCTGCTGCAACACACTTCCTACTTGCACCAATTCAGTTTAGGAATATGGATCAGATTCAAAAAGGAAACCAAAAGGATATTTCTGTGGTATCAGAGCAACTTGTTTCTAAAACTTGTGTGACTGTAGGAAATCCAGGAAGCAACATTTTGTCTTTTGTTCTGCCTACCCACTAGATACAGTCAGGAAAAAAGTTTTTATATTATCTTCTCTTTCAAAATAGCTAAAATCTGAGCTTAGTTTCTTTCCTGTTTCAGACAAATCTTTGAAGGTCCTTTCCAACCCAAACTATTTTACAATTCAATGATAAATAGAACAGTTTCTAATTAAAAGCTCTGTTTAATTGGAACTGCCAAGATAAGAAAATACTTTACGATTTTGCTATATTGAAAAGAAGAATTTAAGAATAGGTAGAATTTCAACAATCTGACTTGCAAGATGCCATTTTCTTATTCATTTCCCTTCAGCGTTTTATTTGTCTCAGACAGTAAGAATTGTCTGCTCACTTTCATAGTTTGGGGAGATTGTTGAGATTTCAGACCATGCAGGAAATACCTAATAATGCCATTCCTTCTTGCCGTTCTCATGCTTTCGCATTAAGGTTTGGCATGAGACCAGGTTTAAGAGTGAAACACTGTCTGTCTGTCAAAGTTTTATGGTTCTTCCAGTGATGTCTGGGCACCTTATTGTTTTTGTTAAAGCTTGAGAGATACACAGAGAAGTGACCTTTCTGCTTTCATAACTTGTATAAATAAAGGGGCTTGTGAACTCCTTATGGCAGCTCTGGATGATGGAAAGCTAAAATTCCACTTTGTGAGAAATTTTCACTTTTAAAACTGAGATGTTAGTCTGAGTGGAAGTGAAAAGACAGTCTTCATGAATTTCCGCTGGAATAAAACACTGAAACATTTCAATTTGTAGCTGTCAATGCATCATCTGCTGCTGGTATGGAACTGCTCTGTTTTTATAGCATCAAAATGTGAAGCTGCATGTTAGCTGTGACACCTGGTATATCCAGAAATGTTTCATGTACTTTGCAAATGACAATGAAATTAGCCAAAGCACTGAGCATAATTTTGAAAGCAAAGGAAGGGACGGAGGGCCAAGGGAGCAGGAATCACTGTGCTGGGGGCTGGCATGGCTGCTCTGCCGGGGCTGGCACCAGGCAGTGGGCTGGCGGCAGGCGGGACAAGGATCCCTCAGCCGTGTCCCGATTCCTGCTTCCAGCACCAGCCGGTCCTGGTAAAGCCTTGCTCACTACAAGAGATCTTGCTCCTCATTGAACACCAGCGTAATGGTAACAGCCCAGCCGTGCTCTGGCCTGTGACACCAAACACTGACTCTCCGCAGCCCTCCTGAAAAACAACTCCCTTTGTTGAGCTTGCTCCTCGGTACAAGAGGGGCACTTTCAACTACATTTCCTGATGGAGTCTTGAGATGCTGCAAGGTTTATTTAATCCCATAATACTACCTGAATAAAGGCAAAGCCTAACAACTAGCATAGCTATTTTTGTTTTTAAAAACTCCTAGATTAAGAAAAATAAAGGGGCTGCTGACATAACATCTGACGAGAATATCTACCGATACTCATCTTAGGGGTTTATAAACTGCCCGGTTTGAAACCTTGCATTTACATTCACTTAAGATGTCCCAGCAAGCACATGAGAAGAGCAGCTGTGTCCCCCAGCACGTGCCTCACGCACCCCCTCCTGTCTCACTTGGAGGTGTGAAGCAGGAGCCACCCCTGCCCCCGGAGCCCTCGGCTGGTGCCCCTTCTCCAAGGGGACAGGCTCTGCTCCCTTTGCTGCTGACGGGGGCTCTGTCTCTTTTGTGATGGCTGTCATCAATTTGTTCCTCTCTAATTTCTCTTCCCTCCCCTCTCCCCGATCATCACACAGACATCAAGAGGCTGCCATAGGCATGTTTCTATAAGACAAATGAACAAAGACATTCCCCCTGCATTTCCCACTGGATAAATTACATATGGGCCCAAATCAACTCCCCACTAGATCCAGCGTGTCGTTATGTATCTGCCACTATTGCTTTCCAAGAAGAATGATGAATATAGCTTTAAATGATTAGCTGCCTTATGTACTACCATGTCTCAAAGCGACGGGGGGTAACACGGGTAAATAACTACACAGGCAAGGAAGAACATGAGGGCTGAGCATTCAGGACTTTGTAACAACTGTGGTTTCTTTATAAAGAGCAATAAAGATGGTTTTAATGTACTGTATATGATGCAGCAGATGCAGGATGCCTCTGGCAAAACTCCTCTGGTCCAAAGCTGACTGAAGACAGTTTGATGACTTGCAGGGAGCTACAGACCCCAGAAGGGGGATTGTACATACCTGTCAGCTGGTAATCAATGCTCAAACTGGCCTTGAAAAAACTTAATTAGTACTGACACCAACATAGTTCTGTGAGCTTGGGAGCAGTCACTGATGGCAGAATTTGGTGCCTCTGCCCTATTCTCCCCCACCCCATTCTCAGCCCCACTGAATTTCAGGGGCCAGCCCATTCTGGCTTGGGCCTGTGCCTCTGGCACCACACACTGCACTGGCCAGGTCTCCAGCTCAGCAGGAGCAAACAGCAGTTCTGGGTCCTGTCTAGGTATCAAACACCAACAAAAATAACTGTAGCACCTTCAAGGTTGCAATGATGTTCGTAAATGTAGGGCAAGAGAATGCTCAAGGGATAACAAAACATGCTCTATGAATCCCTAAGAAGCACATGGAAAATAAAGCAAGAGGCTGCAGCCTCTCCCAGAAATCCAATGATGCTTCAACCTCAGAAGGTTTATATCAATTAGGAATAGATTTAGACTAAGCCTTCAAATCCGAACAATGACACAGAGGTCTTGCCCCTTTCCTTTCTGCCAATACCCCTTTCCTTTACAAGGACTTCAGAATTCAAACCTGTTTTACGTATCATGATGGTGACCATTAATAGATTCACTCCTTTGATTTAATATCCCATTCAAGTCCCATCTATAAGTTTTCTTGGTTTCTTTTTCTCCCTGCTGTCTGTGACAATTTCTCTGCATTATTTGGCTATAAAAGCCTTCCCAAGCTCCCGTAACTGATTCACTAGAGACAAATTTTGCATGGAAGTCCAGAGACAGAGTAGGCACTGCAAGGGGAAAGCAGGAGTCACACTGCACATGGCTCACAGAGAGCTGCAAACAGTGGAAGCACCTATCTGGGACTGAGATAAGCCCATGTTTTGCACACTCTGGCCCAGAACTGGATCCAAAGCTGGATTTCCTCACAGATTTTCAGCCATGTCAATGTGATGCTCAGCGCTTCAGAGAAAACTGGAATGTCCACACGTGGGCCTAGCTCCAAAGTCTCTCAAAGTCCTGGAAGAAGACGAAACTATCACTATGTCCAGTTTTCAGTACACAGCATGTCCTCCACACACCCAGCCTCTTTTAAGAAAGACTGAAGGCACCAGAAGCTTAGCCCTGAGACCTCCAGCATCATTAGAAAGAAGGGAAAGGGAATATTTTCTGCTTGCTTTGTTAAAACTAAAGAATAAGAAGAATTATGCCTGCAGATAGTTTGGCAGAAGATAGAGGGCCTGTCAATACTGTCAGGTGCCGATCACCACACACACTTCAAGCTGATGCAGTGTGACTCAGTGCCAGTGCTGAAGATGGGTGGTGTGTCTGATCATGGCTGGTGGGTCTTTCAAGTGTGCTCAGAAGGAGCCTGGTGTGACTTCTGAACTGGACGGGGTGAGACTGGGCAGAACCAGCAGCTGAATTTCTGAACACGATTTCTAGACACAACCAACAGGATGCTCATGGGATGAATAGTAGAGAAGGGAATTGTGCTTTGTGCAACAGGAGCTCTTCCAAACCCCTTATTATGTAAAGACCAAATTCTAAACTATTTTTAGAATTTTTGCCAAAAGAATCCCAACAACAACTCAAAGCAAAACAGAAAGCTGTGCATGTCTTGAAGAAAGATGAAACCAGAATTTATTTTTGTTCCAAAGAGAGAAGTAAGTAAGCGGAGTAATCTCAATGGTCATCTAACTAAGAGCGACCCAACTTCCACAAGCCCCACATGAAAATGTCCATTTGTCTGGAAACCACGACATCCCTGGTAGTGCCAAGGGGGCAGATCTCCAGGAGCAGTTTCCAGACAGGAGATGACACTGACCCCAGGGTTCCCATTGTTCCATGAAGATGGCAGCTGGCCTCGGCTGGTAGCAATACAGAATCCAGGACAATGCAGTGAGGTTGGTCCCAGCATCCCATGCTGGTTTGCTTCCTCCTGCTTCTGCAATTCATAGTCCCCAGCAGCCCTTCTGTCAGCACAGCAGCACTGCCAGCCGCAGGACACAGCCCCACACATGAATGGCTCCTAGCATGTGGTAGCTTACACCCACAACAGCTCGAGAACCTGCATCAGAGAGCACTTTCTGTTTGAAAGGAATCATATCCAACCAGTCTAGAAATCAGAGCCATCAGATGTCACCCCTGCAATTGCCAAGGGTAAGTCTTAGAGCACGCTATTTCTCTCTTCTCTGTTTGAATTTAAAACTAATCGCAAAGCATCTTTTACCTAATATTCTTAAATTCACTAATGGCCAGAACTGGGTTCTGGGCCGCTTATGCCAGCAGTTCATGATGCATTCACTGGTGCTCTGTGGAGCATACGTTGGTCACTGCCTTGGCCAGATCTCTTCATTCTTGCTGTGTACTAGCTTGCATGAAAAACAGCTACAAAGACAGTAAACATTTTCCTCATGTTGGCTTGCCAGGTGAATTACTTCAGGATAGCTGGAGGAGAGCAAGAGAGAAGGAAGATAGCCCATCCACTGAAGGAGCGCAGTCAGGAATGGAAAGAGGCATGAGGTACTATATCGAGATCTGATGCAAACAAGGGAACTGCTTGTAACCTCCTGAATTAGACCTATCATACTAAATTTACGGGAATGCAAAAAAATAGTCGCATCCGTTGCTGCCTCTTGCCAACTGTAAGCTTGCCAGTGCAATTTTTAGACTAGAGGGAGGAAGTTACATATATGCTCAGTTTTTTCTCTTCCCTTTCACTTGGTTTCAGGTTTCAAGCAAAAATGCCTTTTGGTAGTGGAGGTTCATTTTTTACATTTATGGGGTGCATGAAATCAGCTCAGCAAACACTCTCAAACTTGATCAAAAAGGACTTGATCACAGGCAGATCTTCATGCAAAACACACTTAAACACATGTGGTCCTATTGCCTGTGCTTGTCCAGTCTTTGATGGGCCATGACAGGAGTACTGGGAAGCAGGGCATGTGATCTCCCCACCTCCTGTTCAGAGGGGCAACCCATGTGTCTCCTGGCATGACTGTCGCTGGATCGCACCTCGTAATGCCTTGTTTTTGTCTGCCTGGGTGAGCATTGGCACAGTGGGCTGTGTGCACCCTGGCTACATCTGAAGCCACTCAGTTTCAGGTTCCCTTCCTTACAGTAGAGGCATCCCTCAAAGGACAGGCTAGCAATAACCACAGACTTCAGAAAGAGTATTTATATCTTTAGAGTTCAGGATGCTGGAGTGCTGCCAGATCAGGTGTGAAATGTTGTTTTACTTCCCCTGCAGGCCTTCGTCAAAGACGTGAACATCTAGCTGATAAAAGAAATTTCAATCAGTTCGAGTACTCAAATATTGACCAATAATCCATAAATTCATTGAATGAAATTTGACAAAGGCAATAAAAGTTGCTGTCTTGTACCTGATTTCTAGCACCCAAATGCTTTTGTGGCAGCACTGATACCCACAGGTGAACAAGTAAGAGTTAGACAATATCTAGAAACACGCAATTTAAGCAGCGAGAATAAATGGCAACCAAATTCGGAATATCTGTGCTGATTGTTACTGTTCTAAAACCTATCCTGTGGCAGAAAATTGCCCCACTTGCCACAGAAATGCCCAGTGATGTGGCATACTTCACATGTGAATGGAATTGAGGGAAGGTAAATCTTTAGAGAGAGGAGGTGCCAGAGGGATATCCAGCAGTCAAGGGTGCTGTCAGTTCTCTACTGTGGTAAAACTGGCACATTCCTGCAGGAATCAGAGAAAGCCACAGACTGGTCCATATTTTTATACAATGACATGCCCATTCTCTGGTTGAGCATAGCAAGCAGAAGAAAAGAGTTTCTCTGCTCAGAGGCACAAATTCTGCTGTCTGTGCCCATCAGAGGAGCAATTTCCTTTTTAGACAGCTGTTAAAAAATACAATGTTATTTAGCCTTCACTGTAGTGAATCACAGCATTATCTCCTTTGGAAGCACATGCTCCTTTGGAAGCAATAAAGAGAACATTAAACCAGCACTATTCCTTATGGCTAGTCTGTTATTCTCCTATTTCTCTCCCTTTCAACCCAGCTTCTTACCTATGGTTTTATCTCTAACCAAGAAGCTGCAATCTGCAAGACTAAAGGGTAAAAGACCGCCTGCTAGAGCCCCATTTCCCAGGCAGCTGTCACCACACTGGGGAATGGCTCATGTGAGATACAAGGGCACGGTTCAGCCAAGCGCTGCACATTATATGCTGGGGGTGGATTCACTTGCCTGGCTTTAGATTCTTGCAGTGTTGATGTTTAGGCTGGCTCTAGGTGTCTGTCCTCCCTAAGGTGTCCCTAACAGATGTTTCCAGGGTGTAATGCATCTCATCCAGAGACAGAAATCTAAAATCAGTGAAATAGATTGTGCTCTGGTAGGGCTCCTTTTCCCCCACTGATTACAAGAGTCTCAAAGGCCTCCACTGTAGGTGTCTAAAGATAGAGCAGAAAAGTTACTGGTAAAGGCACTCAGAATAAAATATATAGCTGCAAATTATGAACTGCTTCTCAGAGAAGACATTGGGTTGGAGAGAAAGTGTAACACAGCAGCAGTTTTCATCCTCCTGGCCAGACCTCCTTTATTCCAGAGAGACACTGAGTCACTAGGCTCAGCCCAGGGTTTTCTTCGGTGGAGGAAGGTATGACCTACCCTTGTCTTAGATAGAACTACCTTCAAACAAAATCCATGTGATATGAGAAGTGGTTTGTGCCTTCAGTAGCTGACATTGAGACTGGACCGACACCTCCTGGGCTGTGTGAAACACTATTCCACAGGTGCCGTGCCAACTGTGCACGGTTGTAAATGGTTACCGTAAGATCTGAGATAACCCAGCTCAAACATCTCCAGTCTATTTTCCTAGGTGATCTCCATGCAGTTTTATCTCAGTGCAAGAAATTGTGCTCCTTCACTTCCAAAGAGGTATTTACAGCACACAGGTGCACAGTAGGTTACCCATGGCAAAAGTTTATACTGTGACCTCCTATAAGTCTGCATCATATGACCAGAAACTGGGAACCCTACCCCCTCTCCAAATGGGGCCTCTGGGCCAAACTGCCCAAAATCACAATCTTCATCCAAAACTGAGTGTGGAGCTGTTCAGCTCGAGGCACATCTTTATCTTCCAGCAACAGCCTTTATGAATTCATTTAGATGATTGCTTACCCAAACACATCCACCTGCCCAGATTCTTTAGGAGTCTGTCTTGAGCCTCCTGATCATGTGACATCAAAACCAATTCAACCTCGAAGTGTGATGTGTTCATCTCCTTGCACCTTTTCTGGACACATGTATAACAAGATGGATACTTCTGAGGAGCTCATCTGCTCCAGCTTCCAATTACACATGCAGAAGTCCCTAACTCCTCATCAGTTACTTTTCATGTCTTTGCAGCTATTACAAGATCCCACTAGGGTGGGAGATAACCAGAATGGTTTCTCCAGTCCCAAAGCAGTAAAACCCTCAAAGCATTGTCATGAGTTCCCTTGTTGCTTTTTTTATAATCTGCAACCTCTACCACCCAACCATTTTTGTGCCCCATGTTTTGAGTAGAGGGGTATAAAAGGGTGATTACTTGGTGAGTACAGTAATCATTAAGTTTTTGTTTCCTCCAAGGTTGCAAACTGCTTTCTGTTTCACCGATTACTGCACTGTCCCAAAAGGAACAGCTGAGCATGAAAGTCTCATTCTGGAACAAGGGGACTAGTGTGAGCTTTGTTTCCTGCTTTTTTCTCATTTCCACTCTCCAAGTCCTGATCAGAGACAGAACAAAACCATAGTTACAGAGAGTATCTCAGATGTGTTTGAGAGCCCCATGCAGCTGACAGCATGGGTGCAGTGCTGAGCGCAGTGAGACCTTCTCCATAGCTATGGCCCTTCAGCACTGCCGTGCTGATCTAGGAATGCTAAACACAAAATTGTCCATTTTTCTAGGGTTTTCATCAGAAAGAATTACATATGTTTCAAAGTCTCCGTTTCACACACATTTGGTGTGGGATGCATTTGGCACGACTCTTTTGACTCTGGATATCATTTTCACCCCCACGACTTCTCTGTGAGCAGTGCCCCCAGGCTGCACCCAACTGGTCTCCTGTCCCGCACTGGTGTTCGAGGAGCTCCTGTGTCCCCACTTGGTGAGCACAGCTCTCCAACGTCAGTGTTTCTGCTTCATGATTTCTGGTGCTCGTGGATCAAGAATTCACTTTCTGTCAATGTGATAAGTGGATTTATGCAGGGACTGGGGGAAATGGTCTCCCGTCCTGCCCCCTGCTCTACATGCACCACCCAAATGTTTTGAGGCATATGACACATGGCGACACAGCCTCTCTTCCCCAGCCCAGTGCCTCCCCAGTTCACAACACAGCTGGATCCAGCCCTGGATATTCTCTAAATGCTGCTGATCCTGCCAACATTCCTGCTAGCAAATACATTTGCTAGAATATTTGTGAAAAGCCAGCATGAAAGGATGCAGACAAAGCCAAAGAGAAACCGCTTATGTTTTCTCAGCCGCCATTGCCATCCTTCCCCACAGGGCTCTCACTCACCCGAATGGTCAAAAGCCACATGGAGCAGGGAGCAGGCTGCAAGCAGCAGCTGATGAGGCAGCTGCAAAAGGGAGAATGCCTGGGATGGTGCTCGGGCTGCTCACTCAATGTTGGCCCCTTGCAGTTGCTCCCAGTGTGGACCACAGGACAAAGGGAAGTGCAGCATGGGGGCAATGGCTGGGCAGGGTGGTTCTGACACCAGGGGTCTGGAGCAGGTGGTCCCCACCAGCAGCAGCAGCAGAGGGAGCTGGGGTTGTCCCCAAGGCACCACTGTGGGTGCCACTTGGTCGTCACACAGCTCCCATGGCGACGGAGGGGAGGAAAACCTGCCCTCACTCAAGGCATGTTCTTGCGCTGAAAATTCTCGGTATTATGATAGTTGCTCAGCACAACGGAGGGGAAGTGTTGTGCTGGCTGTGAAATGCTCTTTCCTGGTTTTAAGGAATTTTTCACCATATCATCTGTATTTCCCTTCAGTTTTTTATGACGATCATTACTCCAAATACCACTAATAAAAATTGTAACAATGATAAAAATCTGTTTCCTGGTCCTAAGTTTTCCCCTCTGAGACACTCAGTCTTTCAAAAGTGAAAAACGTTGCAGTGATAATGTACTGACAAAATCGACAACATTTACAAAATATTGTAACTGTAATACAAGTAGCCATGCTTTGAAAGGACACAAGCCCACCTCTCTTTTTACTCCTACTGAGTGGCAGTAGCCCCCAGAAGAGCAGGTTTGTCTGCAGATAACCCCTTTGCAATCCTGCAGCCACCCCCAGTGTAAAGTCATGGAGGCAGTGGCCTTCCTGCCCCCACTGTGGCTTAGCTGTGCTTCTGCAAGGGGATGGTCTCCCCTGGAAACCCACTAGTACAGACGAGCCTTCAGCAGTCAGCACAGGGATTTCTCCATCTCATCTGTTCAGCTCCTGCTCCTGTCCTGTGGGGGCCTCTTGGGACCTTTATCCCACAACACGCCTGTCAAAGGAGCAGATGATATTCAACCCCTTCCTAAAAGCAGGGACCTGAAACAGGGGGTAAATGGCGGCTTGAACAAGATCACCCAGGAAATGTGTAGCAGGGCAAAGAACTAAAACAAGAACAGTGACCTGACCTGCAGGCCATCCTGCTTCTGAAATCTGGGGTACACCACAGAGAATTACTACACCATTCAGGTTCAAAAAAGGACAGTATCTTAACCCAGGCTTCAGCTCAAAGCAAAACCAAACTGTCTCTGAGGTTCAATGAGCATGGATAACTTCATTTCCCTGCCACTGCATTATTTGCTCTTCTTTTTTTCTTCTTCTTCTTTTTTATGTTTTTATACCTCAGGAATAGTGGGATCCAGCAGGGTTAGGAAACAACAGTGCCAGAATATGCTGTGAAAAAAGAACATGAGTTATTTCTGGCCCAAGCAGGAGCTGGAAGTATCTAACATCTCCGAGTGCCCAGAAAGCTTGTTCTCATGAGAAATGAGCTTCACACCACATGCTCAGGAAGGCCAGAGTTCAGGGATTTGGAGAAAGCTCTGATAGCCAAACATAATAAGAACCACTAAGGTCACCCTATCTGGGGTCACCTTGGAGAAGGTCTCAGCTAACCATGACTCCTGAGCTAGTACAGCTCGTGGACACCACCACGGCTTTGCAGGGGCTCTCGGGGGCCTGCTCCTTCTGGAAGCCCCTCCCCCATTCGGGCACTGCTTGTGGGATTATTTTTTTTCCCTTCTGACAAAGCACATACAGATGGTTTGTTGTCTGCCACAATCAAGGGGCTCAGGTGGGTAATGGAGAATGGCAGAGCTTGGCATGTACTTGTTTGCCTTAGCGCAATTTTCCCGTAATTGCACTTCCTAGTTTTCAGCATCTGCGAAAGATCAGCTTGTGACACAGCAAAATCGGCCTCGCGCTTTTCTGGAGTTTGCATCAGGTTAGGAATCAGGCATCCTTCTTTTGGTTCAACTCATTTTGGAAGGATGGGGAGAGAATCAGCCCATTTTTGTGCATAGCCAGTACTGGTTGGACTTTAAAGCCCAGCAGGAAAAGTATAGTCTGTCAAACATATTTAGCTCAGTTCTCTGGTGTTGCCTTTTTAGTTTCATTTTTAGAATGGGTATTGACAAATCTGGCACAAGTTCTTTTAATTTTGCCCATGTCTTGAGGTGAATTCAATGAAGGTTGAACAAGGGGGATGCTGGAACAGAACAAAGCCAAAACTTGGGAGTGAAAATAGTTCAGAGATGCAAAGAACAGGCAGAGATTGTGCAGATTGACAGCTTTACTGTGATAGCCGACTATTTCTTACCTCTCCTTATAACCTGAATTTTTTTCCTTTAGACATCTATAGATCCCAATAGCACAACAGAGAAATAGTGAGGAATAGAAATAACTTTAGGACTCCGATGACTGACCTCCCTTGTCATTGGGGAGAGGGCAGAACTAGACTGTGGCTCATCGAGGCGCTAGGGATGACGAAAAGCAGTCCCCGCCTCAAGGAGCCTGCAGTTGCAATGATTGGAAACAGAAAACAAACCTTGGAGGTTTGTGGGGAAATACCTTCTGCTCAGACAATCTAGGAGACAGCTTGGGATCGTGCTCTGTTATTTATCAAGGGTTGCAGGTTTTTGTACTGGAACAAGCATCTATTCTTGTATCTTCCCCAGGATATTTCAGATTTCTTCAAGCTGTAACATTAAATTGAGTTGCTGGAACAAATACTGGGCTGAAATTAAACTTGGTTCTAAACAAATGGGAAAGAAAGGTTTACTTTTCTGGAAAATCTCAACTTTAGCGATCCGCTTACATATGTTTGCAGTAATAGCCACTATTCAGCCAGGCAGCATTGTATTTTTTCATAGTTTCTGCAGCACTTTGTTCCTTATCAACCTCTCTTTCTGGTCCCTGAGTACACTTAGGGGATAGGTGGGGTTCACCACTGTTTTGATATAACTAAATCCTCTGTTTTGTCAGTGAGGCTTTCCACATCAGACAAGTCAACCATTCATTTCCTCCACTTTAATTAACAGATTTTTGTCTGTTTGTAATAAAATTTTAAAGAATACCATCAGCTTAGCTTAGACTCACAATAAAGCTTTATCATAAAAGGGAGAACAGGAGCACTAAAGAAAGTTAATTTTTTTTTTTTTTTTTTTTTTAATGTTGCTTTTGTTCTTGACATAGATGAAACCAGGGCTGAATCCAAAGAACATGAATAGTGTTGGAGACCCAAACAAAACAATACCTGTCTATGGCATGAGAACTGCATTAAACTGCCAAGAGAGGAGTTCAGTTTCATGGCCCAGTGAGAGCAAAAGGCACAAAATAAGCTTACAGGAAAATACAGAAAACAATGGAGGCTTGTTGTGATTTTTTTTTTTTTTTTCTGAGCCTCAGCTCAGAACAAGTTTTGTTTATTTCCTTATTTCCACTTTGGTCTTTTTTTCTTTCTTTTTTTTTTTTTTCCTTTTGTTTTTCTTTCATTAAAGACTGTAAGACTGTAGCTAAACACATACCTTAGAGTCATATCTCAGTGCTTGCTCTGATGCTCAGGATACTCGTATTGAGGTTTTGGCCTCACAAACACACATACATACATACACACACTCAAAAAAAAATCACAAGAGTGCAGCTTGCTGCGGCTTTTGCCAGTGAAGTAAAAGCTAACCAAAAACTAACTACTGTCTTAGCAACAGAGGGCTCTTCTCTATTCTCAATTACATCAAGTAACTGGAGCTAAATCTCTTTCCACTTGAGTTATACTCCAGATCTGCAAAGTGATACCCAAACCACTACTTCATCCAAATATTCTTCCCATCCGATGAGTAGCAGGAAACAATCTTTGCAGAGCTGCCTACATTAATACCGAGCATCTGGGTATGCCTAAGGAATGATGCTGCAATCGCTTCTAAATCCTCCTCTTGCAGGAGGGTTGGGGAGTTAACTCTTTGTCTGCAGGGAATGAGGTAAAGTCCTCGGACCTGCTACAGTGCAAAACCTGGCACAGCACTTCCAGCCCAAGCTGTGTGGGCAGGCACGGGGCAGAGTTATGCAGCAAAAGGTGAAAGGAGTTAATGCTGAATTCTTCTCCCACACCAACCCATTCAGCAATACTGATACAACAACCTGGCACGATCAGTGCTTTTTGGCCCTGTATATAGTGCTAGATAAATACAAGCAATTTACTGATCCCAGGTGACAGGTACCCCGCCTGAATCAGCTTATGCACTCATGTTAACAGCTGATGTACAGGACAGTGAAGTGCTGCTGCAACAGAAGGAGCCAAAAGCGTCAGCAAGAATTAAAAAAGGAAAGTTGAGATAAACAACTGACTATTGGAGAGCTTAGAAATAAAAGGGCTACTTGACACTTGGTATTGGCACAAACTGCCAACTTATGTAATACCAGAAAACAAGAGGAGGTTTCACCTAACAAGATCACTGTGGGAGCAGGAGGTACCTGCAAAGGACAATACATTACTACCCATGGAGCAGGAGATGCTCTCAAAGGCACTGAGGTGCAGCGTTATGTGCTGAATCTCAGCCCAAAGAAAGTTAATCAGAATGCTCCTACTGGTTTCCAAGAGGACAGGATCTTACTTCTTAGATTCAGGAGCACAGTGAAAAGAGCTTTTTTCAGGGTGAGCTGATTTTGTCAAGAGATGCCAAATAACGAACGTGGAGGGGAACAAGACATGATGATGTTACAGCAGTGCAGCCCAGAGAGCAATGCAGAAGCGGCTGCTCAGCTGCCTCAGCATTCTCTGTTGAGAAAAAAAAAAAAGTTATTTCATCCTCTTTTCCTGTCCTTCGGGTCAGTCTCCAACAGAAAACAGAAGGTGTCCATGCTCACAGGATCTGAGGAAGCAGGTAGAAGATGAGAAGATGCATCATCTTGCCACTGCCAGTAATTAGCAGGTTCCTTATGATCCAGGTAGTTCTAAGTACCAGGACTGGGAAATTTGGCTGTTGCACCCTACCCACTGTGCTCTCACATGCCCCATATTGTAGATCAGTCTGTTCTGCTGTCTGCTTTAAAGCTGCCAAATTAAAAACCAGGTCCAGGTTTCAAATAAAAGCAGCAGTCAATCATTATTCTTACAAGTAGCTGAAGATTTTGAGAGGTTTTTTTCCATTAAAAAAGAGGTCTCTCATCTTGAAGGGGTTGGTTTGTTTGTTTTTTGTGGTTTTGGTTTTTTTTTTGTCGATTTGTTTTCTTTTAGATGAAAATAGTGTAGTTTAGAGCTTTCTTTTATTGGAAGGCTAAGGATTAGTTCTAGTAATAACACATTATTTTTTGGGGTTTATTTGAAAACTGAGAAATCACAAGGGATGGGATTGGAGGGATATTGTACTTCTTCCTTTTTGGCTATCAATTCTGCACTTTTTTGGCTCTGAAAACTATCTCATCTTTCTGCTTTTCCCTAAATTGAAAGAAAAAAATGAGGGAGGTGAAAAAAAGAAGATAAAGAAAGGATAGAGTGGAAAGTAAAATGAAAAAATGCACATAAAAAATGAAAAACCCACAAAACTTTTCAAGTTTGCAGAACAAGCACGACCTCAAAATCGCCTAGCTTTCTCAAAGCATTCTTTTCCTGAGGAGCAATGCTGCTTGCCACCATGCCTTCATGAGAGCTGGTTGTCTCAGAGAGAGGGAGAGAGGAATCCCATGAGCCCCTGCTCCTCTGCAGCATCCAGCCTTGCATGCATTGAACCATGTGTCACAGTAAAGGAGCAACACCTGGATGGCTTCCCTTCCAGCCCCCCTGCCTTGCTAACGTCAACCCTGAATATGTACACCGGATCCCAACCATTTTAGCTCAACCACTGATACCGTTCTGGGGTGGGTCTTACAGCAGAAGCTCCTGAGTTTCACAGCATGGTTACCAGGGCAGCTCTTTTAGCACTGGTGGCTTGGCAAGACATCACAGAGATGGCAATCACATTCTGCAGTCTTACAGTGATGGAGGGGAGTTGCAGTGCAGTTTGCTGCTCCGGGGGGATTTTTTTTGGGCACATGTACGTGTGCATGTCTGCTGAACCTGGTTACCAGAAAAGTTGGGAAAGAGGCGTTTGCATCTCACCCTGGATCTGAATGTCAGAAAAGTATTTCAAATGGCCTGGCTGAAAATGCCAGATCAAAATAGCCTTTAATTTTGGAGAGAATTCAGTAAAGATCTGTCTCACATTAGATCATGCCCACCTCTAGCTAAAACTGAATTCTTGCCCAACAACCTCACAGTCACTTTGCAATTAAAAACACTCTGTTTACTTTCAGATGCAGCTTGTAGCGATTTAGTCCTCTTGCAGTCAGCTATGAGTTTGGAGGAGGTGAAGAGTATTATGTGGCTGCCACATCCTGCATGCTTTCCTACCTAGATATTGTAAATTACATGTGCAATGAGCCCTGTTACTGTGCAATAACAAGGAGGAAATCCCTGTGATGTACATCTTAATGCATCATCTTCTGCAGCCCAGTTTCACAAGCAGATATGGTTCTGCTTTCCTTTCTGACTTGCTGTCAACAGCCCTTCTTCATATACATGCATAATGTATTTTTTATAAGTGAGGAGGTAATTGCTTCAAATCAGCCAGATTCTCACCAAGCTGCTCCATCTGAGCACCAGTGCTTGCCTAGGACAAGGGGAAAGTGGGCTGTCACTTCCATCTCATTACCTCAAGCCTCTGCCGCAGACCGACTTGCTCTATGTCAGCAAGCCCTTGCGCCAGCCAGGAGTCACCTGGAAACAATCTCTCATAAAAACAGCTCAGTAAAAGCTACAGCTACTCTATTTGATAGTTCCCAAATTGCTTTTCTCTCCCCCTTTTATTTTTCATAGGGCCGGTAAATGGTAAATTGGTCCCTAGTAATCTACTGGAAAGGGCCAAGAGGCGCTCAGGAATATTATGCTATTCCAGAAGCTCAGCTATCTGCTACTGAGCAGAAGCAGGGGCCTGCAGAGTTACCACCCCCCTGTAAATCAAAAAGATGACAAAGAATGACTTTTCATACACTCTTTGAGAGATGTTATAGCTTCCTGCCTGCTCTGATCACTGCGGGGTACCCATGACTCCAGCCACAGGAAAAGCAAACCACCAAGGGCCTCGTTCTCCTGGGCACAGGCCACTTCCAGAGAGAGATTATGTTTATGGCAGCAGGCAGATGACTTCTATGTTAATGTCTGTTTTGGGGATTGGGAGACATGAGAAGTCTTCTGCTCACATCCTAGTTTTGTACTTCTTTCTTGCTCGGGATTAGTGTCAGGCAAACTCAGGGTTCACACGAGAGAAGCCGCCCCTGGAGGGGGCTGTGACCCTGTAGGCAGGTAAGAATCCCGAGGAACACAGGCTAGCCAGGGCACCCAGAGCTCAAGCTTTAGCTGCTGCTTGCAAAATGTAGAAACCAAAGCAGAAGTCCTGCAGGCTCCGAAGGATAGAGCCCATCCTGTAGGGATGCATAGGTGGCTTTGGAACAAACGCAAAGAGGAGGTAATATCTACTGAGAGATGAGACCTGTCAGTCCTTGGAAGAAAAAGACACAGAAGATGTGTCTGAAATGAGAACTGAATGAAGGGCTGTGAAGCAAGCCAGGGACAGCAACGAAAGCAGGAGTCTGGGTTTGTGCATACGCAGACCTGAAGGAGGCACGCATATTGCCAAGACCTCTCTCTTGGCCAGGAATACCCAGAAAACTGACTATCCTGGCCTTTTTCCATCCTTCCCCAGGCTGGGTTTTTATGATCTGTTTCCTTGGCCACTGGAAATTTACTATAAATACCAGGTACTGAGCAGCCGTTGTATACGAATATCTCCTAACCACCCTTTCTAGCTGCCCAAGGCTGCAAATGATGTGAAAATTGCATATCCCTGTCCTGGGCCATAGCAGCTATTCTGGGTTTTGGCCACATGTCATTTGTTATTCTTGATTTATGCATACATTCTTCTTATTTATTTTTTGTAAACATTTGTGTATAATCATTCACTCCAGTTTCCAGTGATTTTCCCTGGCTACAGATGTGGCAAAGCTTGCTCCTTGCATCCAGGAAAGGAGGGTGTTTTCAACTACTGCAAAATGGGATCCTGACAGATTTCAATCTGCTGCTTCCATGTCCATTCTTGTGACACTTATCTACCCATGGCAAGAGACAATTAGCTTTTTAAATATAAACCAGAATTGGTCCCAAGCCACAGATTTCACATCCAGATCCAAATTTGGGGCAGTTCAGATTTGGCCTGACATTTTGGGTTTGGGCCCAGGCCTGATTCTCCTTAGGAGGCAGTTTGACATTTCCAGTTCTGGGAAGCTCCCTCCCTGGGCACACAGCTGCTCCCCAGTGCAGGCTCCCCACCGGGGTCCAGCCCTTCACTGCCAAAAGCTCTTCCACTGGTCCAGGGTTTTCAAAAGCCCCTGCCTGTCATTACTGCAGCTAATTCAATTGCTGCAGTGATGGGCGCGCACCTTCCATGATGGTGCTGTGGCGTTTTGGTTCCTGCGAGTGCTAAAACCTTGATGAACTGTGCTTTCCACAGCTATGTGTTGTGCACAGGGAAACACAGGCATTTGAATGATAAAAGGTTCAGGTTAAATCTTCAGACATTTGTCTGCAGCTCAGAACTCCACAGCCATCCTTACATGTGGTGATAACATTATGTTCATAGTATGAGACACAGAAGAAGGATCCTGAGGTTCAAAGCTCCTGCCTTTACTAAAAATGTAGTACACAGCCTTAAGAACATTATTCAATGGCCACATGTAGAATCACAGAATGGTTTGGGTTGGAAGGGACCTTAAAGATCATCTAGTTCCAAAACCCTGACACAGGCAGAAACACCTTCTACTAGACCAGGCTGCTCAAAGCCCCATCCAACCTGGCCTTGAACACTTTCAGGAATGAGACATCCACAACTTCTCCAGACAGCCTGTTCCAGTGTCTCACCACCCTCACAGTGAAGAATTTCTTCCTTATATCTAATCTAAATCTACTCTCTTTCAGATTAAAGCCATTACCCCTCATTCTATCACTACACACCCCTGTAAAAAGTCCCTCTCCAGCTTTCTTGTACGTCCCCTTTAGGTACTGGAAGGCTGCTGTAAAGGTCTCCCTGGAGCCTTCTCTTCTCCAAGCTGAACAACCCCAACCAAGCTTGTCTCCAAGGTGAGGAAATCTACTACATATTGGCCACTTCTCCAGGGTATGCAATGTCTCCTGTCATGTTAATAACAATGCAGCACTGCTACAATAAGCTCTTAAGTTCAGTCTAATTAAGTTTCATTAGCTATTGGAAATAATGACCTGTACTGCTGTTCACGTTCTGATGAACAATTACAATATGTTTATCTCCATAATCTCATGAAGAGGTGATTACTGAAACCTCTGAAAGGAGAAAACTGAAGCACAGAGAGATGAGGTATTGTATTCAAAATTACACAGGAGTTTTTATGGGAATGCTCAGAAAACAGTTAAGAGCTCCTTAGTCTTCTTGGTCCTTGTCCATGAGATCATCTTCCCTTTGATATGCACACCATTCATAGGCACTGAATCTATATTAGGAGATCACAGAATGATCCCTGCAAGTATTTGGCCTAATTTTAGCCCCAACACCAACTTTTAGAACATCCTTTTCAAGAGAAAATGCTTGGCAGCAATGACACTGCATCGAGCCTGATGGAATGGTGCTGGCTTTACAACAGGCTCCAAATGGGCTCATAATGTCTGAAAGCATTCATTAAACAGAGCTCATAGATAGAATGTGCACACAACACAGTTTTCTATAAAGAGAAGCTTTTATAGGCCAAATGCTGGGGAGCCTCATGAGATTACTAAACAATCCAAAGGGAAGGTCTTGGAAGCCTGTTTCTTAGGACACAGAAAACCAGTCTG
The DNA here is from genome assembly GCF_963082525.1 of Nesoenas mayeri. Lineage (NCBI taxonomy): Eukaryota > Metazoa > Chordata > Aves > Columbiformes > Columbidae > Nesoenas > Nesoenas mayeri. Next base: position 44,551,196 of record NC_137548.1, read on the forward strand.
GAAAAATGCCATGGAGACAAGACCCTGGGGATGGATCAACTCTTCCTCAGGTCCTGGTCATGGATCAAGCTGGTTTTTTTCCATCTATGTTTTCTTCCATGAAATACAGCCCCTCTGGATCCAGTGCCAAGGAGCAGAAAGAGAGAGGAGGTACCACCTGTACTCAATTCCATTTGTTTCACCAGTTCCTCACAGCCCACTTGCAAGTCAAGGTGACACAAATGAGTTAATTTCCATGGTATACTGAGGCTAATTGGAAACAGCTCTCAGGCCCTATAAAGCATTAAGCTAGACTGCAAGTGATAATTGCTCACCTGCTGCATGGGCCTATAAGAGGGAGTGCATTAACTAGCACATGGGGTTTTATCACTTTTCTAGGACAGCAGGGGCTGGGCTCTTTCCAGCACCCATAGCACTGAAAGCAAGATGCTGATTAGGCCTGTGGTTTATGGGCACTCAGGCAGGGAGAGCTGGTGATACATGGCCAGATTCCTGCTTTCATCATATGCTCTCTTGAGTCAGGGAAGCTTTTTTCCTCTAGAACTGTTGTTGTATCACGTTGGCATAGATAGTTTCTTTCATTCTTGAAGGCCTGGAAGAGATCTTTAGTACTGTGTTTCAGGGTAAAAATTCAGATGTTTGAAAGTATAAGAAGCCTAAGCACTTCTTAAAGGCCTAGACCTTTATATCACAGGAGTGTGGGCTGCAGAAGTGTTAGAAAGTCTCAGTCTGTTAATACATTTCAGAAACTCTTATTTTATAAGCTACTTGTAATTATCTTCTGCCTCCTTTTATTTTTGTCCACTTTCTCTTCTTTACTAGAAAAGCCAGACTTTTCTCAAGAGATATAAACAGTACTTTGCCTGAGAATGGGAGATAAGATTGTTTATTATTGTTTTGGAGGTTTTTGGTAGATATTTCATTAAGGAAAGCCTCTATTTTTTGAAGTGCTGACCACTCTCTTTCTGTAGCCTGAGTGGGAAGAGAACTGCTAATTTCCAGAGCCTGAAGTGGTAGCTTTTCTCAGGACAGAAAGATTAGAAATATCTGAGCAATGTAGCAGGACTTTACTAGGGGCTGAATAAATGCAATAGAAGAAAATGAATAGATATATCCATCAGGTGGATCCTGATACTATCACTTAATAACTTGTGTTGTTCAGCAGCAGCTGCAAATCGGACAAGAAAGAAGCAAGGAGGATTGGCATGGTGTACAACCCATGTATCCCAAAGCTTGACACGAGGCTTAACTTTTTACAGAAACTATCATGAGATCTGCAGTACTTGGTACTGCTTGAGACCCTAGGAGTTTCTATTATAGACTGGGGTCTGAGATTAAGTCTCAGTCTCAAGTTCTTGGATGGCCATAAAATGTTAACACTAATTTTGGCTTTTACTGAACAGATAAATGGGTGGCTCAGGCCTGTGGTAGAGTTATCATGTCTTAATGACATCAGCTAAACTGTGGTATCTGAGTATTTCCTGAAGAAGCCTTCTTAATGCCCTCAGAAATAGAAACAAGTGGTGTGGCTTTTCAGAATGATGAAGTGTTTTCACCTTCCAATCTATGAAAATTATGTCAGAGAAAGAATTCAAACATCTACAGGTAACTTAGTCAAGAACACCAGAAACCAGGCTTTTTTTCCCATGGGGTTCTCACCACTTCTATTTCTGATCCTAGTCTTGAAACAGAAAGACAAAAGCAGGCTAACTTCCAACCTTTTCCATGGGTGCCTTGACATTCTGGGGATGAGCCAAGACCAAGAGGCCAGCTGAAATGTAGTAATGAGTATGTGCCAGAGGCTTGAGATCATATTAGATTAGCTTGAGCATGAGGAAAGGGGAAAAAGTTCTGAGCTGTTCTGTCAAAGTGAAATGGAGCATCCTTTTCTCTGGGATCCATCAAGTCCCAGCAGTTCCTCATTAATGGTGTGTTCCCATTAGTGGGCCACCGTGGGAATGTGGCTCTTAGAAAAGCCCAGAGACCAGTTTCTAGCTTGTGGGAGCTGAGAAGGTGCTCTTATCTGGGCATACTGCTACAAAGTGGAAACTGTTTCCTTCTAATGAAGATGTTTAAGCAGTTTGTAATGAAAGCATTGCTGTAAGGAGAAAAGGAGTGTCCCGTGATTATTCACAAGTAGGAAACATTTTATGGCCTGTGAACTTCTCAGGAATGACACATTTTTCAGGTGGTCTGACTGTCAGATGCCTGATTTTGATGGATGATGCTAAGCATGGACATAATCACCATCTTGGTCTCAGAACCAGCCAGTAAGATATGTTAAGATTTTCCAAATGTTCCTCCAACAATAAAAGGAAATGTAAAGTTAATCAAATTGTCATGAGAGATCAGAGCCCAGCAAGGAGGGACTAAGACTGACATTTGAAGTAGAAGCACTAATAAAACAGACGGCTGCTTGCTGATCCTGTCCGTGCTTGTGTTTAATTTAAACAAGTTAACAATGAATGAAGTTTGCAGAGGAGGGGCGGGGGCGCTGTCGAAATCCATGTATGTACCAGCCATTTAAAGAAAGCAGAGAAGTGGTAAATCTTTAGCTGCATGTGAATATGCCTCAGCAGAGAGGTTCTGAAAACATCTCTGTCGGCATGTTCAGAGTAAGCGGCCATCCTGCTCCCTCTTCTACCTCACCTATGGCTGCATGCTACCCAGACAGAAGCTGGATAAAGTTAATCCCTGGTGCCTTTAGATTGATTCACTGCATGGTCCTCCGTCAAATTAATTCCAGCATCTAAACACCACCAGGATGACTTCAAAAATAAGGTTCGCTCACCTCATTTCCTAGCTTTCCAGTTTTCAGTGTCAGATATTCCACGCATGTACATGTGTGTCTTGAGGAGCCATTTCTGTCTGAAGACCTTCTCCACTCTCCATCTGCTGGACACAAGGATCCTGGGATGCTCTCTGGAGAAGGTAGCTACCACCTGTTGAACAATGCAGGTGAATGTTGTGGCCCTGCCTGCTCTGAGTGGTAGAGACACAACACCTTGTCACCTGTCTCAACATTGAATTGGATTGTTGTGTGCTAACATGCTTTTTCCACCCAGTGGTGTTGGAAGGAAGTAGCTCTGTGCATGGCAAAGCTGTGAACTGCAGTTTTTGCTGTCTTTGGAATACTAATCACCACACACTTCTCCCACTCTCTGCTCCCTTGTCCCAGGAAGGGATTTTGTCCACAGAGGGGACATTTCATCCTGAAATCCAAGTGTTAATTTCCTACAGAAACCCATCAAGCACCATCAGGTGGCAATGAGTTTCAATCAGCACTTCCCTCCAGGCACCGGTCAGACTAGGGGCCTGAAGATGAGAAGCTGTTCTGTTATCCATTACTCATCCCCCAGGCTGGCCTACATCATGTTTTGTTCTGGATAAATATGATCAGGAGGCAGAAGCGTTCCTTCCAGTCCCTGATGCCTTTCATTAGATCCCACCTTGCAAGCGCTAGTTCTGCTGCAGGGCAGCCAGGAGGTCAGGACGGGCAGCTAGGGTGGCCGGCGGTTCAGCCGCAGCCCATGGGCCAAACAGATGAAGCAGCTCAACCCGCCGCTTCCCCTCGTGCCCTGCAGCGGCATGGCTGCCCAGCCACAAAGCCCTCTCTCTGTGGCATCCTGGTGACCCTTGCTCGCCTGCCTTTTTGCTTTTACTCTTCTCCGCAGTTCCTTCCTTTATCAGATTAACTTTAATTAGTGAAATCAGAATCACATGGAGTGGGGAGGAAACACTCTAAACACGGTGGATTTATTTTCATCCAAGGAAAAAAGTGAGGTGCATACAGGCTCTGGGAAGGATTTGGATGAGGTTTTGTCTAGAAAACTGTCCATGGATGTGAAAGCACTGGGGGACTGGGAGCATGTGGCAGGGTGAGAGAAAGCCAATGTGTCTTCTGAGAGGTGTGTGTGCGAAAGAGATGCACCCACACATGAAGCATGCGTAGCTACAAGCACATGCTAGCTAACACTTGCATAAGGGAGGCTGGAAATGTCCATGCAAATCCCTTGTAAGCAACATGAACCAAAGATCAGAGTGGTGCTCTGCAGCTTATGCAGCAAAAAACCCCAGGAGTTAGTCTATGAAATTACTGCAAAACACCCAGGTGCATGTATGCATGAAGCACAGGGAAAAATGAAAACAATAAACTGTTTCTATTTGATAGTGTGGCAACATGGTACAGGGTAATTTGTACACGTAGATTTTTCAGAAAATCAGAACAAGTTTGACAAAGAGCAGACCAGAGCTGAGGCCTGGGACAAAGATGACCTGAGCTCTGCTCCTGCTTCTGCCCTGACCCAGTCTCCCTGGAGCATTTATCTTGGGGGCCAGGGGACATGATCATTACCATTAGTAGCTCTCAGTGCTATGCTTGTGTCCCACTATTGTGGCACTGGGGCCACCTCGTAGCACCGTGAGCTTTCCTCATTCATGTTACTGCTGTGTCTGCCCCACTACCAAATATCTGAGATTTTTTTGTGTCTCTCGTCTTTGGGCTGGGGCTCTTGCATGTATCTTCAGTCTGGCATAGCATGAACAGACATGTGGCCTCTGTTTGCTGAAATGACATGCTTTTGAATGCATAATCTTGGTAATCATTCTGAATGAATAAATTTTCCAGTGCTGTTGGCCAAACTGTGCCTCTGAGTGCAATCTCTGCATATGACAATTTCATAACACCTCCACGTTAGACCAGGCGCCAGTCCTGGTTTCTGAGCCTATCTTTCCCTGCATATTTCCTGGATGAATGGCTGCCCCAGAATGAATGGTAAAAGGCCTCTGGTTACAAGACACAGTCCCATGTCTTTACTGTAACTAAAGACGGATGCATCTTCCAGGGAATCCACATTCCTGAGGGCTGACCCTCTGCTTTTGGGCACTAGAGCAACCACCCAGCTGCAGCCATGCTGGATTCCAGCAAGTGCCATGAGGTGCTCAGTGAGTGAGGCCTCATCCAAAAAACTTTCTGGAGAGCTGCTGGTACTGAGCTTCTTGGCTGCAGTGCTCCCTTCCCCAGCTAGGAGTCCTGAATGGGACCCATTCAATGAGAGAATATTAGGACAAGGGGAAGCATAGGGAAATGACTACCAGTTTCCTGTAAAGATCAGAAAGGATGTGGAAGTGAACTCTACCTGTATCTGTTCAAGATATGTAGCATTTCATGAAAAGAACTGAAGTGGATAAAAATACCCTCCTGTGATAATATACAGTGGCAATCAGAGCCCGTGAGAAAATGAGTCTCCCTGCATCTTTTTCAGTTCATCGTCATGTCTTCACATAAATATTTGATATTTCATCTACCTACTGTTCACCTGCTGGCAACACTGTGACTGGAATGAAAAAAAAAGTGTCTTAATCTCCCTTTCTCATTCCTTTCTCAATTTATTTTGCTAATTATCTGTTCCCCTTCATAGTTCTGCAGCACAAGCTTGAGGGCACACACTGCTCCCCACCTCCATCTCCAAGCTCCTGTCCAGGGCCATTCTCCCATGGCTAGTCAGCATCCTCCCCACCTCAGGCACATATCTGCTAGGCTGCAGCAATGGCACTGGGCAGGAAGGAAAACACCTAAATAAAAATATTCAAAGCTTAGAAGGAAGGCAACTTCGGTGGCATGGACAAGACCAGACATTAAGGGTGAAGCAAGTAAGAGCCTGATTCAAAATCCAGTAAATGAAGGACACTGTGAACGGTTGTTGGCTGCAGCTGTCCTTCACAAGGTTTAAAATAATTTGTGAGGCCTCTAGTGGCTCTCAACTCAGCATTTGCCTGGACTCAATGGAGGATGAACAGGAGGCACCAAAACTCCCTCTGCCTGCAAGGTCTCTCTCTCTGTCTTGTGTAGGGTGCTGAAGAAGAAGACAGTGGCTCTTAACACTAGGCTAACTTTGCTAATGATGAATAGTTGTGGCTTCTCTTGGCCACATAGCACCACCACAATCCTCCCAGAGTTGCAGAGTTCAGGCACATGGTCAAGCAACTCACTGCACACCAGACAATCTATCCAGCTACCCTGAACCCTGCACACCTAGAGATGTCCCAGGGCTCGAGCTCCAGCCAGTGCACATGAGTGAGCACATATCGCCTCATTTGAGTGGTGTCTGAAGGCACATGCTGGACCAGGAGGACTCAGCTGATATACAGGAACACCAGCATGCATCTGTACCCTTCAGATGAGCTCCCCACTGATAAGACTGTGACTCTTTTTATACTCACTTTTATTAAGGTGCTTTGTGGGCCTCTCACAGGTGCATCTTATATAGGAGTGCAGCAAACCACCTCTGGCTTTTCCTAGAAATCAGTTCCAGATGTGCTGGAGTAGAGCTTCCCTTCAGAGGAAATACATGTTTTTAGGTAGGGCCCAGTCTATGAAAACTCAGAATATTTCCTACACTCATGAACAAAAACCTTTATTGTAACTACTCTTCTTTTTGACCTTTCTGTTTCCCTCCAACCTTTGTGCAACATGCTAATGCAAATAGTTCTAGTTTCTTCTTACCATTCCTGTTCACATAAGGTTCAAAAATTCCTTTGTTGCTGAGAGCAGCATCCCTCAATGTCTCTCTGTTTGTGTAATTGGAGGCCTTTCTTCTTTCCATCTTTGCTGAGACACTCCCTCCATACCCTTCTCCTGCCATGTGTTCTTGATGATTGAAAGCATCCTTGGCTTCTTGTGCAAACAAAATTATTCTCTTGCTCTGTACAGAGCTCTCCTTGACATCTCTCTGACAATAATATCAAATAGCATAGATTTTAGATTTTTATATTGAAACTTGATTATCATAAGCATTTCCCAAGGCTCCAACTACTCTGAGTCTTGAGCATATTCCACCAGCTCTGTTAATGTCACACCAAAGCTACAGGGAAGGCTTGAAAATCCACTCCTGACTTTGAACCTAGGACTTAAATCTGTGCTTTTCACTTCATAGCAGAAGGCCTTCCTCTATTCAGGCTTGACTTGTCTGTCCTGTGGAGGTTTGCACAGAAGAGTGCTGATATATACTGACAACTTGGAAGGAGATCGAAGCTGAGGGTCACAGCTTGTCCTGTTCATCCCAGTGACAAAGGGGCATTAACACTTTGGTCTATAGGCTTCCAGTTATCAATGTTAGTTGACAAGATGCAATCATTTTACTAGAAAAAGCCATGCAATCTGTTTATCAGGGTCCAACACTGCCTTCTGCATGTTGCCAAATATCAAATGCTCTGGTTTCTTGTAGCCAGGTGCCTTTTCCATTTTTTGCCTTAACCGCTTCCAAAGTTATCACTGCAATGTTAATGCAAGAATTTTTAAGTGTCAGGGCAACGTAAAAGGAATGTAGTTTAACGCCCAAGCAATTAGCACAAGGGTTATTGTGCTGAAGGCATTATTCATTTTTAATTATCTGAAGCTGCTGAAAAATTCCTAGGACTGCCTCCAATAGGGTGCATGAATCAAAGCCCACACACAGAATGGTAGCAAAGGCAAGAGGGGAGGCAGTTGCCACTCTCACATGAAGTTTCTCAGCCCTGGCCTGGGACTTCTTGCAGAACTAGAGGGCCAGCTGCTTGCAGCTGAGGCCTGTTTATTTCTGGTGGGCATATTCCTGAGCTCACAAAAGTGAGATAATGAGCAGGAAGGAAACAGGACACATATCTGCATGTTCAGTCACATTGTTTAATTTAGGCCATGTTTCCTCTGATTAAAAAAAAGATAATGGCAGTAATAACTTCTGGGTCATATTTGGAGAGAGACAGTAGGAATGGGGTTGGATTTTTCAAATAGAAGTGCTACTTCCAAGTTAAATATACTTAACAGGCATATTTTCAGGGTGTTTAATTGAACATGTATATTGATTCACCACACTTGAAAGAGCAATATACACTGAGCATGTCAGCTTCCCGCAGAGAATACAATAAATTCTATATAATTCAATAACTTGTAATGAAAAGGGTAAAGCAAAGATGACGGTGTACAGAAACAAGGAAATAATGTTTGGGGTTTACTTTTCTAAGTTTATTGAAATTTAGTTTTCTACTTCCTCAGGATTTTTCTCTTTCAGCTGAAGAGAGGAAAGATTCCATCTCCTTTGCAGTTGCTTCTTGTAGGGCCTTTGTGCAACAGATGGGCAGCACTGCGGGCTTGAAGCTCAAGGCCAGATCAAGCATCAGACCCTCAATATTTGTATACAATCCCTCAAATAGGAGCTGCTTAAAGGTCTGCTTGACATGGGCTTGGGGAGCTACTTAAGAAAATCAGCCTCTTTAGCCCTAAGCATTGATCCTCAGAACAAAATTCACTGGAGTTTGATTTGGGTCAGATTCCAAGCTGTCTCTTGTACCACACGGTTTTCTGTGCACAAGGAGAAATGTCTTTGCTAGCTGAGATATTAATGTATTTTCTGCTTGGAAGATGGGCTCTTTCACATTACAGGGCTGGCTTGTCCCAGGAAGGTCTCTGAAATTAAGTACCATTAACAGCCCCTTCCCTGTCCCATGATGGGGCAGAGCCAGCCTCTGTTTTAATGAAGTCCTGGTGCTAAGCATCATTTGGGAACTTCTATCCACTGCAGTTTTCACAGTTCACTACATCAATACATGCAATGTGTTTTGTTTGCTTTAGGAATGAAAGGCTCTTACTTGAGTCTGACTGCAACAAATTCCATCTCCTTTGCTCCTTGGAGTTAGAATGGACAGATACAATCAACCAGCTCTCTTCACTGCTCCAAGTTAGCAGCCTTGCTGTGTTCCCTAACCAGCATATTTGCTCTCGTCTACATGCCTCTTGCTGTCCCCTGTGCCTCCAAGATCAAGACATCAGGAAGAGTGTATAAAAACAAACAGTTTTCATTTCGGTAACCTGTCTAAGTCCTGTTGCTAGGTGGTGACGTAAGAATGAGATAAAATTTTTCAGTGTAACAGAAAGCGGACTCCAGAAAGGGATGCCAGTTTTGTACCTTACTGGGTGTGTCAGGGGCTCTGACATTTGTCATGTGCATCTTGTGCAGAAAGGACAAAATTTTAAGGTGTGATTTAAGTAGATCAGAAAAAGTATAACACTCACCCTACTTTAAATAAGTGTTATTTTGATTTAACTAGAGTCAGGTAGGAATCTGAAGAAGCTAACCAAAAACATACATCCACTGAGTAATTTTCTCAGGGTTAGCAGTAGTGTCATAACGTGCATGAATAAAAACGATGCACAGGACCCCACTAAACAACTCATGATGGTTGTGAATACAGCACAGCAGAGCATTGGGACCATCTTCTGACCCAGTCCATGCCAGGGCCTTGTTTGCGCCTAGTAAGCACAAGACTGGGGTGATGGCGTGCAGGGAACAGCAGGACTGGAGCAGCCCCACCACCATGTGTGTCCTCCTCTCAGGAATTGTTGTGAAATGCAAGCAATCATGGGTTTGGGAAGCAGGTGCCAACTCTTACTCAATTTAACAGTGGAAAATGACTGGTTAGGTTTTACATTTTTTCCAAACAGAAGTTTGAACAGAGTGTTGTTGTTCCAAATGTTCTGCTTACAGGAACTCTCTTAACTTGTGTTTACAAGACATAATGTGTCCTAGCACTGAATTTTAGAAAATGTTATCTTTTTAAATGCAATGATTTTGGGGCTTATTTTTCAGAAAAAAAAATAAGTAGTTATTATGAGAAAAAGTGTTGGTATTAGGAAGGAGAGGGAGGAAGGCAATTATTTCCTTAAGCTACAGATTTTAACTGGCTTTTAAAAAAATATTTGCTTTTCTGAACTGTTGAATGGAGTACATCTCTCTAGCATTGCAAATCAAAAAGAGATAGAGAAAAGACTTTTTTTTCTAAGAAAGAAAAAAAAAACAAACCTCTCTTCACCATTCCAGAGGAAATTGTCAGTGACAACGAGCTACAGTCTGTGAACTTAAAATTCCTTGCATTTGAAATGGTTTGAATTTTTTTTAATGTTTTACTCCCAGCTCTGACCACCCACAAGGGAAAGGAAAAATGAGAAGAGCGTACGGCTTACACAAAAAGATTCCTGCAACAAAAGGACCCTTTATTAGCTGTACTGATTATAAGGTATCTCTTATGACAGTTTCCAGGGTATGTCCAGCACTGTACCTTGGAGGTCAGAAGATTAGATCAACATTACCAATTCTGGGAATAAATCTTCAGCATCACTGACTGGAACTGAAGAGTCAAAACGAAAAAATAACAAATCTAAAAAGCTAAGCTTTTTTATTTATTTATTTTTTTTAAGTTTCCAACACTGAAACAGGAAATAAAGACTATTAAAGTTTTTAACATAAAAAAAGTTGCATTCTGGTGTCACCATACTGATAAACAACTTGAATTCCTAAGTCACATCCCTTTGCAATTAATCCGAGTGCCCTGCACAGCAGAAATGTCATTTTCTAATATCACTTCAAAATTCAATGAAAAGCGATAAGGAGGCACCTGTCTTAAGTAATAGCTATTATTTTGAAAGAGTGGTTTCTATCCAAGGCTTTTTAAATCACTGTCCACTTTGGATAGCCATATTCTGAGGTTTCTGACTTGTGCTCCTACAGCAGAGGTTTGACTTCTCACAGCTAAAGTAGCCTAGACTTTTTAAAAAACAGACCAAGTAACAAAGCATGCATGAAAAGAATCTTGTACCCCCTACTAATTCCCCAGTTAAATCTTCGTTAAAGTCATCTTTTCTCTCAAAACTTAAACTACAATTCTTTCTCCTGCTTCTCTCATATCAGTTGTGCATTTTTTACTATATAAAAAATTATCCTCAAGGTTGTGTTGATGACTGTAAATATTGCTGCCCTTCAAGGGAATGAACTGTGAAGGTGTCTGAGCTGCTGTTGTCCAGAGTTGGTACATTCTACATCAATGCAGCACTGAGGGGATTGTTTCCAACACAGTTCTTGAAAGCAGTCCAGTCTTGTTTAGGAGAGAAAGTGCTTGCATTTATAACCCTTCTTCTCTCAGGCAAGAGACACCAGCAGCACTCCTGCACCACTTTCTGTTCCTGGGAAAACCTCAGTGTGGGACCTCTGGTGTGTTTCACTGAGTCACAAGGACAAGCTAGTTCATCTCACTTGAGCAAGACCCGGGCAACACTAAACTCAAGGCTGCACCACTGGGGCAAGCAGACCCTTCCTGCAAGCACAGTTTTAGTGACAGTACTGCCCGCCCGCTTTGCTGAGCAACAGTTCCCCTGGGACTCCATTTGTGGAGTCTGACAGAAGCAGAGCAGTGACTCCTGATGATGCTTCTGCACATACAATTGGAAGAATCTGAGAGTGAGTTGTGCAGGTTTAGCTGGGATTGAGTTAATCTTCTTCACCATAGTTTGAATATTTTGTTTTCAGTAGCTAGCATGGTCTTTTGTTTTGGATTTAGCATGAGAATAATGTAATAACATGCTGGGTTTCCCATGCTTTGCCTGGGAAGGGTCAGGTTTTTTTCTTTCCAGTAGTGAAGCTGTGCTTTGGAGTTGGTACAAAAACAATGTAAGAACTTACTACTGGTTCGGCTGTTGCCGTGGAGTTCAAGGACTTTTTCAGCTTCCCAGCTGCAAGTGTAAATAGCAGCCTAGAGGAAGAATAGCAGGACAGTGCCTAGATTGACATCCAGGCTGGGCAATGAAATATCTCCCATCACTAGCCTCGTGCTCCTTATGTAGTTGGAGCTGGCTTTTCCGGTGAGATAGTTCGGCTTTTGCGGCTCGTTTGAGTTCCATGGTTAGTTCGTTAGTTCGAGTTTTGGCCTTTTACTAATTTGGCCTTTTGCTTTTCATGTTTTTTGCTTGCTCCAGAATCAGCTGTTGGGAACCAGGGTGTTCTCCTTTCCAGGACTGACTGCTCAAGCACAAACTGCTGTCTGGATCTCTACTCTTCTAGGATTCAGATCCACAGGACTGGAGTTCATGAGCAATTGCCTTGTGCATCACTTTTATATATACATATATAAATAGTTGTTGTTATTATTATTATTACTTTATTATATTTTTCTGTCTTATTAAACTGTACTTATCCCAACCCATGAGTTTCTCCCTTCCCTTTTGGTTCTCTCCCCCATTCCACATGGGGAGGGGGAAGGATGAGTGAGTGGTTGCCGTGGTTCTAGTTGCTGGCTGGGGTTAAACCACAACATGAGTGTATGTGGTAAACATTAGTGTTTTCTCTCTTTTCCCCACTTTCATATTAATCAATCCAAACAAGGCTCAAAGGAACAAGAGATCCCACCACAAATGAGAAGTCCAAGGCTCTTCCTTTTCTCAGCAACGTATTTCAAGTCTTTCCATGTGCAAATGAGAAGTAGCTGTGCTTTGAAAGTAAACTCCTGTGGAAAATGACTGGTAGGAACTTTTGTCCTCTGCAATGGAAAAATTAGGTAGTGAGCGAATTCTTGGGCCTGGTTTGTATCATCATTAAAAAAAAATAAAAAGGAGAAGGGACGAGTGACAGCTCTACTTCTCTGGCATGGGTAAAAGGAGTTTAGTTTGATATGTGATATTGAGGGATATTTTTTTGGAGGCTCCAAACCAGAAAAGTTCTTGTTAAGCCCTTGGAGATGATCCACTGCAGAGCAGTGGGAACTCCTGCCTCAGAACCTGGAATGTCCAAAATTGAAGGTTTCTTCTTTTGCTTGTGTTTAATAAGATGAACAATACTGGTTTCTAGGCTTTGTAATATGCCAAGCATGTTCTCTTTGCTATGTTATATATGCCAGGGAAGACTAAAGGATGAGGGTGAATTTAGGAATATTCATCTCAGGTAATAAGGAGACTGTTTGGATGAAACTCTTGGTATAAGAACAAGAGGAACTAAAGAGAAATCTCATTTTTTCCTGAGTGAACAAATAGTTCATGTTATTCTAATTGAATTATTGTGCTAAAGGACAACTTGAATTGGAGCCGAAGTACCAACAATTCTTGTTTTTTTCTCCACACACAGTATTGCTCTTTTCAAACATTATGTCCCATTTGCACAGTTACATTTAGTAGGACTCTGCTATTTAATATTGTTCTTCTCCTTCATCTCTTCCAGAAGTTTTGGGTTTCAGATACAGTGGAGCACATCTGAACAAAAGTGTTCATAGTTCCTCATTGCTGCCTTGCTACCCTGACTTCATTGCCTCTGGCCCTGCCTGATACTCACAGCCTCAGGAGTTGGCAAGCTGAGAAATCAGGGCAAGGAGAACTTGAAGCTACAGCAGTGCAAATAGCTGTGATCATTGTGAATTTAAGGTGGAGAAAATGAAGGGAAAACATGCTAGTTTCAAGGAACATCTGAGTTATGAAGTCAGTGTCACCCAAAAAAGAGACCGTGGGACAATGACATAGATGCGCAGGTCATATAAGGCAAGTGTAGCTCCTTCTGAACCAACTTAGGACTCTCTCTACCACAGTCATAGCAAGTTAAAACTGAGATAGTAATACCTAACCAGCTTTAGAATTTTGATTACATTTCTTTATTCCAAGTTCTCAGTGTTGGTAAGGATTGAGATTTGGATTAAAAATTTGAAAATGACTTGCCACACTCAAAAATAAATGTTAGTTAATACTCACTGAAAGCCTGCTCAGTGATACGGCTTCTTCAGCTCCATTATGGGAAGATGGCCTGTATTGGAAATTGAATTCACCATGCTTCAATGAACATTTTAAGAGTTCTTCATGGTCTAGCCAATATCTGATATCTGGCAGTGCCCCAAACTGCATGTAGAGCAAGTACTGCAGGAGGGCACTCTCCATCAAGGACCGCCCAAGACAGAGAAGCTATCTTTTTAATTTGCACTTTTTCTTTTTCTTTTTTATTAATCTTGCTGGAGATTTGGCTACCTAAGTACTGTGAGGCACCTGGATGTTGCAATAACTAAAGTATGATCACACAAGAGCATCTGTGGGCACCAGATTCCTGTGACAGGCTGCACATCCTCTCTTGTCCATTTGATGTTGCCACTCTGAGCACACAAAAGCATGCCATGTTCCCAAATCTCTGCTGAACGTTTCATGTCAGGAACACACACCCATCTTCCCCAAACGTTTGGTCTGCCATATTTTACAAGGTATTAGTCTTTATCACCAATGGCAACATGTGCTTGGGATTCATATTATCTGGCGGCTACTTCATCTTGCTGTACATTCATCTTGCACTTCATCTTGCTGTAACTTTTTCTGTGAGGAGGCCATCGGGCACCTTTTTCTGCAGGTTTCCAAAGGGGCTGCCTGTGGGCTGCAAGGCCATGGCTCCTCTCACTGCCACAGGAGCAGTAGGGTCCAGCTCCCCCAGTCTGTCTCATATTGCTCCATGTCAGAGGTTCTCTGGCACATGAAAGAAGCCTTTTGGTCCACATGACATCTGTTTTAAACAAGGTGACAGCAGGCAAGTTTTTGAATGTGTGTTTAGGTAGGTGCACGGCGCAGAAGTGCATCCTAATAACCACTGCAGGGAGTGTGCAGTTGGACACATGGTGGGCACTTTGCCCACTCATGCATTCACCACCCCTTGTCAGCAATGCTCAGCACAGCGCTATTCCTTCCCTTTCCCATCTCCTGCAACCTCTGCTACATTTTCTGTCCTGCCCTGCACACCCTGCGCTGTAGAGGGCATACAACAGCCAGACCTAACAAGAGGCGACGATGCAGTGGGGCAGACTCTGCAGCTCTTGCCCTGTTTAGCCCATACTTGCCTGTACTTACTCGCACAACCAAGATTTACTCATTCTCCTGCAGCCCCAAAACGGCTTGGCATTGACAGTACCTTCTGCCCCAGCTGCCCCAGCAGCCCCTCAGATCCAAATACTCTGCTTACCCTGGGGCATACACACTGATGCAAGGGGCATGCATGCCAATGTGAGACGGCATTCCTCCAGCCTCGTCCAGAGCACCAGCTGAGAAAAGCCCTCTCCCCACTGCTTCCTATCCAGTCCTGGTTCCAAGGACGGGGGACTCCAGGGCTTCACAAGTGTTCGGCACCTGCTGCCTGCCCCGGCTCCCAGCTGCTGCCTGGCCAGACCTGCTCTCCCTGTTGGCTGTGGGAAGCAGCCGCTGAAAGGTGATCTGCCTGACCTGATGTGAAAGGGATTTCACTGGTGTTAGGACACTTGATGACAGGGGAGAGGGAGGATTGAAATGAACTCCTTCCATCTTTCTGATGCAAAATGAGTGCAGACACATTGCTTTAATATCTTCTTTGTAATTCATTTCCTCCAGTAGAGACTGAAGACTTGATGCTTTATGTGTCTCTGGGTTTATGCCAGCAAACTACTTGCAAACACACCAATCTGGAATAGACACGGTCATTAGTAGTTCTGATCCAGCTCTTTGTATCCTCTCCAAGACAGGCAATAGCCCACTACGTGTATTGAGAGCTAACCTACTCCTCTAAGAGGTGATTTAACTAGTTTATACAAGAGCCTTTACCTTTTTTCTTCATTAAGACATAATCTTTCTTGGGCTGTGTCCTGATGTCTTGTCCACCACCAGTAAGGACCCATGGTTGAGTCTGTGGATAAGGATTCCTGCACAACCCTGCAATAACAAATCTCAGCTGCTGCTCACAGTGAGCAGCATCATCACCTGTAGTTACAGGCTCACCACAGAGGGAGGGAGGGAGGAAACTTCTTGGACTGGGAGGAGGGTAAATTCTGCTAGAAATGCACCAGCCAATTCTCACCTTCAGAGGGAAACTCAAAGACCAGGGCTCAGGGATTGCCAAGTGTCCTTTGGAGACCCTCATTCTCAGACATTTTATGAGTTTGGGGTGACACTCAAACCTGCAAAATCCTTGAGGCCAACATATATCTTAGAGGGAACGAGTGACAGGCCAAGTGTCTCTCTAAGGGATTGTTCTGCTTGCACCATGCTCCTTGCTGTCTGAGTACTCCCTGCTAGGAGAATCCCTTCCCACCACAAGCAGAGGGAACAGGAGACAAGGCTGCTGCATCTTCTTCACTCTTGATGTTGCCACTAAGCATTGCAGATGGGTGACCACAGCATGCCAAGTTTTGTCCCAGATTTTGTTTCTGCTATGTGATTCAGTTGGGCACATTGCCTATTCAGTGTAAATTATGTTTGGAGTTTATTTGTGTTCAGGAGCCTGGAGGCCTTTGGGTAAGAGACTCATGTAGATGAAAGCCTATTATTAGTGTTTGTAATATTGAATAACACCTGTAAGCATTATGTAGTGTCAGCACATTTGTCCCTGCAGGGAAAGGAGACTTGGTGGTTGCATCCCAGAGCCAGTGCCATCTGGTTTGGTACTTACTCAGTGCGGAAAACATAAAGACTGCAAGTTTTCCATTAGAGGGCTTACTGACATTAGACTCCATTTAGGAGTCAGTCTCAGTAAATTGAATTTATTTGGAAATATACACGGCCTTTGAATCAGCTCAGACTGTCTTTTAACTGCATATGTCTGTGCTGTGTGTGTTGATGGAAACATTTAACCCATTTAGCTAGGACTGTTTTCTCCAAGGCCTGCTGAAATTGTAGATCCAAGTGTCTGTTCATCAGTGAGGATACACCATGCCCAGGGCTGACAGCCAGCCTTTCCCTAAAGAAGCTTCTTCTGAAATAAAACTTGGACTGAGAAAGAAAAGTTTTCTGAGATCAGTAAAAGTATTGGACCAGATAAGGTCTCCAATTGTCAAAGAACACTGAAAACTTTGCAAGATAGCCTTGCCAAATATTTCAAGTTTTGCATATCTCAAACAGAAGTAATTATCAGTAAATCCCAGCCAGTTCTTACAGCATTAAAGTTGCTACTTTTTTTCTGTTTCTTTTCTCTTTTTTTTTTTTTTTTTTGACAATGGTGCTGGAGTAGTGACAGCTATCTTGACTTGAAGACTCTGCACATGGCTCTTTAATCACATTGTTATGAACTCTAGTATTTTAACTGCTCTGTCCCTTACCAAGTGGATCAGCACCATTACCTCTCTCTTCTCAATGCCTTATCAGACCATCCTAAAGATTGGTGGTTAGCATATGCCAAAGCCCAGAACAACACTGTAATGTTCTCATTTTCAGACCTGTTTGTGACTTACAAGACTAAGAAATAGCCTTATAGCTAATGCACCCACCACACTCTTTTTATAGCCTAGAAATTGCTCCAAAGTCATGTGGCTGGATGGATTTTTCTATTTTGTTCTTGGCAATGCAAACAGCTATTTAAGACTGTGCTGCAGTGAGAAATGGTTCTGTTTTCACTTACCTGTCAAGCTCTAACTCAAGCTTTGGAGTTTTTAATTTTTCTTCTGGATCCACTGGTGAAATCATAAGCTGCTCCAGTAGATGCTGCTTTCTAATGCCATCCTTATGCAAGGTTGTTGCAGAAGAAATGGAGGCCATCAGTCTTGGCAGATCTAAAAACTATATAGGCTTTGATTCACATCATTGTTCTTGGCAATAACTTTCCTTCATACCTTCTGCAACCCTTCCCTTTCAGGCATAAGCCAAGTTCAACCACAGTATAAGACTGCTAAAATCAATTCATGTCAATGAATTCACACCTATTTGCAAAATCAGTGATATGGTTTACCTTTGTCTATTCAGTGGTTATCACTGTGAAAAGGCGAATTGTCTGACAGGTCATCAGTCTTAAGGGGTTGGGCAACATGATCCATCTTGCAGATATTTGCTGAGATACAGCACAGACTTTCCTTCCCTAACCATACAGTCTCCTTCAACGGATTGCTTAGACGCCGTAATGGCCAAGGTACTGTAAGTTAATGTGCCTTCTTGTGGGCGTATAATTGGCTAGAAAGTGTGGAGCTAGTAGTCTGAAATGAACTTATGAATCTGTTTAGCTATGTTCTAACACAAAACATTGTATCTCCAACAAAATGTGTCTCAAAACATTAGATTTCTCAATCAAACTGTTATTCTGGTACCCGTTATCAAAGCGTCTCACTGAATGTCAGTATTGCTATGCAATTACCTCTGTTGCAATTTTTGAATTATTCCTGGTGAAGATTTGTCTTATACTGGAAGTAGAAGTGAATGACACAAAGGCTTTTTGTACCATGGCTCAGATGGAATACTGCAATCTCTAGGCTGTGAGCTCCAATTCTGCAAAAATATCCTTGTTGATGTCTACAAGGAGGTGGTTGGTGGCACTGATAGCCTCACTTCCAGTCATGTCATGGAGACCAGAGTTTTTGATCAAGACACTCATATGTCTTCTAGTATTCTGATTTATCCAGCAGATTGGCTGTCAGGATGAACTTTTTAAAATTAGTCTTCTTTGAGAAGAACAGCTGCAAAGTCAATATTGTGGCTCTGAGATGACCATTCCAGTTTCTTTGAATGGACTAACGCATGGTCTTCATTTCCACTAATGGTGACACACATGGCACAGTGGATAGATGCAAGGTGGGAGTGGGGGTGGAATTCTGTTTCTTATTCACATCTTTTTGAAGTCTTTTGCTTTACAGAGAGAAACTCCCAAGAAAGAAAGAAAGAAACAAACGAAAACAAAACACAAAACACAAAACCAAAAACAAACAAAAACAAAAAACCACAAACAAACAACCAACCAAACAACAAAAGCAAACAAAAACAAACAAAAACCCACAAATAAAACCCAAAACAAAACAAAAACCAGCAGTTCTTTCACTGGCCTTTTTAGCAGACAGTTGCAGGAGAGAAGAATGAAATGCCAGATTATACCTCTAGTGTTCATTACCAGTTTCAATGACAACCACTACCTTTTCCTTCCAAAGGAAGCTTAAACATTACACAAAGCACCTGTCTGATTGTGGAGTAATGTACAGAAATGATCTGTGGTAGAAATTTCTTCCTAACCCTCACATAGTTTCCCACAGCATTCTCCTGGAGAAACTGGCACCTCATGGCTTGGACAGGCATACTCTTTGATGGGTAAAAAACTGGATGGATGGCCAGGCCCAAAGAGTTGTGGTGAATGGAGTTAAATCCAGTTGGCAGCTGGTCACAAGTGGTGTTCCCCAGGGCTCAGTATTGAATCCAGTTCTCTAATATCTTTATCAATGATCTGGATGAGGGGATTGAGTGTACCCTCAGTAAGTCTGCAGTTGGCACCAAGTTGGGCAAGAGTGCTGATCAGCTTGAGGGTAGGAAGGCTCTACTCAGGGATCTGGGCTGACTGGATCATTGGCCTGAGACCAATTGTATGAGGTTTAACAAAGCCAAATGCTGGGTCCTGCAGTTGGGTCACAACAACCCCAGGCAGCGCTACAGGCTCTGGGAAGAGTGGCTGGAAAACTGCCCAGCAGAAAAGGATCTGAGGGTATTGATTGACATCTGGCTGAACATGAGCGACCAGTGTGCTCAGGTGGCCAAGAAGGCCAACAGCATCCTGGTTTGTATCAGGAATAGTATGACCAGCAGGACTAGAGAAGTGATCGTCCCCTTGTACTTGGCACTGGTGAGACCCTGACTTGAATACTGTGTTCAGTTTTGGGGCTCTCAACACAAAAAAGACATTGAGGTGCTGGAGAGAGTTCAGAGAAGGGTGACGAAGCTGGTGAAGGGTCTGGAGCACAAGTCTGATGAGAAGCAGCATAGGGAACGGGGGCTGTTTAGCCTGGAGAAAAGGAGGCTGAGGGGAGACCTTATTGCTGTCAACAACTACCTGAAAGGAGGTTGTAGCATGGAGAGTGTTGGTCTCTTCTCCCAAGCAGCAAGTGATAGGACAAGAGGAAAAGGCCTCAAGTTGCACCAGGGGAGGTTTAGATTGAATATCAGGAAAAATTTCTTCATGGAAAGGGTTGTCAAGCAGAGGAACAGGATGCCCAGGGAAGTGGTGGAGTCACCATCCCTGGAGGTGTTTAAAAGACGTGTAGATGAGGTTCTTAGGGACATGGTTTAGTGCCTGATTTAGGTTATGGTTGGACTCAGTGATCTTGAAGGTGTCTTCCAACCAAAATTACTCTATGATTCTGTGGTTGGCTTTACACCATGGCACATCGGATTTGAGAAGAGAGGAGAGGGAGAGGGAGAGGGAAGAAGGAAGGGAAGGGAAGGGAAGGGAAGGGAAGGGAAGGGAAGGGAAGGGAAGGGAAGGGAAGGGAAGGGAAGGGAAGGGAAGGGAAGGGAAGGGAAGGGAAGGGAAGGGAAGGGAAGGGAAGGGAAGGGAAGGGAAGGGAAGGGAAGGGAAGGGAAGGGAAGGGAAGGGAAGGGAAGGGAAGGGAAGGGAAGGGAAGGGAAGGGAAGGGAAGGGAAGGGAAGGGAAGGGAAGGGAAGGGAAGGGAAGGGTGTAATGCATTTACAAAGTGTGGGCAGAATGGCAGGATTTCAGACACTGGTCTACAGTTTTAAGCTGACTTCAAACAGCCTCGACGTTTATGTGTGCTTAAGTTGTTAGACAGTGTTCATACCAGACATTTAGAAGCCAAATAGGTTGTAGAGTCTGTGCATGTATGTGTGAGGATTTACTTGGTTTAAAATGGGACAGAGGGAAATTTTGCACATTTCAAATCTGGAGAAAGCATGGGGCCAACCTTGGGCTACCCTCTGATCCAGCAGTGCTCCATACAGTGGTGCACATTCCATGAGAGAAACATCCAAAAGCACTGGCCCCGTGGGTTCCTCTCCACCACCTGCAGGAGCCACAGGTCAAGAACAGGGATACACCCAGGACCTGCTGGGAACTACACAGTCTCACTCTAACTTGCAACAAACAAAATTTTGCTAAGTTAAGGTATATTCATTTGGCAGGAGAAGCTACCTCATTCTTTCAAGAGACCCTAGAGGGTACCCAAAACTATAGGTAGATTTGCATCAGTGGAAGAGCCCATGGCCTTGGGCATAAATGCAGAGCGATACTAACACCACTCAAATGTTGTTCAGCAGTTGGTTTCCTTCTCATCTCATTTACAGCAAGTCTAGAGGTCCCAGCCGATGTTGTGTTTGTGAAGCAGGTGCTCTGGCTGTACTCAGCAAATTCTTTAAATAAGCCTGAAAAAAAGCTCTGTGTGAAGTGGGAAAGGGAACACTATGTGTCCTATTCCATCCAAGCACAGTCAGGAGAAAGCAGAGGGAAAGAAGCCATTAAGAAGTCACCTAGTCTGTCCTCCTGCCCAAAGGCAGTGAGTACCATCTCTTAGTTTTACATATAATGACCAGAAGTGGAATGAGCTGAAGGATTTTGTTTCCCCACTGGGACGTACCAAAAAAAATATTGGTTTTCACTTTGAGTGGTTTAAAACTGACTTAAGCTTCTTCATTTCAAATGGTTAATGTATTTTGTTGATCAAAACCACTAGTCATTTTCATTTTAAAATAATTGTATATCAAAAAACAATTTTTCATCCTCAAAAATCAAATTCAAAAGATCAATCTCCATTCACTTTCATAAAAAGCTTTTAACCAATAAAGTGAAAAATAGTTACTCTGCCATTTTCTGTATATTAAATCTAAACTCAGCCCTTTCCTGTTCCTGTTTACAAATGGCTCTTGCTGCATTTTTGAAAAGCTTTTTCTTTTTCTTTTACAAACCCATCTCTTACTATTTTACTCTTGTACAACGGTATTTTTCTATATACTTAATTTGTGCCTTTTATGTATCTTAATTTCATTGCTTTTTCATGTATTTCTTTCCTATTTTATTTAAACTAGTTTAAAGTTTCTGCCCTCTTTAATTCCTTAACTTGTGCCATTTTATTGCCATGATTAAGTGGCTGTCCCTAGGCAGCAGCAATGAAAACGCAAGCTTTCCCATCACATTCACTTATCTGCTTCTTGCTGAAATTAAGATTAATTATAGTTGTCAGCACATAACTAAAATCACAAATGTCAATTTCCCCTTTTCACGTTTTTCGCTGTCAGAATAAATTGCATAATCATCACTTAATACCAAGCTCTTGTTTCCTTAATAATATGCTGAAGCCAAAGGTTTACCAAAGGGAGCTCAAGGAAAACACACGAAACCCGAGAGGGTAAACACCATGTGGGAAAGCAGGGCCGCGATAAGGCTGGTCCCACAACTGGAGTGAAACCTCTGCAGAGACCGCAGGGACCGTGAAGTTCAGAGGGTGCTGGCAGTGCCCTCATGGGCCACAGCAGTGGGGTTTGCACCCAGGGGACTGATTGCTCAGAAGATGAACATGCTGGGATCTGGCCTATGGGACTCCTATCACTGGAAGAACGGTCAGCAGTCAGGGCCAGCTCGGGGTTAATCAGGTCTTTGCTGAGGAGGGGTCCTGCAGGTCTTGAAAAAGAGCCAAACTGGAAATGACTGACGGCAGCCCAGACACCTCCCATGTCTGAGACGTGAGCAGTTTGTGGGAGACGCCCTTTGAATGGCGTCTTCCCAAAATCTTGGTGTGCCTGCCACCAGATTTGATGTCCTGGAGGGTTGTGTTACTTTGGATTTGACCAAGTTAAAACATGCCTTTAAGAGACTGCCCTGTCAACCTGTCCTGTTCCTGCGGTTCATCTTCTTGCAACATAAATTCACCTCCTAAAGTGTGCAGATAGGTCATGCCCCAAAGGTAAAAATGATGAAGCTTGTTTCCAAGTTAGGGTCTCAGAAATGACATCGATGTACAACCTATTTTGTTGCCCTAAACCCCTTCGTCATCCCGATTCCAACTTACATGTGGATGTCAACCCTGTGAATCACATACAAGCTGTCCCCATGACCTATCTTTGTGCTGTCTTTTAGAAGATGCTGCTTCTCCATGTTTTTTGCCTTTGCAACATTAGACAAAATTAAAAAAAAAATCTCTCTGTACCCAAAGCGTCTGGTGAAACTACTTCACCTGTACTTTTGCTGCACGTCCTGCTCAGGTAGTGACTGCCCCTCAGAAGAGCTTCTCTCTTTCCTCTGATCTTCCAGGAGGGACTCTCAGAAAAGTCATCTCCAGGTCTGGGTGCCCGCAGTAGGGTGACATCTGTCTCTGCTTCAGACAAACTGAAATGCAGTCTTCTCTTTTTATCTCTCATCCCTTTTTTTTTTTTCCTAAAAAAAAAAAAACAAAAAAAAAAACAAAAAAAAAAAACACCTTTACAAAGTTACATTAAAAGAAGTAATTTTAAAAAATCAAAGACAAAACTCAGAATTTCTTTTATGAAAAAACAGTATTTTAGCTTTCAGCTCCTAAGTTGGGGCATATACTCAAAACCTGACCTGTATTTGTCAGTCCTTTCATTCTCCTGAAGCTAAATGAATTTACCATTTGCCAACAACAACAACAACAAGAAGCTCAATTCTAATATGAAATTCATTCAGAGACTTCAGCGCTACAAAGTGAGGAAAGTGAATGAAATATATGACTTTACCTTGGTATGTCAATAGTAGGCTTGTGTGAAAACTAGAATGAAAACACCACTGTAGTCAAGACACTTTGGTAACGTTACTGTTTCCTTTCCATTTCACTGTTTTGAAGGGAATTCTTTTAATCCTCATTTCTCCTTCTCTCTTTTTTTTTAGGTTATCATTTTGGTTTGGTTTGATTTTTTGTTTGTTTGTTTGTTTGCTTGTTTTTTATTGTTTTCTACTGGCTTGAGCAGCTGTTTGCTCAAGGTACCTGATTTCAGGAACTATATGGAGGATTTATATGTGTGCTTAAGAGGTACTAGTGGTTTGAAAAACTGGCCCTATAAAGGGGCTTTTCTCAGCTTCTGAAATTTGGGAAGCTTTTTGAGATTCAAACTACAGAAACCCTCTGAAACCTACTGTCTGCAGAAGGAGAACCTGCTCTCCAGAGCAGATACACAGAATGAAGGAACCAGAGTAGGGCAGCCAGCGGTGGATTTGCAGGAGGGACTGGGACCTTCTGGAGGTAGTGCAGTAACAGGCACACGTGGGTCTGGCCTGTGCCTCTCACCTGGCAGGAGGAAGGAGTCCTGCAGGACCTCAGCTTGTGGAGTAACCACCCTGAGAGGGTCTGGCTAAACTGCTGGACATTGCTCTGCATGCAGGAAACAATGATGCCTTGTAAAACTAGATACTTCAAACTTTTGAATGCAGGCCAGTGTCATGTTTGCCTCCTGCAGGTGTGACAGCTCTTCTTCAGAGATAAAGGACAAGGAAGACTTTAGTAGGGGTAACTGGTGCCCACTGACCTTTTTTCTTTCTGATTTGGCTTCTTTGGCTTGATCCCAGCCTCTTTTGAAGTGCTCTGGGAAGCTAGTATGTGTAAGGAGGGAGGGAGAAGGGCTAGGATGACATTTTGCAGTGCACGTGCTAGCTTTGACTGCCAGCTCTCTGCTTTCCCACAGACAGCAGTCTCCCCAAACCCTTCTCCCCAGTCTCCAGCCCAGACTGAGGGCTGTGGTCTAGCAGTGGCAGCAGTGAGTGGGGAGCTGTGCCTTTCCATCTCACTCTCAAGCAAGCTGAGCTACCTCCCTCCCAGCCCCACATCCATCCCACAGCCCACCAGACATACCCTTGTGATTAATGGGAACGGGCACAGATAAGTGACTTACTAGCTCCAGCTTCGGAGAAGCAGATCATGGAATTATTTGAATAGAGGCAATAAAACAAACAGTGTAACTTTATTTGGCTTGTTGTGTTTCCTATGGCTTCACTTCATAGAAAGCTGTATGCGTGCTTCTAGGCACGTGCCCACTGAATGCAGTGCCAAGATAGAGAGGGAACCCAGACAAGACACTCTCTCTCTTCGGCATCGTGTCAGAAGTACCAAGCCAACAAGATGAAAAAGGGCCATGTGGAAGTTACATCCCACTGCTACTCTCTGGGGTTTGGTTGGGGCTCAGCGGCAG
This sequence comes from Nesoenas mayeri, assembly GCF_963082525.1. Classification (NCBI taxonomy): domain Eukaryota; kingdom Metazoa; phylum Chordata; class Aves; order Columbiformes; family Columbidae; genus Nesoenas; species Nesoenas mayeri. Next base: position 44,575,872 of record NC_137548.1, read on the forward strand.
CAAAAACCCAATGTCACTTCTCCGCTTTAAAAAGGGAAAGTGGGTTTGGGACAAGAGAGGTACAGTGAAGGGAGAAAGCAGCAGAAAGTGGGTTATTTTTACTCCCCTAATGAATTACTTCCCCAGGCCGGCTTCTCTAAAGGATCATGGGTTGCTGAAGACAAACCTGCCTCCCATCATTCCTACTTGGGTCATGTACTTGAATTCTTGTTTCATTTTCTTTCTTTCTTTTTTTTTTTTTAAAAAAAAAAAAAGCTATGCTTTTGTAATGTTGTTAGAGCCCTGCCAAAGGCTTCCATAACAACGAATCCATCAATAGCCTACAGATCTTCTCACACTTCCCACCAGAAGCTCTTTAACATTTGTAAAATGTGAAATTGTGATAATTAGCATTTTGCCCATTCTTGCATGAAGTCATGTTCACTGACTGCTGTAAGAGCTGCTCAGCAGGGTATCTCTCCAAATAGTGAGGAATAGTTTTCTATCTATAGCAAGCATAAAGTGTACTATCATCCTGTGCACCAAGAGACAAATCAAGGCCAGAGAAAAAGATGTTGATCCCTGGCTGGAGGGCTTCCCCCCTGTAGCAAGAAGGTAACTGGTAGCCAAAAAGTTTAGTGACTTCTGGTACTGATTTTTCAGTGTTCTGTATATGCTGTTAAAGTCCAAGAAATGCTGGAGACTTGCATGTTTCTTTGTGTGTCTCATTCTAATCTAAACTTTACCAGCAAGTGAGCAATACAACATATATATATATGAATTATAACAGAGAAAATCAGTGCTTTAACTTGCAAAAATTACTTGCAAACCAGTTCTAGTATTTTCTAATGGCTCCGTTCATTAAAGAAAAAGCCCAGCATGAATACTAATCATGTTTCTACTCCATACAAAAGTTAAGTGGTTTGTTTTTTCATACAGCCCATCGATGGCACTCCAGAGAAGCTCTGGCTCCTGGATCTCAGCTTTAACTGCTGGACAGACAGCCTGTGTGAGGCTGAGGGTAATGCACAAGCAGTGAACAGCAAGGGTTACAGAAATGCAGCATGGTAGCCACAAGAGCCAAGGTAGCAGGATATAAGGTCTCCAGTGCTGCCAGCTTGTGTGGACAGTTTTATGTGTCATTCCTCTGCCTCCTGCCTCATAGATGGGATAAACGACGTGAGAGAAGCCAAGAACACATTTTATATGAACATCATGTACTGTAAGAAACGTGTCTCTGCCATCTTCCAGCCCTGGTTTCTTTTATAAGAAATTAGCCACTCGAGGAAATTCCAGCTACTCTCTTGTCTGTATTTCCTAATTGTGTCAAGATTCCTACGAAAAGCTCTTTAATAGTTTAAAGAAGCACAATGTCTGCAGCACATATTCAGGGAGGAGGTGAATGGCTTCATAAAGATGAGTTGATGATGCCACCCCAGTGGAGATGTGGGGAGCTTCCCAGCTGGGAAACCATGCCAGCATGTCCTGGTTGTGCCCTAGGCCCAGCCCGTGGCTCCCTGTGGCCCTTTGCCCCTTTTGCAGGCAGATACTTTTCTCCTCCTCTGCAGCTGAGACTCGTTATGTCTGGCTCTCTCCTTCCTGGGGCATGTATGCGACCACTCCGACCTCTTTGGGCTACGCATTTCAGTGGCCGCAGATGTGCTCACGTGCCCTTCAGCCTTTTCTTCCCCAGAACCCAACTTCTTCTGTGCTACCCCTTGTTCTTGGACCTTTTCCTTATGTTAATAAACTCCTCATTCATATGAAAGAACCTCCTATGCTGACCACATTTTTTTCGGAAAGTGAGGACCTTTTCTTTTATGGATAGGCTAACACAAGTAGAAATATACATTTTTGTCACTTCAGAGTCACAGTTTTCTGCTTAGGAACAAGGGCTTTTACCAGTGTGTACTGGAGTACACAGCTTCGTTCAAAATGGACACCAAAAAAACCTGTCCTGTTTTGTCTGAGGAGATACCAGAGAGATATTAAAGCTTGAATTAGCTTTATTGCCTGGAGTTAAATCAATTCCAGACTCTATTAATTTGAGCGAGTGCCCTTGGTCTTATTGCCTGGCCGTCCAGAGCTATTGTGTAACAGCTAATTGATCTATACGTCCCCTTCAATAAAGGAAGGCTGCTGCAGACATGGAGCCTGCAGAGGCCAGCAGAGACGCCTGACTTGGGGTATCTGCGACACAAGGTGGGATTAAGCGCAGCCCCGCCATGTTGTGTTAACCTCTGTGGGCGGGGGCCTGAGGAGACTTCCCCCGCCCGGGGTGAGCACACAGCTCCTCAGGAAGGGGAGCAGGCATGGGGAGAAGCAGGAGGGTGGAGGGTGAACAGTTCAGAGAGATTATGAACCAAAAGATAAATAAACACCACTTCCCCACCTCAAGCTTTGAGGACGGTGAGGGTTTAGCTGAGTGTGTTGAGATGGCAGAAGAGAGAATGCAGGGTCAGGGTCCTGAGCAAGGGCAGACAGGGCTGGAAGCGGCCTCATAGCAGCAGCCAAACCCAACCCAAAGGCTTCTGCCAACACTCCTGCAGAGACAACTGCAGCAGTTCTGAGGGCGAGCGATCGGTGCCTCTGCTCACACAGGGATAGTGCCGAAAATGTATTTGCCACCTCAATGTGGAGAAGCATCCCCTTGAGAGGTGATGGTAGGGAGGCAATGGTGAGGAGTCTGCAGCTGGCCCCAGTGGCACAGGATGTGTCCCCCAGAGCCATGTGTCTGGGCTGATGCCTGTGCCTGGGCAGCAGCAGAGGGGGTTCACATGAAGAAACCAGCCTGTTCAGATTGTAAACCAAATAGGATTTAGTGTCAGACACAAGAGCCTTGTGGAAGACTGTGTGACTGTCCCAGCTCCAGAGAGGAGCACCCTCCTCCTCCAGCAGGATTGTGCCCTGTGAGACCTTCAGCCTTCCCCTCAGGGCACACCAGGTGTGCACTATGGCTGCAGGAGGGGGACCTGGTGGGACACTGGGCCCAGGCTTTGGCTCCAGGAACATTGTGGCCCAGAGGGTGAATGTTAAATGGGCACCATGGGTAATTTTGGCTTCCTCAGGTCTCATTCCCCTGTGAGTCTCCCCCTCCACCTTCCAGCACTCTGAGGGCTTGGGCCAAAGGTGGGGACTCAGGGCAAGAAGTGCCTCAGGGACACAGAGCACCGGGTGGGACTTGTGTGCAGGCTCCGCCACCACATGGGGTTGACATTATGTCCCAGTGTCCTGGTGCTGCAACGTGACAAGAATAAGCTGAATTTGGCACAGCCTCCAGCCCCCTCGGTGCCGCTATTTCTTTTTGCTCAGACAAGAAACAAAGAGAAGATATCTGCCACCGCTGGCACACGGGTGGGCTGATGCTTTGCCCATTGCAGTTCTTGAAAGGAGGCACAACTTTCTATCTCGTTGGAGCCTACCCTACCATGGATGTCCTCTGTCAGACACATGATAAATCCACAATTAATAAACATCAGGCTGAGGAATGAAAACGTTATTTATTGGCAAAAATTAAGCTCCCCATTCATTAAGAGCAGGGGGAAGAAGGAAGGCAGAGGCTGAGAGGAGAGAGGGGAGAAAGTGAGCATGCCAAGAGCACAGGAGAATGGAGAGGAGGAAAGGAGGGAGAGAGAGGACAGGCAATGGGAATGGGAGAAGGAAGAGAAAGGAAGGGGCAGCAGGAAAGGGCGAGACATGGGTGTGAAGGGATGGATACCAAGGAGGACAAAGAGCAAGACAAGGGAGACAGAGTGAACAGCATGAATGTGTTTGTCTGCAGAAGAATACGCGCTAATTCTTGGAATATGCCAGTCCCTTAAATCACGGCCACAGGAGGGGAGCCGTCCAAGGCTGGGGAGCCCCATGCACTCCGGATGACAGGCCCGTGGTCTTTCCTCAGCAAGAGACTGAGCAGAGATGGGAAATCTTGCATTGCTACGCCTCCTCTGAGGGCTAACATTTCTCTCCCTCTTTCTTTTCTTTCTTGCCTTAAACTTGAGAAAATCAAAAAAGAAAGCGAGTAAAACAAAAGCCCCTTCGCCTTAATTAAATTACTCAGCCGCCCTCTGGGGTTGACACTGGGGATACATGAGGCTTTTGTGTAATATCTGGAGGAATTCTCCTGCCGCCCTCCGCCTCCCCCTGCCCCGTCCCGGGGACAGGCGGGAGGATTTCAAAGGGGAAGGGAAAGGAAGGGGGAGGGGAGTAAACTAATAGGGATGGGAATTATTCTGTGATGGCTGGAGGGATAAGAGAAAAAAGGGAAGGAAAGTCAGTGCTGAAATTGAAAGCCGATTCCCCGCGCTGGCTCGAGGCAGTGCTCTGACCTAGGGTAGCCGCCCTTTTGCCAGAGACACAGGCAAAGTTCAGGGCACGGGGAAAGCTGCATAAATACGAAGCCTTTATCAGGAGGCCAATCCTGCTGCTGCAGAAGGTGCCTCCCCACTTTGGGCACAGCGTGACAAGGCATGGCAAGTTCCCTGGGGATGCTGACATCAGGCTGGGCTCGGGCAGCCTGGCCCCACTGTGCCGCCCTCAGCCGTGCAGGGGCAGCTCTGGGGTCCTGCTAGAGCTGGGACAGTGCAGGTGGCTGAGCCAGCCATCCTGCTGGCTCCCAGCAGCCTGCCTGCCCAGGCAGCAGCACCACCACCACTCCACCACCCCTGCAGTCAGCTCCCCATGTCCAGACAGAGGGTCACCAGCAGGGAAACTGATTTCCAAGAGCAGGAGACTTCACTGAGAGAGGGTACTGATGTTTTTAGCAGTATGTCTCCCAGTCCTGCACAGAACACATCCAAGAGATGGTGTGGTAAATGCCTGGGTGGTTATTGCTATCCTACCAACAGGATTGCTTTCACGCTGATGCCATTAGTAGACTAGTGAGAGACCTGTGGTTTTCCCCCAAAAAACCTCCCACTGGCAAGTTCCTACATTTTCCCCTCTGAAAATCGGGTGAAGTGAGCTTTGTTTTGTACCCTCAGTTTGGCCTTGGATCAAGAGAAACGCATATCTGCTGCTTGAGAAGGGAAGGCATTCTTCATATTAGGTGTAGTCTGCAAAAGTAGCTGAGCCCATGCCGGATTTGCTGGATCCTTTCTACCATTTCTCCCAAATACCCCAGCATTGCACTGGCCAGGTCCCAGTATTCTGGCATCAGGCTTGATTGGTGACTTTTGGAGAGGTGGCTGTGTTGTCTGGGGCTGGGGTGTGTAACCCATAAACAAGAGATGCAAACAAACAGGAGTTAAAACTCTATACCCAGCACTAGGTCCCTTTTTCTCTACTATTGGGAAGGAATATTTCTGGGAACAAAGAACATCTGGGCTGTAGGTTGAACTGGGCTTTATATGATGAAGCTTGTAATACTGTCCCATCTGGAGAGCAGCTCCAGTGAGCTCTGTGGGGAGATAAGAGACAGAGTCAACCATAAATCCACTCCTTTAAGCATGACAAGTGTGTGCCTCATATTCCAAAGAGAGGAGGGGGAAAAGTAAGTGGAAACATTTTTCTCTGTGCTGAACACACGCAGAGCTAAAAAAAATGCCCAGCCCACCGTAGTGTGATGGGAAGCTGGTAAGCATGGAGCACCCCCAGGGTGCCAACAAGAACAGTCGAGGGCTTTTCCTGTAGTGACAGCTTTATTCCCCAGTGACAGCCGGGCCTAGTGGGGAATCCCAGGAGCTAGGGTATGCTGTCACATGCACAAAGCCTCTGCACAGCTGGAGCTGGAGTCAACTATCAGTGGGGCAGGAGAAGAACCCAAAATTTTGGACCTTCCACCTCAGTGGATAAATTTGTCCCCTGCTTCTCAGAGCTTCCCTTCTGTTTATTACTAACTATGATTTACGGCATTAATAACAATAGCCTTACAGATGTGGAAGAGCCAGGTGAGGAAGCAGGCTGCGGGCATGGGGGAATAGTATCCCTGTTAGGAAAAAAAAAAAAAAAAAAGTGAATGTGAATTATTTCCCCAAGCGAGGTGTCGAGGTTCAAATGAGCTCTTGCAGTTTGTGCCCTTACGGACTGGTAGCACATTTCAAAGATGCACCTTGCAGCTGGCATGCAAGGCGTAGGGTCCTGGCGATGCTACCCGCGGCGGTCGGTCTGCCTCCCCACAGTGGTGCGGCCCCACGCTCAGGCCACCCAGGTAACCCATGTCTGGTGAGCACCTGTGTCAGCCAGCTTGGGGGAGGGTATAAATACGCCCTCATGTGTATCTAGGATTTCCCGCTTACAGACTTCAGCTTTCAAATAGCCACCCACTCAAACAGGCCAAGCAGGCAGCATCCTTGCTTCTGTCCTCCAAATTTCTCCTCCAATTCTTTTTCCCCTCCTGTTTCCTATATTTTTCTATTGATTGATTACAATATTTAGAGGGGTGAGTCTCTCTACCTGCTCTTTTTGCTGTGTTTAATGAAGTAGATGGTTTTAATCCACATCCAGATCTCCTGCAGACAGACTGCCACTGTCCATAAAGAATCGTAATTTGCAGGGCTGCAAAACAGCACATGGCATGGCACAGGGCCTAGCACAGAGCTGAACTGCCTTGCTCCCTGCTCCAAGGAGCTTCCCATCAGAAAACGCTGGAGACAGGACCGACTGCCATGGTGGAGGCTAAAACAAGGAGGGGATGTTAAGCAGAAGGAGGAATGTCCGACGCTGGGGTAGGCACTGCTGTGCTGCTCCTTCCACAGACTGTGTCAGGAAGGGACGGCTCCCTCTTATCCAGGGGCTGGTTGGGGTACACAGGGAGCAAGAAGGTTTGCCAGCATTTGAAAAAGAAAATGTCACAAGGAAGGAGCTTCAAGTGAGGATTATCCTCAAGAAGTTAGGTAGAGGTAGGAGGTGGGGCAGAGATATGAAATAAGTTGTAGGGGATTTTGTCATTAAGATGCTTTTTTTGCCTTTGTGCACATAGTCTCTGTGCCATTTATCAAAGGAAAGGTATGCCTGGGCCCGACAGGCAATGGAAACCTCTCAGCTTGCATGTCTACCTGAAGTGAAATCCCTTATTTATGTGTGTCCCAGTGTGTACTGTCTGGATCTTGCACCCCAAGTTGACAATAACTCAAGCACCACTTATCTTGGCTTTTAGTTGCTGAAATGTAAGCAGGGATTAACATAAAATGAGATTTGTGCTGGCCCGTGGCAGAGGTGTGATTTTCATTCGATATTCCCTAAACTGTATTTTCCTGCAGAAAAACAATAAAGATAGGGAAAGGAAAAATGAGGAATCATACTTCTCCCATCTAGAATGTTGTCCTCATCTGATCCATACCGCACCTCAGCCCTTTCTTCTGCTGTCTCTCCCCCAGCCTGTGGCAAAAACATCAAAGACGTTTGTTGGAGCTGGCGTGTGTGTGTGTGTGTGTGTGTGTGTGTGTGGGAAAGGGAGAGAGGGAGACTGTTTTAGATACAGGTTATTTATTAGAGGTTTAATATTGCTCCATATAGAAATTAAATGGAACAGCATTCAGACGTGCCATTAAAATTTACTGCTTCTTGCTATTTTAAACCCCACATAATCATTTCAAGTAACACTGATTAAGGTCTTGCAAGAAATGAAAAAAAAAAAAAAAAGGAAAAAACAACCATGTCAACTCAGGCATCACAAATGTCTCCACCTAATAGCTACTTTATTAACGTGAGTCTGGAAGCAGGAAGGCCTTCTGTTAAATTTATTTATTTTCCACTAGTACATCACTTTTCTGTTGGGTTTCTTTTCTAAAATGCTTGATGACTGCTCCATTCTTGATAGACTGCCTGACTGTATGTCATTTAATGTTTCACTCAAATAAATAGGTTCATTTCCCAAAAGGTGTAACTTTTTTCCTTTATAAACTTGACTTTGGTATTTTCTTTTCAACTTGCGCTTTCTGGAGTGAATATGCATAAATGTGTATAGGTTCAAATGCATACACATGAAACACACACTCTGTCTCTCTCTTCCCTTCCTCTTTCTTACATTTACATGTATGTGCCTCCTTCCAGCACTCCTTTATTTTATGGGTACACCTATACGAATGTTCACGTAGACTAGTGCATGTGAAGAACTTTAAGTTTCTAAACTAAGCTGCACTCTTCTCACTGTCCATGCCCTTAAACCCAGAAAATCAGGATATTTTTCACAAACTTCTTCAGGTTAGGATTTTGTGGCTGTGTTATTTGTGGTTTTGCAGATGAAGGGATAAGAAAGCAGGAAATCTATATTGGGCTACATGGTAAATGTATATTTCCTACAAGTATTGATCCTGGTATTCAAAATACAGCAGATTCTTTGGGAGCAACAGTCAGTCTCCTGAGAACATACTTATAATGTGCTGGGCTGGAGTCCTTCAGTAGGGCCAAATGAGACAACCTCGCTTATGTGAGATTAACCCTGAAACTCACAAAAAGGCAGAGACTTTGTAAAACACTCTGAAAGCCAACTTTGTCATCTGCATGATTAATATGTCATGTGCAGGTCTTTATGAAGAGCTAATGATGACCTGGAGATTGTGGGTTTGATAAGGTAGATGCATAATGGCTGTATCTTACAATACAGGGTTTACTGGCATTGCGCCAGACAGGAAGATGTTGAGATGTACTCCTGTCAGATAAACACGAGGGGTTTTTTCACATGCATTCACATGCATTCTGTCAGTCTGAAGGCAAAACACTCCTGGATTCACTCCTATCACATGAAACCGGAAGAGGGAAAAAATTTAAGCCATAACAAAGTAGCCTGGAAGAGGCTTTGAAGGATTATCCAGTCCAACCACCCGTGCCAGAGGAAGGCAGGCTATTTCTGTGGCATTCCTGACAGCCAGTTGTCCAACTTTTCCCATAAAAACTACAGCAGTAGAAGTTCTGCAGCCTCTCCATGCAGTCTCTGGCTGCACTTCGCTACCCTTGCTACTGGAAAGGTTTCATCCCAGTGTCCAACTGACCACAGTCCTGCTTTCTAGTAGTTATGTTCCTGTTGGACAAAAGAATTGGAAAGAACCTTTGGAGACAGGAGGGATCGAGAAATTAGTTTCCTTTTGGCTGAATGGCAATGGAGGAGGTAGCTCCGAGGAGGTCTTCCCAAGGCAGGCTTTTCCTGTGGTGGGAATACCTGGGACAAAGTCAATGGCTCCCCCAAAAACTATCTTTAAAACTCACCACTGAAAGGAAGGAATGGAATATTGACATGGTCTAGCTTGCATGGACAAGTAAAGCTTTAAGGAAGTTAGATTCAGAAAGGTAACAAGTCAGTGCTTTCCAAATGATACCTGTGCTTCTACAGATGGCATAGGCTACGGGGGAGATAGCAGACAGAACAGGTAGGAGGCAGGTTACTTGTCAGCATTTCACTGCTTTCACATGTTTTTTTCTTTTTTTGTAACTATATTTCCAAGTTCATAACCAAGAAATTAAACCCTCACTTTGCCAGAAGACAGTTGCCTTTTCAATGCATAGGCTTGTTTGTTATTTAGCTGAACTGAAGGGTGTATAGTAAGAACAGCTTACACCTCCTCAGAGACAGACAAACAAGCAGTAGAGGTTGTCAGAAGAAACCCTGGCTGCCTTCAGCTTCAAGAGGTTTAGGAGACATAAGGAAGTATTTCCTCGCAGGATTTACAAAGCCGTCTGATAGCTGTTTTGTCCCCACAGGTGCAGCCTAGAGCCCTTTCAACAGGAGTAAGTGGCTGTAAGATAGCCCACAGGCTGGTGCCCCCCACACCTTGCACAGGGTAAATCATTAATGAATGCCCTTTGAATGAGGGAAGCAAACTGTGAAGAAACTCACTCAAGCTTACTTACCGTCTTGTCCTCCCCTGAGTTTCTCTCTAGCCTGCTCTTTACATTTCCTCAAATACAGATTGCATTGACTCACTCCTGACCTAAGGAGAAATACACACTTTATCCAGTATATTGATTTGGTTTACAGAAAAGCTTTTTTTTTCTAAAACTGTGGGAGCCTCAAATGCTGGTGTCCTCTGCAGTTCCTCACTGTAGTGAGTGACCTCGTGCCTTGGTCTCCCCTACCTAGGGACTAACGAAACAGCAGGTGCAGACTGGGGACAAAGCAGTTGTTTGGGACTGACCCTGATGGTAGTCCAAGTCATGTTAACCATTTCAGCCTCCATTTGTTTGTCTGCATCCAGTAGGGCAACATAATGCCACTACAGCTTATATCATGTTGTGTCTTTACAGCATGATGCCTCAGCATCGCAAATGATATGCCAAGTAATGTGACAATCAGTTTGTCCTGCTAAATGGTGCTGCCATGCAATGATGTTGCATTATGACTCGGCCTAGTTTTAGCATACTGCCTCCTCTACAGTCTCAGCTTCTGGGATACAAGTTAGGTCAAGCTCCATAGATGCTGGGATGGATGGCAGCACTGAGGTAGGATTATCTGTTGGGCCAACAGAGTGCCGACATCTTCATGGGGCTCTCTTTTATTGAGAAGGTCACCACATTGCTATAGTAGCAGATCCTCAGATACCTGGCAGTTTCTTCACCTGCTGGTAAAAAATTGTCTTTCCTCTCACAAAGTCTTCCTAGAAATCATTATGTTTAACAAAATAGCATTTTCAAACATATGTATTTTAAAGCACATATTCAGTAAATTTCTCTCACACCTCTTTTTTTCTTTGAATTTTGACACATGGGAATGATGCATTGATCCATGGATTAAACTTAGTTACCTTGGCAAGCAATTGTGCCTTGAGTGCCAAGATAACCAGGTCAAAGAGGGAAAAGCATGAATATTAAAAAAACCAATGGTTGACTGACAAAAGCAATTTTGAAGAGATGTGCAGGGTAAGGGAAAGTGAAGAGAAGAGCCCTGGTTTACTCTAAAAGGTATGTTATACAACTTAAACATTGTAAATGTTGGTTTTGCTTCACCACCCACTGTTTTGTCCAGATGGAATAGCCTGGAAAGGGTATTTAATACGTGTAGTCATTGGAAAGCTCTGGACATAATGCTGATAGGAGCAGATGTCTGTCTGCTGTGGAGAGCCTCCATCACCACCCAGCGTGCAAGCCACAGGAGCTGGTGCCATGAGAGAACTGTTTTGCCCCATGAGCCAAAGGAAGGGCAGCAACAGCTCTTTCTTCCTCCTGTATCTTCCTCAGCCTTCCTGCCCCCTCCTGCCCTGCTTGCCTCCAGGGCCATGACAGGGACAATGGAGCCAATGGCAAATAGTGTTTGAGATGTGTTTGGCGCTGAGTGACAAACCGGTTCAGCTGCAGGGAGACGGGATGCACTTGTGGAGACAAACAGAAACTATTTGGAGACACGGTTTCCTTTGGGCAGCTTTAGCTGATGGCTGCCTCCCTGGGGAAATGTCCAGGGAGAATTTTCTGAAGAAACTCACCCCCCCACACCCCCCACCCTGCTTGGAAAGCTTCAGTTTTTTCAGAGAAATTTCAGTCACAGGGAAGGGCTAAATTCAAAGACTCTTCTGGTCTGAAGACCAGAACGCTGAGGAGAAACTATGTTCATGCTATCCTCTTTCAGCATCTCCCAACAGGAAAAGCTCGGGGTTCTCCCACAGTTAATTGCTATAAAACCAAAGCAAAGATCCAAGCAAAACATTTTGATCGACCAAAACTGTGTGTGATTTTCCTGTGGATCACGGACATGCAGACAAGTTAGGGAGCTTCCACACCTCAGAATAGGAAGGCAGAGCTGGTCCACAGCCGGTGTCCAGCCATCCCACCCCAGAGGCCCAGGAGACATTCGCAGAAGCAATCCTTATCTCTGGAGCACTCCCAGTGCCACCTTTTCAAAAGCTTTTACAGAACCATTGTTTCCCTGACACCAGCACAGGAAGCCAAAGGTGTTGCCAGACTGGACGGCCTTGTATTATTTTACCTCCCAAAATGCTTTAGCCTTTGTTGTGCGTCCTTCATCAGTTTCCTTTTGACTTTCTACACATATATACAGGGACTCACTGCAAAATCACAGGTCAAGGAAAGAAGGGTGATACTACATTCAAGCAGTAGAAGGCCAGCCTGTTGCTCTGTTCAGGGGGTTGAAATAGAACTTAAATGATGCTTACACTACCTTTAAGTTTTACCTTACAGCCAAGTTGCTCATCATTGGAATATGGCGTGAATACTTGGCAATGTGTGTGTATATGTGTACATATACGTATATGTATATATACAAATATATATATATATACACAAATATATATATATATATATACAAATATATATATATATATATACACTCTTCCTGGGAGGCTGCTCAGTCAGGGGCAGGGAATGAATGAGAGCTGGATTAACTGTTTTCAGTCTCTGAGTTGCCACAGCCCCCCAGGACTTAATAAGGCATCTTGCAACAGCAAATAACCAACACCTCTCAGGTAGCAATTTCCAAGTACTTGCAATAAAAATAACAGTGGCCAGCTCGAACGTCCACCAACCCAGCACACTGTCAATTTATAGACAGCAATACAAGAACAATGAAACCTACAGAAATGGTTATACATATTAATGGTTATGGTGAAGGACTGACATTTTGTAAGCACACAAAGAAATCTCTGTATCTCAGTCTCACTAATGTGGTCAACTAACTCAGCATCCTTTGGTATCCCTAATTCTTGCCTGCAAGGAGGCAAGAATTATCTTCCTAACTACTTTATTGGTGTAGTACAAAGGTGCAGCCTTCCCTTTGAGGGAAGGCTAGAGACCAAGACACAGGTTTCTGTGAGTGCAAGTAATTATGACAGTACATTTTAAGAAGCTAAGAATGTTTGCTTAATGAAGGTGTTGTTAGACTTGGTGCAGTGAGTTCAAGAGAAATACTGATTTGATTTACTGGTTCTCCACATCCTACACATTTCTCAGTATGCCTTTTCATTTACTAAAATCATGGGCTTTTTTTTTTTTTCTCTCCATAGTATTGTGGGACTTCTCAAGTAATGTTGGAACAGCAGCACGCCATTTGCAGCTTCACCAGTTATCAAATCTCGACATCTGTCTTTCACAAGTGCATCAGGCAGCAACAAAGAACTTTGAAAAGTTGTCATACCACAACACAAACAAGTTTGCAAAGTAGTCACTCTATGTGCTGTAATAACCCCTTGATGGTGCAGAAAGAACTCTGGATTTTTCAGGACTGAAATCTTTTGTACACTAAAATGAGGATTACCATCAGGCTTGACAATAAACTTGGCTGGATAACTCAGACCTCATTTCAACACACAGTTCTTGGATCTCCAAATGACAGCTTACCAGATTTACATCTGTTTCCTCTATGGGAAATGTGGAGTCCTTTTCTAACCCTTTGAGCTTAGTTTTCCTTCTCCTCTTGGCTTTGTTGCCAGATGATAAAGATTTAATTCATTTATTACCATTACAACCCATCTGGTTTTGAGCACAGAAGCAAGCTGAGTTTTCAGAGTAGCTTCTGTTCCTAAGAGAGAATTAGGGTCTTCATCTATCTTACTCTTCTTCTCTGTTGGGCACAAAATTACACTGAACACTGGGGGTTAACCTTGCCCTCCCCATGGCCTCTATCTAATCTGTACTGTAGCACAGGCTTGGAAATGCAGAAGAATGGCTCTTCTACCCTACATTCTTCAGTCCAGGGGACTCTGACATGGCAAGTTTCCATTTTGTCTTCAGTCTTGACTGGGTTTATGCTTGGTTTGGTTTACAGTGATATGGGGATAGAAAGCAGCCCTGAGTACCAAAGTCCAATTGCAGCAAAGCAGGAACAGCGCAGCCATTCCCTTTGGTATCTACAACTTCTTGCTAACCTTCTCTGTAGAAAAGAGAGTGACAGTATATTTACTCACTGGCAAAACCTATGCTCATTACAGATGTGGTGGGCTCTTTTCACGGGAATGAGAGTATTAGCACTACTAAATATGAATACATAGGCCAGATTTCATCTTGGCTGATGCATATTGCTGCTGCAGAAATTTCTTCTGCAGTGCAGGCAAAGCACAGGCTATTATTTACTGCTGTGTGCTGTTAGAAAAAAATATTACACTCTGCAATTGGCTGATCTACACTGATCTCTGAAGTACCCAAAGCATTTCCCTTGCCCTCTGTTTCTAAGAGCTCTGTGATCTCTGGATGAAAGCTCCTAGATATATGTCAGTTAATTATTCTTATCAAACCAAATTCTTCAGTCATCCAAAAGCTCTCACTCAACAGTTGTGGCACCTCTCTGTGGAACATCAAATATTTTCCATTTTCCAGTACAGCTACATGGGCAGAATCTTACTGTGGTTTTTCTCTGATATTTTCAATGCCTAATGTTAGATGTGTCTGTAACGAAGGGTAGGAGTATCAGAGATTTCTGTGAGATTATTCCATATTGATCAGGCATAACAGACACTTTATTGCAGAAATTCTGATATTAATATTGAGCAAAGTGTATGAAAAAATGTCAGATGCTTCTGATAAGATATCAACACTTCGCAGTCAAGTAGTTTGTTTTTACCTTTCAGTTTATGTGTCCGTTTCAACCATAGCTGTTGAAGTTCCTTCAAGAAGAGTTGATACTGGGGGTTAAAGTTCACAACTAACAATCCAGGCACTTCTCTGACTGGGCTGCAAAAGCCATAAATAGAGTCAAAACATGAGAAAAACCTTTTCAGCTTATAGCTTACCTGCTGCAGGGTTTTCCTAGGGTTGGATTGAGGGGATAAAAGAGAGTGGGAGAGACCCAGGCCTGGGGCTTGGAGCTGGAAAAAGAAACAACAGTGAAAAGGTCAACGTTCAGATGATGGTATCACATCCTCCTTTCATCCCTGCAGTTCACACGAAGGCCGGGATCCTTGCTTTGCTTTACTTTGGGGAAAACTCTTGCTTTATTTGTTCATGTTGAACTGCTATCGGAGCTCAATGCCTCAGTGTTGTGTTTTAATAACATCAGTTTCCCTGGACCAGATACATATGAAGTCAGTTAGACGATTCTATAAACAATGGATCCAAGTCACGCAACGCAACATTTCTGATTGCAAGATAACCTTTCTGAGGGCGAAGCTAGCGAGGTGAGGGGTTGGATTCCTCAGCCAGGCACGTAGGGAAACCTTCAGCATTCAGAGTTGCTCCAGTGGGATGAGGCTCGTCTCCTCTTGTTTTGGGGGAACGACTCCTTGGTTTGTTTTTCTACTCCCCAGTCAGCACACTGAGTGACTTTTCTGAATTCTGGCTGCCCGGAGCATACTTTGTTGACAGTTCATTTAAGGAGATCTGAGCAGAATATTTTCCTTTTAAATCAGTTGAGAAGAGGAGTTACGCTGAAGTTTTAGTGAGTGCTATAGTTCTTCGTTTTTATTTTGGAGTTTAAAAAAAGTGACACATGTGAGAAGATGTTTCCAAACCAAGAAATGGGAAGGTTCATTTAGCATAGTATGAGAAAGGTCAGAAAGGAAGGGAGAAGGATGGAATCAGCCAGATGGAGATTTTGGAAAAAGCTTCTCTCAATTTCTTGCATTTATAGTTGTTTGTTGATGAAGATATTAGTCTCTAATATCTATTTTAAGGCAAAATATTCCAGGATCCAATATTAATTTTTTATGAAATTTGAACTTTTTTTTCTCCCCTATCTAGTACCGAACACAAGCAAAAACATCATCAGTTTGCAGCTTTACCTTCACACAGTTGATGAATATGATTACAGCCACACGTGAAAGGGTCTAGCATACCCATCTATAAACAACAGCAATTTGGCACCTACAAGTACTCTAATTGCATGTCCCAGCATTAAGACCATTCCTACACTTTGCTTAGGAAAATTATGCTCTAGAGACTGTGTGTTTGTTACTGTACAGCCACACATGAGCTGAGTGCCATGCAGTCTTTTCACAGCTCTAGCAAAGTTTATGTGCAAAGCTACATAGATCATATGATGCTGATGTGGTTTTGCTCATGATTCAAGTCCTGGTATGATTATGTTAACTTCAGTTGCATTTGTTGATTGTAAATCACAGTGAAAACAAGCCTTCACTGTGGTAAAGTTAGTGGTTTCCAAAGTGGACACGGACTTTCTTCTTTAGCTACCAGGAGCAGTCTTGCCATCATGGCACAGGGCTTCATGCTTCCTGTGGGCTGATTTGCAATCTCTGAATCAGTACAGAGGAGACTGGATAGAGGAATTTGCTCTAGCCCATAATATCTGTGAATACTTAGATCTTTATCTCAATCCTAAGGCAGAGTTGTAGATACTCAAGTCAGATTACACTTGCCATCCATTTTTTTTAATTAGGTATAACTCATAAAAAATGTAAGTAGATTCACCACAACCCCCATCTCCATAAGTCTCATCATTTGTCACAAGTAGTATCCAAGTTTCATTCAGGGAGAGCAGCTAAAGGAGTGAGTCATCAAATTGAGGCCAAACAGCAAATTCAAGTTCCTAGTCTCTCCTGCCACCCTCTAAAACAGACCCTCACTCACTTACACAACAAGACAGCCATGGAATAGACCCCTGCAATGGCTTCCCCATTAAAGAGGTAGTCTGGAGAAGGGTTACAACCATGGGGGTTTCCAGACCCTGTCTAGCCATGAGCTTCATGTTTGGCTAACAGCCCTGGCCCTAAAACAACCAGCTGATTCTGCCAGACATGGTGACAATTGCAAAATTCCTTTGCGGACAACACATAAAGGCTACGTTGGTCGCAAGTGGCACACAGTTGCAAGGGGTTGCCTGCTGCATCTTATGTTGTAGAGAAGCAAGTTCATATTGCTCAATAATTGGGACCTCATAGAGCTGCCCTGGCTGCGTTAGGTAATCCAGATGTTCCATGCATAGAAGGTCAAAACTTAACACAGTTCTAGCTGTGAAAACTGGGCTGCTGTATTTTTGATCAATGAATATGCTACTAAAGTTAATTACCAGCCAGTCCCTCTGTGCATATAGCTGTCTGTCTTGTTTTCTACACAGAAAGAGGGCTAACATCACACATATGTTTGCAAAAGATTTGTTTAATTAAGCAAAAATTAATTGACATAATGAGAGTTCACTTAAAGTTTCCAGTGGCTAACACATTTACATATAAAGCTGCGTTTTGGAAAAGGCGCTGGCTGAATATCCCAGGGATCTGGTTTCAATTCTCAGCTTTGCTGTGGGCTTCCTGCTTAATCCAAGGCAAAATCAGGCAAGACTAGGTCGGTAGGGTACCGAGGCACTTGATTCCTAAACGTTTATTGATGCCTTTCTGCCTCACTTTGCCCATCTGTAAAAGGGAGATAACTGAGTCTCTTCATACACTATAGCCGACACAATTGTTTCAGGCATACACTATTTCTGACTGTGCTTCTGTACAGCAGTGAGAGAAACTGGGTCTTGATCTCATTTGATTTTTCTGGGTATGACTGTGCTAGGAATAAAAATACCAGTGCAAAGACAGGATGAGCACACTGATATTTAGGTTAACATACACTCTATTTATTTGTTTATTACTTAATTTTGTAAGTAGATTTTTTTTTCTCAACATACTTGCTGTATATTTCCCCTAGCTATGATACTGCGTTCCAACTGCAATGTTTAACAACGGGAAGATCCCTGACCTTTTGTCCTGACCTGATATTAACTGAATGGATTACTTTATTTTAATAAAAGGAAGAGTGATTTTTCCCACTTTCCTCTCGATTTGAGCCTTGTATAGGAATCACCGTCTCTGTTGAACTCTTCCTCTTCTGTCTCTCCCTTTTTCTCCTCCCTGTTTTTTGCTGAGCCAAATAGTCTTTCCCACGTGACATTATGCTCCATTAGTTTACAGTTTTATTGTTTAAAACCAGTATCCAGCATTCCCAGTAAGCATTAATTATTGCCTCAATTATGACACGCAATGTTTTTTTGGGTGAAATGAAAGCCACCAGCATCAAGAATTCATGACCAGCCCTCTCAGCAAGGAACAGTAATCTATGGGGTAGACATTTTGGAAAGATACTTCACTCCATAAGTCATTGTATTGATTAAAAGCAAAAGAGAGTTAGCTGTGTTAAAGACAAAACATTTTGTAGCCCTTCCAAGTTAATTATTAAAGCACAGAGACATTTTACCACCCAAGAACTGCACTCACTTTCTGCTTGAATTCTGGCAATGGCTTTTCAGTCCCTTTGCATTGACTGTTTCCTGGGCTGGGGCAGCCAAGATGAGCTACCAAAGCTGAGCACAAAATGCCTTGCCCAGATGCAGCCCAGGAAGACCTTCATTGTCACCTGTTGCTTCCCACTTATTTGCAAAGGCATTCGGGGTGATCCACCATTCGCCGGTACTCAACACACCCATTCAGATGTGGGGTTTCCCAGGTTGCTTCCCCATGTCCCTCTGTATCCTATTTTATACTAACGTGCTGCAGCCACTGACCAGGCTGACACGCTCATGCTTGTTTCGTCCCTGACCTCCTCAAGCCTCTAGGCAGAAGGAAAAAAGAAGGTGTAACAGCAGGCTCAAGTTTTCTTCCTATGTCTTCTATCCCCAAAGGGTTTTAAAGAAGTGGCCAGGCTGTTCACCAGCAGGGACCTGGCCTACTGTTCAGTCCTGATGGATTTCAAGCTCTTCTTGCCAGGCTGCCTTGGTAGTAGTTCAAACACATGTCATCACATGCAATATGGACACAATACCCTCATTCCTACGGGCTCCAGGACCCAGCAGAAGAAAGCGCAGGCAGAAGATCAAACATGGAAGGAACAGAAGACAGAGGAGCTGCTGTTGCTGTCTGTGTCTGGAACAGAAAAATGAACACAAGGGAAGAGACAGGGCAGAGGGATAATTACTTTCATCCCAATTTTATTCCCACAATTCCCAACCACTTTTGAAGCCAATTTTCCTTTAATAAAATATACTATTAATGACTCAAGTAGAAGCCTTTTGTGCAAGACAATACCCAACTCTCCAGATGGAATTATTTTGTGTTCTTCACAATATGCATGTATGTATATTTATATACATAAATTGAGCTGTGAGCATGGCCTCTATTACCTTATATTGCAAATCGAGTAAGTTATTTCAAAAGAGGCTTAACATACTTTATTTCTTTGAAACTAATTCTTTCATAGCTCTCCCCCTCTTTCAGCTCTCCCTACCCCCTAAAGAGAAACACAAGCCAAACAGCAACAAGAACTATTTCCCATCAATTCTGGAAGCCATTCATTTGCTATTTCTGTTCATCAGAGCTTCAGAGTGAAGGAATTTAAAGAGCTACTGATGCCTTTTGCTACTTGGCGTATATATCCAATATTGTCTTTCAAGCCTTTTAGACACATCCTTTTTCTCTTTCTTCTTTAACAGCCTGTCAGAGAAATAGGCCTAATTAGTTTATTGTGGGTTTGTGTGTGAAGAAGTTATTGAGGGAGTGCCAAGTTAAAAAGTCAAACACAAACTGATTAATTTTCACAATGCACCCCTCTGAGGTGGGGAAGTTCTGACAAATCCACTGGGTGTTCACAGTTATCCTGTGCTCTTCGCACAGAGGCTGGGAGCCATATGGAGAGCAGAGCGCTGGCACTGCTCTCCCGGTTCCCACAGCTCACGTTCCGGGCGCTGGGGCTGACACTGAGCCTCGGCACCCTACACAGCTCAGTCCACCAGAACTGTCTCGCCCCAGCCGTTTCCTCTTCTCCACCTACCAAATGGAGACACCTGGTGGTAACCTCTCCTTGGAGCCAGGCACAAGAGAATATACGCAGCTTAGGGGTGTGACGCAATCATTTATCGACTTGCAGAGAGGATCGCTGGATTTAATAAGCCATTAGGGTAAGCATCAGCTTGCCCACGACCCTGAGAGAGCACACAGAGTCTTGACTGAGCAGCCAGGGACCAGCCAGGAGGGGCTGGGTTGGCCTCTGCAGCACCTGGGAACTACCTCCTCTGCATTGCTCAGTTGCCATCTTCCACTGGCTCCACTGGCACTGACGACTTTGACTTCTCCACACAGAGATCCTACAATTCCTCACAAGCCTCCCTAGCTTTTTGCTTGTTTGTTGTGTTTTTTGCTTTGGGGTTTTATGTGTTTCATGGTGGTGCTTTCCCTATTGAATTCTTGAGCTATGTGTGATCCCATCTCAACCGCGCTACCTCAGCCAGTAATTTTACTTTTTTTATCTCTCTACAGACTTTCTTACAGCTCTTCCTCAGCAGTCTGAGTCAAGGTTATGCAGCTGTGTCATATCAGAGCAGGGCTTTGCTTCTTGGTGCACAGGCAGCTCAACCTGGAGGGGGCTTACAGGAGGCAGCTACAGCAGTTACTTGGGAAGGTCGAAAGGAAATGACTGGCTAAGCTGGGCTTGCACTCTGACAGGAGACTGGGTTAGATTGGTGGCTTTTAGCTCAATTAAACTTCCAGAAAAAAAAGTTCATCAGTCGCAGTGGTTCCCATTTCCAACCAAATACAAATTAGGCTGACCTTTAAGAGTTTGCTTAGCTATTTGTAATGCGGCTCATTGCATTTGCTTGCTTTCTCAGATGCCAGAGAATATAAGGAGGGAGCAGGGTTTATTTCTCCCAATCGTTTTGTGAAATGCTTTGTCCTGCCTTTCAGATCAGCAGTTGTTCCCCTGACCAAAAGCTGAGAAACGCTGTTCTAAATTATCTCCAAAGGCCCCTTCCAGCACTCTTTAATTCTAGAAACTCTGAGCCTCTTGAATTTCTATCACTATTCCACTGCCACCAGCAATATGTATTCAGGCTCTCAGGACTATCTTTTGTCCTCTATTATGCGAGCTGGATAGTTGCAGTAAAACAGAATATTTGTCCAGAAGGAAATTATTGTTCCTGTCATGAGAAGTTATTTGAAGCCACAGCTGCTACAGGGATGAGTGTGATGGCACTGCAACCTCCAAAGACACTTGAATTTTCCTCACTCAAAGCTGTTACCAGGTTACAAGTTCCAGGAACTTATGCAGAATGCAAGATGAGATCTCCCTTCACTCAAAAAAAAAAAAATCAAACAACCAAACCAAACAACCACCTCAAACCCTGTTACTATGAACTTTAGATTGTGTTTCAATAAATCTATTCACCTCTCTGTCTTTATCTCTACTTTAACAATTTTCTCCAATAAAGCATTTTTCACAGTTGTGTGCTTCAAACAGCATCAAAACAGACACTGAAGCAACATTAAGAAGCCATCACAACACACCCACTTCTACTAACAGCTTCTCTGAGCTTGTCTCACCTTTCTTTGATGTATAATATAGAAATATGTATCAGAACAAGTGACTAGGAGGTGAGAGGAGGAGTTATTTCTATGTTCAAGGAACTGACAACCATAGTCTTGAGGTCACCTACCTGAAACCCATGTTTCCTTAGGGGGCTTAATAATACATTGGCTGGCAGTGATCACAGGATCATTCAAGCCTCTGCACTGGTTTAGCTTTAAACCTCCGTGAACTGGGTCAGATTTGCAAAAGTTGGTTTATTTTGTGGTAGGGCACTGTGCCGCAGCCATCAGCCTCATTTGGATTCAAACGACATTATGAGGCTCGAGGGGTTTATCGGAAATATGAAAACACCATAAATATTCATTCTGAGAAAATCCTGCTCAGACAGGGAGCATAGAGCAGACTGATTTGTATCCTGCTAATGCCATCCGGCTGCGAGTGGGCAAGGGGACCCCAATACTGCATGTTTGTCAGACCCCTATCAGATCCATGTGGCTGGCTTGACGTCCTCCTGCTGTCAGCAATCTCGTAGTCCCCCCAGGAGTTGTGGGCTTGCACTGAGCAGCTCAACAGTGACTTGCCATTCAGCTTACAGCAAGAAAAAACAGTTCCCAGGCGTTTCATGTATGCTGACTGAAATGTGTTGCACATGGGTGCAAGGCGGGCAAGACAGAGATATACAACATTGGACTGATTTAGTGGAAATGAAAATAACTAGACATATGCTAAGCACATTAAAAGTACTGGTGCATATTGTGCCCCTGCTTACTCTTACTGTGTAATTATCTTTTTCTTTTTTTTTTTTTAGGAAGATGTCCATGTCATTAGGAAGATCAACTTGTAGCAGACCCCCCTCCATGCCCACATGTAGATTCCTGGGAGAAAAAGGCAGATCTTAGAAAAATAGTACAAATCTACTCCACAGTAAAGATAATGACTCTAATGATTAGAACCCAGGTCCTGAGTCAGAGGGGAACTTTTGCTGAAGCTTTTATAGAATGCAGTGCTGGGTCTGATCCCCCTTGTCTGTGCCCCGGTATCAGTGACCCACAGTCTCTTGCCAGGCCCAACCATCTTCAGAGGAAAAGGACAGGCAGCAGCCACCTTAATCCAATTTCATCTAAGTATGTAATTAGGACTGTACATCTGGGATCACTTTTTCTCCCCTTCAAAAGTTAAAAAGCTTTATGAACTAGAGGCAGGAATGAGGGTTTGATCCAGCTTGGGTGTTGAAAAATTCCTCTCATCTCAGCTCAGCCATACGAGGCTCCAGAGGCTTGCACTCACCATTTGATGGCCCTGGGCTGTCTCATTCAAACCATTCCTCTTCTGTCTGTACACAGGATTTCTGTTTCTCCTCAGTGTACTCTGCTGGCCCGCTCCTGCCAGGGTGGGACACCACTTCAGTGATCAGCTGCCCACCTGAGCATCCCACCACGCCTGGGGTTGTGCCTCTCCCAGGTACAGGTGTCTGGAGACATGTGCTTTATAGGAGACATTCCCTTGCAATGTTTTGTACAAAAGAGACATCTTTGCAGTCAACTTGTGTCCCTGTTGGCTGTCCATGTATGCCAAGGTTCAAAAGAGGTTGGGTATTTTTAAAGACAGCAGAATTATTCAAAAGATAATACCTAGTGTGAATGCTCTAGGAGAGGGCTTGTTCGGCCTGGCATTCAAGAGCCAGCTTGGGATCTGGGGAAAAACATTTAGCATTTCTACCTCATTGTTCAAGTTCATCAGAGAAGCAGTTATATGGCACTAGTGAAGGAATGAAAATTTTGGGATGGAAGAAGAGGTAAAGAAGAAGGACTAGGGAACATCAAGCTGTGGATATACTGCTGATGAAGAAATTCTCCAGGGAACATATGTGGTCCAAGAGGTTTACCCCTCTCCTCCTAGCCTTTCATAAAAGTGCCTTTTGCCCTTTCCAGTGGGACAAACCTGAATCAATTGTTTCTGTGGCCAGGCATCAACTGAGAGACTGGAAACTCCACAGGCAAAACACACGTGGGTGAGGACATCTCAATACGCAGTCAGATATGCGGAAACAGTAGACATGACTGGCTCCTACTCATCAATATACTTCAGGGCGCTTACTGCCAACAAGTAGGGGAGCACTGAGGGAAGGCAGAGGCTATCCCATTCCTGCTCAAAGGTGTCTCTTCCTCAACAGCACAGGGGCTGGTCAGGGCACACCAAGGCTGTGTGTGAAAGCTGGGGTGGCTGCTCCTGCAATTGCTCTTGTGCTGAAACCTGGCGCATCCACCAGTCTCTCATGTTGCAGGTTGGTGTGACTGCTGGCCCACAACCTCCACCACCATTAGCTCATCTTGGATTCACCATTGTCTCCAAATAAGCTGGAAATCTCAGAACACACTTGATTTTAAAAGGTTATCAAGAAGAAAAAATCTTTCTGACTTCTCCTTAGGCCTTGTTTGACCAGATTGACTGGATGAGTCTCAGCCTTTACGGACACAAAAATATGCTACTTTAACTGCAGCTATTGAGCCAAACCCTTAGCTGGTGTGACACTGTGTTTTCAATGGAGCTGTGCTAACTTACAATAGTCACATGTCTGATGTTCTTCTGGGGAGCAATTAAAGGTGAAGAGAATTAGGATCATAGGGGAGTAACCTCAACCTCTTTTCTAATATAAATCACAGAAGAGCAAAGTTGGAAACCAGTGCTGATCAGAGAAAGCTGATGGAATTGCACTCTGTGTGAGTATGCCTGTCCATCAAGATAAAGCTGATATTGCTGTTGGGGGAAGGGGAGGAATTTCAACCATGCCAGTAAAAAACACGAGATATTTTAACATTTTGGAAGAGAAAAATGATAGAATCATAGAATGTCCTGAGTTGGGAGGTACCCACAAGGATCATCAAGTCCAACTCCTAAAAATCCCACTTTCCTTTTTGAAACAAAGTTTTGCTGAGTTTTTTTTCCTAATTCATGCTATAGTTTGTATTAGAAAACAGTTTAAAAATTAGAAATCAAAAATCAATAGTAAGTATTTAAATGAATCCCAACCATCTTTTACTGATTAATTTTCTTTCATAGAGACTGTAACCTGGGGAGGGTTGCTCAGATTTGGAGCAGAACAAAGTTTCCAAATTTTGAACTCTTTCCTGAAGCAAGCATTTCATCCCCTCCACCAACCTATTAGTCAGAAAGCTTGGATTTCTTGTAGGAAAAAAGGTGAATGCTGCCTGCTACTTGCTCACTACTTTCTAGCTTTCTCAACACTGAAGTTTTTTGTTTGAGACTCCACGACCTCAGTCCTAGAGAAGTTACAAAGAAACTTGTCTGAGCAACTTACACTTACCCACTTAAAAATAAATAAATTCAAATGCACTAAGCAAGGGATTACAAAATCAGATTTAGAGATAGACCCTGAAGAAACTTATTTGCAGATGGGCTTAAACTGTGGATAATAATACTGACTCACCATTATGAACTGCTTTGAGGTCTAGGGATAAAAGGGTTTATGTTAGTACTAGGTATTATTACATTTTATTGTTAATTTCAAACGCTACAAAATGAATAACAAGCAGAAAAAAAAAAATCTTTCCATAAAATTAAGGACTTAACCTGATGAAATATCCCAAATGTCAACACTCTGGCATTATGACTGCCTCTCCAGCCCTTCTTACCTCGCTGGCCCTTTTTAAACTTCTTCAGTGTGGAATAGGTACAAAAACTGCAGGCACCTGGACTTGAAAATTCATAGGGATTTTCATAACCTATTTCCTCTGCTGTAGGTGTTGTCACGTATGACTTTGCTGCTTGTCATGCTGTCAGAGAGAGCCCATACACACACTCCTACACACGCACTTTTCCTCCTGTACACGCTCTTTCCTTAACAGGTAGCACATACAGCACAAAAGGGAGAGAAAAAGAAAGTATTGGAAAATCTACATCTGGTTTGAATAATTCCTCCTATTTAAATTTTTACTTAGAGAACTCCCATTGGTACTGAATAATTGAGCTCAGCTATTCACAGCTAAAAATCTTGGTAACACCATTCCTCTCTGGTTTCACATGGTGGATCATCATACCTAGGCTCCTAAAGCCTCACAGAGGATTTACGTTGTGGATACCACACAGCAAAAGGCAGCTCCCTATTCCTCTCTGCCCCCTCCTCCCATGGCCAGACACAAAAAGATGCTGCCTTGTCTTCCTCCTCCTCTCCTTTATTAGGAGACATTGAACTCATAACAAATACACATCACTTCACAAAAAAACAGTGTAATTAACCTTGCTTTTTTTGGCCTGCATGTGTGTGGTAAAATGTCTAGTAATAGTTGGCAAGACTTCTGCAGGGAATGAGATTCCCATGGTTAGATCTAAAGCCCAAATACTTGGAACAAATTAACACCAGCCAAGAAAGTGAGGTTAATTACTGGAACACTTTGAAGACGAGGTCTCCCTAGTCTGGAAAAATGAAATACACTATCTGCATGTATGGTATGTGGCCAAGCAGGATCTTTCCCTCTCTTTCTCTCTCTCACTTGCTCTCTTTCCTTTTGTGTTCCAACTATAGACAAACACCAGAGCCGCTGAGAGCAAAGACTTCATCTTCCTCTGACCTGTTCTTCCATTAGGCCAGTGCCACCGATGGCCCTGGAAGCTACTCAAAGCTGAGAAGCACAGCCAGCAGGGGCTGGCTCTCCCTCTGTCTATGTTTTCTCATTAGTGGTTTTGCGTTGTTGAAAGGCATCTTCATTGGAGGCCCAGTATTCCAGCAACATGCTGCTTTAATTTGGGGTGGGCACTGAGGCTTTCAAAAACACAGCATACGACCCAACAGGAGAAGAGTCGTCTTCCCTAGTTTGCTCTTTGGAGAGCAAATCTGTAAATCCTGTAGGCCCCTGAACATCTGCCTTTGGTAATGTTTTAATGGGGAAAATTTGCCTAGTAACCACATTGCCGTTGACCTTTGATGCATGTGGAATGTATACATGCACATGACTGGGGGGGCGGTGTGTGTGTGTAAACCTGTGAAATCAAGGTTGCAAAACCATGTAGGTGGAAGCAACGTACTCCAGCTACCTGTGCACCTTTAGGAGGGCTCCCTCATGTGTTTGCATTACTCATGACACAACCCTCTATGGCATGAGGACACAGAGTTTTTTTCCATGGAATGGCTGCCTCACTATGTGCTCGAGTCGGATGCTGTTCACTACAGGAACAGCTATTCAAGATTTTGGTTTTCCTTCATTGTTCAGTTTGTGACCTCAAGCCTTACTGACTGTGCACTATTCAAACCCTGCTCTGAAAACAACATCATTTTGTTTTCTCATGGGCTTTTCTATAGCACTCATGACAATAGTATCAAAGTGCCTCATAAAGATTAATTCATCTATTTTTGCCACAGCCCCAGGAGGCAAGTTGGTATTTTCTTCATTTTCCAAATGTTGAACTGAAAGCATAAGCCCTGCCTATACAGTCATAGATGCAGTTTATGGAGCCGCTAAAGAAGTTCTGTCCTCTGGGGATGCATGGCTTCGTCAGGCAGTGCCTGCATGGTCTGTCAGGCTACATCTGGCTTCAGCGTGTGCACTGCTTGACCCCTTGGCCATGCTTGCAAGCTTACAAAATCGAATCTAGTCTTGAAGGCAGCCTCGGGGCCTCTGACAGTATAGACATAGCCATATGGTCAACAGTGTGTCTACAAGATCTGTGGTAGGCATGAATTTTGAATCCTGTCATTGAGATGCCTAGGTCTTGATTTTTCCTATTGCTTATCCTTAACCAGCACTGCAGATGTTCAGAGCAGAGCTCCTGCTAGCCTCAGTCCCAGCTGAGCCCACAGGGTCCCACGTCGAGCCCACAGAAAATGAGAACTTACAATTAGGAGCCCTCTGTGAAAAGCTGCCTGTAGGCAGCATGGCTTAGCATCTGCAAGGGCAAAACCCTCACTTCTCACAGCACTGCTCAGCTCAGTCAGGTATAGCCCCAGCCCTCCCATTGCTCATCTGCTTCATCCGCCTCCCACTTGCCTTTGCCTGCAATGAATGCAGCAGGAGTCCAAGAGCTGGCAGCCTCCCCTGTTTGGTGGAGCACAGGCAGGAGACCTGTGGAGAAGAGGGTTTGAGCATGCACTGCATGTTCTGGACAAAAGAGTGGAATTAATATTGTGAATAAAGATCTAATCCAGGTATTTCCTGACTTTTCAGTGATCAACTTGAAAACCTTGTTAATGTTCACTTAATACAGGGGATGCCTAATTTCCTATGTTTTAAAGCTAGGTGTTAGCACAGGCATGCCAATGTGGTCATACCATGGACATCTACAGGGTTTGTCATCAAGACGGCAATTTTCTTCTGCATATTGCTGTGCCAGGAGTTAAGCCAACAGAAGTAACAAATCCTCTCTACGTGTTTTTTCTAAGCCTTATAACTTGGCCAAATGCGGGTAGTTTTTCACAGGGACAGACAAGGCCCATCCCCAACACAAAAGCCACCTCTTCTGCCAAGTGTCCAATTGCACTTCCAAAGCACAGGGGTTCTAGGACTTTCCAAATAAAAGGTTGAAAAAAAAAAAAAAAAAGCACAAGAAGCACAAGGCAAACAATATTTTCCAGGCTTCTTCTCAGAAGCACTATGGCATTTTGGCTGAAATTTCTGTAAATAATTCAGTTTGAGGCAAACACTCTGTACGTAAAATTTAAGCCCAAACAGTTGAAGCCGTCAAAGTTATAAACAAGTGAAAGAAGGACCCTATAACAGAAAATGTTAGTCAAACTTACTAATAAGCAGTTTCCCAGCTCTGTGTGTTGCTATATGTGTGTACTCACATGTATTCAATATGGGCTTATATATCAGGCTGACTTTGAAAGACGCTCTGGGAGTTCTGCCTGGGAAATGGACCGACACTGACACTGGCTACTTACTGTGTTGTTTAGAAAAGAATACTGGAAAAGGGACAAGGAGAAGAGGCAAAATACACTGTAGTGGCAACAGATCAATCAGGGCAGACTATATAGCCTGGAGGGGCTCTCTTCTGCCAACCCAGCCCCTAGGGCTCTCCAGCTCCTTAGATCAGCAGGTCAAGCAGGACATAAAACTGCAAGGCTGAAAGCAAGGAATTCATCTAGCCCATAGCACATCTAAGCCAGGATTAAACAGACCTATTCCTGACCAATCACCACTCACTTTTTCTTATATCACTTCAAGAAGGGGATCCCCAGTATACCCAGCCTCTTGCAGTGCTCAACTGAAAGTGTTTAGATATCTTCACTCAGTATTCAACAACTGATTAGCTGCAAAATGGACACATTATTTCTACCTTTTCCCAGAGTATCAGGGAGTATAAAAGATCATTGTCCTTCCCAGAAGAAGCTTTACATATCAGAGGACTTGAACATCACCTTCACCTTTCTCTCTTCCGAAGGACACACATGGAATTCCCTTTCTCCTTCCCAATGGTGTGTTTTCTAATTCTTATTATTCTGGGCTCTCTTCAATACCTCTATCCTGAAGTGCAATACCTAAAACAAATGGGTGTAAATCAAAAGCCACATATAAGTAGCCCATCAGCTTACAGCACATCAGTGTCTCTCAGCTAATGGTGAGTAAAGAAACTGTATGACTTCTATCAAGGAACCTGAATTCAGACGGAGCCAGGAAGGAGTCTAATTTATAGCTAAGTTAACACAGCCCAGCATTTAAGAAGATCCAGAATAGAGTGAGACCTTATGTCTATAAGCCTTACCAAGACTTTGCTAGTACTCCTGCCAAAAGGGTAGAGTACAACAGAGTAATTACCTTGCATAAAACATTGATTTTTCTACATTGCAAAATCTGCTTGGTGGGGCTTTTCTTGTGCAACTGCATCATGTTGTTGACTTGTGATCTTGGGCTTTTTAACTGGTTGTGTGCTGTTTTGAACCTGCTCATACATTTTGTTCACATGGAAGGATATCTGAAAGTTTTCTTAAAGCCAAGGTATGCTATAGACACAGGTTTTATCTATGCCTGCCAGACCAGTTACGATATTCAAGAGAGAATTTTATTTTAGGTTTATTCATCTGAAATCCCCTATACAAAATTAAGACTTGATATGTTTCTCAAGCCAATATATATCATGGAGTATGGGCCCCTAATTATCAGAAATATGTCCATAGGGGAACCTGGGTGCCTGACATTCCTGATCTGTGAAGGAGATATAAAGCAAACTGCCACAGCTCACAAAGTACACACCTGTGCAGGAAAATCAGCTAGTACGGAGATCTACTACTTTACCTACCAGTACAGCCAGCCTCCTACATGGAGGGTCAGTTTTGCTCAGCAAAACACATATACCTCATTAAATCCAAGCTTGCTGGGCTAGAACCTCAAATCATTTCCCTGCTAAGAT
Source organism: Nesoenas mayeri (assembly GCF_963082525.1). NCBI lineage: Eukaryota > Metazoa > Chordata > Aves > Columbiformes > Columbidae > Nesoenas > Nesoenas mayeri. The sequence goes on from NC_137548.1 coordinate 44,605,320, forward strand.
CTGTCTACATGTCCTCTTTGCACTTCTGACTGTACTTTCAAACCACATTTATCTTGTTAACATTTACAAAGCACATAAGCATAATCATATACCCAGGGAATGCTCTGTGCCCTATGTGATACCAGCCTCAGCATGTGCTCTTTGTATTATCATATCCCTTGTGTTAAGGTTATGCACCTCTGGAAAAAGAACAGTGATACAAATATGCCCAGACTCACGATTGCTACCCAGGGAGGCAGTTCTCCCAGGGCCTGGGGACACTCAGGGACTGCAGGTTTGGGCACATCCCTGCAAGAGAGAAAAAAAATATTCATCCTAGACTTTGAATGGTAAATCATCAGTCATCACAGGTGATCTGCATGGCCTGCATATGCTCTTGGATTGACTTATGTTAGGGAAGGGCGAAAAGCACCCTGGCCAAGCCATGAGCATGATCTCCCAATAGCAAAGTGAGAGCAGGAGTAGAGGATCCTCCAGTGAAAAGCACTGTAAGAGTACAAAGCACTCTGATATTAGTATTACTTCATACTACTTAGTAGAAGGTAGTGTGTACAATAAATACATATTGTAAAATAGGTTTTATTTCCTTAAAAAATCAGTTCACGCCATTCTCCAAGGTGTTGCTCAAAGAAAATATAGTTTTATTGCTGACAGTTTAGAGGAACTGAGGCTGTTATTGCAGGGCTGGTGTGAGGCAGCTGTTCTTGGCTCTTTTCATCACTTGCATATGGAGGAAATTTTGTTATTAGACTCTCAAAGTCCAGCTCTATTTCTGTGAACCTCAGCTCACAGCTTTGGGAAATGGAGACTTCAAGTACTGGTGACATATAAGGACTAGGACATGTATCCTTAGTTCAGGCACATGAAGGTCTTGACAGCCGTTCTTGGACTACATTTGTGTCTTCCTGCATAAAAGCACAGAACCTCTTCTTTGGTTGAGCTCTTTTTGTGTAAGATAGAAAATGCCCACTGCATTCCCAGAGACTCAACACTAAATTATTTGGCTTGGGCCCTGGCTCTGTTTGGAGTCCATTGTCCGGATGTTCCTCCCTTCATAAGATCTGGCAAACAAACAAACAAAAAAACAACCAAACAAAACAAACAAACAAACAAAAGCTTAACTTGGGCTTTGGTATGCCTGTGAGTGACCTTTCCTTTCTTTAGATAATTTTCCTTGGGACTTCCACAACCCTTCTGAGAGCCCGCAAACATCTATTCTTAATAATTGCATTACATCATAAGGAGCAATATGCATTAGTACCAATTTGCTCTTCATCCAGGACGTCAGACATAGCTTTTCAAAGATGCTTTAGTTAAGCCCCATAATCCAACTCGCAGGCTGGTTGGTACTGTTATCCTGTGAAGATGAGGGACTCAAAGTGCAGAAAGATGAGGTAACTTGCCCATAGCCACACGATATATCAGTCACAGAGCTGCAAACAGACTCCAAGAAGCCCAGCTCCTGATCTTAAGTGTTAACCACCAGACTATGATCTGTACAATATCAGAAAAAGCAGGAAGGACCAAGAGGCAGCTCCATAACATGAGGAATTAATTCCTCTGGAGGGATATATGAGAGGCAGAAGCAGAGGAGCAAGTCCTAGTCAGCATAGGCTCCGCAGTGATTGCTGCCTTACTGTTCGTGGCCAGCAGAATGTGTCTCCCATTCCTACAGCTGCCCTGGATCTCATTGATCTCCTGTCTCCTTGCCAGTTTTCCTGTCTCCCCTTGACTTCCCACAGCCTCCTCAGATGTTTGTCTTTTCACTCCCTTAAAAAGGGAAACTTGTCTTTTCCCCAGTTACTTCTTCTTGTAACTCAGAGTTCTGGGGAAGAGCCCTGAAATGCCTGTGGCTCTCCAGCTGCTTAGGGCAACACAGCTCATCTGGAAACATCGCAGTCCCCAGGAAGCCAAGCTCTTAACCACTGTGGATTTGAATCCCAGCATGAGTCCCCATTGATTTTATCATGCAGTATAGTATAATAAAACTGTACAGTATCTTGTACCTTTGTCACCTGCTTGGTACAGAGAATTTGCATCAGAAATTAATTTCTCCTTATATTCCTAGTCCAAAGAAATCTAGCCAGTGTTACCAGTTTTCTCAATCTGCAGATATCTCAGGGGGATTTTCAGAAGCTACATATCATTGTGTATTTAAAAACTTTTGGAAATTCATTGGGAGCCATATGGCAAAAGGGAGAAACCTGTACAATTTGGTACCAGGAGAAAGACACATTTTACAGGCTTTTCAAGAGAAGTCTCCCTAGATCCACCTCCATGACTTGAAGCCAGACTGCCACTAAACAGGGAAAATTTTAATCCTAGAGAGGTAGTCACTGAAAGTGAAAAATAGCTGCAAATTGTAAATCTGAATGACCAGACCTTGAATGAACTCTGAATTCCAGAATCAAAATCCTTTCCGAGATAGGCATTACTTCCAGAACTAGTAAGCAGAAGGATCATAATCGGTCTATATTCTATATTTTGAGTGAAAAATACTATGCTGAATCTGCCAGCCTTTTTTCAAACAAAATCCTGAGGTAAAGCGTTAGGAAAACTTGCACTGATGGGACATTTCGAAGTTGTAGGAAAAGTCTTTCTTTACAAGAAACAAACAGATCTTTGTCAGGAAGACAACAAGAACAACAACAAACTTAATCTCATTACAAGAAATGTTGATTATAATAAACTGTGCCATATAGCAGTGCATAGACCTTATAAGCAATGCTACTCCTCTAAAATAAGACTATTGACAGCATACAGAAGGATAAGAGAGTTTGACAAAGAGCTCTACTAATTTCTTTATTTGCCTTACTGGTCCTAAAGTGGTGAGTTTTGCAGGTCACCCCTCCAAGCACTGGTGATCCCATGGAACATGCATTCCCCAGTTCATTGGTTCCAGTGGGGACCACCACAGCAAAGACAGTGGGCCAGCAATTACAGAGTTAACAGACAGTGGTGTCTCTGTTGACTCCAGGATGCTTACGGGAATGAGTTCCAGGACGCAGTAGTTTTGATGGTGTTGTTTCTAATGGAGATATTGCAATGACACCATTTATCAGTGTTTTTTATTTCCCAGGAGGGTGGATATAAGGTGTATATGGCTATGAACTGCCTTTACACTACCATACAGATTCAGGTGGTCAGAGATCCTGTTGCCTGCTGAGTTAAATGTAGTTTTGGGTAATAAGAAAGTGAAGTTTGGACACCTGGTATTCATCAGTCTTCTTGCCATTTCACGAATGTCCATTAGAAACCTATATGCATGATCCCTCCATTTCAATTGTTAGAAAAATTAGCTGTTAACCATCAGGAAATGACCTGTTTCCCCAGCACAGTCACTCAGACCCATTACAGGCCCTGTTCTAAGTCCTCTTCTTATTGAACACAGTTTACAAGAGGTTCACCATAATCCCTTTAAAATTAGATTTTTGTTCCTTTTTTAGGCCATTCAGATTGTTACTCAAGATCTTTTTGTCTGGTTGCAGAGAGAATGAGAAACCAACACCAAGGCTGATGACGTCGTATCATTCGTGGTCATGGGATGGTTGGCTGGAAATTTGAGAGGCAAAATAGGTTTTCATCAGAAGTGACTGATTTACAAAGAGCATTTCTCAAAAGTGGGATGGTGTTTCTGATGGCAGTCAGGAAAAGACAGAGAGGAGTTCAAGGGAGGACAACTGCATAGCCCCAACCATGGCAAAACTTCAGTTCCTCTTTGGTCTTCTTTGGACAGATTGGGGTGTGACCCCTCTCCATATACCTGAGGATACAGCTACTGCCCTTGCTTCCAGCCTGCTGACAGTCTCTCCTGCCAAAGCTGTTAGATGTTGAAGAAATATTCACTGGAAAAGCAAAAGACATGGACTTGAGGCTCCATGATTAAGCAAGGATTTAAATCCACAATAGATGGGCGCTTCGCCACCAGGCTTACTGAAAATGTTTGGCTCTTTTCTGTATTTCTGAGGGAGAGCAAGAGCAAAAAGGTAGACAAGAGTTTTAGAAAAAAAAATTTATGTGGCCTACTTTCCATTTGGCTGTGCAACAGCCAAGCACATTGTTAAAGCCCTGAAACATTTTGGTTTCAGGGAACACTCTCAGTTTGGCCAGTTTAAAATTTTTTGTTTCCTGCCTAGTTCTCACCAACAGCACCTTGGGGAGATGGTCCCAGGCAGGTATGCAGTCCCTGGGTGTCCCTGTGCAAAACTGCATGCACCAGCCACCCTGGGGACACCAGACTACAGCTATGTGCTCTCATTATGGGACACACATCCCAAGCATGGGTGCCCATCTTCAGACTTAAAAAAACAGGTCTTGTACCCCTTCTCAAACACTGTAGGGAAAGTAGATGCAATGGAGGGCTGCATAGCGGCTGGGATTACATCTGGGCAGTGTGTGTAGGGGGGGAGGAAAAGGGCAACAGGAGGTGTGGGTGCTTCAGGGGTGTCACAAAGACACAGTTATCATCCAAGACACAGACAGACACAGAGCTCCAGTCCTCAAACTTGTTCATAAGCCAGGAGAAGAGTACGATGCCCGTACAACTGTAGCAGAGGCACTGCTTGCATTTTGACGGGAACATCCCAAGCTGGAAAGTGTCTGTTCAGGGTTTGCCACCCTCCTCTATCTAGTAATTGCCCTTCTGAAACTAATTTTCTGTGAATTACTCCAGAAAATATAATCCCGGCAGCAGACCAGCAGAAGCCAGGGTGGAAAAAAATAGCTTAATTTCAAGCTATAATTAGGGGATGCTGAAGGCAACACTTCAACAGTCAGATGTATGAAGCACTGGGAAGTCTCTCAGGAGAAGCAGTGGAAAGAATATTGCTTCAATCATAGCAACAAAGCACTAAGAAAAGCACACTGGGCAGAAATTTTGCCTCAGCTACTGTTGGTTATCAAAAGGCAGGAAGCCAGTTCTCACACCAGCAAACGCAGGCAGCCTGTGGCAGTGGGAAACCTGTTTCCCACAGAAAACCAGGCCTCCATTTAGGCTCAGATACTGCAAGAGGAGATAAGGACTCACTCCAGTGTTCAGGGAAAGCTATGGGTGATGGCAGCGTGATGCCTGGCTACCCCAGTGCCCAGTACCTACCGGCTGCAGGGCCAATGTTCTCCAATGTTCTCCCCATCTTCAGCTGTACTTTCTTTTTTTTTTTTTTTTCCCAAGTAAATTTAATCAGGAGTTTTCTCTCCTGACTAACTCACTTCATGTGAACTTAATTTTCAGCTCCAATAGTTATTTTTTAAAAAAAGAGTTACTTTATTTTTTTTTTTTTTTAATGCAGTGGGGTTTGAGGATGAAGAAACGAGAAGGGAAAATTCAATTAACTTTCCTCCCAATGTTTCCATATTTCTGGGGTGTATGAGCAAGGCCATTTCAGGCATTAGAGAAGTTGTTTAGATTTGAACTGTACCTTGACTGTCAGATCATGTAACCAGGCTTTTGGATTTTTGGACCTTATCCAGTAGGAAGGATGTTTCCCACGCTCGGGAGCCCCCAACTGCAAGGACAGTTTCACAGCATTGCCATGGCTAACACACATGGGAAGGTGCTACAGCCTGAAGTTGTTAGTAGGTATTTCAGAAAACACAGAAACAAGGCAGTATGGACTCAGGTTTTGCATCTTTAAAATAGAATAGAACTATGGAAAATGGATTGATATTACGGAAAATGAGCTTTTCACCCTTAGTCGCCAGGGCGAGGTTGCCCTTCGAGGGTTTTGGGGTGGGTTTTTTTGTTTTTTAATATCAGAAAATGTAGCTAATCTTGATCTCCCTGTTGAAGGAGAAGGAAGAATAAGAGTCAGTAAGGACAAAATAATGCTTAAAAATGAAAAGATACGGCTCAGTTAATTTCTTTCATTTGTAAGGTCTTTTAGTTTTAAAAAATTAGAGTCAAATGAAGTGGTTTTGAAACAAAGCTATTATGTTCTGATCTGAATCAAAGTTCTAGATGCAATTTACAACAAAATAAAACATTGATTTTGTAGTCTTTCTCAGAGAAACAAAAAAAGTAAACTAAACTTTTTGGTAAATGTTCTTGAAGAACAAGAATTTTGATCCAAGTACCTATCAGACCACGGGCATGCATTCCTAATGAATATTTTATGTGATCACCAATTTAATCATCTCTTCCTTGGCAGAGATGAACTTCTCTGGGTATGGTCCAGGCGACAGGAACCACAGAATGATCTGTTTCCATCACATTTGCTTAATTAGTTCTGAGCAGTTTTCTAATGTGTTTTCCATTCATGAACATATACGTATCTTGCCTCTAACAGAAAGTCAATAATGAAAATGTGATGAAAGCCAAACAGATAAATCACACTAATGAGACATGCCTGAATATTTTGGTGTCCATTCCTAGAAAATCTGTGTAACTCCCCATTACTATATACTTCATAAAATATAGTCCAATATGTCCTTTTTGTATATCTTTCCTACTTTATTATCTTATGGAAGGATGTTCAGTGCTCCTTTATGATCCAAAATTCACTCCTTCAAAAAAAGCGTAGCTGCGTGACTGCCGACAATTTCAAAACCATGGCTCTTTCTAGCCTGACTTGCTAGTGTCAGTTGGGTTTTTTAAGGTTTTCTGAATGAGTTATCAATTCAGTAAAACTCACCAAAAAAAACACTTGATGTGACTCCACCATGCAGAAGAGGCTTATTTTGTGTATTTCTACTTCTGAACTTCAAATTTGTGATTCTGCCATTCTTTGCTTTTTCTTCTCAGGGTCTGGGCAAACAACATATTGTCCTCTCTCCTTGTCTGGAGATGTCTAAATCAGAGATCTAGCTGGAGCTCCCTGGGCTGAGCTGGGTTCAGATGTAATTTGCAAGATGGCCCCAACATTTCTGCTCACCAGTAGTAGAGGGCTATCAGCAAGCATAGATTTGATGGGGAAGGCTATAGACCATGCATTCCCCAGTATGGCTACTTGTCATAGCACAAAAGGTCCTGATGGTGTGGTGTGACAGCATTGCAGTCTTCCCAACCCTCTCTACATCAGCAGAGGTCTTCCCAGCCCTCTCTGTAGCTTCCTTTGCTTTTCACCCTCTTTTTCTAGTAATACCTCTGCTGAATCTTTCCCTGGTACCTTGTTGACTCATTACTTAAGGCATGTCACACCAGGAGACTTTGCTCCTGTTGATGAATTCTTTAAGCTTAGAGACCAACTTATCCTAATGATGTACTTTCCTTGCAAGAATTACTGTGGCACTCAGTAATTTCCAGTGTCTTTTCTTCTGCTTAGGAACCTGTTTGTCAGGTAGTCCTGACCTTTTGGTTCCCCCAACTAGAGCTGCCTGAATAGTGTTTTTCCTTCAGTCGTCCTTCCATGGTAGGAAGCTTTGGAGGCTTTGCAACTGCTTTAAGATACTCTCGTCAATGTATGAAGGCAAGAGCCATGAAAAAACCAAAGCTGGCCCTGCGGTGTGGGAGATGGCTTAGCAACATAACCACAGCAGTTATCAGTGTTGTTTCTCCCCTGGGACACTTTCGCAGGACTTTGTCCTTGGTGATGCAAAACAATTTACAAATAATGGTAAATTAACCTTCATAGCCTTGGTCCAAGCTGGGCAAGATTCTTCCCCACAGTATATTTGGAAAAAATGAGACATCCAGCAACAAAATCGCTTTGCCAAGCAATCCTGTGGTAAATTAGATGGGAAAAAAAAATGAAATACTTCACTCCCAACCTCATGATCCAGCCATGAGCCACTATCTTCCATTGCACGAGGAAAATAAAGGCATTGTCCTGGACGACATCTCTTCTGGTCTCCAAACTTTGTTTTACTGTCCTCTTTACCTACTAAGCCTCACCAAAGCCAAAGATTCCCAATGGACATTTTGAGAAAGCATGGGGTGGGAGGGGAATGGAGCAGGGTGGCATTAAGTTTTATCACCCCCTAAACTGTAATACTTTCCTTTGCGTGCTCTGTTTCTTATTCACACGGCTATAAAATCTGCCACATCCGGGTGAGAACATCCCTTCAGTCAACCAGGCGGTGTTTACGAACTGGAAAAGGCGTTTTCTCGCTCCTCACCGTAGGGGTGAGACAAAAACATTAACAAGTTTCTTGTGGTTTTCTCTTTCCAGGTTGGGCTATCAGACCTCTCTTAACACTGCAGCGAGGAGGTAGCAATTTAGGGACATTTTATACCTCTGAAGATTTGCAATCAGCAAATTGCTTGGAACTTGTTTGATTTCCCCACCCGCCAACCCTCTGTGGTGTCCCACCATGAAGCCTCTTGCTAGGGACAGCTTGATGTTTGTGGTCTCACAGATTCTTTGCTCAAGCCAAACACATTTCTTGTAGTTCTGGTTCTCAGCCCAGCCTGCTTTACATCATAAATGTAAAAAATGTTTCTTTTATAAAAAACAAAAGATGAAGAAAAAAGAGAAGAAACACACAACCAACCTATAAACAGAACATAAAAGCTGTTTAATGAAGTGCATAATGAAGCAGAGAGGAAACAGACTCGCATTGATTTTCTCTGACATTTCACCTATTGAATTATAAGCTTCTTAAGGAAGAGCCTGAATATTTTTTTCAGTTAATTTAAGTCCTTTAATGAATAACAAAGCCACTATTGTCCCCAGCAAGCTGAAGTTGTGTGATAGGCAAGTATCAAAAAAGAAATAAGGCTTGAGCACGAAGACTCCCAGGAAAATGTCCTTCCGTGTTTCAGATACCCCTTGGACCAGTTTGGAGGCACTTCAGAAGAGGTGCCAAAGGAAAACCAGGTTGGAGAAAGCCATATCTTCCATACCAAATGAGAAAGTGACACCTCAGGCCTGGTAACCAAGCTTTGTGACTTCTTCCCCAGCTTTGGGCAAGCTGCTTGGACTCCCAGCTACTTCCTCTTGCCCTTGGTACAGCAGGAGCAGCAGTGTTGACCCATCTAATGAGGTTACAGGAAAGATTAATTAATCTCATGGGTGCTTTTGAAGGCAGCATTCACTCCAAGAATTCATCTGGAAGTCCTCATGTAGTAGTTGAGAAAAACTATAAAGTGCATCGCGTAGCTGGAAACTGCGAAGTAAAGGGCTGCCTGCACTGCAGCAGGGAGGTGCTTAAGGAGGGACAAGATGAAAAAAAGAGCAGCACAGAAGGAAAGTGAAAAAACAATGTGGGATTCATTCCTTCAGGCACAAATGACATTTTTTAACATAAACTCAGCCTCACAATTCAGTTTTTGCTGTGGGAAATCCACTCTCATGAAGGCAGGAGTGGAGTCCCACATAAGGGTACACCTGGCTGAGCATGGGGATGCTTGGTACAGGTCGAGGCGAGGGCAGGAGACCTGCATGGTGATGGTGATGGTGACAGTGCCTGTGCCGGTGACAATGCCAGCCCCACGGGTCCCACCAGCATAGCCGCCCTGGGGAAGGGCGCAGCTGGCAGCCAGGCCAGGCAGCAAATTCTTCATCTGAACACTGGCTGACCACTCAGCTGTATTAGGACATGTTTTTTTAAAGCATGCTCAGCACTCCAAAATAATGGGAAATTTTGGGGACTCCTTTGTTTCCATGCAGACGCCAAATCCACATGTTCCCAGGGCAGCTCAGCATGCTCACAACCTGTACCACGCCACAGCATCTGCTCTGCAGTCACTAGGCATGAAGCTTCGACTTATCAGCAGGTCAGAGCAGCCAGGACAGGCCTTGAACATCAACAGTATTGTTTCGGAGAAAGGTAGCTTCTTTAAAAGTGTGGGTTTTCAAAGTGAATGCTAAAAACAAAACAAAAAAGATCCTTCAATTGTAATTCTGCTAAAAAGAGAAAAATTCCTACTGCTGTCAGCAGTGCTATGTCCTCGATGTGTCAACTTGCCTTAGGAGCTGCATTTGTAACCCCACAGAGCTGTTCAACTTTGAGGCAATGGCTCTGTCCCCCTGACTCCTCCGGTGTGTTGCTCACACAGGTGACACAGCAGAGTGCAACGAATTCTTCTTGGGAGATTTGTGACCTTTAGGGTCTGGAAGCACCACAAAAAGCCTGCTTGAAAGGATTTTCTTCACACAGATACAAGTTCTCCTCCAAACCACACACAGAGCAAACCAAGACATATAATATTGATGGGAACACCAGCTGAAGCAGCTCTAACTTAACTGTGTTGTGATGGCTTACACAACTGTAAGAAAACATCTGCATGCTCCAAAAACCATCCAGTAAAATAATACTGATCTTCTGGTTTGCCATGTTCAAACAACTCATTTGAGTCCTTATGACTAAATAACCTCAGAGCGCTGTAAATCAGGCAAACTTTACAGAAAAATAAAGCAAATAATTACTCTGGAAAGTTCATTATGTCACTAGAAAACACCAGACTTCCTCAAGGACATGTTTCTGCACTTCCGGAGACCTTGGTGGCCCAGCAGTACAGGGCATGCAGGCTGTGCCACCGCTCCTCCACACCGCATGTGTCCTCAGGCAGGTGGGCAGTGATGTCACCCCCAGCCTGGATCCCGGCAGCAGCACCAAGCGGGGACAATGTGGGGTCTGATGTCCTTGGGGTATCTCAGAACAAGCCCACTGGGCAGAACACCCGCCCATGGGAGCGTGAGATTCGCCACCTCGCCCCACGTGTGCCCCCACAGGCATTGCACCCTGCAGAATGGTGAGGGCTTGCCAGCCCCGGCAGTGCAGCGCGGGAGCTGGAGTGCTCAGCTATGTGACCAGGCCGCCACTTTGTTTGTTTTCGCATAACTTCTTGAACTTATTAGGAGGCTGGGGAAAGGAGCCATTGTTTTGCTTTGGCTGTGAGGTCCTGGATGCTTTGCTTCCAGGCCTCCATCCCAGTGATCCCAGCAATGAGGACAGATTGAGGGAAGATTAAGTCAGTGCCTTAGGAAATTTACAGTTGGGGCCTGGAAGAGAAGACCATCTTCTCAGGAGAAAAAATAAAAGTGATAGTAAAGCAAATCAGAATATGTATGCATGTGTGTTAATATATACACATACACAAATCCTAGTTTTTGCATTTCTGTATACTTACGGCTCCATCCATTTATTCCTGTATTTCTCTTTTAAAGTTAAGGTAGACAGATGCAACCGAAGAGTTTTCCTCCCACGCACACCCCGCTAGCTATAACGAGGGAATAACACCACCATAATTAAAGACTGAGATTCACTGTTTTACAGACAGTTTTTCTAAGTGCTTCAAAAATCCACGTGCTTACTCAGACTTTCTTGAAAATTGCTTGCCCTGAGGGGTCCTGGGGAAGTGCAGCCTCCTCTATCTTTGAATAAGCAGACAACCCACCCCCCCCCGCCCCAGATAATGCAACAACAGCATCGTACCCATCTCATAGAGATTTCTGCACAGCTGCAGCTAATACCTCCTCTTTGATCCTGCCCACCATCTCGCTCGTTTAGGACTCGGTGCCTGATCTCTACTACCACTTCTTTTGTGTAAAAAAAAACCAAAAAACAAAAAACAAACAAACAAAAACAAAACCAAAAACCTGTCTTTTAAGAGCTCTTGGAGATATAAATTGAGTCACCTGAGCAGGGGTGGCCTGTAAGTCCAGGCAAAGGGACAAGCTGCCTTTCACAGCTGGGTCAGGCTAGTGCACATGTTGGGCAGGGGCTGGATCATGAGGAGTGGCAGTTGCTTCCCAGGAACCTGTAGAAACTGCCATTGAAGTCTCTCCATGGTACTGTGTCTCTTCCCTTTCCCGCAGCAGGAGAGACTTAGGCTGTCACTCCTGAGCAGCAAAACACAGGTTTGCCCATACTGAGGTGAGTCTCAGGATCCTGTGAGCCCAAGAAAGTCCACAGTGTATGTGCTGAAGCCTGGGACTTGCCTTCTCTTTGGCACATTTGCAGAGCCTTGAGTGGCAGAGCAAGTCTGTTCTGAAGCACCACGCTGTGAGGAGCAAATTCAGGTATCTCTCCACCCAGTGATTTTGAGACTTTCTTTTTATGCTCTTTAAAATGAGGGGATCTGCCTGCATGATCCAAGGATCCTTGTAGAGTCTTTGCTTTAAAAACAACCTTTCTGATTCCATAGCTAAAATTTCAAAACTGCTAAAACTTACATGCTGACTCAGATTTTATATTATTAGTGTCAAGAGGAAAATCATTCAGTTGTTGTTTTAGAGCAACATAACAGTGTCTCATGCCATTTATCCGTTTGTGGACAAGATGAATGAGTGTCATACTGAAAAAAAAAATAAAAAGAAATTGCCTATCTGCAATAACTTCAGGCAACATGAAGCAAAGGTTCATGGGAGGCAGGTCAACCACAAAATACCACAGTTTGGGGGAACAAGAAAAATCAGGCATCAGGCCAAACCTACCACGTGGGCTTTCTTGGAGTGACTGTAATAAACTTCAAATGATATTTTAGGGCGTACAGAAAACATGAGTGGAATGCAGACAAGAATAAACATCAGAAATATGTTTAACCTGAAGCACAGAGGTCTGGCAGGCCCTTCTCATTTTCACTAAAAAGAAAATCCCCAAATAAACATGGTGATGGTGCCATCACATAGCTCCCTTTTTACTCCTGTGCCCCATGAAGACCCAGGGCTTTCTTTGTGATCACAACAGTTTTACCTTTCCTCTTTGTCTTGTGGCTTATACTGGGATTGAGTTTAAATGAATTTAGCACAACAGCAGCATACGCTACACCTCTCATAACACCACTGTAAACAAGGCAATGTATTAAAAACAGGGGTCTTATTCTGTGTTGTTTTGGGAGGGAAAGTAAAATTAATTATTTCATTGAATTAATCTTAAATTAGAGTGAAGTAATTAATTAAAATTAAATTGATAAGGTTGGACTTAATCGACCTGGTGATAAAAATGGAAATATTAAAAATAGGGTGGAAGGAAGCAAAAATCATCTTTTTATGCTATTGCCTGTTTATTTCACAAGAAGCATGATCCTTGTGCTTTCATTAATGTCGGTATCTTTCCTTTCCATGCCATAAACTTCTGTGTCTCCAGGGTCACAGCTGCATTTTCCATCTCAGCCATAGCTCTGTTTCAGGGCACATGAGAGGCTCACTGTGCTGCTAGAGAGGTGTTAAGTGCACCCGGAAGTTTATAGTTAATCAGGTACTGTTTCTAAAGCACAGTACCAGACTTTGTGCCAAGAGATAGGCTTATTACTTTTATTATTTGTTATTATCAGCTTCCTTGCGGTGGCATATACAGATAAATATACTGCAGGACTTCCAAATGCCTTTTGGGGAGCTGGATTGTATTCATAGCTGCCTAGGAGGTGAAGGTTGCTTGGGTGATTAAGGTGAGAGGCAGTTCAGGACTGCTGCCATTCTCTTTAAAGCAGCTGGGCTGAATGCTGGAGCACTGCAAACACACAGGGAAGGAGATATCCTGAAACAGTATTAGATGGCAAAATCCATTTTTAAACAATAGGTGTCCTCTCAAGAAAGCCTTTGACCTGACACAGAACTGAACCTTTAACCATTAAATTGGGTGAGTTGGTCCTGGGCTAAAGGTGAAGCTAAGGCACTTGAGACCCACATGGTTTGGGAAATTATCTAATTAGGACTTTTCAGCAATGACGTCAAAAGTAGTTCCTGATTCCACAGCTGTTTTGTAACTGGCAAGGTTTTCGTGAAGGCTCAAGAGGTCTGAAAGGTCAGCCAATCCCTGAAAGCTGGTCTGTTCTCTTCCCTATTGTGTCCCAAGCCCCCTCTTTCAGGACCCCTAAGATGCCAGCAGCAACTAAAACAAACCACAAAAATAGTTTATTTATCTTTTTTTTTTTTTTTTGCCTAGTGCACTGCTAGGAAGAAACATTTCCAGACTATGGCAATTGTCAATTGTTGAAGAGGAAGCTCAAACATAATCAAAACCACCAGTGCATCCCAAACGCCCCAGGCGACAGCTGTTGGCTGAATGGGCCTTCTGCTGGCCTCACAGGCATGAACCTGTATGGTGTAAAGGCACTGACCACGGTTCCCTTTGTGGTGGCCCGGAGATGCCTGGAGCCAGTGAAGAAGTTATTAGCCCTGCTGGGGTTTGCAAGAATGATTATGGACAAATGAATGATAAATGCCATGGGATGCTTCTGTTTAAGCTCTTTCGTGCTAGATAGCAACCTTATTAGCCCTGTTATTGCCCATCCATCCTCCTCTGCTGGCTAGATGCAGGCCCCTAGTGTTAAGTGGCTTTCCAAAGCCTCTCTCCTGCATCTCACACAGACCCACACAAAAATACTGCAGGGTACAGGTCTCTGTATCACAGCACCTCATTGTCAGCATGTGCTTCTCCAGTCTCTACTAAAAGAAAGACTCTTCTGCAGCTGTGTCTTGCCCTCTCTGTCAGATTCCTAAATCCTGTTTCCTGAAGTGCTTATTTTTCATTCAGCCTGAGAACTGACAAAGCATGGGTCAATCAGGAGAGCCCAAAGAAAAGGTATGTGACAACTCACCACAGGTTGAATTGCAATTATAAGAAGGCCTTCTCATTGGAAAGGCCATCTGGGTTGTTATTTGGAGGCCTGAAGAGCTGATGGAAATGACCACCCGAGAAGAGAACACCTTGCTAGAGAGGCCTTAAGCCTAAAAGCTTTGGGCAGAAGACAGAGGTTGGTTTTAAGCATCTCATTTCCCCTTTTTTGACTTCTCATTTGGTCTGTTCCCTATATTTTATGTCCTCTCTTCACCTCTCTTTTTAGTACCCTTGCTGCATTTGAGGCATATGTTGACTAAATGTTTCTTTGTGTGTTCTGCAGAGAAGGACTACTTTGTTCCTTCTCTACCTTAGCAGGCCATGGGTTCTCTGGGTAGCATGCTGCCTGCTCCCCATGACTAACACGGTTTGGAAGGAACAACACACCATCTCAAATGACTTTTTCCACAGTGGAAATGACTGGATCTGTAACCCTGGAACACAAAAAGATGCAGCTTGAGTATGGTCCTGAGGCCAGACCCAGTGTTCAGAGAGGCAAGTTTTTATTAAGGGTGCAAATTTCTCTCTGAAATTCAGCCAACTGAGAGAAATGGCATCCAAGGCTGTGGCTTTTGTGTGCAGTAGAGCATGACACAGAGATCCTCAACCTGCCTCAGTCCCTGGAGGTGTGCACACATGCACAATATGGCATTGGGCCAGAACAGAGCATACCTTCAGAAGAAGCAGAGCAGTACCTCTGCGCTGTTACCCCAGCCCCACATGGCCACGCTACTTTCGTGTTCAGCGCTCATTTGTGCAGAGCCAGCATCTGCCTCTCCATGTGCAAACACATGCTTCTGGTCCTATTACCCAAACACCATTCACCAGAGTAATAAAATCATGCTAGTGACCATCAGCTTTTGGAACACAAACAAATGAACCCTGTGTTTCTCTAACGCATCCCCAGCACACCTGCCCAGTTGGAGATGGTCCCATGTGTGAAAGCTTGGGCCCATTAAGCCTTCTCAGTGACTTCAGTGGAGGCAAGAGTTGCCTCTAAGAGGTCCTTTTCTTGGGAGTGCATTCCTGGAGGTCTTTCTTTCTAATTTCTCCTGCTTATGAAGAAACATGGTCTACAAGTTCCTCCCTGTGATTGGGGTGAGCTGGTTCTAGGGCTAAGAATAGCAATGATATATCAAAATAAGGTCCTGAGGTGCAAATGGAAATAGTAAGGCATTGTCTTCTGATTTTAGGTCTGTCTTAGTACCTGAGGGCTAACTTTCACAGAGATTGTCATCATAACCATCAGTCTCAAGCCATCAACTCTGAAGAAGTCCTGGAGAATGGGCCCAGAGGTAGGTATTATTTTACCCTGTTGGTTTTGCTCTGTGGATGGGAATTTGGCTTCTGGGGACATCAAAGAGGAACCTTTGGCCAACTCTTAATTAAAGAATGAGCTCAAATTCTGCAAGATTAAAATTTCATATTTTAAAAGGTAAAGGCAAAACCATGAAGGTAAATAAAGAAAAAGAAAAAAAGAAATGGAAGGACACATGGTCCAAAAAAGATACTTGTACTGCAGCAGTGGCTCTTTGTTGGTAGAACTTTTTTGGCTTTCATACTCCCTTGTTAGCTCTGGCTGCTCTGCCTTAGGTGATGGTACTGGAAAGACCTCCATGGGCAGAACTGCTGATATTTACCTGGCTAAGGATTTTTCTTAGATACAGACTTCCAAGATACTCCATTAATATAGTGAGTGAGGAGAGGCATGAAGCTTCTTCTATAATTCTGAGCATCAACCATCAGTCTTATTTTTCTTCACCCTTAAGCAAAGAGATTTCCCAGCTGCCACCAAGCCAAAGTTACGTGTTCACATGTACAGGGGCAGGCTGAAGGCTAAGTAGTACCCTCCACCACAAGTGGCTTGAACTCAGCTGATGCCCAGTTTTGAAGAACCTGAGCATCCTTCATTTCCAGCTGACAGCATTGACCAGCCAGCAATACAGGGCCTACATTGCATCAAATTATTTTACTCCATCTCCGGGACTGGTCTTTGAGCTGACAGTTGAGCACTGCCTAATGAGTGTGCAATGTGGATTAGGGACATGGAAAAAGCTGCAAATGAAACCCTAAAAATTTATAAGGGAGGTAACAAATTTATTCTATCTTCATGCTCAGAAATCTTTCTTCAAGTTCTATTAGGGAGGCTGGTGAATCTCCTGCTGGATTTTTTTTTTTTTTTAAATTTTTGTAAAGGGATGCTCTTTGGAAGCAAATTCTCAGCATCTTTCGCAGACAAGACAAGGGTGGGTTTCTGAGTGGTCTCTGGATTACACACTCAAGCAAGAAAAGAAGTGTTGTCAAAGAGTATCAGCAGAATGGCACCTCACCTGCACTAGTTTTTGAGATGGACCTCTGCTGTTTCCTAGGGTGGAAAGGAAAAAGAAATAAACTTGAAACCCATCCACCCCTATTCACATGCCTGGGACACTATGCTCTAAGTTTCAGGAGGAGTTTGAAGCCCTTGGGTAGGGACCCCTGTTTCCCCAGTCATTGGAGGGATGTGCCTGCTATTGGGTGACAGTGGAAAGTGAGAAAAATGGCATGGCCAGGAATAAGCCTCTTACTTTCAACAGAAACAGCTCTGTGACAGCTCAGACAACAGTTGAAGAGGAGATGTGCATGAACATAAACACCCCACCAAACCAGTCACAGTCATCACACTATGTACCTAATTCCCAGCCAAACTGAGGAAGCAAATCCTAGCTAGATGAGACGAATCAGTGAAAGGCTTTGCTCAGAGAAGTCTCGTCCCAGCAGGATTCACAACTGTCAGATTATGTCCTTGCCGCGTGCCCTAAGCTGCATATCCACATTTCTGTTCCTGCATGCTGTATCCCTGTTACCTGGAAAGTCTTCACCCAGAATATTCTTCCTCAAAGATCAGCAAAGTGGTGATATACTCTTCACAGCACTAAATACTAGACCTGCTCATTCAGAAAGTGAATGAAGACTGGATAAAACTGTTTACATCCCTTTTATTCCCCTTCCTTTCTCTCCTTCCTTTTATTTTTTTCCTAAAATATCACTCCCCCACTTTCCAACCCAAAAGCAATCAAGCTGAAGCAAGATAGCAGGATGCAAAGGGTGATCTGAGTCAACTCCTTTTATATAAATTTTTGTTTCTGCTGGGCACTCTGATGACATTTCAAAAGACTGCGATCCTAATGAAAACCACACAAGCTCCTGAAATTAAGTTAACTCCTTTTGTAAAAAGCGGGAGGCGGGTGGGAGGGAAGTGGTGAGAAGAAAGAGAAAGGAAAATGGAAAAAGAGAAAAGGCAAGTGAAGGAAAAATCCCTTTCAGGTTGTAGTGATGCATTTAAGAACCATATTGCGTATCAAGCACATTTTGCCTTATAAGCAAATGCACTGTAGAAAAGCTACAAAGATTTCCCACTTGACCCTTTCGTGTCTTAAGAAAAAAGTAAAACAATCCAGGCAGTTTTTTTGGTGCATAAAGTCACTCTTTGGTTTTTTTCGTATGTCTCTTTGTATTCTTTTGTCTGTTCATGGTTCAACATGTCAAAAAATCTCCTCTCTTCCTAATGACAGAGTTTCCTGATCAGTACAAATTGAGTACTTTTTCTGAATGTTACCACTTAGACCATGAGTTTTTCCTGTGTGTCTGTACAGAGCTTAGCACAAAAGCACTGTAAATCTTGCTGTGCTACTGATTATTGAGTACTAACTGATGCAAACTGAAGTAAAATAAACTACACAAAGTTCTAAAAGGCAGTAGCTCAGAGGTCCCAAAATCTAGAGGTGAAAAATAAGTGTACAGAAAGAGTGGGAAAAGTCTGTAGATCCCCTAAACAGCTCCCAGTGGAAAGAGGACCTGCAGTTGAGATCCCAGGAGAAAGGTTATTTGTGTGGCATGATTGATGAATCTCAAAGTGTAATAAGCACATCCATCAAAAAAATAGATACACAGTTAAGTCATTGCCTGACAGAGTTCAAGGGGTGCCTGAATGATGCTCTTAGTCCTAGGTCTAGTGTT
Organism: Nesoenas mayeri; assembly: GCF_963082525.1. NCBI lineage: Eukaryota > Metazoa > Chordata > Aves > Columbiformes > Columbidae > Nesoenas > Nesoenas mayeri. The sequence goes on from NC_137548.1 coordinate 44,623,758, forward strand.
AGGTAGTCCTAGTTGGACTCGTTGGTCCTTATGCATCTCTTCCAACTTCAGATATTGTATGATTCTATGATTGTAACATTTCTTGGCTTATTTTCAAACTAAACGTTCTTTGATGATCTTTTTTAGTCATAGAGCACATGTAAAATGAACAAGCAAAGCAGTACAATCCACCTGTCACCAAATTCCTCTTATCAGAATTGTTGTGAGATCCCCATGAGCCCAGCAAAAGGGTAACAGTTTGGCGATACCCATTTCAGCAACCCAGCTGGGCAGATGTCAGCCCATCAATTGAAGTTGGATTTGGCAGCTGCTCGGTCACTTGGGCAAGCACCTTCCTTAATGCAAGCAAGCGTATTCACGCCCACTATGTCCCCAGAAGTTTCAAAATTTCACTCCTGAGTCTTGTCCTGAGTCTGGTCTCCTAGTAAAGTAGTGGGAACATATTCTGGGAAATGGAAGTTTGGTGCCCAACTCTTTCCAGTCTGATGAGGAATAGCTAGAACCAAGCTTGTCTGGTTCTGATCCTGACCAGGGAAGAGAAATCAGAATCAAAAATAAAGTCAGCCCTTGGCTTTCATCACCTCTCTATTAGATAGGCTTTTGTTTAACCATTCCAAATGAAACCTTTTGCTTTTTACATAACTTTGCAAGCATCACATTTTGAGCCCTCATCAGATTTTCCATCTACTGACTCTCCTTCAAGTTCTCAGCCCTCAGGTCCCTGCTGGAAAAAGCTCAAACTTTGGTAGAATACAGGTCAGTCTGGAAGCTCCCACCCTCAAGGAGGTTTGGATACAGATAATGATTTCAGACATAGAATATGCTCAGTAAATCCACTGATGTCAGTGGATTTGCTTATAGAGCCATGGCTTGGCCCTTTCTGAGTCACCTTGTGGTTCAGATAACCATTGACGAAAGAATTGGAAAAGCCTCATCATGTTCTTGTTTTCGAACCAACTTGAAGACAACAAAAGATGTTAACTATGTGATGACTGGAGACCTCTAGCAGGATTTTGCTTGCATTTCTCATAATTTCTAGTGTATACAAGAGGAAAAAACCTCTCATTCCTTGTTGTGTTGGGCTCCATAGATTGTGAAATCCTCCAGAGTTTCAACATGAGAATGTAGCAACTGCTAGCACTACAGAGCTCAGATTCCTGGGCCTGAACCATAATGTCAAGAAAGCTGAAACTTGGAGTTGGCCTTAATTTTATGGGAATAATTATATCCATTTTCTTATAGTCAGTGTTATCCACTCCAATGCCAAGACAAATAGGGAAAGCAAAGTCATAAAAAGATTCAAAGGTAAACAAAGTTCCCCAGAAGCAACTTCAGACTATGGAGCTCACCCAGAACCCAAGATGCAGAGACCATGGATAGATGTGTTCTCAAGGAGTTTTTTAGAGCAATTAAGTTGAAAGAAAACATGTCACCTTGAGTATGGAAACTTCAAAACAGGCATTTTCTCTCTTTCCATCTCTCCCTCCTTCTTTCTTCACCAATATCCTCAGGCAGCTGGAAGAACCACCAGGGTGATCTCAGTGGTAAACAACATCCAACATGTTTTTCCCTGCTTTTGATAATGAGTGGGTTTCATCAAAGCTTGGCCCATTTGGAGAGGCTCATGGAGAGTTCAGACCCACAAGGCTTCCTCCTTTGCAATGTGCTTTCAAAAGTTTCCAGGACAATGACATCATGAGAAAAATGCCTGTCTCATGTTGCCTAGACAAGTTTGGGGAGAGGTGTGCCTCTTCCCACAGCTCTGTTTCTCTTCAGGTAGGTGAGCTGGACACAGTAAGCTCAGTTTTTCAGAAACAAGAGCAGCAGCAGCTCAGTTGTCCAGAAATGCAATTACAGCTATTCAAGAAGTGACCTGATTTCCAGACATCTCAGACAGCTCACAGCATTCCCCTACAATGCATGTATTTTTGGAAACCTGATGATGTAAGTGGGAGGTCTTGGATGCTGAGCACTTTAGTTAACATGACCTGTGGTAATGTGAGCTACATCTTCGCAGAGCAGGGATCTAGTATGCAGGAGGTATTGCCACTGCCTAGGGTGGCTCGTGAACTCCTGGCCATATGGATCCTCCAGGTGTGCCTCCATTTGAATCAGCTGCTACCTTGTTTCCCCAAAAATAAGACCTACCCTGAAAATAAGCCCTAGCATGACTTTTCAGGGTTTTTGAGGATACTCAAAATATAAGACCTACTCCAAAAATAAGCCCTAGTTACAGTTCATTAAAAACGTCAATTTAAACAGTTTCCAGGCAGCTATACATGTAAAGAGGTAATGAGTTTTAGAGCAAAAATCAATGTAAGACCCTGTCTTATCTTCAGGGAAACAGAGCACCTCTGTGTCCCCCATCTAGGCCGCACTGCAACTGAGACTGCAGCTCATGTGTAACTCTCCAACATGGAGTTAAACCACTGAGCTCAAATACTGGTGGCTGTGCAGCTGCAACAGTCTGAGGCTTGTCTGGGATGCAAAGGAAGCCTGAGGAGCAGGGTGAGTGTCAGTGGTAACCTGTGCTGAGCTCCACAAGGCTGCAGCTTGTCTAGTGGTGGTCCTCCCAGCTGTAACAGAGGAGCTCAAGGCTTTGTGGTGGTATAGACCGAAGTGCATTCTCTTGCCTCATGGATCCAGGGCTGAAAATAGATCTGACTTTTCTGCTGGTGAAAAGAGTAGAGCTGGGGTGGATGTGCATTGGAGGGCAGGCCTGGCTGCTTCTGCTGCCACAGGAATGGGAGAGGTGGGGTTCGGCACAAATGGCTGGCAGTGAGATTGACACTCCTACAATGAACACACAGGGCACCTCCTTTGGTAAATGAAAGCAACAGTATCTTTGGCTCTGCAAACCTGTGGCACAGGCAAAGGATATGGCATCCAAAGTGTGCTGCAGGCAGCTGCCAGCTTTGCCTAAGCCCAGAGTCTGCCCTGTGCACAGCTCTCCTACAGCTCTCCTTACTAGCACTAGACATTGATAAGACTCTAGCTCAGATGAAAGAAGGTCCCAGAAGATGACACTTCAGACCTGATAAAGGCAGATGTCACAGCACTGAAAAACAGTGGGATTTATCTATATATATTAAAACCAACAATTTATTCTCCTTCATGTCTGCAGCTATACAGCCAGGGCACAGCTCACAGGACTTGTGCACAGAGAGCAGAAAGCGTGTCTATAGCTGCAGTTGGCTCTGAAGTACTCAGCAGTTTACAGGACTGAAAATCACTGATGATACCAAGGGTCCTTCCCAGTTGGCATCTTGCAGCTGAGCTAAATTTCATTCCAAGCAACTCCCACAGTCTCCAGCCATGAAGAGAAAGAGCTGAAGAGCAAGGGGGGTAAAGAAATCCAGTGGTCTGCGCCCAAAACTGGGAAATGTAGAGTGCAGCATTCCCACTCCACTGCATTCCCACTCCACTGCATTCCCTCCTTCCTCCAAGGTCTTGGTCAAGTCACTTCATTTTCCTTGGTTCTCCTGCTAGAAGGCAAGGACAGTATTGCTCACTCCATAAGGGGTGAAGTAGTAACTATATCTACAACCCTAATGCATGTGCTCTGCTGAATCAGATGCAGCAGAGGTTGGGAGCCTGAAATCCATTAAATAAGACTGTTGCCCTCTGAAAAGGCAACATTTGCCTGTTTTGCACAGCATCTCCTCCCACTCCATCCCCTCTCTCCAGCCAAGCTGTCTGACTTTTTCCCTCGAAGGAGTGGCTGCAGACCCCTACAGGGCAATCCATACAATAGTCACTTTTCTTTTTCCTGACTGACACTGTTGTTCTCAGGTAGCTGTCATATCTGACTGTCTGTTGTGGTCATAGGCCAGTTAAAGCCTACCGTTGGATCTGTGCGGTCAGGACTGGCTTTTTCCATATACATTACTTTTACAATATTTAATTTCCAATTTTATAGCTAGTCATTTGTAGTCATGTTGCAACCCTTTCCATTTAGCTTTAGGTTTAACGACCCAAATCAGTACTGTATCATCTGTATTTTATCACCTTACTGTTCATGTCTTTTTCTGGAGGATCATTTCTGAGTACCCTGAACCATGGTCCCAGAAGAATTCTTGCAGGATGCTGTGGGTAGCCTCCCTCTGTTGTGAAAGATGACTATGCGAGCCTATTCATTTTCTCTGTTCTGTTTAACTTGCTATATAACTATGGGAGGAACTTCCCTATTGCCCCAAGATTGCCCCAATATTCATTAGTTAGTTTTTATAAAGCCTCTTTTAGAAATTTGAGTGGTGTAGGTCTGCTACACATTCCTTTGTGTGCTTACTGACTCTTTAAAGTACTCTGCTGTATTTTCAGAACTTACTTTTCCTCTACAAAAGCCACGTGGCTCATTATATTATTCTTGTTCTTGTGCATATTAATTTCCTTTGATTTTTATGGAACTTCATGAAATCTCCTTGGAACCTTTCCTAAAGGCTGATGTCATGTTTGCTATGTTCAGGGACTTATATAAGGGTACCCGTCAGATGAGCACACCTGTTAGAATTCATCTCAGACTGCTGGGTGAATGGGGTCTCCTCTGCACCATCCTCCTCACTTCTGACTCTTCTTCTCCTGATATTCCCACTTGAGCAAGTGTGTCCATTTCAGGCATTGTAAGAGCTGGGTCTGACATGAGAACTGCCCGCAACTAAACATGTGGGTCCTCCTGCACTGAGAAACAGTCAGGTATGGGATCTGACAATGCAATGTCTCCATGACACTCCTTAAAATGTTTGTTCCATAAGCATGGGGATGCACAAAATTCCTTCTTATCATTGTGTTTTCCTCCTTCGCAGCTTCTTTAATTTCCCTTAGCATTTCTACAGACACCGCCAAAATTTGAACAGGCTGATCAATATCACATCATAGCCCCACTAGTTTTAGTTGATCCTAATATGTCCCCCACCTCTCTTGAGCTCCAGTAAATAGAAAATCTTTGGTAGATGTTGATGCAATTAGCTTGTTCCCCTTATTAGACATCATGTGTTCTGTAATAGAGGACCACCCCCCACAGGCAGTATCAGATCTGTCTTCCCAGCCCCTGGGTGGTAAATTAGTGTTGTCTTTCATATCTATCCGTGAGTAAGAGCTCTGAAATGCAGACAGGTGACAGGCCTCAAATGTCAGCCTAGACCATAGGCTCCCCAGGGCAGTGATGGCACGTTTATTGCCTATGTAACCAAGGTGTGCAATTTTCCAGGCTTCACCATTTCAGTCAGTGAAGGGATTTGGCTGAACCACAACATTCAAAGATTAAGTTGTGTCATTTTTTTCCAGTTCTCCAGGTTTCACTCAGCCAGTTCCAAAAAAAAGGCTCTGGGAGCCTTTTGATTAGCTTCTGCCAAATTTGCGGATGGTCATCAAAACACAACCCTGGATATATTAAACAGAGCTTCTGAGTTTGCCCCTAAAGTTTAAATGTGAGTTCTTTCATCAGAAGCACTCTTAAATCAAACTGGGGTCTCTTATAGCACTGTGTCTTAGTGATGATTCTGATCCACATATGAATTTTGCTGTTCAGGTCAACACTCTGTCATGAGCAGATATTAACACATGTGGTTCTGCATCTGCCTCCCGCAACGCAGTGCTACACACTGCTAACTTTCTCCAGACCCAGAAAGGCTCTCCTTTGCTTGGATGCAGCCACGGCACAGTGTGGCCAGATCACTTTCAAGCAACTCCTTTATCTTTCACAATTGTTTTTTCCTAACGTCTCTTTTCCTCTGGATGAATCTGCTTATACAAAGTCAAAGCTCTGAACATGTTGTATTCGTTAACAGAAAAATTTGACATAGTTAAATTATGCCATAAGGTTTTTCTACCCCTTCTTCTCTACTGTGGAGGCAGAACAAAGGTTTTGACCCATGAAGATGGGAGGTGGAGGAGGAGATGGGAGCAGTGAGGCTGCAGTCCTGTTCTTCTTGTGAATGCACAAGGAAGGAAGGAAGGAAAGAAGGACGGAAGGGAATATCACACTAGCCTTAAGGGTGGGTAAGCCAGAAGGAATCTGCCAGTGAAATGTCTTCATGAAACCTGAAATTCACTGGGATAAAAAGACCAAATGTAAAAACCACTTAGACACAAAGTGAACATTGCCATTAAACAAACTATTCCTTCTGGCATGAGCTGCTCTCATTCACAGGTACTTCTTGCATTTTTTGAAGGTCTAAGACCCTTGGAAGAAAAGGAGAGAAGATCAGCCACACAGAGACTGTGTGTCTTCCTATGATCTTTGGGACAAAACATTACTGCTTTCAAATTCTGTAGATGGAGGCTAGTGGAGGGCAGGAAGAAGAAGATAGGTATCTTGTAAGAAGAGAAAATAATCCCTTATGTCCATTTCTGCTAAACACAGGAGCATTGACCATCGTCTGGTTTTCTAAGCCATTGGGTTAGGAGGGGCCGAAAGCTCTTGAGAGAGAGCTGGTGGTTAAGTGGCAGAACAAACATGTCAATTCATAGTTCATGCTACGGTGTGTTAAACAGCTCTAAGTAGCTTGAGGACTGCCTGGAACACAGCCCACGGCTGTCTGTCTTGTAACAGTTCGTCTTTTATGGCCAATTGCCTACTATGAAACAGAACATTTATGGCACGGCCCAATAAAGAGGCAAGTGATTCATCCACATCCAAGATTTTAAAAGACAGGGTTGAGGGGCTGGTTAGGTTTTAAATTATAAAGAAAAAAAAAAGTATGAGATCAGGTGGTAGGTTTAGATTGGTACTTGAGGCTGAATTCCACAGCAAATGTACAAACAATACCCCAGTACCTGTCTTATCTTCCATTTCTTTCCTTCCTACTACACCTTTCCCACTGTCCTCTCAAGAGTTACCACTCATCTGACAGGTGGGTCACAAAACTGTCCTCTTCATCTGGGTTTGGGTATCTCAAGCAATATGGTCAATGTCACATGAAACAGAAAATCAGCACAAGACCAGGGCAGTATTTGTACTTAAGTCTCTTCTAATCCCTCAGGAAAACACAGATGTGATTCAAAATGTGCAAAACTTTCCAAGATCCAGGCAGTTGGGACTGAAAATTTTGCTATTACCCCCACCTCCAGACATAGAGTAATGAAGTTTATTCTAAAAGGAAAATGGTAACAAGGCACTTCTAAACATGTAAAAGCTCCTACAAGACCAACAAAGTTACTTCTGTACACAGTCTACAAGCTGGCGTTGCACTGCTTCCAGATGTTCACCTTCATCTGGCTGCTGCCTCCCCATTGTGCACCTGCCTTTCCCCTTACCCTGTAAACAAATCATCTTCCACAAGCCAGGGCATATTATCCTCCTGCTTTAACCCATGACCTAAAGGCTTGTGATGGAGCTGTAAAAGCTTTTTAATGAAACGATCAGAGGTAAAATGACATAGTAATAATATACCCATCCTACACTATATGTCTTATCTGGAAAACAATCACCCACATCATAAGGAAGCTCAAACAGCTGAAAACCCAGTAGATGATAGAAGGTCTGCCCAAAGATGCTGGGCTAAGGTCTGCAGAGACGTCGACGTGGGGGTGAGGCCCAAGTGTGGAAAAAAGCACGACTCTCTCAAATACCAGCAGCTTCTGCCTTTTTCCCTGGCATCTTCTCCAAAGACCTACAGAGAAGGAGGTCATCCCGTGTCAACGGTGCATTGGTTGGGTGCTGGTGCAAAGAGCTTCCATTCATCAAATTTGGGAGTTTCAGCACTACTTTAGTCATGCTCAGCTGGCTTGTGTTCTGGTCTTTAAGGCTACCTATCTGTGTATATGTTTATGCATATACTGCATACCTCGATATAGCAGTTTATCTGTTTATTTCCTAGGGACATCCAGGAAAGCAGCTGCATTAGACTAGGAGCTGCAGAGCTGGACTGGTGACTACTCTGGCAGTGCTGGGGATGCAGAGTCCACAACTTAAACATGAAGTTTTGCTGCAGCTCGGAGATGTCCACAGTCAGAGTGTAGAGGAATAGTCAAGTGCTGGCTTCTGCCCATGTGTGGGAATGCATTGCAGCCACCACTGCAGGGCAGAAAACACGATCATGGAAACCAATGCGGTGTTCTGAGAACAAAATGTTCCAGTGTGTTTGGCTTGTGATCCCTTGTGCCACAATCTGACTTTGTGGCTTGCTTTAGTCAATTGAGGCTGTAAAAAGTACATCTGTGTTCTCCTACCAAAGGGTAAAGAGGTGGCTTCTCCACCTCAAAGGGAGATAATTTATGAAATACCAACATTAAGCAATGTCCCCCATTTGGAACTATACAAAGCTTGAACTTCAACTACCCTGTAGATTATTAATCAGTTCTTAATTAAAATTATTGTGGTGCCTATTTTCATTTCTTACTAGGTCTTCTCTGCAGATAAGTGTGATTTGGTGGACACTTTCTACCCATTCCAGTGCCTGGTATTATCTACCCCTTTCTGAAGGGGAGATTTAATATTCATAATAAGAATATCCAGATGGCACTAAGGTAATTAACAATAAAGGACAGCATGCTTCAAGACAGGCCAAATTTCAGTTGCCTGAGGCCTGGAGAAGAAAGAAATCTCTTTAAAAGTTAGCCCAAAAATTGTCCATAAATTATTTTTTCCCAGTTTCTTATGAAGCAGTAGGCATTGGACACCACCCAGTTTGTTCATCCAGCTAGTTCATCAGATCTAGCACAAAAATTTCTACAGTCAGAAACCAGGCAAACAAGTAGAAGCACCTCGGGACCCAGGGATAAAATGAAGGCTGGCATCCCAGTTCACTCTGATGCTTATCATTGCCTCTGGGAGGCACCGAGTGTCAGCTCAAGGACTTTCACTGCAGCGGGAATTCAAGATCAGATCTTTGGAATGGTGCAAGAAGGATAATTAATGTCCCTTGAATTTATTAAGAAATCTTCGTGAACAGAAAAAGCACAGAAATCAAAACTGCTCCATTTATGCTCTGTACTTCATCCCCCAGTCTTCCTTCCTGCTCCGATTCACCATCTCTGTTACACTTATCAGCTTTGCTTTCCAGCCAACATATCCCCTCAAGGCAAGTTCTGCTGGCTTCTCAGTCCCATGCTTTTCCTGTGTCTCCTTCCCCATGCCTCTGCCCTCACGTCCTGTGCTCAGCACAGACAGCTCAGAGCCATCATCTCTGCAGATGACATTGTTGCACTGTATCTGCATCACCCACAGGAGATGCTGATGTGGCTCCTGCAGCTTGGCAGCATGTTGCAGACCTCTCTGCTGCCAACCATGGAGAAGCAGAGGTGTCCCCATACAGTGTCCCCTCAGCTGGCTGCTTCCCGTGACACCTTTAACCCTTCTTCAGTGGAGGGGATCTGAACAGAAGGCGATTAACCATAGATCTATAGAGCTTTGCAGTGATACATTGCATCTTTGTTCATTAGCTTCCTTCAATAGCTACCTGCCTGGTATTATTATTATTTCAATAATAGGTAATTTATAATTCTTTTGCCAAATGTACTAGAAACACACAGCTCAAGCTCATCAGAAAATGTCTATTTTATTTGGTTTTAATGAGAGAAGCTGAGTGTTGCAAGGAAAAAAAAATGTATATATTTGTTAAAATACATTACAATTTTGCACTTTCTATGTTTTTGTAGGAATTGTCATCTCATAGCAGTCTGTAGTCCTGTCACCCTCTTGTGCTGGCTCCAAAATTGACAGGTATGTCAAAAGAAGGAGCAGTAAGTGACATGTCAGGTATACTCCTCAGGTCTTCAGGTAAAGAAATTGTTCCAGGTTCCAAAGCATAGAGTCTAATATCTCAACCACAAAAATATCATAATTAATTAGCATTAGAATGCATTTCCTTGGTGTCCCTTTAGTGTATCACAGGAAAGGAACAACCTAAAACATCAGTGAGTCTGTTGGAACATTAGAAGTTAAAGCAAGACCCTGATGATGGTTATTTTTCCCTTAGCTTTGGGTTTGAATTTTAACAAGCTACTTCAGGCACTTGATCAGGTTCTTTTCAAAATTCTTATTTTGAAATAAAACAGAATTCAAAAGGAAATCTAATTAGATTTTTTTACAAATAAAGCTATTAAAAAATATTTAGTATACTTGGCTATCTTGAATTGATCTAATGCTGCTGCAGCAGAGATGCTCTGCCAGTGAGAGTCCCCATTTCTCCCCAGGGAGCACAGCATGGAGAGCAGGTGCCCTCCACAGAGAAGTGGTAGCAGCACTTGTTTCAGCAAAGCAGTGTTGATCTTCTTAGCGTCACACAAGGCTCGGGATGGCCCCGCTGCAGGGATGGATAACCTTGGTACCTGCCTGCCGGCACTGCTGAGTCAGGCTGCACAGCACACGGGGATGCGCTGCATGCTTCCTCTGATCACTTGTTCCCTCAGAGGGGAAGAACCAATGTGCTACAGCAAGCTTGAGAATTTCATGGCCTCTTTGGGCGATGGCTATCAGTTTCAGGGGCCTTCTAAAGGGGAAAACGCAGCAATTTCATGCGGATTCTGGTGAGAAGATACATTTCACAGCTCTTCTTCCCGAGAGACATGAAACCCATCAGTCATGAAAAACCAGGCCCTGTCACTGCTATACTGGAGATACCCACTGAAGACACAGTCTGTTCAGGTTGGAAATGACACATGAACTTACAGGACACAAACTGTAACCTCTACAGGGCATAATACCAGACAATTTAGCCTCTGCTGAGAAGTCTTTTCATATTCAAGACTTCATCCTCCTCTTATTTGGTCAGATCTGTCTTTATATCTCTTCCTTTCAATCACATCAGCAGAGAGTCACCTCACCTGACATGAGGAATCAAAAGCTTGGGAGCCCCCTGCACACTCCCTGTCCAGTCAACGGAGAGAAGCGAGTACCTCCATGGGGAGAGTGGTCACTCCTTCCCCACATCCCCCTGTCCCAGTGGGGCACATTCCTCAGAGGGGGATGGGTTACTGGTGGGGGTGCTGGTCTCTGCACTGGCCACAGACATCGAGCTCTGGTCAGGCTCCCGGCTCAGCAGCAGGTATCGTTGCAGGTAGGTGAGATGGAGATGGGGTGCAGTTAAGCAAGGACTTCACAGTTCTCAGACTCGAGGGCTCAAACTAGTAGCAGACCCCACTATTTTTTATTCTGCTCTTCATCCCCAGACAACAAACCTTATTTTACCCTGGACTGTTCCTAATTTTGCCAGGTGGACTACATTCAGAGCAGTGAGCAAGATGGTAAAAGACTGTTCACACTGCACTGAAGACTCTAGTCTATCTACTCCCATGTCTCTAGGAAGACCACGTGGATACGTACAAGACCAGGGAAATATATGGAACTTTCACAGATTAAGGTTTGCCTTCTGTGTTGGGAAATATTGATGTTTTCCAACATCCCAGGGCATTCCGGTTGCATCCCCATGCCCAATTTCCTCCCATGGAACAAGGACCTTCAGCCTTGCCCCACTGTGGCCACTGCACATAAGAAGAGGTATTTTCTACTTTGACAGATGTCAATAGCTGGACCAGAGAAAGGTTCACCAGCATGAGGACAAAGTCAAATATGGTAAAACCTCAGGAAAAGTTTTGTTTAGAGGAGTCTAAGTCTGACTAGGTCTGGACAGATCATTTAGCTCAGTACTATTGCGGCATGAGGATTTTTTTTTAGTTCAGATGCCAAGTGAAATTTGGGCTAATTTAAAATTAGTGATTTGGCATCCAGATAAAAATTTTTAAGTTCTGAGGGAACAATGGAGAAGCTGTCCATCTTTTGTTTTGCTTCAGCTCCAAATGCTTCCTCCAACTCAAAGCAATTGGGACCTCTTTAATTTATTTTTCTCCCACTTTCATTTTTTAACTTGTGTTTTTTTGTTAAACTGCTTTACAGTTTTATACTTCTAAAATCATTCATATTATAAAAAAAAAAAAGGTTTTTTAAAAAAAGTCCTAATTTGATATTTTTTGAGTTTTTCCATCCAGCTTTTTCAACTGAAACAATTTTGATTCTTACAGAACTCCCTTGTCTCTATAATTTACCATTCAAAGAGACAGTCCGGGTTCACTCCACTAAAAACAATGCATGCCATTTTGTCTGAGACAACAACAGACAATCTCTGTCTGTCAAACGGTTTATGTCTGCCAACAGAGACTTTCAGTGGCTGGTTTAGAAGGGCAGGATGCACTTCTGGTGTAAGGCATTTCTGATCTGATATCTCCATGTGATCATTGTGCTAGGAGAGCATCAAAGCAACCGGCAACCCCATCGGGAATAAGCAGGCGATGCAAAGAAGCCAACCTGTTGCATCACTTTAGTTCATTGCTGCCTGCAAGGATGGGCACAAGGCAACTGGGAAGAGAGGGGGCAAGACAAAGACTATGTTTAAACAACTACCTAGACCTGTTGGAAATAATCAGGTCTTTTTCTTCAGTTGATTATACCACTATGTATCTCTTTTTGCCACAGCCTTTTCCTGAGCTGAAGCCAAGGGATTTTTCCATGTCCTCTGAGGAGTGTGTTACAAAAGCAGTGTTTATGTTAAGGGACTTCATTAACATTACGAGCCAGGCTGTAGTACCCAGAGACTATCACGGGGCTGAGCAGGACCGCGCAAAAGACCCTGTGTTCCTTTGCGTCATTGGCCCAAACAGCCACCAGGCTGAAACCTAACCCTGGCTGCTTGCCTTCAGGGGAAAAAATAAGAAGGGTAAAGTAAACAAGGCCCCTGTTCAGCTTTCCTGAGCCTAGATGGGAATTGCATGCAATTATACATCAAAACTCAGAGCTGACTCTGAGCAGGCTCAGCTCTGCTCCTCTGTGGCTGTGACTATGTGGAGAAAACCCATACCCACAGCTTGCAACCACTCTGGTCAGCCATCTCCGTACTGGGTCATGAATCCAGGAAACTCTTAAGTACATGCTTAAATCTATCGTTCCCCAGGACAGGATTGATTTGACACCAGTGGGGCTTAAAAGCAAGCATGAGGTTACAGGCTTTCCTGAACACTCTTGCTTTACCAAGACTAGATCTCAGCCGTTCATTATTTTATCTCGATGACAGCTGAGGTTTGGCATTTTTGCCTGCAAAGCTCCCTCCTGCCTTGCATTCCCAGTCCCCCTGCTTCCCTCTCCATCACGGCAAGCTCAGCCATACCGTCTCCCCTGAACGCCTGCCCCTGCCAACTCACCCTGCTCAGTGAGCTCCGGCACATCTCCCACTCCTGCAGCCACCCAGACCCCGCTCCTCCTGCAGCGCCGACTGCTCCACTCCAGTGGGAATGCCTGGGGTTGGCAAACGGACACTCGCCCGCAGCCCCACAGCAGCCACCTGGGGCTGTGTCCCCCACTCTATATCTCCTGGCCACAGGCAGCATCAGGGTGAGGAGCCACAGACAGAAACAAGGGCTCTCAGCATGTTTGCCAACACCCCGGGTCCCCCGCAAAGAAAAAAGGCACAGATCACTCAGGGAGAGAGGCAGCTATGGGCACCGCAGGATGCAGGTGCACCAGGGTCCTCTGCGATACCCCATCCCCTCTTCTGCCCTCCTGTCTCACTGGCAGAGAACCAGGGCTCCCACTGCCTCCCCGGTGGTCCCTGCTCACCAGAACCATGGTCCTATCTGCACCCATTTAGGACCCTAGAGCCCTTTCTACCCTAAAGCAGCTTATTTTGTAGCCTGTCCCTCATTCTTGGGAAAAGATGGCTATTTCCACCTGCCTTGTGAGTTTTAAAATTTCCCCACCTCTCAACAAATCAACTGCATGCAACCGAGGGAAGTGTGTCAAACAAAAGCACTCCTGTCCTTGTCTTATAGTCTCTGATGCTATTTTATGTGAGTATAAAGAAGTTTCTCATAGACTTGCAGAATCTAAAGGCTGTTGTGCTACATAGCTTTATTTAGATGACAGTACCATTTAAGATTTGGACTTCAAGCAATTGCTGAAGCAATACAGCCTTATTTCACCGTTCGTTTCCCCTCCTTCCCCATACTGTGTAAGCCAACTAGGAAAGCATTTCTGACCAGACAGAGCTCCACGTGTCCTCCTCTTTTCTCTTCTCTTCTCTTCTCTTCTCTTCTCTTCTCTTCTCTTCTCTTCTCTTCTCTTCTCTTCTCTTCTCTTCTCTTCTTCTCCTCTCCTCTCCTCTCCTCTCCTCTCCTCTCCTCTCCTCTCCTCTCCTCTCCTCTCCTCTCCTCTCTCTCCTTTTACAATTCATAATGATGTATTTAATTAATAGTAAATGTGCATAGAAGTTTTCTGGGCAACCATATGACAGCCACATTAACACCAGATGAGCCCAAAATTGTTTATTGTTATTACAATGAATACCAAAGTGAATTAAGAATGATTGATTGGACACTTATTGTGACTTGACCAAATATATACATATTTAATAAAAGGGTGTTTCAAAAGAAGAAAAAGAAATTCTGGCAGAAGAGAAACTCAAATATATTTGCCTCTTCTTTTTGTTTACAAAAAGAACTAATTAGATGAATTATGTGGCGAGAATTTGAAAGAAACAAAAGTATTTGCTATGTTTAATACTGCTGCACTAACCCAAGGTGACACCTACAGAAATAACTTGGAAGTGTCACTTGACAATCAATCAGTTCCTTGCAGTCACAAACCAGTCTAAAAAACCATAGCACCAAAGGTATTAATAAAACTAATAGGGCATTTAAAATCCTGCTGAAAGACAGAACCATGTCGGGCCGGGAGGAAGGCAGGAGCAGCCGTGCCCTGCTCATGTCCCCCGTGCTGGCGGCAGTGAAGCACGCTGAGATTCGGCACGTCCCGGCGGGGAGTGCCCGGCACCGAGATCGCCCGGCGAAGAAAAAAACAGCAGAGACCCTTATTGAAAAGATTATCTTTCCCATCAATAATCCCACTCTAAGAGTTCTTTATTAGTAAACTCCATGGCAAAACCTGACATATTTACAGCTTGCAGTAAACTTTATGTATCTGCAACAATATTAATAATAAAGAGCCGGTGACCACAGCAAATCATTCTGGCCTTCAAAATGATCAAGTGAAAGCTTAATTGTACTGAAAAGAGAGAGCTCTGACAAGTTGGAAATTCTTCCCAAACACCCTTTCCAAAAAAAAAAGAGAACTTTACTGAGATGAAAAAAGTGTGTCAGAGGATTGGAAACATAAGAATACATATTTTTTAAAAAAAAAGAAAAGAAAAAAAAAGCCCAAGTCTGATATCACAGGCTGAGCTGAGACAGAAACCTGATCTTTTACATGGAATGGGCAACATTTGGGTCTGTTTTATGTGAATTGCTCCAAGCTGTTTTGGTTAGAAATGTATAGATTTTAAGGTAAGGCATACGGTATAGCCAGTGCAGGTCATTCCAACTTTTGGAAGACGTTCCCCATTACTTTTCAGCTGACAAAGGTAGGGTCCGAACTTTTCTTTCTTTGCTGAGTAACTTATTTGCTTTAACGCTGAGCTGGATTGGGCAAAAGAAACACTTGCATTTTGCTGCCTGATTGTGCTTTTCAACACTCTCTCATCCCCTCTCCCTCTCTCTTAAGAACTATCTCATTTTAGTCACCAACCTGCAGAAATTTTTATTTTCCCTTCTTTCTTCTACTGTTACTGGAAAGAAAAAAAATGGAAAAAAAAAAAGAAAAAAATTATTTCTTCATAATTCTACAAACTTGTCTCTGCTGGGGAAAAAGGGAAAAATTATGCTTTTTAGAATAGTATTCTGAAGAGGATAAATCTGAAGACCTCTGATTAGTTTTATTTGCCTTTCATTTTAAGCAGAACAAGAGTCAAGTAGGCTTTGTTTCTTATTAGACAGCATTCACATTTATGCATTCCTACAATTTCTTTGCTAAAAAAATGGAACAATACCTTCCTGTTTTGCCAATCAAAAATATTTAATTGTCTTTATTTATTTGACATAATAGTTTGTGAGTATCTTTATATTGACTGAAAAAGATAAATATTCGTGGTTGGGAAAAGGCAACTGGAAATGCCAAACGCAGCATAAAAAAAAAAATTATAAGAATTGTAACATCTTATAGGATGTTTGCTAAAGAGTCTGTTTCTGCTACAAAAAACATTGAACTTGCTCAACTTTTATTGTTTTAATTATTTCAAACTATCTTAAGGGAGATAAATATTGCAATTTATTTTTGAATGGCTGATATGTCCCATTTGTTGATTCAAAAATTACCACTGAAAAACGTAACAAGAAAGTTATAAAACTCTCTTTAATATGTTAGGTATTTATACTGTACTTACTTGTCACATTTTGGCTAATAATTATGTAGCTTTTTTAAATGAAAACAAATTGTCTTGACCATGATGTTGTAATTATGTGCAGTACGTTCATTCCTGTTCCAGAATGACTCCCTGCTTTATTCTGCTCTGATAATCACAAAGTGATGGCTTTGCTATGCGGTAATTTATTTTTTGTCTTTGGAGTATTTCTCCTCGAACGAGCGTTTATATTTGCATAGTAACATATGTACAAAGAGCTACAAATACATGTCACTCTGTCCCCATGGAAGTATATACACAGAAAGATCGATAGGCAGCGTTTGTAGCTAAGTTTTACAATGAGAAAAAAATCCTTCAGGAACCCACTCCATTAATTCCCTGCCTTCCAGCCGTGCCTTTTCACCATCAGCACTTGTGCATTCAGCACACAAACTTCTCTGAGTTTGTCCCTTCAGATTTTTATCTGGTTTAAACGTGGAGTTTTTCCTCCTCCAAGCATGGGGTAAGATTTTGTTTGTTTGTTTGTTTTATGTCATCATTTGTCACAAGCCATATTTTCAGTAAACAGATTTTGCTGCTCTACAATATTGTTTTAAATGGTGGGGGGAGAGCGGCTATGTGGCTTGTTTTTGCCCTCGACTATCTTCGCAAAAATAGGCAGAGATTTCATTTAAAAAAGAGGAAGGAATCATTTTGTTTGAAACAAAAACAATGCAAGCAGCGAAGATCTGCTGCCTACTGCCCCCAAGAAGTTATTAGAAGAGACTTGAGAAAAAGCATCAGCTATTTTTGCCTTGTGATGCTCTTTAATTTATTTTTATTGTCTTATTATGTAGAGATACATCTGTCCATAAACAGATTGCATTACTCGCTTTCCTAATATAGTTCTGCTAATTAAATCAACCTCAAAAAAGAAATATTTTCTTTTAACATCTTCAGCTTAATTGCCTCAAACTTGGCATTAAAAATTGTTTTAATTTCCGCACACTGGGAAAACTCATATTTTGAAAAATAAAGTAGCATTCTCTAAACTTATCATGATTTTCCTTTAGCCCGTTAAGCTTTCTAATAATCTTGAATTGCCTATTTGGCAATTTTTAAAGACGACACCACTATTAACACAGCTCTTTCCGTATACACACACATACACGTACATTCTAAAGGCAGATTATAAACTGCACCAAGTTGGCAGCTGTCGGGAAGGTTATTTGTGGAGCGAGCGCTTTAGCCTAGGGACGTAGTGAGCTCTTAATAATAAGCAAGGGGAGGGGGGGGAAATTAATGTTTTCTTTAAATTAAGACTCAAACAGAATTGTTTTAATGAATATCTAGAGCTAGCAGAGGAACTCACAGGCTTCGGTTTGCTCCTACTCTAACAAAATTTCCTTTGTGGTTTTCACTGTAAGATCAAAAGGAGCCAATTAACTTTTCTATAAGGTAAACAAACGGGGAACTAGAAATATCCCCATGAATGATCTGGCTGGCAGGGTCCAACCTTTTGTTGTTTTCCCTTTCTTTTGTTGGTGCCATTTCCCCCATTGGCAGGGCAGGGAGGTGGGGTGTGCCCATGCCAGGGTGCGTGGAGCCCCGAGCAGAGGCTGCCAGACTGGGAGATCTGAGGAGATTGTGGGGCACCCAGCCTGTCCTCCATCAGCAGCCCAGTGCGGCAGGAGGGCAGCCCCTTCCCCTCCCTTGTGCCTCGGGACAGAAGAACCCAGGGCAGGCATGCACAGATCACCCTGGGAGCTTTTTAGATGCAAGACACTCCTGAGCACTCCTAGGAGGATAATACAAACCCAGACCAACGTGTAACGGGGGAACGGGAGTTATTTCTTCACACACTTAAAAAAAAATCCTCACCTTGCAGGTAACCAGGAAAACAGCTCCTTTTAATTTTTTCTTGTGGGGTATTTTCTTTTCTCCCTAACACTGCCTCGCTTGCTCGGTTAGCCATGGGACAGCTGCATGGTTTTTCCGGGCTGGGAATAGAGCCCTCACGACTGTGCTGTGCTGATCCCCCAAACCGTCCTTGGGTCTGTGGAGCAGCCACTGCTTCCCACTATCCCCTGGGCAGAAGAAACCACTGGCTCCCTGCACCTCAGTAAATCACTGTGGTGTTAGGGAACACCAGTTGTACTGATAAATGCAAATAACAGAATAAAATCACCACCTCTGGGGAAAAGAGAAGGCTTCCTGAAGCTCTGTAGTTATGTTTCCCTGAAGTGGCCATTTTATCTTTGAAAAAGCCACTGAAACACAGTGTCCCAAAGGTAGGACATAAGGCTGCTCATTTTCGACAGGACTGCAGAAAAGTGGATACTACAGGAAGGCAGCAAGCTGTGCTGATGCAAACACTTTGCTCCTGAAGTAGCTACACCAGAGTTAGCTGAGGTACCTCTGATCCCTACCACCTCATGATGTGGCGGCCAGGGATGCTGGTTTGGAAACAACAAGGCTATGTCTCCACCCCTCCCAGACCCAAGAGTATTCCTGCATGGGAGAGCAGCTCCTGCATCAGGCATCAAAATGTCAGGGTGCAGAAGCCCCAAAAAGTGTCACAGGGCACAATATGTTGCCTTTGGCCATGTGATCAGAGAGCCTGGTTTTACAAGGACAAGCGGGTCCTGGACATGCCTGCAATGTGATGTTCATTGGCATTAACTGACTTGCAACACCAGATCTAGAGGCAGGAGCAAACTCAGTGGTAGTGACACTGAACATCTTAGGTCTCCGGGGAGATGCTGCAGTTGCCAGCACCATGGAAATACTGCAGATAGACAGGCTGAAAGGTGCCAGCATGCAAATATGAGTCAGATAGTTTATCTCTGGGACTGTGCAGGCATGCCCCAAGCAGAGTGCTCAGCAGGGCAAAGCAACCCACTGTCCTTACGCACCAAGTGCTTTGGGGAGGGGGGAAGCAGGGTGATGATGGCATCCAAGTGAATAAATTGCTATTTTAACCCCCAAATGGGTTTCATTACCAGTTGTTTTTTTCTTTTTTTTCAAGGGGCAGTTAATGGTTTCTTGGGTTTTTTAGAACAGGCTTTCCTGATCATGTCACGAGTAAGTGAAATTAAGAGTCACTCTTCCCCCACTCCCAACCCCCACATCTTCCTGCCAGATCCCTTTGGTAGCGAAGGAGAGTTAGCAATATTCACAGATCCCAGTCATTAGGCCTTTCCTGCACTAAGAGAAAGGGGTGAGGGGGGGATAAAGAAAAACCTCTTTATTGTGCTGAAGCTCATAAATTCACTGCAGGATGATTTATAGCAACAGAGCGTAGCACCTAACTCAAGTCAATGCAAGAGGTTAATATGAAAGGTTAAGGAACTCGGTTCTGGCTGATTTATGGTTGGTCTGTCGGCTTTTATCCTGACCACAGCTCTGCAACTGTAGCTTGGGACTCTACAAAGCACAAGAGGGGGTGGTGGTGTTAAAAAATAATGTGTATTTAGACATTATCCCTGCCTATAAAATAAAGACCCCAAAATACTTAAATAACCAAGGAGCTTTCATATCACCACATGCCACTGCAAAAGCAAAGCACCTCCACTCTTTTATTCCTAGGCTCCCAGACCAGAGGGGACTGCTGTGATCATCTTGTTTGCTTCCCATATTACACAGGCAATAGTTTTTTTCCCAGAAGCTGGGTTAAAGCATGTCTTTCTGAAAGCTGCCCAAGCTTAAAGCCTCCAAGCACCAGGAAGCCTCTCTGCCCCCAGGACAGGCAGAGATGCCTCTGGTGGCAATGAAATTATACCTTGCTCCAAGGGTGAACTTGTTTGACTCCAGCATCCAGCCATTGCATCTTATGATGCATTTTTGCTTGCAGGATGGAAAAGCCCCATGTGTGTAGAGAGTTCTGTTTGCAAGTGGGTGCAGCTGGTGATCTCTCAACTTTTCTCTCCAATAAGATGACTGGACTGTGCTCTGCACAGCCTCCCACTATGATATTTATTTGCTTGCCTTGTCAAAAAATCTTTTCAACTTTCTCCAGCACTTGTGCAGCCAGAGGAGGCATAACTGGGTGCCACATTTGAGTAACAGCCTTACCAGGTGTGGTACAACCTCTGGTCCCAGAAATATGCAGCATTACTACTGGTGTCACACAGATAGTATTTCCATTAAAATCCATGAACAAATTTGCTTTTATTTTAAAAAGTTCCATCTTAATTCCACATACTACAAGTTTTTAATCTGGTAGTATTAAGACAGGCATTGTCAAGAAACATGAGTAGGCAGATTTAATGTAAGTTGACTTTACCAAGCAGGCTGTATTCCTGTTTGAAAAAGACAAGCAGCTCCTCTTACAAGACCCATTCCTGTGAAGCCATGTATTGGCAAAAGACTCTTGTCCATGCTGTTTACCATAACCATTGCACTATTTAATCCATGACTGATATCAGACACCCTGTCTATAGCTCCCTGAATCTTCTCTTTCAGTCCCAGACTTTGTATTGTTTATTCCTGGAGTCTTGTGGATTTGCCCTAGATTTACCTCTGTGTAACTGAGAGCCCAGTCTGGACAACTGGGAGCAGTTCTGTCTAACCGTACGTGCTGGAGAAGGGACATAGCGAGGATAATTTTGCAGTAATATTTTGCAGCAATGACTCAAACCCACAAGAAATTCCTGTGCCTGTAAGTCTATTACTTCGCCAGAGAAAATTGGGTTTGTCCTTTGATTTTTTTATAAGAGCATCTGTCTGTCAAAGGTTTGGGGAGCTGGGCTGCACTGAGGCTCCAGCCCAGTACCAGCCATGAGGATTTCCTGCTTGAGAGGGAGGGAGGACTGGGAGCCAGGGGTGACCCACAGGCACTTGGTGTTCCGTTCTCTGCTGTGCAGGGCAAGGGGTAGCTCAGCTCTCCCCGCCATGGCACGAGGCCCTCACAGTGACTGCTAGAGCAGAAACCCCACTCCCACAATTGCCATTCCCAAGCTGCTTTTCCAGCCGCTGCCTCCCAGCGTGGCACAGAAAGGATGTTCATGTACCAGCTGGGCAGCAGCACCGAGAGGACAGTGTCACTGTCTGTTTGCAAATGCTCCCTGCACCAAGGATACACTCCCAGACAAAAATAGACTCTGGGTTCACATGTGTTGGCTAAACAAATCATAAAGCTTTTAACCCCACTTGAAACCTGAATCTCTTGAGGATTTCCAGTCAGAGAGAGAAAGGTACCCTTATGTGTTTGGGAAAGACATTATTTGTTTCTTAGCTGTGTAACTAAGCTTTTTGTTTTCACTTCATTTTCTTTTTCATCAATTACGGTTGAACGAGCTCAAATTTTAATATCTGTGTGTTTATGCTACTAGCCACTGCTCCTGCTGCTTCTGGAGAATAGAGGATATAGGTTTATGACCTATATGAGGCACAGAGAGAGAGGAAAGAAAGTTAACTTTAACTTTAGACTCTTCTGTATCCAATTTTTGAAGAACAACTCATGGGCCTATTCTTGCTCTTGGCTATTAAATTATTTGTATAGTACTCAAAGGACTCGAGTTGTACAAGTATCTTTAAGAGCTATTGTGAAAAGTTGAAGTACTGGCTAACTTTGCAGAGTTATTCTAGTCTGGGAGAGTATGCATTTGTGTATAGAATGGGAAATTTTGTACATAACTTGTAAGATGCCTAAATGCTCAATATATAGTATTTCAAGTAAAAAATATTGTCTCTCCCTCTCTTCTCACCTTCCCTATCATGTGTTAACATCAGTGGTTAAAGGCCTTGGCAGAAAAACTAAATCACAGATAAAAAAGTAATACAAACAGAAAGCCAAATCCTGCTGCCAAGAAGCTGAACAGCAAAACTTTTATTGACTTTAGAGTAGGCCAGATTGGACCCAGGCACACGGAAACTGGGACAAGGCACTATCTAGATTGTATAGCCAAAATAAAGCAGTCTCAGGAGGGTAGGGAGAAGATTTCCCTTTGGAAACATGTCCTCCTGAATGCTGGAGTTTCGGTACGACTAAGGGAAAGATACAGTTCCCAAAACTCAACTTCCCTCCCAGACCTGGATGTATGTTTCTTGGACAGCTCCAAAAACACATATATTTCTCTTTTTAGCAGGTATAAAAGCAAATTTCAAAGTCCACGTGCCTGTACTAGTGTGTACTATGTGCATGTGTACTTTTGCTGGAAAGATGGAATGGAGAAACGAGTTTTTTGAACACTTTCAGAACTGTTGCATGTTCTTATACCCTTCAGCTCAGATACCTCTTTACAGGTCACTGGTTTAATACCATGAGCAGCCACTGCTGTAAGGAGGCCACACTGCTGTATGTGGTCCTTCATACTTTTACCAGAGAAATCTCTCAAGAGTTTTAAAAAACAGTCCAAAGGCCTCTGGTTCTATAAGGAGACAACTCAAGAGGCATATCCTCAGCAGACCTAAATAGCAACATCATTGCATTTAGCTTTAGTAGAGTTGGTTTTTTTTTCTCCAGTGGATTAATTTAATTTCCACATAAATTCAGTTCTTCATAAGCATATTTACAATGCAAAGAACAGGGATGTGGTCTTGTAGCCCCAGCCAAAACCACACCATTTTTCTTTTGCTGCCATAGCTATTCAGGGATTTCAAAGAAGGACAGGGCCTGAAAGGGTCAGCTTAGCAACCTCAGGCTAGCTTCTGATAACAAACCAAGAGAGCGCCTCACAGCCTGTCATGTGCAACTATGAAACAGAGGTCATGGCCAAGCATCCAAGAGGACACCACCAAATCTCCCCTGTTGCCTCTTGCAGCAGGTTTGCTGGGCAGTGGCCAAAGCCAGAGCAGCATCTCAGCCTGCCAGGCTTGCACCCAGGATAACACAGAAATGGTGTCCCTGGGGAAGGGGAGCTGGACACAAGGCTACGGATAGGGTTTCATTTCATCCTCGACCATGGAAGTAACCAGAGTCTTGTTTCCGTGGTATCTGTGAGGTCTCTGATCATCAGCACAGTTCAGTGATCTCATCCTTGCTGCTTGTCCCAAGGTAAAATAAATCTATGGATTTAAGCCGACTGAAGGTTTTTAAAACAAATCTCTTCTTGTCCCTCAAGAAATCTAAAAAAGTCATATTTCATTGGTTTTTTAAATGGTATCGCACCACTCCATTGCCCTCAAGAATTGCCTCAAATATGAGTTGGAAGAGTGCTGATGCATTTGAAGTAAATCACGCTGGTCATCCAGGGTGAACTGTTATTCCCATTGTCCTTATAAAAATAATATTAACCTAGTAAAAAAAAAATAATAATAATACAGAATAAAATGCTGAGTTTCTTGGAACTAGCTATCAGTCCACTGGGTCAATTTAAGGTTTTTAGTGAATATATTTCCTTTGTGCTGACTGAGGCCTTGAAGAGGAACTACTATACCTCTTCCAACATTTTGCAGTGTCATGTTGTACAAAAAGAAGAAATCAGATGGACATCTCCCCGAACCCTCTGCTTTTGTCCAGCCTGACTGGGAGCCTTGCTGATTCTGGCGGTTAGAATGGAATCAAGCCAGACCTAGGCAGCCCTCCTTCTGAACAGCATTATCCATTTTAAGCATCATTATTCTCCTTTTCTGAATTGAGACAAATACCGAGGAGTCAAATGCCTTGTGTAAATCACAATGATGTCATCAGAACCACACCAATTTCTACGAGGTAAAAAAAAACCAGCCTGGGTAATCAGTGTAGTAAGCCTGCTGTAGAAAAATCTGCTGGGAAGGAAGCTGGGAAAATACAGAACAGGTAAAAAGATCTATCTTAACTCCTCTTATAACAGCAAGTTCGTCTTTCAGACCCACAGGTCACAGACTGATTCATTTCTTAAGATGAGTCAAAAGTCCCGAATACTATTCACCAAACAGATATTCTCCAGTTAATAGCAAAGACATGTTTGATTAATACTGTTATGCTGGCATATTTAACAGCCTCACTCTACAGAGTTGTAGGTCACTCAGCTAAATTTCTGTTGGAGAGAAGAGTGAAAAAAAAATAAAATCAAAAGACCAGCTTGTAAGTGTAAAACTAGCATTAACACTATTGAAACCACTCATTAGCACTGAAGTCAATAGAGCAAACGATTTGAAGTAAGGAAAATTCTGAAGTTTTCTAGCCCTCTTTTGGTTGCAAATACAGTTTTGATAATCATTGGCGAGCAGCTAAGAGCTGTTTCCATTCCTGCAAGCAGAGAGCTTGCTGGTGGGCAGCTCAACATCACCATGAGTCTATTGCTTCCAGCAAAGTAAGCATGAGTTCACATGCACCTTACGCATATCTCGTATGATGTGTGACTAGGATTAATTCAAATGGAAATAATCGCATTAGCTTCAAAAAGACATATGAGAAAGCATCATTCACCCTTACGGGCAGGGACACTTTCACTCTGGTCAGTGTGTTCAGGACCAAGTCTTGATGTTTGTTTCATGATTTTGGGAAAAAGAAAAAAAAAAAAAAAAAAAGAAAGGCCCACTGGAAGACACCGTGGACATGAGTAATTTATTTTTGGCCATCTGCAATTTGGGGGTTTTTGCCTTTGATTGATTGATGTGACAAGATGCAATGCACAAGTCCACTTAGATGGCATGGAAATTTTGGAGTCATGGACAGAACAAAGTCCCTTTTAGTAAAAGTAAGCCTTATTCCTAGCAAGGTGCTGTGAATACTTATTCAAAAAATTATAATTTATGTCAAAATATAAGAATTAATATGAGATGATAGATCCCTCCACTTCTGGAAGTCATGACCATAATACCTAATTTATTAGATAACACTTACTCAATGAACCTAATTTCATAAGCCAAGCATCACAGCAGAAGATAATTTTGCCTATAGAGACATTATTGGGCATGAACTCAAGGGCAAGGCTGGCCTAGCCACAAGAAGGGATTGAAATCACTCCTGTGCCACTGTAGCAGAACTGATTGGTGACGATTCAGTGGCCTTGACCCAGGGCAGTGAATCTTTCTGATTTCCCTCCTGAAAAGTGGGGAGAAGTGAATACCATACACACGTATTCAGAGGCCAGAGAAACCAGGTAGAAAGGAGAGCACTGGTTGAGCTGGTGAGCTTTAAGTGACCAGTGGAGTCTGGCCTAAGTGAGGATATGCAGGCACTGATGGTTCAGGAAAACAACACAGGAGCAATATGGTCAGTCTCTGAATCTACTTGGAGACTAGACTGATCTGGGAAGAAAGGGAAACCTGGAAAATCCAGATCTAGCCCCAACTGGATTAATACACACAAAGGCAGAGACACAATCATACCAGTATGTTCCCAGGCTACTGGACGGGGAACACAACGCAAAGCGTGCCTTGCAGAAAGGGCAACCCAAAAGTTTCTACAACATTTAAATCTCATTACTCCTTAAGCCCATTGGCTTCTTCTAGTCTGATGTACAAGGATGAGTTTCACACATTCTCTAGGCTTAGCTCACTGCAAGCCTGGGACACATCTCTCATTAGTTCACAACCTGGTTACGTGGTGCTGCTGCTCTCAGCACATTTTTGTTAACCACATCTGAATCAAGTCAAATTCAAGGATTGCTACTTCTGGGTAAGCAATCAGAAGTTTAAATCGCATCTGGGCAAATATTCACCATTGCATGAGGGTTTAAGCTATTCTTACTGGAGCTGAAAGTCATCTCTTGGCGCATGGACACTGGTTAGGAAATGTCTGTGGCTTTTCTGGGTGTACCAACATTTATCCACATGATTTTGGCCTTTTTGGGTGGCAAGTGTGGGCTTAGTGCAAGTGTAAGTGAAGGACTGGTGGCTTCGCAGAGAAGCAGGTGCTCTGAAAGCTTTAAGTAGCTCTGCCACATACTTCGGACCTGATTGGCAGCACCCCTAGTATTCTGCCCTACGTTATATGGCCAAGAAGCCTGAGTCTTTAACTTCCAAACTTGGCTATTTCAATCTCAAGCCTCCATGTGTCTCAGTCCTTCACAGCATCCCAGCGTTAACCATTGTTTAACACAGGTACAGCTCCCTGGAGTGCTGTTCAAATATGCCAAGGGAGGAAGACATAATGAGAACCCATGGCAGGACATCTGTAATTTAAGCCAGGATTTGAACCCAGGCCTTGACAGATGTCTAGATTTTGCCCAAGTGTGCTTGTTTTCCTTCTTTCTTTTTCCAAGTGTTTGTTTCCCAGTTTGCACTAAATTTTATTGAAAACATCAGGCTAATAGCAATGGGGAGAGTGGTTGAGTAGATTTTGCCTCTTTTTCCCTTTTCTTTCTGGAATGCAGCCATCAAAATAAACATTAAATACAAAATGCTGGGGTTTGAGTTATTACTTGTGAGGGTGCTAGGAGGGAAATTTATAGCAACATTACTGTGTTTTGCTAGAAATCTCTTAATGCACCAAAGTGGAGAGGTGTGTGTGTTTTTTATTAAAATGTTACACTCTATAAATCTGAGCAGCAGGGAGGACACAGGTGGCCCTGGGGCTCAGCTGAGCGGACTGTCATTTCTAACTTGGGGAAGGTCTGTCTGACTGTCCCCTCACCCTGTCCCAGCATCAGCGTAGGCACTGGCTGTTGACATCCCGGACTGCAATGGCTGTGGAGGCTCTGCATTTGTTTCACTGCTGTTATTGTTGTTGCTGTTGGGTTTACCCTCTTTTTTGTCCTTCTGAAGATATCAAAGATAACAATGAACCATTGCTCCTGCCTTTATAGTGGGTTTCCTAACTACATCGTTCAGACTCCTCCCCTCCCTGGGCTTTCTTGGGACTTTCTCTCACATCCTGGCTGCAGTAGTGTCCTGATGGGAACGTTTCATGGGTGGATGACCCCTAAAAGCTGAGAATGGCTGCTGGGCAGAGGTCTCTTGCTGTGGCTGAGCAAGATTGTTGGCCATGCAATTTGGAGACTGAGTGCCCATCACCATGGTTTCTGACTCAGTAGTCTAGATCACAGTGGCCTGGTTTCCGTCTCAGTCGCTGCAGCCTTTGCTGGCTCCAAGGCAAGCTGAAGATGATCAGGACCTGGGAAAATCCCAGGCGCTTTTGTCCCTGTGTCTTTCAGTAGACACGATACTTCTGCCTGAAACTCGGGGGCTGGCTGAGCTGCTCACCTGGGAGGATGGCTGGTGCTGCTGAGCTGCTCATTGATGAGAGTGACAGAGACCTGCAGAGTTCCTGGGCTCTTTCCCAGTTCCCAGTAGACAGCAGATTTTGTGGATTCGTGTGAGTTCAGGCAATCACTTGTTTGAGACTCAGTTTCTCTGCCTTAAAACAAAGAGGCTTCTCTCAGAGTGAGGCTTTACAATAATTAAGTGGCATCCTCAACACTTCAGCCTCCACCACAGCTTGCAAAACTTCCTGGAGCGATCCTGGAGCATCCTGTGGAGGGAATCTTTGAGCCCTATGAACCGATTCCCCCTTAATGAGGCATGGCACTGACGCAATCGGCCTTGACCAAATTTTTTGTGGGAGCTCACAAGAAAAAAAAAAAAAAAAAAAAAAAGAAAAGAAAAGAAAAGAAAAGAAAAGAAAAGAAAAGAAAAGAAAAGAAAAGAAAAGAAAAGAAAAGAAAAGAAAAGAAAAGAAAAGAAAAGAAAAGAAAAGAAAAGAAAAGAAAAGAAAAGAAAAGAAAAGCAGCGTTCCTGGAAGGCTTTAAAAAATAAACAAGCAAACGAGTAACAGAAAATAAAAGGTCACAGCTACGGTCTCGGAGACTTGAAGAGCGGCATTAAGCCCCTACTAAGAATCGCATCTGCTCGGAGATCCCGCCGCAGCGGCTGCGAGACCCGACAATGTTGGAAAGCCCGTCGGAGCTCTGGGCAGCCCAAAAGCCGGGAGGAGTGTTCCGAGAGGAAAAGCCGTAAGAAGAAGCCGATCACTCTGTCTGCAAATCGTCCTTGTCGCGCTCCGCTCCCTTTTCAGGTCATTTCTGGAAAGGGCTTTTCCATGGCTTGCCTGAGCAAAAAAGGAAAGGAAAGAAAAAAAAGAAAAAAAAAACACAAAAACCAACCACGTTCCCCTTCCTGTACCTCTCCCCGAATGCCGAATGAACCTGCTGAAGAAAGCGGGGGTTTTGTCCCGCGTCACTGCCCTGGAAAGTCGTGCTCTGAGCGGCGGAACGGGGGCAAAGCCACTGCCGCGGCACCGGGACGCGCACGGGAGCCGGGAGCTCCGAGCAACGCTGTAACCTTGGCCCCGAGAGCCTTATCCATGGTGGGTCAGTAGCTTTCGGCACAAATCACACTGAAAATAAATTTGTGCGTGGTGCACTGACCGCCTAATATGCTGCTGTGAATTCTGTAATTGGGAAGGGATTATAATCAGGAAAAAAAAAAAATCATAACGGTTATTATTCTTAGTAGTGGGTCAGGGGTTGCTCTGTTTGGGGAGATCTGTTCTTGTTTGGTTTAGGGATGATTTTGGAGCTGATTGGAGATTACAACGAGAAAGATGGACTTTTCGCAAACAACCCTGGGTGAAAAAATCTCTCAGAATATAAGGCAAGGAGAGGAACAAACTAAATTCAGCGGCCGGGCGGTAATGGGGATGGCGCTGAGACGGCCTCTCCATGCCGGCGCCCGAGGGCTCGCCTTGCCCGGAGTGCCTCGTATTTGTAATTAAAATACCCACGCTTCCCTGAGAGCGTTTTTCATCCGCTCTAGGCAGCAGGCGCCAGCTGCTCTTCACCGAGGGATGCTGAAGATGGGTCGCCGGGCTGGGGCACAGGCGTCCCCGGGGCTCGGGCGGCGGGGCCGGCTCTCAGCATCAGGCACGGGCCCTGGGGCGAGCTCCCTTACAGCCCACATTCTCTCGGCCTCCCCGCCTACCCCAGCGCGTCCCCCCGCCGCCGCCACCGCGGGCTGTCCCGGCTCTGTCCTGCTCGAAAAGGTCAGGGGGAGCCGCTCTCGCCGCGCTGACAGGTGCACCAAATGCCACTGGATGCTTTCGGCTCGGAGCTTCCTCCTCCCCGGCCTCTTTGTTTCGAGCGCAGGGCAAAGAGGACATTCCCAGGACGGAGCACCCCACGGGGAACCGCCTCCCCCGTGGCGCATCGCGTCCTCAGCCCCGAAAGGTCACCAGCGCCGAGGGCTGCCTTTGTCCTTTCCCCGGGAGCAGAGCCCAGAGCTCGGCCCTTGGGGCGGTGTGTTCCCCTCGGTCCCGTAGCACATCCTCCGGGACAGCCGGGAGAGTACCCAGAGCGCTGCCCCGCTGCCGTCGAGATGCCCGGTCAGCCGCCTCCTTCGGCTCCCCCAGGCTCCGCCGTGCACCCCCCGGGGAGGAAGTCCCCGGTAGGAGCGGCGGGGCAAACCCGGCCGCTAGCCCGCCATGCTTTTCCGAAGAGCCTGTGGGCCGCTCCGCGTTCCCTGTGCCGGGGGCTTCTGATTAAAGCAAAAAATAGCCCCTGACTTCAGAGCGAGGTCTGGCAAGGTCACACGCAAACGGAAAGTATCGAGAGAATTAATAGCAAGTGGATTTTTCCCCGCAAGAAGGAATTTACAGATAAGCACTGAAAATTTCAGTCCTAGCATGGCATATTAAGTATAGGCAGCTCCTCTAGATCCCGTTCGGGAGTACTTGGAAGCGGGACGAAGTCTAAGTGGATTTTTCCCCCGCAAGAAGGAATTTACAGATAACCACTAAAAATTTCAGTCCTGGCATGACATATTAAACATAGGCAGCTTCTCTAGATCACGTTCGGGGGTACTTGGAAGCGAGACGAAGTGTGCGGCAGGGCTTCACTCAGCCCAGAGCGACCGCCTGACCCCAGGCCAGGGCCCGCAGGAAGCTGCCAGGCCGAGTCCCCCCGCCTGGGCCAGCCCGGGCCGAGCCGCCCGGCACGGCTGGGAGCGCTCCGCCGAGACGGGGCGCGGAGCGGGGCGCGGGGGGCGCCTCAGCTGCCCCTGCTCCGCCTTCCCATTGGCTCTCACGAAGTGGCGTCATCGGGGGGCCCCGCGAGTGCGATGCTAAAAGCAGTGATTTTTGGTTCCGTGTTTTTCTGGGGACTGTGGGGGGAGGACGGGATCGAGAGGTTCGGGCTGCCCCAGGGATCTCGGGCTCCGCTGCGTCCGCGAGCAGCAGCGGCCTCGGGGTCTGAGTGCAGAAGCGGGTGAATAAATGGCCTCCTCCGCCTGCAGCTCAAAGCGAGGGCGAGCGCGCCGCTTCCTGGGAAAGAAAACAAAAACTAAAATCAAAATTAATTAAAAAAAATAAAACAAAACACCTTGTCTATAAAGCCCGAGCGGAGCCCATGCGGGCCCGGAGCGGTCCGCTGAGCCGACCGGCGTCGGGAGACAGGAGCCGGCCCGGGCCCGTGCGAGGGGAGCAGGCCGTGGCAGATCCGTTCCCCTCCGGCCGCCACCGCCGGTGCCCCACACGGCACCCAGGGACCCTCACCTCGCCCGCTCCCTCTCGAGAGGGGAGGAGCATCTCGGAGCCGGCTTGTGCCGCAACCGGCGCCCGAGGGACCAAGCAGGTGCCAGGTTTTGGTGAAAACATACAGATATACAGACACACATAGCTCTGCCACCTATGAATCCACAAGGAGCAAACCGTCCCCAAAGCGGCAGGTCTGGCCGGGTTGCACAACGGGGCCGGGAGAAGCCGTGGGCAGGTATATATACGTTTATCCCCTAGGCAAGGCGCCAAGAGCAGGAGATTAGAGACCCCGCCTCGGCTCAGCTCATGCCCCAGCCCGGTGCCCGGAGGGAACCAGAGCTCAAGGCGACACGTACCAGCGGGACTGTCACTAGGCAAGCTCCCGTCCCACTGGGGAAAAAAAAAAAAAAAAAAAGAAAAAGAGAGAGAGAGAGAAAAAATGTGGGGAGATGATTAGCATGAATACCTTTTTGCCCTCTCTCCCCATAAGCAGTGATGTTATACATAGGTCACCTTCTTCAGATCTTGGTCCGGTACGAAAGGAGCCCGCAGCTCTGAAGTGACCACACAAACCAACCCAATGAGGAAACAAACTCGAGGCAGTTCCCAAGAAAAGAGCTCTGCCAAAGAGACGGTAGGGAACGGTGTGAAAGTCTCCCGTCTCTCTCCAGCCCACTCCCCAGCAAAATGAGCCCACACTGCGAACCGCGGCATTTATTCTCCCACCGCCCGGAGGGAGGAAGACCTGGGGTCCTGGGCCCGGCACCTCGGAGCCCCGCCGTAACTCGGTCCATCCACCCCGCCGCCGGGCCGCTTGCAGCCTCGGGCTCCAACTCCAGGCCGGCCCCGAGCGACCGAAGTCCCGGGAGGACTTGATGGCGGCACGGCAGGTTTCTCTCGGCGGTGGCCGGGAAAGCAGAGAAAGCGCATTTCTGCCTCCTCCCTCCGGCCCCTTGCGAGAGCGGGGCTCGTCCCCGCCGCCTCCCCACCGCCCGCTCCCCGCAGCCCCGCGCTGCCGCGCCCGGGGCGCAGGGACCAGTGGGCTGCTTGCGTTTTCCCTGGACATGGCACAAGTCTCAGTGTTCAAATCGCACGGGAATGTTTTTTTTTCTCTTGTAGAGATGGACATGTAGAATCCTCCCGCTATCGCTTGCCTGTCGCACCAGGTCCTCACCCGGGGGCGATGCCCGCTCCTCTCACAGTGGAAAGGAAGCGGCTTCTCGAAAACAAGCCAGGCAGGGCTGCTCTGGGCTGCTCCTTTCTCCCGCGGGCGCCGCCGGGAAGGGACACCTGAATCACCCGATGAAGACCCAGGGAATTCCCCCAGCAGTGACTTGCTCGGTGGGTGCTGTCGCCCCCAAACACGGGACCAGTTAGCTCTCACCTGGGCTCGCCAGCCCCACAGCCTGGTGTGGGAAGGGAGCCTCGGGAGGTACTTCTTCCAAAACCAGCAGTGACTGTACCTGAATATAAAGCACATAGACATACGGAATTTGCAACCGGTTGCCGCGGAGCGCAAACCTTTCGGCCGCTCTTTCGCCCTTCCCTTTCGGACTCATTTGGGGCAGAGACAGGGCAGTTTTGGGGTCACTCGGAGGAAAAACAGGGGGGGACATCGGGTTTCAAGTGGTGCGTGTCCCTTTTCTGCCCCTGCTGTGCCGCTCCTCACTCCCTCAGGCGCGGAAGCTCCCGTCACCCCGACAGCCGTCCCGGGGACGTGTGGCGGTAGCGGGAGACCAGAGCCGCATCGCCGGACCAGCCGGACGGACACGGCTCCCCGGGCAGCGCCACGACACGCAGCCCCAGCACCTTGTTTAAGGGGGAAAGCGTCTGCAGTCTCCCTGTTTGCTTTTATGTTCATAAGGCTCCGCTCCCAGCTAACGGGGGCTGGGGGAATCCCCCGTCAAACTGGCTGAGAGGACTCCACGCAAAAACCAACCCAGTCAAACGAAAACTGTCAAGAAAAGCGATTACTAGTTATTCCCCCTCTCTCCCGCCAGATCGCCAGGTATTTGCAAGCATCCTTTCCCCCACTAACGATTCCCGAATTAACCTCCCTCTTCCAGGGACACAAATTGGCCATTAGAGAGAGGGTTTTATTGCGGTCCTTTCCGCGGGGCTGCAGATCAGTTCTGATTGGGAACTAATGGACTTTTCGTTACAGTTTAATGTAAGGAGGGGCTGGCGGAGCGCTCCGACCGAGGCAGACCACGGGCAGCGCTGCTTCGGCTCGGCCAAGCCGGAGTGCAGCGTTTCTCTAAACAAAACAAAACCAAACAGATTAAAAAAAAAAAAATCTCCTGACCGATCCAAGAATGTCTTCCGTTAGTTTTTGTTGTGGTTGCTGTATTTAACCTTGCCGAACAGAAATCCCCAGGCCGAGCAGAGCGCCGCAGCAGAATCGAGGACTGCCTTCACATAATTTCGTTCAGGCTGCTTCTTCGTTCGCCAAAATAATTTATCGGGACGTAACTGGCTAGAGAACCCGTATTTAACACTCTCGCTCACCCAAATATTCTCCTTCATGAGCACAGCTGTTAATCCGCTGCGGCGAAGCCGGGGATGCGGGATCCCGGGTACTGGCAGCGCCCCGACTCCCCTGGTACCCCCGAAGTGGTTTTTGGAAATACTCTAATGTATTGAGTTGGCTTGCTTTTTATTCAATCGTGGAGAACGTAGAGAAAGGGGCCTGTGGTGGGGTGGGGGAGTTTGGGAGGGGAGAGAAAAACGACGAGGAAAGAATTAAGCAAGGTAATAAAGAGAATAAGGAAAGAAAATCCGCTGAAAGCTTTCTTGGACCAGAAAGTTGAGCGAGCCCAGGGCTGCTCTGAGGCAGATTCGCAAAATGGTTTACAAATCTAGTAAGTGAATCCATCTCTGCTGTTTTTAACGACGACCTCGCTAGAAATCCCCTCTGCATCTGGGGGTCGAGGGGTTGGGGGTTTGTTCTTGTCAGATCGAAGCTAATGAAAACGGCGGTGCTGGTTTTGAGCCTGGAGCAAGCAAGGTCCTGGGGGCGGCGGCAGCCACGGCCCCCCCGAACAGTCGACCAGGGTACCGCACGGTCCTGCCGCTCCCCAAGCCGCATCCCGCTCTCCCCGCGCACCCAGATACACATACACAGATGAAAGCCACGAGTCTCCCCCCTCTTTGCACGGAGGGAAGAAGCAGGGAAGAGAAGGGAGGACACATGGGCCGGGACGTGGGGGGAGCCCACTAGGAGCTCAGAGTGGCCGCCAGTGCCCCCGCTCCCCGTCTGCAGCCGGCTCCGCCGCGACCCGCGCTCCCGAAGGGGTTAAGGGCCTTATTTTCTTCCCCTTTCCTTTCCTTTCCTTTCCTTTCCTTTCCTCTTTTCTTTTCTTTTCTTCTCTTTTCTTTTCTTTTCTTTTTTCTTTTTTGACTGAAGGACTGTGGATGTAGTTTGCGTAATATCTTTATTACTGAAAACTTCAAGGTAAGCAAGCAATAGAAACCAGATGTGGGGATGGGAGGAAGGCAGGGTAAGAGTAAGGGGTAGCAGGAGTTAACCGGGGGAGGAGGGGAATCAGTTTGAACGGCTGGAGGGGGGTACGACGGAAGGTGAGTATTGATTTATTTTTAAGCCCTTTTGGGGTTTCAATTGACCCTTCAAACCAAAAAGGGCTCCTGCCAGCTTCTGTCCCTTTGCAAGTGCACCTCTGGCAGTCGCAGAAGCCGGGGACAATTTTGTGTGCTTGGCGACCCTGTTAAGATACCCCCCTGCTACCTTTCCGCTTTTGATCCAGTCGTTTTACACCTGGAGAGAGAACGTTTTTAGAGGTAAATAAGTAATGACGATCACAAACGTGCGGCGAGACGCCGCGGAGAGCTCACCTGGCGATGTGCGGGGCGGGCGCGGCACCGCCGTGCCCGGAGAGGCCAGTGGCTCACAGCAGCGCTGGGAAGCTGCCGGCCCTGAAGGGGTTAACGGGGGGGAAGGCTTAAAGGCATATAGCTGCGGGGGAAATCTGTATTGCCTTTAATATAGAGGAGGGGGCCGCGGAGGCGGCGGTCCCCGCAGCTGGGGGCAGTGAGGGGCGGAGAGGGCCGGGACCAACAGAGCGTGTCATGTCACGACCATTGAATCGTCCCTGGTGCTTCCGCCTGCGCGGATACCACATCCATCCCTTCGTGGCGTTCATGTCATCTGTTTGATTTTCTATTTTTTAATCATAAAAACTTTTGGACTTTTTTTTTCTTTTTAACGCAAAAGATATGACCTCCACCCCCCTCCGCTTCCACACATCCCCTGCACGTACACACACCCCCCTTCCTGGGCCCCCTCCCCTCCACTGTCATCATCTACATATTAATTGGGGGAGAGGTCTCTCTTTTTTTTTTTTTTTTTTTCCCTCCTATGTGTGGGGGGGGAAGTGCAGAGAAGAGCCTCTTTAGTGTCTAGATAGTTTGGAGGGAGAGACGGAGGGCAAGTGTCTGTGAGTGTGTGTGTGTGTGAGAGAGAGAGAGAGAGAGAGGGAGGGAAAGAAAAAGACCCCTTTTACTGTGCGAGATCTTAAGGGGGCTTGGAGATCTGGTCAGCTTTCAAGAACATCTGAATCCTCTTAGAGCTCCCCGGCCCAGCTGTGTGTGTGTATGAGAGGGAGAGAGAAAAAGAGGTTCCTGGTGCCCCTCCAAGAGCATTAAGGACACTCGGGCCTTTTAATTTTAGGAATGAATGCTGATACTTGTGTTTCTTATTGTGATCCGGCTGCCATGGATTCCTACTACAACGCAGCCTCCCAGGGCACAGAAGGCTCCTCGCCTTTTAGGGCATTTCAAGCAAGTGACAAGTTCAGCCCTACTTTCCTGGCCAGCAAAGGACAAGGCTTTGGTGACAGCAGCACTAAGTGCCGGAGCCGCTACAGCCAGCAGGAATGTCAGTCCCTGGATGGCAGTGTGCAGGCTCCCGGCTCCGCCGGGGCTCCGGCCGCCTTTAACAAATACCCTCCGCAGCAGCAGCAGCAGCCGCCGCACCTCTACATGCAGAGAGGTCCGTGCAAAACCCCCCCGGAGAGCAACCTCAAGCTGCAGGAGAGCAGCGGCCACAACGGAGCTCTGCAGGTCTCCTGTTACGGTGAGTCCTTGGCGTGCGGCGGGGGAAGCACCGGGGCCGAAACCGGAGGGAGACGCCCGGGGCTGGAAAGGGCCCCCCGGGGGCGGGAGGAGGGGACGGCTGCCCGACAGGACAAATCCTCCCGGGGTCAAGGAGACCTTGCTCGGCTTCGGCGCGCCGAGCAGCGCGTCGGCCGTGGCGGCGGAGCGCAGCTCGCCCGCGGGCAGCCCCATCCCGCTGCGGTGGGCACAGCCGCCCGCCCCGAGCAGCTGGGTCTGGAGCCCACAATGTTCGAGGGAAGCCGCTTTTCCCCCTTGTCCTACTTTGCCGTGATTTTAGTCGTTATTTCTGAGCGGACCCCATGCGCTCCCGGAATGCACTAGCTCTTTGGCAGTGCAGGGAAATCCGCCGTGAACTGGGACAGAAACAGAAAGAAAAGAGCAGACCGCAGGGCTGCGCAAAATACTCTCTGCGGGGACCGTCTTCCAAAGGGAGAATTTCTGGAAAATTTCACCGAAATCTTCTGTAACGGTCTCCCCCACTTTCCTGTCTCTCACTTTCTCCTCTAATTGCCACTCCCCTAATTGATTTCTGCCGGGCTGCAGATAACCCGCTCACATTCTCTCCGCCGATCATTAGCGTCAATTAAGATACTCCCTTGCGCTGGCGCTCGTCAGGACAGCCTTGAATAGGGTCGTTTCTCATGTCTCGTCAGAGCGTGGGTTTAAAAGGTTTCTTCGGGAGGCTTGCGCTGTATCGAGGTGATCAGGAAACAAACTAACTAAAAAAGACAGAAAAACAAACAAACAAACAACAACACATCAACAAGAAGCCCTTTTTTTGTTTCCCATGGAGAAGTGGGAATTAAATCTCTTCCTTTCCTTCCCAGTGTTCTCTACGAGGGCACAAAAATGTTGCCCCGATCTGGATTCAGCGCCTCGCCGCTGAAGGGCGGTGGCCGTGTCCCCATCTTCGGTGCACCGATCCACCATGACCCCGCCGGGCAGGGACAAGGACAAGGTGGGGTCGGGGTCTCCGAGGTGTCCCTAAGACGGGAGATGACTGAGGGGAGCCAGGTCGGCCGGTGATCCCAGTTCCCGCAACCCAGGCTCCCGCCGTAGTTTTTGGGTACTCTTTGCCCTCTTCGCTTTCTCTTTCTCCCCACACACTTTCCTTTTCCCCGTTTCTAGACTTAAAAGGAGGCAGAGGCGCTTTCTCCCTGCCCGTCTCCCAAACCTCGGCGTGCCAGGCCGCGCTCAGGCGCCGTCCATCACCTGCTGCGTACAGCCAAGGGGACCTCGCACCCCTTCCCGGATCCAGGTCCGTGGGCTATGCTCCCCCCAGCACCCGTGAAGTCCTCGCCCGGCAGCCGTGCCCGGGAGCGCAGGCAGAGCCCGTCCACCTTGCGCCCGTCCACGCTGCTCCCTGTCTGCCGGGCCGGGCAGGGATCGGGCCCGTACCTGCACCTTGGGCCGCGCTCTGCTGCTGCCGCGGCCGCACGGCTCCTACCCGCACCCGGGAAGCGCGGCCGCTCTCCCGCCTCTGGCCCCGCGGGGCTGAGGAGCTTTCGCATTTGTTCTGGCCGCGGCCTACGCTGGGGTTTTCTCCTCTTGCACGCTCTCTTTCTTCCCTAGTCCCGTGGGTGGACAACCCCATGCCGGCACCAAGGCTCCATCCACATCTGCGGAGGCCTTCGGGGTCAAACCGGGGCCTACGGGGAAAAAGGGCACGATGAGGCCGGGGAGCTCCGCGACAACGCGTGGCCCCGAACGGGAGGGATCCCCTCCCATCGGCCGTGGGACGAAGTGGCAGCACGGGGCAGCCTCTGGTGCCCACCGCCCTGCCCTGCCACCTCCTCCGTGCTAACCGGATCTCTTGTTTTTGTAAGTGGCAGAGGCCAGGGCACCGGCTTAGCCTGAGATGACACATTACAACCTCCGGTAGAGCCGCACAAATTTGTCACCCTGCTTAAAGCCGCTGGGGTCCCCCCAGATTTACTTTTAAGCAGAGCTCTGGGCTTGACTTCAGTGGAAACCCCGCGGCGGGTGGCCCGACCCGGCCCAGACCCGCGCTTGTTCCGAGACCCGTGTGATGTGGTTTGGGACGATGGGTTGTAATAAGAGACACATGGGTCCGCGAGGATAATTAACAGTAATAGTAATAATAATAATAATGGTTAATGATTGAAGAGACTCCTTGATGATAGCTAGATCAGGGTTTCGCAGAGCGACTGCAGCACCCGTAGGCGCCTTTCTGCCTTCTCCCAGCCGGCTAAAACCTTGGGCAGAGGCCTTATGCCCCAGGAAAGCCTGCGCCCGCCAAAAGGTACCGGAATCGGGAAATCACCGTGCCTGGGTAAATACCCTCGGCGTGGGTGAGAGTGAGGGAAGAGACAGCCGTCCTCCTTCTCTGCGGGCACAAGCGCGGCAGCTAACGCGCAGGCTTTTGCCCGAGGAGCCAGGGTGCAGGCAGCTGCCCCGCTGCTTTGCGCCGCCCGCCGAGCCCCCGCGGCCGCTTCGGTGCTGGTGCTGCCGTGCACGTTGTGCGGACGGGGAAGGAGCGCGGCGGCGGCGGGCACTTGTGGCTCCCCAGGCTCCTGATTGCCGGGGCTGAGGGGTATGCTGGGGCTCAATTTAAAAAACAACACAACCCCCTCACACCATCCTCCCCCCCCCCAAAAAAAAAAAAAAAGAAAGAAAAAAAAAAGAGAGACGGAAAAGAAAACCCGAGGCGGACAAAACGGGCAGTGCCCAGGCGGCCGGCTTCCCATCGCGCCCGAAGGTGAGCCCGGAGATGCTGTGGGCCCATCCCCCGGGCCTGTCTCCGCACTGCCCAGGAGACCCCCTCGTCGCACCCGGCTCTCGCCTCCACTTTTCTCCTCCTCGCTCGTAGA
Organism: Nesoenas mayeri; assembly: GCF_963082525.1. Taxonomy (NCBI): domain Eukaryota; kingdom Metazoa; phylum Chordata; class Aves; order Columbiformes; family Columbidae; genus Nesoenas; species Nesoenas mayeri. The sequence goes on from NC_137548.1 coordinate 44,662,220, forward strand.
GCACCCGGAGGAGCACAGCACGGAGTGGCCGGGCAGCGTGGGGGGCCGGGCCGGGAGGAGGCACGGCGTGCACAGCAGGCACCCCGCGAGGCGGCGGGAGCCGATGTCTCCTCCTATTTGTTTAATTTTATTATAATTCTTTAATAAACAAGTCGTTGCGAGTTATAAAAAGCCCGTGCCTGCCATCTATTGCTCTCGGCTTCTATTTCTAGATCTAAGCCCTTCCATTGCATTGTACGGATAAATATAGGCCAGAGAGAGCTGCGGCTGTAAATACACGGAGGACATGGGCGCAGTCGCTGAAGAGCTTCCAGAGCGGCTGCTGGCAGGGCCGATGGCACTGTGCGGCCCTGGCTCCCGGCCGGGCTCACCGCGGTCCTCCCGGAGCGGCGGCTGCCTGCATGGCCCTGGGACAGTGTCCGGCGGGGCTCCCCTCTGCCCCGCCGCTCACATCCCTGCCTGCGCTCCCGACGGGCCGGCGGCCTCGCACGGCTTCCCTCACTTTCCCTGCCCTCAAAAGGGGGGTACGAATTATCCCGCAGACCGGCACCGGCAATTATAGACGAAATCTTAAATAAAAGCCCTCAGAACAGGTTATATATCTTGGCTTAGGAGGGGAAAAAGCTTTCGAGTGATTTATGTGCTGTAGTAATCTGACTTGCTATTTCTACTGCGTGAAGCTGAAGTAAGTTATATGTCTTGAAACATATGTGTACATATATCTACATACACGCACAAATATATATGTATATTGCTGTCTAGAAATACGGACTGGAAAAAAGCATCGTTTAGAGAGTGAAGGCGAATGTGATGGGGATGTTTGCCCAAAGGAGACGGGAGAAAGGAAAAGGGCTTTCTCTAACAGAGGAAATTCTTGAAGTGCCGAGTTATGCAAATAACGGTCATTTCTTTTATTTAGTGAGCAAATAAAAAGTGCCGCCTAAAGTGTGTTATTAATAGAAGTGCAGAAAGCAACTGCCGTAGGAATCAGAGACTCGCTGCGTGGTTTTTTAAATTGACACTTTTAATGCACTTCTCCTCCTCCTCCTCCCTCTAATGAAATGTAAACTGCAGGCACGGCAGGAACGAGCTCGCTGGCGGTCCCCCCTCCGCCTCCCGTGAGAGACCGCTCGCTGTCAAGCGCTCGGGGCTCCCCGCCGCTCCGCGCCGAGCCCCCGCCGATGTGGAGCTCGCCGTGCGCCGGGGAGGACCGGCGACATCCCCCCAATTCCCCCTGGCTCCAGACGCAGCGGGAGGGGGCACCTGAGGCCATGTGTTCTCCCCGATACTCTTGCAGGGTTCTTCCACATCGGGCGATGCCGTGCCTCCCCACCGGGGTCTAGGAATGTCATGCCCCCCGCCCCAACCTCCGTCCGCCCCTTTGCGAATCTCCGCGGGAGACGCTCCGCCACCGGCCCGGGGAGGAGACCGCTGCCCCTCGCTCGGCCGCCGGGTGCAGAGTGCTTTGGGGGGGGATCCCGGGCTGCGGCGGACGCTCAGGCCCTGCCCTACACTTTCTTCCCCCCTCAGCTTTGATCCGGGCTCTCGGCTTCTGCCCGGGCTCCTTCCCCGCGGATGAAAGCGCCGGTGGGGAGGCAGGCGGGGTGTGCGTGGGCTCCCCCCGCACCCCGGTGGGGCGAGGTGCGGGGGGGCAGGGAATGGGGAGATGCTGCTGCGCTGATCCCCGCGGGGGGCAACAAGGAACGTATAAAGGGGAGAAGGATGCGGGAGGGAGGCGCGAGGGAGAAAGGGGGGACGGGTCCCGATCCCGGTCCCTGCCGGCCATCAGGGCGAAGAGGCAGCGAGCGGAGACAGTGCGGGCGGGGAGGCGAGCTGGAGGGGAGCGGGCGGCGGGGCCGGCCCCTTCCCGGGTGCTGCAGGGCCGGCTGCCCTGCGAGGCTCGGCCGGCGGCTCCCGGCGTGCTGCTGACGCCGCCCTGGCAATCGCCCTCTCTTTTTCACAATAGGGCCACCAGATCTGCCATTCAAGGGCTCCGGCACCCTCCCAGGGAGGGGAGGGAGCTCTCACCAGGAGTTTGGTTAAGCCTCTGTTTGAACAGACTCTCGGAGGTGCGGGATCTCCTCCGCGGAAACCTGCGGGATTTCCTCAGGGAGCAGGACGTGAAGGTAGGGCTCACACTCCTTACCCCGGCTGCTCAGGAAGATTTATTCGCGGCTTTTTCCAAAGATGTTTTGCGCTTCTCTTGACTTGGACGGTAGATCTGGCTGGAGACTTTTACAGGATTCCTGACCCGAGCTGTTTATAACGCTCATGTGTCAAAGGACTGGGAGCCTCCCTCCTCTCTCTTCCTGCCTCTCCCTTCTTGCAGGAAAATTTATTTTCTCACTAGAGCTGTCTATTTTCGATTTGTCCGCTGCTGACTGAGATTAACTCCGCTTTAGCCCTACACTTCTGCAGCGCAAGCCTGTAACCCCGACAGGACGTTACTAGGGTGCGGAAAGAGAGAGTCTTAAAACTTTTACTAGTCCTAATTGTTTTGAAAGCAACGCAGTGCGAAGCAGACGAGAAAAATACTGATGGGGTGAGAGATTTGGAGATGCTTATTGAGTGCATCTTTTCCTAAGGGTTTGGTGTAGGAGTCCTATTAACAATATATGCTGATGCCAGATAGCGCAAATGAGCTGTGTGTGTGTTATCTGGAGCTGCAGGCTGTTTATTTTGTGCTGCCTTTTGAGTGTACATTCAGTGTGGTTGCATGACTAACTGGCTGGAGTGATTCACTGGCTGCTTTATGGGTGACTGCTCAAAACAAGTTGTGAATCAAAAGAGATTTCTTTGGCTGTGGTTTCTAACCTCCCAAGTTAAATGCTCTCAGGGTTTAAGGGGGGCTAATGTGCAGACTTCAATCCCTCAGATCTTGAAGATATATTTCTTTTCCAAGCCCTGCGTTCAAAGCCATGATGAGTTTCCCTTGTAAGAGGGAGGTGGTGTCTGGGAGGCTCGGAGCCAGGGTCTGCTGCTAAAGGACATCTCCAGCCACAACACTATCCATTCGATCGCGCTAGTTCCCAGCTCTTTAGCCACTGCCGCTCCTTGGTGTCCTTAAGCCACTTTATTATCCTGTTCCGGGCGTCTGGGTAGCTGCAGTAATGCTCAGGTTGAAAGTGTGATGCATCCTGTAGTAGTAGGAGACTTTTCTTCCCATTTTGCAGTCGGAAAAACTGAGACTCAAAACCTGCTAGTGGTTTGTGAAAGGTGGAGCTGTCGCCACTCAGTGGCATCAGTGTGACCTTCGCAGGGCCGTGGCTCCTGCAGAAGGAGGGTCTCGCGGGGCTGGAGAAAGCAGCCCACGGCCAGAGCTGGGTAGCTCACAGCTATTGTCTTTGATTTTGGAGGGGACTGAACATAGGTTTCCTGACGGCCAGGTCCTTATTGGGTGCAAGAAGCTGTAGCAACTGGTGTGTTATCATATGCTCAGGACCCTCAGTGCATTAAATAGGCTTAACCTGCCGATCCACATTAATGGTCTGATCTTTAAAAAGCAACTCATCAGCGTGGGCAACCTATATTGTCCAAAACAAGATATGGGTTGGTCATTGCTTTTCAGAAAATGCTGAGAAATCTCTGTCTCAAAATTCATGTGTATCTGAGGTATTCCTCCCAGACATTTGGAGGAAAAAAAAAAAATCCCATCTCAATTGTTAATCAGCTTGTAAAGCAAATATCTTAATATCTTCATGTAGATATATTTTCAAGAGAAAAAGATAAATAATTCTGGATTAGAAGCCTGAACAATAATGTAGCTAATATAGGACTCTTGTGACTTGAGAATAATTTACTAAAGAGATGGATGAGAACATTTCATATTAATAAAGCATTACAGTAATTTACTATAGTTACATGTCTCTCAGCTGCCTCAACTTGTAAATGAAAGTTCATAAGTAAAGGAGGAAAGCTACCTACATATATTACACAAATGACATGCACTTTATTTTCTGCCTAAAAGTTCAGATGAATCAATGCTATTATATACATTGGTGATTCTGTCTGGCTGTGTTTTCATTCATACTTGCACATCATCTTCATATTTTGACTATTACATAAGTAGACATGATGTGAAAGAGCAATTGTGATCACAGTGATATTTCTAGGGCCATTTCTTTATCAAAGAGAGACAGGTCAGCGAGGAATCGTGGAGAGGGATGGGGGGAGAAAGGAACAGAGATGTATAAGATGAGTCGCGGGGGGGGAAGGAGATATCTTAGAAAGGTGATGAGCAGTGGCAGACCCAGCACTATTATGGAGGATGGTCTGCAACTGATTTTATGGCCTACATCAAATTCTTTATCTCCCCGTTGAGAATAGCTGTGATTCAACATTTAGTAGCTGCTGTCTTCAGGTCTCAGCAGGATTTAGCCATGACAAGCTGTTATGTCATGAGCTATGGTCTCTCCTTATCTGCACTGGTCAAAGACCATTGCACCGTCTAACTCAGCAGCCTGTTTACATCTGATTTTTTCTTTTTTTTTTTTTTGATAAAGATGCAGTTTAAGGGTTTATCCTGTTGCAGTTAATCTGCTTGCTGGAAACAGATGGTTGAATCAGTATTGTTTCTAAATATATTCTTTATTAGCAACAACTGTGTTCATTAGTTGTAAGGCACATGAGTTTTTAGCTGGTGATGGAGCCTGAAGGTAAACTGGTTTAGTCATTGGTAGACATGTTATGTATTAAGGCTGGGTGAAAATGCTGTGAAGCTGATGAAGGCAGCAACCGCCTTTATTCAGTAACAGTCTGAAAATGCTATGAAACTAAAGGAGGGGAGTTAACAGAAAGTCAAGGCCCATCAGAGAACTGCCTTCAATGGGAAATGAGGAACCCAAGGAAGAGACAGAACAAAAATTTCAGGTGGGCTTCTGTCTGAAGGAAATAAAATAATCTTGTCTTGAAATAACTCCTATCTGATTGCTGTTTTGTTTAGGGAGATAGGACTTCGTGAGCAAATGCTGCTGCATACAAGAAATACCTCAGGTCTCATCAGTTCCTCCCTGTAGTGGAAGCTGCTTCCTCAGGACTTGGGATTTTGGCTGACTGCTTCAGTCAGGAGCAGTGATGCTGGTGTCCCTGGGTAGGATGCACTTTCCAAAGGGGGAAACGGGAAACCGTGTATATTCTTTTGATGCAAGAGGGATCAGATAACAAAGGTGCTTGAAGACATCTAATCTTTTCAGGAGCAGTGGAAAGTGAAAGGAATTCACACTAGTATGAAATCAAACCAAAACAAACCAAAGTTGTAAACTGTGCACAGGGAGTGAGGGCAATATCGGGAATTTTCCAGTAAAGGGTGAAAAACAATCAGAGAATGACTCCATGCTGGGACAGTGTCCAGAGAGATCTAAAAGGTCAGCTGCAAGACCCTGACTCTGCGAGGTGCTGGGGAGCACACATGCCACAAGCCAGAAGACATTTCACAAAACAGGTGAAATGAGAAAATTTTATTAAGCCTGAAACTTAACAGTAGCCTGAGCCACAGCAAGGTTTCTGAAAGAACAGAAAACCATTTAAAAAAGGGAGCCAAAGGCTCACCAGGGTACCAGCCTGCTGGGCATGGAGTTGGTATCAGGCTGTTGGGTCTGCCAGGCAGGGCTTGGGTCACCCGTGGGACTGGCCATTTCCAGTGTGTGTGCTCTGCAAGCACAGAGAACCCCACAGCATCAGATTTTCCAGTTCCAGTGATGCCATGTGAGAAAGGACTCCATGAGAGGCTAACGCATAGCCATTCCTATCACACAGCCAGCTGGAAAGATGAGCTGGATGGAGCCTGACTCTGCAGTGCTTGTTCACAGAAAAGAGCCTGAGGCCAAATGCTGAGGCAAGGGTACACTCTGTAGCCTGGACCACAGTGCTGGTCTCTGGTTCAGGAGGCTGTGAGACCCTCTGGAGCACTGTATGGTTCTTCTCCAGCTTTTTCCAGGATGGAGCATGCCTAGACCTCATCCTGGAGTGGAGTCAGGAGCACAGCTGTGGCAAAGACCCATACCTGAGAGCTGAGAAGTACTGTATTATAGACATAACCTGGCTTATCAAGATTTGGTCTGAACCTTTGTAAGCAGATTGGAGCCAGATATCCATCTGAGCTAGATAGGACACAGCCAAATGCTAGAAGGCAAGAGGAAGAAGAGACTCACCTAAATTGGCAGAGAACCTGCAGACATTTTGTGTTCCGCATGCCTCCAGACAGCAGTGAGGATTTCCAAGATAAATAGCTGATAGACCAATTGCTAGACATTTAGGCAGACTGTGCAGGAGGCCAGAAATGCTCCATGAAGGTGTGGGATTTATGGTAGAGCTTAAATATTGCATTTCAGCCCTTGAACTGAAGTTGGAAAGACGCTACTGGAAGAGAGGGAAGCTGGTTGCTTTATAGAGGTATAAGGTCCTGTGCTAGAGAGAAAATATTTCCATCCAGTTCATACGACTTCAAACTATTTGAAAAAGGGACTTAGGCAGCATAGAAAGCAATGAGGGATTTGCTACAACACCAAACACAAGTACAGCAGCTCAGTTAAATGCAGCTCTGATGGGGAGGGGAAACATCCACAGAGAGGCTTTTAATGACTATACGGCTAGTCAGGACAGAGAGTCATAAAAACGTACTGAAAGGCCCAGTCTTGACTCAGGGGGACCTGAAGCTGCATATCCTAAGCTGAGTGATGCTGGTTTTAAGTTAGAATTGTGGTTGTAGCAAGGCTTTGTGGTACTCAGGGCTGGATATTATAATAAGTTGGTGTTCAGAGAACCTTGCTCTTCCCTTGTAGCCTTTAATTAGTTTGCCTTTGGGAAGGGTACTTTTGTGGCTGTAGTAGAAATCCCTTTTTCCTTGGCCTTGGTGGCAAAAATTGGAGTTCTTGGTTGAACAACCTATTTACCTACATTTGGCAGTGGTCCACTTCAGAGGAAGGGCTATGGGGGAGGCCAAGCAGCAAAAGAGTGGTTATCACTTGTGTAATTTATAGGCATTGCAGATGCTCATTCAGGTACTGTAGCTGCTAACTGAAACTAGACAGAGAGGGAGATGATGGAACAATCCAATATAGAGACACCCTACTGGTACGAGGGAAGACAGGGACTGGGGGAAGCATCCTTCCTGGGGAGAAATGCCTGTGGGAGACTGGACCACTGGAATCCAAGAAAATGCTCAGCATAGCCAAGGTGGGAGATGAAGTAACTCTCAGCATGTACCTTGCTGTGTTTGGGACCTGGTCAGTAAGCACCAGGGCTTTCAACCTGTTGTGTTTTCCTTTAAAGACACAGCTCATATGAAATAAAAAGGTTTGGGCAATCTGTCCGTGGCGCCTGCCTCCACGGGCAGGCCCCTGAGCTGTCTCTTTGAGCTTGTAGCCAGTTCTTAGATCTCATCTTTTGTTCTGGTTAGAAAAAAAATGGCCAGCAAGAGCTTTGCTGTGCAATATGTTAATCAAATGATGCTTGCACCTTACCATTAATGAATAATATCTGTCATGTGCCTTACATGTTCATTTTGGTTTCCACAGTGGAGGTGAAAATGGCTTTGGTGTTAGCAGAAGTCCATAGCGGAGTGGAGCTTGAGTCTCCCATCACCTGTGTAAGGCAGCCCTAACCTGAGAGACCAACAAAGCAGGAATTGCATGGCCAGACACCCAGTCCCTGCACTGTAGCTGGGAATATCTAGTGTATGGTAAACCCTTTAACAAGAACAGGAAACCCTTTAACTCTTTACAAACAGGCTGTCAAAAGCTCAAGGCTGCTGATCTGAAATTGAACCCAGAGCAAGGTGAACTGTTGAAAAGAGTTGTTGAAAAAGTTTCTGTTGAACATAGCTGGGGGTGTCTGTGGGGTGGGGACAGCACTGGCATGAGACCATAGTCACCAAAGACTAGTTTTGCCAATGCCTTGTTCAAATGCCTTTTTTTTTTTTTTTGGGGGGGGGAAGACACCTCCCTCAGCAGAACATCAAGAAAAGACTGAGACCGCATCCTTTTTTTTCCTCCTTTCTTTCATAGTCTGCAGGAATGAAAACACTCCTGCTCCATTCAGTAGATGCAGGTTTGCAAAAGCAGACTTCAGGGAGCTAAAAGTGTCCCTCAAAAAGCCCCCTGGTATCAGAACAAGGTGTGATTGAAAAAAAACAACAACTTTAGCAATGCTGTCTTCTTTGGAGTATAGACAGTTTACAGAGTAGCAAGGCAAAAGGTCTCTGGTCATAGTGGGAAAGTTTGGGATTTGAAGAAGAAATGTTGTATAGGAGATGGAGAAATAAAACATCGGGTGATGAGCATTCATGAGAGCTCATCCTACTCAAAACACTCAAAAAGGATGTTCTGAGGTTTCATTACGAAGTCAAAACCATTGGATATCTAGAGGTTGCAAAATCCTTAGTCAAGCCAAGACAGAATTGGTTTTGAGGAAAATGCAGACAGATGATGGAAAATTACTACAGGGAATGCAATGCATTTCCTGCATGAGATGTAGTTCAAAAGTAGGTCCCCAAAGATGGGGAGAAACCCTAGTGAGCAGTGTCTCCTGGGGACCTTACTGCGATTCATTGCTCTTGATGTTGTTGGGCCTTTGCCTGAGATAGAATCTGCCAGACAATATTTGTTGGTAGCTATGGATTTCTTTAGAAAATGACCTGAAGTTTACCCAAAAAGGAACCAAGAGGCTGTAATTGCAACCAAGCTTCTAAGGGATAAATTTTTCACCATATTTGGGGACCTAGACACAAAGAGCATACAAAAAGGCAGAGAGGCTTTGATGCCAAAGTATTTTGGTAGGTTTGTCAAATGCTAGTAAATGCAATAGGAGGTACCTGGCATCCTACAGGCAGTTGAGCGGGGAAGCTTGGCTGGTGGTGGAAGGAGGCATTGAGCCAGCTGCATGGCACCTGGCCTAGATGCCCCCATTTTCACTGCCTGGTCTCCCAGTGCTGCGCCTCAATGCCTTGGTACCTGCTTGCCCCATGTCAGCATCTAAGAGACCTTAGTGTGTCTTGCACAGCACCAGAAACTTGAATGGACAACTGAATCACCAGTCAGACAATTTACAAGAGAGCAACAAAAGAACCAGGACTAATCCAGCCCTTCATCTGTTCTGTTGATTTTAATGACTTTCAGAGAAGTAGAAAGGGAAAGTGCAGCATGACCCCAGGTCTCTTCTTTAGATGTTATCCAGGAAACATAGCACACTCATAAGAAGTTCCTAAATTTGAGCCATTTGGTGGCACCAGCCATGCCTATCTGGACTCTGCAAAAATCTTAAAGTGAAATGGCTCAAATTTTTTAGAGACAAACAAATGTGAGTATTGCTTCAGGTAACATATATGTTCTCTGATGAAGTCTCACGTATGGAAACCTGGCTGATTCCACATCTCGTGGAGATCGACAGATTAGGAGCCCCAAGCAGATAAACCATGGTGTGCAGCAGTGACCACATACACATGTTAACATGTAAGAGGCCAGTGGGTCCTCTCCCTATAGGAGTTATGAGGGGAACTGAGTGGGCCGCAAAAGCCAAGAATGCAAATGTGGATGTTGAGTCTGACAGAAGCTATTCCCCTAGCAGGGAAAAACAGGGAAGGGCATGGTTTAGCCCACAGGTTTCATTAAAACAAAAGCTATGGTGGGAAGTCCTTCTCAGGGCAGCAGCAGCAGCTGAAAAACCTGCAGTGGCATCCCAGTGGAAGTAGTCAGTCTGAGCTGGCTCTATGAAAATCCAATATAAATACGTAAATAGTTAAATTTGTTGCTCTCACACTCCTCCACACTCTGAGATGAAGTGGGTCCATGGGTCTGGGCTGTGTTGGCAGGTGGCCAAGCAGGGGGTAGTTTTGCAGGGGTGGTTGGCTGTGGCGAATGGAGTAGTTCCCTTTCACTCAGCCCTGTGCCAGAAGTACTGATGCGGTGGTGTGAGCATGGGCAAGCCACTGGAATCACCAGATGAAGGCACCAAAACACTGAGGATGGCTGGAAGCACACTCAGAGCAGGCTTGGTACACCTGGAGTGGGGGGACAGGGTAAGCAGGGGACCCTGTGGTGCAGCAGCAAGAGCAGCATAGCACCATGGGTTAGTCCAGCAGGGCTGTCCCTGCCCACTCCTCGCCCTGTCCTGCACGAAGAGACACCAAGACAGACCACCCCTTCCTCAGACAGGCAGCTCTGTTCTACAGCCCCCCCACTGGCAGAGTTTTCTCCTGGGGACAAGGCCCATTAAATAAAGAGACAACACGTTGGTTTCCTAACCACTCCCAGCTGGTTGTGATCTGTAGAGCCTCCTACTGTGGCATCTGAACATCACAGCCCATCTACTGACAGAAGATGGAGCACTTAGGTTTTCTCTTCCATTTATATCAAATAATGTTCTTCATAAAATTACACACACACATCCCTCATCTCTCTTAGCTGGGAGTTATTTTACAAAGGAGTTACCTACGGGGGAGGATTATTTAGTCCAGTAGGTACTGCAGTTTGAAGCAAATTGGACTGTATAGCAGTCATGCTATGCCTGTTTATAAGCCTCAGCTTCATCAGCTGTAGGAGGTGTCAATGGGGAAGGACAGTGTGATTTAAGCTGATTTGGGAAGCTGCATCTTTGGTCTGGAAAACAGGAAATATGAGCTGCAAATACTCAGAGAGTCCCTGATTTCAGGCAAGCCTCTCAGTACCAACAGGCACAGCACAGTGGCTCTTTGACCCCTTCTTCAGGATGGAGATTTTCCACAGTTTCCTCTAGTGCTAAAACCCTAGCTCTAAAACCACGGTTTTTTGGAAGCTACAGCCTTGTAACTATGTTCACTGAGGGAGTTTTGTAGTTTGGAACCCCATTATTTATGTCTGACTGTATATCTTCTCCTGAGAGCCTTATGAACAAAATGAATTGCAGCAGAAATCACACATTCCTGTACAGGCATGTTTGACTCTCGTGAAGACTGCAAAATCATGACTCAAATGTAAATCTGAGAACACGGCATAGGGGAAGCCCAGTCCGAGATGAGAAGGAAGGAGAAAGCAACTCACTACAGCTCCCAGCAGCTCTCCTTGCAAATGCTCTGAGCCCAGGAGCTGGGAGGCTTTGGGAAGCAGAGGCCAGCTCCTGGGAGGCCTAGTGGCCCCACTAGTGCCAGAGGTTCTCAGACATTGGAAACCGAAGCGTGAATCTGTTCTCCCTAATTTTCATTCTTTCAAGACCCTTGCAGATAGGCTTATTTCTAGAGAGTGGAGGAAGACAGCATTGGATGAAGAGGTATCTTGCTTACTCTCAGCTAGGAAACTCTGAAACAGTACATATCTTTCAGACCTGTGCTTCCAACATGAATTGGTTACAGCCCATGTTTTATGGTTCTGTATTTTATTCTCCTCTCTCGGACATCTTGCCTGAAGGCACTTTTTCCTCAGACTGTTAAGGCCTTCCATTGCTTCCTGCCTTTGACAGAAAGTGTAATTTTTAAACAACAAAGCTCTGGTTGTGGCACTGGTGTGGGGATGGCACCTTCTTCGGGCAGAGTCATTCTGAGGTGGGCCCTGTGTCAGCACATGGATGCCCATGTGTAGATCAGAAACCTTCCCAAACAAGGGCTGCCCTAATGAGTATTGTGCGAGACAGGGGGCAGGAGGAACGAATGTCCCTTGTGTTTTGTTTGCATATCGTCTGTGAGCAAGGTATGATTTTTTTGAGGTTTGTCTGGATTCCAGGACTGCTGTTGGGATGATGTTTGTGAGTAATCTTTGGTCAGCAGACTGTGTGTGTATGTCAATCAGTGCAAGAAATAGGCAGCAGAAACGTGATCTGTGCTGGTGAGTGGAAGGTGCATGGCAGACACATAAGAGTTTTTTCTGTTACCTGGTTGGACCAAGCATCACTGGCAGAAGTAGGTTTCTGGGGCAAATAATCCTTTTCACAAGTTCCTAAAGATGATTTCTGTAAGTATTTGCTAATGCTTACTTGACATTTGCAGTCCCTCATGTCAATATGATCCCATCCTGGAATGTTAAGTGGAAACAAACACAGAAGTGGGCATGAGCTCAGCTGATGTAGATACAGTTTTTAATTTAGGCTGATTTTCATGGTCATCATCTTTCATGTAATCATCCAGTTCTGCTGAGAATTAGTGGTGCTCCAGGAGCTTCACTCTTTTTGAGATTCATTATTTTTTTGTTCTCTGTTAGGAAGTGTGTTAACAGAGTCACTGTTGTTTGTGTCTACTGTCTGACACTCTCTACCAAAATTCTGCCTCCAGTTGCTTCTAACTAAATCAAAACTTAACAATTTGGCCTAAATGCTCCCACAGCAGTTGTTTGCCTCTGGCTGTTTATAATACTATTTTTTTTTAAAGTTCATCTGAATCAACTAAGCTGTTTCCAAGAACGTAGCTAAAACTAGCCATTTTGTTTTCTCCTTGTCAGGAAAACCCGACAACATCTTTTTTTTCAAAAGTTCTGGTGCAGTGTGCAGTGCAGCAAGAACCTCAGACTTGCAGTGGAGCTGGGCTTTGGGTAGGAAATGTGTTTCGTGTCTTTGTTCTGAAATGGTGTCCAAGAACAAGGCTTAGGGAGCTGTGGTTCTCACTCACTCAGTAGTGACAGCTTTGATTTTCACACCTAAATACACTGCAGTTTTCCCATATTCTGGGTATGCTTCCAGCCAGGCTCAACTCTCTCTTCTTGCAGTGGCCATTTACTCCAGTAGATGGTCCAGGCTTCCTTGGACCCAGACAAAGTGTGGGAGCACATTATTTGATTTAACTACAGACACAAGAAAAGCTGTATCTGGGGAAGCAGCAGAAGGCTTGGGTAGGAAATCTGGAAGTGGCAGAATGATCTGAAGACTGGGGAGTATGCCATGTGTTGGAATGAACAGGGGCTTATGACAGGATGGTAAAGATACAAAGGAATTAGGGCAACTGAGAAGTGTACTCAAGCCAACAGGACCTTTGTCTCAAAGGTATAAAAATATTAGACCTTGACAAGTACTTTGTAAAACTCAGGCTTAGGTGTCTCAGAGCAGTTGTTCTGTACTTGTTGGCTCTCTGTCTTGGTTTGCCATCCACACAACATGAGCAATAGGGGTGCTTTGTCTCACCGGGCTCCCTGTGGCTCAGGCATCTCTGTGTGACCCTGCACCATGGCTCGGCGAATGCTGCGGGAAACCCAGACGACACTGCTGGGCAGGGTGCAGATGAGATGCAGTAAGGATTGCCTTCACACTCCGGATGAGGAGAAGAAAACGGAGGACTGTTCACTGGCAGTAGAGATGCAATATATATGATCCAAAGACCCATGAAGCAAGAAAGATTTTAGAAAATAAATAAGAGGGAGGACACAAAAACCATTTGCATGGTGCTTTCCCTGCTCATCCTCCTATGTCCTATAGACGTGTTTGGTTCCTGCATCAAGTGTAATTGTGGTGCAGAGCAGCCAGGGGCCACCCCAGCTAGCAGAGGCAGCTGCAGTCTGTCGGCACCGGTGAAGCCACACGACTCCTGGCACAATCTGCAGCTGTGACAGCATGTGGGGCAAATGTCCTATCTGGTCCAGTCTGTCCCCAGAAAAATTTGGTCCTAGAGTGGCTTAATAAAGGGACTCAGTGCTGCAGCTGGTCAGTGGTCAGGGCGGAGAGGCTGGAGAGCACCTGCAGGGTGGGCACTGCGGGAGTGTGGCTCACCAGGCATGGGCAGTCTGGGGGAGAAGTGAATTGGAGGGGCGGAGAAGAAAGTAAGCCAAATTCTCTTTACTCAAGCAAATGTGATTATTTCTTTTTTTTTTTTTTTTTTTCCCCTAGTGACAATTAAATGTGTCACAAGGCAAAGTAGTCCTCAAGTGAAATGAAATCCCCCTTCTCGGGCTTCAGAGTGCTTAGTGGAATGAATTACTTGACAAGCACGGTTTACCCTTTGAGCAATTCATGATTCACCTTTCACAAGTAAGAGCACATTTCTGTGGATGTTTTTCTTGTTCAGTACTACCTAATGGGTATTTTTTTTTTCTTAATAACTGTCATTTGCCCTGCATCTTGCTATTCACAGCTCAAAATGAAAAACGTAAGCTGCTGGCTGTGAATACTATTCATTACTCATTTACTAGAGGAATATTAGGCACATTCATCCCATTTCCTCTTGATGCCTTATTATCAATAAACCTTTGCCTTGCTGCTTCTGTAAATAATTTTCATCCTTTTCCTTTGTGAACCATCTTGCACAAATGTCGCAGGAAAGTAATTGGCTAAGTCATGTAGTATCATTTTTACTCCTTGACAAGCTGGCAAAACTTCATTAAAAGGAGATTATTGAACTGCACATATGTATTTTTTTAGATGAAGAAAGCATTGCACTTAAACCATGAAGGAAGTAGGGGTTGCCCTTATTTTCCTGAGCACAGCAGCTTCCATCAGTGGTTTATATAATTCAAAGGACAGAGATTACCCCGGCTCCCACGGGCAACGTGCACCTTCTTTCTGCTGTGATATGAAGGATGTGGAGTCAACCCTCCAGAGATAAAAGTGCACTAGGCTGGGTGTTAGATTTTGGGGCCGAGGAGAAAGGGGGGAGAGTTTTGAACATCATTTTCCTCCTCCCCATGGTCCCAACAGAAAGAAAAGCAGGACATGACAGTGTAGTGCCTATGACTGATGGTGGGCTTCCTTCAGAGCCTGGAGCAGTGCTGATGGTTCTGCACTTTGGCAGCTGCTCTTCATGGCAAATGCCAGCAGTGGACATAGACCCAGAGCCAGGCAAGGGCAAGGGAGGACTGACTGCTGCAGAAGCTGGAGGGCTCATAGGGAGGCCAAGAGTTTATTAACCTTCAGTTTAACTGGAGCTGAAACATATTTCTCTAATGCAGGGCAGCAGAGGTTAACTGAGTCCTTTCTGTAGATGTTTTATGACACTCTTTGGGGATACATATAAGACTGGGGTATTCTGACTAATTAAAAAAAATATTTGTTTAAACTGTCTAAGGGCCAGTTGGAGTTTCCAGACAGGTCAGTCTTAGATGGATTGTTCTTTCTTTGCCCTTTCTCCCCAGCTACAGTGTAGACACACTGTGGTTCATGGCCAGGCCGCACAGCTATGCACCTCAATACCTCGAAATAGCTTTTCTGGTCAGTGAGACATTGAGGCCTATATACTGCATGGGGACTCATGAGGATCAAAGGGCAACAGCCCCTGGCTAGTAGGGGTGGCCAGTGCCCTCAGATCCTACTGAGACTTCAGGCTTTCACCTCTCCCTGGCCACCAGTGTCTCCTCAGCAGGAAAACCCCACAGGACTGCAGCACTGTTCTCAGCCCCTGACCCCACGACACAAAGATTTTTTTGCAGCAGGTGACCTGAGCAACTGAGTGAAAAGGGGTGTAGATGTTGGGAGAAACAACCTGCCCTTGTCAGGTTTGCTGTCAGTTATTTTGTCTTCATTCTTGGTTGGCAAGTTCCCAGTTTGGTTGTGCCGCTTGCTTCAGTTTGTGATTTTGCTGCCCTCTTTCTTTCTGCCAGTAAAAGCTGCCAGCCTGCCACCCAGCCCCAATGACTGTGAATTGATGGGCTTGGTAGCCAAAAACATGATTTATTTCCGGAATACTTCTAAAAGACTCGTGCTCGTAGGAACACTAGCAATTTGCAGACCTGGCTGGCCTTGAGCTTTGCAATGTGCAGTCAGAATGGAAATAAGTTTAACCTGTGGTTCTAAGAATGAGCAGGTTTAGGGATGGCTGAATGTTTTTCTTCCCTCATCTGAGTTTGTCTTTATTAATCAGCTGTATAAAACTGAAGAACAGTAGAATTATTTTCTTAAAGAACCTGGCCCAAACTTTGGCCCAAGTTTTAAAATCAACCTTTTCTGTGGTACAGTGAGGTTCAGCCAACTTTGTTTTCTGGTTTTACTTTCCTATCTTTCCTAGCCTTCCTATCCTCTACTGTTTTCCAATTTCCAATCACAAATGGTAGCACCCAAGTTGCCCTGAAATGCACTGTACTTGCTTATCAATGGGGCTGCTGCAGCATCTCATCCAGACTTTTAAGTCCCCAGCTTTTCTCCATGGAGTCACCTGGGGGTCCAAATCAGGAAGCACAAGAAGCAGCACAGGAACTGCACTGGGCAGATTTATTTGGGCTTGTCTGATCACCAATCTGAAGTACAAAACACTTCATATTAAGCATAAGGGTAGTCCAGGGAAATACATATGCTGCAGTGCTTTGCTGGATTAGGCTGGCTGCTTTAGCTAGGCAGAGTCTGCTCAAATGCCTCCCCAGCCGGTGCCTACGAGCCTTTTGAAGCTCATCTGTCACTAATTTGAAACAGGACTCCATAATGCAGAGGCAGCTGAGCTCTTGCTCAGCTCGTGACAAAATGACTTGAATCTCCCTCTTCCTGTCCCTCTATCCTGCCAGTTATTTCAGGTTGCAGCTCCAGCCCTGTTACCAGCAGCACAAAACAGGCAACTGAAAGTCACCTCTGGGAGGCAGCTGAACTTCAGCAATGCATTGCTGCCTCTGCAGTGAAGAGGTTGCTTTTGCAAAGCAGACAGACAGAAGAATGCAGAGAGAGACAGACTGACAGACAGACTGACCGACCAACAGCATGAACACTGTCCAGGCAGGCCCAGACACATACGATGGGATGAATCACTCTCCAATCTGGCAGCAGGGAAACTGTGCCATAGCCAGACATTAGAGCAAGGCTCACCTCCCTTCAGGTGGTTTTGTTTCTCTGTCATGCCCACCAGCTGGAAGGAGCATCCCCTGCTCTCCTCTAACTCAGTGGCTGATTTCTATCTGCTGCCATATGTGACAGCTGGTGGGGGGGTTAACGTGGAAGACAACACACGTTGAGGCTGTAGAAGGTTGCAACAATGCTTTGTGCCTCCCTCCCTCTCACCCCAACAGAGTGGGTGTTCTGCTCACCCAGTGCTCAGCCTTGGATCCGAATTGCAGGGAAAATGTCTGAGGCATGTTGTGGGGAAGAGAGAGGTGCTGACTGGCTGCAGGGCAAAGCTCTGGAGGAGATGACAACTTGCAGTGAAGAGTCCCCTTTTATCTTGCAGTGCTCAGGCAAGGGATCTTTTCAGATCTTTGTGGTGGCCAAAGGGCATGGGTGAGGTTAAGATGAATACATAAATCTGCATCTGATGGGGACACTTATGCTCTTCATTTCAGAGTGAGAGCTTAGCCCTAAGCTCTGCATCACCCTTATCTGTCACTCACATCTGAACAACCCTCAGTGTTTCCACTGGCACTGCCTGACATCAGCCTCAGAGCTCCCCAGCGCTTACCTTTCCCTGCTGCAGGTACAGGGCTTTATAAGGCCTCAGAGCAGGGGGCGGTTGAATCTTGGCTACCTTAAACACTATCCTCATGTAACTCTGCTGGACACCATTTCCAATCAGAGAGGGAACAACCTTGCTATATCTAGACTTTCTAAAAGAAACTCAATCCTGAAAGAACTGGATGATCCTAAAATAAGGCAGACAGGCAGATGGGGCAGATGCTGCCCCAGATGCTGAGGGCCAGTTAGTGACACTCAGCTCAGATGGGAGCAGGATAGAGGCCCTATGTTTGGTCAGTGCATCAGGGCATGTAAAACCGCACAATGCCTGTAGCGCTTGTCTGTGGAGAATGAAAGTCTTCAGTAACAGCCGCATATTCTGCCTTTCATTTACCCAAGGGTCTGTGGACTCTTTTGGACTTAACTCTCAATAAACAGCTCCTGGCCTGTGAGCACATATGAGTCTATGACTGAGATGATCCCATTAAATACTTTGTCCTATATTAGTAATGCTGAATATTTTCTTTATTAGCTCCCATATTTTGTCCTGTTTAGTATTAAGCCAGGTTTTCAGAGCAGTTAGGTGCTCACATCCAGCTCTCAGGTATTTAAGAAAAGCCAAGACACTCAGGTGACCATGGGCATGGCAAGGAAATGCAAGATTGCCTTGGAAGGAGTAGAGTACTTACCCAAAAGGTATCAAATTCAGAGCTAAAGGGAAACTGAAAGCCCTTTCTGATCTTTGCCTGCCTCGTCCATCTTCCTTGGCTGACAAGCACTGGTCACGTATAAGTTCAGAGGTACTAGTTAGCTTTTGGTTCATATGCATTATTTTAGGTGGAGACACAAGTAGGACAGAGCAGAAACTCCAAATTATTTCCCAGCTGTTTGTGACATGCCTACAGCAGGAAATTTTAAAACGCAGTAGCTGATCAATCTTGACTGTCATACATTCAAGCAGGACTTTTCACATAGCCTGGCATGGTGAAAATCCTTAGCTGACCAACCTCAACCCTAAGCCTGAGGCTGCCTCTGTGGGATCTGCTGAGGGTCTGTCTGTCACTGAGCTGCACAGAGGCGACTGTCACATCCCTCTGCTGTCACTTAAAAAGCCATCTTGTGGCTGATCCTGGCACAGCAGAGCACTTTGCCAAGGCACCAAAGACCTTCAGGTGTCAGAGAGAAGAGAGCCAGGTCACTAAGAAATTCATGGGTTCCTCAGAGAGAGCCAAGATCCCCAGACTCAGAGTATTTGATGTAAACAATAATCTCCTTTCATGTTCAGTAGTGAGGAAGCCAACAGAGCATTTTGTCCCAGTGGAGGCAATGGCAATACATTTTCTTGCTCTCTCTTTTTTCCTATATCACATTCTGGGAGCTGTAATTACAGCAGGTTGCTAGAAGTATTGTGTGCCTTCAACATTTGCTAGTCAGCTCTTTCCTGCTGTTCAAATGAACATGTCACATGAAGAAGGACTTGAGGCATAAACTGTGCCTTTTTGCTCTAGCCACAGCTTCTATGCGTAGTTTTCAGAATTGATTTGTTTATATAAAAGTCAGTTTTGTTAGCGACCTTTAAATAACATGAAAGAAGAGCAAGCAGTGCACATTGTAGTTATACAGATGGTGCTGAGCTCTCCTCAAGTACCCACAGGGTGTGTGAATTTGGCTAATCAGACAATAAAGCAATAAGTGCCCTCGAAAGCAGATGTTTGTGTGGGGAAAAAAAAGCTACTGCAGAAAAAAAAGCAAGAGGAACAGCAACTTCCATAAACAAATAACACACATGTGGATACACACATGTTCCCAAGGCTTGCTGTGACATTAGCTTCTCAGGAGCACTGGAGTTAATGTTTATCAAACTGTCTGTTCCTAAATCCACATGGTGATTTACTAGAGGGGAATATAACCAACCAGGCACAATAAGGTCTAAGTGCAACCAGGGCTGAGGTGGTTTCAACTCCCAGGGAAGCATCTCCAAGGCATGCAGAGTGGAGACAGAGCCAGTGATTTATGATACACACTGCCTGCAGGGCCACCAAAAGCCTGTGGAGCCACCAGAGCTGTGTGGCACCTTTGGCATTGTCCCCAGGCCGCCTTTCAGGAACAGAAAGAGTTTTTGAGATTTTTCTGCTCCAAGCCTTAGTTTTGCTCCTACTATGTGCTCTGCTCAGAAAAATAAGACTCTTCTTGAAGAGAGAGGCCTTAGGTGTGGTCAGGAGGAGCACAGTAGAGAGAAACACTCCTCTCTCCCTTTTATCCTTCTATGAATAGGCTTTTCTGTAGGAATTTGCTTTGTCTGTAATTAGCTCCCCAATGTGGCCAGGTATTTCACGGCTGTTTTTAGCCTGTGGATTTCACTGTGTCCCTCCTTTGCTGCAGAGCCTCAGGAGCCTGCAGGCAGCAGAGCAGCAGCACCAGCAGCTTTGGTCAGGCTCAGCAGAGACGGAGGGTGTCTGTGCAGGTAAGCACATTCACGCAGTGGTCTCAGCACACCGGGAAGTCAGAGTGTGCAATGCTGTGAGCAGAGGAGATGCCTGGAGCATATTCCAGCTTTCTTTCAGGTTCTGCAGGATGAACCAAATGAGCACCCTGGCTGGACAGACTTGCTTTCATACAGGAACCGGCTCCATTTTATGCAAACTCAAGGGAACTGCTGGCAGGCTGGACACAAGGACATGTATCCAGAGTTTAAATGGAGATGCCCCAACCAGTTTCTGATTAGCAGCAAGGGTAACTGCAGCTTCCAGAATGATGCCAAAAGCTTATGTTTTGTGTAGAATTCTACCACCTGCAACTGAGTTGAATGTTGCCCAGTTTTATACTTTGGTTAGGCCCAAGAGTGAAGGTATGATTGAGTATCTGATCATTGCTAATAAAGTCAGTGATGCCAGATTCAATCACAAAATTCTGGATCTTCTACTCCATCTTTAAATTCTTCTTTACATCTGTAGACTGCAAGAGAGCCCACTCCCTGAACAGGAGTAAACCAAAAGATTCGGGCCTTTGTACATCTAAAAATCCAGACTCTCTGTTTTATCCTATATAACCCAAAATGTGGACATTTTTTAAGTGATGATAGCCCTGTGCTGACTTCTAGGCTTCAATGACAGACAGGAGGCAGAAGGCTCAACAGACAACTTGGGAACAAGTATAATGGCTTCAGCATGTGTTAAGGCAAGATCACAAGGACTGGATAAGCTTACTACAGCTGGCCAAGTCCTGGAGATGTGCTGGCTGGGCTGTGGTGCAAATCTTCCCTGGTAAGAAGTATAGCATACACTGCCTAAACCTTATCTAGGCAAAATTTCAGGACTGGTATTTAAGCAAGAGTTGAGAGAATGACATTAAGAGCCAGAACTGGATTTTAAAAGCTTTCTTAACCATCTACATTAGAGGTTTTGGCTTAAAAAAAAAAAAACCCAATAGTTGCTATGCAAAGCAGAAGTCAGACCATGGCTGTGCAGGCAGGGAGAGGCATCCTGAAATGGCCAGTGCAGGCGGCCACGGGGATCTGCAGATGGGCACAGGAGAAAATCCCTGTGCCCACACCTGGGTGGGAAGGCAGAAGGCCCCTATGACACTTGGTGTGGGAGCAGAGAGGCTGTCTGGTGCAGCCACACATGGCCTGTGAAATGCACTTCGGACATGGGTTGGCTGACAGCGGGCACCTCTGTGAGCTGCTGTGTGTGGGTGGGTGTCCAGGGGTCCTGGGCTACTCTCAGAGCCCCTCGGACTGGGATAGTGTGGGGGTCCTCACTGAGACCACAATGGCTCAGGATAGATGCTGTACATCAGCAACGCCCAGAAACTGCAGCATTTTTTGCCTGGAGCCTGGGGGTAGCAGCCCTATGCTGGCTGTGACCCTGGGTTTTGCTGGCTCTGTAGCTGTCTTCCAGTCCCTCAGGCTGTGGGCTGCAATCACAGGATCTACCCTATTTCCCTGAAAATAAGACAGGATCTTACACTATTTTTTGCTCCAAATGTTATTACTTTTTTACATGTATAGCTGCTTGGACACTATTTAAATGGACTTTTTAAAATGAACTGTAACTGAGTTTTATTTTTGGAGTAGGGTTTATATTTTGAACATACTCAAAAATCCTGAAAAATCAAGGTAGGTCTTGTTTTCAGGCTGGGCTTATTTTCAGGGAAACAGGGTATGTGAAGGAGTCTATCACAAAGGAGTTGTGGGTTGTCATGTATGTGCTGTGCAAAGAAAACCTATAATTTCAAGCTGAGCCCAAAGCTGGGTGTTTGAAACATCCTGCTCTTCCTTGCTGTGTGGATGCCCCGAGCTGACATTGCACTGAATTAAATTTCCTGGTTAAGACTGTGCACAGAGAAAATTTTACTTCACACTCTCCCAAAACAGTACGCTTCAAGAACAAAACGTATACGAGCTGTGAATCCAAATGTGACAGTGTGGTGAAAATGCCTGTTCCCTCTAGCAAGGCAGAGCAGTGTGCTGCCTGGACATCTCAGGGGCTTGCCACATGGCCATGCACGCAGCATGGTCTGTGTTTCCTGCACCCCTTTCCTTCTGCAAGGAGTTCCCAGGACAGATGCAGTGAGATGGGAAAGGTGTTTCCCCTCAAGGTGAACTAGGGTACAGGCACCTCTCCTTCCTGAAAAAGAGCAGTGTGATGGTGGGGCCCACGTGCCCAGCTGTCCTAGCCTGCCACTGCCCATTGGCAGCTGATACAGTCTCTGGGACAGTCTCAGAGGTGCCATTGGCCTAGCAGGCCAGCAGGGCACTGGGAGAGCAGGGTAACAGCATGAGAAACCAGAAAATACCCTCCTTCTACTGCTATGAAGGCAAGGACGGAGTTGTAGGTGGTGAAAGAGGCACCAAGTGGTTTTGTTGGGCTTCTAAGAGTGCAGTGATACTCACATTACCTCCTTGTCATGGAGATCTTCACAATATGTAACTCAAAGTCTCTCTAGGTTTGATTAGAAACAGACACCCCAAACTTTGCATTGAAACTTTGAGGCCATCTCCAGTTACAGGAAGTCTGGGCATATCCATATGCAGATGTATGCAATTTGTTTCACTTCAGCAGTTAGCATGACTGCTTTGAGGTCAGGGAGCCTGTTCCTAGGGAATGACAGTTACTCCTCCGGACGCTCAGCCAAGGGTGGATGCAAGCCACCCCCTCCCCACGCCACGGTACGTGCTCCCTGCCTCCCGCCCTCCACCCCACTCTCACTGCCCTTCTCGCGGACACAGCTCATCCCCTCCGTGCTGCAGGGGCTGGAGGTAAAGGAACCTGTGTCTGCTGCAGCATGGGAGCATGAGAGCAGCGTGGCTGAGCTGGCAAGGAGGGCTCTGGGCTAGGGGCAGGCAGCCATGGGGACACCTGCCATATGTGCAGCAGGGACGGTTGCTTGGTCCTCATGGCTGATAGCCTGTGGTGGAGATAACTATCACTGCTGAAAGCCCTGGGCCCAGCTCCCAGCTGCAGTTTGAGCTATGCAGTCAACAAAATTACATCAGACCCAGAACTTTTCTCTGCATTGTGTATGTGTGTGTGTTCATGCAGACCCTTCCCCAGCTAGCTGACTCACTTAAGCAGATAAGAAACAGCAGAGGAGTTCCCGAGGGGAGGTGTCATTTGCTGCCACTGGAGTCACAGGAGACCTGGGAGTTAGGGAGGCAGGCAGCACAAAGGCACAGGGGAAAATGTACTGAGCTTCCTGACATCATAAATAATAAACAGAAAGAAAGGAAGAAAAATTCCTGGAATATTTATCTTTATTTATTACTCTATTTCTACTGACTCTCATAGGTCGTAGTCAGTTGCTGCACTTTCTGGAACTGTTGTATTATCATTAGTTTTGAAAATAGTAAATATTGTAGCCATAGCATACAATTTATCCGAGCTGTAGGGAAGAGCTTTGTCCAAGCTCATTTTGGACAGGCCTGCCCACCTGCTGAGGACATCAGAGCAGCTCAGCCCATTGCAGAGTGCAGGTGCAAAGAGCAGGCAAGGCAGCAGCCACCGGACAGTGGCCCCAGCACCCAGGGACTACAGATCTTGATAAAATGTTCCTCAGGATCAAAGCAAAGAGAGCTGAGATCTACACCATTAGGCTTTGCTGAGCTTTACATGGAGCTCCTCAAAAGCCTGAGGGAACAATATTAAAGAAGGCAATAAATCTGAAAATACAGCACGGTGGCAATGGCAGATGTCTCCTTTGTATCTAGTGCCTTCTTCCCAGTCCTGCCCTCAACTCCTCTGTACTAGCTGGGTAACTTTTTTCAGACCCCTTTCATAGGGATCCTCCCAAGTGTAAGCCTGGGCCTTTCTTGCCCTTGTGCCCAAGAGTGAGAGTGACATTTCATCCTCCTGTTTTCGTCCCAGTCACCTTAACACAGTCTTCAGCTGTGAGACTGAGAAAAGAGCAAAGATATGTATACCTTCTCACAAGCTGGCTTGAAGGCTTTTCGCTGTGAAAATGTGATAGGGTTGTTCACAGAAGAGCTAAACTGTAAATATAGAGTGAGTTAGGTGGCAGGATGTTGTAATGAAGGATGAATGCTGGAGAAAATGGTGATTTCCAAAGGCACAGGCTAAGATGCTTGAGCTGACATTAATAAACCTGGATATAACATTGCTGAGGGAAACCTCATAGTGGGGACATAGATGGTGGACCTGTTTCCCAGAAAGACTGATGCAGGACTGAGAACATCTAAAAGCAGTCTAATGTGAAATTTAAATGAAAATATTAGCCAGTTGGCATGATCTTGGTTTGGTAAGGAGAGCACAGATAGGAAGTACAGCTCCACCCTTTCCTTTCTGGACCTTTAGGAGCCAAGTGTAGCAGCTCAAGGTTAAACCATGCAGTAGGGCTACCATGTTTTCTTGTCCAAAGATCTCAGCCAGAAATGTGTGCAGGTGTGACACTGGGCTGTGCAGCGCTTGTTAAGTGGGCCAGGCACTCACACAAATCCCTCTTTTTCTGACCGGGAGACAGCCCACTGTGCAGAGCAGTAGTAGCAGGCAAAGGAGACCCACAGCCACCTGTCATCACAGGTGTTATATGCCACTGAGTTCCCAGCAGGATCCTGCTGGCATGGCAGTGGTCTTGATAACGAAGGGAACACCGCTGTTGCTGGAAGAAGGAGGTGGTCAGGAAAGGACACCCCATCACAGCATCATTTGCACATGTCTAAGGGCACGTATACCTGGTTTCACTCATAGCTGCTAAGCCTTAGAGAGGAATCAGCTCACTGCAGTGGTTAAATTGTCTACCTCCTGATTTACCATACTGCTCTTGTATATCATGGCCCATTAATTATTAATTACTCGGGGCATTCAGGCAGAAAGAGCCTCCTAGGCTGCTGTCAGACTCTCACGCTCCACTCTGCATTCACAGAATCACAAAACGTTAGGGACTGGAAAGGACCTCGAAAGATCATCTGATCTAGTCCCCCTGCCAGAGCAGGAACACCTAGATGAGGTTACACAGGGATGTGTCCAGGTGGGTTTTGAATGTCTCCAGAGAAGGACACTCCACAACCTCCCTGGGCAGCCTGTTCCAGTGCTCTGGCACCCTCACTGAGAAGAACTTTCTTCTCATATTTAAGTGGAAACTCCTGTGTTCCAGGCTGCACCCATTGCCCCTTGTCCTATCATTGGTTGTCACCGAGAAGAGCCTGGCTCCATCCTCGTGACACTCACCATTTACATATTTATAAACATTAATAAGGTCACCCCTCAGTCTCCTCCAAGCTAAAGAACCCCAGCTCCCTCAGCCTTTCCTCATAAGGGAGATGCTCCACTCCCTTAATCATCTTTGCTGCCCTGCGCTGGACCCTCTCCAGCAGTTCCCTGTCCTTCTTGAACTGAGGGGCCCAGAAGTGGACACAATATTCCAGGTGTGGTCTCACTAGGGCAGAGTAGATGGGGAGGTGCAGCCTCACCTGGAGCACTGTGTGCAGTTCTGGGAGCCACAGTATAAAAAAGATACTAAGCTACTGGAGAGTGTCCATAAGGGCTACAAAGTTGGTGAAGGGTTTGAAGGGCAAGCTGTATGAGGACTGGCTAAAGTCACTTGGTTTGTTCAGTGTGAAGAAGAGGAGACTAAGGGGAGACCTCATCACAGTCCACAGCTTCCTCACAAGGGGAGAAAGAGGGGCAGGCACTGATCTCTTCTCTTTAGTGACCAATGACAGAACCCGAGGGAATGGCAGGAAGATGTGCGAGGGGAAGTTGGACATCAGGAAAAGGTTTTTCACCCAGAGGGTGCTGGAAGACTGGAACAGGTTCCCCAGGGAGGTGTCATGGCCCCAAACCTGACAGTGTTCAAGAAGAGACTGGACAACACCCTCAGACACATGGTGTGAACTGTGGGGTTGTCATCTGCAGGGACAGGAGTTGGACTCGATGATCCTTGTGGGTCTCTTCCAACTCAGGACATTCTATGATTCCATGAGACTCTTCTCATGTCTCTGTGCCCTGCACACAGGCTGAGGCATAGGTGTCTCACACCAGCCTTTTCCGTGGCACTAAGGACCATTCATAGCCTCTTTGCTGAAAGCAGGGCAAGTCCTCACAGAAGGCTGTGGGGGCGACCATGGGATGTCAGTCAGGAACACCTCTGCTGATACACCGCCATTGCCTCAGGATGCACGACCAGAAAACAGATCCCACCGTGAGCGTGGCTGCTGTGTGCCTCTGTTTTCCTACCATGTGATATTCAGCACAGACAGGCTGATGACTGGGGACCATTCTGAGTCCTGGGTTTGGGTCCCTTCATCCTCAGGGACCTCTCCTGTCACCAGGACTGAGGAACGTAGTGCTCCATGGGGTTCAGTCCCACTGTGGGTGGTGGGAGGGTAAAGGCTAGTCTTGCTGAGCTCATGGAAGGAGACCAGAAGGAGCTGGCAGAGTTCATCCCAACCTCCCCCTCCCCAGCTGTGTTTGCATCCATGGACTGTGATGAGTCCCCCTGGCATAAAAGCCACCTCTTCCCTTGCATAAAGACTGGCCAGGCACCCATGCCACCCCAAGCTGGGCTCCCGCATCCACTGAAGCCAAGGCTGGCAGCTTTCCCGTGCCCAGCCAGGGCAGCCATCTCCTCCCAGCTCTGCCCAGGGTGTTAATAACCTCTCTGCCTGCATTTAGAGGCTGCTGCCCAGCTGCCATGCCTAGCTTTAATTGGTTAAACCAATTAACTGGTCAAAAGATTTACATCTGTTATCTTCTCTCTCTCTTTCCCCCTCCCCACCCTGCTCAAACCCTGCCCTCCTCTCTCCTCCCTGCCCTCCCACCCAAACAGGTAAGGAGAGCAGTTTGGGAGAGGCTGACTTGCAGTCAAGCTCTGACCCTCCGGGAATGGACAGCAGCTACCTCAGCGTGAAGGAAGCCGGGGTCAAAGTGCCCCAGGACAGGGCCAGCACGGACCTCCCCAGCCCCATGGACAAGGCCGACTCGGACAGCAACAAGGGCAAAAAGCGGAGGAACCGCACCACCTTCACAAGTTACCAGCTGGAAGAATTGGAGAAGGTCTTCCAGAAGACCCACTACCCAGATGTATACGCCAGGGAGCAGCTAGCCATGAGGACAGACCTCACTGAGGCTCGCGTACAGGTAACAGGGGATGGCCTGGGGCTGGGCAAGTGGTGGGCGAGCTGCAACAAGCCTCTGTTCTCTGGGGAATGAAAACATGGGCAAATTTGTTGTCCCTTGCTGTGCCTGAGGTCACTTGCAGCTCCACCAGCACATGAAGGCACCTGAGCCTGACGCAGAGCCCACGCCACAGGCTGGCTGACCTGTCCAGCATGCTGAGGGGCAGGACAAGATGGGGAGGTATGTCCATGTCTGACACTAGTGTCAACCCCTTTATTTGGGCTGGTGTTCTGAGCTGCAGTGTTCACAGAGAGGCCTCTTGTTCTTTAGCTAGCAGGGCAGCAGGCAGGGAAGCCTCACTGTTACCCTAAACAAAGTTAATATAAAAACTACTTCAGGAGGCTCAGGAGGGAGCAGGTTCGTTATTCTGAGTGGGAGCAACCTGTTCCACAGTATGGGTCCTTTCTGGCAAGAAGAGGATACAGAGGTGACCAGGACATTCAGTACCAGAGAGGATGAGATGGTACAGGAGAGGCAGGTCTTGCTGCCTGCTTGGCTAAGCAGGTGCTGAGACTATATGAACACGGGTGATCTGGAGGAAAAAGGTGCTCCCACCATCTTGAGAGGAGCAGGAGAGTCAAACAGTCACACTGCCTCCACCCATACAGGTGCCAGCTCCCATTAACTAGCTCCCCTGAACTAACCTGGGGGTTCAGCAAAGCCAAACTCCAAGTTGAAGGAGTGAATGATTCTCTGAATGCTGCTCTTTCCTCTGAGTCAGGGTTAAATTAAAGGCCTGGCAGAGCTCAGAAGCATTTGCAAAGAGGAGCACCATCACTTGGAGCAGACATCTGCAGCTCACACCTTGATGGCCATCACAAGTCCTGCTGAGGCTTAGGCTCTCATGCTAATGCTGTGACTTTTACTGCAGGCATTTATCAGCTCACCACCGCAGAATCTGCATTAGCATTGAGAATTGCTGGCGTGTGGAGGCATCTGATTATCCTCTTGTACCAGGAAGGCTTCCAGGTCCCAGGCAGCCCAGCTTTCCCTCCACTCTAACCTTTAAAAGCAGTTGCTGCAAACAGTTGAAGCAGTTAGGCCAGCATCCCTACATAAGCTCACTTTTTTTTCTACATTTACTTCCAGTTTTAACTAGCTGTCGGATTTTTCTTGTCTGCTTGCCTAAATTGGTTTGCAGGGCTGGTGTGCTCTTCTTCCCCACAGCTGTTTCTTTTCAGTCCAGACACGGCTGCTTTTCAGTAGAAAGCAGCATGATTCCCATTGGTCCTGCACGTAGCATGCTCAGCACTGCGGGATGGGCAAAAGAAGGCAGCACTACAAACGTCAGCTCTTTACTTCTGCCGCTGGATGCAACCTTTGATTTCCCAGGGACACATCACAAGTGCTGATGGGGTCTCCTGGGAGGCCAGGCACAGCATCGGGTTACCGACCCACACAGTGCATGAAATTCCTCATGCTCAGGAATGAGAATGAGGTGCTGGAGAGTGGCGGGCTCCTCCTGCCCGCCTCTGAGCCAGGCTGTGCAGCTAGCACATCCCAGCTAGCCTCAGAGCTGGCGAGCAGAGCCAGGGCAGGCAAGGCAGATGCAATCCACAAGTTTATTACATATGACCCACAAACTCAAGGGTTTTTTCCCCACTTTACCACTGGATAACACTGCGGTTCGTGGCAGAAGTACCTCCCCAGACAGTCAGGAAGAAATCTGGTGGAGGAAGGGGGCATTTCACCCTGCCCTGAGACAGGTGCCCCAGCAGCCCACCGCCACGGGCAGAGAGAACAGCTTCTCTCCTCTAGTGACTGCCAGCTCACACTTCTCACTTGGGATGGCGATGACAGGGCTCGTGTAATGGAGCAGCTGAAGGACTTGTCTAAGTGGCCTGACCACTTGAGTGTTTACCCTGGGCTGCAAGGGGTGAGCACTCGCATTTCTCTCATTCCCACAGCCTCGATGGGAAGGACCCCGTCCCTTGGGCTGCAGGGCGGCACTCAGCCACCGCCTCGTGATGAAGGGCTGTTGTGCCATCGGTAGGAATGCAGACTCTGTCACTGGGGAGCCAGAACCTGCAGGCTCGTGCCGAGTGCTGTGGGTGCTGGCTGAGTAGGCTCAGGAGTACCCCAGGTCCCGGGTATTTCATGTGGGTTATCAGGGTGCTGGGGCTGCTGGCTAGTGAGCTGCTCAGCCTTGTCACAGCAGTAGCAGTCCCCAGGTGACACGGGGACATAGCCTGGGGTGGCACAGGGCTCTTCCTCTGATGTAACAGGGCTGTGCTTCCCACAAGGGAGGCTTTTGGGGCTGGAGCCTTAGTGAATCACCCTAGCACTTGTCTCCAGCTCTGGGCTGTATTATGTTTTGTTTAGGCTTCGATTTGTCCTCCTACCCCTCTGGGCAGCTCTGCTCTGCCGGGGCATCCTCCTGCTAGCACTGCAGCACTGAGAGACATCAGCTTACAGCCGAAGAGGGGGCACAGGGCAGCACACTAGGAGACCGATGGTGAAGCAAACATCACTGCAAGGACCAAGGGCTCAACCAGGGCCAAGGCAAAGGGTGGAAATCACAAATAAGCCATGAGTCCCTTACTTCTTTCCTCCTGAAAGCCAAATAGCTGCTATATACTCAGATGCCCTCCACCAAGCTGGCAGGGGCTTTGGCTGCTGTGGGGTGTCTGGGCACACACCTACTGCAGTCCCATGGGCTTTGAGGGGAGCTCAACCATTCCTCTCCCAAGGAAGGTAAGGTCTTCTAAGGAACAGCAAATGTCCTGATAACTTCATGGAGACCAGCTTCAGCTGCCTGCAAGGCTGAACTAAGCAAAGCCAAGCGGCAGGAAGGCAAGGCACCCCACAGGTTTGAGGTGTGATGCTCAGTCCCATGGCTGAGCCAGCTTTTGGCTGGAGGTCATCCCCTCTGGCCAGGCTTGGCTCCCTGGGGAGCGCAGCCAGCCACCACGCTGCAGGCAGAAGCAGATGTGGAGCCCAGACAAGCACAGGGCAGCTCAGGTTTTTTCTATCCCTTTCCCAAGCTCACGCTTCATTAGTGAAATAGCTGCTGGAGGTCTCGGTGCCAGCAGCAGTCTTGGGGTGGGCCATGCTGTCGGCACAGTGGTGGCTTCCCGCAGCCTAGCCCCTCTCCTGGCTGCCTTGGTTTCCAGCTGTCAGTGCCGGTGTCCAACAATGTCAAAGCTAATTCCCCCTGCAATGCAATGCAATATTTTCCCTGTCTGCCCCTGACAACCTGGCCTCTTGCTGCCATGCGCTATTAAACTACTGCAGGTCCCCGTTTTCCGAAGTGGGAGCCGTGTGTAAGCCCTGTGCAGAGGCAGAGCTGCCCCACCAGGAAGAGGCTGCTAGGGCTCAGAAACAAACCTGCAAGGGTGCACAGTAGGCACTGTTTTCATGCAGGTCCCACACAGCATGCACATCACATTCCTTTCTCCTCCTCTTCCATGTTTGGGGCTGCAAGAGCCCCAGAAGGAGCTCCTGCTCTGTACAAGCAACTGCCTGAGGTTCTTCTAGCCCATCCAGGGCTGCAGCAGATGTCTGAGGCAGTGGCACTAGAGAAACATGGTAGACACACACACGTATTCACACATGGCTTCTTCCCCTTGCATGCAGACACACACATACACATCCCCAAGCCCATGCTAGCACAGCCCCAGCTGCTCTTCTCTCTTGGGCTGTATCTCTGCCTCCTGGCCTGCCCTGTGGCAGAGCAGAAAGAGATGGTGCTGGAAGGAGGCTTTGCAGCCAGGGAATATAACCCCTCAGCCAGCCCCCCTCAGAGCCAGCCTTATGATTGCTGGGACTGTTAATGAAATGTTTTCGGCGGTGACCCTCTGATGCAGCGGGGGCTTGAAAGTGAGAGGGAAATGTCAAACTGCTGTAGCAAAATCACCGCCTTGGAAAAAAAAAGAAGATAAAAAAAGCAAGCAAAGCAAGAAGTAATATATCTTGATCCTTTTTCCCCCATAAAACCCTGGGAGGCTCGTGGAAGGAGCGGAAAGACTGAGCTAAGCCTGCAGGAAATTAAACATGAAATGAAAACAAGCTCAAGTTATTCAATTCTCTCATCCCAGGCTCCAATTTCCCATTCCAGGCCACTGATAAAATGGTGTCCAGTTTCAGTGCTCAAGGATGAATTCTGGCTCTGTTCATGCAGGCTGGAAAGCAAAAGGCTGGTGGCCATCTCTGGGAAGAGAGGAGACGGCCTGGCCTGAAAAAGAGGGATGGGGTCCTAGAGACAGATACACAGACAGGAGCTGAGCAGAGGCAGGAGGGCAGCGGGGCCAAGGGGGCAGGGACAGGCAGAACAGATGCTGCCAGGGGAGAGCATGAGCATGTGAGGCTTGAATGTGGTGGGCAGCTCTTGCCTGCTGCCGGGCAGTGATGCAGAGAGGGGTGCTTGAGCACAGGGCAAGGGGTGCCGGGGTGGTCCTGGCCCCATGGCTGCCAGCAGCCCACTGTCACACGTGCAGAGGCCAGCCTCATCCTCATCACTGCACTGTGGCAGGTAGGAGAGAGAGGAAAATGCCTTTTTCTTTAAGTTGGAGGAAGGACAAATGCCACAATGCAGTCCTCGGCCATCCAGCCATAGCCAGAGGGGCCTGGGTGAGGTCCTGGCTCAGCTCATTCACCCATGCTCTGTGCAGAGCATGTGGAACTTGGTAGCAGGGGCAGCACCAGCCGGGTGCCAGGGTGGTGACAGCAAGACAGCGACCGGGAGCCTCCTGCTTTCTTCAGCTCGGGCCATTCCCAGCCTCTTCATCCCTTGCAGTGCATCAGCTGCGTATGCATATGGATTTAGGTACCAGCATATGGCTGAATGTTTATGAAGACATGAAACATTTTCTGTTCTGTAGATTTTTATAGGGCTGATTTGGTACATCAGGGCTTATCAAAGCATTGTCTGCAGGAGTCAGATGCATGACACTACCCTACACTCCCACTCTGATCGGTAACACTGAGATGCAGCCCATGATGACTGCTTATCCCTGCATGAAGTACCCACTCCCGACCCCAGAGGACACTCTGCACTGACTGCTGCAACCTCCCCTGCCACATCCCCATCCCGTAGCAGCTTCTCTTGACTAAAGGTGACAGATAATGAAAAGAAAATGGACTTCGGTTTGGTTTCAGATTTGCTGTTTAAAAACAGATGTGTTCTCAGATTGAGGAAGCCAGGAAATACTTAGGTTGAGTTGCTTTTTCCTGACATTTTCACCTATACATTGTCCTGCCTGCCCTGTTTTCCCTGGAGCACTGTGGAGGTCTGGAGAAACCGTGCTGCAAGATACTAAGCAGCCTAAAAGCACTTGGACCAGAGGAGAAAGGAGAAATTTAAAAAGTGGTCCAAACCTTGTTGCAAGTGTTTTGGAGCAGTGGCTCACTGCCAGCCCTTGGAGCATCTCCAGTGCCCCCAGCACCAGAGCTTGGACAGAAGACACTCTTCAACCTCATGCGATGGTTTGCCACAACTTCCAAGCCCACCAGTGGGGATTGCAATTTGGGAACTGCCAGCTTACACCTTTTTGCTCTGCTGGCACTGGTTCAACATGTAAATGAGGAGCAGCAGAGGAAAAGCCCGTGCTGGAGACCCTGCTCCACCTCAGCTGGTCCCGGCAAACCTGCCGGCGGCTCCATCAGGCCGAGGGAAGCCGAGCGCACAAACCACGCACTGGCGGTTTCAGAGGTCACGCCGCAGAGCCGGGCAGTGCCATGAGGGCCTCTGCTTGGCCACCCCGCCCCTGGGTGGGTGCCCCGGGAAGGATGCGCAGGAGGGCTCCCCCACATGACAGCGCAGGTGTGGGGCTGGCCTGGCCAGCCGGTGCCTTGGCCAGGCAAGGGAATGGCCGCATATGCCTGGCATATGTTTGTCCCAGCCTCATGCACAGCCAGTGCTCTGCTCCCTACCTGCTCTCCACCCCTCTGTGCACAGCAGGGCCTCCTCCGCCAAGGAGGAACTGGGTCACCACCGCTAACTTTGAATCTGCAGATCAAAGCAGCATGATCTGGGCCAGCCTTAGGACTGGCCTGCAGCTGGGCTGGAGCGGCTGTGCCAAGAAGAGGTAGAAAAAAAGGCAGACAGATGCCTCGGGCATCAAACCTGCTCCAGTAGGATGCTCTTCATGTGCAGTGTGTGCTCAGCTGGGATAACATTAGGACCTTTTTGCTGGTGCTTTATGCACCCGCTGAAAATCCTCACAGAGTTTTTGAATCGGGGTGGGGGTGTTAAATCAGGCTGCTACTTTGGATATGGTTAGTTTGGCTGGCTTGTGGATGGCTGATGCCAGTGTCACTGCCGTGACAGTGCTGCAGGGTATTGTACCCTACACCACCCACAGCTCACACGAGGAGGAAATGCCCAGGAGCTGCACCATCCACTTCTCGCACCACACAGACCCCAGTGCCTGGCCAGACTCTCAGCTGCCTGCTCGTACCGTGGGGACCATGGTGGAGAGCTGTGAGAGACCAGCATGAGGCTGCCTGTGCAGTGGGGAGGGGGAAACTGAGGCAAGAGAGCTTGAAACAAGCCTTTCAGCACAAGTAAGAAGGTCAGCTCAGACCAAAAACTACAGACTCTCAGGCTTGTCTCCCTGTGGCAGCTTCTTGGTGTACTGACACAGGCTGCAAATGCCACCACTCTCCCGCCCCCCAAAAAGCCAGCCTGCCGTCCTCCCCTCTGCCAAAAGCCCAGCTCGCTGAAGACGTGACCTGGTGAAACCGAAACCAGTGTCTGTTTTCCTCAGCTGCCTGGGAAGCAGCGGAGGGGCCCTGCGGCTGGGCACAGGCAGGGCCAAGCTGCTCCCTAGCAGTGCCAAGCTGCTCCCTAGCAGTGCCCCGGCCCCCCTACCTCCCCCCGCCCGCAAGTCACCGTGTAAAACTTGAAGCAGAACCGAGCGGCTCTTGGACTGCTGCTTTCATGCACTGGCGTGACCTGCACAACCCAGCCCCTGGTGATCGCCTGCATCTCTCAGTGCCTTCAAAGCGGCTCTTGATTGATGTGTTTCCCTGACTCACAAGTTTCATGAGGCTTTGAAGACACTGGGCCAGGCTCTGATCTCTCTTATGCCGATGCAAATCAGGAGCAATGGTGCTGACAACAGTGCAATAATCCACACTGATGTCAAGCCAGTAAAAATAAGGGCAGAAACAGTGTTTCGGTCTTTCCTCTGCCTTGAAGGGATCTGAGCAGCACTGTGAAGCAGAGATCTGCAAACCCTGCAAAGAAAACTCGGTAAAGCAAAGGACACATAACTCTGTAAAGGGCACTTGCCCTTTCCTGCAGCTAAGAAAGGAAGGGGTGTTACACATTTCATTTTTTTAAACAGTTAAGAGAAATAAGACTGAGAGTTGAGTAAGAAGTGCCAGCTCCCAGCCAATGACACCATCATGGCCAGGATCAGGCCTGGGGAAAGCCCCAGCACCACTGGTTTCAGTCTGGCAGCAGCACACTCAGATGTATTTGCACTTTTCAGCTGAGACTGGAGAGCTGTGGGCAGTGCCTGGGTAACACTGATCTACGGGCGTGAGCAAGATCGGTTATCCCAGGGCAAACCAAGCTGCAGAAAGCAAGAGCGGTGACTGTCCCCAGACACCAGAAGCTGGGCATTACCTTTTGCCCAGGGTGCTCCCAGTCTGGGAGTGCAGGCTGGCCCTGGTGGGCTCCCAGCCCTGGTGGGCTCCCAGCCACCACTGCCTCCCCTGTTCACAGCCCGTCACCCTCTCCCCCAGGTGTGGTTTCAGAACCGGCGAGCAAAATGGCGCAAGCGGGAGCGGTTTGGCCAGATGCAGCAGGTCCGGACCCACTTCTCCACCGCCTACGAGCTGCCCCTGCTCACCCGTGCTGAGAACTATGCCCAGGTGAGTGTGTCCCCCCCGCTCCCGTCTGTCCGTCCCTGTGGCTGCTGGACACACCACCTCTGCTCCCAGTCCCCTCAAACTGACGCTTCGCTTCTCAGGTTCATCCACCTGCCTTCAGGCAGGACAGTGAGAGTGCTGGGGCTGGTGTTATATTACCAAATCCTGAAGGACAAGGAATTACTTAGCTGGAGCCCAGCTCCCTCATGCCCTGGCCCAGTGCAGCCATCTCTAAAGCAGGGACCAAGACCAGCCCTGTGCGACATAGTGCAGCCACCTTTGGGCACAGGTCACCCTGCTCAGCACATCTTGTTACAGTGTCCTTCTCCCATCACGTGTGCTGCTGCCCACTAACTTCCCACTGATTTGGAAAAGTTCCTGAGGACTATTTGAGGCCCTGAAAACAGCAGTTCCCAGGAAGCCTTCCTGTTGCCATGCCTAGGTTTCCATGCCCCTTCTTTAGGTAGCTGGACAAAAGCATTTTTCGCCTGGCTAAATCCCACAGCCATCTCCCAATGATGGGCTGTGGTACTCAGAGTGCACTCAGTGACGTACGGGGATGCTTCCCAAGGGTCTCATGGGTTTGTGCTCCAAAGGAAGGATGGGAGAAGCCCTGGTAGGGTATCTAGGGCTGCTCCCAAGGACTGTCAAGATTGTTCCTGCCTTGGCCCCAGAGGCAGGTGACACAGCTCCCTCTCTCCTTAACCTCCTGCCCTGGGAAACCTGTCACCACAGTAGCCTCCTAAGCAGTGGGCCAGCCCCATTTTCACAACACTGCCTTCAGATGCTGCCAGGGTGGATGAGTATTCATTAGTTCAAGGGCTAGGCTGTGCTGCCACAAAGCTCTCCCTCTGTACCGCTGATTCCTCTTCCTGCCACCCAGAATTCGCTCGAGGGTGCAGTTTTGAAGGCATGATGCTCTGAACCTGACTTGTCCTCACAGTTCTGCTGGGAGTACTCCCCCCGCAGTGCCCCGGCTGTCAACTACCTCTCCAGCCAGGGCCACACCAAAGCTCCCCACAGCCAAGCCAAGAGCATTTGACCTCTCTCCTGCTTGGCATCCCCCCCGAAATGAACAAGAAGCCCTTATGAAACAGCTGAGAGATGCCAAAGCAGCTTTTCAAGCAGAGGACACTCTCAGCAGCCTTTTCAGCACTCTCTTCTCTTGTCTTTTGTAACTTATACTGCCCCCTCCCTTCATACTGCCCTTTGCTCCCAGCCCCAGAGACTGAAAAAATCAAAAGCATTTACAGGAGGTAAGAGATCAGAGAGACCCAAGGGCGAGTGGTGCAGCGGGCCAGTGGGATGAAGAGCCCTTTGCTCTCCTTGCTTTCATCCTGCATGCCTGTCCCCCTGCTGCAGCACACCTACCTCCCCTGGCAAATACTGAGCCCTCCTCTCTTCTTCTGCGATATCATTTAATGATTGACACTGCAGGAGACCAGAGCCCAGCACGAGGTGGCCCCATAGGGCTCTGCTCTGCAGCAGGGAGGGCGATGCTTCCTTGTTCCTCAACAGACAATGGGCAACGAGCACTGCTGGGGAGAGGGGCAGGGAACCTGTTTGTGCTGGGAACCGTGGGCAGCTCAGCTCCAACAGGAACATTGCTCTGCTGCAAGAAGTCTCTTGCTGGGGCAAAGCAACCATGAGCTAGAGCAGGAGGATGGATTGGTGGTCTCACAGCATCTCTTTCTGCCTGATCCTCCTCTAGTGTGTAGTCCCACAGAAACACTGTGGATGACACCGGGTTTCCAGTGCTAAGAGCTCCAGAAAGTGCCAAAAGTATGAAAGGAAAAAAAAAAAAGCAAGCTGAGAGAAGGGGAATGAATGAACAGAGAAACAACATGGCAGAGCAGGGGCACAGTCCTGCTCCCCTGTCCGTCTCCAGCACTCCTTCCCCTACTAGGGCTGGCACACAGATTTTGAAGGGCACCCGCTGGATCTGGGGGGCTGCTGATGCTGCTGCTGGCGGGGACCAGGGTACTGCACCCCGCAGGGCACCAGCTGCCCCTGGCATGCAGGGCTGCCTTGCAGGGTGCTGGCAGGGGCTGCGGCTGGACACGCTCTCTCTGCTCCAGCCTGCCGCTGGCTGCATCCCACACAGGGCAGCCCTGACACTTCTTTTCCCATCCCCAGATCCAGAACCCCTCCTGGATCGGCAACAATGGCGCTGCCTCCCCTGTGCCTGCCTGCGTTGTCCCCTGCGAGACAGTGCCCTCCTGCATGTCCCCCCATGGTCACCCCCACGCAGCTGGTGGCGTCTCCGAGTTCCTCGGTGTCTCCGGCCCTGGCAGCCACGTGGGACAGACTCACATGGGTGGCCTCTTTGGCACAGCTGGGATGAGCCCTGGCCTCAATGGCTACGAGCTGAACAGCGAGCCGGACCGCAAGACCTCCAGCATCGCTGCTCTGAGGATGAAAGCAAAGGAGCACAGTGCCGCAATCTCTTGGGCGACATGACAGGGCTGCAGCCCAGCGCCCACAAGACATGAAGAGAGCACATGGGGACAGCCGAATAAATCCATCCGCTTGGACTCCAGACAGCAGTTGCCTCCTCGAGGATTTGAATGCAGCACTTTTAGCTACCCTAGGTATATAAAGTACATATGTTAATGTAAGTGAAGTGTTTCCAGCATGAAAACGGCAGCTCCTGGCTTCCTGGGATTCAGGTGGGGAGAGGGAGGCTGTGGAGCAGCACCTCTTCCAGTGAGATCTGGGTTGGGACGTGTCCCCTCTTACCACCACCTCCCTAGTAACCTGGGCATTTTTTCTCCCTGCTCCTTTCTCTGACACCAGATTTGCCTTTCCAAAAAGCAAGAGCCCACTGGCATTTCAGCAGCTTCCCCCATCCCATCACACCCCATACACACACACACACAACTTCCTCTCCTATTTTGTCAACAGTGTTGCTCAGATCTGTTCTGCCCTGAGCAGGGGACTGGATGGGGACTCTGGCACCAGCAAAGAGGCACTTCTCAGGCTGCTCCTGTCCTCCTATCAGGAGCCACAACTTCCCACAGCTGAACAAGGAACAGGGCTGGGAAGATACCTGTGGATAGAAAGAAGGCAACATTATCTCATCTCCTTCTACCCTGCTTTCTCTCCATCTTGCAGCCTAAGATGAAGCACAGAGCTGTAGAGGCCTGTGAAGGGGACGCCTCTCTTCCCAACATGACTCTGTGACACCATGCTGGGAGTCTTTGCCAGCTCTTTGGTCACCTTGGCTGGAGGTGCATCCCAGCAGATGATAGCTTCTCAGTATGGATGGCTGCCCCAGGAGCACCTGGCATTTGCTTTGCCATGGTCATGGTCAATATTGAGGCTCATGTGCAAAGTGAGGCAGCAAAATGTTTCCTCTGGCTTTTACTGTGTCAGGAACTACTATCCTCAGTTTAGAGACAGCCAGCTATGGGAGGGGACTACAGCTGCTGTGTGAATCCACAGGTCCCCAAAGGGACTGCTCTGAGAAACAGGCCAAGTGGTAGCACACAGACATGGTTGTGTGAGGCCACTGAACTGCTCATACACCTCCTGGGGTCAGATACGTGCAATGACAGGCCCTCCCTGCAGCCCTTGACCAGAGCCCCACTGCACGAAGCTGCTGGGAACATCTCTGTGCAGTGCAGGGAGCAGGCTGAGAAGGGACCCAAGGCTGGATGAGGTGATGCTTCCTCATCTTCAGCCACCTCAGATCCTCTTCACCTTGCAGAGGAAGCAGGAGAACTTGCCTGGTTTATCTGAATTAATATGCATCCTCCAGTTTTCCCTTCCAGTGCTCTTACCTGCACAGTGCTGTTAGGTAAGAACTCCTTCACAAGATCAAATATTTTCTAAGCTTTGGAACATCCTTTCACCCTACTGAATTATCAACAAGGAGAAGCCGAAGGTCAGCTGAGCACTATCAACCACATGTCAGGTTCCACTTGAGCCGGGGCAGTCATCTCTGAGTTTCAGAAGGGAACTACAGGATTTTACTCCCAGAAAAATTTGTATGTCACCCTGCCATCCCTCCTCATGCTCAGTGTTAGAGGAACTTGTAGTTCAAGGCCCAGGAATTTTTAATGGTCTTTGAAAAGGCTCCAAATAAGCTATAACCAAATGTCAGGTTTCAGGTTAACAAGGTATACAAGTATTTCCACGGTGCCTAGACTGCCATACACTACATACATCAGCAGTGTCAAACTTATTTTCACTGGGGGCCACATTAGCCTCACGGTTGCCTTCAAAGGGCTGAATGTAATTTTAGGACTACATAAACGTAACTACTCCTATACCCTGACACCCCTGACATATATGATACATCATTGCTAGATCAAATGTAGTATGTATTTACTGAAATAAGAAAAGACCAGCAGTACTGTCTGTTTTCTGCCCTCAGAAATGTGAAGAGGTGCCTTCGTTGGTAGCCACAGGGAACCAGCTCACATTTAACCCCACCGTGGCTATGACCAGGGCCTCTACCATCATAAGCAGCCAGTACTTATGTCCCAGCCTAATCATTCAGCCGAGCAATTGGGTATGGTGGCTTAGGTGCTGAAAGTGATGCTGATCACTGACCCAGATAGGATCACGCTGGCCAGTTAGAGGTGTCCATCACCTGCACCGGGCACCCAGAAACCACTGAAGGTGTTGGGCCACCCAGGCACCAGTGGCAGGAGGCAGTTTCTCCAGCGGATTTTGTTCAGGCAGCTGAGTGCAGTGCCAAGAGCATCTTCCCAGGTACACCGGGGAGCATGACATGTCCCACAGTCAGCAGGCAATCCTGTGAAGGGCCACTGTCCAAACAGCCCAGTAACATTACTGACATGACAAATTATTATAGCACCAGGCAGAGCTGGGGAGCGAGCAGGCACATGGGGATGGGTCCCGTGTGGCCTGCAGGTATCGAAGACAGGGAGGTCGTAGCCGTTCAAGAGGTTAGCTGCATTCCCTACTAAAGTTAAAGGGTAGCTTTTCCTCACGGACTTACACAGGGCCAGGATTTCACCTGAGCTGTTTAACAGCCCAGAGAATTAAGTGCTGTATCCCTTGTCTTGTTAGAGAGAGAGGAGAGGCTCCTGGCAGCAGACTTGGCATTCACAGAGGCTTGGCGTCCGCTTTCTCTCACCCTAAAATCCATGTGCAAAGCACATGTTGGACTCACTCAACCTATTTTAAACACCACCATGTATGCCCGGCCCTGAGTCTGCCTGAAAGCATCACAAGGTGAGGGGGGATGTCGTTCTCTGGGGTCCCCTGCTGCTGGGCTTCCCTCCCGCTGCTCACCGGGCTCTGCCTTGCCTCACTGGGCACTGCCGCCACACCAGCACAGCCCCTGGCGCCCACGCCTGCGGGTCACGCCGCAAGGCACTCCCCTCAAAAGCCTCTGAAGGCAGCCATTCAGGCAGTTTTTAGGACACGTGCATCTGTATTTACACATATTTTTAAATTAATTTAAAAGTCTTTAAAACTAGCTGTTAAATTAACAAGAAGAGCTGTGTAAATATATATACTTTTATATATATATGTATCTTAATCTAGCCAACCTGCGGCTACTGCATTTCTTAAGGGTCACAGGGTCAGTGCTGTCCTTGCAATCTCAAGTTACCACAATGATGCCTTTTTTAATTATTATTATTATTAATACCTTTCAACTCTATTTATGACTTTCTTCTCTATTTATTTTTTATTTAGTATGTTACCCTTGTCCATACATTGAGTTATGATTCCCTGGCTTGGACTTGCCTTTGAAGCTGCAAGCTTCATCCCCAGCTACTGCCAAAATGTCTCACCAGGCCTGGCTGCCCAGACACCTGCCATGTTAGTGCCCACGGTGGCATCTTCTGTGGGTGCAGCACCCAACCAGCTGGGCTCTCTCAGCCTCTCTCTGGCCTCACAAAGGCAGCAAAACACTCCTCCTGAGCAGTTCCAGCCCTGGCTGTGAAGCAGGCACCCCATGAGGGGGCTGCCTTGCATTGCCCATGGTTACAAACACCACAGAGATGTCCCAGAGCTTTGAGACTAGGAGGAGGCAAATGGTGAGAGCAGCACAGGTCCCTGGCGCTGGCTTGTGGGTGGTTGAGTGCCACTTGCTGCTGAGCACTCAGAGGCACTTCTTGCCTACAAGCAGTAGTTAGTGCTTTGGTAGCTACTGCAAACCAGTGGTGAACAAGCCTCCGGGTTTGCTGGGCTCTGAGGTGTCCAAACTCTAAGGGCCGCTGTGCCTGAAGAAGCTCATGGAGAGAAGCAAGATGGGGTCCAGGTTACCACCCCGGGACGTTACCCACCACCAGCCCTGCCGCCCCCACACTCCTCACGGGTTTGCCAGCCAGCAGCAGGGCTACAGCTGCCTCCTCATGAACATGCTACTCAGTTCAGGTCTCACGGCCGTAGCACCTACCTTGGTGGAGCCCAGGGAAAGATGAACAAGACAGCAAGGTGAAGGAGAACCAGCGTCCCTCTCATCTAGAGCTCATAGCAGCGTGTGAGCCAGCGTGACTCCCTGCCGGAGTGCGCATCCCTGCCAGAGCACACCTGGCCGGAGGAGTGAGCGTGGGCAGGGTGCAGGGGAAGGCCATGTGTAGGGACGGCACGTCACACGTGAGGTCGCAGAGCTGCAGCATGTGTGACTTCACCTGCCCCACCAGCCGCGGGGATGCAGAGCCCACGCAGGCCGGGGATCCCGCCCTGCTGCCTGGTAGGTTTCTCTGTCAGAGCGGGTGTTTTGGGGTGGGGAGGTGCATTTCCAGGTTTCACAGAGTACACCCAGGCCAGGCAGCATGTTGTAAAACACTCTCCAAACAAAGACAAAAAGGTAGTTTCCTGGAAAAGGTTTAAAAAATAATCAAGCAGAGGCAGAGCCCTGTGTTTATTTTGCTGCTCTGACTGACACAGCAAAAAGCAAACAGACCAAAGGAGAAATTAAACCCAAATGGGAAGGGGACGGAATTGGATGGAAAGTCATTCAGCCCTTTGCAGCTTCCTGGAGGGAGCTGGGAGCAGGCGATGGAGCAGCCTTGCACCCCTCAACTCTTTGCTGGTAACATGGTCCCCCACTCCCCCCACATAGCTAGGTAGGTAGGTAGAGCTAGGACTTTTATACTACTGATTTTGAAGGACAGTTTTCAATGTATAATAATATATCGGTTTAGGTGTGCAGTGTTTGAAAGAGAGACTGGGAGAAAGACAGAAAACAAACCTCAATCAATATTATGATGTTTTTTGTTGTAAAATATTGTAACCTTGTATAAACGCAAACTTTTTTTTTCTTTAGCTTAATGGCCTGGGGTAGAACATATTAAAAACAAGTTTTTTAAAGTTCAGGTAAAAAATTTAAAAATCATTTAAAATGTTGCCATGTGAGGTTTGTGCCATGCAATGTTATTGCCTATGCAG
Organism: Nesoenas mayeri; assembly: GCF_963082525.1. NCBI lineage: Eukaryota > Metazoa > Chordata > Aves > Columbiformes > Columbidae > Nesoenas > Nesoenas mayeri. The sequence continues at coordinate 44,704,294 of NC_137548.1, forward strand.
CCATGTATTACCAGTTCATTACAGTGGAATATTAAAAAAGAGCAAAGAGTCTTGCAGCTTGGTTCTTTTTACCTTTTTTGTTTTGTTTTGTTTTAAAGTAAGTTATTGCACTTGCAGCTTTTTTTGTTTTGGTTTGCTTTTTGGGGGGAGAGGTGCTAGGGACTGGCATTTCTGGGCACCAGTTTTTATGTTTGCAGTTTTCGACAGGAGCAGCATGGCTGGGAAGGACCCTGCTTCCCAGCCGAGGAGGCACAAGCACTGTTGTTGTTGGTTTGGTTTGCAATAAACTCTTTCTCTTCTCTCCTCTCAACTACAATCTGGCTGGTTTGTTCCTGACTCATGACAGATGAAATGCGATCAGAGGGGCCTCCAAAATCTCAGGTTAATTGAAGTTGGCAAAAAATACTAACAGTGCCCTTTTGAACTGCTGACACAGCGCAGGATGGATTAGCCGAGGGTATATTAACAACAGGTGGCAGCTCACGGACCCACTGCCTCTCCCCCTACAAAGAGATGGTTCAGAGCCAGCAGTGGGACACGGGAAAGTCCTGCCAGCCAGCTCCGGGCTAACTGGGCCTCTCCGCCTCGGAGAGCACCACTGCTCGCTGGGCCACAGGGCACCATGGCCACAGGGAAGAGGAGGATGGCCTTAGGGCTCAGGAGATGCTGCTTCTGGCAGCGTTGCAGCCTTGCAGGGCTCCTGTGGGCCTCCCAGCCCTTCCCAAGCAGTCCATAACACAGCAGCAGACAACCCATTATGGCTGACACAGGGAGAAGTGAGTTGGCAACAAGATGCTGAGGAGCTATGGAGCCTCAGCCAGCTGGTTCCCCATGCTACAGCACGACAGCTTTGACACAGCACAGCCATGTTCCAGGCATTGCGGCATGAGGTCTCCCGAAGTCCAAAGAGAAGACACCCAGGGCTGGCGATGGGGGGACCTTCCCCTTGAAAGTGCTCCTTCTCCCGTTTTCCAGTGGTCCACTCACGCTCCCTCCCCTCCCAGCTCTGCTCTAGCAGAGGCCTTCAAGCCTCACACACCCTCCCAGGCTGCAAGGCAGACCAAGGCCTCAGGGAGAAGCAAAGGCTTGTCTCAGCCCCACACATTCCCAGAGCACATCTCTTGCCCCACCCCGACGTGGGGAAAACCGGCTTCTGGGAGGGCCCTTTCTGCTGCTTCTACCCCATCAATAACTCAGCTGAGATCTCAGACTCCACAGAACCACCAGCACCAGTAAGAGCCCAAGCCCCTGCACCCAGAGGCAGGGTGAACCAGAAAGTGGCTTTTGCGTTCAGGCAGAGCTGAGAAGGTGTCCAGCAGCTGTCAACAACCCATCGAGACCTGCAGAGCCCCTCTGGCCTTTCCATCAGTTGGCTGGGAGCATCAGCTCAGTTCAGATGGAGCATGGCTGTTTTCCATCTCACAAAGAAATGGATAATGCAGGTGCTGTTGCAAGCTTATCCATTCCTCTCACTTGTAGGAGAAAAATTCCTTCCCTCCCCAGGCACTCAAAGCCAGATTCTCCAGATGTTGGCAAAGCTCAGGCTGTTGAGAGCCTATAAGCCAGTTTCAGTAACATCCTACTTGTACAGGTTTACATCAGAAATTGCTCCTGGCCTGAACATTGCCAAAGAGCTAAAACATTTCTCTATAAACTCTGGAGAGGGGCAGGACCCAGATTAGAAACGTGCATTCTTTTCTTGAAGCTGCACTTTCCTACTGGCATTACAGGAGTTGTTTAAAACACATGGAAAAATTTTGCTAGGAGGTGCGGGTATAGCACCTAGGTTAATGTGTTACTTCTCTGCTGGAGAATATGACTCTGAGGCAGGGCAAAGTTCGGGCAGTTGTAATGAAAACCAATTTTTTCTTCCTGTAAACTAAACAGATTTGCCTTTTTTCTTCCTCTTTTTAAAAGCAGGTTATTAATCTTTAAGCAGATGGATGTACAATAATCTTCTCATTGGCATGGAAGGTAATAGCCATGCAAGGTGCACCTATTTACAGCCAGCTGGAGTCCACATGTAAAGGTGTTGCATTTAATCTGAGACAAACAAGTGTTTATTATTTGTGAAAGGATCTTCCACTTTCTCTTGCTTTTCAGTTCGTAACTTACAGGGCAAAGACAGATGCTCCGAGTTAGCAATCTGCTCCTTCGCTGAGTCCTTGCTGGATTCCTGGATCTCATTTTACGGTCCTTTCTGCTTCAAACCTTTTGCCCTGCCTGTTCGCATGAAGTGTGGCAAAGGGGCTATTGTTCCCGTCAGTCTTTGGCTGAAGGCATCCAGCACTAACTGTGCCCCGTGCACAGCTGAGACCTGGCCCTCCCTTCCAAAGAAAAGTTTCACAGAAGAAGCACCTCTAAGTTTTCCAACAGCCAGGTGAGAAATGGCATTTTTCTTGAGTGTCTGGCTATATAGACACAGAAAAGGGAAGACAGCGCCTTTGGCCTGAAAACCTCAGCTGTCTTTCCAAGGGACTGTGTGCTTATCTACTCTATGAGCATGAGATGTTCACACTGGGCATGTGGATATCCATAAGTGACACTTTTCAGTCAGTCCCGAGCTTTGGCTTTTAGTTTTATGGGTTCCCACTGCTGTACATCATGAGGGTGGGGGGCAGAAGAGCTAAGCTTCATCTGTAAAAGCACAGGGTGCAACAGCAACCACATCTCATAGTCACACATGGATAACCTCATGTGGGTCTGTATATCCCGAGTTCTTCACACCTTTGCTGGTCAAATGGTCCAGCTTTTACCTTTTTTCAGTCCCCCACCAAATAAAATTTAGGGGAAAAATCCAATAGATGTGACTTAGAAATTGAATGGATATTTTCTTTTTCTTATGACTCTGTAGAAATAGTCAAAACGTATTCTCTCTCTGTAGAGACACTGGGTTCCCTCCTTGCCCAACTTAACTGTTGTCTCCTCCCCTGCATACAGTCTGGTACTGAGCACTGATTGAAGGTGATAGACCTAATGAAACCATGATCAAGTTGCCCTGATCTCAGTCCACAGTTACTGCAGAGCTGTCATGCTTGTCTGGAACAAGAGAACTTCCTACATATGCAAGTAAACATGCATTTAGAATGAGTAAAGGAAATTGGAAGTAGAATTACTGGATCCTTTTCCAGACAAATGAAGACAGCAAGCAGGCAACTTTTCAAGGAGAACTTTTGAGCTGCACTGTTTTCAGTCAGAAAACTCCCTGCACGTCGCTATCTCCATGCCACCCTACTTAATTACCTCAATTGATGCTGTTATCCTTTAATGGGAAACATAAGTCACTTTCAAACCAGCCACAAGAAGCTGCAGACAGGGGAATCTTGAAGATCAGCAGAGGTGGGACTGCCTTACAGCCATTTCCATCAGGCTGAAATTACACAGAGTGCACCAGGAATGTCTCTAAATGGCTTCAAGCCAGGGCAGGCTGAAGCATGCCAACACTGAAAGTCAAGGCTAACGGTCCCCTGCCTTGACACTCAGTCACCCAAAACTCCAAACAAACATCAGTTCAGACAAAGTGTGGCCATTCTGCAAAAACACAGGCTTGCAATACGTGTGTTCAGTCCTGTTTTTACCTACACAACTCCTAAGGCCTTGGGTATATCACAGCTTCTCTCCTTTTGCTAATCTGCAATAACAGGTAAGAGGTTGATCTTACTCAAGCAGGACTGTGAAGCTCCATTTATTGAGTTCAGACGCAGCAGTGGCAAACATCACAGAAAGAACTTCCAGAGTCCTACATCCCCTGCCAACAGCATCAGATACAACTGAAGGATCCATGACGCGACAGTAAAGCAAAAGCACTCCAGGTGATTTCCCTGTTAGGCAAATGCTCTCTATGTATCATGATTACCTGCTTGTGGGATAACTTTCACATCCCACAGAAAGATGCAAAGAATACTGTGTTCAGAGTTGTCTGGCAATTTTTGACATAAATTATCTCTTTCAGTCTAAAAATTTAAAGGACAATGTAGGTGGAACATTTGCCTAGTATTTGCTCTGCTCTTGCCAGGTCTTCAGGACCAGACCAAGGTTTGCAGTAGGACCAGCTCACTTTCTGGCATATATTTAATCTAACACAACTTTGCACAATGTTTTTTTCTTACTTTAAGTACATGGAGGAGACTATCCATGATTGCAAGAACTACCTGCAGTTTACATTTTAGTTTACGGGAAAACATGCTTTGCAGCAGCCCTAGTAAAATTTAAACATGCAAGCCTAAGAAGAATGGTAAAAAAAATCATACTTACTCTATCTGATCGCTGGCTAGAGCTTTTAAAATCCACTTTCTCATCAGCACCATCAGTTTCAGTTTTTCTTTCCTGTGTTGTGCTGCAGTCCTGTTATAACAGCAGCTTCCGTGTGAAAGGGTCAGGCAGAAGATTTATGTAGTACTAATTAAGCACTTTGAGATACTTCCTGATTAAAAGGTGCTCTACCTCTGAGAATTACCCAGGGTACCAGACACCCATTATGGAGGGCATTCATGCCAAATCTTGAAGGTATTTTTAACATTAAAATTGCCCACCTAAATCCATTTTCATGTTTCTCAGTACAGCATTTTTCCACAGTGCTCAACATTCACCAATACAACCTAAAAGCAAAATGAGTCAGAAGTGCTGAGCATCTCTTAAATCCTACCTCACAATTATTTTGATATCTGTATCTCCAACACCCTTAAGTTTAAAAGGCCTGTGCACTGATAATTGACAGGGATAAACTAGTTGCTGCAGTAAAGCATACTTGAACCACACCAGCAGAAGGATGACAGGCGGCACGAAGTCCAGGAACAGGAGCTGGAGATGGCATGATAGGGCTTGAATTGGCACGTCCTGTAATGAGACAGCGAAGCTGCGAGGAAGGAAAGAGTCAACACATTGTAGGGGGAGTTGGTGATGCTAAAAATCTGTGCGTAAGACTCACCGTGATTGTCAGAGCAAGCATTGCGGCACATCGCAGCCCTGGCAATGCAGGAGGAGCGAGGTGGCCACGCACACGGGCTGCCCTTTGCAGCACGCTCTGCAGGGACTGCACTGCTGTGGTCACACAGCTGCCACCACACCCGAGGCCACCATCTATCCCCTATGACTCGGCCAAAGCTTTTCTCAAAAGCACAATTCTTCAACATTTGCTGGTTTTCTTCACAAAAGGAGAAAGGGTCTGTTCCCTATTTCTCCAAGATAAATGCTACTGTCAAATCTTGGCAGAAAATTAGAGCAACCACTGCTCTTTCCAAAACGGTGACTAGGATGAATTTGTGCAAAGCAAACTTCTACTTCAAAGACAACCATCCAACTCCAGTTATGGCAAAGACAAAATACCGACAGATCTTTCTGAAGTACACTGCACATATTCAAGTTTAACACAGATTTATGTAGCAAAACAGCCAGTCACTGCAATTATTCCTTCTAAATGCCTCCATGTTTCCTTGTGCCACTCCAGAGGTGAAATACAACAAATACTCTTCAGATCTGCTTTTTAATATACCAATATTAACCTTTTTTCTTTTTAATAACATGTACACAATGAAAAGTTAACAATAATCTTAAAGATTGACAACAAACGCATTCCAAATCAGATGTACATGTACATCTTACCTTTACTGATTTTGCATCAAGAACATCATAATTATAAATGTAGAGGTTAAGCCGGAGATTTTACTTTTTTTTTTCTTTTACAGTCAATTGCCCAATTTTTTCCATGGAACAAACCAGAGACAAATTACCATCTAAATGAGATGGCTCTATATAAGCAACTGTAAAATGCAAAAGGACCAAACACAACTGATATGGGTCACGGGACATTTGGTGGAAGGGGAATCCACTCTGATAGTCTGGGATGCAGGCACAAGGACCTGCTGCCTTTTATGGACCTGAAACTATAGATCAGTTTAGGAGGGATGGTTAGGCTGTTGTCACCTAAAAGTATTCCACCCACTATTTAAAATCCTCCATGTCTTTTAAGACACTGTGCAAAAATCCTGGCTTACTGAGAAAGAACCACGAAATCACAGCAGCTTCACAAGTCCATGCAAGGAAGATGTTACAAACTCAATTATACTGCAAAGGCCTGCCGACTGGAGATCAGCCCCAAAAGAAAGTCCAAAACTGAAGTGACTACTACACTGTCATAGCTACCCTTTTAAAGCAAGCTTTTCAAGGGAAATATGCTGGTATTTCCTGATGCTTAAGCACCAGGACATAAATCAACAGGAAGATCCAGAAAGAAAGTTCATGTGAATGAACCTAAAAGGCTGCAATGGAGAAGCAGCGAGTGACAAACCTTCCTCTTATCTTGTGACACCCACTGTGCAGCCAGCAGTTGTTGTCACTGCAACAGCTATCCTCCCAGCTCCCCAACACCCCCTCCCGCTGCAACTGAGGAATGAAACAAAGACTGCAGCGAAAAAAATTTACTAGTAATTAAACGTTCCCAGAGAATCAGACGATCCATTTTACAGGCACATCCCAGGGGAGTTATGAAGTGAAGCATCCCCTCAGAGCTATTGTTCCAATATGATTTTCATTCACAGCACATCGACTGCATTGGGCAATAAGATAAGTCTTAGTGGGGGTGAGACAAATAGGAGCAGATGTTTCCTGTTTCCAGCCTGATTTTCGTTTGGTTCCTGTCATTGCTGCCTATCCAGCTTAGGCGAGGGGGTGAACCGTGATGCCTAACACTCGTCCTATTGTTTAGGGTTTGGCAAAATCCGAGGAATAAGGTTGCTCACAGAGTAAGAGAAAAACAGCCCATCAAGTAGGATGTCTCTGTAACTGGCAGCAATGGAGGTTCCAAAAGACAGTCCAACCACCCACAGCAATATCAGTCAATTACCCTATGTGGTAACAAACACTTCATCAGTGGAGCTGCAACAGATTCCTTTCTCAGCTTAACTAGGGATCATCTTTAACACTGAACGGCAAGAGGCAGTAGTCCAGGCCATTTTCTTTCTAATTTTGCTGCATTTAATTTTCTAATTTGGACTAATTTCAGTACTGGAAACAATTCCGATGTTTGTAAGAAATGTAAAGCTTCTCCAAAAGCCTTCCTAAGCTGGATGTTTCAGTGGCAGCCTATGGCAATGGGTTCCTTAGTTAAATTTCAAGCAATGCTCCATCAGCTTTTCCAATAACGGTAATTTACAGGAGTTTGTTAAGTGTGTGTTAACAGTGTCTTGCACAGACACACATCCCTGTGCATTGAAGCTGTTAACTGGGAATTTATGTGAACTGAAGTGTTTTACAAATAAGTACTAAAGCAAGTAGTTGTTTGCTGAAGAGGATTCAGATGTGAAAACCTCTCTTCATGGCTGTTGTTTCAATGTATGGCTATAATATAAAACTGTAACTTGACTGTTTTGTTTTGATAATGAAAAGCAAAAATAAAAACAGACTGAAAGGTACAACTAATTCTGACACTGAGTCACAGTCTCTTGCACAGACACAGCAGAAAACCTGAGATTTATCCAGGAAGAAGTGCAGCAATTGGAGTTCTGTCCTGCACGTCTGTGCTTTGAAGGAGACCATCCACCCAGCTGCTGTGTATCTCAATTCACATCAAAATAATTCAAGTAAAACAAAATGCTTTGCCCTTTAAACCACATGACAACACATAGATTTTTGCTGATAATGATGTAAAAAAATAAACATTTGTCTCACTAGGTAGAAAAAAAAAAAGTTACACAGTTATCTAGGCCAACAATTAAGCTCAAAAGACAGAGGCCCACTGAGCACACAGGCCATAAGCCCCTCCCGAAAGAGAACAGCTATACATTGCAGACAGTTGCTTTGAATGTATGGATGCTTACAAACCAGAGAACTGCAGCATGTTCGATAGGTCAGTCATGTCAGTCAGACCACAGAGAGCAAGATTCTCTTTTATTCTTCCAGTTGCATGGCCTCCATTGGAGAAAAGTATGTGTTTGACATTTCTGGGAAGACCCATGAATAGATTCAAACCTCTGTGAGCAACAGAGAAGCAGTTATTCAGCTTTCCGTTACATCTTTGTGCAATGCAAAGGGAAGATAAGGTAGCAAAATACAACATTAATTCCCATCTCCCTCAGATGTAACCCACTCTCTAGTGATTTTTTCTTCAGGTCCTATATTCCTCATAGCACCTTTTCAGCCATCATTTTCATCACTCAGGTTTGTCGCACAGCTGCCTTTACAAGCTGCCGATATTGGGAAAGCTCTTCAGTTTCTCAGGAAAGTCATCCTTGTACAGGACAGGGTCAGCACGGTGCTCCACCACTTTCAGAGGCATGGTCCCAAAGACAGAGGCAAACTTATTGATGCATTCAGATCTGGTGAAAGGGAAAGCAGTGTAATTAAGAATGCCAACAACTGGGCTGGCTACCAGCTCCCATACCAACACAACCAGTAGAAACCTTCCCTCTTGCGCTTGGAAGTTGTTCAGCTATGCTAGCTACTAATAAATAAAAAGAAAGCCTCACTACAGAGAGAACTGAAAAGAAGATGGTGCTCTTTGATTTATCCATTTAATCACAGAGACGAGCAAGGGGATGCTGGCAGCAGCACATGTGCACATGGAGGTCAAAGCTTCCCTCCTCCCTCCCCCTAGAATTCCAGTCATTCTTAAAGCAATGTACATGCTGTAAACCAGAACAGATTAACTGCCAACATGTCTCTTAAAGGGCCACTGTTGGGTCAGTTTGGCTCATAACAAAGGTTTTGCAAAAACCAAGCCTTTGTGAAAACGGAGTTCTAAAAAAGGAAAAAAAATCTGCTTTTTTTTTCAGGCTTCTTCAGAAGCTCTGTCTTTTCCCACAAAAATAAACATACCTCAGTGTATAGGCAGCACTGACTGTACTGTAACTTAAAAGTGCAGTTGAAAGAAACCTATAAAATGAAACCAACTAGTTTGTTTTCCTTGTGTAAATAAAGAGATATTGAGCAGTAAGGCATCACATTAGCACAACAAAGATCAGACCACTGATGACTCTTTCACTTTTAATAATCTCAGGTGTCAGTAATGCTGTGGAAGGGAACAGCCATGTGCTTCAGAAAACAAGCAAACAGATGTTTAACCTTACATCGCTCCTTTAACTCTTTCACTGAAAGGCACAGTACCTGTGGGTGCAAGGCAGGGGAAGCGGTCACTTCAGCCAGCGCTCAGCTAACCTTAGCTGCGGACTTCATAAAACAGCTTGTGAGTATTTCAGACACCAAGAATTGTGAGAGCAGTGCCCCAACACATAAAATAACAGACAGCTACAAGAAAACAGGTCACGTTTCTTCTGCCATTTAAAAGGGAAAACACAAAAGAAATGAGCACTTGGCTCCAGGGGCTGCCGTGCTGCAGGCAGTCCCGGAGCAGGTCTCGCTCTCCAGCCACCGCACCCTCTCTCGACCCCTTCGGAGCGGGAGGGGGTCACTGCGGCTCCAGGATAATTTTCCTCAACAGACCCGGTCAATCACACCAACTAAGTGTGACAGCTTTGTGATGGGGACTGCTCAACACTGCCCCAAACACTCTTTTGAAGTAGATGGGACAGCAAGACTGGCTTTCAAAATTAATTCCTCAGCCTGTGAGCCATTCCACTTCTCCCTCCTTAACTAGAGTAAATGACGGGAAAACACAAAGCCCAGGTCGCTGGAGTGCTTCATCTCTACATAGCTGTTTCAAGCTATAATGGTCATATTTCAGGCTATTTTCTGGCCTGGGTAAAGTGACAGAAAACTACTTCATATGGGTGATACTTGAATAAAATATTCAGGTATTTTACTTTCTGCTGCCTTCTCCTCCCCTCATACTTCTCCCTACCTCCAGATTAAAATCTCTGTACTAGGAAAGAAACGAAGAGGAATTCAAAGTGTAAGAGGAAACCATGTACAGTGGGAAGCAATCTCCAGACCTGACACAAGCACAATTTGCTCCCGGGCAGCACGGATCTGAACCAGCAAAGGAGCCATCGGTCAGGACTGAAGCTAAGAGACCCAAGTAGCTTTTCAACGTCTGCAATAACACAGGGAGCCATCAGGAGGGTGAGCTTTGGGCCTTGGGCACAGAAAGGTTACAGTAACACAGAGAACAGGAACCAAGTGTTTTCTTCAGGATCACTAAGCAGTTTCTGTTGCCTCCTCGAGATGCCCAACATGAAATACATTAAAGACATCTGATTTTCAGCATAAGATCAAACTTCCAAATCATCTGTTACTTCACAGAAATGTGTATAACTGCAAGTTATGTGTATTGGAGAAGCCTCGTAGTAGGAAAAGCACAAACTTCACAGGCAAAGAGGTAGATGCATGGGGAGATGTGCATGTGAGAAGTCTGCACAGCTGCTGGCTCTCACTGCTTTTTGGAATACAAGAATACTTCTAGGCTACTGGTTCAAATCCTGCCTCTGCCAGTCATGACTGAAAGACATTGTAATGTAACAGCTGCTTGGTGGTCGGTGTGAAATGAATTAGTTATCTCAGCCTGCTGCCTGGTAGGCAGGTGTCCACATCGCATCAGCCGTTGTCACAACCAGAACAAAGCAGCACCCTCAGAGCAAATGACAAAACTAAGTGGATAGTGGAGACAAAATTGACCTCTTCCCTCCAGAGGTTATACTCCTAAATCACAGATGAGGTCTTCCAAGAAAATATCAAGGTAGAATACTTCTACAGCCAAACTTGCTCTGGTGGCAAGACCATTCAGGCATACCAGTACAATATCTTTAACCACGAATAAAGTACATAATTGTTAAAGAAAGTAAAAAAAATGAAAAATCAGTATGTTCTAATCACTCTGGATGAATCAGAAAATTTAGTCCTCAGGAAATATCAAATTCAGATATCAGAAACAGGGGTTTTTGGATTAAAAATGTCATACACAAACCACAGAATGTGTTCAAAAAAGCTGCTTCTTTCCAAAAATTTCATCTCCTGCACTGAACTAAATCACTTGCATTCCAAAGTCGTTCCTAGGACAACTAGAACGTTAAACATTCAAAGCTAGGTAGCCAAGAGAATGCTACATCTCACCTTAATATGGAGGGAAGTTGTTTTTCTTGGCTGTGTCAATAGTTTGCAAATTCATACTAACAAAGGCATGTTTGCTTCCAAGAATTACTCTTTTTCTCTTTTTCCATGCTCTGCTGACAACATGCAGTTGTGCTCAACAAGGAATTAAGATTCTGTGAACTCAGAAACTGAGAGCCCTGTTGCCCCTGGCAGACGCGGTGAACTTTGGGTCTGTTAAGGTCTCCCTTCATCAGTCTCCTCTTCCTTATAACCCAAATATCTTTTGGCAGGGTAACTCTGCACCTGCAGCCTTTGGCTGTTACCTGGTCTGTTTGCATCTCAAGGGAATGGCTTCCTATTTTGACTCTAACAACTGCTTCCAGGTCCTAAATAAGACACTGCTGCTAATGTCACTGTAGAAGCACTTCAGCCCTTCGCTGCATTTACTGTACAGGCAGTTGCCCTCTAGGCTGCATTTTACAGAGTTCTCAATTTTTGAGAGCCAGATGCAAAGACGCTAAAGGCAGAAAACTTGTTGCTACTTAAATGGCACCTGTAAATACAGGGATTGTGAGATTTTCCTACAGCTTCTTGTGACCTGAGGTAAAGGCTAACCTATGGCAAGAAGGGGATTCTAGGTTCAAAGCTTTCTTTAGTGAATATATTTTAATGATGGAGATTGATAACACTGGTGACTGAAGTCTTTTATTGATTTCAGAGAAATTACACAGCAAGAAGAATAGCAGTGTTGGCTTTCCCATGATTCACTGTTAATATCCTTCAATACTGGTCAAAAAAAAATCTCTTCATAAGAGAGAGAGTTCAACTGGACCACCTTTCCTTTGTCTTTGCTGAGTGTCCGAAGGCCCAACAGAATGGGTTAGTTACATGTCTCTCCTGGACAGATCTCCACAATTGACTTCTCAAATCTTTTACACTCACAAAACAATCATCAGGCAGTTGCTGAGCATCTCTCTGCTATTTCTGAAGCAGAAACCTAACACTAAATGTTGTGCATGCCCATGACAACTCTGATAAACTCTTTGTTTCACAAACAGTAGGTTGATCCCTGAATATCTGGGCAACTAATTAGCTCAGATTACCTAGTCGCTATTTCTGAAAGTTAAAAACAAGGAGTCGGGCACTTTGGGAAGTTGCAAATGAAGCCGATAATGGCTTTTTGCCTTATGCCCCAGGTATCATTCTCAGTACCCAACAATGTAAAGTTATCTGAATAAAGTTTTTCTTTTATAATATGACAAGGATTTCCTGATGCATTAACTTTTTTCCATTCAGGTTCTCTCCTGATCCTGAAAACAGCTAGTGTGTGTATATATATATATATATATATACATATATAAAAGTATAAATAAATAAATATATATATGAGACATAAGAGCCTTACTCACTGCTAAGGTAGGAAAATTTCTCTATGAGTTGCTATCGTTTATTATCCACTTAAAATGAATAGCTAGAAGATTCAAAAAAGGAAACCCTTTCAGATTTTCAAATAACTCCCTTATATTGAAGGTAGATAATAACAACACAGGGCAAGAAGGCATCAGGTGTAGCATGCAGTTTTGGTATATTAACGATCTCCAAAATGAAGTCTGAATATACCCAAACTGTATATTCCTCCAGATTTTCTCCTGCCCCCAGACTCTATCCCTGCATGTAGTCCTTTGGCTGGGCAAATAAAGGGATGTGGATTTGTAGTCAATCTAACATTTCCAACAACCCAGTTATCTCCTGTGCTGGAACTACAGAGAAGCAAAGCAACAGCTTAAACATGTTCTCAATAAACTGTCCATGATACTTAACTCTGAGGATAAAAAAATTGCCACAGACACGGAAACATGACCTCTACCCTGCATCATAATGCATTTGAGAGCAAAATGCACTTTTTCATCTTCTGTTTTTATACTGTTTACCTTAATGAGAACCTAGTTCATGACCAAAATTCCTGTGTACTGTTGTAAAGCTACTAGGATGATCACAGGAAAGCTCAACTGGCTTTAGGTAGTCCATCATGTAAGCCAGTGCAGAACTGCTGGACAAGCGACAACCTCTTCTGCTTCCCCTTCAGCTAACATTTAAGATCTAAAAAGCTTTCAGCCATTTCCTTAAGTAGTTTTCTGCAGAGTCATTTTTACCAGCTTATGGGTTACATTTTACTTCTGATTTGCATACTCCCTTTTTAAATCCAGTCTTAGTATACATCCAGTCTAAATACCTTGTCCCTAACCTGGGCAGTTATGCTCTTCAATGCCTGGCACGATGCTTGGTTAATAATCAATTAGCCAAACTATGTATGTGTTTGTGTGTGTTGTGTAATGTGTGTTTACACATCAGACAGACACATGTATGCATTCTTTTTTCAAATAAGACCCCAACCTAATAACCAGTTTTGCATTAGTTCACTGCACATATTACAATACATAAATATCACTTACATTGCTAAAGGCCAATAAATGGACACAACATTCTAAATTTGCTGAGTACTGCAGAGAAGGCCAGAAAAAAGCTCACTGTTAAGATGATAACCATGGTAACTGGTAAGATGACCATGTTACGTGTCTCAGTTCAAATCTGAAATGGCTTATTTTAAATGCAGGTCAGATTATTTTTTACTTTGTCACCTCTTCTGTTGGTGTATTCCAGGACTATGGCTACTCCTGCCTATCTACCCCATCAATTCCGTGGCTGTAAACTATTTTTCCCAAAGTCTGAAGGAGAGATGCAGCAGCCCAAGAAGCCCAAGGTGAAATGCCTTTGTCAGTCTTAGATCCCACGTTAATTCCACCTAATAACTAGTATTCACATCTACTGTCAGGTAGCCCCTTTCAAACATGGGTGTTGAACGGTTTTGTAGAAGTGAAAAAACTTTCCCTTATTTTACACATTCAGAAGCCAAGGCAGAGGGAAGTTCAGTGTCTTGATCAAGGCTGGGAAGCCATTTTACTGTAAACCAGGGAATGCAACTCTTATACTTACCAACTTTCAATATTTCACTCTAAACATTCCAAATACCTACTTCATTTCAAAATTAAATTACTACAAAAATATAATAATGCTGCCATTGTTGAAAATGTGACATGCAATTGTGCAGGAAAATGCCCTTCATTAGTGGAAGCAATATGCTTCACAATCTTTGGAGGAAAGATAATGTACAAACATCAGTTCAAATACATTATCAATAATTTATGTCCTTGTTACTTTTTGGTAAGCTAGCAACTGTCTGGTTAAAAAAAATAAATCTCATTACAGTTGATGTTCCACAGTAAAAGAGAAATGTGGTATTACTGAAAGCACTGCCAACAACCCGAATGTCATATGTGTCCCTTACGCTTTACAGCAAAGATGCCCTTCTTAAGTCCTTTCTTGTAGTAGTCCACTTTTCAGTATCACATCATCCACTGCAGGAATGCCTTACACTGATCAAATCCATGCAACATTCTTTGAAAATTAGTAATTTACAGAAATACAATCAGCGAGCATTTTTGATCCTAATTTAATGAGGCACAGGATAAGATTCTAGGGATGAGAACAAGGTAATCAAAGGAATAAAAGGTGGCCACTCACCTTTCCACCATGTGTGTTTGGTCCAGTGATAACCCATCAATTGCTGTGCATTCTGGACATTTGAACTTCTTTCGTGGGGTCACCTGCATATATCATCAATTATCAACAGAAGGGACATTAATCTCCTTGCACAGAGAGCAGCGCAATATCTCTGAACATGCCTTCAGTGTAAGCTGAGCTGACTCAAAAAGGGGGGGTAAAAAAAAAAAAGCCACTCCATTCAGCTCCATCTGGCCTGGCTGACTTGCAAAATTCACAGGGGCCCAATAAAAACGGCTTGGAGGGGTTTTTCCTTCTGTAACTGAAAAGAAGTGGTGATGACAAGCTCCTTAATTCCTGTTTAATGACTGTTTTCTCACTGCCAAGGTCCCTGTATAAACACCATTTGTTCTTGCAGCCATAACAGCGATGAAATATAGCTTCCCATACTTCACCGTAACGTTAATCCAACAGACGCTCTTTTGCTCACTCCAGTTAATAGCTGACTGGCAAACTCTGCAAGACTCTCCGAATTGCACAGAGGTGCCAAATTACTCTGCTGTGCCCTCATATAGCTCAAAAACTTTTGCAGCAAAAATACACACTTTATCTTCTAAAGACTTTTCTAGGAAATGCAGCCACCAGTCCAAGTAAATGATGATGGACAGATGGGAAAACGGACCCTGCTAATTGAAGTAATGCCTGGTGGCCTCTAAATCTCATTCCAAGTTGACACACTTTGAAATGAATGTACAGAGTGAATGTCCAGACCTGAAAACGTGTCGAAACATGTCAGGAAATTAATTCAGGGATAAAAAGTTCATTTAAAGCTGATCTTGCAATTAACATTCTTGCAATTAACATTCCTATAAATCAGCTGTTGCCAGGCCATGACAGAGCGAGCTGTGGACAGTTGACAATTTCTTTCCTCTAGTAATCTCAAATAGTTAAAATATATGTATGTGGGCGTGCATATATACACACACATATATATACACTATCATTTAAATTATCTGTTTCATACCTCATCTAGATGGCTAAAATAACCACCAGAAACAACCAGTAAAATAACAATTCTCTGTTCCCAGTTATCACAAAAGTTTTAGTAAAAGGGCTTTTCTACTGTGGAAGGAGACAAGACATTATATCGGGGTAAATGAGAGAAAAAGGAATATTAAGTAATATATTGAAGCCCAATAATATGATACATTTACATGAGTATGTACATCATGTTTTTAAACTCTGTAAAGTTAAGCTGCAGAAAAGTCCCACCTTAATGACAGATTTGCCAGTGACATTTGCCACTAGAAAATTCATGGCAATATCTTCACAATTCATATGAGCATCCACCCAATTCTTGATGTCTCCAGGCATTTTGTAGGTGTAAAGATAGTTGAAATACTGCAGGATAGATAAAAAGAGAAAATAATTTTAAATACAGATGCAGTAACTATAAGACACTAAATATTTCAATCACTGAAGAGTAGGCACCTAAGAATGGATTATCGGCAAATTGTGATACTGCCTTCAGCCAAGGACTACTTTAGCAGACAGAAAATAATTTTTGTGTGTTTAAGTGCATAATTACTCCTTTCCTGACCAGTACACAAATTTCTTCACAATCAGTTTTCTTTTCTTGAACTGCTAGCTACAAAGCTACATCCACTGCAAAATTTGCTGCGCAGTTACAGGTCATGCAAAATGGCAAGAGTTCTCCTGCAAGTTCATGAAGGCAGAATTTTATTTTACAGGCACAGACAAATTAGTTGTTTTCACAGCAACTGAAAGAGGCTTAGAGAAAGTTTGCAACTGGTTCTCTGATTGTTGTGGAACATATAACCATGGCACCACAAAATACGCTCAGAAACATGCACAGCTCTTCAAAAAAGGTTAATGTTGCACATTAGTACACTAGAAGTTGTGTATTACCTTGTGATAGAACGCTGCCCCAGTGAGCACCATTGAGACTTCATTGGTCCACTCTGATTCATATTTCCATTTGTTCATCTCATGGTCCCAAAGATGCAGGCGGCCTGGATATCCAACCAACCTGTCAGGGAACTCACGCCAAACCTAAAGAGGAAAAGACGTGACACACTGCTAAGCTGGCCTGCACAGCAAGCAAACACAAATGTGCAAATGCAACACATCTGCTGTTGGAGGGGAGAGCTACACTGGTGCAAAGATCACTTTGATTCTTCTAAGTCCCACTTCTTGGAATAGGAAGTTGCCTGGAAGAAGTCTGAAAAAGCCCAGGTTTGCCTTGGAAGGACCCTACAGCTCAAGGAAGCCACAGCCCAGGGCAAAAGGCCGCTAAAGCAACACTGACTTCCTTGTTGTAGAGAAATACAACCAGCTTTTCAAAAACATTTTAACACTAACTAAAATCAAGCACGATTAAAATGTAACTTTTGATGTTAGCTTCAGTAGATAATGGCTACAACCTAACTACTTCCACAGATGACTTTGGATCTAACCACTTGCTTCCTTTCATAGGAACAGTTTTAAAACAAGCTTGTATTTTAATATTTCTGGTATTCTTTAGTGGGTGCTTGGATGGATCTGCTGCTGCGTGGAAGGCCTCTTTGCCCTTGACTTGTTCCAGACAGCTGGATACAATCAAGATACCATCCTTGTCACTCCATACATTACTTTGTAGCTGACTACAGGATCAAACACAGTAGACAGGAACAAGGAGAAGGGCATCATTAACGCAACCCCAGTTCTCCACACTGCTGGCCACATTAAAAAATGGTCATTTTTTGCATTAGGAAAAAAGGGAGAAAGCATTATAATTATTTAGAAGGGTCTGAACACTATCTGCCTGCTAAATACAGTTTGTCTTTTTGCTGATCAATATTGAAGTTAGTATTTATCTGCATTATTTGCAGACAAATTACTCAAAATTTGCCCTTTAATCCAAATATTTGTTAGGTTTGTTGGAAGAATCTTGACTGACACACAGCATTATTCAAGTTGGTAGTGTATAAATAAACATACACCCAAATTTCACTGTGTATGCAAGATCAACAACAACTAAATATCTCATAAATCCCCAATGGTCTCTTCACTGGCAAACCTCTTTGCTCTGTACAAAGGGCAAGGGAACTCTACAGTTTAATTTGCAGTAAAGAAAGTGTTATCTGGAATTCCAACAGTCTGCAAACCTCATCTCACCAGCAGTTCACTTTGGGCACTTTTGATGTGTCAGAATGTTTCAGTTGCGAGGCCTGGACCATAAGGACTCTATGCAAGTATTTTGTCAAAGTAAATAGGATAAAACAATCAGCTTTAAGTTACAGCTTCTGTATCTACATTTCTGTGATTCTGCATCACTATATACCTTTTCATCTGTACATCTCAACACGTTTTATTGCTGTCAGTTAATATAGCTTCAGAATCCCATGATGAGAGCGGTTATTATTTAAAATGTACAGATGAGGAAACCTGCCAAAAATCATACAGGAAACAAGAATGGGAACCAGATCTTCTGACTCTCCAACTTGTACTTTATCCAGAAATCAATCTTTCTAGACAGTTCTAGGGCATAAGTACTGGGATAGTATTTAGTTAGGACAATGCTCTAACAGAGGGCTCTTGAAAGCAGACATGATTTGGAACCCAAGGAAGATAATTCATAGGATGTTGCTACAAGTTGGCGCCATCAGCTAATTAAAAAAAAAAATACAGATTTTTGGCAGGCAAGCCAGTGAGGTCTTGAGATACCTACTTCGACATGATATAAAAAACACTACTACTAAAAAAAAAAAAAAGGCATGGATGCTCCCTCTTCTAAAATTTTATTCCTCACTTTCCAAGTCCCCAAAATTAATAATTTTTTAATTTTTTTTTTTTAACCTAACAGTTAAAATGTCCATCTCCCAGCTGTTGGAAGGCAACACCACATAAGCTACTGAGACTCAGCAAATGATTTGACAGAACACTACAGATCTGCACTGTACTGGCCTAAAAATTCTTGTGGAGGGAATGGCATGTGTATTAAAGGCAGCTGAAAGAAAGATTAAACTCAGTTACTGCTTCCCAAGGGACTTCAGTGCCTTTGCAACACAGAACCATAGATTCATATCCCTTCTAGTTTTTGCCCTCGGTGTCTTCTTCAAGAGTCCAAAAACCATAAAATAAAAGCCAACTATAATGCATGTTACTCATACAGATTTCTTTGTATCACCGTAAAGCTCAGCCCTACCCTGACTCTGGCCCCTGAAAACTGTCAGTTTGATGCATCTAAAAAAAAACTTGGTTGCTTTAAACAAAGTTTCCTTTTAAAAAATAATTCTATCAAAGTCAGTGGAAAAGCTTAGCTTTTTCATAGTGTTCATCACTAGCTCATTCAATGGTAACTCCCGGAAAGGCTCCAAATAGCTACATCCAGCTCATTGCCCAAATCCATACTTAAGTTTTGTGCCAAAATTAATATCTACAGCTACTGTTTATGAGGAAGCTTTCAGAATAAAAATAGTGGTAATGATTCTTATACTACTCTCTATTTCATACTACCATCCATTTTCTTGTTTGATGGTTGCCTATAATTTATTAGTCTGTTAGGAATACATTCCATTTTAGCCAGTGATCTTATTAGCGTTCTGAGACTAAAGAAGGATAGCCTGATTTAATACTGGTAAGGGACACATCCAAGGAAAACCATATTGCCAAGTGAAGAGGAGGTACACTTCTTTGCAGACACTTTTCCAATGACTCTGCTAGACAACCCTGAAAAACATGGTTTTGGATGAAGCATCTCCCAGGTGAAATGTCGAATAGAAGTTCTGACCTGGTAGTTTTTACTAAAACTCTTGTAAAAGACACCAAGAGAAAATAACAGTACTTTTGTTTCCAAGTCAAGTTCCCCCAGTGGCGCAACCAGCCTGGCTGGAACACCCTCCCGCCTCCCCAGGCTCAGCTGCTCCGCGGTGCCACCAGCACAGCTGCCACTGCTCCTTCTCCAGGGACACAGAGGACACAGCAGCTCTTGCTTTTCCAGAATATACTCCAGCATGTATGCATTACATTTATCAGATTATATTAAGCCACAAGCAACTTCAGAAATTAGCTAATTAAAACTATTTTTTTTTTTTAATTTAGTAAACAGAAAAATAATCAGCGTTTTCAGATCTACCATGGCAACGCTACAGCTACCTATCCCCTATGAACAAAAGTAAACCCAACCAATGAGTATTCCTTCTTGACTCCTAAAGTCCTATCCACTCTTGATTCTCCCCTGGTCCTCAAAGGGATGGCTTGTGCTAGTAGTAAAAAACAAAGCAAAATGTAAACACAAATCCCACTAAAAGAGAAGCGATCCTTCACATGCACACAATTTGCAAAATATCTTAAATTTGAAGAAGAGCTTTGAATGTGACAAGGAGGCACCCATGGAGATGTCTTTTGGTAAGCAGGTTATACTATTCTTCCAATACAGGAATGCTGAAAAATACACTTTTAACAGTCAAAATGGGTATGGAAGAATTCTTTTAAAGAAGATTTATTATGATTTTGGCCTAGTGAAATATGCAATTCATCAGAGAGTTGATTTTTTTTAAAGAATGCCAGAGACGTGAAGCATTGAAAAACAGCTCTGAGACAGAATAAGATCATCTACTAGCAGAAGGCAAAGAGTTTCCAACAGAAAACCCACAAACTTAGTGATTCACCAAACAATATTTCCTATGAATAAAAACATGGACTCATAGCAATAATCCTAATTTAGATTAGTTCTATTATTGCTGTAACAAAAATACTTTGTCTTCATAGGGACAAAGTGCTGCCTAAGTACATAATAAGAAATCTTCATTAACTTTGTACTTGGAAACTGTTATCCTCACTTTTCAGGGTGACAGCAATGCAAAGCCATCTGCCCCGAGCTCAGCTGAGATACAGAGGTGGGAACACTGCAACATGTGCTTTCAGTCTCACATTCAAACACGTCAGGAGCAGCCAACAGTTCTGCTTTAAGTTTTCAAGATTATCACAATCTAAATATTCGCTCTTTTTCTTCGGTCTCTCTGATTGTCCCTTTGTGAATAACAAAGATGAGTAGGTGGTGGAAAAGATGTCTAGTCCTAACAGGTTTTTTTCCAGTGCCCCAAGTTATACTTGTGATTTCATCATGTAACTTAACAGAAATACGTTTTTCAAAGTCAGAATGTCATGAGTATTCTTCTGCTACTTTAACAGAGCAGCACACAGGGACTATTTTTCTGCTTGCTCCAATAGATTTATGCAATGTCATAAATCACTGTACCATAATAGTTCACTTTTAACAAGTAAAAAATGTCTGACACTTTGAGTGTTACTATAATTTTTTATGGCTGAAAGTGTACAGAGATCAAAGTTTTCTGGTTTTTTTTAGGCTTGCTGTATACATTCAGACAAGTCTATGACAGAGGGGGTTTTGCCACGTGTTTAAATGTAAAGTCTCAAGGATGTCAGGAGGAGAAAAGAAAATCACCAAATGTCACGTTTCCAGCCCTTTTTATAATCAAAGCACAAGCAGACATACTTTTAAAAGAAAACTTTCTAGTAACATTATATGCTGCTACTGTTCCCTCTGGATTCCCTAGCAAATGAGTCAAGAGCTTGAGAGATACTTTTCTGGTAACACACATAAACAGATAAATAAATTATCACAGGCTGAGGACAATTTAAACATCTGGGAGCCAGCTCAGGCCTGTCAAGCAAGTCACAGACACTCAGGGACAGGAAAGATCAATCTTCAGCCCATGATTTCTGTGCCAGAGAGTAGGAACTACATCACCTACCTTCTATATGAGGAAAATTGTGTATTTATAAAATAATTCACTGTGTTCATGTATTCAAAGACATTTCTATTCATTTATTTTACAGGGGGAAAAAAAAAGCAATCTCAAAATGTAAGGATTCAAACTAACCACAGGTTTGTCTCAACTATCTGCTCAATAAGGCATTTTAATTTTCCATGTGGCTGTATAGTAAGCTGAATTCCCAGAATCAAAATGGAATAGGATTTATAATAAAATGCAAAAAAACTGCAAAAGCCATATTTTTTAGTCTGCCAGGCTAAACAATCTTGTGTCCAAACAGTTTCATTCACACACTGAATAAAAGGACTGTTCCTCAGTCCCTGCAACCAATGCATATGGTTCACAGAAGGCCAATAAATTAGCCAGCACAGTCCAACAGCCAGACCTGGGGATGAGGAGTTTAAGTCCCAACGACCACCTAATCACACTGACTACAGGGGAACGCACATGAACTTTTCTTTGCCTCTCTTACCCTTTCCTGCTTAAGTGACCAGACACAATAGATGTGGAGTTACAGATATTTTACACTGAGGATGTTTAAATTAATGCTTCAGACACATGAGCACCAC
This sequence comes from Nesoenas mayeri, assembly GCF_963082525.1. NCBI lineage: Eukaryota > Metazoa > Chordata > Aves > Columbiformes > Columbidae > Nesoenas > Nesoenas mayeri. The sequence goes on from NC_137548.1 coordinate 44,726,204, forward strand.
AGTTCTCACAACTTCTGTCTGACACAGCTGAGACTCGGCTGCACTTTGAATCTCTGCTTTGAAGCCCTCCAAGCCTGTTTTGCCAGTAGCAGAAATTCATTTGGAACTACTTACATAGGAAACTTGGGTTTTTATAAAACTTATTTTTATTTACTTTGAGACAGTTAGATGAAAGTGACCAGGTTGATAGATGACGGCAAAGCAGTGGATGTGGTCTATCTTGACTTCAGTAAAGCATTTGACACAGTCTCCCACAGCATCCTTACAGCTAAACTGAGGAAGTGTGGTCTGGACGATCGAGTAGTGAGCTGAACTGTGAACTGGCTGAAGGAAAGAAGCCAGAGAGTTGGGGCAGAGTCTAGTTGGGGGCCTGTATCCAGTAGAGTCCCTCAAGGGCTGGTGCTGGAACCAGCACTATGCAATATATTCATCAATGATTTGGATGAGGGAATAGAGTGCACTGTCAGCAAGTTGGCTGATGACACCAAGCTGGGAGGAGTGGCTGACACTTCAGAAGGCTGTGCTGCCATCCAGTGAGACCTGGACAGGATGGAGAATTGGGCGGGGAAAAATTTCATTAAATATAACAAGGGAAAGTGTAGAGTCCTGCACCTGGGCAGTAACAACCCCAGGTTCCAGTATAGGTTGGGAAATTACATATTAGAGAGCAGTGTAGGGGAAAGGGACCTGGGGTCCTGGTGGACAGCAGGATGACCATGAGCCAGCACTGTGCCCTTGTGGCCAGGAAGGCCAATGGCACCCTGGGGTGTATTAGAAGTGGGGTGGTTAGTAGGTCGAGAGAGGTTCTCCTTCCCCTCTACTCTGCCCTGGTGAGACCACATCTGGAATATTGTGTCCAGTTCTGGGCCCCTCAGTTCAAGAAGGACAGGGAACTGCTGGAGAGAGTCCAGCACAGAGCCACAAAGATGATGAAGGGAGTGGAGCATCTCCCTTATGAGGAAAGGCTGAGGGAGCTGGGTCTCTTTAGCTTGGAGGAGACTGAGAGGTGACCTTATTAATGTTTATAAATATGTAAAGGGTGAGTGTCACGAGGATGGAGCCAGGCTCTTCTCAGTGACAACCAATGACAGCACAAGGGGCAATGGGTTCAAACTGGAACACAAGAGGTTTCACTTAATTATGAGAAGAAACTTCTCAGTGAGGGTGACAGAACACTGGAACAGGCTGCCCAGGGGGGTTGTGGAGTCTCCTTCTCTGGAGACATTCAAAACCCACCTGGACACCTTCCTGTGTAACCTCCTCTAGGCGTTCCTGCTCTGGCAGGGGGATTGGATCAGATGATCTTTCGAGGTCCCTTCCAATCCCTAACATTCTGTGATTCTGTGATCAAACTGCAAATGGAGCCAGAATTTATACAGCACGCACATTATGGATTTGCTCTCTTTCATCCCATCAGTTCACCCTCAAAACCAGTAGTTATAAGCACCAACACAGAAAAAAAGTAAGCCAGCTTGCAGAACTGCCAACACTTGATTGCTCTGCTGGTGCAGTGCTTAAAACAGGGGTGTCAAACTCATTTTCACCGGGGGCCACATCAGCCTCACGCTTGCCTTCAAAGGGCCGAATGTAATTTTAGGTCTGTATAAATGTAGGACACAGGCCTAAAATTACATTCGGCCCTTTGAAGGCAAGCGTGAGGTTGATGTGGCCCCCGGTGAAAATGAGTTTGACATCCCTGGCTTAAAACATTCAGCGCAGACAGAAAAGTATAGAGAAGGCATATGTGGCCAAAAAACCCCCTTCCTTCAGTTGTCTTCTCTTTATTCCATCTTTCACACTTCATGTACTAAGCCGTTATTCTTAAACTGGCAAGGGAATATTTCCTTTCTGGAGATACACATGATAGATTAAACCTCTGTCTCTACCACTTAACATCTTTGTTATTACATCAGCATACCTACATTACTGCAAGTCATTTCTTGAGTCCAAAAGCTCGTTACTCACTAACAGTCTCTTTCCCTTGTGAGGGAGAGCTGTATTTTACCACATATGTATTCACATTAAAGAAATACTTCCAACATCTCTTAAAAAAATATCTTCTTTTGTTAACAACTACACTTAATACTGTTAAAAATGAGACAGCTATCACATTTGCTTTCTACCCTCTACAAAAGTGGTTTTAATTTTTCACTCAATTTAGGTAATAGTTTTGTGTTCTAACTCTCATGTATGAAACCCAGTGTTGTTTTGCTCTTGATACTGTAGGTACAGGTGCAAATAAATTATTCAAATATTTCTTAAAATATGATATTACTTTTCCTAATGTTTCTGATTTATTTGGAAATCTAGCATGCTTGTCTTAAATACACACATATAATGGTAATGTCGGATTATGGACTGTGTCATACATTCAAATACAAACGGAAGACAAAAATTAACTCATTCAAACCAAAGTTTTGGAAGGAAGACAACAACGTTGCTTTAAGTGCACTTTCTAACAAACAACTCATACCATGGGTAACTGATTTGGACAAACTTTCTTTGTGTCGCTCATTGCAATGGCAGCTGTTGAAGCTTTGCCATTTCAAGCATATGACACATGTGTCCCCGCCCTGACATTCTTCAGTTCCTCTTTTCATTGCACTCCACCTTACTGTGGCATGTCCTCAAGAGGCCTCCTCTGTTCTCAACACTTAATCTCTGAAACTTGTCTTGTCCATCAAGACACATTAACTTGGATAGCACTTCTGATTTGTCTGAAAACTCTTTGAAACTGTTAAGAACGCAACTGACAGTCTCCAGACTGCCTTCATTACACCAGCTACACAATATTTTCTGGAGTCTCTTGGCATTACTGTGCCAGTTACTGAAAATTCTCTGTTAGTTGGTAGTTTTTTCCATGAAGTAATGACTATCTGTAAAAAATATTTCAGTTAGCATTGAACTGTTACGGTAAAGAGAGATGCAACAATATGAATCAGCAGACTGTGCAGTGATTCTTCCACTTTATAAGCACATGCAATTTTGAACAGCCTAAGAGACAGGAAAAAACCAATTCTCTTACCTCATAGCCAAACTGGAGTTCATCTGAGGTTAGCATAATGATATCATCATCAATAGCCAACACTGCTTCTGTTTCAATCTCATCATAGGGGAAGAAGCGATTACTAAGTTTGTTTTCTGCAGTTCTAACAACTTTCAGGGGAACACGAATCTTTGGCCAGAGGGAATCTAGAGAGAAAAATTAAAAGAAATTGAATTCAATATTATACTTTACTTCTGAACAAGTCTGCACATCTGTTTTTGCTTCTCTTTACTCTTTTCTTCTTCACATCTTAAACAAAAGTTCCTTGATGGCAAATTTACACCTGACTTTTAGTTAGGCAAACATGTAAGAATATGAAGGTAATAGACAGAATTCCAGCTACACTTCCCTCTGTTGCTCTCTACAGAGAGCTTCACAGACAGCTGTATGGGGGACAACTCACCCAAAACAGCATTCTGCAATAATCACATGACAGGAGTCAGCAATACTATGTATTGGTTTAGGACATACAGCAAGAAAAGATACTTGACTCAACTACAACTATTTGAAAGAATTTGAAGCAGCAGTATACAATCACTGTCAGCAAGTCTAGGGCCATAAAGAATTTGGAACAGAAAGTTATTATACTTCCATCAAGTGCTGAGAAAAATGAATTTTATTATATCAATTACAAATTTAGATACACTCACAATGTTAATCACTACTAGCAGTTAAGAAGTAGATACTGCATATGAGTCATTTCTTCCATCTTCGAAGTCTTAAGCAACAGTGATAAATTAAGATACAAAAATGCAAAAGAATTCTACTTGTGCCCTACATCATCCTTACACATAGAATAGAGCCATGAAGTACATACTAATGAAAATTCACAAGCCAAATGATTCTTTAAATAGCAATGAAAAAACTGAAGACACAAAACCCAATTCAATTCACCCTACAACTGGATTAGGTTACCATTCCTTACTATGTCTTTAAAATGTAGCACCCCAACTGTCACATTATCAGTTTCAGCAGACTTTTGCATTTATTCAAAAATTTTGAAAATCCTATTCTATTCTTACAAAAGTATAATGGCAGGCATAACTACAGAGCACTAAGATAAAAGAAACACAACTAAGGAATTAATATTAAACATTTATTCTAAATGCACATATTCTAGCATATCTATTTTCTAGCACAAAGCTTAAAAGTAGCCATCATTACAGTACGGTGCATCCCAAAAGCACCAATTCATCAAAAGGTAGTTTAATTAACATCTTAACAAGTTGCTAAACAAGTACAAATGTGATCTGTTGGTTTCTCCCAGCTTTCACAATAAACACACATTCTAATGAAAATTTGAGGGGAAAAAGAACATTATAAGATGACTCTAAGTACCCCGTGAACAGTAGACAGATAAACACTTGAGCTTTCTTACACTGGTGAAATGGAGGGGATGGCAATGGTATATGATAAGAAAAATAAGCAAAAAAAAATTATATCAACTACAAAGTGACTGCTCAGAGAATTCCTAAGTTGTTCTCCATGTCAAATGAAAACATATATAAGGATCCAACTTGAGGGAGGTGATCCTTCCCCTCTACTCAGCACTGATGAGGCCACACCTGAAGTACTTTGTCCAATTCTGGGCTCCACAGTACAAGAGAGACATGGAGATGCTGGAGACAGTCCAGCAAAGAGCCACAAAGATGATGAAGGGACTGAAGCATCTCTCCTATTGTTGTCATTACCTCTTAAAAGAATGAATCCTGTTGGCAGTTGCTAACCTAAAGATACATAAATCCTTTCAGTTTTAGGTCAGTCTGCTTCTCTAACAAAGATGAGAGTGACTTGCAAAACACCTAATAAGAAACTACAGAGACTACTGACCTTGCAGCTTTAGACATTTTGAAGCCTGCACAACTGTCTTGCTTTAACATACATCTCAAGACTGTTTGATAAAGTGTCCCTTAGCTGAACGTTGCTCATTATATGCTAACATTATTATGTAGCAAATATGCAAATGTGTCATCAATTGGCTCTTTAGGGTGTGAATGTAGTGATAAGACTTTGTATAAAATGGCTGCTTTCTGGTGTGCTGGCTTTATTCCAGCATCCAGGCTTGTGTAACTCTGTAATAAACAATATTGGATCGCTGTGTGCTAAAATTCGGCTTAATTGTGCACGAGGTGACAGAACTCTGGTTTTGGGACAACACTACGAGGAAAGGCTGAAAGAGCTGGGACTGTTTAGCCTGGAGAAGGTAAGGCTCAGAGAGGGTCTCAGTATGTACAAATACCTGAAGGGAAGATGTAAAGAAGACAGAGCCAGGCTCTTTTCACTGGTGCCCAGTGACAGGACCACAGGCAACAGGCACAAACTGAAACATGGGAGGTTCCCTCAAGACATCAGGTAACACTTTCTCTCTGTGAGGGGGACTGAGCACTGGCACAGGCTGCCCAGGGAGGTTGTGGAGTCTCCATGCTTGGAGATAATCAAAGCCATCTGAAGATGGTCTTGTGCAACCTGCTCCAGGTGACCCGGTTTGTGTAGGGGGCTTGGACAGGATGATCTCCAGAGGTACCTTCCAAGCTCAGCTATTCTGTGATACTGTGGCAAGCAAAGTCTATGAGAACTGACACTGGGCCTCAAGCCAGTGAAATTTTCACCAGGGATCAGAAATACATATAAGTTGCCAGTGCAATTTTCAAGTGACACAAAGTCTGGAGACATGAAAAATAGTGAGGACAATAAGGTCCTACAGAGCACTCTGGACTGCTTAGTAAAACTAGGTGCATCTGAACAAAAACCAGACTGACGCAACACAACACACAGTAAAATACTAGGAACAAGACAATTTCTTCCCTAACAGCAGCTGCTGAAAAGGATGAAGGGGTCAGAGTAGGCCTTAGTTCTCCTCATGCTGCTGGGGCAAAATGAATTAATGTAATTCTTGTGTACGTAGATGGGTAAGTAGTAAGAAGTGGGGTGGGGGAGTGGAGGGAAATTTTCCCTGTATGCAGACATAGTCAGATAGATGCTAAAATACTGTTTGATTCTGGTGTTTGTATTTTTTCAAGCATGTTAAAACACTGGAAACAGTGAAGAAAAGAACCATTTAAGTTATTTAACAGCAGGAGAAAATGTGTTATGGTGGAACGTGGAGATCAATCTGCTTAGCTTATTAAAAGAAGGAACAAAAAGTGGATTTGATTAACATGTACAAGTATCTACACAGGAAGTAAAATGCCACATATCTTCAATCAGCTAGAGAAAGACACAACAAAAAGTCATGACTGGAATCTGAAGCCAGGCAAATTCAAAATATAAGGCAGACATTTTAAATAGTAACAGCAGTTAACCTCTGGAGGAAGTTAACAAGGACAGCTGCTGATTCTGTACATCTTGTCTTTGAAAAAGACTAGGTATTATTATAGAAGATGTGCTCAAGTAAGATAGAAGTCACTGGATTGAAAAGAAAGATGATGTGGTGACTCATGACTTACAGGTCAACCCAAATGCTCTTACCGTCCCTTCTGCCTTAAACTCTGTGAACCTATGAACACATACAAGTAAAACTTGCTCCCAGGAAGAAGTGTCCATGTCCTCATTGCCACTGGGCCTCTCAGATTTAACAGCTCACACAAGACACTCAAATAAAACACAGAGTTGTGCATTTCTTAAAGACACCTGAGTCCAAACACTGCTTCACTGGGAAAACAAAGCAGTATTTCCAAACCACAGTAAGTCTTCAACAGCTTGTTTTTCTTTGAGCTCTATTTTAGAAAGATGGATTGGCATGCATGGGTGGCCAAAAGAAAGGAGAAGAAATACAAAATGATATTTACTGGCAAAATTTGTATTCAGTTTCCTATCCCAAGGCTTTTCCTGTGAGACTGAAAAGTGACTGTAAAATCTACCTTTACCTAGGTGGTCTTATAGACCATGGCCTGTATTTGACATGTAGATAGGTTCTCATCCGGTTTTGCCCACCTCTTTTCCTTACAGTAGAAGGCAAGAGGCATCACTCCAAACACCAATACACACTTGAGTGGCTTGTGATATTGATTAGCAGCCAGCTGGAAGGATTCAACTGTGCTACTGATGGGCTGCAATGGAAGGTCACAATCAGCCAGCAGCTGAGGAGATACAGTAAGTGCCTTGAGGACACACAAAAATGTTCAAGAGCCACAGATTCCAACTACAGTGCAATGAGCTCATTTTATTCTCAGCATTGTAACGTCTTTGAAATCCCCTGCTTGAGTCATGAAACAATCTGAAACAATTATTCCAGTAGGACACTACTGGAATTCCAAAATTTTCATCTTACTAGTCCTCCTAACCCCAGAAGGCAGTAACACTGAATGACTCAAACTGTTTATTGCAAATGAGTACTCTCGGGTCAACTCCCTGCTTTCTTACTGGTTTACCATACCACATGCAAGTATCCCTATTTATAAGATAGTTACAGGTACCTCACAAAGACACATACCATGGCTTCATAAAGACTGCAGGTTGTTTAACATTTGCAAGCTACTTAAAGACCTTAGGCTAACTGCCTAAAATTATCCAATTGTAATCCCAGTGTTGGTATCAAATAATTTTAAGCAGCCTGCTAGATCCCCAAAAGACTCTACTGTCACAAGTGTTTCAGTAGCAATCAGAATTGCCATAGATACCTATGCATTTGTAAATTTGTATTGATCAGTATCAACAAATCTTACATTTTATACACGTTGAGTACTTATTTATTCAGGCTTTATTTTGTTCCATGTCTGCTACACACTAAAAAAAAAAAAAAAAAAAAAAGACAACCAAATTGCAACAAATATCTTAAATATCTTCTTTCAGTACAGGAATACACTGAAACAAAAGTTGGAACTGAAAAGTCACTAGGATTGAAGAATAATAATTCAGAAAAGCAAGGCTTTTTCCAAGTATTCTAAATTAGCCCTGCTGCAGGAACTTGAAAAGAAATATGTAGTTGATCAAAAAAGACAACAGCTACTTCAGAAGTCAAGGTTTTAGAATTCATCAGGAAAGCTAAAAGTCTATATTTATTTTAAAAGATCACGAGAGTCTGCCACTTCTGTAATACCACAGTTTGAATTCACAGATACTGCTTAGAAAGTTATGAGAAACCTCATCACTACCAAAACTTATTGGGGGGAAATTCTCAGTTTAGCAGACTCTATTACAACCAAGGTAAAAGCACATGCTTCAATCTTACAGTAGGAGGGCACTGCATCATTTGACAGAGTATGACAAAGATAAAATGAGCCCAAAACAAGAAGGCAGATGAAGGCTTACAAGACGGAAGGAGAACTTTTAACCACACAAAAGTCAAAATGCGTGTCTGGACTGGGAATTATTCTTACATCTTTTAAAACCAGGGAGGACTTTCTGTGATGCAGCAGAAGACAGAGGTAAAACATCAAAATAAAGCTTTCTGGAGGGTATAAAAGACTATGTATATACAAAGTCTGAAAACAATTACATGCACCTCCTATTTCACATTGTATTGAAACAATTGCAAGAGAAGAGTGTTTCAGTGACACACTTGCTCTTTGGCAAGAAGATTCAGGGCATTCTTGGCACTTTGTGCTGCTCAGGAATACTGATGTACTGATTGCAGGAGCTGCCCACAGAAAACAGCACACAGTCTTCTAAACACAAAATCAGCAGTTTCCCAACTTTTCCAAATGCAGCTCTCACTTCAATGGGCTTACAATCCCCACCAACCAAACAGATAGCTGTATTTCAGGCCAGGACACAATCCCACCATTATTCCTGCAAGTGCACATCTCACAGCAGATTTTTCAAGCATGATGTCAAGATGACTTCCACAAACTGCAGGACTGAAGTGCTGTAATTACATTCCCATTTAAAACACTCATATACGGAAGAGCAGCAAGAAACCACATCTTCTAAATATGCATTTCTCAGCTACAATTCCCCGTGGATTACATGAAAGACATGAGAAAGAGGCGACTTCATTATAACCCAAAGGAGTACCCTCTCACACCAAAAAAGCCCTTCACTTTCCACACCTTCCTAGGCTTGCCATCAGATGTTTGTAACAAAAAGGTAAGTAACATAAGCTTGCAAAATGCATATATATGAGAAAGAATTCTTAGTCTGAAATCCAGCCCTACTTCTCAGCTCTAAATTAACTGTTGAATCACACATAAAAGAGTTCTCACTAAAAATACTAGAGTAATATTTCTATGGAGTATATTATCTCTTTTCAAAGAGAAACCACACCATCATGTTGTTAAATAGCACCATTCTCTGTATCCTTGCTTCTGAGAAACTGGGAAGTTAATAGCAGCAGATGCATTATTATCTATCTAGTCAGCACACAGAAGTGTATTTACATGGGAAATTACTTGCTCTAATTATTCATCATTCACTTTCAGTTTTAACATTTCAACCTAGGGAAAGTGAGAATCAATACAGCTGCTGTACAGAGCTAACCAGTATTCTTGGGACACCCATTCTAAGTAGTAATAAGATCAAAAATAGCAAGTGATACTTGAATGCAGATGGTTTGTTGAATTTGCAATTGGAAGCAGAAGGTGAAGATTATGAGCCGGAGCTGGAAATAAAGTGTACACTCTTGATGGCAAGAACTGGATGCTTGCCAGTTTTATGAGCAATATGAAAAATTTTTAAAAAAATCCACTTATTGGCTAAAATAATGGCATTCCGATGGTTCATACAAAGACTCTCACACAAACATGCTTTTCCTGTTTTACTTCCCCAGTACCAACAGCTAGGAATATCTCATGACTGCTGATAACCTGGCACAAGAGTACTGCTTCATAATAAGCTCAGACTTCTGTGGAGCACACTAGGAACTGTAATGAAGTTGTGGAAGGTAGATTAAGATCAATAAAAAACTGGCAGAAAACATCTCTAAACATGCTCCTCTGTAGGTACCTGCAGTTGCACAGAATCGCGTACACCACACTCAACTCTCACACCTGATCTTTTATAAAATCCTTTATTTGCTGCTCATTCTAATTGGTCTGTAGAGGTCGGTGTGAATTTAATTAATTGAACATGGATGACAGAAACCTAACAAGTACTTTTTCAGTCTCGAAGACTGAATGGCAGAACTTAACTGGAATCTGAAGCTTCAGAAACAACATCATCAATCCTGTTACATCTGCTACCAGAATTACTTCAATAATGGCTGACTGAAAATGTCTGTCCAGGCATTTCAACTGCTTCAACTTAGAACTACCTGTTCAAAACAGGTGCTTTCTGCTTATATTACAATGTTTCTTGGTCTACAGTAACGCACAGAACAAAACAGAATACTGGTTTCTATGACATTATTTAGAGCCCAGTTTTGCTAAGCTTGGTTTGTTAAGATAAGTTTCTAGACCTCCTTAGGAAAAAAACATTGCAAAATGTTTGCAAGATGATTCATCTAAGACTAAAATCATCATTAATTAGTCCTCTAGCTAATCAAGGAAAATGGCATTAAGTGCATCATCAAGACACCAAATGAATTCAGAACCTAAAGAGAAGTTCAAAAAACATTCCTACCAGTGCTATTAAAAGCACAGTATGTAAAAAAAAACCCCACCACTGAAGATTTTTTTTTTAAGTTAATACTTTCTTAAGATACAGTAATCCATAGGACACTCAGGTTCCTTATTCCCAGTGTTTTATAGCAACGTTGTCCACTAATAGCACCAAATTGAAAAGAGGTGATTATTGCAGTAATACCCATAAGCGTTATAGTCTGTATCTTATTCTGAGTTTAGCAGCAATACAGCTCCAAGGAACCAATACAACTACAGAGAAAGTACACATTCTTTAAAATACACTTTTCATTTTTATAAAACTGAACCTAAAAAGGAATCAAGCTACCACAAACTTTTCGGTTGCTGCACATTTACTAACAGTAGTGCATTTACAAATCTTTATGCCATTTATGCGGTAGACAAAATGTTTTCTTCAATTGACTGAAACACGATCAAATGTCAGTGGAAATTTCTATCACAGACTATTTTCCTGAATTTCAGAACCAGCAATTCATACAACTACAAATGATAGAGCAAGAGTACTTGGCTGATGGAGAAAATGAAAAAACATTCTGTCTACACAAATATTCCCAGCAGTAGACACTTGGACCACAATGCTTATTTTAATGGATGCAGAGTGAGTGAGAAAAAAAATTGGGTTTTTTTCCTACAATGTTTAAAAGCTTCTAATCTTTTTATTAATATTATACGTGCAGTCATGTGTCTGCTGATATTACTGCTGGGTTGACAGGCTCCTTGCATACCCTGTACGGCTGAGACTATGTGCAAAACTCAGCCAAAGACACAGAGCAGAGATCACATCCCCTAAATCCAGAGAGCCCTTGAGATCAGCTTTAAGGTTCCAGATTAAAATCATCATCATATGTGATATTTTCTCTCTGCTATTTCACATATGAGATCAAACATTTTTACCATCATAAGCACTGTGAAAGCTTCTAAACATTTGCACAAGACATCTGTGTTGCTCACAGATTTGTATGTTGGAATTGTATTTTTTTTTCCTAGGACAATGCTCGTATTTTGAGTTCAAACCCAAAAGATCAGACCCTTGGTTTCCAGTCTCACCCAAAGCACAGTGTTCCTACTTTGGTGCACAAATTCAGCAATGTCCTCAAAATACACAGTAAAACTTCTACCCCTGTACATATACCTACATCTACACATCTCTCAAACAGAAAGTATGGGCAGGCAGTGTGCTGAATCAAGCAAAATAAAGGCCAAAGCACAGGACCTTCTTGAATCAATTCCTTCCCTTGAAGCTGAATTACTGAGTGATGGTGAAGACTTCACATCTGGGTACCCCAGTTTCTAAAGCTGTAAAATGGGAATAACTTGTTAATCTACTGGGTATATAGCCAAGACACATACCTATTTGTAAATGTTTTGAAGGTACTCGGATTCAAGTAAATCTATAAAAAGTAGTTTTCTTTATTATTTATATTTAAATGTATTTATATTTTACTTTGATTTCAAAGCAGACAATAACTTTTTAATTAGAATTCTCAGCATCTACCTATTAACAATGCCATGAATAATGCTACTTACATAGCAGTTTTAAACTATAGGTCTCAAAGCATTTTATGGAAGACAATATTGTTGTACTGATCTTATAGACATGGAAACTGTGGCACACTAAGAATTGAGTTGCTCCCATTCAGCAAGCAGAAGTTGTGTTTTGGCAGTGCCTTAGCTATAAGAACTATCTGCCAAAGAAAAATAATTGAAATATCACATTTTTTAGTTCTCATTAATTTTTGTTTATTTCTCAAGAATCTTGTGAGATAGCCTGTGTGTCCTCTACTGTGTTCAGGTACCAGTGTGGCAAAACAAGTTGGAACTCGGAGCAGACAGGTGACTAAAGATCAGTTATTTAAACTGGTACTAGTCACCTTGTGTTTCCTGCATACTCAGTGGAGGAAAAAAGGGTATTTCTGGAGGGATGATTTAGTTCACCCTAAAATAAATACCTAATGCAGGCTAGATTGAGTTGCTTGTTTCTTTTCACTGACTAAAGGAAATGCAGAGTGATGAGCTCAGACATGCACAAGCAGCTTTCTAACATTTTAAGTTACAATAGTGGTCCTTGCAAACTCATGAGACAAAGGGAAAAATACTCCTTAAATTGCTACTGATCTCTAGCCCATATACATGTAACTACTTTTTCAACAACTTTATATTTTTGTACATTATTTAGCTGAAAATTTTCCAGTCAGGTCTTCATTTAATCAGTTGCCCTCTTAGCTGTTTATTTATTATCAGGCGATGTGCCAAAAAATTGTTGGTTGTATCAGGGCTGCATCTGCCTTGACAGATCTAGACTGGCAAGGAGTTTATTGTCCATGCACCTTGCACACCCTCCACATCTATCACCATTCTGCAGCGCAGCAGCCCAGCGCAGCAACAGCCTCTCACCACCACCGAGCGATGCTCAGCAGCACTGGTGACACAGTGACCACCATTCAGTCCTGTCACTCATCTGACAAAAACCACCATTAGGTCATTTTCAGGTCATGTTCACAAATATATCTTTTCACTCAAACTTTTTACTAAATGCTGAGGACAAGCAAAAAAGGAGTATTATCTTATGGAATGTTACATTTGCTGAGGGGTGCAGCATCTCAAATCTTGTACAATATTTAGAATAGAATATTTCATTTTTATTCTGTTTTCCTCATAAGCCCTGAGTTTGCTGAGTTCATTACACAAAGGCATTATCACAAGTACATAAGCATTCATTAAAATAAAACAAAAAACAAAAACGCCTCCCCCCCTAGGAAAAAAAAAATACAAACAAAAATAAGCCAGAAAAAACAACATTAATTTGAGAGCTTGCATGTACTTCAAAACTTTCCATTTCTAGGGAGAGATTCCCTGTATTTCCAATACATATTGCTTCAATGACAACGTCATTTTCAATTATAATATTTTTCTAGCATTGGCAGAGGAAAGAAAGGAGCAGCCACATGTCATATTTGTGTGGCACTATGGCAGCTACATCTCAGGAGACCTAAATCAAGTTCTCCATTTACCACACATAATCACTAAGGGAGACAACCTGGATGTCCTTGACCCAGCCCTCCCACTTACACATGCAAAACAAAACAAACACACAAAGGGTTGCAACAACAAAAGCCAAGATTTGCTTCTGTATCGAAACGTGTCCCTAACATGGACAGGGCTGGGAAATCCAGCACTTGATGCTCTAGGAGGTTAAGCACTTCAGCTTCACTATAACCAATTAAAAGTGAATAGCCATAGAAGTAGAGATACTACTGTAGGGTAATAAACCAGACTTTATCAGTGACAGTGGTGCACATTACAAACTTCAAACTCATTCCTTGCTCTAATCCATCAGAAACTTCCTGGCTTTAACAGGCTATAAACAGCAGAAGCTTTGAAGTCCAAGGATTAGGATCACTAATAGACAGACTGAACGAGAGACTGGCTGAAGAGCCAAGTGGAATGCCCTGCATGGGTCTGGAATAAAACAAGTTAATTTAATCAAACTGACCTCTCTCTAGCCATAGGCCAAGAGATTACAATGGTTATGGCAGTAATAAAGGCGCAAGGGACACTAGAAACAAATAGTTATTTGGTTCAACGCAATGCTTAGGATAAAACTGCCTGTGGTTTCAACTGTGTTCTCAAATCCACAATGTTACACTCTTCAAGTAAAAGCTCTTGGTTTTGTTTTAAAAAACACCTAGTTTATGACTTAGTGTCAATCGATGCAGAAAAAAAAATTAAACACACTTCATTTTTCAAGAATTTTAAATGCAAGATTAATAGAATGATTTAACAAAAAAACATCGTTCTAATGATTTATTTGCTTTGACTCCCCTATATCTCAGATCCACTCAAGGGAAATTTGGAAACAGACCATTTGGGTTTAATCGACTTGAATTCAGTGTTCACATAACTAAATAGAACACTAAGCCATTCTGCTTTTAGAAAAAAACTTATTGGTGCAAAAATTTCAGTTATTATCAATTTATATGCAACACTTCTTACTCTAAAGGACTGCAAAACATTTAATAAACCCACTAAAGGTGTTTAGTACAGCAGTATTACAGAATACTTTTTAAAGCAAACAATAAAACTACTCTGCTTTAAGCTGGAGGAAGTTGCCAAAATGGCAAATGAGCCAAGTGAACGGTAGCAGTAGCTTGGCTCTGAGAAGCTGTTAGAAGATGGTTAATTGAGACAAGTGGTCAGGGATTAATTCGTACATTGTATCTTTCCGCTATAAAGAATAGTTAACTTCGAAGAGTGGAAAATGGCAGCAGCTGACGCCTCTGAAGAGAGAATTATAAAGCAGAGAGTGTTAAAGACATGCTTTATCCACTACAGAAGAATCCACAAGGTTCTATACCATCAAATATAGCAATTTTTTGAACACATATTTCTAGAAGGCAACCTTTATTCTTCCACAAAATCACCATGTTTTCAGATGAGAATGACAGATCCGTATGCACAGCATACAGGAAACAAACTCGTCTACAGCTACTGCCTCTACTGTATTTAATCAAGAATATGAAGAGGAGGCTTTAGTTGCCCAGAACAATGCTCAGGATTTTGGTATTAGTGTTTGGAACTTGGAAGAAGCTCATCCTAGCAAGCAATAAGCATGGAAATAAAATGAGCACTGTTGGAGCAGCCACCTGGCACTGGAGAGGATTACATAGGCCAAGCCTAGAGACCTTCCCTCACACGGGACAACGCCTTCTGGCTCTCACAGCCACACCATGGAGATTTCGCAAAGGAATTCACCCATGTCTGCTGAGGACCTGGGAGAAGAGCAAGAGCAACATGGTCTCGTGAGGCAGACAGCCCAGGCTGGGAGAAAAGGGAGCTGGTGCAAGAAGAGCAGCCACGGTGCGTGCAGGGCTGTTCTGGGGAAGGAGACAGAGAAAGATGGGATGACGATCTTGGGTTTGAAAAAGAGATGGGATTAGGATCTTGAGCAGCAAGGTGTGAGGACCGGGCAGCCTGAGGCTGAGGCCCTGGCACGAGGGGATACAGTACGGCAGCAGGCCCGGCCAGCAGGCACCCATGCCAGCAAAGCATGCCTCAGCTACTGAAAATTAAACACATTAATTCAGAGATTCACGGCACTGAGCTCACGCTGGAGTCGTTAATACATTTTTGAAACTGAATCTTCTTACAAAAATCTACATATTTAAATCATTTGAGGAAAGGTCTGTGAATATGCCCTCAAACTACAATAACCATGAATTCAAAAAGTTTAAAATATCATGTAGACTTCACCAGACTCATTCACAAAGACTACAAACAACAACACAGTATCATATGTGTTGGAAACAGAAAGATTTAAATACAGGCACTTGGTCTTGTTTTACTGGGCTAGTGACAGTTCAGTGGTGTGGGACCTTCTTTTAAGACGCTCAAAATGTCCTGATTTTTCATTTAATCAGTCAAAATATTCAGTTGTTTTATAGCACAAACTGCTTCAAACTACTTTGCTGCTTTGAACCACATTTGTCCTAGAAAACAGTCTAGTAGAAGCAGTGTTCACTGCAATGAGAGAGTGTCTACAGAGAAATAAAACCAAGCACTGATGAATCAAAGATGGGTCTCTCCTTATCACTTCCCAAAATAAAGTACAGAAA
Source organism: Nesoenas mayeri (assembly GCF_963082525.1). Taxonomy (NCBI): domain Eukaryota; kingdom Metazoa; phylum Chordata; class Aves; order Columbiformes; family Columbidae; genus Nesoenas; species Nesoenas mayeri. Next base: position 44,742,379 of record NC_137548.1, read on the forward strand.
TGCTGCTGTAACTATTGTATCTGCTACCTTTGATTCAGAATTTAGCAGCAAAACAACTGGTATGCTTTGATTTTTTCTTTTAATCTACTTCGGCTTTTCTCATTTCGCTTTCAAAAACATTGCCACCAAAAAAACCCCACAAACAAACAGCCCCACAAACAAACAAACAAACAAAAAACACCATAAAAAAGCCCCTCTGAAATTTATTATTTTGAAGTAACCATGAAATAGTTTTCAAAGACATATTAATGAAGTAGAAAAGAGGTCATTCTGTAACAAGTGCAAGTAGGCATGCTATCCTCAATTATATCTTCCTCCACCACACCTACCACAAGGTCTTACCTTCTGGTGGATTCTTATTCTGGTTGTTCCAGACAACTAACAGTTTGGACAGACTCGGCACTTTAGACACCTCTGTGATGACTCGGAAAAGGCTCTCCACCCGGTCATAGGTCAGAACTATGGCTGTGAAACCTTGAGACTGAGGTGGGATCAGTGGTAGGAAGAGCGGGTTGCTCACACTGCTCCATTTCTGTGAAAGAAAACAAGAAAAAAGGAAAACAATTCAATTAAAGTGAATTCTCAAAGTAGGGAGTAATTATTACAGTAGTGAGTAATTAACATAGGTTCAAATCAAGCAGGCTGACTCTCCAGTACTGGCAAAAGTGGACTCCAGCAATTTCTCAAAAACTTTATTCCAGTCTCTTTCTTAAATCATTTTTGCCTCGCTGTAACATTGCAAACGAGAGGGGTTTTAGGTAAAAAAATAAAGTGGAAAAGCCAGATAGATTTGTAGAGAAGGAAAACCATGGTGAATTTTGAACCCAGCAAGCATGACTCAATTCTCATATACTAGTCATTGTTTCAAGACATTTATATTGATAGTCAGGACTCAACAAATACAGAGAAACCAGCAGTAAAACTTCAGAAGTGAAAAAGAGTTAACAACAACAAAACCAAAGCAGCAAAAACATAAACCTGACATAAAATGTGTACCCAAGCAAAAAAAAGGTAAAAGCGGGCACTAAAAGGAATAATGTACTAGGTTCCACAAAACTGTGTTGGTTCTATGGTGGAAATAACACCTATTGCATTTAAAAAAAAAAAAAAAGAGGCATAAGATGCAAATATGAACTTCAGAGAGTTACCTACTCCTTGTGAGTTTTAACTAGGGCATTCCTTTTGAGACTTTAAAGGTCCTACTTCGATACACTGCCAGAAGAATAAGGAAGCCAGCTCAGCTGGCAAAAGGCAAGACAGACAACTAAATTCTCACTGACTGTGCCAACCTCCTTTGGAGCCAACAATGCAGGGGATAAAGCAGAAAGGGACCATTCGACAGGACTGAAAGCGCCGGCATTTCAGTCTCAACTTTTCCATTCCAGGTAATGTTCTGAGCAGGGTCGGACAGAGAAGCAAACGGAAAAACAAGACGTTTTGGGATGAGGTGAAAAGGGGAGTTGGGAAAGCAGAAACAGAGTGATGCTGTTTTGCAGGAAAGTCTTGAATCCTAGCCTGTAAAAACTACAAACACTCCGAAGAGGTTAGTAACTGCCAGCCATTTACAGAAATATTGTGAGAATCTCCAGCTAAACTCATACCATGAGCCTGCTTGTATCAGGAGGAAAGTAAGTTTTACAGACTCAAAGTTATCAGCTCATATTTGCTATTTTCCTTTTCCTGATTTAGTCTTTGGGTTACTTTATACACCAAACAATCACCCTCCTCGTGTTTAGTGGTTAGACACCTCTTATTAGAATAACTTATAGGATGAGGTGAATAGAGAGCCTGTTTACTAAAAGAGAGCATAACATTTTGACCATTTTGGTAAAGGAAAAAAAAAAAAGATATATGATTTCCTTCTACAAACACATCAACACTGGAAAGGGGATAAATATGTGAGGTGAAAAAGGGACACTTGAAGTTAAGCACAGCATTGGCACACTGTTTTATCCAGGATAGTCTAAGGGTATGTTCCAGGCAGGAATCTGTCAGTAGGAGTAATACTCTTCAGTAGACTTCCTGAAATAGTTGGAAAGAGGGACTAGTCTTCAGCTACACGTACTTTATCAAGTCCAGTACAACTTAAACTGTTTGTGAGGTTCCTAATGGGAAGCATAAAGTTCTAGTTTTTATCCAACAGGAGTAATAGGATAATGTAGAAATAGTAACAGCATAATATGGAACTTCGGTTCATGGAAGGGATATAGCTGTTATAGCATAGGACTAGACATTCAGAAAATATATAACTATTACTTCAGCAACTGATATGTGCAGAGATAAATCTGCTTTCAGATTACTCCGTTTGCTAAAATTAAAGCTTTTATACATACTTCCGCTAATTTTACAAGAAGGCCGGTACTAGACCAAGACAGTCCTCTGATTTTGCTCCAGCTTCAATAATTCCTACAGCAAATAACAATCTAAGTGTTACCAGAGCATAATCCATCTCATTAAAGCTTTACAGACTCATTTTCACACAACCCCCACCCCAAGACTGTTATTACCCAAATGACCCTTGTAATAACGTCAAGCAGCTTCTTAAAACAACTTTTAGAAATCTCTTCACGTTAACACTTGAAGCAGAGGTTTAACATCATACTCAGCAGAGTGCCAATAAAACCTTACATTTCTGCCCAAAAACAAAAAAATAACAGAGTAACCTATGGGCAATGCTGTATTTAATACTTACAGGTGAGTATTGTCGCCTAAATGAATAGCTCCCACTTGAAGTTTAGCTAGTAACCTTTTCTCTCTGCTCACAGCATTTCCTAACAAATTACTTGTTATAATATCCTCAGAAAAGGATTATTCCTTTTCCACCATCTACAACTATTTCGGGTACATTACTTAAATTCCAACTTTTACTGCTTCAGAAAGGCACGAAAATTCTCCCTCGCTGGTTATAACTTCGGAAAAACAAGGCATCTTTTGGGGTGTTTTTGCTCGTGCATCTACTAAAGGATGATGGAGGGAGGGAAAAGCCTGTAGACACTCACTAATGGATGGGAGAACCAAGCCTCTCATTTGAGAAAAACATTTGAAAAAGGCAATCAAGCATCTCTCAAGTGCCATTAAGAGCCAACCCCCTGCTGCCTGCCTGAAGAGTGTGTCTACAGTCTGAGACCTATTGACCCCACTTTCTGCAGGAAATCGGGCAAATTCAAGCCTCCATAATTTGCTAAAGTCTTCCAGATTTCTGCTTGGGAAAAGCAAACCATACAGGCAATTAATTCAACAGCAACCTAATTAAATCTCCATTATGGCAGCAAAGCATGAAATGGATAATGACATAAGGATGGGTTCTCCCAGTCACTGCTCAAGAAACCAAGTGATGAAGGAATATTTGCTCCAGTCCCATCTTCATTAACATTCTTGATGGAAATTCACAGGAACTTTCACTCTCAGAAATAAGAGCAAACAGCAACACTGGATTGATCATCCATTAGCTTTCTTTGACAAAGTGGTGACACTTCAGCTGCGGATAAGAGAACCCTTTGCTCTTGCCCTCCAGCTAATACCATTAGAGAAGGCAGGATAATTAATCTAAGATTAATAGGTAGTTTGCTGTGAATCATTTTTATGGGCAAAAAGGATCAAGTTCAAATGCCAGTTTCCTAAGAGTAATCTCATGTCACTTAAGTCTCGCAGTCTCAGTTGTCTGACAGCTCTTTGCAGCTCACATGAAAAGTCAAAGTAGTGAGACCTGAATGACAGCGAGAACTCAGGGATAGCCTGAAGCTGGGGAGAAAAGAGAATTTAGGAATCGGCACATAAACAGGAAAGGATTCAGACTGCTGCAGTTGTCCTGTGCATGCTTTCCACAAGGGTGCATGTGTAATAATGCCTTAGAAATAAGACACTTTGCTATACATATATCACATATTGCTCTCCTCTTGGTTATTAAAACCAACTTTATTCTATTTTAGAAAAAGTTAATACATTAAGGATAATGTATCAAGGGAGCTGAATTTTCATTATGTGGAATACTTAAGACAGGGCTCGATGTGGAGTTCTCAGGTACAAGTTAGCAGAGAAGTTTTAAACAGACCGTTCTTCACAGGATACAGAAGTGAGATAGATGGGAGCTTCACGGCATCAATGAACACAACTGAACTGAGAACTGGCCAATCATTATAAATGCTACAGAGCATTGAAGGTACTGGAAAAATACCAGACAAAACTAAGACAGGGTCCTACTCCAAAACTTCTTATTTGGGTGTACACTAAGTACCACTGAAAGAGACCTGAAGAAAGACACAGCAGACACACTACAAACTGCATCCCAGAATGGTCTCCAGGAAAACAAGGCTGTGTAAGATGTCCCATATCATAGAAGCGAGTAAAATAATCCCAGCTTTCATTCAGTGGGAAATCTCAGCAACAGCACTTCAGAAGAATAACATTTCACTGCTCCCATGAAGAAGACCGTGGGCTTTCCTCCCTGTCTATTTTACTTTCAACAACTAGACTCAGTGCTTTTTGTGACCACCATATTAGTGAAAACACATTGTTGGAACAACAACAACCCACTGACTTTAAAACGCACAGAGGTAAGAACAACAGTGTGTTGAACTTAAACAGTAGCTAAGCAGTTCTTCTACACATCCAAGCAAAGCAGGGATGTATATCCCCTTCCTCTGCGGGTAAGGCTTTTTCAGCTAGGTTGTTCTGAATATTAACCTAACCTCAATGTGGTTTCAATTATGAATTACCAGACCAAAAAAAAAGCCTTGATTTATTCTATTTTGCTCCAATTATTCATGATAAGTTTCTATTGAATACTTTGAGAAAGTATTTCATCATGCTTCCCATCCTCAAGTGGTCATAGGGCAAAAGCAAAGGAATTAACCCTCTCTGCTTCTCCAGCGCCAGCCACAGCGCTCACATTCTGCAGAATCACGAGCCAAGCTGCAGTGGCCAGCATTCCATGTTTCGATTAATATTATAAACCCTCCTCAAAAACATTTTAGCCACAGGACAAACAGGAGTTTCTACCTATTCCTTCTTGAGTGATGAAATGTGATACTGCCATGAATCATGAATTTTGATTGCCAAAATACATCATGTAACTAAGTTATTCAGCACCTTTTTTTTTGTTTATCCACTTAAATCTAATCAGCTGTCTGAGCCCTTCTGGTAGAATCTATCGGCTGAACACATTCTTAGACAAAAACAACTCAACTTCAGGCTCATCTCTTCAACTCCTTAATTTCAGTAACTTGTCAAAGAAATTAATTTGCAGTGAGGAGACTTATCAAGAACTGAGTTCATATTTACAGGTGCCATAACATTTACACTTTTCTAATCCTTCCATCAATTTTATTGCCATTCTTTTGTAAGAATAATAGTAATAATATTATAACCTTAAAAAGAACATTCAAATAATTGGAAAGAGAACCATGAAAAAGATTCATGTTTTTCTCTGTGTGTTTTATTTTTCCTTCCCCTGCTGTAAGTCAACATAGTAGCTCCTGATCCAAAACACCCTGGCTATGACATAATCTGAATTGGGAAAATGGAGCTTAACATACCTTTCATGCTCCCAAAGCCAGAAAGGACAGGCAGCACTGAAAGGATGACTTGTGGAATCCAAAGCAAAAAGGTCCTATATTTTTTCTTTTTTTAAGTTAATGATGCCCATTACATAAAACATAGCTGCACAGTTATGAAAGCACAGGTGGCATCAGGCAGTGCAACAAACAAGGTTAGAACAATAACAATGAAACCTTTGCCTTCGGCCAGCAAAGCTGTACAGTTTCTTCGGGTGCATCTCAAAATCAGCTTTGCTGAGATTAAAAACGTGTCTCTCACTTGTATGTTTAGGTATCTACTTCCAAGCTAAAGACAAAGCAAAAATCTCGTAGAGAAAATAAAATCTAACAGTATTAAATGGTTAGATGTAGTCTTAAGAACTGAAATGTCATTCAAGTGAAATACATGAAGTTCAGTTTCCGATCCTGTCAACCAAAGCCAAAAATTTGTTGTTCATGCCTCAAAGCATATAATTTACAATGGAAATAAACCTACACACTAGATACTAGCCACACAGCATATAACTGTGAAGCTAGCTACCACTGTGTACAAGAAGAATCCTTATCTCTGGGCAGATAAGCTAAATAACCAACTGTTAAATCATGTTACATGCACGCAAATGCACACACACACCAACCAATATTTATAGCTGAATACATGTGGTATACTCAAGTTGTCCGCAATATCAACACTGGAAAAGCATATCCATAAACTGAAATTTATTTAGTATAAGAATGAATATCTATATTCCAACACAGTAAATAAAGCAAAATTTCACCCAGCTGATTCGAACCATCACACAGGGTGGCTGTAAACACAGGAGGAGCAGAAACTTATGCTGTTCAATGGAAAAAAATACCAGCTGTGCATTGCCCAAAAAAGTGCTAACTTGTTTGCATTTACAGGTAAATAAAAAAGGGTATGTTGATACTTGTTTAATGCTTTAAAGATGATGAATGGTACTAGGATGTAAGTACAGTTACAACAGTGGCATTATCTGGAAACTGAGGGTTGTAAAATACTAGTCAAAGAGCTTAGAAATAGTTTAATTGTTTAACAAGTGTCAACTGCCTGCTAATTGGCAGAAGCCCATGAAGTATTCTATAACTGAACATCCTACTTAGGCTTCATTAAATGAATGGCACTTTTACACTAAGTTAACTTGGCTATTTTAGTTTAAACCAAATGACAGTGCTGTTTTCTGCCTCAGTGGGAGAAATGAAATCTGGTATGTTTATTGTTCGGCACAGTGATATTCTCAAGTGATTATTAAACTATGGTCTGTATCATTCAAGGTCAAAGCTCAAAAGCAGCCCCTGACAAAAAAAAAAACAAACCTCTAATGTTTTATAGCTCTACATATAAACAGGCCTGAAAGAATTTCAACCAAAGCAACTACAGAAATCTGGAAAAAACCCTGTCTTATTCATTTTTCAGAAACCCATGTACATGTTAGCAAGGTATAAGGCAGAGTAAGAGGAGAATTTAAATAACAAAAAAGCACAAGTGAGAAAGTAATTTATGACTATTAGAGTATAACAAAGTATTTAATTGAAGATACCCTCAAACCCAGTTCCTTAGTTCAAATCCAGCCCAAACTGGTAGCCATGGGAATGCACACTGTAAAAGTGGTCATTTTCTGGCTTACTTGAACGTAACTGATTGTCTCTGCCTAATGGGTAATGGCTGGGCCAAGAAATACAAAAGGCATTAAACTCTCATGCCTGCAGCAAAAGACTGTCTGAGACATAAAGGACTCAAGAGGTCCAGGAATAACTTTCAGGCACCAAAAATACCATTTGCCCCTCTTCATTAAAAGGAAGAAATATCTTGCAGTGCATTTTTATTGGAAGTACTATACCATAACATATTAGCATGTTATATCCTCCTATTCTTCCAGTTCGATAATGAATGAGTAGGAAAATAATCCATTTTATAAAGTATTTTTTTTCTTTAGAAAAAGCCAAGAGTTTTCAGTCAACCCACACAAACACATTAAATTTTTGGATCGCTTCCTCAATGTAATGTACTAAGTACGGAGTTAACTGCATATGCATTTATCTTCTGTGTACCTTATACTCCTTCCTGCTGGAAAAACGCCCTTCTGCACTGCTGCTGCATCCACACTGTGGTGAAGATACTCAGGCAACATTCTCACTAATATTTTGAGCCAATATAAGCCAAACTAATGCCAAAAAAAGCAGCTTTCCAGCCACGCAGTTCCTCCCTTGCTCCCTTTCTTCCCCCAAACCCCTTCTTTTTTTTCTTTTGCTGGGTAATTATATGAGGAAAATTATTTCAGTTAAATCACCACAAGTGAAATAGAAAATTCAAAAAGAAGGCAGCACACAGAGACAGAAATCGTCATCCAACTGTAGAAGAGTACAGAACTGCTTCTTTTGGCAAGAATACCTGCTTATAGTGGTTTCAAATGTTTGAGAAACTACAGACTCAAAACAAGGTGTTTCTTTGTGTTGAGACTTGAGGAATATCTGGGGAATAGGAATAAAGCTTATCTATATGCAGATCTAGCCATGAGCATGCCTCACTGCTTTTAAATGCATTAATATCACTTGCATGCTGACTGTCCAAGACAATAGTCATCTCCTCAGATACAAACATCAATGTAATATTGCTCAAAAGAGAATAAACATTATTATGTTTGCAGATATGTCTTAAATCCTGCACTGCAATATCAGAGTTCAAAATAAAGCAATGAGAAAATCTTCAGAAAATAGCTATAAGTCCCTACCGGTCCTGCTTTGCAAGTGACATCAAACTTGAGGCAGCCTTTCGTGAAAGATGCAGCTTTCTCTTCATAGGTGCTGTTCTTACAAACTTACTTAATCATACATATGAGGGTCCTAAAAATCTCTTTTATCTACCCTACTTACAGGCTGTAATCTGTTAAATGTTTGCTAACTCAGAATACATTCAATTCTACTGTACTATAATCAAAATAATAAAAGTCAGTACTTCATAGGAAATAGACTGGAATTAGATGATGAATCTTAAAACTGGAAGCAAACTCATGAGGCTTCAATAGCTCAACCAAAAGCAGACCAAAATGCATGCCTGAGAGAGTTATGAGCTACCCTAATTGTCAAAGTAGAAATAATGTTTTTACTGCTTTATTTTACAGCTGGTACAGTTGTAAGAATTGGACAGCAAAACAATTAACAACCAGGACATTTTATCAAGCTCTGTTTTTCTACTACTTCCCAGGATCCTAGTGACACACTAAGCAAAATTAACTCCTGTAAGTACATAAAGAAAAAGAAATTTTAAACTAAGGAAACAGGCAAGTAAGCAACTACGGCCAAGGATCTTCTCTAGCTAAGGATTCTCCTCTGCATGATGACCCTGCACAGACAGCAAGCTGTTTATCTGTTAGTAAGGTGTATTTGTCCTAGCAAGTAAGCTCATAAAACCATTAAAGCTAGCTTTTCTGTATAAATGTTAAACAGGTAAAACAACGCTCTCATTTTCAAAACGTTACTGTTCAGAACACAGGGGTCTGAGCTCTATTTACAGCCCTGTACTGATTAAAGAAATCACTGGGTAACTGCAGTAAGTCCCTTGCCTTCAAATGGTGATTGCACCTCTGCACCTTCTGGTCACCTGCCTGCAGCTTCTACATCCTCTTTCTGCAGGTCCACAGTCCTACCTAAAGTGAGTAAGGGGAAAGAGGGCATATAGAGGACCACTGCATTCAATTCAACTGATCACAACATCGCGAGGAACAATAAGCAGAGGTAGATGCTGAGCCAGGTGAGTTTGAAGGCAGAACACACATGGCAAGTTCTGGACGTACAGCTCTGGCCAGGAACATAAGCTTTCACGACAGCCAGTTACTCACACATTTCACTGTGGTACTAATGTTAACTCACAGGTGCTTCATTTTAGCAGTTACCAATATCCTGGCCCTGAGGCCAACCTGAAAGAATTTGCTTCAAATGTTTCGGTCTTGGAGGACTTTATTTAGAGAAGAATACGGTGATTTTCTTGTAAATGAGGAACACATTCAAGTCATCTGTAGTTATTTTGTCTTCTTATCAGAGTTAAAGGATACAGTTGCCATCTTCTGCTAACTCAAATATATACCTACTTTCCATCTTTTCCTGGATATTTCATCCAGGCTTACTAGAAATCATTACACTGCTATGAGTGGACATTAGGCATGAGCTTAGATGAGAAACATACTCCGGCTCAAGTGCATCATTATTTCCCTGACAAGCAGACACTAACTATGGAATTTCAACTAGCAAAATTATTTAACAAAGCAACAACGGTAAAATAACTATTATTAAATTTATTGACTTATTAAATTTCCTAGCAAATACTGTACATATCATCACCTTCTAAACTGTCTGAAGCTAGAAATTAGCTCAGTCCTGAAAAATATGTTCCTCTATAGACCACAACTGTAATATGCTCTCACCTCAAAGAGATAAAACATATTCAAACAAAAAAAAAATAAAAGAAATCTCAAAGATAAGTTGGAGAAGGCTTCAGTTATCTGCTTCAAATGAAACAAGGATTGAAACCAAAGAGCATTAGCTGGCTTAAAAAAAAAAAAAAAAGGAGCCTCATGGAAGGAAATTTGGTTACATGCTCAGAGTAGCTATCAAAATCCCCAGTTAAAGATAGCACAGGGTTGTGTACTGCTGTTCTACAAATTTAACTGCTCTTGAACAATTCCCAATCCGAGTTCTATTTTCTTTAACTGACCCTCTGAGAAAGGGTCACAAGCACTTTGCATTGCTGGCTAATATGGAGCTTACACAGCCCATAAAGGAACTTTTAATGATATTTCTGTTTCATATTGAAGCAAGAAATGAATTCATGCACATATTAAGCAATTTTCATAGACTAGGATAAACATCAAATTCTTTCAGCTGAGACATAAAACCACCAAGGAACTGACCGTTCATGGCATGAGAGAGGCACAATACGAGGTGTTAACTCCAACGTCCTGGACAAATTCCAGCTCGTCTGGCTGCAGTCAGCCTTCTCGCTTCTCTTTGCAATGGCACATTGAGACAATATTCCTGCCTGCTCCTTGCACTGCCCCAGCACGGTACCGCTGTTACGTGTTCCTCCGCAGTTCCAGAGCTCTGTTCTGTATGTTGCTGTGTCTGTGGTCATAAACCTTCTGCTTAAGGACCTCTAGGTTGAATGACTAATATAACTTCTTTTTCCACATATATATATAAAAAAAAGGGGGCGAGTGAGGTGCTGTTTGTTGCTCACAGTACGATTAGCTTCCCCAAAAATGGATGAGTTTCCAGTATAGGAGGGAACCCAGGAGAAGATGTTTTTGCATCCCCTTTAAAGACTGAGCAATCCTAAAGCCATTTTCTTCATTTTAATAGGTGTTTCAAGGTGCTTGTTTTGCTAGCATAATCTGAAAGTGTTACGATGTTCTGTTCCCCATTACTTCTTGTGCAGCTTAATTTCTTCCTTAAATATTGACATGTGCCATGTTTGCTCTCTAGGCAACGACAACAGTAGACTACTAATGCCTTTGGGCAGGCAATGGAAAAATCATCTCCTGAAACCCAGCAATGAGCTTCTAACTCTTTGTCAGCGAATGTTCAGATTCTTTTGGCCCAAGAAGTTTGAAGTAGAACACACTTCTGCCTAACTTTCAGAGAAACTCTCTCTAAACCATCATGAAATGACACAGTTAACAAGGTTGGTTTTATTAGTAAAACAAAACTATTTTTTATATTTTGACACAGAGAAAATTACCTGATTATGAGTGAAAATCATCCACAGTCTTTTATATAGTAAAAAAATCAGAACCAGCTGCCTGGTGCAGAAGGTTAATTAATACCCCAGTGTTTCTTCTTAACAGAGTTGGGTTCGACTGGTGAAACTTTTTTCTTTTTTTTAACAAAAAAAATACCACAGCAAAACTTTGACCACCAGTTTCTGTGTAAGAGAAATTATGTAGAAATAACATGGAAAAAAATGTAGGCATAGGAATAATTATCTATTTCATCAGAATTACATGAAAGAGCCCTGCAGATTGTTTAAGATCTTCAGTATTTTCACTATTTCCACTACAGTTATTCATTTTTAAGAGCACTAAACTCACATTGAAGTCAACAGGCATAAAGAAATCTCTGTGTGTGTGTGTATGCGTGCTTGCATAAAAATAAATAAATATATAAACAGGCAAGCAATTTAGTGTGTGCTACAGCAAAAGCTAAAAGTTCATATTTCACTGCCAGGACATAAAGTGAACTGCTAGTTATTTTGCCAGTTGTCATAAAATGTATTGCAAGTTACCAACACAACACACACAGACACACACACACGTACACAGAATTATTACCAAGTTTCACTGCACATACCTTTTATATGAGAAAAAAACCAAACACACAACTTGTTTTATGAGTGAATCAAACGAATTCACTTACCACAGCCGGGGGATCATTCCATTCTTCATAAGAAATGGCAGCATATGGGTAAATTCTATCATTGATAATCTGAAGAGTAGCAAGAGCAATTGCCTTCATTGATCGAAAATATGCTTCCCAGAACCACCTTGCCTGTAAAGAGAATAAGTTCACTTTCATACTGCACAGATCCAGTGCTTAATAATCAATTTTGGCTTGCCGTGGACAAGCTGCCCCGTGCAGCCTACAAGTCAGGTGGAAATTAAATTAGGAGGCATGTTTATTGTAGCTAGGATATTTCCATAGAGTCTGAAGGCTTCAAACTCAACCCTACCCCTCCAAAAAAAAAAATTATTTATGGCCAATGAAAAGAAGCAGCAGCAGCATTACTTTACAAGAGACTGAACAGAATATTTGAAGGAAACAGTTACTTTCATGCTTTTATCATAAGTTTTCCTCTTGAAAATGTCAAAAGCAGTTTGGCCATAGAACTGAAAAAATTCCTGTTACACTCAGTTTTTCCAAGGCAGAGGAAACCACAGTGCAGCTAAATAGCCAAATAACAGCATGCAGCCTAAAAGATGGAACTTGAAAGTCATCTTTTAACATCAGTATTAGAGACAGCTAATCAGCTAGAGAATTTCAGTACTCATGAACCCTACCAAACTACAAGCTTCCCAAGTCTTCCAAAAAACAAATACTATTTATACACGTAAATATAAAGATTTTTACATAAAAGTACATGCATATGCCAACTTGTTATAACTGTTAATCTAGGCTAATTTACAAGGCAGGCAGTGTAAAACTGCTGAAATTAAGCTTGAGATTCTCTTATACACAGATGCATTGATTTTCACAGATGAGTCACTTTTAAGTTAAGGTCATGTATGGCAAGTCTTAATCTCATCCCAGTTTCCACATAAGACAGAAACGCTGGAAGAAAGGTAAGGTTTTGGAAATGAAAACATTGACTTACCCGATTCTCTGTTAGAGACCTAAATATACTTTTAAAATGCCTACAACTATCAAATGATCCTGTAGAACCCCAGCCAATCCAGAAGAAAACACGCTTTGCCAATAAATGTAGTTTGAGTGTTTTGGCCCAAGAGATATTAATTTTTTCCAACTTAATTTTCCAGGAAATGCCAGCACCTTGAAGTGCACAGAAGATAATGTAATTTGCGGTGTCCCTATGGTTCAGTATCAACTATGAGAATAGGTGTTTGCATGTAAGTTGTGGCACAATTAAAATAAAAGATATTTTTTCAATAATTGGAAGCTTAAGAAGCTTTCAGAGCTAGAATACAACTGAAGACAACCTACAAATTTGGGCAAGTGCTATTTTACTCTTGCTATGATTCCTTAACAGTAAAAAGGCTCTACAGACAGGCTGGTCTTAATCACATGCTATTAGAATATGAAATGATATAATATAGAATATTAAATTACTGAAGAATACCAAGCTTTCGGAGGTACAGACTTTAAGATGAACCAAAAATAACTTTCATTTAGGACAGAGAGTGATTCCTACCGTACACTTCATGCTGCAGCACTCCTAGGCTAAATAACAGTATACAGGAAAGATTGCAAGTAGGGAAAATGCACATTCACAAGCAAACGCGCACATATTCAAGCATATGCCACCTTGTACTTTACTCTGAGAGTAACCTATGGGATTCAGAACTAAAGACCTGGTGCTGAAACATTGGCCCTAAAACAATATTCTGTGTGTAGTTTATAAAATAGGTTTATCAGAATAGTTCTGTAAATCTTTAAGATAAAAAAAATCCATGTTATAATTAAAAAAGCAAACTAGGAAAGAGACAAGTGCTCTCTGGAGCACTACTTTTGTTATGTGAAAACAGCAACAAACGTAAGCCTTACCACTTTGAAGTATTTCAAAATTTTGTTAAGGAACACTGATGAGTATGTCCAAAAGTTATACTTCTTTGGAGCCTGTTATCCAGAGAGAGCATAAAGCAATTCCACTGTAGAACAGAATCACTTCTCTCTCTGGTATGACTTTATAGCTGGATAACAGGCTGATGACCAGAACATAGAACAAAATCAATGAACAGGTAAGCATAAATAATGTCTGCCTTCCAAAAGTTCCACTAATACATTAAATAAAGCAAACAACATGTGCTAAGAAAAGACTTAAGTGTTCCTTTTCCTATGCCCTAGAACTCAGCAACAACTGATTTAAAAAGAAAACCATAAGTAGATTAAGAATTAAAATTGAGCAGAACAGTAAACCTATCTATTAAAGTACTCTAAATAAACAAGAACACAGATTTCAGATTTCATTTTCACATTGGGTAACAGTTTAGAACCTGTACTGGTTTCAGGTGGGACAGAGTTAATTTTCTTCCTAGTAGCTGGTATAGTGCTATGCTTTTGGTTTAGCATGAGAATAATGTTGATAACACAGGGCTGGTTTAGTCCTTGCTAAGTAGTGCTTATGCTAAGTCAAGCTTTCCATGCTCTGGGAGGTGCACCAGGCACTGGGAGGGGACAGCTGCCCAAAGGGATATTCCACACCATACAACCACACACTTGGTATATAAACTAAGGAAAAGCTGGCCAAGGAGCTGCTGCTTGGGAACCAGCTGGGCATTGGTCGGTGGAAGGTTGGCAATTGCATTGTGCATCACTTATTTTGTATGTTCTTTTATCATTATTATTTTTTACTTAAATTATTAATCTGTTCTTATCTCAACCCATGAGCCTCCTCACTTCACTCTTCAATTCTCTCCCCGGCTCCACTGGGGATGCAGGGTGGAATCGAGCCAGCGCTCTGTGGTGATCAGCTGCCAGCCAGGGGTAAACCACAACAGAACCACTGCTGTAAGTGGCACTAAGTAGGAAGGAGAATATATTTTACCATATAACTTTATAAAGCAATTACATAGCTATTAGTTGAGTGAAATAAACAAAGAAATGTGTATTTCATTGTTATTAAATGACAGCATTCTACATTCTACTGTTCTAACTTTGATTGTTGATTAATATGGTAATAGCTATGATTATCTAGCTTCATAGCAATCAAAGCTATTTTTCCTCCTTTGGCAAAACTAGAATGAATCTGATCTAGCTTCTCTTTGCTGAAGGAATGTTCGCAATGTCAGGCAAGATTACCCCTTTATACCAGAAGCAAAACTGGAGAAGAGGGCAGAGGGAATTTACTTTTTATAGACTAATATTTATCTAATTAATTTTTTTGTAAAGAGCTAGAAAATGTTCCCACAGTTGGTTGTAATTTTTTGGAGTTGTGTTTCTTTAAGGCAGAACTCAAAACCTTCTAAGGGGATTCAAAGTCTCCGAACAGATGTTTCAGGGTCTCATTACTTCCTCCCCACCTTGTTTGCTTTTATAAAGCAGAACTGATTAACATGGCTTGCTAGTGTCTGCTGCTCAGCATGCTAAGTTACTAAATATTTTGGGAAAGTTTTCTATTAGGAAGATGTATGTCAATTCCATTTGAAATGTATTTTCTGCTCTACTTGGTGTGGTTGAAAAGCTTATGTTGGAATGTAACAGATACCTCGGAGGGATAAGAATCCTGTGAACACGTTTGGGATACAGGAGAAACAACAACAAAGCAAAGAAAGAAAAAAAAAAAAGGAGAGAGATCAGTTCCTGACTCCTCTGCCAATTTATTTAGTATTCTTACACAGTTTTTTCTGAGCTGTCCATTTCTCTTTTCAATATTCATGAATTCAGAAGATTAATGGTTATATACTTGAGAGTAGCTTTAATACAGTGGGTAATGTTTGTAAGGTATTGCAACTGTAACATACTAACTAAAGCTACTTGAAAGCCTTTCAGGATCTTGAAATAAACGATCCATAATTACAGATCTTGTCTTCCACACAGCACTGATTATCCAGCCTACAACTATGATACAGTCAAGCTACCATTCTGTTCAACTTGAACTGAAACTAACTCCTACTACTCTACTAGTCTATTTGATGAGGTTTCAGAATTTTCTAAGGAAACACATTATGTGAACCACAGACTTGTAGAGAATGCTAACTTTATATACATCTAAATATTGCTTAGGTTGCAGGCACTCTAAATTGTAAACGAAGATCAAACATGTACTTTGTACAACTGCCAAAATGACACAGATGAACATATGTTAACCTATGGGATCTGGGTGTATGGCTTACCAGGAACTACGAGCAAGTATTTAAGAAATACAGCTTCTAAATGTCTACATAAATTTTCCCAAGGTGTGGAAGAGTCAAATATACTGAATGACTTGATTGGGAATGAGAAATACATATTATTGAGTTGCCCAATGGGTTGGAAGTGGCTGGAATCTCTTAAAATACAACAGATTCCCCATGAAACTAATTTCCCTGAATTCAGTCTCTGCAGAAAATTTTACAAAGTCAAGACAGCCTCACCACAAAAGCCAAAGACTGATGGAATCAGAGAGCAAACTCTCCCCCCAAGAGATGAGCTCTGCAGACCAAGGTCACCAAACTGGGCATACCAGTAGGCAGCTCTTTGTTATTTTCTTCCTTACTCCAAACCCCAGTTTCAACTGCTGCATCCTCATGAGATCAGCCATGAAAACCTACCACTTTATATAAAGGCTAAAATTGCTTAATATAATGTAGAGGTATTAATTTATTTCTACAAATACATATGCACACTTCGAGGAACCCTAGCAACATCTGTAAGAAAAAAGAAAAAGTTCAGAAACTGTGTAGTTTTCTTCCTCGAAATTGTAGATGGATTGGGAAATTTGCATTCCTTCAACCAAGTAAGCAAGCATACAACCCAAAAGTTCAATTCCACTTGTTTACAGTTCCAGGAGTTTATTTAGGTGGACTATGAAGAAACTAAACTGACAATACTCAGCACATACTGGTACAGGCAAGAGCTTGCAATGGAAGCATTTGGAGTTATTTTCATAGGAGACAACGGACAGCAGCACACAGCAACAGGGCAGCCTGCTCACAGAAAGTAACATTTATTTAGGTAAGGTGTTATTTTCCTTAGAAATAAATACACTTGGGGGCCTAGCATCTCTTTATAAGCTCTTTACAAGCCAGCATAGCATCAGGTTACAAAGTCCATTCATATAATGTTTATAAGTTCCAGTGTTAATGCCACTAATGGTGCTCCAGTGTAGAGTGCAAGACAGATCAACGTAAATCTTTTGATTAGTTTGTGAAAAGAAAAACACTGGGCATGAGGCAAGGAAAGGAATACTTTCTGTAACAGTTACATCAAGGGGAAAACAGTCCATGAAAGGAACTTTCTAGCCTCATGTCTTTTGAAAGCCCATGATTTGGTAAGAGTTGGTAAAGTTAGCAAAAAGGGAAAAAAAACAAGATTTGCAAAAGAGTAGTAAAAGTTAACTGCCCACACACCACCACTTTTCTCAGCTTTTAGGTAAGGCGCCATGATGCTGTCAGATTTTGCCCCACTGCAGGAGTTCAGTGTTTCCAAAATGCCTCGAAAAGGTTTACGAGGCCTTGATATATAACTATTTTCACACTCTGCTTAAATGCCTTCCCTCCTCAATGGCTCTTGATGTTCCTGATTTTTACTCCCTGAGCAGCTGGGTTAGGGAATTTTGCTGAAGAAAAGAGTGGGGCCTAGCTGCTGCATTTGATTTCTTGCTTCTACTTCAGCCTCGCAGCAATATGTGTAATATTCAACTCACAGAGATGCTGTGAGACTTAACCATTCTAGAAAAACATGAAAAAAATTAACTTTATTTTCCTGTTATTTGTAAAAAGAAACCTTAACGTAAAAAAACTGATAGCTAATCAATGCTACCAAAGTAACTGACTGTGGCAACACTTTGCTAAAATGTGTACCTTCATTATCTAATAGCCCTGGGCATTGACGATTGTCCACTAAGACCTTCAGGCTCTTAAAATACATGATACAGTAATATAACCAAATGTTTTTAAAGTTACTGAGACCTAACAAGTTATTGGCCATCAAGCAAGCTACTATGATTGGTCACCGGCAACACTCGCCCATAACCTCTTTCCATTGTGCAGTAGGATTAGATGGGCTACTCAGGTTCAAGGTAAACCGAATTATTTTTTATTTGCCCCATACTAAAGACACATAAGAGGATAGCTGATGATATATAATAATCAGATAGCAAGCTTGAACTCTCAAGCCTCCTACTCCCCCCACCCCAAGGTAAAATGGGACTCAAGAGAGCATAAGTTCCTCTTTGGGAGAAACAAGCATTTTATAAAAAGTTTCCCAAGACAAATTCTGGGTTCAGACTGAGGCCCCTCTAACCCCAAATTCCCACATTTTTCTGCCTATGAATTGTAAACTGCCCCTTCTTTCTGAACCATCTTACCATTTCTACAGCTGGTTCCTTGTTCCAACAACTTCCTTGCTGGTCACATGTATCCCTTCTGGTACACAGCTCTTCAGCAAAGATGATACCAGCTGGCTCAGCTAAAACCAGTGCCACCTTTGTTTCTTTACACAGGCTTACAAGAAACCTTCAGAACACTTTATACTATTAAGAATTAGACAGTAATTTATTGTTTCTAAAAAGTTATAAGAATTCAGGTTAAAAAAAAAAAGTGTTTATTTGGTATAGGACCCTTAGCAATATCACACAATCAAATCCAATATACCTAAGGCTAGCTGGCCCAATCTTCTCTCTGTAATCAGCGGGTAAAAACAATAGGGTTACTCGGAGCTCTGGTACCTTAAAATACCTCCTGAACAATCTGTTCCCTTCTTATTAAGGGAGCATGAGAGGCCACAGTAAGTGGCCAGCTGTGGGCCATGATCCTTCTGTCCCTGGAAGCCCCATCTTTGAAAGTAATCTGAGGGCCCTCTCATTTTCCCAGAGAGGCACAAAGATTTGCAATAAGAACAAACAAGAATGTAGGCTACATTTAAAAAAAAAAAAAATAATTCATGTGTTTTAGACTATAGAAAAAAGATATCCATGCTCTGAAAAGTTGGCTTACTTTTGGTGTGCCAGTAGAACTACCCTAAACTGGAGAAAACCCCTTTAGAAATCACAATCAAAGTAAAAATTAGATTCTTGTCCCCATATACAGACTACTACGCATGAATTTTAAGAGTTAATCCATTAAATCAATTGAATACTGGTAAAATCATGCTAACTTGCCTAAAACCAAAAAGTTTTCTGAATTATTTTCATGCTTTATAGAAGATCAGATTAAAAGCACATTTCAAATTCATCCTAAACTGGTTGTGTTGTGTCTGTTTGTCAATGAGGACCTATCCAAGCAAAGAAGCAGTGGAAGAATGCTATGAAGAGTGCTTATAACATCAGCATGCCACCTTTAAGGCTAAAAAATGGGAGTAGCAAGGAACTGCACTTTTGTGGGTGTCTGATCACTTCATATAAAGACTAATCCATAATCTAACATCAGGTTTTCCTAAACCTCAAACTAGAATTTCCTCTACAAGGGAAAAACAGTAGAACACAATGCAGGGTATAGAGAGTTGTTCTTTTAACATTGTTTCTGAATTTTCATTCCATTTTTTGACTCTTGTTTCTGACATATGCATGATCCCCAAGTAAAGCCTTGAAAATATTCTCTTAATCTATTTGACTTGAGTGGCCTATAGAGGAATATTCCTTAATTACAAGATGCTTCTGCAGGATGAGCAAGTAAAACAATAATGTGTATCATGCCAGTGCTATATTTTAAGGAAGAGATTCTAGACAGACATTTGGTGGTGCAAATTTTTATTATAATTCAGCCTCAAAAAAAAAAATCCCTTCAGAAGTAAAGCAGTAGGTAGATTTAATCACCTGGGTCAATATTCTCCACTGTAGTAATTTCAGCCATGAAACAAGCACATTTGCCTACTTCAGCTACAACAAAGAGTGAAAACTAAATCTTTCCATTATTCAAATTTCTTTTTCTTTTTGAAGCTACCGATTCATAAGGGGATAGAGGTCAGAGTTCAAAACGCTAGTCTTACTCTTCAGATACCAGCCACTTGGGAGTAACTCACTTCTACTGGCTCTCAGTTTTATTGCAGTAAACCACTTGACAAATGCTGACTCATAAGAGCTAAAGGTAAAAGAAAATGTTAGTGCAAGCTCAGATATTAATCTTAAGCCTCTTGCACTCCAGTTTTCCTCAGATTCTCCTTTTTGGCACTTTGAAAAGAACCACTTGTATAAGTTATAGCAATCCATATGTACAACAACACATACCATGCATATATGGCAATGGTTCTTTGAAGCATATCTGTCACAGTTAACATTTTGAGTCTTGCTTCCATACTTTCACATAATTTATGGGGGTTTGATTTTGTTTGTTTGGGGGATGCTGTTTTGGTTTTTGGTTGTTTTTTGTTTGGTTGGTGGTTGTGTTGGTTTTTTTTTTTAAGGTTTCCATCTTCTGTTATGAACAAGAGCCTTGTTCTGCTTAAAATACGGCTCAAATATATGACATAGAAGAAGCTGTTTTCAACAGACAAGTTCTCATTCTCTCTCATGAAATGGTAACATTTTATATGGTTTTGAAATCCTGCATTACCTTGACCCCTAAAATACAGACTTCCACTATTCCTTGTCCTAGTGATAGTAACTTAGTTTTAAAGATAGCAAGAACACAAGACTTGAATAGATAAAAATACCACTTAGCACTGGTGTTCTCACCTTCCTCCATAGATTTCTGCACCTCAGACTTGCTTCTTTGATTAATGAGTGTGTCAACCTCACAACTCTGTTGCAGAAGGCAACATTGCACCAGCCAGGAAACCTGACTTTCTGCCCTAGCACCCTACAAATTCACTGCCAAAATACACTTCAGTGATGGAGCCAACAAGCAGATAGCAACACTACGAGCAGCAAGGACCTGCCCCAATTCTCAGCTGCAGCTGGGAAAACTTACAAAGCACTGAGACAGGGCCAGCAAAGAAAGCAGCAGAATGAGGAAAAAAAGCAAAGTTTCATAAAGCACTTAGAGCTTTAAAAACATGTAATGTAAAAATGGCTACCATTTACTGAATTTCCTTCGCTCCAAAAGAGCTTTCAGTTCTGTCTTCCTTCTTGGAGGCAAATGACATGTTGACACCACAGAAATAACACAGCTGTAAGAGTAATATAGATCCTACTGTGGCTTCTAGATAGTTGTATCTACATAATCATCACTGACAACGATGTAAAGACACAAAAAATAGCCCACTCTCTTCCCTCCAGTTCCCAGGAGTTTGCAGGGCTCCCAAACTAATCCAGTTACTCCAGGCTGTTGCTGTGAAGGGGCAGGCACACCTAACCTGAGGTGTCACCAAAATTACTTGGATCTGTATCATCCTTTCTATGATGTTTGATCTTTACAAACTCCCCATTAACAACATGAAAACAGACCTACAGTGGGCTAGACTTATGTTATCACTGATTCAACAGCAGTCTAGAAAATCATAGAAAACAAATACATGTATGTAACTGCAGGGAACATTCAACTACTGTATGACCACAAGCTGGCAGGTGGGGGGATGTTTTAGCCACATTTCTTGACAAATGATGGACAGCTCCTGAAACTGAAAGCAATAGGTTTCTAGTCCCAGGGGCATTGCCTTCAAATATGTCTATGTTCTCAGGGTAGATCGGTTTTCCCTGCTGCGGGCATCCTGCTGAGAGGCGAGGTCCCAAGCAAAACAGAGGAATCTGACTGCAAGCCTTTGAGGTGGCAGGAGCCAAGGGGGGTTCAAAGACAAGGCTGGCTGGTGGGCAGCACCTCTGAGTTTTGCAGAGGTTAGAGGTTAGTAAAGCAGGAGCCACTGGCCAATAAAACAGTGTTTGGAGAGCCCACTCTACAGATAAACTGGGGATCTGTTTACACCTTTCCCAGCTTTCTGAGTTACACACACTGATGCTTCCCACTGTGATCTTGTTCTATGTCTGCTGGCATCTCCCTTCCTCAGCAGCTGCCCTCCTCTCTGCTGGTTGGCTTTATAACATGGCTAAAGGATGCTTGGAAACTTTTAATCAGCATCCAGCATCAAAAATAAATAAATAAAAGCACAACTGCTTTTATTTGTGTCAACTGCTGCAACAAGATCTGTCTTGTTTGAGATTTCCCATGACTGCTGTACTAATGCTGGGAGAACAGAAGCTTAAATTGCCTTGATTAGGGAAGTTAAACACAAAGCAAGCATAGTGCCAATCACACACATGAAAGGACAGCTTTTTGAAGCAAGCAAAAGAAAAATCTAGGTAGGGTTACCACCATATTACAGCAGTTAAAAATCACCACATACCTCAACTTCAGGAAGAACTTGCCCTTTTGATGAAGAGATGTTTTACTCCATTTCCTGTAAGCTATATAGTTCTATTTTATATAAGCATAAACATATACATACTCCCATACACAGAGTTCTCAACACTGGACAACTTTAACCACCGATGTTACTGTCAGCATTGCTTGAACAGAGATATATCTTGCTGACTTCTATGAGGATAAAAGCTGAACGACTGGCAGTGGTGTTCTGTTGTTTTAGGTGTGTGGGGTTTTTTAATATCTATTGGGAAAACTCCATCTAGGACATGGTGCTGCTTTTTTCCTCCCCACCTTAAAAATAAGTGATATAAGCTCAAGCTATGTAAAAATACCTCATCCTTCATGACTCAAACTGCATGGCTGTATAGCTGTCCGATGAAGTAGGGAAGTTAATTGATAATTGCTGGTTGTGATAATACTATGTGGTGGTCACACTGAAAAGGAATAGGGTTGAAAATAATTTTACATGGACAAAATAATAGATAGACATCAAGAAGGGTTATTTATTTTATCTTGCCAAACAACTGAAATAGCATTCTGAAGAGTATTCTTTGCTTTTCTTATTTACAAAATTTGCCTTCATACAGTAATCTCAAAGATAAAGCTTATTAAAGAAGCCCTTGCTACCCCCTAAAAAAAGATGGAAAGTACACCACTGATCATCATTTGCACGTTTATTCTGTATTAAACTTTTGCTTCATCTAAGCAATTAAAAACATGAGGGAGGAGTTGTTTTCCCTCTCCCCTCGACTCATAGATAACGTAGCCTCTGCAATAGAGGGAACTCACGTCTTGGGAAATTCCCTGAAGAACTGGCTACTAAACACAGGTGGAAACAGTTCAGAAACAAAACAGTGGCAAGAGGCAGAGCGCAGAGCCCGGCCTTGGCGCTGCCGGCTGACTGCAGCATTTCAGACAGCTGGTAGATGGCTGTTGCATTCACACTAAGGCTTAACCCAATCACCAAACTCAGGATCAGGAGAGTTCTTCCCTGCGTCTCAGCAGGCACCACTGATATTTTTTGCTTTTGTTTGCTACAGCGTTGGGAAGCATTTAATGGTGTTGTGTGGGGGAACCGAGATGAAGAATTCTGTGGACACCCTGAGACCAGAATTCCATTACTGGCTAGGTCCAGTTGCAGGAAACCGTATTTCTTAAGCTTATCCATAACCTAACAACTTCTATCCATGATTCCCTATTCCACTATTAGTATCCTGGAATATGAGCACCCTCTATAATCCTCCTCTCCAGAATATCTGTATAGGTCTAAGTCACCAACACAGAATATGTATTCAAAGACAACTAGTATGTAAGGTGCCATTTTCATTTCTAAAGAGCATTCAAAATTGTCAGCTAATGGGAAGAAAAAAAAAAAAAAAGAGGAGCAGAGGGGAAAAGAAGGAGCCAATCCCCAGATGCAAGCTACACCATTTGCAAGCCAAAGGGCATTATAGTATATCCCTACCACAGCCCACTTTTCCATTTCTAACAAACTTACATAATTTTCCTATAGACAGGCATCCAAGAAACTGTTAGATATTTCTGCACAATTTACAGACAAAGATTAAAAGAAAAGCCACCTAAAGGTTATCTGGCAGCAGGCTGTTTCTATAGAACATGTAAAACCTTTGCAACTTAAAAGCCAAACTTTCCTACTCTGTTGTAAGATACATTTGACTTAGTCACTGAAACAGGATCCAGGAGTTCTAAATTCCATTACTAATATTATTAACCTTGTACAAATTAATTATATCTCTATCCATGCATCAGTAAAATGAATACAAGACCAACGTGTATTTACTACTAATATTTACTATACTCACATGCCAATTACCAGAGCAGTGCAGAGTACTTATATTATATTCATAAATGCTAAAGTTGTAACACTTTCAATAATGAAGGGATAAGTGAATTTTATACAGAAATGTGATGTGGTAAAGACTAAGCAGCAGCAGAGGGAAAGCACAGAGTAACAAAGAATGAGTGACACACCAGGAGAGATGCTTAATCATCCACTTATCTGCAGCTAACTGCTCCACATGCATGGCAAAATATTTTCAAGCATTCTTTCTAAAAGAAGTACATGCCTTTCCAATTGTTGGATCATCTGGATCTATCTGTAGTATATCCGAGCTGTGTATAGCAATCTGCAAAGGTTAAACACCAAAAGCCCACTTTGCAACAACATATAGACTCTTAAAATCTAATCTTAACCAGAAAATAATTTTGTCTTAAAATAGCATAATTTCCCTCTTAGACTTGAAGTTTATCCTATTGTTGTTTAGAGGATGCAAATCTAGATACAAAGGCAGCACAACTGCATCCTATAAAAATTATTGATTGCTGACTTATTATTAGTTGCTGACTGCTCTCAAACTTCTGAGCTTCCAGAAATGACATGAAGAACACTCTGTAATACGAGAGGCACAAAACCAGTTTTCTCGATCCTGGAAAGTAACAGGGCACAACAGACAATAGGAAAGGAAAAAAAATATAGGTTAAGGATACTCTCTGCAACAAATGAAGGGGGGAAAGCAATGAAAGTCTCATATATAAATGCCAAGGATTCTGCAACTCCCCTGGTGATCCTGGCAATAAGCCAGGAAAAAGTTTTCTCTTTCCTTTGCTGTTTGCAGCAACAAATCTTTCCTCTGGGGAAGGGGTGAGGGGGCTGGAACTAACTTCACTGCATCTGATAAGACAGCAAATTGTCCAGGCCTGACATTTATGGAGGACCCAGAGCCCCACTGAAGCACTCTGGGAGGATTAAAGCAGGGTTAGCCTCTCCAGTCACACTCCTTAAAATGCTACAAATGGCAGACAGATGAAAGTTCATTTAAATTTGATAATGATGAGTCTAAAGAACCCCGAGACAGAAGCTCTTCCCTGTCAGGGCAAGAACTGCAGCTGGAAGTTGAATATTCTCATTAAAAGCACTTGTAAAAATCTAACTATGCCCAAAGAGCTCCCAGTGTCCAGATATTGAAATGAAGTTCTGTTTAATTGGCTAACAAGAACTAAATCCCATCCCTTTCATGTGAGCTGCACCACCCACAGGAAAAGTCCACCACCCATTTGCTTTAACTCTAGCCAGGACCATTTTGCTGCAAGAACGGGATGTTTCACACGCCAGCAGCGATTGCCTGGAGCCAGCAGAAAGGCTCATATAGCTGTCAGCAAGCTGATAAGAGCTGAAATTACTCTACAGAGCCCTCTTTAAAGAAGAGCCAAAGCAGCACATTAAATGAAAGAGAGGAGGGGTCAGAAAAGCCAGCCACTCATGTTGTTTTAACGTGGCACTAAAACAAGTCATTGATTTATGCGTGTGTCTTCAGCTCTGTTTGACCCAGAGTCCGAACTTTTTGTCAGGTCAGGGCTGAGGCACATGGGACGTGCACTAGAAAAACCACAATAGCTTGTCTAGGTATTCCAGCTGTGGGAATAAACATTGCAAACTACATGTTTTCTATCCACATTTTTTTAAACTTCATTTACCTCCCTTTTCAGCTTTTAATTGTCCACATGGGTTGAAACAATGAGAGATCGTGACTATCTAAATCAAGAATGCTGCATGGCCACTGTTTGACAAGAGTATCTTGTGGGGCTTGAGGAAAGTGAGTTGTCCATTCATACAAAGGAGGAAACTTTACACCAGGGTCAACGTTCTCTCACTGATGTGTTTGGCACTCACTGAAGTTAAGATGCATTTAAAACAACACTGATGATCTGACATGGTTATTTCCCAAGGCATTATAATATCAAACCTGAGTCCTGAAGCTGCATCGCTGCCCCAAAGTCCTCTCATGCCTTCAGCAGTCTGCAACTCAGGAACTTCCTAAGCCAGAGGGATACCTTTGCATTCATCTCTGGCAGATTTTCCTTCTCTGGATTTCTTCATTTACTATTTACAACAATAAAAACTCTTCACCCATACCAAATGCTGAAGCAGTGAGTCCCACAGACTAGATACTAGAGTTCTGGGAAAAGATCATCTCCTTTTTTATTTTTTAGACCAGATTTCCAACTATACAATTCCTAGAAAACACCAAATCAAACTGTATTAAACAATGTACAGTCACGTCTCTCTGTGTTCTTCATGACCTTCTTATTTTATACTTATGTATCATATTCTTGCTCCTCATTTTATCCCAAATCATTCATTTTCAAGATGAAGAGCATTCACGTTCAATCACTCCTCTTTTGAAATCTTTGATCACCCTTGTCTATTATATCTTTTTAAAGATGGGAGCACCGTAACTATGAATTGCATTCAGGGTGCAGACATACAACAGATTCGTGCAGTGGCACAGTATTTTCCATTTGTTCTCCACTACTTTTCTAAAAATTCTTTATTTTACTTTGTTTTGACCATGACTGACCAATAAACTTATTTTTTTTCCACATAACTATTAATTACGGCTCTAAGAATTCTTTTCCAATGACTGTACCTAGCTGACAAGACATCACTGCCTATGAGAAAGCTGGTTTTCCTTTCACATATCCCCTTTCTTTAATCTAAGTGAATTTTGTTTGTCACTTTACCATTTGGTCATGCTATACCTGAATTTCTTTGGCCTAAGATGTGCCAGTTCCAAACAAAACCTTTCCCAAAGCAGAATCATTCATAAGGGGTGGCTGCAAGGGGTCTTTCTATTAATGTTAGGTGAAGCTGCAACTTCTTCCTTAAGAACCATGCGCTTCTGGGGTGCTCATCTTCTACACAGCTACTTAATTTTATGGAATTTCTTATCTCCAAGAGCTCCATCTCTCTGTAAGTTGGGTCAAAACTGGACAATAACAGAAACCAGAAGAGAAAAGAACATGTATGTTTAATGCGATCATACCCCTGTTTCCCTAGGAAACTAGGATGAAAAGAATTCCTGCACTCAAGAACACTAGTTCTTCATTCTTGTACTATCAGAGCTCACAAAGTCATAGAGTCTTCCAGACTAGATATCAACCCAAATTTTTATTTTTGGGAGGTGGGGAGTGTTATAAAGTCACAATGGAACAGGCACACAAAACCTTCTTTTGAAAATAAACTCCTTACCTAAAATCCATTCAGTGAGAAAGAATGCCTAAATAAACAGAGGAATACTTTCGTACTCTGATCCTATGCCTTTATAAGCCTACCAACAAGCCAAGTTGTTGATACTTAGTGAGGAAAAGCATTTACAAAATGTCTGTATATTCAGATGGACAGATTCATCTCACAAAAAGAAGAGAAAAAAGGCACAGAGACTCAGATATAAGTTGTGAAAAACTTTCATACAAGTTAAAGACATTTATGTATCAGCTACAGCAGTGATATATTTTTCCAGAGATTAACAGGCTTTCAAAGCAAAGCTCTTGAAAAACTGTTGGGAAGGAAACTATACAAGGCACGGGATAAACAGATACTGGCAAAGTTTCGTTTTGTTTCCTTTCTTTCTTTACCTATTTCACTCTTCTTCAGGAGCAAGAGGAAATCTCAAATTTCACTATCTATCGGAGGTCTACTACATTTACTGCTATTTCTTGTCCCTCCACTTCTACAACTTTGCTATTACCTGGGTGCTGCTTTGTGGTGCAGAGAAAATGAAAGAATAAGTGTGTAGCATCAAGTCTGCTCGATCAGTAGCTGTACAGCTAAGCTGCTTATCGACTCGCCTCGGGGCACTTCGGCCAGGGTTTCAGACACCATATGGAACTATTTGTGAGTGGGGGATAGTTCAAGGAAGCTTCAAAGAAAATGAGAATGACAACATTACTGTAGAAAACAGACAAGACAGCAATCCCAGAGATGCATAAGTTTCATCCAGACTGCTATTAATTTTAGCAGCTCAACCAGCAGAGGCTCTTCGTGATGGTCAGTATGTTGGAGTTTATAAGAGCTATCATATGCCAGCCTACAGTTTTCATGGACATAGGCTGTACATGTAGTTTTGGAAATATGTAACCATTTCTCACAACTAGGCCATGAGCACAGAAACTATTCCTTTTTATGACAAAATACAGGGACCTGAACCAGGAACTGCTGAGGGGAAAGTGTTCTGCAAGTTTGAACAATAAAAGCATAAGGTAATATGGCTAATCTCCAGAGATCTCAGCACAATCAGGCGTAATGCAGGACAGTAGAAATTAATTTTGGTTTCCCACACTCCAGCTCTGCTCAAACCAATAAACCTCTTCCCTGATTTATACCATGTACTGTCTGACAAAAGAATTGTGCAAAACAAAGTTGCGTCATAGGAAATCACAGCCCAGGTCATACCAGCTGTAGATCCAAGCAGATGATAACTCCAAAACTAAAGCACTTGTATTTCATCCTCTTCATTACAGTATTGTGTGATGCTCATGATCAGTGCACAAACTATATTTTCAAATACACAAGCTGTATTTTCAAATACAGGTTCTTACATATTTTAAATGTAACAACTTCTCTTCAAGACCCTTCCTCTCTTCTCCAGGAGATGTATGGCTGGAAGTACTTCCAGAAACAAAGCAAAAATTAAGCATAGAGAAAAGTTTATTCATTAAACACATATAATCTTTTTCAACATGGAATAAATTATATATACATATATGTGTGTGTATATTTATACACACATACATTAACCTTGATACCTGATCTCCAGAGAATCAGCTGCAATAAAATACTATACAAAAAGAGTACCTAATCAAAGAAAACTGGCAAGTTAACATTTACAATAAAATTTGTTTTAATTATGAGGTATTCCAATTAAGGATAAGAATTATGTCATAATCAAGACAACCACTGAAACTATAGTAGTGGGACAGCAAGGCTCCAATCCCACAAAGGTTATCAGACCCAGAAAATCTGATAGGTATGATGAATGCATGTTTCATCTTACTAAAAACCGGGAGAAATTTAGAGCAAGGACCTGTTCTATTTGGCTAAAAAGAAGATGATCTCAAACACACTCATGTCAGAATATGTCAACTGGTTTCTTAATTTACTGAAAAAGTATGTTTATCAGCAGGTACTGGCAAAGTGTGTTTCACAAGTCTTCATCAAAAACATATTGTCTCCCCTCACAGAATTTCACACGCCACAAAAATTCACTGCAGACACAGACTAGAATTACATTTTCGATATTCAAATATTCTTCTATTTTAACTTAATATTATAGAGTTATAGATAATATAGGTAATTTGTAGATCGCCTGAATCAAAGGGGGTTTTTGTTGGTTTGTTTCATTGTGAATGTTTGGGGTTTTCTTTGTCTGTTTCTCTTTGCGGTTTTTTGTCAAGTACATTCTCTGTAGAAGGAGAACACTATCCTGAATTGAGTATCTCATTATATTAGTGAAACAAACAACTACAAAAATCAATACATACTTTAACAGACTATTAATATCAGCTTTAAAGCTTTATTGTGCAAAGCTCCCTACTGTTAACATTTCTACATTCATGTCAGAGAAAAAAAAAAGAAAAAAAAGGGAAAAAAAAGGAAAAAAAAAAGAAAAAGAAAAATAATCACGTTTCTAGGAGCTGTAACAACAAAGATACTTTTTCACTTGCCATCCCTGGTGACAACTTGATGCTGCCAGTGGGCCTCACCAAAATATAGCAGTGCATTTGGTGAAGGGACTTAAAGAGAAAGGAGACCCGTGATGGTTGCTGTGATATTTGCAGACTCTCTGTATAGAGAATGAAGTGAAGCGGGCAACTCAGCTCAGGAGTGAAAAGGTTTACCCGTTAATTTGAGAGCATTTTCTCCACACGTACCCAGCATTAATTTACACTGTGCAGCTTTTGCACTGTCTAGGTAGAAACAACTAGAGTGTTGTAGGCTACACCCTGAAAAAACATGCCTTGGGTTTTTTTAATAAGGACTACACAAAAGATGACTTTGTCACTAAGGTTGTATGAGGGAATTTCAGAAACATGTCTTGACAATTTTTGCAGAAATTCAACGACAGAAATACCGTGTGTTTTGAAAAGTCACCCGAGATCAGATCATTTACTTTTTCCCTACATACCTAGCTCTTACTTTCTCTATGCCTCAGTTACTCATCACGAAAAACAATAACAGTATCTCCCTACCTTATAGCAATATTTGGTCAGGTACAATAAGGTGACAAGGATGAAACATCCTAGATAGAAGTTTACAACCTATGTTGACATCTTTCTTCTTCTCCAGCCCAAAAATATCACCTATATATTCCAGACACCAAAACAACAACATAGTTGAATCCTGTCTCCTAACCTGAGGACAAAACTCTTCACACTTTGTGAAAATCCTCACATGGCTAACAATCCTTATCTGCTGAGCTTGCACTTTACGTGTGAGCTCTAGAACTAAAGCAACTGATGATGAGAGAGTCCATAACAGCAAAGTTAATACACAGGAATCAGCATCAACTGGAGTGAACTAGGAGACATTTACTTTTGACGATACACCCAGCCCACACGTACTTCATTCACGAGTTCGGACAGTTCATGGTATCAACTCTTCCAGTCACCAAATAAGTAAAATTTCCCTTTCACAGGAATTATCAACTTAATTAAAATATTTAAAACATTTTTCCGCTTAATGCTTCTCTCATATTTTGAGGTATTAAAATTTATCTACAAACCAAAGCTGCTCTTGAGATAAAGCCAGACTCCTGAACTTCTTTCATACAATTTAAATACCATGTAGAATAAAAAGAAATAAAAATACACAGTGACTTCATCAGAAACGTCTTAATATATGATAGTAGGCAGTACACCTGCATCCAGGGAGGGATTCCATCCCAGGGTATGTTAAGAAAGCAGAGGTGACACAAGAAAAAGTGAAATTAATGAAAGTGGAGTTTGACTACATTAGTAGAAACTGTCAGTCTCCACTCATCACAAATACCATATGATCTTTATATGAAAAAGCAGATAGTGAAAAACTCAGTTTTACATTTCAGGAGAGCTGCTGCTGACTGTGGATGCTAAAGATCCTGTAATATATTTCCCAATAGCATGTATATTAACATAGCAGCTGGGAGAAAATCCACTCAGAGTAACTGAAATGTGCCAACTGAAGTGTTCTCCTGCAATTGCAATCATACACAATATTCTTAACTTCCTGACTTGATGGGTACTGTAGTACTGACCAACAGCTGCTGTTCAACACATTTAGCTGCACCAGTGATGGGCAGAGATACAACATTGAAAAGTAAGGGTGAATCAGTGTGTTTAGCATAAAGAAAGAAGAGGGTTGAGTTACCAAAATATCAATGTGAGAGTACAATGGATGCTTCTGCATTCCAACCAATTTCACAGTAAGGCAGGTGTGTGAACCTACACTCCAACCATAAATAAAGGAAAATAATTTAAATACAGTACATTATTTTACCTGTCTTTGCATCTCTTCAATCTGTCGCTGAGGGACACTTCGCAGAATACTGTACATTTCAGGCATCTTTTCTTCAGGGATGACAACAGAGGCCCTATACACAAACATAAGAAAACAAATGATGAGAAGAAAGAAGTTCTGCAATAAAAGATGTTGACAGCTTTTCAAACTCAGAATTTTGTCCTATTCCAATAAGACATGTTCAGAAGATATTGGCAAAAAGAAACAGTCTTCTCTGAGTGTAATTAATTATTATGTAGCAGTTCCTTCACAACACCAGCCAGTCTGCCCACCGATAATGCCATGAAAGTCTAAACTCATCTGTACAGACAATTTAATAAACATGGAAGACAAGGAGACCCAGAAATCCTGAATTCTCATATCTGGATTGCCAATGACTTGCTGCTAGCTGAATGTTTGGAGTGACCAAACAGCAATAGAATATACAGTGCTACGCATACACACTAGTAATTTTTGTACGTGTTAACCTAAGATCAAGCAACAGTGTACTCAGTAATAAATAATTTACCTTTCAGTCTCAGATGAACTTAGAAATCATGATACAATACAGAGAATTTAGCGTTTACATGATGCAATTTTTAGCATATACTTTTCTTCAAACAGCCTGGATGCAGACCAGCCCCCACTGAATTCAAATACAATATAAAGCAGTCTGTTTTAGAAGAAATATAATTGGCTATAGGATAACCAAATGCGCTGTCATCTCTGCCTCACTTGTTTTCCTCTCCAATTTTTGATGCATAATATATTAAGGGCAAACACTGCATGTATCTTACTCTATATTCTATTCCCTGTAACCCCCAGCACTCTTGACGCATCACACAGATTTTATTCAAATTGCTGAATGCAATGAAGTCTCTTATGCAGTGGTTTGATGTACCATAGTGAAGATACAGACCTCTTCCAGTCCAGAACCTCAGAGAAAGGTAAAATGTAGGAGTCAGCAATGATGACAGGGACACATCCAGCTTGAAGAACATCGCTGAGCACAGCCTGCCCCAGGCGGGCTCCACGTAGAACAACACAGAACGTAGACTCCTGTCAGCAGATGGTATCCAACACACAGATGAGGAAAATAAGAAAATGTTAGATTTGTATTATAAGTGTGTGTGTGCATATATGCATTATGCTTTCCTGCCAGCCAACTCGTAAAAAAAAAAACAACAGTCAAAAGAAAAACCGGCTTTCTCTGTGCAAGCAACGTATTCTGAATTATTAGCTAAGTCAACATAATTGCGCGACTTTATCTTTCAGATACTCAAAAATATGAGTGGAGAGATGAGAAATCAGCTAAAGGGGCTATTCTATGCTTTGTTTTAATGGCCGATTTCTCTAACTGAAAAAATTCAAGGGTAAAAATAAGTTAAACATTTTGAAAGTTTGGCCTAACAAGAGGAGCGACAATCAATATGAACTTATTGAGTACAAACTGTATACGGTCAGTCTGATTTTCTTCCTTTATCGGGCAATCCAACTCCAGGATGGCAAGTAACAGATTTCATATCTCAACTTCAAAAGGCCTCTGACATCATCTTTGACAGCATTTTCATAGGCAAATTCAGACAGAATGGGCTAGATAAAGATGTTATAGGCTTTGTAGTTACATAAACTATAGTTATAGAACTCTAAGTATAAAGCAGTTAGCAGTGGCTCACAGGTAAAACAGTGATGGCCAAATATCCTTTCCTAGGTACAACAGTATCCAACAGATCCCTCAGTTAATCAAGTAGCAGAATTAAGACCATTCTTATTAGATCAAATACCTAGGCTTTTGTAGGATTAGCAAGCATAATGGAGAACATGATTAGTTTGACATTATATGCACAAATTGACTAAAAAATTACCGATACATATAGTGTTCAATACTGATAAAAATAACCAGCTGCACAAATACAAAGCATGAAGTAACTGGCTGGATTTTGCACTTTGCGGAAGAGGACATTTCCTACAAAAGGACAGGAAAAAGAAAGGATATTCATGTGTCGGCAATGTTGTGTTGTTGAAAAAACAAACCACTCCACCCACAGGTTGTATTAGAATGCAAAAAAAAAAGTACAATATAAGAGAGCTGAAGGAATCGCTCACTCTTCTCAGCAATAAAAGACCTCAGAGTAGTGTCTTCAGTCTTGGGCAATGCACTTCCAGGGGTAAAAAAAAAGGATGATTACTTACCTTGAAAGTATGATCTACAAGGAAAGACTGACTATATTGATACTACTTATTCTGAAGGGGTGAGGGCAGGAGGAAGTTGGCTAAAGGGAGCTCCAAAGATATAAAAAGTTGATGCAAAAAGGAAGAATATAATCTGCCTACTCATGTCCACAACAAACGAGACAAATAGTCATGAGTTTAAACTACAGCAGACTTCTTGATTATGCTGCACTCACCCTGTAAATAGGGACTTCAGTTCTCACTGCCACTGAGGAACCTTGCTACAGATTCAAGATTGCAAAATAAATGCTTGTAGAGTTCAGCTACACAAACAAGGATGAAGCCCAAGTCACTATTATCCCTAGGTCTAAGAAAGAAATTCTGAAGTTGATGCAGGGGCTCCTACAGATAAGAAAACATCTTTCCCACTTGTGTTCTGTGGCCTGAGGAAAAGGAGCCAGGAGGCTCAGCAGGCAGCAAAACATCAAAATGGAACTAGGAAATACAAGAGGGTTTTCTGGCTCTTCACTTGTTTCCTAAAGCAATTGTGAGAGCTCTGTTCATACCCGTAGAGCACTAAAAGGCTCCAAGATAAGACTTGCGAACAGGAAGACTTAACAACCTAGAAGCCCCAGAGCCTGGCTACAAGGAAGTCTGCAAAGGCAGTGCTGGAAAGTCTGAACTGGGATCATAGTCCCCCTCCCCCCACTCTGACAGGAAGAGAAGGAAAAGAGGGTGCAGGGAATGGAAGGAGCAGAGAGAATGAACACATATTTTAACCATTGACTCACTAGATCACACAGCAGCAGGTGGAAGAGACTCTAGTCTCTAGCCTGGGAGAGAAAAAAAACAGAAGCCCAGATGTGGACACACATGCTCATCTGCCCAGATAACCATTTTTCCTGTCTAGACAAAGGTTACTATAAATACATCTTCTCGCATCACCACTGTTATCAGCCAGACATTCCAAAGGGAGATGCGGGGCTCTGCAAAGGAAAGTATTTTAACAATCTCGGCATGTGCCAGCTCTCTTCTGAGTTATAAAATCATATATAGCAAGATATAGATATAGATTCCCTGACTTGCTATCCTTGAGCAATCTAGTCTGTATTTAAAGAAATAAAGCAAATAAATATTTCTTTTCCTTCGGCTAGAAGTTTAGGACTTGGAGTGACCCTTTCCTCCCTCTCCCCCTCCTCCACAAGGCATTTTAAACATATTTCCTACAAAACATAACAGAAGGGGTGGAAACTTGGCCTTTCCTCAGCTTGTTTGTTATTTTATCATCATTTGGCGAAGTTCAAAGACAGATTATGTGCTGGTGGCCACAGACAGAGCACAGTGGCCTATGGCATAACTCCCTTCACCATAGTGCATGCCAAAGCACCTCTCTGACAGTGAATTGCCAAGAGACACAGGGGCCTGAGAACGCTATCTAGTTTTATCTTCACTCACACATCAAAAGGCCTCTGGAAGTTGGGCCAAGGCCATGAAAGACATTTCACCTAGATGTTTTCATAGCTGTATGCTGACAAGTCTTCTAGCTTAGTCTGTCATATCTATACAGAGAATTTTGTAGGGTTTAACTACTAAGCTGCATATAAAAAATATAACATGACCATCTCTCCTTAAATGTAGCACTCTTTTTTGCCCCCAAATAAGTCCAGGCATAACGTCTTTGAAGTTCATTCTAATCTTCCCTCCAATTGACAAAGCCATCCTCTGTTCCAAGCTCCACCTAGCAAGGCTTGGACTGTAAGAAATCAATTCCAAGTTCCTGTCTGCGGAAGGTCATTTTTCCAGTTATTCTGGAGGGTGTAGATTCCAATGTTCTTCCTCCATTTTAAAGTAAGCAATTTTGTCTGGCCTCCAAAAGTTTCTCCTCCCATTGCAGCTGGATTTGGTAGTATCTTTGTATCATTCTTTAAGTTTACATGACATTTTCATGTATAGCTAGAAGACTACGATGACCCATCTTATTAAGTTGATCTATATATAAGCAGTGTTTTCAAACTGCAGTGTAGTCTGCATAAAAGTTTCAGTACATAGGTCTTGGCCCTCTTAAAAATAATAAAGTTAGAATATAGTATCCAAGCTAACATAATGAATTACACCATTTCAAAACATAGCCAGCACCTGAACTAAACACAAGGAAGCACCCTACCAGGGCTGAAGAGGAGCAGTTCCGCTGCTAAGGCAATCACCAAGGGGAAGAGAAGTTTGCAGGAAAGACAGCCTTACCTGGAGCACTTGAGGATAATCAAAAACTTGATTCTTGTGACAGCGCTTGCGAACAGCAGGGACCCCATCTGACAGATTGGTACATTTGTCTAGGATCAACACTGATTCCCCATTCTCAGCTTGAAGAGCTTCTAGTTCAGACCGGTACTCTGGGTGCAGAGCCATTTGAGATGACAGAATGAAATACCTGCGAGGACTGAAATCCCACAGCAAGGTTACCTGTGAGTTTAATTCCAAGATGGTCTAGAACACACTTCCTTCCATCCAGGAAAGCAGAGCAAGACTAACTCAATGTGGACACACTGCCAAGACCATATTTTCAGAAAGAGCTGGAAAGGGCAACGATGCATTGTAATTAAATCTCGGATAGTAAGTGGCTCAGCACTACTTATGATTTCAAATAAATTTGTACTTGGAAAGAGTGCTTATTACATTAGAATATACACTTGCACTATAACCTCTGTTATAGACCAAAATAAACATTATTTAGCTACATATTAAAACAACTTGCTACTGATGCCAGAATTGTTTGTCCTTTTGTTTGGTGTTTGTGTACTATAACAAAGCAGACAGGACACTGAATGCTGCTGCTAGTTTCTCCTCCCATGTATTTTCTCATCAATTTTAACTGAAAAAAGACACTGAACTGACAACTCAGCTACTCTGTACTTCTTTAGTCTTGATATGGTGACAGCAACAACAGGACAAGCTCACCTCACCATCTCTGATTCAATCCTGTCCCTTTTGGACAACATAAAGCAACATTTTCAGGACAAAGTTGAAAGTCCATCTTCCGGTTCACTCTTAAGTCCCATCATGTTCAAAATTCCATGAATATTTAAAGCATGCCTTAATATTAGAAATTAATTCAGACTAGACATGAAGAAGATTTTTTTTTTTACAATGGAGGTGGTAAAATACTGGCCCAGGTTGCCCAGAGAGGTGGTAGATGCCCCATCCCTGGAGACATTCAAGGCCAGGCTGGATGGGGCTCTGAGCAACCTGATCTAGTTGAAGACGTCCCTGCTCATGGCAGGATGGTTGGACTAGATGAGCTTTGAAGGTCCCTTCCAACTCGAACTATTCCATGATTCTATGAATACTGAAGTGTTTCAAGGCACTAATTACCATTGCAGGTAAAACACACAAGAATACTGTCCCAAATCAAGTGCTCACAGCTTCAGAAAATTATGTTAATTTTGGAAAACAGTATGTCATATAATTTTTATACTCATCTACTTTGCCTTCCTTTCCAAATGGGTCAGCTAAGTCAGACTGTTTCCCATTGAAAGGAACACACAGCGAGTGCCTGCCCTCATGCTGCCAAAAGAACACAGGAAACACAAGGCCTGCACTTGAGATTCCAGTTCTACCCCACATGATGCTATCTTTAATTTACAGCTCTGAAAACACAACATACAAACATACACTTTAAAAAGTCAGATCTCTCCTGTGGCTCCTCTCACCTCTTCTACTCATTTTCACACTGGTCACTTTAGTTGCTCCAATTAACAGATCAGACTTGCATAGAATTTTTTTAAACTTTTTTATCCCAAGCCTCCAGCCGCTACTGACTTGCTACCAGCACCTCTATATAATATTTTTTTCTAGCAGAGATAGATTTAAAATATTTTAAACTATCCAGCTAAAAAGGAGAGTAAATCAAAACCCCTCAGTTCAACTCTGTAATAAAAAATATAACAAAAAAGAAACAAAAAAGGATTTGCCTTAAAAAAAGGAAATACTCCTGCAGATGAGAGATAATAAGTGTCTATAACTGGCTAAAAATTATGCAGGTTTGTATATGTATTTAAAACCAAATTTTGCCTTGAAACTGTCATCACCCTATGACACTTAAAATCTAGCTATCAAATTGTGCTACAAAAGAAAGTAGGTCCCAGCTCCCAGGAAATAGCACACTAGTGTAGTGCAATGTAATAATTTATCCCTAGCAAGTTGAATTCTGAGCATTGATCCCTTGTCACACTCCTGCATAAAGCCATCGAGCCTGCCAATGCGTTTCCATGAGCAAGACTAACTGGCCACTAGATGGTAGTCCAGGGCCTGCAGTCTGCTCACCACACACAGGAGAAAAAAAAAAAACCAACAATAAAACAAAAAAACAAAACAACAACAACAAAAAAACCACACACACACAAAACCACCAAACAAACAAAAAACAAACCAAACCCAAAACCAAACAAACAACAAACTTTAAGAACACGGAAGCTCCAACACGTTCACTGAGCACAGTCTCGTGCATTGCATCGGCTCCTGCATAACCATTTATCTTATTCAACCCAAAACCAGACAGCATTTAGGTGACTAGAACAATTTGAACGCATTTCTCTTTACAATGGGTTCTGTACATGCCGAAGCCTATCAGCATGTCCATGCTTTCCAGACAGAAACACAAAGCAGCTTTCACTCTGTGTCGGACTGCAATAGTACCTGAGCTCTATGACAAATCAATTGCAATGCAAACAGGTGCCCCTACGCTGGCCTGGTCCAGGGGCATCAGGACATCAGGAGTGCGAGCAAAGCAAATTGCTGCCACACGAGTTTCTCCTGTAATTAACTGCGATATCTGACTTGAAGCAGCCCAGAGCGACTGCAAGAGCATTGCTCTTACCAGAGGAGAAGACAACTGAAGGCAAAGTACAATACCTTTTTGTGTCCAACAGTGGCAGCACCCTTTCACAGTTTTCAGCTTTCACAATTCATATTCTCTACAGGAAGCTGTCACAAAAGAGAACCTAAAGGTTCTGCACTTCTAAACTTACCTTCACAATCAGCAGACAAGTCATTTACCCCCATTGCCTCAGTATGCCCATTTTGTAAACCATCACAGAGGTAAGACTTTGCTGCAGTGAAATATTTTCAGCTATGTAATTAAGACACTCATGAAATATTAAAAGAACAGTCTTCCATAATCAATTAAAACATGTCTTCCAGACTTCTACCGACTCTTGTTCTGAAGATACAAATGGATTAGAGAAACCAGCACTTTCCTGTGTAGCTCATTTTAATGGCTAATTACATTCCTTGTTGAAATTGGTGGGTTTTTTCCTACTTGTCTTGCTTTACTTCCAACTACAAGGGTGCAGGAGTTGTTAGTGTTTGTGTCTTACTCCATTACTTTAAAAAAGAAAAAATAAAGTCAGTGTTCTAAGCCCTGGGTACAACTATTCTCATAATCAAATCAGCTCTTGTTTTTCATGAGCTAACCACACTAACCTCCTTAAGATTCATTCTGCAAGAACTTCTTCCCTTCAGAGCTGTATGTACAGGCTTCTACTGTTCCAAACTCTCAATGTCATTCTGAAAGGACTTCAGAACCACAAAAACATCTGAACTGATTTACACAGAATGTGGCCATAAGACATACAGAGGTAACGATCACATCCTCGCTCCTGTTACTCGAAGTTTGCACTGGCTGATACCATCTGAGGCACTTGTGTTGATCCCCATGATCCCTTCTGTCTCTTTTAAAGTCACAACAGAGGCACAGCACGCGTCTTTTATCATTGCAACAGCGATCTTTTGCTATTATTTTGTTTTTAAGCATCCTAAAATAAACTGTCCAAAGCAATCTTTTATTAGGGAATCTACATTGCTTTGAATTACTGCCCTG
The DNA here is from genome assembly GCF_963082525.1 of Nesoenas mayeri. Lineage (NCBI taxonomy): Eukaryota > Metazoa > Chordata > Aves > Columbiformes > Columbidae > Nesoenas > Nesoenas mayeri. Next base: position 44,781,976 of record NC_137548.1, read on the forward strand.
CCTTACTTTAGAGAAACCAAACATATTAACACCTAGCTTTATTTATATCTGAAATATCTTGTCAGCTGACTGGAAATATTGAATCTAGCTCTACTAGAAACATTGTCATGCTGTCATATTTCACACCTCGGTTTCTGGAGTGGGAAAAAACCAGAATTACTCTCAAAAAAATCCTCAGTTCATAGCTAAAACACACATTGGCAGACAAGCCAAGGCTGTTAGCATCAGAATCTTCATAAATTTTAATAGCACAAGCCAGGCATGACCACAGCAACTGTTGCAAAATTGCCCAAGACCACCATCAAGTTAGCAGCTATATTTATATTTCACCAGCAATCACAAACACAATATTGAATATAGTTTGCCCAATTCATGGGAACTGTATTACCCTGGTCCTCTTTCTGGCAGATCCACTTCCCCCGACAATGGGCTGTAAACAGGAATACTGACATCGTAGCCTTGCCGGTAAGTCCATGTGGAAAAGCCTCCACCAGCCAGCAGAGCTCTGAAAAATATCAGAAAGCAATTTTAAACAGAGTACATACACCATTCAGACTCTGAGTGCAATATAATGATTGTCATTACCAGCACATCAAGAAGATGCATGCACTGAGGTTTTCCCCTCAGCTTTTGTCGGTGACATTTCTCACGCAGTTTTTCGGTTCACTTTACTTTTCATGAACTGGCCTTACTGCTAGATTGGATCTAGTCAGAGTGCTTACAGTTGCATATGATCACTGAAGAATTTTTGCATTAATATAGGGAAACTTAATCTACTGCAGTCATTACGATAACTCTGCTTTTTTTGCAAGCTTAGATGTCCTAAGTCAATTTCAAATAAATACATTCTTAAGTATTTATACTAGTTAACATATTCCTCGATGCCTGAACTACAATAGGGTATAGCACAGCTCTCAAAGTGTTAGAGAAAAGCTATATTTCAGATACAACTCCAAGCAGAATAACACAATATTTTGGCCGCTTATAGTGACTCTCCACTTCTCAGGCTAGAAAATAAAATGGAGTCATTTGCAACTGTATTTTCAAAGTGATCATACAAACTAGTGAAATTTATTTCATTTTTGTATTACACAAGAAATGCTATAAACAAAACACATGACAACAAGAACGCCGTATGTTCTGAAACTAACTTCCAACCATAGAGGCTGCTTGGGACAGTATGGGCTAGAGAGCACGGGAATCAAGAAAGATAAATTAAGATCCAAACAAGATGACTCTGATTGTCTGTGGCTTTTTCTAGGTGGGACAACCTTTTGCCACACACAAGAGCTTTAAGAAACAGAAAAGAGCAACATGTACAGAAGAAAGCAATTAATCATTCACAATGCCAGAAAAAAACCCAGGCTTGTTACTATCTCCTATCCCAAATCAGGCTTCTTTGAAATATGCTAGTAGAGGACACCAGCTTTTTAGTTGCCATTTCATCTCCAGTGACCAAGGAGCACCATGAACACATAATCCTATTTTGAAAAGAAGCTCAGATTCAGCTGCTTTAGTGAGACTTCTCAAACAGATGAACAAACTTTCAGTCCTTTGTCACCAAACAGCAGGCCGTGCTGTACTTTAAATTGCCCCAGGTATGGGTCTGCTTAAGGTACCATACAACGCAATTTGGAGAAAAATATTTCTCCAATTCCAGTTTCTCTCCTTTTCTGTGGAAAGAAGCAGAACACAAATACACCACTACACTAGGCCCTACAAAAACGATCTTGAGAAGGGATACCCACTGTAGCAGGTATGATTATAGCCAAAAACCTTATTAACCCAAGCTTGCATACTGTCACAGTTCAGATCAGAGCAGACACGTCTCATCAGTAATCAGACCAGACACATCAGAGCAAAAATTTAAGGCAAGACTGGAAGAGGCACTGACAATCCATTAGCTGATACACTTGTTTTCAGGTATCACTGAATTAAATCCTTAGAATAGTGTTTGCAGAAGCAGCTTTTCCACAGCTGTTATACAAGAGTTTATTGTTATACCTAATTATCATGCAAGACCTATCATTTTTTCCCATCAGAACACGACACCCCAGATAAACACCTGTATGTTTTGCCTGTTCTAACCCCCATCAGATGTCCCATGGGTACTTTGCTTCCTGCTCTGACCTGCAGCACAGTTGTTCAGTGTTCAAACACCACAATCCCACTTTGCCATACATGTGACTTCACCCAAGTAGTCAAATAAGCAGTCATGTCATTTAAGAAACTCTTTGAAAATCTCAGGCTCTGCATTACAGACACGTTCCACCTTGATGACAATTACAAAATCAAAACAACTTGCCCTTTATTACTCTTCACTCAGAACACAAACTATGGTAGAAGCAGAAATTAACTCAAGAACAGGATGATAAATCAAGTGTGTGCTGAGTGAGAATTTATGTTCCTAATCAAGTGATGATTTTGGATTCCCTTCTAATACCTCCCCTTTGGTGACACGTACAATGCTATGACTCAGTCTCACCCTTGAAGCTGCATATTCCATGTCTTACCCATATTAATTCACTCACAAGCAGGGAGAAAAAGCTGGCTTGGGTGTTGCTGTTCTTGCACTTCATATCCCCTTCCTCTTTTTTTATTCCCCCTCTAATTGGGAAACTACAACCAGATTGTTTTAATTGGATCTGGTGAAAACATGACAGCACCTCATCAACCTTCAGAAAGCAGGTGTGTGTCATGCAGACTTCTACCAAAATAAACCCACAGGGAACCAACACCAGTTAACTAAGTCCACTCAGATTTTCATTGTTTGGGGCAGTAACAGAGTAGAGATATTAACTCCTAATGTACTCAAGACAAACAATCTTTAAATTGCACTGATCAGTGAGGAATGAGCCTGTTCCTGAGCAACTTTTTACCACTTCACAGATATATTTTTTTCTACAGATATTGATCCTTCTTTGTCTCCAGATAGTGCCCCAACTGGTCTGTATTCCAAATGTTTCTGCCCAGCTTCCATCAGCAGCAGCTTTCTGCCAAACTTCACAAGTCACTGAAACCCAATTCACCAACTGAACCAGAACGAAAAAGTATCATAATGCATACATTTCATTCTAGAGCTACAGAGCAGCTTTGCAAAAGAAATCCTTTCATCCTCATTATTGTACCAAATTCAATAGCACTAAATTAACATATAACGAAGGGTTTTTTTTTTTTCAAGTTTTATGTCAGGAGGTTACATATGTTTTGGCAGCTAATACCAGCAACATAGCCTCCATGCCCACAAGGCAGACTTCCACCTCTGAAAAAAATGGAATAAAACGCTTTTATACTCTGTTTGAAAATTGGATTTAAAGAACTCATGAACAAACAACCCTTTAGCGAGGTAGGTTCACTAAAGATTTTTCCAGACGTAAAAATACCTTATAACCGAACTCCTCCTTGACCATAAAGACTTATTTTACCTGGATTAACCTGCTACAGCAAATCAACAGAACACAACTCTATCAAAACCCATGACCGACTATCATTGAGCTATGTATGATCTCTGACATGTACCAAATAGAGAAAGCAGGCCACATTCCCTGTGCAAACTTCACAAATATTACCTGTTTAGTTCACCAACGATCCACACGGTCCCACAAATCCAGTCCTTCTGGTGGGGTACTGGTACAGTTTGGACCAGTTATTCAAAAGCAGGTGAACTGTGCCAGCACACCTTTTTCCTGGCCTGCAGTCTCTCACTACATGATGCTACAACTGTCCTTCACCCACTTGTAACATGTGCGGACATCCTCATATTGAGAAAACACACCCAGCTCGCTTATTCTGTTGGACATGAACTAAGATCTCCAGAGGACTCCAAAATCATCCTGTAAGCTCATATCGCACGACCCAGGCCCTTCCAGGACCAGGTCCACATTACTGACTTTTTCACAGATTCACAGTGTTTACGCCTGTGACCTGTAGTACAAGTTCTGTACTACACTGAGTACAGTCTAATTGTTGCTGCCTACAAAAAAAATTTTCTACCTTTTCTCTGTCCCAAGCACTGTTATTGCCTCTCTTCTGTCTTACCCTGCAGCTGTACAATCACCAGCTGTGAGTCAGTTTGGCAAGCTACAGCAGCAGCAGCTGTTTGCCAAAAAAAATTTGATTTTTAATTGAAATTACTCGGCTTTCCATGTTAGCATGACAAACACTTAGAACAAACATCTACCAAAATAATGTATTTCCTGCATGCTAGGCTAAGACACATAAGGCCAAATATAAATAAACATTTGACAAAAAAAAAAAAAGTTGTGCAGTGTAAGAAATCTACTGCATTCAATTAATAAATCTATTTCTTTGATAGAAACACACATCCACAAAAACACAGCCGAGAGGAGTCCAATCCATTAAACAGCATTGTCAAGTGAAAATTCTCCTTAAGAAGCATTAATCTTGAGATATCAAATACAAGTATTTACTAACACATTAACAGGTTTGGTTACACAAAAATGATGCTTGACTGCCCTCTTTCGGCTAACCCACATGACTATAACATATTTCATATAGAGATGAAGTATTCAGACTAGACATGAGGAAGAAATTTTTTACAATGAGGGTGGTAAAACACAAGCACAGGTTGCCCAGAGAGGTGGTAGATGCCCCATCCCTGGAAACACTCAAGGTCAGGCTGGTTGGGGCTCTGAGCAACCTGATCTAGTTGTAGATGTCCCTGCTCATTGCAGGGGGGTTGGACTAGATAACCTCTAAAGGTCCCTTCCAACCCAAACTATTCTATGATTCTAAGTAAAAAGCTAAAGCCTTACTTCACGGTCAGTGGTAATTACAGTCAGCAAACTTACTCTTTGAACATGTCCAGAAAAAGCATGTTCTGCTCTGGCACTGAAGAATGTTTTAAATTGTCTCTGGTGGAAAGAAATCAAGATACACTCCATACAAAATCATTTTAGCAAATATCCCATACCTCAGGCAAGATTTTGTTGACATTTGGCGGAAGTTAACCTTGATCTTCAAGAGAGGGACTGGTTACACCGGCTACTCAGCAAAACCAAGCACATATAGACTAATCTAGTAGAAACATATTCAGTAACAGTATCTAAGCTAAAAAAGTTTGTCTTACGACAATTTCCTTTGTCTTATAACCTCCTTTCCTCTTCCAAAAGTAAACTATTCTGCAAGTGAAAATTAAGCTCAAGATTCACACCTTTTAAGTTTCTGACAAATAATTTCAAAACACACTTGCCAGAGAGTAACCAAGAGCATTTGTCCAATTACTAACACAGTGTAATTGTTTAGATAACAAAAACTATTGAAATTCACCACAGTTTTGTTAAGCATAGCAGTTGCATTAAGATGCCCTTGAAGCATCATCAAAAAGTTGCATCTACAATCAATCTTTGAACTTCTAATTTGCATCCAATGAGATATTCTGTGAAGCATTCAGGTTTGGTAACACACAAGATACAAATCCAACCTCAAGATTCTTCATCCTTACAGCAAACCCAACAGTTAAGAGCAAACTCTACTAGCTACATCACGTACAAAATTAAGGACGGGGCTAAACCATCAGATTTCAGGAGCAAACACTTGTCCTATACAAGAAAGGGACTTCTCTACTTCCCTTTTTTGAGAAGGAATGAAGTTGTATTCCAGCTTCGTAAAGGTTAAGGAGCACATCCTTTGTTATCACCTACACTTCTGAGCTTGTTGCTTCTTTAATGGCATTTAAACCCAGACCTGTGCACTCAAACACCGCAAAACACATACCTATCTCTAGGAACATCTAGGGCAGTGTTATAATCTGGTGGCCCTCCAGGCAGCATATTGAAGAGCAAGTGATTTGTGCCTCGATCCCACCTAAGGCAAAAGAAGAAACAGACAACAATTAGAAAGGCGTTCTCTACACACAGACGGTAAATTCCGTCAAAGTCTAGCTCTACATTGACTCACTGCGTCTTCCCCTCCAGCATTAACCTTTGTTTTTTCCACTTTGTGTTCTTTAAATTCACACACTGAAGTTTCAACAAGTACCTGGATAACTGTGCCAAAGCCTGAGCTGTCTCCTTGATACGGAGCGCGTTCTGATTGAGGACATCTATGGATGGCACAAAAAGGCAGGCCCGGTTGACATCATCAGTGTAGAATTCACTGTCAGAGATGGCAGTTAGCAGCTCATTGTATTCCCTGGAAATGGTGTTGCTCACTGATGTCCCGTATTCATCCACGTAATTTTTCAGTGAGTAGATATATACCTTGATTTTGTTTTTGGGATTGAAGCCACATCGATAGACATCGAAGCAGGTGTGCATCCTGCAGCTGAGGTCTCCCCGCTCAGGAATGGGGCTATCAGCAGGAAGCTTGACCACAGGCACATCATGGACACTGCGTTTTTCAATGGTCCAGTCACTGGATGACTCAATGGAGTGAGGCCAGAACTGGAACATTCCTGTGGCAATTAGGCCAAGCAGAACTATGGAAAAGAGAGTGATGTAGTAGATGCGATGCTTGGTTTTCATCCTTGGGATGAGGGCTGGACCCCGTGTGTTATATTTGGCTGACGCACACATAATGGAATCAATTATCTCTTGTCTCTACAAAACAGAAACAGAGAGGTTTTAGGATCAACTCTGGAAGAGATACATCATTATCACAACGCAGAGAAACATCCAGTTAGCCTTTTCAAGGATTTTTGCCTCGGCGGATTACAGCAAAATTTCTTCAGATGCTCACATGAGCCACTGGAACATAAGATGCCAACCGGAACTGCCACTTAGCAAGGACAACATGAAGCTGATCTGATGGGCCTGGCTGTAAGAGAATTATGTTGGCCAGCTAACAAGTGACAAAAGGACATGGCTTGGGCAGTGAGGGGAGGAAGAAATCTCAAACACTACAGACATTGTGAGTCCTCATAGGTGCCACTCCATCTAAGTGTATTCATAGTGAATACTAATAAAAAAATAAAATGCTCATCTACAAGTAAAGACAAACAACATGGATACCCTGCAATGGGCTTATCATGAGGCATCATAGAGAACTTAGGATCATGATACCACTTGTAATGTAAAGGTGCTTTCAAACACAATTTTACAGAAGCCCCACCATATCCAACTAGAACGATGCTAAACTGCTTCTGGCCAGAAAAAGAAATTAATTTGTCATCTTTGTCAATATGTCTTTTGGGGCAAAAAAGCGTTGTATGAGCTGCCACTGCAGCCACATTAAGCATTTAAATAATAGTTCACTGTAGTCTGAGTAACACCTGTAGTGAAAAACACAACGTAATATGAAGTATCATAAAATCACACAACTGCCATCATATTTGATGCTTCTTAAAAGGTTTTACACACATAATTGTGGTTGCAGCCAGAGGCAATTTATATTAACTACAGACTGAAGAATCAGTTACTTGTTGCATGCAAAAACCTGCTTAGGTTTGCAACTAATCCAACCTGAACTCTCCACAGTGGAAACTTTTTAAATCTAGTAAGCATATTTTTCCTGAAGAAGAATGTGGATGGCATAATTATGTCTTTTCCCTTTGGACAAATGGGATGTTTTCTTGCTTTGACAGTCAACTGTACAGTAGATAACAAATATGAATAAAAGAAGTATCAATGAGGCATTAAATGGTCTTCATAATAAATTGGGTTATGTTTATATGGCAGTTATTGACAAAAGACTGTTACGATGGGGTGGCTAATGCATGAAGTGACTGTACTTACAGAAGCACAAAAATAATCTCAGACACCAATAAATATTCCACTTTTATAAGTAACTCTCATGGATTCTGGAGACAGCTTTTAAAATCTATGGTACAAGACAATTCAGGTGTGATGCTGTTATCAGGGCAGATGCCAGAATGCTACGCTAGTATCCGTTTCATAATTAAAAACTTTCCATACATTTCTGATAGTTAACCATGTTATTTGCTCTTCCTGACAGAGAGCCAGAGCCACTGGCATTATGACAAAGATCACGCATTTGCTGCAAGCACTTGAGTCACTCAGCACAGCTGTCTAGACCTGGGCCGGGGGCGGGACCTCAATGAGACGTAACCCTCCATCCACGGAACCGCTTCACACCTTCCACACTGCACACAACCCTCCTGGGCTACCTGCAGGCACAAGCGGAGGTCTGCTAGCACTTGGGGATGAGAAGCAAGAGGTACAAGATCAAGCGGCCGATAACAGGTGGCAGAAAACCTCCGGGAGGTAACAGCGGCGGAACCAGCCGCCTGTCGCGGGGGCGCGGGATGCCCCGGCTCCGCACTGCCCGGGACACCACCGGCAGCAGCAGAGCCCCCACCCCCACACCGCCCGCCTCGCCCCCTGCTTGCCGCGCCACCTGCAGCGCCGAGATCGCAGGAGACACGGCCCGCCGGAGCGGCGGCACGGCCGGGGCTGCCAGCAACGCCCGCCACGGCCCGGCCCAGCCCAGCCCAGCCCAGCCCAGCCTCCCCGCACGGCACCTGCCGCCCAGACTCACCTCCGCCCGCAGTCGCTCGGGCCCCACGGCCCGCGCCGCCAGCTCGCAGGCGGCCCCACCGAGCGGGGCTCCCCCGGCCGCTGCTGCCGCTGCCCCGCCCGGCCCGAGGCGCGGCGTGCGCACGCGCGGCCCAGGCAGCCCCACCCGCCGGGCCGGAGAGAGGCGCCGTCCGGCCCCGGCCCCGCGGAGAGCGCCTCCCTGCGGCGGGAGGGCGCGTCTGCAAGGGGGAGAGGGCGGCCCCGGAGGCTCCGGGGCGGGGCGGGGCCGGGGAGTGACACCCGTCTGAATTCCCCTGCGGCTTTAGCCCTTTCAGGGGAAGAAAAACAGCATTTTCAAACTGTGTGCAGTTCTAGGCCCCACAGTATTAAAAAAGATATAAAGCTACTGCAGGGTGTCCAGAAGAAGGCTACGAAGTTGCTGAAGGGTTTGGAGGACAAGCTGTATGAGGAGCGGCTAAAGTGACTTGGTTTGTTCAGCCTGGAGGACACTGAGAGACCTCATCGTGGTCCACAGCTTCCTCACCAGGGGAGGAGGAGGGGTAGGGCTGAGCTCTTCTCCCTGGTGACCAATGTCAGAACCCGAGGGAATGGCAGGAAGATGTGCCAGGGGAGGTTTAGGTTGGACATTAGGAAATGGTTCTTCACCCAGAGGGTGGTGGAGCACTGGAACAGGCTCCCCAGGGAGGTGTCATGTCCCAAACCTGACAGTGTTCAGGAAGAGACTGGACAACACCCTCAGACACATGGTGTGAACTGTGGGGCTGTCATGTGCCAGGACAGGAGTTGGACTTGATGATCCTTGTGGGTCCCCTCCAACGCAGGACATTCTATGATCCTGTGAAGGCTGTGCCCTCTCCTCCTCCCCAAACGCACATTGCAGCCTCAGCACCCATGCACAGCCCTGCACATGGCACAGCCTCCTCGCCCCAGCTCCATGCTCAAGCCTGATTTATGTTTTGGGGAGATTTCTTGACTGTTGGTGACTTTGCTTTCAACACTGCACAGCATTTAGCCCCCCTCAGTCACTGAAGCCTGGCTGCGGGGTTTGGAAAGGCCTCTCCCTGCTGACAAGACACTTCTCCAGTAAGAAGGGTACTGGGGCAACGTCAATGGGGGTGCAACGTTTGTACTGATGAGCCACCACTTCCCTGTTTTTCCGTATGTTTGCATTCTTGGGTCCCTTTCAGTTCTGTGCATCTTTTCCAAAACCATTTTGGGCTTTCTCGCGGACCCTTTTGGGTCATGTGTCACCTCCCAGCCTGCTGGATCCCACTGCTTCAGTCCCACACCTTCCCCAAATCCTTCTCAAGAGTTACTTGAACCAACCTCTCTTCTGACAGAAGGCAGAGCAGGACAAACGTATGGCACAGAACTCCAGCTATGCAGGAATCACAGACAACTGGCTTCATTCTCAAGAACAGAGGGTGTCTTGGTCTGTAGACAAACTGATTGTTTGCAAAAATAAAGTAAGATGCTACAGCTGAACCACACACATGGCAACCATGCAGCAGAGACGTTTCAGCAGTAGCAGTGTAGTGTTCCTGCACATAGCACCCATGTTCTCTACCTCTCCCTGCCCTCTGGGCTGATACCAGCAGTGCCACTGATGTGGGAACAAGGCTGACTTTACATCTCCCACCTGTAAACAGTTCTCACCTGTTTATTGGCTGTCCTCTCTTGCTAGTCTGAGGACAGATATGGGCTGTTTGAGGAGCAAGTCCTTTGTTTTTAAAACTGCAGGTCTCCAGGGAACTTTGCAACAGCCATTGAGCTACCAGAGCTCGGTGACATCCTGCCATTCTAACTTCTCCTGCTGCAGCCCCTTCAGTCGCATGATTTCTGGGCCAGAAGCATCCCCAGTCTGCTGCCTGCTCTCTGCTGCTGCCTGGGGTACAAGACAGGCCAGCTCTGGTTCTGTCCTGTAATCCCAGGTTTTTTAAAAGACTCTTATCGCATGTGTCTCAGAGTGTCAGATTTTGCTGGCCTGAAATGTATTATTCACCTCTTCTGTCTTTCTTGTATCCATTTTTATATATTTGTATCTTACGTCCAGTGGTGAGGTGATGGTGTACTATCCTATAATGTGTGTTTGTGAAAGGATGAGGGGTTTGTGCCAATCCCTGCTCTAAACCTCCAAAATTAGTCTCTCTCTCTCTCCCACTGTCTTACACAGAGTATAGTGTCCTTAAGCAGTCCTGACTGTCAGCAGTGACCCTCTTCCACTTCACCTGCCCTTGGGAAACCCTCTTTCTGCAATGCCATCCACATGCACACACACAGACAGCTCAGAACTCCCACAAGCAAGGAGAAATGCTGTCACTGCAGTGCTTTCTCTTCTTTCTCCCAATTCTTCTCGCACGTGATGCAGGTGATGTAGGATGCTCCTCAGATTCACTGCAACCTTCTTCATCCTGTCTATGACATTCAAAGCCATCAACAGAAAGGACTCATAGATCTTAAAGCATCCTTTCTGAGCACTGCTACTAGCTTTTTCTTCCTTCCTAGGGCAAGTTACTAGGGTTTGTTAGAGCACATGATGTTTCTGGTCTTAACCCATCAACTAGAAAATGCTGTGAGCAGCCCCATTCATAAATCAGAGGCAGGAACTCTCCTTCCAGAGGGTGAACGGACCATGTCCCATTTTGTGAATCAGAAGGGGCGCTGTTCACATGCTGGGGCTGTTGGGATGAGCGCCAGATCTCTGCAGCCATGGGGCTCATCAGCCCGGGCCGTGCCTGGATGTGACCGGGCCGGGGAGGGGGGTCTGCAGCCACCCCGTGTGACAGGGACACTGGCAGGTCCACGTGGGGCCGGGGGCCACCGAGCGCAGCCTGAGCCAGCCCAGGCAGTGCCCGCAGGCGCTTCCTCTGCCTCCCTGCTCTGCCGGGGAGAAGAAAGGGCATCGCATCAATTGCAGCTGCAACATTCACAGAGGCTTCATGGTGGTTTCATCCCTATAGGAAAATTTGGAGAGCAGTGTAATACTATTAAAAGCTAGAATTAAAGAAGTGCAAGCAGCATCAGCTATTTTATTTCAAAATAGCAAGAAAAATGGAGAATGAAGCCTGTTTTGATAGAGATTTCCCTGAAACTACATCAGGGAGCCTGTTTATATTCTAGTGATGTAGCTAAGCCAGACAAGTCTGCAGTGCACCATTTATTTTTAGACTCCTGGTTGCCATTTATAGCTTGTAAAAATATTCATCAGCAACTAGATAACAGGCTATCAATTTCTATAAAGGCATAAGAGAAATCAGATATTTTACCACTCTTTCCTTTGCCCTTTTACATCCAGCCTTAGATGACTCATTGGGGGTCATATGGGAATTTCTTTTTAAGGGCTTTGCCATCACATCATACATTTCCCTGCTGTCACATACAGCATCATGTATTTTCTGCTGGGATGATCAGTATACAGAAGAGAAAGAAACACTCAGAGAGTCTTTTCCTACTATGTCTCCAGACATGTAAAGCAGCTGCATGTGAAATTATGCTACATCTTATGCAGTCAGTGCTGGAAGCAGCATATTCTGAAAGTGCCTTTGTAATAAAAGGATAAAATTTTAAAAGGCAAATGTGAAGGGGGAAACTAATGCCTTGGGGACATCTTTTCCACCTTATTTGCAAGGTATGGCATAACATAACTAAAATATCATAGTTCAGTGTTTTCTTCTGAAAAAATTGTTAATGGCTACTACCAATATATAAGGTAATGGACTAGATTAAAGAGTTTCTAGTATAAGAGAAAGCAGGATATTGTAACATCCAGATCATTGCCTTGGTTCACTTTGTTGATTTATGTCTTATAACCAAATGATACCTTTATTTGTATCAGCTGAGTTTATAATTACTCTGATCAATAAACTTTATCTAGCAGCCAATTGCATGGTTTGATCTCTTGAGACAGGCCATTGTACTCCCCCATTGCTGCTGATTTGTTACTAGTGGTGCTGGTCAATACAGTGATCTGCCTGATGTAACTCTACTTCCCCTATTGCCTTCCTGAATTGAAAGGAAAAAGAAATATAAATATACTTTGGAGGTCTGCTGCTGCAGCTCCCACTGGAGGATGTGAGACATGAGGAGAATGCGGCAGGCAAGTGTTCCCTTCAAAGAAACTATAACGTGGCAGAGACGTGCAGATAAAAACGCTTTGTCGATGCATATTCTCCCCTGTCTAAAGCTTTCAGCTGTCACAGTTTGCAGATGCATTAATCTTTAATCAATTGAACGCTTTCTGCAGTGAGGTATTCAGGGAAAGAACAGGTCACGACAAGCATTTGCCTAGAATAACTGAGCACTCGTGCATGAGCCGTGCCATCAGATCTTGCTGGATAGCAGTAGGGAATAGACAGAGAGCTAAAAATAGCCTTTCCTTGCAGTGTTTTTCCAGACTATTTTTGATTCTTCATTTTGATAAGGTCGACTGGCTATTTGCTAAAAATAACCAATCCTGGCAAACTGAGGACAAAGAGTAGAGTATTTATAACCATCTCAGACTCTTTAGTACATTTGTCAGCTGCACATAATCTAGGATCTTGTCATTGGACAGTTGCCAGTGTTTTATGTAAGTCTGTAATAAATAAAGCATTAATTGGAATGAAGAACGAGTGTATCTTGCCACTCTGCTCTTCTCAGATGGAATATGCATATTTTTGTATGCGTATCCTTGCAGGTTATCTTGCCCTGTTCTTCATGGTATGGTCTGAGTTGCTTCAGAAAGCCCACTGTTAGGTAAGCCAATGTTACAAAAATAGCTGCATATGCAATTAAAAGTGCAAAAGCAGCTTTACCCCTTTCGCATGACTGATACTTCAGATCCAGAAATTTTCAGGGGATGATTCATGTACCTTCCTCCATGAGAAGGTTTTTTATCCAGCCCTTGTGTGCCACCATGTCTCTGATGAAATGAAGTCACCATTCTGCCAGCAGCACAAGAGCGACAGAGGGATTCTGTAACCAAGTAACTGTAGGAGGACTGCAGAGAAATTGTCAATATAAATGATAATTTGAGCCCAAGGCAGGTTTTAAGAAACAGGGAGGGGGCTGGGGGGGGGGGGGGGGGGGGGGCGAGGGGAGCACACAGCAGTCAGCCCGGCTGTATGCTCTGTTGGATGTATTCTAATAGAGAAAGAGAACAACCGAGGTATTAGAATTTATTTAGAGAAAAATCTATCATACAGTACATTTGAGCAGCTGCCCTTCTTCAGTTAATGTAGAGAACTATTAAATTTTTCAGTGAATATTTTCCCTTACAGATATTTTGCTTGGGATATATTAAATTTCTGTAAGGGAAAACTCATCTTTACAGATTAATTCCTGAAGTATGCATCATCCTTCATAAATATTTATCTAGAATGGGCCCCACCTATGCTGTTCGCTTAACTGTGGCATAACACAGGTTAATAATTTGGAGATTCACAGATTCTCACCTCCCACAAGCATGGACACAGCAATGGTAGACCTGAAATGTATGTTAGGGAAGTTTCTATGACTGACAGCTGTGATGTGCAGGAATTCCCACTTCTAACCTGAAAACACTGATCATTTCTCTGGAGTCGAGAGAAACGGGGTAGGGGGGAAAAAAGAGAGACTGGAACATGGCAATGATCATGAAATCATCTAGGATCCTCTCTGTGTTCAAATGAATGATAACCTGAACACACAAATTGCATGCAAGGTGGATTTTATCATCTTGTTTAATTACAATAGGCACAAGCAATGAAGGGACAGTGTTATACTGATCTTTGATGGCATTTCTTGTTTTAGACAAAGTGCATCAATTTTTAAAAATATAGATCTGACTGGCTTAATCATTTCAGGTACTGCCTTGTTTGTCTATCACTTGACAAACTGGTAAAAGGAATAAATTGGGGTGGGGGGGAGGGTGAGAGACAGAATCCTTATTAAATTCTCTACCTGTTTTGGTTTTCTGTAGAGATTTGTCATAGAGAAATACAAATAAACATTAAAAGACCATTAATAATAATGATGAGAAACAGTGAGCAGAGAAAACATCTTACAGGGAGACAGCAGAAGGAACAAACAATTTGTACAGGCAGAGCCTGCATTTTTTCTGTCAGGGTGTTCTTACAGCAAACGAGTCAATCTAACTTCTTTATAGATACACAGAAGACTTTCTAAATGTTTACCAATTCTTTTCAACCAGTAAAGGCCATTTTCAAAATTTATGGGGTTTGTGTGGTCAAAACAAATGTTACTTATTCCAACAGCAGACTTCTAACATCACATTACTCTCTAGCCTCATTTCCAGTAATATTTTGAGTTTCTGTGACCAAGCTAACATTCCTCAGAGGAGAGCTCCTCAGATGGGTGTTAAACCTGAAAAAAAACATGGAAAATATTCCATGCAACAAAGTATGTGTTTGTCCTGTTATTTTGAGTTACAGCAAGCTCAGATGGAAATGTCTGCGGGCCATGTTATATTAGCTGTGAGGATTCTGAAAGTGTATTTCACCCTCTTTCCTACAGAGAGGTGTGCATTAGTAGCTGGTTCCACAGAGACAGTACAATAAACCCGCTTTCTGAGCAGTAAATATACGTGGGTGAAAAACACATTATACTAATCGTTATTATTGTATATATTATTGTATATTGACATACTCCAACTATAGGGGTGAGCAGAACACCAAAAGAAAATGAGTAATTCATGGGTTATTATCAGAATCCCCTGAAAAAACACTTCAATGCCTGCACAGTGTTACCTGGCTCTTCATTTCGAAGAGTTTTCCTTAGGATACATAAATAAGCAAGGGCAAGCCAGTAAATCCATTTGTGTTTTGGCTGTACATCTCACCTTCCATTCCATTAAGGAGAACTATCTTGTGCTATAGTTCTATTTGTGGACAGCCAATAGCAAATGGAAAATAAATTACAATTATCAAAGAATGCACTTAAAAATACTGTACACAGACAAGTGCCAACTCATAAGCAAATATGATGCTTGTAACTACCTCTTACACTGATCTTACTAATCATCTCCCCAACACTTGCCCCATCGCTGGTGTCAGAGAGGGACTGATTGCTTCTAACAGCCGCCACATGCGGCACCATCTTCTCCTCGGCCACTGGTCACACTCTCCTTCTCACTGTCCAGGCAATTCTCCACCATCACCTCACCCAAGTGCACTCACATTGATTATTTGCTACGTATGCCTTGGTAATTTGCTTTATGATAAAGACATATGCTTTTGGCACTTATCAGGGCACACCCATCTGCCCAAATCTACAATGCCTAAGAACAAAACCAACAGAGTGACAACAGTACCATTGTGAGTCTCCAGTGACTGACATCCCACCTCACAAAGTGACTATACAATGAAAGCTGTTTTACTTGAAGATTGAACCAAAACATAATTTGAATTTCCTGTTAACTCTCAACACTACACTTCTCCTAAATGATATACAGAGAAGAAATCTAAGCCAGATGCATGTATTTCATGGGACCAAGGATTTTTTTCCTGCCTTTCCAATTTCATATTGGAGGCTTGATCAGAAGAGTAGTAACAGTTCTTCACTTGTGATCAGCAAATTCCAACTGCTTGAACAGCACAGAATTTAGCCTAAATTTTATATTTCACCTCTCTTAACTCATTATATAAACAGATTCCATAATGTTGTCAGGATGAAACTTGGTTACTATTAGAACAAATCACAGGAGGAGAAAGGCAGACTTCCAATCAGCTTTCATGGGCAATGTCCTTGAACTCTGGATTAATACACAGGCAGAAAAAAACTGCTTAAATTCCTTTAAGATGCACCTAAAATTTTACAGTACCAGATATTAAAGAGCTTTGTATCTGTCAAAGAAGCTTTCCAACTTAAATACTTCATCATACAAGAAAAAGTGTATTTTAAAACAGAAAAGAGAGGGAAGAAACTGAAGAACACTGTTTAGTTAAAAACCTACCCTGCAAATTGACAAACATAGCCAAAAAAATACCTTAACTACCCTGATAACAGTGGAAGGTATTACCTTAGAAGCCTTCAAGTAGGCTTAAAGTAGGTAGACCTATCATGGTGGTAGAAGCAGCATTCTCTGCATTGTACTGCTAATATACCTCACTACTAACCAGAAGGGATGGACTTCCAGGAATAGGAAGTCTGCAGAAAGAACATCTACTTTCAATGGCCTCTCCATTCTTAGTTCTTTTGAGGACACTGTGCCAAGAGGCAAATAGATGCTCTCTATTTATAGGAATACAAAAGAAGAAGGATAGAAACAAGATGGGCATTTCACCAACTGAGGGTGTTGGATACTGTCTAATCTGAGGTTAGACTTGGAAAGCAACTCAAAATGAAAAGTTTTACAGAACTCAGACTAGATGACCGCAGTCCTAAGAGCCTCATGCATGCAGGTGAACCCATACACATACTTATTCACCCTTAGCTGAGGCTACGTTAGGGCTGACACCGGGTTCTATCTCCTACAAACATCTCTTTGCGAAAGCAGTCATCATCTTCTGGCCCTGAAATAGCTGGTTACATCTGATCATCATTCAGGAAAAGGGAGATTTTACACATTTTAACAACCTCAAGTTTCTCCCTGGAAGGAGTGAAATAAGAAGCATAAAAATGACACCACAGGACCTTATAAGAGAGTTAAGAGCATATTCATTAGAAATGAAATACAAAATACAATGATGCTGCAGGACAGGGGGCAGCAGGCGAACATGACCCCCACCATTCCCTACCCTCACCCCAGTCCAAGGAATCCACCTATATAATACAAATTAGAGATCTCAAACCAGAGGGAGAAGAGGGGTTTTACAAAGTTATTTTCTTGCTATACAGAAAATATATTATTTGCTGGAAGTCACTGCTGAGCTGTTAGGGGCTCGGGGTCAGTCACTGTTTAGGAAACTCCCTGAGGGCACACTGAACCCTACTGCTTCCCCACCAGTTTGCTGAACACATCGTAGATCTCTGGCTTTTCCTGTGCAAACTGCTCAGCTGTATTTTTCTGTAGCCAGTCGGATGAACGCATTTGTTGCTGCAGAAGGCCAATGAGGTCACCCAGGTTGGAGCTACCAGCACAGGTAGGTTCCTGGTGGCGGGACACAAAAATGACTTCATTTGTGCTGTCTGCTTTGCCATCCTGATCTGACTGACAAGGCTGCTCCTTCTCCTCAGCCAGTATCTCCCGCTCCCGCTCTTCCAAAACCTTGCGGATCCGTTGCATACCTGCAGTAGTATAAAGAGGAGAAATGCTAGTGGATTAGTTTAAGCCACAAGTGTCCCAAGATCTGTCAGATCCAGAAAAATTGGAGCATGGAAGGAAAGGGATGAAAAACGGAGAAGACAAGGATAATAATAACAGCATAAGTTTAGGATTAAGGAGAGGAGGAAACAGTGCTGCAGAAATTCCTGTGAGAGGCAAAAGAAAACACTACTCACCTAACTGTAGCCGGTGAGTCTTGTCAGCAAAGATGATGCGGAACCATCCAGGTTCACTGCATTCAAAGGCTTTACCACAGGACAGGAGGACCTTGTTATCCAGAAAACGCCTCCAGAGCAGCATCTCCTCCTCAAATGTGCCTGTCCTAAGGTACTAGGAGAGTCAGCAGAAGGGTCAGAGGTTAGTAACACATAGGCTAACTCACTGAGATCCTCATGAACTTGTGATTCCCATGAGGTCTGCAAAGGCCAGGGGAGACACCTTTTACCTCTGAAGTACAGCAGTTGTGATATAAAGGAAGAAATGGGGAGGAAAGTGGCTTGAGAGCACTAAGATTCCTGCAAGGAGGGAAATGCACAGACAGACTAAAGGCAAAGAATGGACAGAAATACCAGGCAGCCCTTCCCTCTGCTTATCAGAAAACAGATGGGGCTTTAACAAGATGCTTATCACAATACAAAACTCTCCTCTAGATGCAGTTGCACCATGTGCCTGCCCTCATCCCAGGAGAAGCCGCCCTTCCTAAGACTACCCACCTTTCGGAAATCAATCCAGACAAAGAAGCCTGCATTGCGGTTGAGAAAAGGAACCCCGAGTGTCTTCAGCTCATCTGTCACATATGTATGGGCAGCTTTTAGGCGGGCGTGGTTGGCCCTCAGGTAGACCTGGTTGATCCAATCTGACCAGAAGGAGAAGATAAGAAAAAAAAAAAACAAAACAAATCACAAATTCACAAAGAATTCAGATCTGTCAAAGATTCCAAAACACTCACAATGCCTTTTTCCATTTCACCCTTCACCTCCTATTTTTGTTTTCTCTTTCCTCAAAATGCAAAAAGGGGGGCAAGAACTATATAGTAGTTTCACGTCTATAGAGAATAATATCTTTTTTACCTTTCTGAGGAAGCTTCCCTACATTCATAGCTCTTAGTTGTTGTGGACTAGTAGCACTCAATCTAGGACAAAGCTAGAAATCCAGCTGGTTCTACACAACACTATCTATTTCTATACAAATAGCTATCACACTTCTTCAAAGCTGTTCCTCTAATTCTGCTGATCAGGAGCTCTGCAGCAATCTTGCTTTTCTGTAGAATTGTCAGCCACGTGTTACATGGGCAGCTTCAGGATTATGGAAGACTGTCAATTAAGCTGTACAAACATTCAGGAAAGTAAGAAGAGGAGATCCCCCAGATACCAAAATACAGAGAACAGCAGAGGATCATACATGAATCTACTGACTCACCTCTGTCTCTGAGCAGCTGTGCAACTTTGTGCTGGACAGGTCCACAAACCCCATGGAAATAACACAAAGAAGCCACTGCATTAGCAACATCTTGGTTCTCTGTATATAAAGTACCAAAACGAATCCCAGAGACAGCAAAATCCTGCAGGAGGCACAAAGAGATGACCTTATTGCACAGGAAGACCAGGATCCTATTACTGCTGCCTTGTTCTTTCCAGCAGGAGGAACCTGAGGACACCAGGCCAGCCATGCCAGCCAGGAAGCTGCAACATGGGGACAACCAGCGCTCACCTTGGTTATTCCCCACATCACATGAGTCCGCTGTGGATCAGGCAATCTGTATGTAGAAGGATGCAGATGGGCAGTTAGTGTCATAGGTGCTGAAGCTTTTGGATCACCAGTGCAGCATTGCAGAAACAGAGAGGCAGCATTATACAACGACAGACAGTACAGCATGGAACATCAATCAAGCAGGGAAAATTCAAATACAACCTAACTTTAGAAGCTAGGAAGTAGTTTTAGACAGGACTTTTAATATTTAAGATATACAGGTACTGGCAAGTGCTATATTTCATGTGCAGATTTCCTCCACTTATGAAGCTTTCACATATAATGCTAGAAAGCAGGCCTGTGCCAATGTATTTGCCAAGAATTTAAAGTAATTTTGTTTCTTTCAAACCCCAATATTTTGCAGGAGATAAAATTCTTCTCTCACAATGTTGTACATGCAAGCCCAGCAACACTGAGCTAACACTTAATCAAGTGTATTTTATTTTCTTGCAAGATAGCACAAAAAGAGAGATAGTACCACTGGTATAAACTAGCAATTTAAAAATTAAAAAAAAAAAAATTTAAAAATAAAATAACCACACCATATTTTTTTAAAGGTGAGATTTACATAATTTCTCATCTCATTACATTCATACCTAATAAAACCCATTCTCCAGTCTGTAATAGTGCTCTGATCCATGACTATTGTACAAAAAGCAGAAAGTAAACAGCAACAGAAAGTCTTCACAGGCACCAACAGAAATGTGGGAACAAGGTAACAATGTTTAGGTAGGAAGAAAAGCCTCACTCTTAACAAATGAAACATCTATTTCCAGTTCAGGGAACTGTGGCAAGCAAATACCAACGCACACATTGAAAAGTGTACCACAACTACCGTTTTTTACTTGCTAGATTGCACTTGACAAAATGCATTTGCCATTCAGAAATTACAAAGAAAAATAAATCAGCCTAAGGCAGATTCAGAATTTGCTAGCTCATGACTTAACTTCCAGTCACAAGTGCTCAGCAAGGCATCATGTTGAACCGTCACTAGAAGATGGCCAGGGAAGTAGGAGCTGATTTTACCTGTCCATGCCTAGGACACTGTGAAACGTGGCTGATTCATCGAAAACTGACAGCATGTAGATCTCATCTACTATCACATGCAATTCATGTCTGCAAAAGGACAAAATGGAGATTACAAAAGAAGGATGCTTCTGGTTTAGAAGCAGAGATAAATTCTGGACTGCAAAGACTTGCATTAAACACAGAAGAGGGACATCAAGTTTTGCACAACAGAAGCATTTCTTTCACAACTCATAAGGTCTATCATGCATACATTGAGATATATCCACACGTCACACATTGCAACCATATAATAATATAAAAATTCAGTCATTCTCAATGCACTAGTGAAAGCTAACCCCTGCATGTACTACCCATCTAGAATAAGTTGTACCATCGTCTGCTCGGAATTGAAA
This sequence comes from Nesoenas mayeri, assembly GCF_963082525.1. Classification (NCBI taxonomy): domain Eukaryota; kingdom Metazoa; phylum Chordata; class Aves; order Columbiformes; family Columbidae; genus Nesoenas; species Nesoenas mayeri. Next base: position 44,802,843 of record NC_137548.1, read on the forward strand.
AATTTCAGAGAGTATGCACAAACCATGATGAAGCTGGAAGCCCATATTCATCTATTTCTTTTCCTCTGCACATATAGAGAAATTGCAAGGAAAGGAACTCAGTTTCCTACCAAAAAAGCAGAGCATAATGATGTTTGCTAGGACTACCAATAAATAAAGCTTGCATTCCTTGATGCAAGCTGCTTTGCCACTCCAGATGGCTGTATGGTCCACACTTCCTTGTCTCCACCATTTCCCTCTCCTCTCTTAAGCCCACCACTGTGTGTGAAGAACAGACTGCCTGAATTAGAAGATATTTACAGATAAATTCAGGAACAGCGAGCAATCCACCAGATTCTGAAAGCTGTATCTGACTCAGGATGCCTCAGCCTTCCAAACCAACATACCTTTTGGCAAATTCCAGGTAATCCCGTAGCTCTGACAAGGAGTAGATGTCCCCAAGGGGATTTTGGGGATTCAGAAGAATTAGGGCCCTTACAGTGACACCCTGCAGAACACAAGTAATGCAGTATTAAGAGAGTACCCATCATGGGATAAATTATCAGCCACTCTACTTCAGCAGTGAGTGTGATACAAGATTCCCCTCAAGCTTCCACGTTCACTTTTCACCTCAAAGATTAGATTTGTATGGGAAAACTTTAAATCACAAACTAAGATTTTTTAACAATTATATAATTTGCAAAGTAAACTGAGGAAAAGATTATAGAATGAATCTACAATTATGAAAAGAGGGAGTCTGCCCCATCCACTGCCATCTAGTCAAACAATTAATGAGAAAGATGCTCTCACATATTCTAAGCATGGAAGAGAGCTTTCTCTGAGCTGTATGAGTAATTGGGAAGTAACAAATTACTGAAGATTGCCCATGAATGAGTCAAGAAAGACAGGAATTTAGGTGATATGGATGCAAACTGTTCTCACTGAAAGTACACTCAGTGAGAAGTCAGAGCCAGTAATGATCTAAATATGCAGCTGGCAGGGGTGACACTGTTGTGGGTGTCTGTTACAGGCCACCAGATCAGGCTGAGGAAGTTGATGAGGCCTTCTATGGGCAGCTGAGAGTGGCCTCACACTCTCAGGCCCTGGTTGTTGTGGGTGATTTTAACTTCCCTGATGTTTGCTGGAAGGACCATTCAGCCAGCCAGCCGCAGTCCAGGAGGTTCCTCCAGTGCATTGATGATAACTTCCTCATGCAGATGGTGGAGGAGCTGACTAGGAGAGGTGCACTGCTGGATCTTATCCTCACTAACAATGAGGGTCTGGTCGAAGCAGTAAAGGTTGAGGGCTGCCTGGGTTGCAGTGACCACGAGATGGTGGAGTTCAGCATCTTGTGTGGCAGGAACAGAATAGCAAGTAGAATTGCAACCCTGGACTTTAGCAGGGCTAACTTTGGCCTTTTCAAGCAATTGCTGGGGGAAATCCCATGGGCAAGACTGCTTGAAGGAAAAGGGGCCCAAGAGAGCTGGATTGCATTCAGAGATTGCTTCTTCCACGCTCAGGATCAGAGCATCCCCACACGTAGGAAGTCAAGGAAGGGAGCCAGGAGGCCTGCGTGGTTGAATAGGAATCTGTTGGGTATGCTCAAGCAGAAGAGGCGAGTTTACAGGTCATGGAAGCAGGGGCTGGCCACTTGGGAAGAATATAAGGCTGCTGTTAGAGGATGTAGGAAGGCAGCTAGGATAGCCAAGGCCTCCTTAGAATTACAGCTGGCGAGAGGGGTCAAGGACAGCAAAAAGAACTTTTTCAAATACATAGCGGATAAAACTAATACCAGAGGCAATGTAGGCCCACTGATGAATGGGGTGGGTGCCCTGGTGGCAGAAGATACAGAGAAGGCAGAATTACTGAATGCCTTCTTTGTCTCTGTCTACTCTGCCAGAGGCTGTCCTGGGGAGCCCTGTACCCCTGAGACCCCAGATGAAGCCAGGTCAATGGAGGAGCTTGCTTTAGTTGATGAGGACTGGGTTAAGGAGCAATTAAATAGACTGGACATCCATAAATCCATGGGTCCAGATGGGATGCATCCGCGGGTGCTGAGGGAGCTGGCTGAGGTCATTGCTGGACCGCCCTCCATCATCTTTTCCAAGTCTTGGGAAACGGGAGAGGTGCCCGAGGATTGGAGGAAAGCAAATGTCACTCCAATCTTCAAAAAGGGCAAGAAGGAGGACCCGGGTAACTATGGACCAGTCAGCCTCACCTCTGTCCCTGGGAAAGTAATGGAACAACTTATCCTTGGTGCAATCTCAAGGCATATCAAGGATAAGAGGGTTATTAGGGGCAGTCAGCATGGCTTTACTAAGGGTAAGTCATGCTTGACCAACCTCATAGCCTTTTATGAGAATGTAACAAGGTGGATGGATGATGGCAGAGCGGTGGATGTGGTCTACCTTGACTTCAGTAAAGCCTTTGACACAGTCTCCCACAGCATCCTAGTTGCTAAGTTGAGGAGGTGTGGTCTAGACAATAGAGTAGTGAGGTGGGTTACAAACTGGCTTAAGGAGAGAAGCCAGAGAGTGGTAGTCAATGGTGCGGAGTATAGCTGGAGACCAGTATCTAGTGGAGTACCTCAGGGGTCAGTACTGGGGCCAGTATTATTCAATATATTCATTAACGATTTAGATGAGGGAATAGAGTGTACTATCAGCAAGTTTGCTGATGACACTAAGCTGGGAGGAGTGGCTGACACGCCAGAAGGCTGTGCTGCCATCCAGCGAGACCTGGACAGGCTGGAGAGTTGGGCGGGGAATAACCTAATGAAATTTAACAAGGAAAAGTGTAGAGTCCTGCACCTGGGCAGGAACAACCCCAGGTTCCAGTATCGGTTGGGAAATTACATATTAGAGAGCAGTGTAGGGGAAAGGGACCTGGGGGTCCTGGTGGAAAACAGGATGACCATGAGCCAGCACTGTGCCCTTGTGGCCAGGAAGGCCAATGGCATCCTGGGATGTATTAGAAGCGGGGTGGTTAGTAGATCAAGAGAGGTCCTCCTTCCCCTCTACTCTGCCCTGGTGAGACCCCATCTGGAATATTGTGTCCAGTTCTGGGCCCCTCAGTTCAAGAAGGACAGGGAACTGCTGGAGAGGGTCCAGCGTAGGGCAACCAAGATGATTAAGGGAGTGGAGCACCTCCCTTATGAGGAAAGGCTGAGGGAGCTGGGTCTCTTTAGTTTGGAGAAGAGGAGACTGAGGGGTGACCTTATTAATGTTTATAAATATATAAAGGGTGAGTGTCATGAGGATGGAGCCAGGCTCTTCTCGTTGGCAAACAATGATAGGACAAGGGGCAATGGGATCAAGCTGGAACACAAGAGGTTCCACTTAAATTTGAGAAAAAACTTCTTCTCAGTAAGGGTGACAGAGCACTGGAACAGGCTGCCCAGGGGGGTTGTAGAGTCTCCTTCTCTGGAGACATTCAAGACCCACCTGGACATGTTCCTGTGCAACCTCACCCAGGCGTTCCTGCTCCAGCAGGGGGATTGGACTAGATGATCTTTTGAGGTCCCTTCCAATCCCAAACATACTGTGATACTGTAAACATATATAGGGCTTAGGAAAATGTCAAATTTACAGACTAACTCTTCAGAAAGGCAATACTCATTTGCATTTGTCCTCTAGATTTGCAGCTCTCTCCCTCCTGCAAAAACTCTTGGTGGTCTTAGTGGATTCATCTGCACTACTGTGTAGAGCAGTCACTTTTCAGGTAACTCAGCTGGCCTTCCTGAAGGAGAAACCCTGAGTAGTCCCTACCTTTCAATGCAAGACCAAGTACTTTTTTTTGTGTGATATGAATGAGTTCCAGTGCTTTGTCCCAGTTTATCCTTTCTGCTGCGACCAAAACTGGATGGACACAACACCAAGAGTTTCCCCCTAAGATTGCCCCTGAGTTTGCAAGCAGCCTAATCTCAGGTGGCCTACAAGGACAATCAGAAAGCCAGGTGCTAGGTTTTGAAAATGTCTTGATCTTTGGGCAACTTCTGGGACCTGCCATTTCAAACATATTGTAGACTTGACTGATAATATGAAGCTCAGCTACACTCACCTCTGCTCTGGCATCCTGCAAGGCCTTTTCCAGTTTTTCCACTGTAAGCTGAAAAGGCCGAGTACTTGTTCCAGTTATCTGAAAGACATCACAAAGATAAAAAAGGCTAAGTTATTTCAATAGAATCTGCCTTGAGCCAGTCCCCTGAGGAATGTTCCCCAAAAGAAAATAAAAACTCAGAGAGAATAAGACTCCAGAGAGAACACATAAATAAATAAATTGAAGAAATGTTCATCACAGGCTGGCCACACACACAGAATTCTCTGGCTATCCTTGAGTAACTAAACCAATGCAAGGTTTCCATCTGCTCTTCCACGCCTGGAACCATCTTAAGCAGGACAGTACATACTTCTGTCTCCAAGGTTCAAAATGGTTAATTTCTTCCCTCTCAAGAGCAGTTATTCAGAGTAAAATACAAGACCAGAATACAGATTTATGGTTTTGAACAACTTTCTTGCAAATTGTGTGTCCAGTTTTTCAGCGATAAACAGGGAAGATGCCCATGGGCTGCAGCCTATGCCTGTTCTGAGGACGGCTTTCAGAGGTTCCCAAAGCTTGGCACCTTCCAGTATCAATTATATTTTAACTACAGAGGTTGGCATTCCCTTCCCTCACATCTTACCTTACTGTCTAAATAGGCATACACCAGCTTGACATTACCATAGAGGAAGACACTCTGGATGATACCACCATAAAAGGGAGTAGCAATCAGAACAGCTTCTGGAACCGAGAATACAAATGTGGTTATCAACAGGCCACAGTCCTTCTCTCTCTTCTAATGTACTTCAGCTAAACATGAAAGCTTTTTTACATCTGTGCCCTTTGGAAACACCATAATGTTACTGTCTTTTTCTATACCTTATTTTTACATTAATTCTTTAATCTTCTGCAAGAACCCAAATAACATCAGTATAGCCCACATTTAACCTAACAAACTAAAACAGGGCCCCAAGAAAACAGTGAAGGCAGACAGGGCAAGACACCAAGTGTGAGTGCATGACACCTGCAGACCATGGCAATGATGAATTTCACAGAACAGTCTTGCAGGAAACAAGAACTTTGCAGTAGGCCAACACCAATTCCACTACCTCACTTCTGTCAAATAATATTTAAACAGAGTAACACACAATTTCCCAGCAAAAATAAACATTAAAAATATCTCCCAACCATCCACTTACCCCCTGGATCACAAAGAACTGTAGCTAATGCAGAAAATAAAGAGCCACAACCATTTAAAACAATGACCTACAGAAGAAAGAGAGAGGCTAGTGATAAATCTGTCCATAGAAAGAAAATGCTATAAAATAATAATTTCTGACCATATAACTGAAATATACTTTCTCCCAAATTCTCTAGCATGGATGTTCACAGAATTTTACTGCTGACATGCCATTTCTGACAGAAATAATTTAAATCCCGTTCTTTGCATCAGAAACACTTTGTCTGGGTGCTGTTCTTGATTTTAATAAGCAATTTAGAAAAATATTGGGGAGTAGTCCTGAACTGCTAGAAAAGCAAACTACTTTTCATCAGCTAATATATGTTGTTGTATCTTTGTGGTAACAGCAGCTCCAGCCTCCTGCTGAATTAGTGTGAAAGTTGCAACCACTGTCTTGTACAGGAGCGGATTTGATTCCTGCTTCTATAAGAGAGATGCTCACAGGTCCCATGAGTTTCACTCCAAGTACTGGGCAGAATCTGCTGCCTTGGAGAAGCAGTGATCAACAAGCTGATCAGTGGTAACTTCAGTTCACGTAAACTACGGGCTTCTGCTGAATTATTGCAGCCGGAAAAGCAACATCTGCACCAGCTCCTGCTGCCTCCAGCACTCGACAGAGGTAGGACTGAGTCTCTGAGCTCCGCAGCCACCTGTGCCCAGACCACATCCTTGCCAGGTCAACAAGTCCTGCAGAGTTTTGGGTCTCTATGCCTTCCTTACAACACCGCTGCAAAGTTTGAAAAGGTCTGTTTTTACAGGCTAAAACTACTCTGGGCTCAATTACAGATTTTTGTCCTGAAGTTTAATAGTAGAATGGGATGAAATCAAACTCAACTGAAACAATGGGCATTCTTTGTCAAGGCTGAGGGATACAGGCACAGTAGGTCCCAGAGCCGAATAAAGAGATGAAAACGTAAAGCCCCACTGAGAGCACTAGCATGAGGAGTTGACATATAAGACAAAGTGAGGCAATTATACAGTAGACCCAAAGTATTTTGGCTGAAGTGTACATCAAGAGCTACTAAAACGGCTATGAAGCAATCCCATTTTTATGATAAAATCTTAATAATCATTTGTTAAAAAGAAAAAAAAAAAGATTAAAAAAAAAGATGAAACTGACAAGAAATGGCAATACATTAGAACAGACACCAATGGAAAGTGGGTTACCCACATTTTCTGCCTTAAGAGGTGCAGGGGCCTTGCAGTAATAGGTCAAAAATCGAGCCACCTCCTCCCGTAAACTGAGAAAGACACAAAAGCAAATATTGATTCAGCTTATTCTCCAAGAGGCTGAGCTTCCCCAGGTGCACATCTCAGAAAAATAAAGCCAGGACACAGTAAAGTCTGGTGAAAATAGCTAGAAAACAGGATAGCTCAGGCCCATGCCGAAGACATGACTTTTACACACAGCAAAGGTGCACATATTTCTGATGAGCTTTAATCAAGGCACAGAAGAGAATGACTGAAGTCCTCAAGCATTCACTATGCTTGGAAAACTGTTTGGAGTTATCTGATTTGGTAAAGTATAGAGTGCTTTTTAAACTGTTTGCTTTAGAAAATTTGCATCTTCTCTCACACAGTAGGATTTTTAACTGGATGAACTGCTAGGGCAGCTGATTTACAGTTCTGCAAAGAAAAATATTATTAAATGACCTATAAAAGTTTTAACTAGTGAGTGTAGCAGAAGCTATTTGTATTCATCCATGGTGCTTATCAGGTAAGTAGTCAAAAAGAGAAGCATTACAGAAAAGATAAGACTTACAACATATGTCCCTTCCAGTCGGGGTACTGGAGCAGTAGAGGCTCCATCAGATTCATATCAGCCTGTGTCAGCTGTGAGCAACAAGAAGAACCATTAAAAGCACAGTCACTCATATTGGAAGCATAGAGATAGACTGGATCCAAGTACAGGCACACACCTGCATAGACACACACACACATGCAACTTCAACAGTTGTAAAACTGGATTGAGAAAGCCACTGACCATCTAAATGAATGCAGCTTGGAGAAGCAAAGACCAGCAAACTGATCTGCGATAACTTTGAGTTATGTGAAGTATAGGCTTCTGCTAAGTCATTGAAGACAAAATTTCGCTGCATGGAGATCTACAGGCAATACACACAATGCCCATGACCAAGATGCCTGCAGAAGACTTTCTCAGCAAATGAAGCAACGCAAAGAGTCCCAAAGAGAGTTTTGAAGTCCCAATTGTGAAAGCTCAGGTCTAGACTGTCAGAAAGAGATAGAAAGGATTTTGAATCACAGCCAGACACATATTTTCTTTAATAAACTTTCAGTATACTAACTTTTTAAATGAATTCTAGCTTTCATTTACATCTCAGTTCCAGGTTACTGCAGCTCATTTGGATCTATAACTCTGATAAGTTTTGATAAGTACTAAAGCGTAATGGGAGCTTTCAAAAGACAGGAGAAAACTGAAATTATCTTCTTCATAGTTCTTCCCCAGGGCAGGCACTTTGTTCCTTATTGGGAGTTCATTCTGATCTCAAAGTCAGAATCACCTCAACTGTGGAGCCCTTTTAAATGTTTATATTTAGATAAAGTATGCACACTGTTCTTATCTCAAAATTTTCAAGGTTGTAAATATCAGTGTTTCACATAATCCAGTTCTATGAAGTTGCATGGGAAAGCACAGCTGTGATATCAGCAGAGACGACATTTTACATAAACAGAAATGGAATAAACAAATATTACACACAATATACCTTCCAACTATTTAATGGCAACCAAATCTTTGAGTTAATATTAAAAAAGGTGAGGGTGGGAGGACATGACAAGTAGGTGATAGTGAAAGGGAAGAGGGAAATGCAACATGCAGTGTGAGTTTCTCACATAATAACAAAACCAAAATGTTCTGTATGGGTGTTTTAATAACTGGTGCCAAGCTCCGGGGTTTAAAGACACTGTCCTTATCCCATGCAGAATTACAACCTGATATTATAAAACTAAAGTTTCTTTATTCAGCTGTAGATGTTCTTGAAGCCTATGTAGCACAGAACTGTGTCTCTTTAGATCTCTCTCCTAAACTTTTCTAGAGGATGCAACATAAAACATATAAGCAGACTTGGCCAAAAATGACTATACAATAATAAAGAGGAAAACCCTAGGAGGTAATGCATTAAGGGCTAAGGAAACCAGATGGGCCAACTGAAACTAAGACCATCTGAGATCTCACACCACAAAATATCCTGTAATTTAAGTGTCAACAGTAGAAGACAGAAATCTGATATATTACTTTATCCAGTGGACACAGTATTCGTCATCCCAAATAGCAACAAATTATCCCCCTACAATCCCAGCTGGTGCTGCACTCTATGAGTCCACACTGTAACTCCAGGCTGTGATGACAGAGAAGGTGGTAACAATATATTTGTTCAATGTGATGCCACAAGCGTGATGGCTCCTCTCATTACAGCCGACGAAGTCTTAGCTCATTTTCATAATAAGGCTAATTAAGCTGCATCTGACTACCACCTCCCTCTGCACTACTTACTGCAGGCTTGGTGTTAGTTCTAAGGGAAAAGGACAGTGAAGGAAGGAAGGCACCACCTACGCAGCCTAGAAGGCATCTTTTTTGTGCAGGCAGTAGCCCTGCCTTACCTGTTCTTTTAGCTGGAAGGTGGAGTGGTGGGGTAGCGTCCCCCCGAGGCAGTGGAGTGGCAGGCAGAAATAAAACAAGGAACATTTTGAGGGTGGGAATTGGTGGAACGGGAGCAACCACAAACTTCAAACTGCAAAGGCCGACTGTCCAACCCTGAGCCACCTTCCCTCCCCACAGACATCTCCAGGTGGGAGAAACACCTGCCTGCCTGCCTCGCAGGCTGTACCTGTGCACTGGGTCTAATGGAAACCATGAAACATTCCTCTACAGCACTGTTCTGTTGTGGTTTTTTGACTTTTACTACTTTTTGAGTTGTGCCACGTTTCATGCCTCGGTGCAACTGAACCAAGTGAGCAGATGGCAGCTGACCCAGTCTGATTTCGAGAGATGTCAAGACTTGCCACTGTTCACTGCTGCCACCCTCACACTGCGGGTGAGTTCAGAACTGGGTGTCTCAAACGAGTGACTTTATAATGGACAGATGTGAAGATCCTTGAAATCAAGTAAAGTTCAAAACTGATTTCAAAACATCTGTATTAAACTAACTACTGTCAGCAGGAGAAAATAAAATGCATCTTATTTTAATTTAGTTTTCTGAGCCAAGTACACCCTCAAAGGGAAACGCATCGTGAAGAGGAACAGAAAAACACTCTTGCTCCTATCCTCCCGGAAAAATAACATCAATAAATGTACGAATAGCCAGATCGAAAAGTGACTTCCAACAAATAAAAAACTCGCACTGAAAAACTTTATCAGAGAAAACTGAGCAACAGCAATAACTGCAGGGAAGTGCAAGCACCAAGGAGGAACTATGCACTAAATTCAGTATTTCTTTTTGGAATAGGACTTACCCGCTTGGACATTAGGTCAAAGCACAGTTTATTCTCACTGGTGCCAAAGTTTATTATACCCTAGGAAAAGAAATCATTTATTGTTTATAGACACAAAAAACATGTGCATACATCACCTTAGCTATCACTTCACAAATTATCTCCCAAAAGCTTACCCAGGAAAAGTCAAAACACAGCTCACATAAACTTCACCATATATAACTCAAGGTGTATCTATGTGCGTGTGTTTACACATGTACACCAGGCCCTCAGCTTCTTAGTCAAGAAACTGTCTGTAAACGAATGTGTACCAACAGTTTATAATTCTTTACAGAATATGTTTACCTAATCTTGAATTCACTCACCGGTATATATCTAACTACAAAAGAAACCCTAAAACAATTCTGATAAAACTGAGGCTTACCCTTCTGCAGCAGTTTTAAACAAAGTTTTGAATTCTTTATCTAAAAGCATTTATCAGTCCTTACCACTTCACTTCACTGATTTGCTCAGAAACCACATAAACATGCAGTCACGAAAAGTGGTTAAAACATTAAATTTTTCCCTTTGGCAAGATGATCCTACAGTTCCAGGTTTAGGATTTAGCCCTGCTTATTTAGCACTCCATTAGATCTTGAAGAGTTCAAATCTACTACCAGATTTTCATTATTGGAAGATTAATATTTTTTTTGTTTAATGAGAAAGGAAATCTAAGCAACTGTACGTTTACGATGTTACTAAAGCACAAGTCCAATTTAAGGTTATTTCTGTAAAAAAACTACCTCCTACACAGACAACATTTGGTAGAAGAGGCAGTTTGTTCCTCATAATGCTCCTTGTATTAAAAACTTCACTGTGTTTTTCTATTTTAAACCTAGTTTTCACCTCCCAAGATGGTGTGACTAGAATCAGGGCTAATAATAAAATATTTTTAAAGTTTCAAGTAGTTCAGTGTCTGAATGTGGGATCTATTTAAAAGTAATCCACATATAAATCATTACTTATACTTGCTATACTTGTTACCCCGTAATAAAATGCCATGAAGTATTAACACTCAGCCTTTGTGCCACAAGAGGGGTCTGATGAGCTACTTATAACTGAACAACCTAGCATAAACAGGCAGAAAAAGTGCTGAGCATTAGTTAAAAGTAATTTAAACCAAAAAAAAAAACCAAAACACACAACCAAACAAAAAAATAGTCTACTACTTATTTGTTTTCCTGCACCCATTACTTGCAATAATGAGATCATAATCAGAGATGGTCTTCAGTGGGCAACAGAGGTGATGAGGACCTCTGTTCCTGCAGATTTCTTCCATTTTTCAAGGTCTACTACTGCTACTGGTGCCTGATATGGAATACAGAGCATGCAAACCTGAACTGAATGCAGCATTCATCTTTGATATATCGATGATCTGCAAAGCTACTTTTTATTTCTCTTCCTCAAAAAACTTGACCCACCATGTACCAGGTGAGGTCAAAAAAACCCCATACCTTTAGCAGATCTGTCAGCAAATCTCTATGAAAGTTTTTTTCCTAGCAACAAAACCAGGAAAAACACTTTGAGGCTCTCACTCACATTGGGGTTCTTGTCTTCATCATACTTGTCAGCATGATAAGCTTTGTACCCTTCCTCAGTGGAGCCACAAAAAAGGTTGGCAATGTTGCCGCGAGCTGAGAGGTAGGGGCTTCTGTGGAAGTCGCTGGGGTTACAGAGGCCGTGCATGTCAACCCTCCTCTCCGGAAGCAGCCGAGCCCTCATCTCTTGTAAGTTGCCCCCTCCTCCTCCCATTCCAGTCATTTCAGACAGTGCCTGGCTGAAGTCCAAGCCCCGAGGAATCGCAGTGGAGGAGGAGGAGCTGCTATGGCTCTGCTTTAGGATGCTGAGCATCTGAGCAAAGACATTGAACATGCGGAACTCATGCTCCCGCTCCAGTTCAAACCGGCGCTGCTCCAGCTGCATCCGACGCTCCTCCACATCCAAATCTCGCTGAAATCGGCGTTCTTCCATCTGCAAAAAGCGCTCTTCCATGGCCCGCTGAGATGTCAGGGTCTTCAGCAAGAGATCATCCAGTGGGTCCTTCACGCGCTGGCCTTTCCGCTTTTTTCTCAGCCGATGCAAGGCAGAGAAGCCAGGCCGGGGAACAACATTCTGGATCCGTGATGAGTTTGCCATGTTGGGCTCACTGAAACCTGTCGATATGCAGAAGCAAGGAAGAAAAATTAAACACGGAGCCAGTAATGTGGCGTGTACTTGCTTTGCTGCCTTCTCCTCCCTTTCCTAGAAAACATCGATATACTGTAGGGTTTTACAGGAAAACCAAAGTAAAACCTGTCAGGTACATCTTGAAGTTTGCGACTTTGTTTGAAGCTTGTTTTTAATTTCACATGTTGGGCTCCTCCTTACACTGCCAGCCCCAGCCCTGGCTCTGTAGTTGGCCTCTGAATTACCCTGAATGATCGTCAGTTCCCTCCACTGGAGCAGCAAGGAGACCACCACAGCAAAGAGGACATAGCATTTCTTCCACATCTCAGACATTAACCTCACACTGGCTATTGTCTCTTTTCTTCCCCATCATGCCATTATCCTCCATCAACCTGTACTAGACTAGTCTGAAATCCCCAGGATTTCCAGACTGTACCCTTTGTGGCAGCCAAGCAACCACCAACTGCACTTTCAGTGCAGGAGTCTCATCTCCTGTAAACCAATAAGCTGTTTCCGACAGTGGCTTTCAAAACCATCTTCCTTACAAGTCCTAATGAATGCTTAGAAAACCAGGAAATGATGATTCTCAAATAGTCTTCATTGCTGAGTGTCCTAGAAGATTAGATCCTGAAAATATTTTAAAAGAACAAAATGAAAGTTTCACCTGCAGGTTTATAGCGCAGCCATGGCAGAAGAAGGTCTCCTGATATAATTCAACATGAGGACCTCAGACAGCCCTGTTGATATTCAAATAATACCAAAAAGCATGCATTTTTTTTTTTCCCAATAAGCATGCATCTTTTTTCCCACTGTTGGCATTATTCGCAGAAATGTAGCTCAAATGCTTAGGCTGGCTTATGGAAGACACGCCATAATTCAGGATCCCTTTGGACTTCATATACAATATTTAGCCTAGTGCAGTAATTTTAGATGTTATTTTATCTGCAGCAAGATATGTTTTGGGAATGGTCAGAAGACTATGACTGCAGATACCAGCCTTCTCCTTTAAAGCTTTTTTGGGACATTGAAAAATAAGGATCCAAACACCAGTGCAAAAAACAGGTGAGATAAATAATCTTTCTGGGAAACCAGGCAGAAACCTTATGCTGGAATGTAAAAGGCTATCCCTACCTGAAGGTGAAACACTGGTTTCAATGGGAATCTCCACCCTGGAGATGGGAGAGTCATTCTGGGCCCTCTCCAAAAAGGCTCTCTCCATCTCATGCTCTTCAGGGGAGCCCTGCTGGTAAGACATGGACGGTGGGGGCTCTGGGGTCAAGCAGTGTTCATCAGAGTTCACCTCCTCACATTTGATTTCCATCAGTTCAGGGTGCTGGGAGTGTCCAAAGGGCAGGGTCGAGGAGGGAAACTGGTGGTGGTAGCTCTCCACTATGGTGCCCTGCAGCACCTGCTGAGCCATCATGCTGCCACTCAGGGAGCTGTAGGCCAGGGCTGGCCGGCTGGTCAGCACCCGGTCCATCACCTCGTAGAACTTCCACGTCCGCCCGCCTCGCGGGGCCTTGCTGTTGTCCTTGATGCGCCGGTACTCCAGCTTCATCTTCTTGATCTTCTCCCGGCACTGGTCGCCCGTCCGGTGGATGCCCTTCTCCCGCAGCACCTCGGCGATGCGGTTGAAGACGTGCTGGTTGCGCAGGCAGCTCTCCAGCTCCATCTGCACCGACTCGTCGGCCCAGAGCTGCAGCAGCTCCACCACCTCGGGGTCCGACCAGTTACTGCCGCGCTCATACTTCTTGCCCCGAAAATCCATCGCTCCCGGGTCCCGGCCGCGGGGCGGCGGGACGAGGCCAGGGGCGCCGGCGGGCCGGGGGCGCAGCCCCCGCACTGCCCAGCCCCCCCGGGCCGAGCCCCGCCGGGCCAGCGGCGGGAAGGGGGGCCGAGGGGGCCCGGGGGCAAGGGGAAGGCGGCGGCGGCACGGAGGGGACGCCCGGGGCGGGCTGCGCCGGGAGTTCCGTCCGCCGCTCGGCCCGGCCCGACCCCGCCCGGGCGGCGCACCTGCCCCTGCCCCGCTCCCCGGCCCACCCCCGCTTGGGGGGCCAGGCCCCCCGCCGGGACGGGGCTCTCGCACCTTGGCCCTCGAGGGCGCCCAGGCGACTCTGCTCGTCCCCGCCCCTAGCGGGCTGTACGTCCGCCGGCCCGGCACGGCCCGGCTCGCCCCGGCACGGCTCGGCTTAGTCCATCCGCTAGAGCCGGGCGGAGCGAGCTAGCGGGGAGCCGGGCCCCATGTTCACATCCGGGGTGACGCACATGCGTGCAGCCTTATTCCGGGATAACTTTAGTCCGTGCCGGGCACTGGCTGCGCTCCCGGGTCCGCGCCGGGCTCCGCGCAGCACCGCGGGGTCCCTGCCCCGCCCCTCTTCCCGCCCCCGGCGCGGCGGCAGGCAGGCAGCACCGTGCCGTGCCGTGCCGTGCCGTGCCGTGCCGTGATGTGATGTGCCGGCCCGTACCACGCCGAGCTGAGCTGAGCTGAGCTGAGCTGAGCTGAGCTGAGCTGAGCCGTGCCACAGCCGCGCCGCCCGGGGGAGGTGCCCCGCTGCCCTTCACCGCCCGCCAGTCCCCGCCCAGCGCTGCCAGGCACGGCTCGGCACCGCCTCCCCCGCATTCATCCCTCGGGCTGCTGCACAGGGCGAGGCGGGAGCCCTCGGTAGCGGTGCTGGCGGGGCAGGGCACCGCACCTCCCCGCCGGCGAAGAGGCCGACCCCGCTCACGCTGCCCCCGCAGAGCTGCTTCCCCGGGCCCGGTTCACTGGCGGAGCGGTTGGGGGATCTGTGGAGGCTGGTGTGTGATGGGCGGTCTGTGCGGGCGTGGCCCCGGCTTGGGTAGAGCTGCGCTGCATGAGGGGTACGAAGCATCAGCCGGTGGTGGTAGCGGCTGTCCCCAGCAGCCCCCTGGGTCACTCGGGCGGGGCTTGAGGACAGGCACGGGGACAGGTTGCTGCTTGCAGTCCCTGGGACACCAGCGAAGGACTTTTGCATCCAGGTTGGCTGTCTTGCCTCCCACACCCGAGCAGCAGGTATAGAAGGACCAGACATTACATAAGTTCACTCCTCTATTTACCACCCCCACTGGTTAGCTGCGTGGTTCAAATCCTTCCAGGTACCCCCCATCCACAGCAACACCCTTGAATGGGGTGGAGGACTCAGGGAGCAGATGCAGGACTTCTTACTTTCACTCAGTATCACCAGGTCAAGTTCCCTAGAGAGATCTGTAATTGCAGAACTCGAGTCTTCACAGAGCTGTCCTGCCACATCAGCCATGAAGATGGCCTCAAGCCCTGCTGCAGGACAGAGCGTTTTTCAGCATAGCCTGTCGTTTTGGAAATTTCAGTCTGGATCTGAGCCTGGCAGGATAAAGACTGAGCCCTAGGGCAGCAAGTATAAACATAAAACAGTAATGGATGAGAAAACCAGAACAAAACACAGTGTGTCCCTATCCTGTATCACAGTTCTCATGACAAGCGTGCAGGTTGTGAAGCACATACTAGGTTGGGGATTTTCCCTTTGGATAAAAACCACACAGTGCTGTGATGAAGCTATCTTTTAATCTAACTCTTACAAACTTGCCTCTGGTTGTTAATAAGTCATTCACAGCCTCTATAATACCATTCCTCAGTCTGTGGAATGGAAATAAAAATATTGACCTTTATTATATTTTGGTAAATACTTTGAATGCTGTTGGCGGGGTGGGGGGGAGGGTGAAGAGACAAGACGGCTTTAAAAATGATGCTACCTTTCCTAACAACTTATGATCAGATAGTATTTTGGATTTTTTCCAGTGGTCTCTAACTAGAGTTTTTACAAACCCTTGTAAGAAAGATGTGCTTTTACTTTCCTAGACTCAAAACCCACCTGAACACATTCCTGTGTAACCTCATCCAGGTGTTTGTGCTCTGACAGGGGGATTGGACTAGGTGACCTTTTGAGGTCCCTTCTAATCCCTTACATTCTGTGATTCTGTGCTTGTGTGTGTGAGTTTTTTATGGGAACGGCACTCTATGTTCTAAGAATGCAAACTTAATTATATAAGGACATTTATATTGACTCAGTACTGGAGTACACAAAGACCAAGGCAATGATGAATAAAGATACTGATAATAGAAGTATAGTAGTAAATATAAATAGGTTAAAGGCAGCATGGATTAGTCTTTTTTAAAAGCTTTTTTAAAGAAGCCTAAGAGCCTGACTGCAGCCTGTTATACCCGAGGGCCATAACTTAGCCAGGAAGCAGTAGAACATTCTAAAAAGTCACTCAACATTTGCCCTGGCTTCAGGCAGAGCCAGCATTTCAAAATGCAAGCATTAAAAAGGATGGAACCTAGATTTGTTATGTAAAACAATAATAATAAATCTTGAACTATTGTTCATGGTTCAGTTGTTTCCACCTTTTTATGCTGTATGAAGTGGAAACTTGATTTTTAAAATTAAAACAGAGCTTCCCTTGCAATCATATAAGTCATGCATGTATGGCATCAAGAACAAACATATCGTAGGGTCTTATATTGCTGAGATAATTCAGCTGCCAGTTGTTTGAGCTGATTTTCCAATGCAAATAGAAAAAGAGAACTAACCGGGGCTGTGTTCCCAAAGCGCAGGGAGTGATGGTGTTGAAATGTACACAGTGCAAGCCACTGAGAACTGCAAAACTAAAAAGACAGACACTATTTTCTGAACTGTTTTGTACACCTGTTTTGGTGATAAAAGTGTAGGTGCCACCTAGCTTGGTGTATCTAAGACAGACACTCATTTCACAAAAATCCCTCTCTCCTTTTCAAGCTCAGGAATGCTGTCATAGAATACCTTCCTTATTGTCAGAGAATTTCATGCCTCAGTTTTGTCTCAGCAGACAACAGCCAAGTGCCGGAGTTACAGGGCATTCCTTCCCTGAACAAACTGCGCGCCACAACTGTTTTTCTAACAAGATGTGACATGCGATCCTGAAAATGCTCCCTTTAAAAATGGTGTTAAGCTTCACTATTTTGTTAAGTTTAGTTGATTATAGGTCTCCAAGTCAATGATGCGACTAGTCGACGATCAGCTAAATCTTAGGCAACAGTGTTTGCCCTACACATTGCAGGGCATCAGAGCAGGGGACTGTGCTCTCCTGCCAGAGGCCATAAGCAATGATATTCAAAATAAATTTTCATTAAATTTGGAATCTAGCTCAATGGCATGGTCACAGCACTGAAATGAAAGCCCTGGAAGCCAAAATTTCTGTTTATTTACAGCACATTTACAAGCTGTGGTGTGTTGAAAAGAAGGCCTTCAGCTTGGCAATGTGATAACCATCACGGTGGTTTTGGTTGGGAAAACTTTCGCAAAAGCAAATGGAGACCTTGCAACTCAGTTAAATGTCAGATGGTAACAATAAATTCTTTTGTTGTAACTATAGCAGCTTTTTTTTAATAATTAGAAAAACCCTTAAAATCAGAGAGGCCTTCATGCAGCAGCTTGCGTTAGCAACTTCACAGTCATTCTGCTCTCTACCCCTCTCCCAGAGAGTCATTCGCATCCTCTCCCAGCAGAGAGGCCATTTAGCAGTTCCCGCTGCTGACACACCCTGAGCTGAAGCTTTGCAAAGCAAAACCTCTCTGGCCTTTTGGCTCATGCCCTGGACCCTGTGGGAGCAGAGGAGGTGGGATGGAGGTGTTTCTGGCAGGCCCCTTGCCTGGGCAGGCAGCCGGGGCGCAGAGGGGAGGCAGGTCCCGGCAGAGGCTGCTCCTGCCCTGGCTGCCTTCCTCCAGCTGGCACAGGCCACACTAGGTCTGCAACCTTCTTTGGGTCTTCGTGGAAACCCACGGGTGGGAAGGAGCACATGCAAGCAGAGGGCCCTTGGCAAGCCAGCAGTGCATCAGCAAGAGGTTTAACGGGAGAGTTAGTTGCCCAGCAGGCCTGCTTTCCAGAAGTTCAGTACACAGCTCTCCACAGTTTGTTGTAAAAGGAAGTTTCTGCTGCAGTTGGGTAAAACACAACTCTTTTCAACAGTGTCTGACGTGGAACAGGACGCTGGTTTGTCTTTTGCAATGCTGTGGATCAGAGGGAGGTTACTTTCCCTGGATGCGTAGTGGCTGCTGGCAGAGCTTTAGGTGAAGGCCAGCAGCACGGCGGCTGGAACCACATGGTGCCTGTTTTCATACTGACTGGGAGGCAGATGAGTTGAGCAGACTCAGGTCTGGTTCCTAAGGGATGACTGTGGTGAAAATTCTTTGCAATAACTGAGGCTTAGAAATTAAAGTCCAAATAGACCATTGAGACAAAAACATTCTTACATCTCCCTAGTTTGGTAGATAGTATAAGCGAGTATCAGATTTTGCCATGTTTTTGGATAAACCACAACAAATCAATTAACTGTCTTAATTCTGTCAGTTTCTCTGGATCTGACCCAGTGCCCTGCCAGAGGTGGTACAGAAGACCATCCCTGGGCCCTGCCTGTTCTGCATTTCATTTCCCAGATTACCAAGGGGCACCGAGCAGCTGAAGCCGTCAAGCAGCAGTTTTTACACTCTTTAAAAACTGACCATTGTAGAGAAGTGCTGGAAAACACCCTTGCTGCTTCACAAAGAGTTTTTGATGTATAGATCTTACTAGTAACACTGATTATACACTCAATCCTCCTGCAAAAACCCTCAGCCCAGCCCCTGAAAACCACAAAATGATCACTGAAATAAAGCATCAAACCTCATATGTACCAGGGTCTTTTTTCCTAACTCATTACTATTTTTTCCATCTCTCTCTCTTTCTTTAGAGGCAAGTTTATATCTCACTGGCTTTCAGAAGAAGCAAGCCCCAACAACCATAACAGGTGCCTTCTCTTAGGCTTGTTACTGCACTGGCAGCCAGCGTGGGGATACAGTTTGCCTTGTTAAATTGAGATATCTTTTAATAAGCAGCTTCAGCACATGAAGATGAGAGAAAATAAGCTGAAGTTTCTGAGGAACTCATGCTCCTAACAGATGCCCAAAGGGTTGTTTAACGTACTTTACAGAAAAGCCCCCAGAGGGCAGTAGGACAGTCTTCAAAAATCTTTTGTAAAGCAAAGCCGGATACAGAAAACTGCAGAGGAAGCACACAGATTTTATGAGACTGCCTTTCTCTTTTCAGGGTAGTGTGTGTGTGTGTGTGTGTCAATTTTTTAACTGATTTAACAGCCCACCACGTTTTCTGTGAAACTCTGGGCAGACTCACAGAACGTGTCCCATTGCAGCCAGAGGGAGCTATTGGATGCTGAGTGTTTTGCACCCTCACAGTCAGTGGAACATCCACACAAGTAAGAAACTGTGGTTTTCCTACTTTCCGTGCAAATTACTTTGATAAGAGCCAGGCTGGCTCACTTCTACCATGCAGTTGGTTACTGGTATTCCCTGGAGCAGGAAACAGTGATGGGGTTGGGGGCGTGCTTTAAATACCAGCTAATCCTGTGATTAAAAACAGAGAAAGTTAATGAGTGTCTCAGTTGTTGTGTTGGAGGAATTCGAGAAAGGGAATGGATCCAGATTCCTGTGACCAAGCCTACTTCTGCAATTTCAGGTCTGGACAGGCTAAAATGAAGAGGGACCCATTCTCTTCTTCAGAGATACCTATATTCTTGTAGATTCAACTGTCATAATACGACTTCTGTAAGTTGTGACTGAAGAAGAGTCTATGCTACAGATGGTGACAAATTTCAGAGCAGGAGTGGATTGCACTTCTGCTAAACTGATGAACACCCTACAGTTAACTAGGGAGTGATGGGGTTTATGATTTCTTCTTCAGCCCGAAGTATCAGTGGTTGATGCTCTGGGCAAGAAATCAAACCAAATACATCCATTAGGGCAAATAAATTTAATTTTTCACACGACACTGACACTTGTCATACTATATGTCCTGCTATATGAGAAAGTTCTCATGGTGCTTCATGTTCTGTGCATCCTTCTACTAAAGCTTACCACGCACCTGATGGCCATGGCAAGTAAAGGCACTTGTCACTTACAGATTCACATGTACACTCTATTTCCTTGCAGGGCTGGTTGAAGCCTTCCCTTTCTGCTCCCCAAAGCACAGAGATTCTGGATTGCCCTAGAGAAAGAAACCCTGGGAGGCCTCACCATGAAGGACACACAGTGTGGCAGCTGACAAAGGGACCTCTGCTTGCAGCTTCTTCATGGTCACTGATACTGGAAGAGGGCTGCAGGGAAAAGCCATGTTAAACAGAGTAGATGCAAAGAGAAGGTACTGGCTCTAGCTGGAAAATGAGCACTCAATTGTTTCCCCCTTGACATGCTGTTTATATGAGCCAATCATACTTTTTTTGCTCTGTTTTCTTTCTTTTTTGGCCACTGCTTCTTCTGGGGCTGGCTCTGATCAGTACTGCAAGTTTTTTGCAAGGAAACATGCAAATGTTTTCTCCTTTTCTGCTGCCAGAAAACAACATGGGTCATTTCAGAACCCAGAGACACTGGTCCAAGAACCCCTCTGGCCCTTTTATGGCCTCTGAACTCACATCTGCAGATCACAAAAATCTCAGCTTGGTAAGGTAAAGTTACAGGTTTTATTACAGAAAGTTGTGCATTTTGATGGTATTATTCCTTATCCTGAAAGAAACATTAAAACAGTAGCTCATATGTTTGGGAACACAGTAAAAACCTGCAGGGATGTATGCGTTGCTATATTGCTCTACAAAATCAGGACATGCTAACACCAAAATTGCATCACCAAGGTTAACAGTAAAGATAAAAATGCCCCAAGTAATGACACCGTAGAAGTTGGTATCGGCCCATTTCCCCTTCTGTGGCTGGCCATACTGTGCCCTTCAGTTGCTACAAGTTTTTGTCCCTGCAGTTTCAAGTAAGGCATATTCAGCATCTGTCATCATTTGCCTCACAAGAGAAAAGCCAAAGGCAAGGAAAAGAGCAGCTAACTGGCCCTTATCTGATGCTAAAGATAGAC
This sequence comes from Nesoenas mayeri, assembly GCF_963082525.1. NCBI lineage: Eukaryota > Metazoa > Chordata > Aves > Columbiformes > Columbidae > Nesoenas > Nesoenas mayeri. The sequence continues at coordinate 44,823,696 of NC_137548.1, forward strand.
ACAGAGACCTCCATATTTGGTCTGATGCAGAAAACAGCCGAGATTAAATTTCTAGATAAAAGCAAGGGTGAGAATTCTTCTGTATTTTCATTTATAATAGTAAGCAGTTTACACTGCTTTTGCCTGAAATAACTACATCAGCCGAAAATGAGATCTGATTTCCTCTAGCATCACTAAAACACAAGCAAGATACTTCCAACGTGCTTCCAGAAACACTTGTTCATTCAGAGTCTCTTCTAACTGAGAGAGGGGTTGGGAGGAAGGGGATGCGTCAGCATAGTTTTTTGCAATTACAGGAGAATTTAAGTACTTATATACAGTTGGAAACCATGTACGTAAAGAAGACTCCCACAGAGCTGTCATGCTGGCCTGCAGCACCCCCTGCTATGGGTGTCCTTGGTTTTCACGGGGCTCTGCCAGCACAACTCAATCCTGACATGCTGGAGCCCCGCAGCTATTCTGGTCCAGCCTCGCTGCACTGACAGCAGATCATCGTCCTCATCCTGACCTTCTTTTCTGCTCTGCCAGGCCTGAGAATAACAAATGATGCTAACATTTACTGGTAGCCTTGTGTCTGAGGCCACAAAACTCATGTCACTGCTTGCCTTGAACAGAGAGCTGTGAAGGCAGCATCAAAGCACCCATCCAGCTCAGCTGTGCTCAGCTGCTGCTTTCCTGAACCAAGTATAATCCTCAGAAGGGAATATTCCCCTCACATATTGTCAGTGCTATCTATCGTTTCTTAGTAACTGCTAATAAATAGCCCTTTTTTTTTTTTTTTTTATCTTTCCTTTTCCAGTCAGTTCAGGACAGCTGGAGACCTTTCTGTTCTCCTTCCCTCATTCTCCCCATCTTCTGCTACAGCTTCAGTGACGTTGCCCTTAAAAAGTCAGTAATTGCTCCTAGGAACATTGATTGCCCTTGTGTAACTACCAGCATACGCAGGAAACAGCCTGAGACTCTGTGGGACAACATCAATCCTGCTGAACTGTGTAACACCAGCTGCCTGACCTGTACAACTCATTGGTGCCTTATTCAGCTAAGCTGTGTTTATCTGAACTTGATGTGGCCTAGAAAAGAAATTCCAATTATTAAGTACTATTTTAATGCAAATTTCCTGAGAACTGGCTGGGGAAATCATCACTGTCTGGCTGTACAAGGGAGTGAATGACAGGGAGGTTTTTGAGATGCCTGAAATAAATTTTTAAGTAAGGCTAGCAGAAATTTTGTGCTAACATTTGAATTCACACAACCCCATTGGATTGATTGTAGTCTGGAAAGGAGACATATCCAGAAGTTAGAATGGCACATGGATCTGATACTTTTAAGTAGATATTTGTCAATGCTGCTAAGAGTATCTTCTCTTCAGAGCACTGTATGTATGAAAAAAAAAAAATGGTCAGGGAAATAAACTTGGAAGTGGTCGAGGTGAAAGTCAGTTCTCCCAAGCCTAGAAATCCTTCCAATTCCCCACATGGACTCAGAATCAGAACCTGAAATTTCTTTAAAGCTGGTGGCCCCCAGACACTTAAATTGAAGCTGGAGAGAGGATCCTCTTGTCCTGACAGTTTTGCAACCTGTCATTAGTATTTGGAGAATAAAATAAGGCAGAAAGAGTAATCAAAATTGTGCAGATGCTGCTGCTACCTTTGTTCCTAAAAGGGCTGCCAAGCAATTCTTTTCTTATTATTGGGCAATTTCTCCTGCCTCTGCCACTTGTCTGGCCCAGGCTGGCAGGGGCATTGTTTGATCTGTTCCACAGCAAGATTACCAATAGCTAGAGACTGGAAGAGAAACTCATTTGCCCAAAGGTTTATCTGGTTTTCACAGCTATACTATCTGGGTCCTGTGTTGTTCTCTTTTGTTATTTCCATCTCTACCTGTGGCAGCACTACTGCAATGTAACCCCTGGAGGATGCAAAGTTTTTGAAGTCTCCCATAAAAGACTCCCAGCCTCCCTAAGCAACCTATTCAGTGCTTCACTACATTTGACATAAGAAGGGATTTCTACTGCCTAACCCTTATCTCCCTTGCTACAATATAAGTTGTATGAAAGAATTCTTGTCCTATCTACCCCTGACACAAAAAACCTCTTCTTTCTTTTGCAGCAAGCTGAGAGGTTAGCATACAGCCTTCTCTTTCCAACAAACTAAAAAAAAAAAAAAAAAGTTGAGAATATCTTCTCTAGGCTTCTGATTGTTTTTTTCTTCTGTCAACACTCTTAAAATTTTGGGAAATGTGGTACCCACAATTAGGCATAACATTTAGGCCAAAATCCCACCAGTGCTAAGTATACAAAGGAGACTCTTTCAGAGACTATTCTCGTGACTTTTTGTTCTACTATGATGTTGGTCTCTCAATAGTAGCAAAGCATTTGAAACATTTGTTTTGTGATCCCTTATAACCTCTAAAACCTTCCCTAACTGCTGTCCTGCGAACTGTTGCCTGCCTTGCATTTGTGCAGTGGATTGTTCATTCCTCTTTTGTTCCTGTCTGTATAAAATAATTTTCCATTTGGTCATCCAGTGCCTAAAGACCCCTTTGAATTCTGACCCTGTTCTCCTGTGTGCTTTCATGCCCCCTAGCATGACACTGTCATCACATTTGATAAGCATTATCTCTGTTGCACCTACAAAGCCACTAGACTGACTGACCGGGGAGAGACCCTGCAGCCCCCTCACTGCTCCCTTCCCATTTGGTGCCAAGCTCCAACGGCTGTTCAGTGAACAGGCTTTTCCATGGGGCTGTGCACCCATATTCCATGAGTTTCACCTAGGTTGTATACCCATAGCTGCCTTATGAGTATTGAGTGAAGGAGCGTGGAAAAACCTTACCCAACTCAGAATATAAGGCATCTGTTTTTTCTTCTCTGGTTGGTTACTGTGTCAGGAAGAAGAGGGCAGACTGCTCTGACAGGATTTATTGCTGACAGGCCTGCATGTCTGTGACTTATCATCTTTTTATCTTCTATATACTTATGCACACGTCATTTGTTCCACTTTTTCCAGGAATTCATACTGGAGTGACTACTAACCAGTTATTTTCATCTCTTTCTCTCCTTTCTTCAAAGACCATCATTATGTGCACCCTTTTCCTACATTTTGGGATCTCATCCATTTCCCAAGATATCTCAGAAACAATTCCTAACACTTCTGCAGCTGTCTCAACCAGTTCCCTCAATGCTGGAGTTCATCAAATGAACATGAAGACACGTATCTAAGCAGTGCCTGAGCAGTCTCAGGATTGCTGAGAGGTAATAGACAAAGCCAGCTCCAATCTGCCAGAGGTCTGTTCCCTCCAGTGCTGCTCCTTAGCCCACCCAGTCCCCAAAGCACAACAATCACATCTGTGCAACGCCGGATCTGACTTCGTCATCTCACAGAGACTGACCCCACAGCTTCTTCTCACTCTTTGCATTACCATGCATTACAGTCGTGCACACCCATCCAGGAGGCTGCCACAAAGCTAATTAGATCTACCAGTCCTGAGCTGGTTTGGTCCAGCATGCAGCTTCTCCATCCCAATATCCAGCATATTCTCACCTTTCAGCCAAATAATGGTGAGTTGACTAACAGTCATTCCGGTACACTGATCCAGTTCCAACAAAGTTGGCAGAGAGAAAAAAATTACTCTTAAAAATGTAGCTTTTGGTCATCCCAATCCTGTTTTCTATTGTAGAACAGACAAATGTCTCATGCATGTTTATGACTGTAACCTGTATAACACAGTCATACAGCTAGCTATCACTTTACATCTAGGAAAGAAAGGCACAGAGCAATTTGGTGACTTGTCACAAGTGAAAAAGAACATGTGCAGAGAAGTACCAATGAGAGGTGCTGGCTGTCTTCGGAGTTCAGTGTCCCACAATGACAGCAACATTGTTTATCCAGAACTAGGATAATTGAGAAATGAAACATATCCATCATCTAAAGCAAATAAAAATATTTCTCCATACTTTACAACTGAAGCAAAACACAATTGGAGTAAGACACTAGTATTTTGCTCTTACCTGTGGACTTAGAGGGCAGAAATAGAAATGGGCCGGGGGACAGTCAATCAGATTTTGCCTTACGATCCTGGGCACAGCTGCAGTTATAACTCTGGTAAAAAGGCTGAGGAAGTGCTCTATTTTGTGTTTGTATACTTTGTCAGATGTGTTCATTAGACTCAGATTGCATCAAGAAGCTCTCAGAAAAGCATGTGTGAGAATCACACCCTGCCTTGCAAGGTTTTCCTGATCAGAGGCCATGTCCTTGCACCCCTGGCTGGGGTCATATGCCCTCCTTGCAGTATTTAAAGAGCAGCATGTCCACTGATCATCAGGCATGAGCCTTCTGGGGTGGAAGAGAACACTCAGAAATGACAGCTATTGCTAGAAATTTCTGAAAATCTGATTCCTCAGAGGCAGACAGGGGGTTTTAATGCATTAAGAACAGAGTTTGTTTTGCAGGTTTTGGCAAATCTTTTATTTGAGAGCTCAATCTCAGTTCAAACTGTATTCTGTTCAGTCATTTTAATGATGATATTTACTGAGCTGTTGTTAAACAGTGATTCATTCTAGGGAACTTCACAAAAGGTTCTAAAGACATTTATAAAAATATTCCTAGATCTTCAAGTGACAAGCTGTTCAGCTACTCACTGGTCCAGATGTCAACAACAATCAGATGTCAATTCCGTGCAGAACACCAATGCTAAGGAAGTTTGTCACCCCCTGCTTTCAGATTTGCAAAGACTAGAGGGTTTCTGCAGAGATCGCCTCCTAACCTGTCACAGCAAATTCCCATCCCAGAACCCAAGGGAATACTTGAGACCCCTCTTTCCAATGCTAATAACTCTCTGGCAAGTTGAGGCCGGTCACCCTTTGCAGGGACTGTCAAGTCTGCTGAAAGCCAATCTCTGCTGCTGACATCATTTTCCAAATATGATACGTGGTGGGAGCAATAAAATCTACTCTAGTTTTGTAAATAATTTTTAGAAATAGTTGGTAAGTGTAGTGTCAGTGAACTGAGTTAGGGTACTCATGCCCTGAACACACTCTAGAAGGAGCACGTCATGCTCAGTTGACCAAGGGAACTTTCCCCATGCTGCCCTGCCATCATTGCACAGCTTGAAACTGGTGGGTAACTACAAGAGATGAAAGAAATTTTTTCAGCCTCTATTTTAGTCTACAATGCATCTGGCAAGACTTCAGAAAGGGAACTGCTTTTGTGCCATGGGAGTTGAGCAGCAGAAACTGAGCAGAGGCCAGTTCCACCCAAACGTCTCATCCAAACTACTGGAACGTGTCCAGGCTCATCATCAGCCTAGCTGACACAGGAAAGGAAATGGAGATCATCAGTATTAAAGACGTGAGCTTTTTGGCTTGAACTTGAGTCAGGTGTCTAGAACTAAGACTGTAGTGGTGGCCTCCATCCTTTGTAAATCAAGGACAGGTGGGAGAGAGGAAACATGATCTCACCCACAGTACTATCAAAGACTTACAAAAAAAGAGGCTTCACAACCCATTCCCAATTTCTCAGACTTTCAGTCTGTCCTGTTATTTCCTGACTGTACACTCTAGGAGTATCTTCCCCACCCTTAAGAGATTGTGCTTTAATTTAACTAAGATTTGAGTCTACTTTTAAAAAGTTATCTTACTGCCCAGATTTATTCCATGTCCCTTCACCACTTCTCCTCTGCAGTTTTAGAACCATTGCAACTGGATAGGGTAATTGTCAAAGATGACACACACAAAGTTTCCCTTTGAAATGTGTGTGTTATCACCATCTTCTTCCCTCTGCTTTCTCATTTGCAGTTTGGCTGCAACCACTTTGGTTCAGAAATGACCAAAATTACAGCAACTTTTATGAAGGAAATTAGTCAAATTTCAAGCCAGTTATTCAGAAATTATTAATACCTCAGAGGAAAAGAAAAAACAAAACAAACCAAAACAAACCAACAAACAAAAAAATCCCAAGCAAACAAACAAAACATAAAAAAAAAAAACCAACCCACACCCAAACATTAAGACTGTTGCCTGCCCAGTGTTCATGACTGATGCAGGCTCTTTGTCACACAAGGAAACCTGCCTCTTTCCAATTGAAAGCAATAAATATTTTGGTAAGCAGGGGCAGCATATGTGGAAGTGCTTTCTGCCTGTGCTCCTTAAACTTCACCAAGCTCAAACATACAGAAAGAGAGAAATCAGAATACAGTTATGTTCAGAGAGACAGCACAGATACCCAGACCAGGTCTCCATGTTAGCATACAACGAACCTCTTTGCAGACCAAAGGATACTTCTTTCAGAAAGCAGCAGATTCTAAGTTACTATTAATCTGCTTTAACAGTAGTAGCTAGTTCTAAACCATCCCAAATCTCATTTGCATTACCAACCTTTGAGGCAGGGTCTTTGCTAAATGGCAGCAGTTGTTTGGTACCCAGGAGGCAGCATCATCTGTCACTTATATGTCTCCAGGAGTGGAAGGCGCTGGTGTGGAAGACCTCCTGTTCCAAAGCAAAAGTCAGCTCTGAACTGTGCTGTCTCACCAGGCTGTCTCTTGTGCTCCAAACCACTGGAAGCGAGAGATCGTTGCTGTCTCCCTTCGAAACTCAGGTACCAGCCACGTGCCTGTCCCACGTGGAGAACCCGCCAGATGCTTCCAAGTGATGCTGAGGAAAAAGCACAGGTGATCCATTGATTAAGTGGTCAAGGCCTGACCTCTGGTCCAAAACAAATTGTAGTTATTTACAGAAAAATTTGCAATAAGGGACGGAGAAAAGAAGTTTAATTTACAGCTTTCATAGGTTTTTCTCCATCAGCTTCTCAATTAAGGAAAAATGTGTATATTAACATACATAAAAATATGTAATTCCTTGATGTCTGTGTATCCCCCATTCTAATTAATAAAACCAGAAATTAAAACCAGCATCTGTTTTCCACCAAAGATTGTATTATCAATATTCTGAGTTAGCAAACATTCAAAAAACAGTCATCATGACTTCCCCTTTTCCAGGAGACTTGCCTTAAAGCTCCAGTTTTTGAGAAATAGTAATAAAATAGGTGTTCTTTTTCAGGATGTTAGTGAGTTTAGATTCACTCTACTTCTAGCTCCACTCTACAAACACAAGAGCTAGGAATGCATTATTTAGGTATGAATGAATAAACACTGATTTCCATGGAGTTGGGGGATTAAGAAAAGTAAAAGCAATCTCATGGTTGACATAAAATTCCAGACTTTGGCAATGCAGACCTGGTTCACTCTTCCATTTGCATTCAGTCAAGATGTTGGCTTAGCTCTCCCTCTCTCCCATTCCCTCCCTCTCATCCACTGGGAATATTTATTCACATATGACCAGGCCTCAGATGTTTCCTATAAGACTGATGAGCTAACAGGTAAAATGTTGGGCCTAGGCTGGTGCGAAGATGTTGAATGTCTGTGTAGCTACCAGCCCTATTTTGATACTTGCTTGTAACCCAGAAACAAGTGGCAGGAATGCTTGATGTTGCTGAGCTCATGTCTTGGGCAGAGGCTGGAAGCAGGTGTGCAGTGTTTGTCCTCCCTCTCCCAAACCATTTCAAGATGAGTTGAGCATGGTGTTACCTTACTTCTGATAGGACACCCAAGTGAGACGCTGTGTTCATCACAATGGTTGATGTTTTAAGTACAGCCCTTTCCCAGTCTGCTCCAAAACTTCATAATAAAAGGTGTGATACACCTTTTTCTGAACATCCTAAATAATCTCATTTTATTCTGAGGGATATCCAGAGCTTTTTGGTGACACAGCTTCATCACTGTCTCCTAAATATTTAGCTGTGAAAGCTCATGCTGTTCAGGTCTGGAATGTCTCAAGATGGAAGAGTGAAGTGAGACTGCCTGGAGCTGGGCCTGGCATTTCTTTGGCAAATGTACATCAAATAAAACAAAACATTTACAGACATAAATAAGTGATGAGAGATCAGAGGGAAAGAGCAGGGGGGAACCCACATTTCTCTCCCACTGTGTCCAGCTTTAAATCAAATCCAAATATTAAAGTTGGGGGGAAGGGACAGAGGAAGAGGAGAAAACGATACACAGAAAAAAATGTGAAAATGCTATATGTTTCAGCACAGCCTCAAGCCTGCCAGGGAGACCAATGGGAATAAGCAGGTAACAGTGTGCGGCCTTTTATGGGAAACGTTCCATTCATGGGAATTCTTTTCATTTCTGCATGACCACTTCTCACTGGTCTTTTTTCCCACCATTGGCTGACTCTGGATTCGCAGATCCTGTCTACAGTTAACCACAGCAAATATTTTTAGTGAAAGTTACTTTGCATCTCACACAATATTGGAGAAGAAACCTAACAGAGACCTACCAAGAGAAGCCCTAAAGTTAATAGCTTTGCTTTAATAACAAAATAATCTCTTTTAATCTTGAGTGTTTAAGGCAAGTGGAAGAGGAAACAAATTTTCATCTACAGATCAGAGGGAGTTAACCCCATTTCTCTTTAAAGTTTCACTTTTCTTTCTGACATGGTCAAGGAGACATCAGCAGTGGTGGTGGTTTCTGGGTGGAGCAGAACTGTCCGCTAAGAACATGATTAACATCTGCCATGAAAGAGCAGCACATGAGAACTTGATCACTAAGGCATCAAGAAAGAGTCATGATGGCAGAAGAAAAAGGATCTGCTCTTATTCCAGAGACGTCCTAAGATAACAATGCTTTCACAGACTTGGAGTCAATGTGCTGTGTTCTTTCAGGGAATTATACCTTTAACTTTCCATTAAACCAAAACCTCACTGTAGCCATATTCCTTCTAGAAAGCAGGAATGTCTATGAGTTGCTGTAGGGGTGGCTCTCAGAGATGCATAAATAGGTACTGATTTTTTTTTTTTTTCAGTTTCCCCATAATTAAGTGGTATTAGGAAAGGAATGCTAATCCAGATAAATTCAAAATATCCATTTCATCAAAAAGGCAGCAGATAGGAATCTGGCATAAGTAATCATTTTTGGCATGGAAGTATCTGAACTAGAGCTGGCATTATTTATCCCTGACATCAAGAAAAGGCAACTGTAAGAGTCTCAGAAGGTCCTAACTTGCAGAAAGAACCAAGCAATGGGAGAACAGGTAAACTGTCTTTACTGGTGACTTAAAACCAAAATTAAACCACTTACAAATTATTCAGTAAAAATATTGCTCAAGTTTCAGCAGTGACCAAAACCAGTCAATCTCAGGGCATGCTGAAAAGATCAAAAAGATAATACTGAAAATATAATAGAATTACAGGAATTATAGTAGTCCATCCTCTGAAATAACTGTGTTCGGTTTTATTTTTCAAAAGAGGCAGCCAATTCAAAATAGAAAAGGACAAAGGAGGCACTAGGAAGATTGGAAAATTTTCCATGTAAAAACATAGAGGGATCCAAATAAATGTTGTGGGGTTTTTTTAGAAGAGAAAGAAAGCAGGTAAGCAGGGATATGAGAGGGCAGACATGCATAAATGTGGAAGAGATCATTTAGGCATACCTAATGACCTCACTTTTAAATATAAGACCCAGAGAGCACCCAGCTAAAGCATCTCCAAGTGTAAAACTGCCCCATTCACCCACAGAACTTGCCACTCACTAGTATAACAGAGCTGAAGCAAAGTATTTTGAGTTATGATATGCAGAGCACAGTTGCACAGATGGTTCCACAGGAATTTGAAAGACACGGCCCTTGTCTCGAGAACTCACTTGAGACAAAGTGCTTGTGAGAATGCAAAAAATCCAGTGGAAACTTATGCAAGCAGCTTATGCAAGTAATCTCCATAGCTAAAAATGTTTATTACCATGGTGCTACCCAGTGTCCATTTTAATAACATGCTGTCCTCTGAAGCAAGAGGATGTGGGCAGTGATGAGGTCTTGGTCTAAGCCAGTGTGGCAATTCCTGCCTTTGGGTCCTGCTGGACTGACACTGCACTGAGAAGGTGCAGTACACCTGGGCAGACATTTCATTTTCTAAACCACTTATACTAAGAGAAATCTTTTTTTTTTTTTTCCTTTTTAGATCCCAGTGCTTTTCTGTCATCCTTCCCACTAGAAAATCTCCCAAGGATTCATCAAAATTTTGCTCAGGAAAGTGCCTGTGAGCGGTAACTGCTGCAGCAGGGGACAATGGGGCAGGCTCGCTCCCAACTTCCCCAAAGCAGATGAATTTTCTGCTGCTGCATTCTCACATTTTTGAGAGAGACAGCCTCACATTCCGGGTCCATCAGAAGGGCTGCTACTATTCACTGCCGAATTTGAATTAACAAAACACTTTTTCCTATTCATCGTTATTCAACGACTATGGAATTTTCAAGAATAGAACAAATTGTAATGACCAAATTTCTGCATTCATGACAAACTAGCACCAATGAAGGGGATAATTATTGAGATGAATTAGTCTGGGGAGAAGGAGCCAATCTGGGAAGCATGTATTTAACAGAGCAATCACATGGCTCTAGAGACAGGCTTGCGGGTGGGTTTTCCAGGAACTCGGGGGAATTATTGAAGCAGTCACACCAATAAGCAGCTGCAGTAACAAAAGCACAAACCAGATGCCAGGCAATATGATCTTAGGAGAAAAAACTAATGAGGATCCAAGGCTGAATGAGGCATGGTGCACTGACGTCAACAGCGTTGTACTAGGAATGCGCTTGGGCCCTGTGCAAACCCAGCTCCACCAGAATTCCCCCTGCAAATTCCATGAGACTCCCATCCAAACCCTCTGCTCTCTGGCAATATTGGACTCCTCTCATGTTCGTCTGCTCAGAGTATAAGGGAGTGAAAGCCTGATTTCTACTTTGTGTCCCACTGCACAGAGTATGGCGTCTGTAGCAATTAAACCCAACTGGCTTAGGCTGTTCTGAACCCAGCAGCTAAGCAAACCCAGCCTGGAACTAGCTGAGGCACCACTGCTTTCAGGGTTCATTACAAGCAGCAGTGAAGGCCAGGTCTGCTGAAGTTGACAAATGTTTTGTCAAACTGTGTTATGCTTTGATCAAGTCTGACTGTTTTGAGAGGAAAAAACGTGCAGAACAGAGAGATCCGGAGCCTTTTTTTAATTTGTTTCTCAGAGGATTTTGTGTGGGAGAACTTGGTAAATATTCAGGCAGCTCAAACAGCCAGAGGTATCAGGAATTTCACTCCCCGTTCCATGGGTGGTCTGGATCGCTAGGCAGGCTCTGACCCAGAATTTCAGGTCACAGTTCAGACAGGTACCTGAAAGTCTTGATCTCTGCAAGAACAAGCAAGGAGGATCTGCCCAAAGCCCCCTTCCAGATACAACTGTGTCAGAGTGATAACGAAGCCAATTGAAGCCTCAGATCAGGGTTTGAAGTCAGCAAGCTCAGCCTCATCTTAGGGACCTGCCTGGCCTGGAATATTTGCTCTGTATAACCCTTTGAGCTTTCTATAGCCTGGTAAATATTGTAGAAGGTGCTGCACCATGTACAGCTTCACAGCTTTGTGTGATATCCCTGAAGACAGAAGACACTGTGAAGAACAAACATTTTTTCAAACCCACAACAAGAACAACCCCCTGACCTGAGCTTTTTGCATTTTCAGGGACACTCTGAGGCAGCAGACGTCCTGGTAGGAAATGGCAGCTTTTTACCTGTCCCGTGTAGCACAGCATATATCTGCTCTGCAGAAGACTCTGTGTTTCAATGGGTGCATTGCGTGTATGGCCCTGAGGAGCATATCGCAGCATAAACAGAGAGCAGATTGAGCCTGAAAAGCTTGTAGACTTTTCCAGCTGTGAGTCCACAGAGAGCCAAAGAGGAAGCAGTGACAGCTGCTGTCCCCAGGGGACCTGCCCAAGCCCCAGGCACCACTGCTCTGCCCACAGACCTGGGAAGAGGAGCTCATCCCCCTCATCATCCCTTGTTTGCTCTGTGCTGATCCAGGTGGGAGTTTTCCCTTTTCTAATCTATTCTTGATAACCTAGTCTCTCCCCTGACTGACTTCTGCTCTCCTTCCCTTCACTCCGGATTTCACCTTGATGTGAGATGCCTCACAGAAAATACCACCCTGTAAGTAGCTGGGATAATGTGCAAGGGCAATTCTTATGTATCACCCCGGTGCCTCAGCTTAATGACTAGGACTCATTCAATCTGAAATGCAGGCTTTAGACTCCCCAGTTTCTACTGCAAATAAGCCTCTGAGAAGTCCTATGGGTCACATAGGCTGCCAGAGAGAATATTCACATAGATTTTGCAGTTTGGTGAAGCTAGTGCTTGTGGAGAGAAAATCTACTCCAGTTCTTCCAAGTACACTAGTTTCAAGGGATTCATTCTTACTCCCAATGGAGTATCTGTTATGAGAATTAAAAGCTACAGAAATAGGATGTAAGGAAAGTAGAAAATGAAGAAATGGGACAGGCATATTCTTGACCTACACTTTTATCTAATTGCTTTGAAAATTAGAACATTGAAGCCTCTGGTAATAAATTGTCAGTGTTTTATCATTATACGCTTTAGAAAAATATTCCAATATATGCTATAGTTTTTACCCACACTTTCAGGGGTTACAGGAAAAGAAAGGTCTCTGTATAGAATGATATCACAGCCAGCATGGGGAAAAAAAAATCTCTGCAGCGTGGGAAGATGGAATTGAATTAAAAGAAAAAAAAGTTACTGACTCAAGAAAAAGGGGCTGAACCGCTTTTGCCATGAGAAAAAGAACAGAGAAAAAGAGAGAAAGAAAGGAAAAGAAGTAGGACAGAGCTCACTGGGGAGCACAGCAGCCAACCTGACTTGCCAGTACTCTGGCACAAGTGCAGCAGGGGTCCAGGACCCGATTTGCTGTCCCTGGGGTCTCTTGCCCTAGATCTGGTCAGGTCAAAACCTTCCTCAGCAAATTCTGAAAAAGTCAAATCTGCAGTAATGGGGGTAGGGATGCTATTCTGCAAAAGATTTTTGACAGAATCTAAGAAAATATATCATGTCTTAAAGGAGAGAAGGGATAATCTTTCTGTTAAGGTCTGTGGATGATGTCCTCTGGGATACTCTGATGCTATTATGGGTAGCTTGTTACCAGTAAGACATTGTCAAAGCGGGAATTCAGAGAAGAAAAACAAATGGGAGAGGACTAAGTTAGACTGTCAGAACTGAGCTGTGTCTGCCATTTGGCTGAGAGACAAAACAGATATGCTAGCAAGTCTGCAAATATGGCAAAAATACGCATATAAAAGTGCATAGAAAGAAAAAAAAAAAGATATGACTCAAGAAAAATCATATAATACAGTAAGACTGAAAGCTTCAGTACAATAATATTTTTTGAGTTAGACTGGCCAAGAAACTAAGAAATCCTGCAGAAGGACCGGTTTTGTTTTAGCAGAAGAAAGGAAAGGAGACAAAAGGAATGATCTGTGATTCTGGGAAGTATCAAAGTTCTGTTTTGGGGCATTTGAGGTAAGGACTCGGGTTCTTGGGTAATTTCAAAGACCTGGAGTACTCATCTCTGATGGTCTGGGGAAGTTATTCCATTTCTTGAGCAAGGATTTATTAGGAAAGAAAATGTAAAGAACAGCACTACATCCAACTCACTGCTCTCTGAAAAACTGCGTGTTTCCGTGAGAGACATGGCATTTCTCAGCTGCCCACTGAATCCCACCTCTCCACTCCACACCAGCCCGTCTGCTCCAGCCTGTCTGCTCCAGCCTGGAGCTTGCAGAAGTTCCTAAAAGTGCTTAAGTAACATAAAATTACACACAAAGGGGAAAGGTTGTGTGAAGGCATCTTCCATCACCAGCTCTGTTTACCTGTCCAGCACTTCTTCCTGTACTTCACTCCCCTAATTGAATCCTGACCTAAAACAACCCGCGTTTTTAAAAAAAACTTCCACCCAAGTGACACAAGTAATACTGCTGACTTCAGCACGCAGGAAGAAACCACTCAATGTAAGGAACAATAATGAAATCAGGCTCTAAAATTTTAGATTAAACTATGGAAAATTGCACTAGTGACTCATTCTGCTGGTGACTCCTTGTTTAGGACACTGAAAAGTACAGCTCTGCTTGGAGATGATCTTTGCACGTGAATGCACTAGGAAGAAGGATGAAGGGTGTACGACATTATATCTCAGATGAGAAGAGGTAAAACCTGCAATGCACATTGGTGTAATGGGACAGCAAAGTGCAGCAGATCTGACTTCTTCCCAGGGCCTGTCCAGATTTCATTCTCTGTGAAATCATTCAATCACACAAGATCAGTAATATCCCAAAAGCAACATTTCCCTGTATACAACAGCTGAGCTGCTCAGTGGGGAAAAGCAGCCCTTCTGAAAACACAAAGCAAACAAACATACTGAAGCCTTCGCATTATGCCCCAGAGCAGGGCTGCACGCATGGCTTTCCCAGCAGCAGGGTCCTGTGCTGAATAGTGCCTCCCAGCAGCAGTTGGGAAAGCAAGAAAAACATCACTCACCTGCAAGCAGGCAGGGTGGCAGGTCACCCAGCCCTGCTGGAGCAGCTGGGGACAGGGGGACACAGTGACAGCTGCTCTGCAGAGGGGAGCGGGAGTGCCCAAGCTCTGTAAAGCACTGCAGAGGGGGTGGGAGATGGGAAGAAGCAAAGCGCTTTGCCAGCTTCCACAAGAAGAGGATAAAAATGAGAAAATGAGAGCCTTAATTGCAGAGTAAAGATGTACCATTCCCTCCGCTCTACCCCCCAGTAGGGATGTGCCATGCAGATGTCTCTGGCTGGGGTGGTTGCCAGCAGGGCTTTGCATAGGCTTTGTCTCTGGATGGGGACTGTGCACTGGCAAAGAAATTACAGCTTTTATGCCCTTGGAAACAGCGATTTTGGCTGCAGCTTTATGTTCGTGCATTTTTAGAAGACAGCTTGTTCCTCCTTCCCTCTGTCTCACCTTCATGAGGAGGGTAGAGGCGTTATCATGGACCAGATGAGGAGGGAAAAGACCAATGAGTAAAAGCCGAGATTTGACACTGGAGGCGGAGGTGAAGGTATCCCCATAACACACTGGCATCATGCCTGCAGGCAGAGTTGCTGGGAAACAAGAGAGCCAGAGGCAGTGGCTGCAGGGGCAGGAAAGTAACCAAGGCCACAGCCTCACCATGTCCTTCCTTGGACACTTTATTTGGTGCCTAAAGGAACGTCACTGTTCCTACTGACAGTAGGAACTGTGATCATCCATACTGTTCAAGCAAGACAGATACCTCTCAAGAAGCAGCACCTCAGCAGCCTCAGGGTGCGTGATCTGAAGAGTTCGGCTGTCAGTTGGTAGAGAGGAAGGTGCCCAAAGGACAGATGGTGGTGTGAAATTCACCCGTTCGTCTGAGGACAGCCCTGAACCTGTGAACTGCTCACCTCTCATTTTGCAGGGTGACTGTTTTTCACTGGGAAGCAAACAGGCAGCCCTTGGGGTTTTAGTGGATGCTCCTCTGTCACAGGCCTCCAGACACAGTGGTGCCCTCAGCCTGAGCGCATTTTGCACAGCTCTCTGCACTGAAAAGGGGAGATAGCGCTGCCATACTTCCTCCACCTTGCCTTTAGCATAAGCAGAGGTGGGCTGAGGCACTAATTAATTAATTTTGTATTGGAACAGAAAAAAAAAAAAAAAAAGGGAAAACTATGTTGTGGATCCCCCAGAGACTGACATATTTTCAAATATATCGCAAATTGAAAACATTTGGCTTCAAATTAAGCGAAATCTTTTATTAGGTGGAAAACTAATAATTTCCCTTGGGAGGCATTTGCTACAAAAGCCAAAGGAATCAGATGAAATGGCAGGATTCCTAAGGGAGTGGGGACTCTTCCCAGGGCCGCAGAAGAAAAGTGGTACTGCATGGGCTGCATTAGGCAGCTGGCTGGGGAACCACACTTACTCTGACCTCAGGAGTTACTAGAAATGAAGCAGGGCAGCTTCACTAGAGATGTCCAGAGGGCCCTGTTACACAGGGCAGAGCAGCCCTAGTACTGGTTGTTTATTGTGTCTGAGGGAATCCCAAGTTCCAATCTTATATATGTGAGTCAGAACACGTATTTTTTCTGCCTCCATCACCCTTCCCATAAGATGGTCCCAGTCACCAAAGAGTCAGATTTGCTACATGTGTCTCTCAGGCTTCTCTTTTGAAACCAAACCACCATTTCTATCACAGCACATGAAGGAGACAGCATAGCACAAGAGCCTGGTGACTGAGCTGCCTGAGCATCAGTCTTTGCAGAAGGAGGGTTGGACATGGGTTTCTCACACCAAAGGCTCTGCTGCCCTAGTGAGTGGACTGGAAACCCTGACAGCAATTGGGAGCCAGTTCTGCTTAGGATCCCAACCTGAACAAAATGAAACATCTTGTTACAGAAACATAAAAAAATAGGTCAGTCTACATTTCAGCCATAGATAGCTGAAACGATGTGCTTATTTTTACCTAAACTAATCTATCATTTTGAGCAATTGGGTACTGTAATCTTTAAAAAAAAAATTGCTAAGATGGACAAAACAGGAACATGCACATATTTCTGGTTTTTCTCTCTCTCATAGCTTTGCATTAATTATTCTTTCCTTTGCTCAGTGACCAAGATGGACACACATCTTGTTGACCATATGCAACTTTGCCAGTAACCTTTGAACCTGACAAATCAACTGTGTGGCAGAACCTTGAGTTGTGCAGTACCAGGCAGATGTGCAATGCTCCCAGAGATGGGAGCAAAGATTCCTCTGTTCCACTGATATGTGGGATCAATGAGGGTGCTGTAAATACTAGCAGAATGTCCAACCAGATCTTGCATAAGCAGCATCAAGGTCCTTTTGTGTCAGCAGTCAGAACCTCAGAAAATTACCTCATGACAAGGTTTTTGTGGAGAGAAAAGTTCTGCACAGATTTCTAGCTTCCTTGACGTAAGTGCTTGCAACACGTGCTTACTGAAACATGCTCTCTTTCAGGGCCAGTTTATGCTTGTTTAAATATTCTTTCCAAAATATTTTACGGGGGTCATGGGAAGTGCTATGCAGCCAAGTCAAGTGACAAGCATCAGCATGTTGTCAGTATATGAAAGCAAAAACAAAGCTTTTTGGAAGGAATTAGAGAGTCTAATGTCTGAACTAATCTGAAACAGGTCCAGAACAAATTGCAGCTGATAAGGAGAGAAATTAGAGGTTTCTACCTCCAGTTACCCCCTTAGGTGGAAATTCTCTGCACTCCAGATGCAAAGCCAAGTATAGTAGAGACAGCAACAGGATGGCCAAAGCAGGGATCTGGCATCAGAACATGTTGTTCTTAGACTAGACTGACTAGTCCATCATTTCAATCACAGCTCCAGACAAAGCTGACTCACCGTGTTTCCTTTACCATCTGTGTAGTCAGGAGAACCAGTGGATTTATTGTACTTCCAAACCAGTAATGACCGAGTGCCTTACAAGCCATATTGTATTCCCACCCCTGTGAGACAGAAAGGTACTACCGCCCCCGCTTTGAAAAAGGAGCCAAGAATAGGTGATAAAAAACTGCTTGCCCAAATTTGCACATAAAACTGATGATAGCAGAGCAGCTAACTCAAACCCAGTTGGCCTATCCCTAGGTCAGGACTTTAATCCTTAACACCTTCCTCTCAGCTTGACCCAAGATTTGATCTAGAAGGTAAGCTCTGATGGATGTGGGTGAGCTTTGCATTTATCTTGGAGGATTGCAGTTCTTGGAATTCATGTCATTAAGATCTCAGTCTCTGTTTTCTTATGGGCAGCAAAAATGTGGCACAGAAACTAAGCATCCCACAGCTACTATAATTTGAATATCCTGTGAAGCCACTTGGAAATGAAGATGGTAGGCATGCCACAGCTTTAAAGTCATAATATTTCAGCTTTGATTTCAGTTTGTAACAGGATAAAACTGCATAGAATTGGGCCATAGGATGTCTAGGCAATAGTCAAACTTCCCTAGAGGTTTGGATTCTCTGAGGTGGGTTTTCTTTAAGTGCTAAATATACCTGTGATCAAACTCTCAAGAAAGTAACATCTCCTGAATGTAGAAAATATTAACTTTTGTCATTTTTGCTGTTGAGCTTCAAACTCGTTCTGTAGAGACAGAACACAGCAATATCTAGTCAGAGCCTGTAAAACAATTTTCTTTCTTGTGAGAGTTTTAGAAAGGGCCGAATATGTTCTGTGCTTAGTCTCCACTGAATGAGTCTCCAGAGCTTATGTGCAAGTAAGACTCAGTATACACTGTATTTTATGCAGCAATAAAAGCAACTACTATCCAGGAGTACAGTGGTTGTCACAATGTCTCCAGCCACATCTACACAAGATCTCAGTAACAATAATGTGGAAGTCCAATCTCAGGCTAGCTGAACCATAGAATTCCTCTTCTGTAGAAATTTTCAATAGCTTGAAATGTAATTTCAAATAGACACACAAAAGATTTGCAAGTTTCCTACCAGACAGAAATCCTGTAAGATTTAATTTCAGAATCCCTGATGCACAGTGTTTCCAAAATAGTAAATGTAACACAGGACTTCAGTAACTTGTTGAATAAGATTACCATAGTTGTTTTTTTGGTTTTTTGTTTTTTTTTTTCTCCAATATCACTGCTGCTCAACACTGGATAGGGACAGCAAATTTATTTGTGAGCGAGCAACAATCAAACTGAAGAGTCACTCAGTTTCACTCAACAGCCAAGTTTCCAGCTTCTACCAGACAAGAGAAATGCCATCTCAGCCAGCCAGAGGATGCCAGGACAGTGACTACAGGGCAAACCTTGGAAGGTGTGTTTCTGTGCAATGCCACAATCAAACATATGATACAACAGGCTAGTTATCCAACTGAAGACTGACAACTACAGTTTGTGAAAGCTCATATGTTTCCATGAAACACTTCTGCTTCAGCACATACACATTTTTTAACTGCATCATCATTGTTGAAACATTCTTAACAAGCTCTATTCAGTTCTGCATACCTGCAAAATTAGAGTTTCTCCTCATACAGGATTCATGAGAGCTGTCATGGGGACCTTATCAATGCAGATCCTTTGAACATGCAGATGGACAGTCTAATTCTGCCACCAGTTGCATCAGCTGCAGCAAATCGTGCACACTTGTTCCCTTAACCAATTTGTCATGGTACTTGTAAACACACTGGGCCACACTAAATAGACAGCATTGGCCAGATCTACAATACTTCATTAACTACTGAGGGGTCATAACATAGCATAGGTAGATGTTTTTCAGAGGAGAGGCAAAGAGATCAATTTTGTTTTGGAAACAGACACCTGGATAGTCCATAAAAGCACAGAACAGCTAAGAAAGAAAAACAGGTTTCAACTAAGCACTAATGACTGACTTGCCTTTGTGTCAAACAGATTGTGCTGAACAAAACACACCTAGAGTCTGAAGTATTTAAACAAAAACACAAAGTAGTGCATTGAGAGACTATAAAAGGAAGCAATATTTAAGAAATCTTATTTCTGTATCCTTTTACAGTACTGTCAAGGAATGCACATTACTTGGTACAGCCACAGTATCGGGGCCATTGAGCTCTCACACTGCAGTAGGCATCCTAAGAGGCATAAGTTGCTCTGCAAGTGACCTGACAGAAAAAACGTCACCTTGGTTCCCACGATCAACAAGGTCACATCAGTGCTTGAAGACCTCCACTGTCACAATAGTCATTGCTGGTAATCAGGGGTGCTGGTACCAAGAGTAAAGGCAGAAACAGCAGGACAAAGTGATAGGGCCTCCTAGATGCATAGCTACATCTTCACACATGGTATCAGAGCAGCTGTGAGCACAGCCTGCTTGGTGACCTGTCCCCTCACACACAGCCCTAACCTGATTGCAGAGTAGCCTAAAAAATGTGCCCAAGCAGGTGACATCCCAGGAGACGGCCTCTAGACACACTCCAAGATCACATCCGAGGGCTCTTGAAAGAGTCCTCCAGACATGGTGGCACTAATACCTCTGAGTGCTCTTTGGAGCAGGGATTGTTTCTTGCTATTGGTTTGTATCAGGCTTGAAGCCTCTGGATGTTATCATTGGGGTGATTCTTGGATCAAGAAGTCCTGGATTAGTTGCACTAGATGCTTTTAAGTAGATGTGTAAATGCACTAAAGATATTACCATGGCTTATTAGTGACCAGGGAATAGCAGGCTTTACTGACCCATGCTTGTCTCTACAGTCCTTGTATCAAGCACCACATTTCATCCAGCAGAAGGAGGACGGCCACTAGGAGAGATTTTGTCTTTCACAACTTCAGTCATAGAAGAGTTAAAACAAAAAGGGCCTCTGCCCCAGCTGCATAAATAAGAATATCTCCACATAGAACAGGACTGAAATGGAGGTTAGATAAGCAAGGCCTTGGCAGCAGGAAAAACAAACAAAGCCAGTCCCTGCTACGCCCACTGAGAAGCAGCTTGCTTTGCCATCAGCAGTTTGTCACACAAGACCTGCAAAGACTCACAAGCAGGCAAGACCAACACAACAAGGTTTTTGTGAGCCCAGCCAGGAGGAGAAATGGTTCCTGGCTAGTATTATCTCAAGCTGAATGTTCCCAGTGTTGCGACAGGAGAGCAAGGCTGCAGCCAGTCCAGGCAGCTCACCAGCACGGAGATGTTCCTGACCTTGGGCAGAAGTCTCACCTGAAGGCCACTCTGGTTCCTCTACACTGTGTCAGTTGAGAGCAGTGAGTTAGTTTAATCAGATCGTGCAAGTTCATGGCAATCCTCACACCTCTTAAAGAGGCTTTCCTCTAATAACAATCCATCTTGGGCTCTGACAGTGCTGGGAAGTTGGGTTCTTCTGCTGAGCTCAACACTAAGCTGAAAGCAAGAGTTATATGCAGATGTCAGAGTGCTCACCTCACCACACTTCTTTAAGGGATCCTAGAGGTCTAGAACAAAGGTCTAGGCTTTCCCCAGCACCCTCACACACATGGAGAAGCTGCAGCATGGCAGCCTTGTGCTGCTGACCATGGCAGCGTGGCCATGCAGAGCCCACCTGCACCCACCAGCCACCTCTCCCCTCTGGGACACCTTGGCCTTTATACTGTGGGGAGGCTGGCTGATGAATAGCTTCTTGACTGAAGGGATGATTCAGATACAGCTCTGGTGAGAGGAAACTCTCATGCTACAACAGCAGCACAGAACACAGTGTCTCTGCTGCTCCAGTCTCCTTTCCCCTCCCACACCCTCCTTCAGCTCTCTCCCTCTAATTTTATTCCCAGAGCCCAAAGATTGCTTTTAACAAAGACAGCTGAGTCATTTCCCAGCCCTGATGTGCCATCTACCAAATGCTTCAGATGACAGATATCTTAAGAAAGAATCCAGCCTTTTCCCTTGTTGCACTTCTTAAAGCTGCTGAAATGGAGCAATTATACCCAATTTCTGTGACAAAGAACGAGAAGTCTTGTCATTATCACAGCTTCCCCTTGGAAAGGCAGTGGGTGACAGGAGGAAATACATGAGCAGTGTTACAACTATAACAGGCTGATGCATGCTGCAAACTGCAACTGGCTGTGAGTCTATACCAGGAAGGTGTCTCTTCATGCATGGAAAGAAAAAAGTCTGTGAAAGATTCACCTGGGCATTACAGGAATGCAGTGCTGATTGCTGGTGCACCCAAGGGAGCAGGGTGCCCATGTTAAAGGACCCACTGGCAGATAGCAGCCGCTGCCCCCAGGGATCAACAGCTGGGCTCTCTGTACAGACTCCAGAGGAACATTAGACTGGGACATTAGACACACTGGACTTCCCACTCCATGCAGCCTGGGCTCAGCAGGGCATGTCATGTCTAGGACCACCATTACAGGTTTTCAATAGAGCATTACTCTGCCTTTGGAGTTTCAACCCAACACCTGCCTCTATGGGGACAAAATGCTGTCAGGTAGTTGCCAGGTTAACTTCTTATAAGGCTACAGAACATTTATCTGTAACTTCACGTCCACCACAGAAGAACATGTGCACCTTTGACTTTTATTCCCTCCCATACATAGTCCCATAAAGGATGCTGAAGGTCAGCAGAGGAATGGCCATGCCTATGATCCCCAGGCAACACTGGCATCTATCGCGGATGTTGGCAAAGCAGTGTCAATAGCACTTTGCTGAGCACTTCACCAGCTACCTCAAGAAACTAAAGCCACACAGTGCACTGCTCTCTATCCCTGCTCCTGATATCCATCCTCACAACTCTCCCACCCTTTCTCAGTCACCAGTTTCTCATGCACATAACTGATCAGCCACTGCCTGGATCAGAGGACGCCTGGCTGCTCCAGTATGCCTGTGTTCTCATGTACCTCATGGCAATGGTGGGTTCTTTCATGGGAACAAGGAGGGGAAGCTGCAGGCAAAGTGGCTGCCAGTAGCACAGCTCTTCCCCTGCTCTCTGCTCTGCACAGGACTGGGTGCAGCAGTTTGGAAAGCTCCAGCTTTGTTCAACCACAGTATGATGCTGACAGGTGAAGGAAGGAAAGCAGAAGAGACAACATAAGGGGATAAGTCATAGCTCTCAGACCTGAGCTTCCTTGCATGTTCCCTTGTGTCTGAATGAACAACAAATATTTAGAAGAACTTGGATATTGTCACAATTTTCAAAAAGTGACACAGCCAATCTTTCACCAACTTGACCTCTCCCTTTGCAGGGAGGCCACACCACTCCAGCTTTTCCCATCCTGCTTTCCCACTCCCTTTTCACTGCCCTCATGTTCTGATACTCCCCACCCTCCTCCTCTCTTTTCACAGCTTGTACCTCTCCCAACTCACCAAATGGTCTTTCAAAATGTAGGGACCAGTTACATCTGAGTCGAGTGTTTTCCATCTCACAGTGTTCTCACATCTCCCTGCTCTTCTCTCATGAACCCAGAAAAGTCCCTTTCTCCACTGACTGCTGTCTCCAGCACCAACTCCTGTCAGCATGGACATGTTACACACCAGTACAACCACCACTAGCCACTGGTCCCCACCCTTTGCTGTTTTAAGCTCCAACAAAATACAACCACGCAAGTCTCAGGCATACCCTCCTTCTTCCCTCTTATTAGCTGCTGTGATTTGCTGAGGCCTGATCCTAAAAGTCAAAGACCATACAGACTTCAGGTCTCCTAATCATCTTCCTGCACCCAGCCTTCAAGCTGCTGACTGGGTCCAAATATAACAAACTGATGAGGAACCTTGGACTTGAGCCTGCACTTCTACTGACTCGACACTTTACAGTTCTGAAATAAAAGCTAAGTGAGAGCAGAATAAAGGTATGGACCTATACTTAGGTGTCTGGAAAGCTATATGCTATTTGTACTGTTGGCAGGAAACTGACTTTATAAATAAGTCAGCACGTGCTCATGTTTACAGGTTTAAGCATAGCCTATATCCCTTGGATAAAATCCATGCACACCTTCCCAGCCACAAAGGACAGTCCCAGAGAGCAGCTATTTCAGGCATTTTGTCTCTTTTAGCAATATGAATATCCTTGCCAGTAAGTCACCATTGCTCTGTGGCAGGGTCACTGATCCAGCTTTGCCAAAACCACAGCAAAGTTCTCTTTAAAGACAAGCGTTTCTCTCCCCAGAGCAACTCCCTGCCTCAGACACCATGCCTGTCAACTCATTTTTCTGTTGTCATCCAAAAGAAGGAATAACAAGTGAAAACCACAAACCAGGGCGGCCTGGGAAAAATTTGACAGTCTGACAAAGGAAAGCAGAGGAAGTATCTACTTGTTTATACACTTTCAGATCTTTGAATAAAGATTTCCCTGAAAAAAAAACATCGTGACTTCCTCTAACCAGATGAAGAAAAGAAGATGTCAGCTTGCATCTCATCAGATTTTTCTAGTGTAAAAGCTAAACTAGATATTTACACGGATGATGCCATTCAATGACAGTAATGTCCCTTTTGCAAAGCACAACCTGCATTTAAACACACAGGCTAAACTAAACCACCAAAAGAACGGAGTGTACAGAAACTACAAACCACCCACTCAACCTTGCAGATGCAAAACAACTGAACCAAACACAGAAGGTGGCCAGAGCACAATGCCTGGCTCAGGCAGCAGTGGCAGCTGTATCATGGAGGTGGGCTAAGGGCTGCACAGACACAGCCCTTAGCTGTGGCCCTGGGCCACCCCAGAGGTCCCTCTGGGCAATGCCAGAGGTCCCAGCTGCCTCATGCCTCTGCCACACTTCTCTTTTCTAGCACCAGAGTGCATTTTTCAACATAAAGCATGCTTGCAAAGATGCAGTGCCCCTAGGCTCCCTCAAGTCCAGCAGGTACACACTTGGCACGTTTTAATTTAGGCACTTCATGAAGGGCAGCAAGACTGATGTGGGAAATGGAAGAGAAGGCTTGGACAGAAATAGAATAGAGGATCTCAATAAAGGGTACAACAACAGGATTAAGTGCATCAACACGGGACAAAGAAAGGAAATTTCCAGTAAGCCAAGACCCAAATCCTGATGAGGGTGGTCAAGCAGTGCAACAGGCACCTGGAGAGGCTGTGAAATTGCCATTCATGGAGATATTCAATAATCGACTAGATATGGCCCTGAGCAACACAATGTGGCTCTGAAGTTGGGGTGCTGCTTTGAGTGGATGGAAGGACCAGGTGATCTTCAGAGATCATTTCCAGCCTAAGTTAGATTCTACAACTGTGTTTGATCACAAGTTATCACTAAGCATTTGAATAAAACAGAAGCTTGGGAATGGCTGTTTACAGTATTTAGGAAGGGAACTGCGATCCAGGTAAAGAAATCAAAAGCAGGAAGACCTGCAAATAATTCATTATTAAAATAAACATGGTCAAATAGGTCTTATTGAAATCACAGGCCAGTCACATGCCTGACATTCCTAGTATTGCTGGATGCATCCAGGATGGGAAAGGCAGACTGGGGAGAAAAGGAGCAGCAACTTCCTCCACCTTCAAGAGTTGACTTCTCTTCCTGTCAAACTGCCACACGTCAGGGAGGTGAAGGACAGGACCCACTCTTGAGAGGCAGCAGCTCCCCATGGGCAAGTTCTGGCAGACAGGAGTGACCTCTCCTGGGGACTGCCAGCCCAGTAGTCCCGCTCCAGGGACAGCAGGAGCCCAGCCACCGGCTTGGTTGCTTCTGTTTGCCCAGAGCACACAAGACAGGTCCCAGGCAAATCTCTGCAGGCACCCCAGTGCCAGGCATGTCCCCCAAGAAACACACCTCACAACAGACACTCTCTGTAATGTCATTAGCCTGTGGAGAAAGACATCTTCTGCAAGCACACTTGCTTTGTATTTGGCACAAGTAGGACTACCTGATAATGAAGTGCTCTCTATTTTATCCATATGTTTTTTTTAAGCAGATGTTGGTAAAAAAGATATTTAAATCTGCAGGGCCTACTCCAGTTAACCTGTAATTGGAGCAGGGTGAAACACAGAAAGGTGACGGTAGAGAAGAGTGTCAATTATTAAAAATAGTAACCTAATTAGTCACAAAATTATGTAATTACAGAAAAATTGGGGTTGGAAGGGACCTCTGGAAGTCTCATCCAAGCTCATGCCCAAAACAGGTGTGATTAGGTGGTCAGGTTGCTCAGAGACTTGTCTGGTTCAGTTTTTAGTGTCTGCAGAGACAGAAATTCCCCATTCTAGGAAATGTGCATATCTTGTTATGGGAAGAGGCCTTATTAAAACATACTTGATCCCATATTTGGCAAGATTACTAGTTTATTTAACGTAGATAACTATATCAGTATGTATACATCAGGAGGCATTTTACAGCCTTACTCTGCATTCTCATATAACAACAGCAAACTGCAAATTAGTGTTGCTCGTAGAAAGCAGGTAGCATTCAGACAAGAACGGTGGGCTTAGAAAGTCAAGGAGCATGCTAGAATGCTCCCACCTAGAAGACTGTCCGGCATGACAAACTGATTTGTACAATATGGTGGTTAATATATCCAAATTGGGATCATTCATACAGTAGAAAAGGATGGTGATGGTTACATGTGTACAGTGGAAGACAGTTGCTTGCAAAGTAGCATCTCCATAAAATCATTACAAATCTGACTCTACTCAAGGGTCATGGTATGTAGTCAGTTAAACACAATCCCTTAACATGATACTGTCACTAGGACAAATGTGATTATTGGACATACAAGCAGGAGAGTATCATGTAATAGCAGAGAGGTGGCATTACCTCAGTACACAGTGCCATTGAAACAACAGCAGAAACTACTATGCTACATCAAAAGAGAAACGTGGTTGTATGTCAGTGTTCACAGTTTAAAAACAACACAGACATTGTCGTGAGTTCAAGAAAGAGCTTCAAGGAAGATTCAGCATCTGGAAAACATACTTCTGGCAAGAAACTTAAGAAGGTCAATCCAAGTTTATCCAACAAAAGGTCAAACGATGACTAGAGCACCATCTATAATTACCAGCACAGAAGAAATGATTAGTATTAGGGCTCTTTAATCAGGCAGAGAGAAAAAAAAAAAAACAAACCAGCAATATAATTTGATGTGGTGGTTGGAAACAGAAGCCAAGCAAATTCAGATGAGCTGTAGGGAGCACTGTTTAACAAAATCCATTAACCATTAGAACAATTTACCTAGAGTAAATTTATCTAGGGGTAGAGCTTCCACAGTTCAAGGTCTTGAACTGTAAGGCTAAACAGCCTGTTTTCGCAGACACATTGTATCTCAAGAAATGCTGAAGCAGAAATTATTGGACAAGATTCATTGTCAGAACAGATAATCATAAAGTTCCCTCTAGTCTTAAAAATATGAAAAGTGACCAGGAAGAACAGTAAAGTACTGAAAGTCAGACCAAATTGTGTTTTGTTACAGAAGACATTTTAATTACTCTTAGAAGTTACAAACAGAAGTGAAATATTTTTTTTAAAAGCCGCAATTTCTTTATTAAAGATGAAAAATACTGTGAGACAATCCTTCATGTAACTGCCAACAACTCAAGGAAAGACAAAGGACATTTGTAGAAAAACAAAAAAGAGGACACAAAGTAGTATTCCTTGTCTGCAAAACTTGAACATAAATCCAAAAGTAAGTAAATCCAGATTAATTTTGGTGCAACTGAGAGCACCATCTGGCCTCTCCTTTTAAACAAATATGGTAGAATTTTGTAATCTCATGAAATCAAACACAGAAAGCAAAGAAAGGTGTAAAAACTAAAGTCTAGAGATTGCTACATGTTTTTGGGTATGCTCTGCCTCATTTTTGAGATCTGGTCTTCTGCCTTGTGTTTCTGCACCTTTGCAGAGGCTTTGTGGGTGCAGAATACCACCAAAACCACCACTTTGTGCTGGTGCCAGTGATAACTCACAGTTGCAGCCTGCAAGGAAGAGTCAAGTGGGCTGGCAGAGAAATGGCTGGGAAGCATGCTGTTTTGATATGAAACCAGATGGCATTTCAGAGGTGTTTTGCTTTGAGATTTCTGGGTTCACTCAAATCTAGGAATCTCAGGAGAACGGAAACCATAAGCAGACGAAAACACACCCAACTAACAAACAGTTTGCACAAGCCCCCCTGAACACAGTCTGGGGAGAAACGTACCCTCACGCCTGCCCACTGGAGCCACACTGAGACCCAGAGCAGAGGAGCCATGCTGTGAGTGAGGACACACGGACAGTGGGAGATTTACAAACTTAGTTGCTCAGACAGATGGGAAAGGAAATAGGAACTCAAAACAGCATAATGCTTTACAGAAGACTTTTTTTTTCTAAAATAAATCCCAAACAACCACCAGCTGGTTCTCATTGCAGCCTGCAGATGAATAGATTTCAAGCAGAAAAGCAGCAACAGATGCCTTCATACTGCTCTGCAGGAAGCAGAGAGACAACCATCCGCACTGGACTCACCCCTGGGACTTCTAACCCAGGAGGTTGTGTCATGTCAAGTTGGCCCCAGGGCAGGGGAGCTGCACCCTGCCGATACCTGGTGCTGGTTCTTTCCCAGCCACTGTGAGCATCCCTCTAGGGGGGGCACAGGACATGGTTGGGCTGTGGGAGCTGAAAGAAAAGGCTGTCGTTTCCTTTCACAGCCTTGGAGCTGCTGGTGAGCCCAAGAGCAGAGTGAGGCACAAAAAGAGAGCTGGCTTGGGACAGCAACAGGAGGCAAACCTTTTACAGGTCCCCTTGCAGAAGGGAGAACAGGGCCCATTCTGGGCTCTCAGGAACAGAAAGCAAAGCTGTTTTGCCAGTTACAGGTTTTACCTACTCAACCCTCTGTAGTTTTTCACAACTTACACATAAGGGGAAACACATGAGTGCCATAGGCTCTCAGGAAGCACATCACCTACCTCCAAGTGCAGCCAGCCTCCACATACACCTTCCTCCGTGTGCTAAAACCTCCCTTTCTCAGCAAAAGGAGGGAGCACCCCCCAAGACTGGCTGTGCTCAGGCCCTGCTATAGTTGCTTTTTGAACCACAAAGGTTTGAGTTACATCAAGTGACAGTGACACACAGAAGCCCTGGACAGAGTCCAGTCAGCCAAAGCAAATCACTCCCTGCCCAGGACTTACAGCTTCTCAAGCCACCATCGTCTGCCATGGGGATCTGCCCAGAGGAGCAGCAGCCCAGGGAGCTTCAGCCATGAAGGCAGCATCAGGAAGCGAAGCAAGTAGTAAATTGGCTTTGCAAAATGTCTGCACATTTCTTGTATGTCCAAGGACCACTCCTGGGCCAAAAAGGGGACATAGAGGCTGGAATTGCTTTCATGACTTTTGAAGAGCATGCAAAATTCTCTCTCTAAGGGGGTGAATATAAGGAAGCTGCACAAGCCAATTAGTTACAGCAAGGCCTTTGTTTCCTTCAGCCTTTGAGGAGGAGGAGGTCACAGGTGGGTTGGGATAGGGCACCTGTGTGTGCATGCTGTAGAGGTAACCTTCTCCTTTCTTAAGTGTAGCCTGACATTCCTGTTTCATGGGACTCTTCCTGGGGCAGCCAGCTCTTAGGGGTGCTGCAGGATTGTTTGATCTCTGCTAAATCTGGTGTCAAATGAGGACAGGCCACAAGGACAGGGATTAGTACAGTAGGTGTGTGGTAATCACCGTCTCTCATGAGGGCAGGCTCCTGTGTGCTGTACCCATGCCACAGTCAGCATCATTTAGTGCTAAGCTTAAATCAGAAGCTTCCTGGGATGGACGCCACGTGAATTTGTATATAAAACAGAGGGAGAGTACCTACATGCTTTATATAAACAGATACAGGAGTAAGAAACTCTACTGCAGTTAACATATCCGCAGGTCAACTAGAGTCCTTGCTATGATTGCAAGTGATTTCTCAAGTACAGTACTTCACATCAAGGAATGTGCATTTTAAATATCTGTAATGTATTGTTCACAAATACATCGCTATGTAAACAGTACAGACATAGACACATACACCCCCCTCAATACTCCTGCATTTCCTGGTTACGTTTACTTCATGCTCTCTCCTGGTAAACAAACTTCTAAAAGCCTGCATGCTTTTCGACATCCTATTCCAACAGCAGCCTGGACTTGCTAGTTAATGGCACATCATCTTGTTGTGAAAAATCAAGAGGATTGATTAGCTTTTTACGATTCTGGAAAAACAGGTTATGGGTTTTTTTGAGGCTAAATAGTCTCATTTTCTGACTGTTCCTGCCATCAAACAGCTACCTGGCATGGAAAGCTGACAACCCTGGTGAGGGAGGGGGCCACAGAGGGCTGCGGGAGGAGCAGAGAGTAATTCTTGCACTTGTTTAGAGCTGGACTAAAAATAGAGGTTCTTGAACCTGTTTCACTGTGAAAAGCCTGCATAATTCAGACAAGTTTTACCAGCAAATTGCAGCTATAATAAAGAAAAAACCCCACAGCCTTAAAAGGTCTCTTGAAGATCATCCAAAACAGTGTTCTGTCCAAGTGCCCTGTACAAGAGGGCGGAGGAAAGAGGGTGGGAAAGCAGATGCTAAAAGCAGCTCTGACCTGTGGGGCAAGAGCAAATTTTGCCCCCCACCTCTGAGCTGTGCCTACCACCGGGACAGCATGTTCAAGTGCTCTGGGCTCAGGGCAAGAGGCAATCCTTTGCTTACTCATTTCTGTACTACCACCCGCAGTACGTGCGCACACTGTGTACTGCCTCTGCCTTGGGAACTGACTTCCACCAAGGGAATTGCGGGAAATGGTGATGAGGAATCTTTGCTTGCCAGACTGTAATGTAAGTTTCTTAAGAGAAGTTCTGTCTTTGGTTTTGTGCAAGTGTCCAAAGACAAAACCAAATCTTAAGTGCATTTGCAAAAAAACCAAAAAAACCCCAAAACCAACAACAACAAAACAAAACAAACAAAAAAAAAACCACAAAAAAACCCAAACTAACCAAAAACAAACAAAAGAAACCACACAACAACACAATCCCCAGATACACAGACATCCCTCCTCTGGTTGCTTAGGTAAGACCAACCCTTTGTTTCTGCAACCCTGCGGGTGTAATTAATTGACATTCTGCATCAGTCTCCTGTTTTCAGGCCTCATTTCTGGTTTTCTCTCCTTTTATTCCTTAAGCCCCTGCTTGCTTCCTCCTTCCTTCTCACAGTCCGCTCTCAGCATTTCCTCAACACAACAACAAAATCAGTGTCCTTCATCAGAAAATGATGTTGTCAAGTGTGAACTCTGGCAAAGTTCATCCCCTGCTCATTTGGCCTATGAAGAGTTTTCCCACAAGTACTTGATTTTAATTCATCAGCTGTCACTTTTAAATGTGCAGAGATGCAAACCACCTTTAACTCCAAATGTTAAATACACTACATAAATTCATTGTCATAAATGCCCCATCACAAAGTGAGGAGTAACATCTACCCATGAAAATACAGGTGAGAGAATACAGCTGAGCCAAGATGACAAGGTGGGTTTATTCTCCCAGTCAAAAGTACTGTGGTGCTTTTAGTAGTCATGAGGGTGCTCAAACTTTACAACATAACACATCTATCAAATGGCCTCCATGGCAAACCTGCATCAGAGTAAATTCATCTGTGTAGTGAGGAGGAATGGCTGTGACAAGGCAGTTGGCACTTCAGACCGTGAACTCAGGAGTGCATGGGTAGAAGGGCATCTCTGTGATTCAAACCTGTTGCTAGGACCATGAAATGGCTTTTCCAGCTCCTCCTGCCACTATTTGGACTGCTCTCCGCACTCTTGGCACCAGCCCTACCTGAGATGGAAACACTTTGAGCTCCATTCACACCAAGGATATTTATTGAACTAGTAAATCAGCAGCAGCTTCCCCAGGGCTCCAGCTGGCACAACAGGCAGGGCACCAAGGCGTGAGCAGCCGAGGCAGCAGGGCAGTGAGTCAGGGGCAGCTGGCCCCTCCATGGGACTGCAGGTACTGATCCCGCTTGCTCTCAGCAGCCTGGGCCCCGCAGTGTTCCAGGTGTGCTGCCATGATGGTGTACAAGGGAAGATGCTGCTGGGGTTTCCCACCTGGGACTGCAGCACCAGCACAAAAATGGGTGCATTTACAGGGGACAGATCAGATTTTTCCATTCAAGATCCATCTAGAAATAATGGAGGAAGCCCAGGCAGGGAAAACAAGCATGGTGATATTCAGCAAATGAAAACTCTTCCACCTTCATGATGAATGAATTAGTCTAGAGGCAGCAAGCATCCCAGCTCCCTGCAACAGAGTGAATCATCCTATACTCTTCCCATAGCAAAGTTTAAAAACTTCCCCACTCAACAGCCAAATGCCTGTTGAATCAGAGTGAAACAGACTTGACAGGTGCTGGTAGGTAAGGGCTGCTCTTTAGTTTTTGCTGGTATCCTTATGCAAATGAGTCAAAGGAACTGTATTTCATTGGAAAAGTGTAATTGCCTTACTGGTGTTGAGTGGATATCACACAACTGGTAAGTCACATTTATTGACATTTTTCGGGCAGCAAACGCAGAGGTCACAAGACCCTAACAGCATGCTGACGGAGCTCAACAAAAGCCATAGGATGGTCTACTCAGCCTTCAAACTTGTAATAATTAGAAACATGCACTACCTACTTGCCTCCAGCTGAATCTCCTTTCCTCTCACAGAGCCAGTGAAATTAAATAGGGAGAATAAGATTGGCTAATATTCCCTAAAAGCTTGTTTCCATCTACATGTTAACACATCTAACCAGTTCTGTTACTATCAGGCTTTACCATACTAAATAATGAAGAAAACAGAATTTAGCAGTTTTATGTCATTTCCCATATCACCCTGAAATGTTTAATGTGATGGGCAAAACATGTGATTTTGCATCAGAAAATATATAATTGGGCCTCAGGTGGCAGGAGGGAGAGAAAAATGAATGGGTACCATTGTATTCTTGGTGATGTGCAACCCTCTCCCTCAGCACAGCAAATAATTTATCATTATTATGCTGGTGTTTGGCCAGGATCATGGATCCAAAACTGCCTCAGGTATCACACACTCAAGAGGTCTTCTGAATAGTACTTCCTCATGAACTCCTTCTGATCTGCATTTCAGATGCCTGGTTTTGAATACAAGAGATATCAACAGATCAAGACCAGATCAGGCGGTCTTCAAAATCACTGACAAATGCTAGAGGACAGCAAGACACCATGAATGTAGCAAGATTTTCCTAAATTTCTCCCAAGTCAATCTGTATCAGACCCCAAGATCTCTTGTGATGCCCTCCATCCTTCTGTCAGCTCGTTCTGTCTTGCCTGACACACCTTGTCCAGGAAAATCAGGCAGGAGGCCACCACACATATTATTCCCAAGATATTTTAAAACTGATTTAGAACTGGTGAAAGATGACAGCCCCAGAGCCTGAGACAGATCACTAAGATAGAGCAGCAGGGCAAGCTGCCCAGATACTTCCCGTTATCAAAATGCCTACAGGGAAAGGGGGAATTTAATCTTCATGGCCTGCTCCACGTTTGCTTTCCTGGGAATGCCAATTATTGTTCTGTGTGGCATTTTCTAAAATGTATTTTGAACAGTTTATGAAGTCAGTGAAGATTGTGAACTCACCAGAGACCACTGAGTGGCCATGAGATGACTGTCAGCGAGGATTTCTGTACACAATTAGCCATGGTCACGTTCTAAGCAGCGACTGAGAAATGAGTGTCTCTCTAACCTTTTTGCCAGCCTTGCTTCTTGCCTCCTAATGATTGCTAAATTGACTCTGAAAACATCCATACTGATGACAGGAACAAGAGCTCTGATTCCAGGGAACAAGTGTTGATGACAGGGGAATCGCTGGCTTTAGCAAAGTGCTGGTTCCTGGGCTCTGCTCTATCAGATGAATGTTTCCTTACTGTGTCCCCAAAATCCCCTGGGCAGGGGAACAAGCAGTAGAAGCACACTCTGTTATTTTTCAGAGACTTTCCCCTCTTGGCTGTCAAAGATCTGAAGGAGCTGGCGACCAGCCCACTCTTATTCTGATAAATGCTATTTGCAACTAAAAATGGATTAAAATAGCCTCTGAAAGCTTGTCTGAAAAGGAACAAGCAGTCTTGTTCAGAGATGCCATTAGCAGAAAGATGTGGAGAGGGCTATTCTGAGGGCTGCTTATTTTTGGGTTTCACCCCACTTTGTCATTTGCCCTGACCAATGCAGAATAAGGAGTTTATAATTAGCACTTGGGGCACTGTTGATGGGAGCAGAAACAGGCCCTGGCCAAAATTCAAACTCAAGATTCCTATTACTTTCAATCACTAAATAGTCATATGCAATTAAATGGTTAAACCAGGAGGGAGAGGTGAGCTGAGGCTGCTAGGAGCCAGGTACAGAGTGAAAAAAACAGAGCCTGTGGTCTTAGAAGACGAGCTGGGTGGCAGCAGCAGGGCAGGATTTCCAAAAGCTCATCCCGCTGCTGTAAGACAGCAGCTGACAGCAACAGAGGGGGTTTTGCCATGCATTGCACCAGGAACACAGCCAGTCTCTGCACCCAACGTCCACCACAAATGCTTTCACAGTCACCATGATTAGCTGTCGCAGCTCAGCTCTGCAAATTAATGCTTCTCAGATGGGACAACTCCACCAGACCCCAGATAGGCCTAAAAAGAGGAAGATAGGGATCTTGCCTTCATTTGCTGAGGTGGTTGGTCTGTAACCACACCTTGTCACCACCACGGATCTCCCCGGCCTTTAGGTCAGGTGCCCATTACACTCCCAGCAAACTGCTGGTTAACTCTTCCCGAACTCCTGGGGGTTAGGGTACCTTGTCAGAGGCCACAGCATCCTTGCACAGAGCAATATTAAGGCTTCACAGTGAGGTGGCTTAGGGTCTGTTTCTTGGAATCATCTCAGAGTTTTGTACTAAGAAATTCCCATCTGCAGCAAGGAATTAGGACAATGGGGATGCTCAATCTCTCATGTCCTGTTCCTGCAGCACCTCAAAGCTGTTGTGACTTTTGGTCCTCTGTGCTGCAGGTCTGAAGCTACTTCAATATAAAAGCACTGTGGGCAGAGAGTGCTCCATGACCCATGGTGGGAGAGACACAGGCTGCAGGCAGGAAATTCTCATGTGCCCTTCCAGACTTTAGGGTATCCCACTCCATGGCAAAAAGGTGCACCATGACTCAAGAGCTTTGCTCTCTTTCCCAGTTTTCTACAGTCTCAAGACTCTTTCTAGGCTACAGGGGACTGTAGCAAGCCTGCATGACCAGCCTTTTCTTCTCCTAGTTGATATTCTGATAACTGGCAAGCCATGAATAAAGAATTCAGTTATTGCTGATACTAATACTGCACCTAAGGTGGCAAGTTT
This sequence comes from Nesoenas mayeri, assembly GCF_963082525.1. Taxonomy (NCBI): domain Eukaryota; kingdom Metazoa; phylum Chordata; class Aves; order Columbiformes; family Columbidae; genus Nesoenas; species Nesoenas mayeri. The sequence goes on from NC_137548.1 coordinate 44,858,327, forward strand.
TCTACTGCTTAATAGCAACAGCCTTCTGCCTCCATGTAAATATATTTTTGTATTGAAATATTTCTGCTTTACACATTCATTACTCAGAAAGAGATGCATGTAACAAATAAGGAATTAACAAATTACACCTGTGTAAGTAATGAATCATAAATTAATGTACCATATTCTCCCTTGAAAGCATCAGTGGTAACTATAAGGAACTACCATGGTTGTGTGATTTCCACGTGCATCTTCTGCTCCCAGGGGAGAGCACTTGCTCCTGCTTCTCCGTAAGGTTTAGATGGAAAAAAAAAGTGACACTGAGGTTTCACATCACCAATAATAAACTTCATGTTGTGACTGGCACTAAAAATAGCTGAAGTTGTGTAAATAACAACATGTAAATAGGCAGACAAACTAAAATTATGTTGTGGCACCTGATCTTCATGGTGGAGCTTGTAGGAAAATCTTCTCAAGCACAAGATTGTCACACATTACAAACAAACAAACAAAAGCACAAACAAACAAAAAACAACACCAAACAACAGCTACCACCATGAGAAAAAAGCTATGGTGTTCCTCTTTCAGTGAGGCCCTTGCTTTCTCAAATCAACTCCTTCTGATATGAAGCTGCAAGAAAGTCATTATTATTTCTTAATAGTTGATGCATTTCCCCTCTCTTTTCCAAGCCTACTGAGAATACCGGAATCCCACTTTCAAGCTTTTTCTTTCCATAGACAGGAAGTACGGAAAGTGTTATAAAAGCAAAAGCAGAGATTTTTGCCAGACCAGAGGCTTCCAGGAGCCAAGATAGTAAGAAAAAAAAAAATCCTTTAAAAGGATTTACAGTCAGAGCTGGGACTTGGAGCTGAGTTACAGTGACATGAGTTACCATGAGTAACTGACCATGCACACAGGATGAGCTAGGACTTTTGCTAAACAAATGAAATTAAGCTCCTCCCATAACAAAAGATGATCAGCTCATCCTGGGCTGCAGCACGTACACACAGGCAGCTGCCCCAGCTCAGCAGCATCACCATAGCTTGCAATGGCTTAGCAAAGCTATAGAGAAGGGGAGCTCTTCACAACCTGGAGCCCTTCAAAGCAAACCATCCCACAGGGATGTCCTTGTCGATGGGTGTCAGACTGAGTGACAGAGACAGGAGAGATGACCACATGGCACTGCTGGGCCTTCCCAGAGCAGCCTGGGTGTGCACCCCTCAAACTGGTGCCCCAGGGGGCCAGAGGAGAGGAGTCGTGGTGGCAGGGGGAGCATGCGGCCAGGGGAAGGAGCTGTCACTGCAAGAGGAGTAGTCATAGTCCCCAGGGTTCACCCTCTCTGCCTTTTCACATGTCTCCTACATCCACTTCCCATACCACTCACAACCAAGCCCTCCCTTTTATGTTCATCTCTTTCCATCCACAAAAACATTCCCTCTCCAGCTTTAGGTCAGCTGCCTGCCTGTCTCCATGCAGCCAGGTTAAACAGCAGCAGTGACACACCAGCTATACTGCAAACAACTCCTAAGGAAGCTTCAGGAAGATAAAAAGCAAATTCCCAAAAATCCCCGTGATCTGCAGCCCAGAGGCAGCACTTCATTCATTACTGCTGTGATGGCTCTCAGAAAACGTCTGAGGCATGACAGGAGCCAACACATAGCACCAAACACATCACATACTGGCACAAGATAACTGAACTGCTCTTCCTCTGTACTAACCCAGCCCTACCTGCTATAAGAGGAAGCAAAGCTCAGTCCTAGAGAGAACAAAACTATATTTACCCAGTATTGCAGGAGAGACTTACAGTGGTGGGGCAAGTGTCCTGCAGTGCCCAACTCATCCCAACACCCCCTGCCTGTGCACACAGCCGGCTCCAGTATAGGTGAGCTGCTGGGCTTTCATTTCACATTTACATTTAGCATTTCTGAATGCTAAAAATTGTCCTGAAGACTTCCTCACCTGAAATGCCAAGGGGATGTTTCAGCAGAAGTGACCCTGAGCTTGTGGTCATGGGAAGCCTGGTGCTGGAGCTGTCCCATAGCCCTGTTTTCTCCCCGGTACCCTCACTCTGATCCCAGGGCTTACAGACCTCACTCACCTCATGGAGTTTTTTGCAGCAAGGAGACAGGACTAGAAATCAGTGGCAAGAAGTGCACAGCAAGGGAAATATTTTGAGATAGGCTAAAAATAGAGTTCTGACCCTGCTTGTTTATATATAGCTACATCTATACGTACACTTGCTGGCAGTAAGTCAGCATAGGGGCAAAGATGTCTCTGTGATGTGCACAGAGAGGGGAAAGCTGAAAGAGAAAAATCGCTGGGTGCAGCTGCCAGGCAGCCCCAAAACAGCAGCTCCCAGAGGCAGAGGGGCAGCAAGCACGGCCACCCCGTGGGCAGAGGTGGCAGACCCTGGCCCAGAGCATGAAGTCACAGCACACGCAGCTCCCACCTCAACAGCCCTGCAGGTGCCTTCTTCTGCAGGACATCAGATGAAACCACATCAAGGTGCATGACAAGTGATGAATCTGCAACATGGGGGAGCAACCACAGCTCAGGGCTACAGCTGGAGGGGTAACTTCTGCCAGGACTCCTCCAGCACAGGACTTGCATAGCATCCATGGGAGCCCATTAGGAGCAGCTGCAGAGTGGGAAAGAAGGTACGGTGCTGCGCAGAGGAAGGTGGAAGTTATAGACCTTGCAACAGGGGTGACAACTCCAAGCACAAGAATTCTGGCTTATGGCTTACACCTGGTCTGGACACAAGCAAACCCTTTCCTTTCACCACTCAGCCACAAAATGCTCACGCTCCCACCTGGCACTTCATCCAGTCCTCTGTTGCTTCAGATTTTATCATTATCAAGATACACTTATCACTATCTTTAAACCCTGGCTTTTGGTTTTGCACAAGACTCTCAGTTTCTGTTCAGGAAAGAAAACATGTTTCTAGTCCTCCTGTATATAGAAAAGTGCTTGAGACTATTGACCTGATTGTACCCAATAGGGTACAGGCTGTATCTGAAAACAAGGAAAAGGAACCAATATGCATTCTTTGTTTAGTCTCAAAACTTTTTCTGCACATAATTCATGTTTTTCACAGCCTGGAGTCATGGTTGAGCAGGTAGAGGTGAGTGGCACAGATTGCCACCAAGTCCTCTGTCCAGAAGAGAATCAGTGTCTGATTCTGTTACATCAGGACACTGCTCTAATGAACCTGTATGTAAAGAGTAATCCTCTTGCTCTTGCCTTAGGCACCTTGAGGCCTCCATGTGTCCATGGAATTAAACACACCAGAAGAACTGCTTTTAAAAAACTCCAGGATTACAAATCTCAAAGAGCAACTCAAAACTCTGTAGCCTTCTTCAAGAGCACCTTGCCCATAAGATGTGTACAATAGACCTCCACTGACTGAAACCAGAACTGGTCATGTAAGCATCTCCTGAGATGCTTGTGAGCTCTGGGATCTGAAGATGTTTTTGAAATCATCTCCCCTTTCTGAGGTGCTTTGAGCAGGCATGAGAGTGTTGAATAGTTACACACTGCTGCCTCACCACCAGCTCCCCACATGCCGCTGCTGTGCTAAGATATGGCTGCAATTGGCAGCAAGCAGGGCTACACTCACAAAAGGCCCAGTTGCATGGTGATGCCAGGCTTCCAGGCACCTTCCCACCCACGAACAGGAACAGCCTAGAATTAGGTTCTCAGGGCTTACTTTACAACGTTTGGAGGTTCTTAGGTTGTTAAGGTAGCAGCAGAGCAAGCTGGAAATCAGCTAAAGTAGCCAACAGGAGTGGCCAAGGAGAATGGCTTGGATGAAAGCCTCCTGGCTAAGAGCAGCAGCTCGCTCTCCTCAGGATTATGAAGTCTGAGACCCTACCTAGGGTGACAAAACCAGACACAGAGCTGTGGCCAGGGGCTTTGCAGACACCCCTAGCTACACTGTCCTCCAAGATGTGGAGGAATTAGGTTGATTCCCAGAGTCAAATCAGGCAGAGTAAGGACGGACACAAGCCTTGGTTTCTGTCCCACCAGAAGTTAATGCTCTATCGGCTGTATGGTGGATAAAGTAACACACAAATGCCATTGTTTGTTGACATTTATCTGAGGTCTATTCTAGGAGACCTGATCTGAGGACAGTTATGGGGTCAGACCAGTCCTCTCTGAGACTTCAGCCAGCACTTTTGGGCAGACAACCAGAAACTTGATTTCTACAAATAGCTGAGCATCTATAGGTTTAAACTGGAGTGCTTGTGACACTGAAATGTTAGGTACAGATTCCTAAAGGTATGGTGAGTCCTGTTTTGGATTTAGGCCTTCAGGACTAGGAAGTGCTGACTTTGGGGTGAATGTTCAGTCTTGGCTTTGTCTTCTGAGATCTGGCAGTACAACAGATTCAATATCTGGTATTGACATGACTAACTCTACTCCTGCAGTAAGCAGATATCTGAATGTAAAATGCATAAATAAAATAAAAAGGAAAATGTATTAAAAATAAATACATAAATTAATATAGACCTACAATAAATAATTAAATAAGTTACTAAATAACATCTCCTGGATACAGCTGGTTCTGCAATCCTATTTTCTGAAGCTATGGCCTAAATAATATACCTGCCCAGAGCTGAGCAAGCTGGAGTATCCCTCACCTGCAGTGTGGCTTTGGCACAGCCCTGCCAGTTGGTCCCAGAGAAGCAAAAGCCACTCTTGTTTGACCACAGTAGCCCAAAGAGGTCTGTGGAAGCCCCAGAGCCACACTGAAAGCTTCTGCTGCTCTGCACAGCTGTGCAAACAACTGCTGCACCCTCATGTGCTACACATTCATGTGTAAGAGAGCCAGGATAGCACAGAATAAATCCCTAATGCCCAGCACACTTCCCCTTTGCTGGTTATCCAGGCAAGGTCCACTGATCCAGACAGATGACTTTCTTACCTGAAGTTTGTACTGATCCATGGATAGATTCATCCTGTCTGGGCTTGGACGCCCTGTCACACCAGTCCAGAGTAAAGCTCTTCTACTGCAAGCTTATCCCCCATGGAAAGTGCAACATGCTTCAAACCACATCACCTACTTGTTGAGTATTAGCACCTCCTATGAGTCGTTTCCATGACTGTCTTCCTACCCAGGAAAAAAGCCCTGGATCAGACTCATGGAAGAAGAATTACATCCAGCCCCAGCCTGCTCACCTAGGTTGATGTCCTACAGACAGGACACCGAGGTGCATCAAGGGCACACATTACTACGGTTAGGCACGATGCTCTTGGGAAAGAAAGCATGCAGGCAGGGAGGGGGAGCTGTGCTTCCCACTCACACAGAGGCTTTTGCAGAATCAACAAAAAAATGTTAACCACATCCCACATTTCATCACAAAATCCTCTCTGCTGACCCCCTTGTTAGAAGCAGAAGTCAGAAGCAGGCGCCAGAGAAAAGCAACAGCCTTAAGTTGGCCATGCACTGCCCTGGCTGTACTTTGCACTTCAGAAGCTAGTATTTGGTTTTATTGCTAAAGACAAAGAGATATGTGGGTTCCACTGCATGAAGAGCATTTTGTTCTTTGCACTAATCAATAGTCAGCAAGCAAGCAGAAATCCCTCTTCTAAAAGCCTTTTTGGATCTCTGTCTGCTGGAACCTGATATGTGAGGAGCTGAGGGTTTATGGATTTAGTCTCCAGGGAACATAGCACAGAGGGAAAGCTGCCGGCTGTGAAACAACAAAGCCAGGTGGCTGGGACACACAGAAAGGATTAACCAGCACCATTTATCTTTTGGATTTTATTTGCTGTCTCTTTGTCCCAGGACAGCTAACTGCAAAGGAAGCCTGACCTCAGCTCAGATAAAGCCCTGCAGAAAGCACGGGGAGCACAAAGTGGGGCTTAAAGCAGGCTCAGTGGTACGACTGAGGGCAAAACAGATAACAGAGAACACTCTTTCATAGAACCATAGAATTGTTTTGGTTGGAAAAGACCTTTAAGACCATCAAGTCCAACCATTAACCTAGCACTGTCAAGTCCACCTCTAAACCAAGTCCCTAAGGACTTCATCTACGCATCTTCTAAACACTTCCAGAGATGGTGGCTCCACCATTTCCCTGGGCAGCCTGTTCTACTGCTTCACAACCCTTTCAGTCAAATAATTTTTCCCTAATATCTAATCTAAACTTCCCGTAGTGCAACTTGAGGCCATTTCCTCTTGTCCTATCACTTGTTACTTGGGAGAAGAGACCAACACCTTCCATGCTACAACCTCCTTTCAAGTAGTTGTAGACAGCGATAAGGTCTCCCCTCAGCCTCCTTTTCTCCAGGTTAAACGGCCTCAGTTCTCTCAGCCGCTCCTCATCACACTTGTGCTCCAGACCCCTCACCACCTTCGTTGCCCTTCTCTGAACTCTCTCCAGCACCTCAATGTCTTTCTTGTAGTGACAGGCCCAAAACTGAACACAATATTTGAGGTGCAGCCTCACCATGTTTATTACCATGCTGCCCATCTGCACAACAATACTTCCAGGGCCCAGACTGCCCTTCCTAGTTCTTCTGCATCCTGATGCTATCAGGCATAATCTTTTTTCAGTGTCATCTCTGGCTTCCCTAGGATCCAGAGCGGTACCAACTTGCACAGTTTGTCACAGGCTCAGCATTGCTGGGTGTCAAGTGGCAACAAAGATTTCCATGGTGTCCAAGTCTTTGCAACATTCACCCCTGTTTTCCTCTAATCTTACACTATTTCTTCTGCCTCACTTAGCTTTCCTGATGGGAGACAGAAAAGACAGTTCTGATACATTCATGTTGCCTCCAGCAAGAATCCTCCTCAAAATGCTCAAGATTTTGGGGAACGAATAGCACTTCAGCTGGCCCTTCCAACCTCAAATATTTGAGCACTAGCAGTCAGCATCACAAAATACAATAAAGTAATCCTGCTCTGATTTTGTTTCATGGTAGAGGGCCAGAGTGGTACCTGTTTGATTATGCTTACAACACCACAGCCGAGGTTCCTGTTATTTATTTTCTAGTAAATGCTTTATTTCCAATAAATGCATTAACTTATATCTGCAAGTTTCCTCCAGGGATTTAGAGGGCTACTAACAGCTCCTGGTACACTAAGCCTTGTCCTGGACTTGCTTGTCATTCCCCTGCCCCAGCATGTACATAATGAATGAGAAGCCTGGGGTGAAACCTTGGCTCACGGGCTGTGACTGTGGCTCTGCAAACCAAGAGGAGCCCAAACCTCCTACCTCAGCCTCTTTGGGCACAACCATGACAGCAGCTAAGCTAGCAGTAGCCCAGCTTGCTTGGAATGTTGTGCCTTAGCAAAACCCTCAGCTTATTACATGGTCACTGCAAACTCCTGTGTAGACATTAAACCAGAGCCTTAGGCTATGTCCTTGTGAGATTGCAGCTGAAACACAGTGAGCATGATCCAAGAACAAGCAGTTATAATTTGAGAGTTACTGGTGCTCTTTTTATGGATTTCAGTTTTATGGACAACAAGCACTTGCGTTGTGTGTTATTCATAGGCCCTTTCCCAGCAAGCCAAGGGCTGGTTTTGACTTCTCAGAAGTGACTCTCAGTGCCACTGCCATTAATGGCAATCACCTTTTCCCTCTAGTTGTCCTGTGCTGGCCAGCTAATATCCTATGGTAATTGTCACTTACTAGTGGATGTGTATACAGTATTCAAATACCGAGAAACCGGAAACTATGAAACCAAGAAACCAGAAACTAGCACACTTGTTAGCCACCAAAGAGTCGTGAAGTCCCATCTCTCAAATCCCAGTGGCATTTCAGTTCGAAATCTGCCTTCTATACACTGGCCATCCCTAAGAGCCTTGTCCGCTCCTGCGTTTCAGCCAGTGCCAGAGACTGCAGTTTCCTCCACATAGTGAAGTTTTCAACGTGAAGTATAGTGTGGGCACATAGGTGTGTGAGGCACGTCAGAGTTTGCACGTGGCTTTATGGGTGCTGCATAGTGCATGCATGCTCTTAGGGATTTACATATGGAAACACATGGAAATCTGCATGCAGGACATGCACATGCATTACTGGGCAGCACATGGAGCTGTGCTTGTGGTTCAGGTAAATATTGATGGAACAGTTTTCTCTGCAGTTCAGTCTGACCACAGCAGCCCCAGACCACAAGGAGTCTTTGTGTTCCGCTCGCAGCTCTGGCTGTGCGGAGGTCAGCTGAAGATGCTTCAGCAGCACAGCCACCCAGCAGCAACGCTGTGCTGGAGGCAGCTCTCGGCCTCTGCAGCTTCTCTCACAGAGCTACTTGTCCAGCTTGTCTTTCACTGTACACACAGGAGAGTTGTATTTCTTGAAAGACTAACCCTGTGCTGTGACAACACATTTTGCATTCAGTATATGCGTGTAGTGCCAAGGTAAACAAAGCTGTGAGTTTGTGTTTGGTGCACTCGAGCAGGAGGTGCACATGATCTGCTGGGTTTGTGTTTAGCACACACATCTGTGAATCACAGATAAAATCAGATTGCTTCAGGTAACCACGGGTAGGCTGTATCCTCTGTTTTACAAGTGTTGTGTGTGGGTGTTAGGGCATGTTTGCAGGTGGCTGGAAGATCTCCAAGGAGCTGCAACACAGTGAGAGCAGCTGGGGCTGGGATTGTATTAACCATGCTAGATGAGCAACACGAAAAGGTCAGAGCTCTTCCTGAGTTTTAATCAGGTTAAAGCATCCCCAAAGGCAGGCAGGGCTGAGGCACGCTGGGCTTAGCTGTCTGCACTAGAAAACTTTAACCAGAGCCATGGTCCCACAGCTTGTGAGTGAACAACGTGTGCCCTTGGGACAGGCGAGTGCCTGTGCCTGAGCCATGGGCTGCTCCCATGCTCACACAAAGCTGTCCTCAAGAAGCCTTTTGCTGATAACAAGGGAGCCCTAATGCTTTCCTATTATAGCATCATTAACTAAAAAGTCTTAACAATGTTTTTGAAGTCTGAAGACTCTGACAGAGGCACTTGAACAGTTTTTACAGGAGCGACTGAAAAGGTTACCTCAGTCCACTGCTGATGTGCGGCAGGACGCGTTTTCTTCCAGCCCTCTGCCTCCGCGCCCGGCTCTGTTAGCTGGCTCTGAAATCAATGGCAGCTCTTAGAGTTATACAGAAAAAGACGCAGAAATGGCTCTCTGTCTAGTAAAAGAAACAAAAGCAGAGCATTTTGAAATTTTTACTTTAGCTATTGCTTGGGCATCTCTCCCTTCTGCCTGAGTCCCCCCAAAATGGTACACTGCCCTCCCTGCCTTGCCAGCACCCTTCCTAGCAGTCCTGCCTCAGGGGGCTGGCACAGTCTTCACCCACCCCAGCTGAGAGAAGGGCAGTGTCAGGCTGCTGAGCTGCACGTCCTGTGAGACATCCCTGCAGGAGAGACAAACTCAAATTTTTCCAGTTTTAATCAAGAACAAGTATTTAAGCTGGGCAAAGAAAAAACAACACAGCACAAAAAAATAAGCAAGTAATTTCCTGGGAAAAAAACAAAAACCACCAAAAACAACCCCACAACATTTTGACAGGAAATATTTACTTATTAATATCTTTAATTAATTATTCTACATGCTGCGGGACTCAGAGGTAGGAGGAAAGATCTCCATAATGAATTCAACACGACACAGAGGTTTTTGCAGGCATGCACAAAGTGAAACATGTGGAAAGACTGATTTTGGCTGGGGCTGTGTCCGGGGAACCATGAAACAAGGCTGAGGATGGACAGAGAAGCCTCATCCCACTCCGGGGCGCAGGCATCCCTCACCCAGGCAGCCTACATGGTGCTACCACTTCATTAGGTGTGATGGAAGCTGTTGACCAAAGCCTGGGGTAGCCAGGACACAGCTGTGAGAGCTCCTTTCAGATCAGTACCACCAGCAAGCAGAGGGAGACAGTAAAAATAACACTCACTTTGAGAACCATGATGTACTTTACAAGCTGCTAAGGAGGCTGAGTCTGACGTGCTGTCCCACTTGAGCACACATCAGGCTAAGAGAGATATAGCAAAATGGAAAATGTGAATCTGCTGAGGTTACAGAGACAAGCAGTCACCGGGCTGTAAATCAAAGTTGCAAGCACAGGGAAGACTAGGGAGCAGCAGGCAGGCAGCACAAACAGTAAGTACAGTTACAGCTTTCAGTGAAGTTTGTTTACTTCAGGATGACGGCAAAAGAGCAAAGCACTGTGTGATGGATGGGGTGCACGGCAGTAGGAAAGGGGTGCTCTGTGGGCACAGCACTGCTTCCTTGGGGCAGGTTTTATTCAGCTGGGAGCACTAACAAACCAGAGCTTCACAAAACAAAATGTACTTGGGGAAGGCCGAGCTAAACATTATGTCAACCCTATTTATATTTTGAGGAACACAGTGAAAGAGGTAGCTTGCTGTGGGCCAGACTCCTTTAGTGATCCAAAACTGGTGTTTCACAGGGACACAACCACTGGGGGTGCAAGAAAATAACCCTCAAAGGTCCTGAGTCCTGCCACAGAATCACAGAATGTTTGGGATTGGAAGGGACCTCAAAGATCATCTAGTCCAATCCCCCTGCCGGAGCAGGAATGCTTAGATGAGGCTACGCAGTGGCACTGCCCTCCTCTTCCACATCGCCGACATGCAGGGAATGACCTGAAGCAGCCCAGGAGGAGCCTGGCATGTAGCTCCCAGTCTGCAGTGAGCCCAGCAAAGCCCAGAGGAGCCAGCTCACTGCAGTGTGACCCGGCGTGTTTTCCTTATGCCCCTCAGGTCCAGGACAGTCTTAAGATGTTCACAGAGGACATGGCAGCATGTCGCAGGCTTCAAACCTCAGAATAGGGGTGACCTGGATAAAGTGTCCCTGTGTGTTTTCACAGTACAAGTAAAGCAAGCAAGAGGATAGAGCAGGGGAAGTGGCAGGATTGCTGATTTCTGCTCAGCTTTAGATTGAAGGTGGTCCAGGGCTCAGAACAGGGTCACTGGAGGTTGGGGGTTCCTGGGGTTTACTACTTGTTTGGGGACAGAAAATGCTGTTGTGCTCACAGGAGAGATGAAGAGTCAGGGGGCAGAGTGCTGTTGGTGCACTGCATGGCCCTGAGCAAGCTGCTTCTCTCTGGACCTCAGTTTCCCTGTAGGAGAGCTGGAAATTGATAAGGCTTGGTCCATTAATTCCTGCAGATGGAGGTCTGTTGGTTTGCAGTCATGGGAGATGGGTTTGGTTGGTGAATGGATTTATTCAGAGGACAAATGCCCAGCAATGTGATGTTGTGGATTATAAAATGCACAGTTGCGTGGTGAGATCACCTGCACCAAAGAAGGAGGATTTGCTTTGCTGGAGAGCCTTGCCCAGAGCACGAGCCCCTCTGGTCCCAACTCCCCATGTCACCCAATGGAGGCTGTGTGCAGACCCTGGCTGACCACAGGCACCACCCTTCAGGGACATGCACATACTTTCTGCAGCTCAGTGGATACTTTTGGGAACTGTGGAGAAAAAATTGTCCTGCCACTTGCTGGTGAATTGTGCTAGGATTTCAGGCTGAGAAAACTGATGAATAATATTCACATGTTGCCAGCCTTGCACAGGGCCTCAGGTGTCCCATCCCCTTGCTCAGCAAGCTGAGCCTGGTGGCTGTCCTCCCTCTGCCATACAGGGATCTCATGTTGTTTCTGCATTAGGAAAGGACTTATTTTGTCAGCATGAATATGTCTTTGGATCAGGGAGGAAAGAGAGCTTAATGTGAGCATCCCAGAGAAGAGGGTGGCATGATGTTTGAGCTGAAACATGGTTGCTTCAGGAGCCTAGTGAAAAGGAGCTGACCAACAGGACATCAAAGTACGTGATGGCTGAGTAGAACAACCAAGAGAGGAGCAATACTTTATGTGAAAAAACCCTGAGCTGAACAACATAGCTAAGTAAACAGTTTCAGCAATTACCATAAAATCCTTGCAGATGGAGATGTCACACCTCCATAGGATCAGTATATGACTAGGGTGGTGATCCAGAGCACCCAGAGGGGTTGCTGCAATGGATGAATCATTCTGATGGAAAAAGAGTGTACAAAGGTAGTCAACAAAGCAATAATGAGAAATTTCACCTAACCTCATACAGGCCAGGTAAATATTATGAAAGGGCCTGATGGGGATGCTACATTTTGGTACTATAAGCAGTGCTGTCCAGAGCAGCAAGTCAGCACCCAGAAGCCTCAGGGGGCTGTTGATTTAGCTCAAGGAGTATACAGATGCAATAAAGAAACAATTTGCCACAGAGATAATCAAGCGTTCAAATTTCATGGCTCTGTAGGGTGAAACTTCATCCCCACATACTCTACAGTAAAGCCTTAGCTTCATGGAAGAAAATTAAAAGAAGTCAAAAAAGTAAAAAAGGATTGCAGATATCTAGACTCTTTGGATATTAGCAATCCATGATAAATTTAACTACCAGAAAGACTTTTCAAAAAGAATAAAAATGGCTAGCATAGTTAAATAGTAGATTAAAGAATATTATTAGAAGTAAAAAGATATCCTGAAAAAAGCATAAGCCATGTCCAAAGGGGGAAAACAGAAAGGATCATAAATGCTGGGATGTTAAATGTGAAATCATAATAAGATATGCTTAAAAAAGCATTCTGGAGAATGGCTTGTAAAAGACTAGAAGTTTCCAGTATAACCTCTTGCAAACACATTGGAAGAAGGAAGCTCGCTAGAAAGTCTTTGGCCCTCTGGCTGAACAGAGACTAGAGTGAACAGTCAAGCAGGATATGGCAATATCAGAAAACTAAGCCTGTTCCCTGTAACACTGTAAACTACATATACTTGACTATATATTCAATATAAAGTACTCTAAAGCAGCAATCACTGGTCGTAAAAGAGATGCTGGAATAATTTGAGATAGTCTTAACTTGCTACTCAGTAATTATCAAGTTATAAGAAAGTTAACAATTACTAGGAAAGAAATCAAGAGCGAAACAAAAATCATAATCTGGCAACTGTCTAAATGACAGTGCTCAGGTATCTTGAGTATTCTGCTTAGGTCTAGTTATTAAAAAGAAAAAATAAAAAAGGTATCTATATTTCCTGCTGTTGAACAGAAATTTAGTAGAGCAGGACTTTTTGGTTTGGAACATAAGAAAAAGGAAGATAGGAGGGAGGTTCATGAATAGTTTGCAAAGATCAATGAGGAAATGCTTAATTATCTGACAATACAAGAGCTGGAGCAGCATATAAGCTATTGGACAGCAGGTTTAAGAAAAATAAAGGAAATATTCTTCTTGCACAGGGAATAACAGAACCACACAATTCACTGTCAAAGGATACTGTGGATACCAAAAGTTCTAGCCTGCCCAAAAAGCAATTTGGCACATTCCTAGGAGAAAGGTTTATGCAGATCTAGTAACAATCGCATGGGGATAGGGGACAGAGGTTTCCCCAGCAGCCTCAGGTCTCTGTTGGGAAGCAAGTGCTGATGTGGAGGGAAGCGTTCAAACTGTGGTGTTTGCTGCACAAATCTTGTGTTGAGACAAAGACTGGTAGGAGCCAGGCAGGACCCCCGGGCACCACAGGCGGGTGGGGTGAGGCAAAAGGCTGCATGTCCCCATGCTTTCTGTGCTTGTTCTCCCATGTCCTTGTCCATGTGGACGTGTGCTATATCTCCTACCCTTTGCTTAAATCCTGCATAGGCACTTGGAGACTGATCTTCAAGTGAGCATCAACACCACCTCCAGAACATATCTAAATAAAGCAGAAGTCGAGTGCAAGCATATGGTTCCTTTCCAAATGCCATATTGGTCCTGCCTGAGAAAAGGGTTATTTTTATAGGCTGTAGGGTTAACATTTCAAGGGGCAGGATTAGAAAAACAAAATAAATGTCTAAATAAAAACAATTGGGCCACATTTTGCAATGACTAAGCAACTCCACTCAATAAATGGAATTATACTGAGTGAGGAATAAATCACCCCAGAATTTGGCTCAGGGTTCATTGCTGGAGCCCAGACAACACTAACAGGTAGACTGGGATTGTACATAAAAAGCCGGGATTGTACCTTTCCCTGCTGTTACCAAATGTGCAGTGCCTATTTTTATCAAGTACGTTCCTAGCTCATGTACGATGGGCTGAAAGGTCTTGTCACCATATGATACCCTTGCTTCCTACAGAAACACACTCATACATGTGTGCAAGGTCTTGGCTGATCCTCATGGCTCAGGATGTTTCCTCCTGCTTATCTGCTGGATTTGGATGAGGCCAGTGAAACTCTGGAGAAGGTCCCGGTGTTGCTGAGAGTATTGGACCCTCCTGCTCGGAGCTTTCCAAATCCCCTCCTTGCTCAGCTCCCCAGGAGACTTGTGCCTGTGGTTTCCTTGTGCTTTAGCAGAAACTCGCAGCCTCAGAGGAGCAGGACGGGTGGTCACCCTCCCTAGTGCGACCACACATAGATACAGTCATAAAATTCAACTAAAGCTAGTGGATTGGTTATTTTAGGTTGTTTTTCTGGGAAAGGAGGAGTTGGTTGATAACTCTCACATTTATTTTGAGAAACAAACAAAAATGTCACATAAAAATGTCAATATGCTTCAGAACTAGACGCAGCAGGCAAAGCTTCATTTCATTTCATTGGATCCCAAGGGTTTGTAAACTCGGGGGTGCTACTAATGGAAGCTGATTAAAAACAGGCTCTCTTGTTCGCCTTCTTAGGCAGGTGGGCCACATCCAGTTTCACTCTGAGGTTGGGTATTTCTTTCCTTCCTGCCTCTCCCTTCTCCCTGCACCATTTGGTTCTGCTCCAGCAGCTCAATTCCTGCTTTAACTGCCTCTCTGCGAAGTGACAGAGCTGTGTCCTTCCAGGTTTTGGTGCTTCTACATCTTTCCACTCTTCAAAACCCAACCATCCAGCCTCCCTCCAAAACACAGGGTAACTTGAAGCTGTGTGAGTCACCACGATACCACATCCATGCCTCCGTGAAACCCGCTTGCATACATTCCCAGCTGATAAATGCCAGCCACATATGGTTGAAATGCAACCAACTCAGCTTAAGAACAAATGTTTAACAGTAAGCACGAGTGATAACCTATGTTTCCAAAGCTGCTTTCCTTCTGTTTACTTTTACAGAAGGAATGGTGGAAAAACCATGTCATCTCACTGAATTTCCCTGAAAGATTCAGCAGAGTGCAGGCTCTCTCAGACGTTAGAAGTTGTTGCGAAAAGAGACAAAAATGGGTCTTTAATGATCACGGTCAGGACCTCCAAATACTTCTCAAAGGGAAAACACTGCCTTGCCAGAACCCAAGAATAAAAGTAACAAGCACATAAACATCCTTCACATGGTTTTCTATTAGCCAAGAGCCATTTCACAAGCGAGCTGTGTTCTCTCCCTCCCTCTCTTCCTTCTCGCCAGTCCCCTTCCCTCCTGCCCAAGAAAGGTCATTTTCTTCACAAGGAAAAAAAAATCTTCCACAACAACAGGGTTTTAAATCAAGCCAAGGAAGAAAACTTCCCTTTCACCAGTTCCTAATAAATAACTTCAACCTCTTCAATGCAAATATTTCCAAACAAAGAATCTCTGTTTGAGACAGAATCATAAATTATCATGGTAGCTTTGTTTTGTTTGAAATTGGATGCAGGCGAATCTTGGTTTGCTTTCAAAGAAAGTCTTCCGCAGTCTCACATCAGTATGGACTCACAGAGGAGCCAAAGGCAAAGCCCCTTCCCTCTTGTCCCAGCTCCCAAAGCCTCTCCCCATCACTGCTGCCAGCTCCCACTCTGTCTGGGAGCAAGGACCAAATGCCCCAGCCAGGTGGGCACACATCATCCACCCTGCTCCCAAAGCACAAGGCTGGTTAAATTTGTGTAGGGTCGTGTGAAGCCTCCGAGCATCCTGGGCATGACAAAGCAGGAGATACATTTCAAGCCAGCCCAGAAACGTGCTCAGTGAAATTGGCAAGTAGCATGAGTTCTCATGGGGCAAATCCAGATCAGCTCCATAGTACAGCTGGACCAAAGCCAGTCTGACACCAGTGCAGCCAAAATCAGGATCTGATCCTATGTTATTTATAGCATACCATGACCTTTTCTAACACATTAGTTTTAAGTGCATAATTAATGAGTTCACACATTTAATAGCCTTAAAGCTGATCCTCTGGCACAAGAAATGGTTACATGACTCTGACACCACAGTTATTGGTTATGCAGGAAGTTTTTCCTTCTCCCCTGGCACCAGTTAAACTAATTGCACCGTCGATTAAAAATGTGGAGCTGCTTTGCTCTACAGTCAAGAGCTGGGCTGCTCTGTTCACAGTACTCACTCTAGACTAGGCAGCCCAGGCACAGGGACACATACATGCATACATGTGATGAGATGCTGTTTGGGAGTTAATTCATTCCCCCAATTAATTATTCTGCCAAGTTCAGCCAGCTGACTTCGGGTGGCTGCTCAAGTGAAAGTGAAAGACCACATACCACTTCTTGACAAAGCCTGAAGGGCTGAGCTGGCAACCTCTCCATACTGTGCCATGGCCTCCTACTTCAGAAGAAGGTGAGTTCCCCTTGCTTGTGCTATTAATGGATTATTTTCTGCTCAGGATGTAATCTTGCATCTTTACAGCTTATAAAGCATCCCTAAAGTTAGGAGCCAAGCTTGCTGAAGCGCTGCATATTTAAGATGGCTGTGAGATGCTAAACTGCAAATCCAGGGCACAGGTGCATCACTGCACAGGCAGCTTGAGTGCTGCTCAGGGATTTCAGGCTATCTGCACCTCCCCAAGGTTTTTTCCACCACAGAAATGCAAGCCCCAGGTCCATCTTGCACATATACAAAAGACAGCTCAGTCTGAGCCGTGCCATGGGAGCTACGGTTCAAGCAAGGCTAGATGCAGCCTGGAAAACTATGCTGATCTCTCGGGTCATAGCTTCAAAAGCCCACACCTAAGACAGGGACACAGAGTCTGATGTTCATGCACACACTGTGCTCTGCTAACACTGCTGGGAAGCTCCAGCCCCTCGGAGGGCAGCCAGCAAACCGCCAGCACTGCTAACGTTTGATAAACCACAGCAACCAGATTTGCTAGAGCTCGCCTGTCAGCCTGCTACATAGCAATTTGTTCACTGTCAGCCTGACAGTTAAATAGATGCCTCAGTTTTGTTTTGTCCCACGGCTCTGCTGTTACTTCGGAGGTTAGATAACGATGGTTGTGTGGTGTTTCTTACCCAGGGCTGTGTCCCACAGCCCATTCACCACAATTCTGGAGGATCAGACCCACAGAACCGGTAAGGATCAGAAGACATGTCATCATAAACCAACTCCTAAAACAAACTAATTTGCAGGATGCCAGCACAGAAACCTTCAGGAATGACAAGCACCTTCTCATATTCATTCCTGACAACATCTCCTCTCTGAAGTGTTCCCAGTGAGTCACTGGAAACCCAGAGATGACAGAAGTCACCCAACAGCAGAAACAGTGCGCATGCCACTAGGAGAGTAGACTGTCCTCAGCCCCTTAGGGTGGACACTAAATTGCAACCAGAAATCCTCCATGAATTTATTAAACCAAATTTAACTAAAATGTATGAAGGTACAGTTCCGCCACACCAGCGCAAGTAGCATTATGCTAACACAGAATTTCAACATGAGCACAGAGGAAAAATGGTGATGAGCTTGAAGAGGACTGGACACAAAACAGGAATAGAATTAAATAACTGACTTCAAGTTGGAGCATTTACTTACCCCACCGGGTATGCCTCTCACCAGAGAGGACAGGATGATTTACATATGAAGTGATACAAGAATAAAACATAGGTTGCATTAAAGACAAATTCTGCTGTGTGATTTCCTGTGAGAAACAGGGCAGAAGGCATCCCTGGGGTGCTCAGTTGCCCCTCTGCCCTGAGACCCATCCTGCTGCTCCATGAGCATTTGGCTCCCAGCTCTTTCCTTTGCAGACGTAGGATGCTTGTGCCCACTCACTGGCATCCTGAGCATCACCATAAGTGGCAACTGCTGGTTGCTTTTGAGTTGTGAATTGCTGAAGGGAAATACACAGCCCACATCTCAAGCCCGGGTAGTGGGTGACAGACTCAAAACTATTGATACAGTCATTACCCTCAGTAAATTGAATTTATTAGGTCTTCCTGAAATCCTTACAGGAAAGATGTCTATGATGCTAAAAAACATTGCAAGAGAAACCTTCAAAATCAGCAGCACAGGAAGAATGGAAGGGAGATTTATTTTTCCAGCTGCATTCGGGGGGGGGCTTTCCAGTACAGAGCTAAAACACTCTGACTTTTCACCCTTTTGCCTCAATTGTAACTGTTTGGAAGAAAAATGCTAGCCTATATTTAGCGCTGGCTTCTCCCATGTTATTCACTTTAAGATGGAGCAGAAAAATGTTAACAAAGAACAGTCAAAGGGAAACTTATTTATTCAACTTAACCACAGGAATATGGCTTTTTCTCCAATATTATGCTACAATAGATTCTCAAACCCTCTTTGTTCACTTGTCTCTCAGAGGAGAAAAGGGAATATGGGTATTTCTCCCTTCCAGGAAGCGGGTTCCCTGTGTGCTGCTGCTGCCTGGCATAGCACAGCCTCCTCTGCCTCCTGCATAGTGGCAACACAGCTGCACGCTAAAGCAGGGATGGTAAGGGCAATGGTAAATGGGCTGCTATTAATCCCGGCCGACAAACAGAAATGATGAGCGGGGAAGGAGATTGTGTGCTCACAGCCTCTTGAAGCTCAGCGCTGAAAGCAAACCAAGACTGAAACCTGCAGAATGGGGAGGATGCTATACAACCTCTGGAAATCTTATGAAGCTCATTAGTCTACTGTGTACATTATTCGACATTTAGGCACAATGGTACAGAGTTCCTATAGATGTTTCAAAACTTTTCAAAACCCAAAACTTTCAGATTTGTAACAGCATTAGGAATTCGTTGAGGAAAACAAGCCCAGCTGCTGGTAACCTATTATTTCTTACCAGGTCCAGTTTGCCTGGCCAAAAGCTGTTCTGGAGATCAAGATGCTTTGCACATGCATATTGTTTATGTTTGCACTCAGTCTACACAGAAAGCAGACATTGGGGTCTAACGGCAAAGTGAGACAAGCTGTTTCACAGACTGTATGCAGGGAGCGGGTGGGGTGGTTTAAATGCTTTTTACAAGGACATCAGGTCAGAGCTCAGACCTGTTTCTTTACCTGCTGAATTGTGTGCACAACTCTCCCCTGATGCTAGAGGTCAGCTGGCTCTCCTACTGCAAGGGAGTTCTAAAAACTCTTCCTGTATTTACAAAAGTTGGCAAAGGAACTGTCCAAAACCAAGCACCCCATCCTTATTTTCCTCAGATTTAAGTAGAGAGAGACAAGCATTAGTTGTGCCCGGAGCCGGGAGCCAGCACTGGGCTCCTCATGCAGCTCATCTGCTGTACTTCAGTGCCCAAAGGGTGCCAGTCCATAGCTGCCAGCCCTAACTAGGCACCCTGTTCTCCATCTGCATCACATTCATCTTTTTCCTCTGCCCCAGCCCTAACCTCCCCTGAAAAATTCACGGAATAATGTTTATCCTTGTTTATCAGTACGATCGCACTTCGAGCCAGAACATAAGAAAATATTGTAAATCCTCCAAAAATT
Organism: Nesoenas mayeri; assembly: GCF_963082525.1. NCBI lineage: Eukaryota > Metazoa > Chordata > Aves > Columbiformes > Columbidae > Nesoenas > Nesoenas mayeri. The sequence goes on from NC_137548.1 coordinate 44,877,875, forward strand.
GTACATCCTCAAAAAATTGTACCACAGAATGTTAGTCAGAGGTTACAGCTCATTATCCTAATAATACTGGGAAGTTTCAAATGCCTGAGGCTTGCCTTGAAGGAAGATGCTCCAGTGGGATTATACTATTAGCACAGGAGTTTTTCAAGAGAATGGAGAAAACACAGGGAAAAGATTCCCAGTCCAGGAATTTGATCTTCCTTCTGCAGGGAGCTTCAGATGCTCCACTGCACACATGTCATGGACAGAGAAAATCTTACAAAATCTTACATGTGCCTGCACACACACACACACACACACACACACAGAAGTCCCAGGTAACTTCACGCCTGTACCACATCAAAATACCTTTGCTTTTCAACTCCAGTAAAAGCATGTCCACATAGTACCACTTGCTCTAGTAAATTAAACTGCATGATATCCAACTACCAAACATCTCTGCAGCACTAAACAGTTTACAGGTCAGAAGGGGAAGGTGAGAAAAGGCAAAAATGACTTGGATGAGAACAGAAAGTATCTATGCACTTTTGTGAATGCATGAGGCTTGCCCAGTTGCATTAAGGTTCTCTGACACAACCAGTTATAAACGCTTCTTAAACATCAATTCAGGTTAACATGGTCTCAAAAAAGCAAATAAAGTCGTCTAAAATCACTCTAACTTGGCTTATTTCATTAGCATGTACCTGACAGTATGGACTGCAGTATCTGAGCAGCATCCCTGAGGATAGTATTACTGCTTCTGCACTAGCTGTTGACAGCCTTTAAAATCCCTTTAGCATTCAAAGGGATAAAGGAAGCTGAAAGAGGACAATTAGATCCCTGAAATGAGAACAGTCCGATATGTACTGTGCAAATATATCAGATTTTATTACTCTTTTATGGAAATAATAACAGACATTCAGGTAGAAACATATTAAATTAATGCAGTCAACAGTTTAAATGCAAAAATAAATATAAAGTCCGGCAGCTCAATGCATCTAAAACAGCTCATTTCTTCTAACGAATAGAAAAGATTTTTTTTTTTTTTTTTTCCTTTTAAATGGAGAGTTTCATACAATCAAATAGAAACGAAGGTACAAGCGCTTTCTTAGAAAACATCCCGACCGGCTGCTCGCCCCGGGCGCTCCTGGGCCGGCGGCGTGGCGGCTCCTGCAGCCCAGTCCGTGCCGCCGCCGCCGGGCCGGGCCGGGCCGGGCTCCGCCGCCCTCAGAGGGCTGAGTCCGAGTCGCTGGAGTCCAGGCTGTTGCGGAGGCGGCAGCTGCCGAGGCGGTCCCGCTGCAGGCTGAGGTTCTGGGTGCTCCGCCGCAGGCACTCCAGAGACTGAAGGAAGGATTTCTTGGCCTTCTCCTCCTCCATGGGGGACACCCCCTCCTCCTCCACCTCCTGGATCTCGTCGAAAGTCACCGGCTGCGTCTTGAAGCGCGACTGTCGCGGCCGCCGCAGCTTGCCCTTGGGAGCCTTGGCGGGGCGAGCGGGCGGGGGAAACTCTTCGGCCACGCAGACGAAGTGGGGCATCACAGCCTGGTAGCTGGAGCAGATGCCCATCAGCTCGGCCGGCTTCGCGGCCATCCTGCCGCCCGCGGGAGCGCCCGCCGCGGGGGCCGGCGGAGCGGGGCGCGCTGCTTCGGCCGTGCCGGGCGCCGAGGCTTCGGCGGGCAGCGGCGGCCGGGCAGAGACGGACTCCGCGGAGCGGGGCGGTACCGTGCCGAGAAGTGAGGGACGGTACAGAGCGGTGCTGTCCAGAGAGGTGCCGTAGGGAGCTGTACCGTGCAGTACGGAGCGGCGCGGAGCCGTGCGGAGCGGTGCGGCACGGTGCAGTACGGTGCGGTGCGGTGCGGTGCGGTGCGGTGCGGTGCGGTGCGGTGCGGTGCGGTGCGGAGAGGCGCGGAGCGGTCCGGAGCGCGGTGCTGAACGTCCCACCGACTTCACCAGAGCCGCTGCTGCTGCCGCCGGCGCCTCGGTGCCGCTATATACCCCAGCGCTGCCCCCGCGGGAGCATGCTCAGACGGCAGCGGAGCCCACTTGCCGCCCGCCGGGCCCTTCCCTTCCGCCTGACGTCTCCCCAGCACCGCTGTCACCGCGCCGCCGCCCCCGTCTCCCCGCCCGCCGCGTCCCCTCGGGAGGCGGGGGCAGGGCACGGGACGGGAGGGCCTCGTCGCTGCCCTCCTCGCTTCCTGGGCCCTGTCCCGTCCCACCGGCGTCCCCTGGGAACCGCTCACCCGTCTCCTCGCCCCCGGGCACCGCCGCCGCAGAGACCGTCTGCCCGGGGTGCCTCTCGCCTGCCCCGCGGAGCGCCCGGCGGGTCACTGAGACCTCGCTCCATCCCGGAGGGCCACAGCAGTAACTCAGCTTTCTACATCTCACGTCGCAGCCTTTTAATCAATACCAGGATTTCTGTGGCTGTAAAAGAACACTAACAGATTTGTCACATCAGCTTTCAGCAGGGATCGCTACCGTCAAGGTCTTACACACATGGTTAAAGGAAATCCTGAGGCAAGCCCAAATCTTACTGGGGGTGAAGTACCTTAATGCTACAATGACTCAGATTTAAAGTACAGAGATCACATGGGACAGTCCCAGACAAGGAACCATCAGCAACAAAGGGTTAATCAGGACCCAAGGAAGGTACTGGGATCTTCTTCCCAATTCTGCCACATCTGATGTAAACACCTGCTTCAGCATGATTCTATTTTTTTTTCCTTTTAGAAGGGATCCTAAAATTTTCCATTCCCTTGTGGGCTCTGGAATACTTTGATATGATGCAGAATTGGATCCCCAGACAAAAAAAAAAAAAAAAAGGCATACAAGTATTACTGAGCTGAAACAAAAGCTTGCAAATTAGCAACGGTTTAAAGCTGTGTGTGCCAAGGAGCCTCAGTGATGGAAAAACCCAACAGCATAAGAGAAACATACAGTAGGGATAGGAATAGGAAAGGAGCTAGAAGGAAGTGGAGGATAAAAGCATGAGGGAGGAAGAGCCTGAAATGGTTAGTCTGTCCCCTCTTCAGGGCTAACGTTAGACTGTTCCCATAAAGACATTCTCCAGTATAGCTTCACCCACTCAAGAGGATATTTTTGAAGCTTGGTTAGGAACCAGGAAGGAAGCAGAGGCTTAGCAACGGCATCGGGAATCCTGGTGTGTAGCGGCGAGGGGACAGGAACAGTATGCTTGGGGCACCCAAGACTTGCCAAGTAGTCAGGAGCCCTGTGCTCTGTGTGCACACATGGCACAGCAGTGCAGTGTCAAGGTAGCCAGGGCACGGCACCTCCAGCCAGTAAATTAGCCAATGGAGAGATCTGTGTTTACTCCAGCAACCCTGGGTCCAGTGCCCAAGCTAGCACATCTGCAGCAAGCTTGAGTTTATTGCATTTTGCCATGAAATATGTTCTTTGTGCAGAGGTAGACAACTACTCTGTCAAAAAACAGAAGCTTACATACAGCACGCACATCCTGTGCCATAGTCTGGCACACAGAAAGGGTCTTCTTTTAGTGAGTTCACCATCAAAAAGTCTCAACTTTTTCTTTAGGTAAGACTTGAGACTGGTCCCTCCTCTTTTTAAACTGCCATAGTAGTGACAATCTTTCAGAACCTGCACTGGAAACAAACCGTTGTAATTACAGCCCTGTCTCAAACAAGATAAAACAGAACAAGGATACATCATTGGGAGCAGGGGGACTGGTGCACTCATTAGGGTGTTTCCAGAAGGCTGGCTGCTTTGCCTCCTGCCAGTGTAGAAGAAACATTAAGAGCCTTGGCTTTATGAAGCACCTGGCTGCAATCTCTCAGGTCCTTGGCTTCCCAGGGCAGCTTTATGGCCAGGTTTGGTTTGAAGCCTTTTCACTGGGAGACACAATTAGCTTAATAAGGGAAGAATCTTCTGTTTGGTTAAATGGAATTATTCCAGCTTGGAGAAGGCTGTGTTTTTTACTGTTGATTTTAATAGCTAGATTTAGCCCCAAAAGCCCTTACTGCAGCACGACAACCTTCTCTCCAGATGCCCCATTTACAACAGTTTTTATCCCTGACAACTTGATTCTGCAGTGCAGCAAGGGCTGAACTGTGTTTTCCCAGCACAGCACTCCAAGAGGACGAGCCTGCAGAGGACAAGCCTGCAAAACAGTTTGGAGGACTCCTGGGGCTGAGCTTGTCTATCCTGCAGAAGCAAGGTGTGGGGTGTCATGGGAGCCTTGTTCTGGCAGTGGAGAAAAGCATCTCACATTCACATGAAGCAAGGTGAATTTAATCTGCTCTAGCACAAGAGGATCCAAAGTTCTGCTGAAAAAGGCCAGTTTACTTGATATCTGAGATTCAAGACATGCATCCTCAGTCCAAACTGCCTGTCTGGTTTCATACAGAAAGTTCAGTATGAGGGCAAACTGGCTTCAGTCCAGGTAAAGCAAACATTTAGTTCCCTCACAATTCTGATTCTAAAATGCTCTGGGAAATTTCAATGCTGATTTGGAGCAACATCACCATGGTAATAACCAGGAGGCCTTAAAATTTTATTTGAGACAATTCAGAAAAAATATCCTGTGACATAATCCCCCAAGTTAGGTCTGCAATGCGCTAATGTAAAAACTATATTTACTCCAGTGGTTTAAATCAAGGCTTTAATCTCAGTTGCTCCCAGTATTGAAATGTGACCTCATGATATAGATTACAGAAACTCTCTGCCATGTGGATCATCAGAGCAAATTTCTTTCCTGCATAGTACAGGGCTGAAGTCACATTGTACACCAGGGCACTGCACAGGGGCTGGAGGGAACCCTTACCATGGGTTGGGAATGTTTCAAATGCTGCATATTTTACACAAAATATCAACTCAACAGCTGTTGAGGGGCTTGAGAAGTTAAAACTCCAGTTTCATAGGAGGAGAAATGGCTAATGCTGCTGAAACAGCAGCATGGAAATTAGTTTATGTCATCAGGTCACTCATTTAACAATGCAATTATAGGAAATATACACATAGCCTACACACAGCCCATTAATTATTATTCCTCTTACTGGCTGTCAGGTTGAATGCCATAGAAGGGAAAGAGTAAGAAGGTGGTGGAGACAGAGATAGTCACCTCTTTCTGTAGAAAAATAAACTTTTCAAAGGCCAGGGCTGCCACAGGAACTGCCTGTAGTTGGGCAATCCCAGTGCAGATACCCTGAACGCTGAGGTTCATGCCCTGAAATGGAGCAGCCCTGTAACCTCGTCACCAGAGCTGGCATCAGGTGCTTCCCGGCAGGATGCCGGAACCCCTCCCCAGCAGGTGGGTTTCACATCCCCTCTCAAACACAGTTGAGAGTAAAACCTGCCTCTTCCCACCCTGCCAGGTGGCATTTCCAGTCACGCTTTGTACCGTCAGCCGCCATGCAGCGCCTCATTGTGCACATCATCTCCTCAGCATTCTGCTCCGTGAATTAATTTCCATGAGGAAGTAGGATGGAGTTGCAGTTCCTTCTCCAGGATAGTTCACATCCTAAACCAACCATTTTTAGACTAATAATAAAAACATTCAGCTAACTCCAACCTAACAGATACCGGCTTGCAAATAGGAAAGGACAAAAGAAACAGGCAAGCGATACAAGCTACTTCTGAAAGCAGAAGATAAGTCTTCTCATCTTTTTCTCTGCATGCACACACAGATTTGATTTGAAGTTGAAATTGTACATCTCTGATGGGGGAAACATAAGTTATTCAACAAGACCAAAATGAAACCCACTCTGAGTCTGCTACCTGGAAAAAAGCAAACTGTTGGTATATTCTAAATATCATAACAAACTAGCAGCACCACCAAGCACAGCCCAGCTCAGCAGCCAAGCCTTTCTCAAGCTCATGGGAATGCTTTTACACCAGGGAATTGACTGGTTACTTGCAAGGTCTGTGCACTAAAGGCTGCCATATCCCTTTCCTTATGTATTTGGTTGCATATTCTTTATCTTCCTTTCTAATATTTCTAGCAAAGACACCAACAACTTTTAAACATTTTTCCTTTTTAAAAAAATTAAATAAAAGCAAAGCTATCTCCAGCAGCTGACTGCCTGAGGGTAATCCTACAGTAAGGACCACATACCTGCATGCTCACCATCAGGCAGCCAACAGAGCAACACACAGCCAATGATTTAAAAGCTTGACGTGTCTCTTCAAATATTTTCCTAAAGACAGATCCCTCATGTCCCCTGGGGCACACGGAGGGGTTTTCTACCTGGCAGCACTTGGTGGCAGCCCCAAGGAGCCCTGTAGCTGGCTGCGCAGGTAAGGGGTAAGCACTTCTCCCCTCTGCAGCAGGCAGGTATTTAGCTGCAGGACTGGAAATCTGTTGGCGAGGAAAAATGTGGCTTGTTCTGCAGCAGACCCTGACTCCAGCCTCCTGCGGGCCAGGGTTCTCCTTCACACCCCAAGCACCATGATTTTGTCCCTTACAGCTGCGATGAGGCAGAAGCCTCAGGCAATAAGGTGTGATGAAACTCCCCTGCGGTACTTACCCTGTCCCGAAGGGCAGACACGTTCAGCAAGGCACCACTGAGCAGCACTGGGAGGCTCATGTCCCTGTTGTGGTGTTTGCAGGCAGCTTATGAAAATTATTTCTACAAGCTCTTTCCATAAGGAAGCTCTTGCCAACATATCAGGGAGTTGCTAGGATGAGGAAGTTCTCAGAGGGATGCTTCAAAATGGATGTGTTTGATGCACGAAATATAGGTGCATGGAAGGATTTTTATATCTCCCCAGGCAATCTGTCACAGAAATGGTGCCACCTTGCCACATATTGAGATTTTAAGATGCTTATCTAGACAAAATAGCTTTTTAAGATAAAAAGTTTGTCTCATTTTTATAGAGGCTTGGTCATTTTAGCTGAAACATTTCCTTCTAAGTCAGCCTGCAGTAATAAGTCTGCTTAAAAATTAAATTCAGCTAAGTTCGCGATTCCAACATTTTCTTTTTACAGATGGCTTCACAGTGTGATCCTCCCTTCCTCAGCCCATCCCTGAAACCTGGCTCCTCCTCTTCCCTGTCTTCCAGCTGTGGCTCCTGCTCCCTCTTCCTCAGTCACAGCCACCATGGTTCTAGCAACACCCATGTTCATGCAAGCCCACCAGCCCTGCAATGTGTACCGGCACCAGGATGGTGTGGTGTTCACCATCCCCACTGGTGCCTCTTGTGGGCCATTGACCTGGAACAGAGGGAATTTCACTCAGTGTTAGCCATATGAAGTCTGAGCTTCGTTCCTCCCATTGGGTATAAATATGCAATTTTACAAATATTTATAATATATAAATCAATGCCATGCTAAACCATTTCAGGGATGCGATCACAGGCCAAGGACACTGGAGGTGGAAGCCTGCCATGGATTTCCACTGTGATAAGCCACCAAAACCCACATTTCAGTTTCCCAGAAGGGCATGTGAGAAGAGTGGTGTTAACCAACAGCAGTCAGGTCAGGCTTGGGCCACTTTCAAATGAAGACCATAAAGATCATAGTCAGGTTTGGTAGGAAGGATGAGTTGAAATTAGGAACTCTCAGAAGCAGAGGAGCAGATGAAGGCAGGAGTGCAGTGAAGGCCAAGACAAGAGGGAGCAGGAGGAACAGTGGGGCCACATGGGCTGGTTCAGAGCAGAACCAAGGCTGGAGCTACAAGCACAAGAGACAGAGTATGGGGTCAATGCTGATGATGGAAAACCCCATCAGGGTGTGTAAAGCACACTGCCCACAGGGTACATGGCACTAGCTCTCCCCAAACCTTCCCCACCAGCCCGTGATGAGATCAGGGAGCGGGCCCACTGTCTCTAAGTGCAACAGGCAGTGCTGCAAGGAGAGGATGTACCACCAGCACGACTGCAGGTCCTGACAAACACGCCTGGCTGCAATCTCTCAGGTCCTTGGCTTCCCAGGGCAGCTTTATGGCCAGGTTTGGTTTGAAGCCTTTTCACTGGGAGACACAATTAGCTTAATAAGGGAAGAATCTTCTGTTTGGTTAAATGGAATTATTCCAGCTTGGAGAAGGCTGTGTTTTTTACTGTTGATTTTAATAGCTAGATTTAGCCCCAAAAGCCCTTCTGCCCACTGCAGCTAGGACAAGGTACTGACTAAAATGTATGAATGTGTTAATGCTCCTCACAGAAATACATTATTTATTATCTGTATTGAATTGTTTTAACTGCAAAATGATATCTGAAGTGAGAAGTTAGTGTTGCAGCAGCATATCCCAGGGTAACAGCATCTGGCTGTCATCACACCACTAACAATAAATGTAGTGATAAGACTCTGTTTTCAAAGAGAGCTGCAAAATGTTCCCTGATGGAAACTGCTACATTAATTTTTCCTTGTTTGGCCTTCTGGGCGTCAGAAGGGATGGCAGCTTTTCCCAGTGCTGTTACTGACGTATCAGGACATGGTGCTACAAGGATACAAGATAAGAGCGCAATTTAGACAAGCAGAGACAAGTGATTGCAGAAAACTCAGCTGTTTAAAGAATGAAACCGTACTTTTAACCAATTAAGAAACAGATTGCTTTGAATAGCCCTGCTGCATTTGGCATGAGATGCTGCCACTTGCAGCAAAATTAACTTGTAACCTCCCGTGGCTTTAACTGTTGAGGTATTACCACATCTGGTTGTTACTGTGATACTATCAGTTAAGCAGTGCAAAAAATAGGATTCTATTTCAAGAATACATTTTGCAATTAATACAATCCATCCTGTCTCAGGTTGAGAAGCTTGAAAAAATGTTTTTCCTCTACAACATAAATTAAAAAAAAAAAAAATTTAGAGAAAACAGACAAACAACAAAAACATCTTTTGCATGTGTGGGGGAGGACTTTGCTTATGAATCATGGGAGTTTCTGTCCCTCCACGTGGTCCATGCTGAGCTGGTGGCTGGGATGGTGCTGGGGCCATGTGTGCCCGTGCTGCCTCCCAGGCAACGTGTCAGCTGCAGGAGCAGAAATGCATTCAGCAAGGCAGCGAGGGGAGGACGATTCCCCTGCTCTTCCCATAACACACAGCTGCCTGAGCACAGGACGCTTGTTTTGGTTTCTCCTCTGTGCCCAACTGCTGATTTTTGCAAGAGCTGAAGAAATGCAACTATTTCTGTGACTTTTCTTATCCTCTCTCAGATCTGGGCAAAACTGACTATGAACTTCAAAACTAGCAAGGGCGGGCTGACCAGCAGACAGCATGGCCACAAAGGCTCTCGCTGCTTTGGAGATCAAGCAAAAGGGAAACCCTTCCTACGAGAGCTGAAATTAAAAATCCTAAATTGGTGCCACAAATAGGGTCTTAGACTTTCTGAAGGATTTATCTTCCACTTTCTCCTCAGCTAAAAATACTGCAGAGCATTCAAGTATTTCAGCAGGATACATTTCCTTTTTTCCTCTCTCTTTAAGCCTATTTGTAAGTGATCAAGAAAGAAATCAACTGTAGTCTAGAGATTAAAACAGAAGTTAGATAGAATTAAATCCAGCCAGGGACATCAAGGGCAAGAAAAGCTTCTATAGGTATGCCAGTGGTACAAGCAAGACTAAGGAAAACGTGGGCCATCTCAGAAGGAAACGGAGACCTGGTCACCCGGGATATGGAGAATGCTGAGGTACTCAATGACTTCTTTCCCTCAGTCTTCACCGGCAAGAGCTCTAGCCACACCGCCCAAGTCACAGAAAGCACTGACGGGAAAAGGGGAAACATAACCCCCATTTTTAAAAAGGGAAAAAAGGAAAAACTGGACAACTACAGGCCAGTCAGTGTCACTTTTGTGCCCAGCAAGATCATGGAGCAGATTCTTGTGGAAACTGTGCTAAGGTACATGGAAAATACGGAGGTGATTGATGACAGCCAACACGGCTTCAATAAGGGCAAATCATGCCTGATAAATTCGGTGGCCTCCTACGACAGGGTTACACCACAGGTGAATAAGGGAAGAGCAACTGACGTTATCTACCTGGAGCTGTGCAAAGCATTTGACGCTGTCCTGCATGACATCCTTGTCTCTGAATTAGATAGACAGGGATTCAATGGATGGACCACTCAGTGGGTAAGGAATTGGCTGGATGGCTGCACTCAAAGAATTGTGGTCAATGGCTTGATGTCCAAGTGGAGACCAGCGATGAGTGGTGTTCCTCAGGGGTCATTATTGGGACTGGTGCTGTTTAACAGCTTTGTCAGCGACATGGACAGTGGGACTGAGTGCACCCTCAGCAAGTTTGCTGATGACACCAAGGTGAGTGGTGCAGCTGACACAGTGTAGGGAATGGATGCCATCCAGAGAAACCTTGACAGGTTTGAGAGGTGGGCCCATGCAAACCTCATGAAGTTCAACACAGCAAAGTGCAAGGTCCTGCACATGGATTGGGGCAATCTCAAGCACAAATACAGGCAAGTGGAGAATGGACTGGGAGCAGCCCTGAGGAAAAGGACCTTGGGGATGTTGGTGGATGAGAAGCTTGACATGAGCCAGCAATGTGCCCTTGCAGCCCAGAAAGCCAACTGTAACCTGGGCTGCATCAAAAGGAACATGACCAGCAGGTTGAGGGAGGTAATTCTGCCCCTCTGCTATTGTGAGACCCCACTTGCAGTACTGTGTTCAGCTCTGGGGTCCCCAACATAGCAAAAACATGAACCTGTTGGAACAAGTCCAAAGCAGGGCCATGAAGACAATCAGAGGGCTGGAGCACCTCTCTTGTGAAGAAATGATGAGAGAGTCGGGGTTGTTCAGTCTGAAGAAGGCTCCAGGGGGACCTTATAGCAGCCTGCCAGTACCTAAAGGGGACCTACAAGAAAGCTGGAGAGGGACTTTTTACAGGGGCATGCAGTGATAGGACAAGGGATAATGGCTTTAAACTGAGAGTAGATTTAGATTAGGTAAAGGGAAGAAATTCTTTGCCATGACAGTGGTAAGGCACTGGAACAGGCTGCCCAGAGAAGCTGTGGATGCTCCATCCCTGGAAGTGAGACCAGGCTGGATGTGGCTTTGAGTAACTTGGTCTAGTGGAAGGTGTCTCTGCTCATGGCAGGAGTTTGGAACTAGATGATCTTTAAGGTCCCTTCCAACATAAATCATTCTGTGATTCTAAGTTTCTTGACAACAAACTGACTTCAAGTAACCATATCCTGTAGACTGTTGTTTACTCAGTTTCCACACATTTTCAGGAACTTCAGACAAAAATTACTACAACCACATCAGTAAACAGGTGAACAGCACTGGTTCCAGCAACCAAAGCCCTGCCTTGTGAGGTGATCCAATGTGGTGCTAATGCTGACAAGCAGAAAGAAAAAAAGTGTAACCTCACCCCTGTCTGATGAAAGCCCACAGCACCCAAAGGTAAATAATTATCTTAGTCACACTGGAAAGTTATTTTTCTAAGATAAAATAGATTTTCTTTGATCTTTGCAAGGGAAGTGAAGCCAGGAGTTAACTGGTGAGGCAACCAAAGGAAAGACCGAACCTAAAGACTGAACCATATAAAAGAGATGTCATGGAGAAGCAGCCAACACTCAGGCCATTTTATTCTACCTGTGGCTCCTGCAGCACCAAGATGCTGTGTCCCACGTCCAGCACGCAGCACCTCACTCCATCACTCTCCTTGCCCCGAGGCCTGCGAGGATTTCTTCATGCTGGCTTGTCAGCCCGTCCCAGGGAAGCAGTGTCTTCTCCAGTGCAAGCTGTGAAGGCTTCACTGCCCCTTGGGAAGTGTAGACAGTGGCAAATTTTGCCTTACGCACGGACACCTTCCTACGGAGTCGCTCACCCCTGACCCTGTGCAGAGGTGGGCGATGGGTACTGGTGCCACATCCTGGCCCCATAACCCAGGGAGCCTGCAGCCACCCTCTGCTTCCCGATGGAAAACACCACCACTGGGCAACTGTAAATCCCTCTTCCATCACGCCCACCTGCTTCTCACGAATAATCAAGCAGCCTGCACCTTGTGGCCCCCCTACTTTCCAAGCCCTCACAGTTATTTCAAGCTAAAGGCATGCCATGCCTGTCACTCAGGCTGTCTCCTCCGCAGCACAGTGCAGAAACCCAGCACAGATCTGCCTCCAAAAAGCAGGATGTGGGGACAGGGGGATACTGGAAACCATGTGAGCTCTGCAGCCTGACAAACTGGGCACCAAACTGGGATTGCAGGTTCTATGTCTAGGCCAGTACACCCTCTGGCAAGTCATGTCTCTGATCACTCTTGCTTCATCTTTTGCTGTCTGAATCCCAAGCTCTTCAGGGCAAGAAGTCCTCCTGCGGTCCTCCCTGATGATGACAAGGATCCAACGGCCAGCAATGAGTCACGGCCACAACTCCCCCGTCCCACCCAATGCTGGGGCTCTTTATAGCCTGGGGCTTCTGCCAGGCGGCCTGTTTTCTGCTCTTTTCTGCCCTAAGGGATCACACTTGGCCAGCTTACCTCCCAGGGTCTGGCACTGCACGGCAGCCCGCCCTGCACAAGGATCGCTGGGAACACATGCCCAGAGGCGGGGCACTGGCACTGGTAACTCAGACATCAGCTGTAACCTCAACCCACTCTTCAGCATGGGTTATGTGATGCCTCCACCACGGCACTAGAGAGAGTAAACACCACCCTCACGTGAACAGCAAAGCAGCTGCAGATGCAGCTCTAGGCAGAAATAACATCATTCTGGATCCAGTGGGCACCGTCTGTCTGGATGACCCCCTGTGATGGGAAAACTCTGCTCTAAGTCTTGCTCAGCCAGCAGAATCTCCTGAGTGATCAGAACACCGGGGAACTAAGCCAAATGATGGAGGCCATGCGACAGACCTCCTTGTGCCTTCTGATTGAAACTCTTCATTATGGTCTCCACTTTATTAACTTAAAACAAGGCCTCCTAGCTCTCCTGAGTTGTGCCTTCCCAGTGAGAGCCACCACGGACCTGCCAGCTAACCTGTTCTTCAAGGGAGCTTGAAATAACTCCAAAGCCACACTGAACATTATGCAGAAGTAGAATGAGGTAAATCAAATAGGGCAACAGGGGAGAAATCACCCATCTGTCATCTTGCTGAGTGAAAGGCCCTCTGGAAAGGGCCAGCACCCTTGTATCCAGCTGCTGCTGAGCCCCCATAGAGCCCTTCCAAGTCACCCTGGGCGTGCCAACAAGAGGAGAGGACACCTGCAAGATCTCAGCACAAGTTAGGTGCAGGGAGGACAGGTCAGTGAGATCCGATTTAAACAAATGGCCCAGGTTGCTATGGAAACTTCAAGGATGGAAAAGCAGCACTTTGAAAACAAAGCATAGTGAGGCAGATTTCGTATCCACTCTGAAAATTTTATGACCAGAAAAGGCAAAGTGGGTGTTAAATGCTTCTTAGTTAAGGCAATAGTAGCAGCACTTGAGAAGGAGGCATTATGGATTCGCAGCACCCGTCATATCTCTTCTATCCCAAACCCCAGGAGAACAGTCTTTTGTACTTTGCCAATACTATGGTATGAAAATTCTGGGTTTTTTAACCCCTTTCTGGCACCTTGATTACTATTGTAGCTATCAATCACTATATGTAGCCATGCTAAGCCCATCAGTCATGATGAGCAGAAAACATATAGCTAGAATAAAATTATCTACAACTTCAAAGCTAACGAAAGCTGAACATCCTAAAGAGTTAGGTCTTATTTCCTAAAAAAAACCCCAAACAAACAAACAAAAAAAACAACCCCACAAAAAACTTTGCTATTGAATTTAAATGTCATGTGCTCAGATCACCCTGGGGTAGCCCAACAGTATGGTATTCAATCAGATATAATCTAATCTCATCAAGAGTTTGAGCTTGAATATTCAAGTATTCTGTGATTAAATAACTATTGCAAGTAAGAGCAATTCCTGACACCACTATGGTTAATTAATAATGTCATTGTTTATACAGGTTTTAAATAAATGAATGGTTACATGGTGTTGACTGAACCAGTTGCCCTTTTATCTGAAGAGCTCCATCCTGCACGTTCTGGGGGGTGGGAGGCCACCACCCATCCTTACCAAGGACAGCTTCCATTCATCTGTTCCTCAGCATACAGCCTGAGGGCCATTATGTTTTGGAATAGGTGATGGCTAGTTTGGAAAAGGGAATCTTAACTGGGGTAACTAGTAGACTCAATCTATTTGAGACCCACAGACAATGAACAGTTTTGAGGAATGCAATTTTTCAGCTTTTCTTGAAAGAAACACACATATTCTGCAGAAAAATAACATTTCAGGACGAAGAAACAGGAAAAAAAAGTAAACCCACAGTTTATACCTTCTACATTAAAAAAATCATCACACCTGCAGCAGGAAGCATACGAGAGGTAACTAGAGATAAATATGAACCAATGAAAATGGGAGTGAGAGGGGGAAAGTAAAAGGCTATGAGACATAGTTTTGGAGACACGTGAGGAATACAGGCAACATGGAAGATAAAATTCGGAAGTGCTCTGAAGGCAAAGCAGCTCTTAGCACCTGCTCCACTACCCCGTATGGACAGGCTTAGATTAGCAAGTCTGGTGGTGGCAGCAGAAACAAAAACCCCAGGCAACCTGATGCCCTCCAACCCCCCCCAAATGCTCTGTGTACATATAAACCTTTGTTTTCAAATAAAAAAATCTATTTTACTTTAAAGTAAAGTAATGAATTCTGAGTTTAAACCTTTTTTTCAAAAAGCTTTTGGCTGGGAACACTGTACAGTCAAACAGTCCTGAGAAGGAAGAAAGCCTTATCAGTGGAAAATAAATCTTTTGGGTGGCACTCTTGCGCACATTCATTTTGAGAACTGTTAGAGTGCTTGCAAAGGAGCAAATTTCTGCCTACAGGAAAAATGTCCCTGCAGGGAGCTCTCCTGAGGAGATGTGGGTTGGAATCTCCTCTGCTCTTAGCCATTTCCTGATGTCCCAGCAGGCAGGAGGTTGCAATCCAGGGCCACCTGGCTAGGTGACTTTTTTTGGAGGAGGTGGGGGGAGGAAGGAAGGACCCACAAGTTCGCAGCTGACAAAGAAACCTGACCTCTTTGCCAACTGTTCCTCTTGCAGCCAGGGCACTCAGGACAGGGGGAGGAACAACGCCACGTGCCTTCTCTCCACTGTCAACCAGATCAGGCTGTGAGCAGCAGCACAGCCAGCACATGAGAGCGAGCAGCACACAGCAGACACCAGCAACAACAGGGTATCACCCCAAGAGAGCTCCATAGCATACAGCATTTCTCTTACAAATAATTCTATTCCTGGAATTGAAACCTTGGTCTTCTCCAGATGAAAGGAAGCAAAGAAACTAAAAAACCAATTTGTTAACATTATAAATTGAAACTGAGAAAGGAAGAGAAAAACTGTTCTTCTGCAGCAGTATCAGCCTGCAGAGCCCCACCATCAGTTATGTGCCACAGCTTCACTGAATCCAAATGAGTTGCAATTTCCATAGGCTGAGGTTTGAGGGGGTTAAAAGTTTCTGTCTAGTCCCCATCTTCTACTGTCTCTTGAGGCATGACTGCTCTTAACACAGTGTAAATAAATGTAGCTTGTACCAACCGATAAAGTCTTGTCAGAACACCTGAAGAAATGAGCACTGCCCCTTGGTTAAGGACAACCCTGCTCTGTCAGCGCAGCCAAAGCTCTGCACACACACACATGGATGTGCACGCAGCTCCAGTTACCCAAGGAAAGTAAACGTGAAAGTGTCTGCCTCCTTCAACACTCATTCTCAGGAGACACATCACAGAGCCTGGATCTCAGATTTGCATGCAAGGAATTAACATTTAAAATACTCACAAAACACATTTCTATACAAACTGAGATGAAAGTAAAGACATTATTAGATAACAAAGTAAGTTTTCTAATAACATTCATTCATTTTAGAAGAATAAGCTATTTCAAAAGCTGTATGGTGCTTCAATTAGAGGAGCTGCTTTTAGAGTTGTTTGATATACAAAGAAAATTATTTTGCCCAATTTCAGAGCACAGAGATTGAAATGACCTGACAGTGTGTCCTTCAGGTCATCAATAACATTAAAACATAGGCATAATTCAGTATTAATAACTTGACTGTGCTCATTAAATAAGAATTTTAAACTACAGCAAATGCTGGCTATGAAAAGACAGATATTTTCTAAACAACAAGTTATATTAGCACTGCGGCAGGACACTAGGTTGTGGCTTGTGAACCTGTTCCAGTCACAGAGTATTTACCCAGGCTTGGATCGTACTTCAGGCAGAAAGTGAAGACAGATTACCAAACCCATGTGTTGATCCAGTACTGTGGATGTCATTTAGCTGCAGTGAGAACTGAACCACACAGGCAGCACCTGACTTACCATCCAGACAGCAGTTACCAGCTCACTGGTTCCTACCAACAGGTGAGACGTCCCTAGGGCAGGCAAGTTTGAAGAATCCCATCAAGTCAACCTAGAATCAGGTCTGAGCTGCTGACTGCTTCTCTGTAACAGCAGAGGTTCGAGAGATAACCCTCCAAGTAATATTCTTTAATGCAATATGCATTCACCGAGGAGCAACAGGACCAGACTGAGCACTACAGCTGGTGCTACAACACTCTACTTGGTGTAGCTTTGCAACTGACTGACACTGTGGTTATAATAATTTGAGTCCAAATCTTCGGACCAGTTATTCTGGGAATCAAATTTGGGAGCACAAGCCTAACTTTTAGAGATGCTGACATTTCCTGTCCAACCTGAAACCACTGGAAGCCACAATTTAGTTGTGCTAAAAAGAAACACACACACACACACAAAAAAACCCCTAAGAATTTGTTAGCAAATTCTGAAAGTAATGTTCTTCATGTCTTTGTGTCTATTTTCCTGCCTATGACACAAAGGTAACCAGTTTTAAGCCGGCAGGGATGGCGAACTGTTAATACTCCAGCAATGGGCAGCTTCAACCTGGCTGGTAAGGCTCACGGTTAAGGTGTCTCTGTTGTTTCCCTCTGTCTGTCTTGACTGCACAGACAAACAGGATAAAGTCTGACCACAGAGTGCATACCAGAAGGGAGCCCTGACCCTCCCTTCTAGTAGACATTGGCATAATTCAAGTAGTTATATAAATAACGAAACTGACTGCTTCATTGGAAAAGATTTTGCAACCTGAAGATAAAAAGTAATGCACTGCCCCATGGTGAAGTGAGGAACACTCAGAGGTCAGCATTAAGTGCAGCTTTGTCATTTCTGTACACACAGCACAAATACAGTTGGCTTTATATCAGAGATTCCTGCCTTGTCGTTACTTAGACCATAGATCACTACCTAGGGGGAAAATGAGACAAGAGAAGATGCAAAAATAACTGCTCACTGCATCTTTCTGCTCCAGTCGGTGTCTCTCAGATCTTTCATGTGTTTTGTGTTCCTTTAAGAATGATCACTGTTTTATTTCATAAACTTTAAGTCTGTGATTTAGTATCATACCATTGCTGAAAACAAACCAGCACTGTCCACATAACACAGGCAGCTTCTGATTATCAAAGATCTTCATGACATTCTTTTCCTCATCAGATATTCCACAGAACTCTTCCTGTAAGTCTTTCTTTATACCTGTAGCAATCCAAAGTTCTGGATCTGCTGTGGGTTTATATCCAACGATGCCCAAAGTGCCTCCTCACTTCCAAACTCCATCAGGCTCTGGATAAATGATCCTAAAGGTCAAGTTTATCCGTGCATCTCTAGAATGATATTCTTTAGGCACTCGATGCTGTAAGTGACATCAGAAAAAAAAAAAAAAAAAAGCAGCATGACCTTGTGTATTTAAATACAGCTAATCAAACAATGTAAGAAACCTCCATTTCACTTCCTGTGATGGCTTTTTATTAACACTTCTAAACATTTAGGTAAGGCAAAAAATTCATGTTCTGACTGCTCAGGGCCACTGAAAACAAAGGGTCTTTGTAGATTACTGTAGACTTGTTAAATTAAGTTGCAATTATTTTCTATTCCAAGTTCCTAAACTGATTTTGCTCCTTCAGCTGCAGGCTGCAGCCTTCATTGCTAAACTTAGATGCTGGAACATCTAAGCTGATTCCTATTACATCACTTAGCAGTAGAACGAAAAGCAATTGTTTCTGTGGGTGCTTTGAAAATCTGAGGCAGAAAACAATATTAACGTGGTGGGAAACAACTGTGTCACTGGAAGCAGAATGCCCCATACCTTTATGGGAGTGCCTCATGCGTATTTAGAAAACTACACTGCAAGAAAAGCACACAAATGATGTCAAGGAGTTCTTACCTGCCAGTCCTCCTGAGTACCTCCTTCCATCATCAGCAGAGTCCCATGATCAAGTGGGATTTTTAGTCTTTCTACGTAAGTATAGTCCCCATTTTCTTCCTAAAAAGAAACATTAGACACTGAAGAAACAGGCACGTGCATTTGGAAGAAAAACAGTTCTCTATAGCAGAGCTTAAAAAGCTGTGATGGGAAAGGAAGAAAGGAAGTTCCTACAAGATCTAGAAGTCTAACTAACCCCCTCTGTCACCGTATTTCATAGAGAGTTCAGCAGCTGAGCATTTTAAGGATTAAAGAAGCCATTGTGTCTCACTGCCTGCACAACACAGATAAAGTTCAACAACCAGTTCCTACATCTAGTACAAAATTCTGGAGTGAGGTTGCAAACCTTTTGGAAACATCCACTCTTGAAATAAACAGTTCTGTTGCAGAGACATTCTGTGACAGCCGCGCTGACTGCAACAGTTACCTACTGCATCAAAAGTACACGTCTTCCTTCTATTCTGACTTTGTCTTCTTTAGGACATTTCATGTAGGTATAGTATTATCTGCTAGATTAATAACTTTTTTTAAAAAAATCTCTTTTTCCTACAGTACCTTGTATAACAAGTTGTCTTGAATTTTATCATCATTAAGTAAAACAGACCGCTAAACTAGAACACAAGTAATTTGCGAACTTTTGTTAAGTCTTTGGATTACATACTTATTTTTTAAGTACAAATACAACTGGACTTAGTAACACTGCAGTATTAGTCTCACAGGTGCCACATTTGTGGGAAGAGCAACTTTCTGTTGCTTTGCACCATCCGTTCCCATTTTAAATAAGACTAATACACTGCTAAGTCAAAGTGCTCAGGCACGTCTATTATGCCAATACAGTTCTCTTTGTCAATTATGACAGGAACCTCACCAGGAAATCATACTATGCCTGTCATGAACGATCTGCCAGAATGCCACATGGGCAGGTATTACCATGCTCTGTGTACGCCTTTAATATTTTCTGATTTTTAGCCTTCAACAGCTGCAGAAAAAATTGCTGCAAATCTTGAACAACTTCCATTTAATGTCTTACCTACTTAATGCTGGCACTTGGATTATTTCATTGAAATGTGAATGGAAAAAACAGGATTTTCCCAAGATACAGAATGGCAGTATATATTTTGCCTTTTATAGATCTCTATTGCCAACTTTGTGAGCTCTCCAGGGTGAGTGGAAAGCAACTCTCTGAAATGAGGAATTTAGGCAAGTTCCAGACAAGAAATCACCTGCAAAATACAGGGGTTCATTCAGAGAAAAGGGCAGTTAGAGTAATATTTTAATTAGTGTTGAAAAGGAAGGGGCTCAAGAGGTCTTTTATTTTTAAATTACAGAAAGCCATAGATAAAGTGGATATTAAATGTCCTCCACTGGAAAAAAAGGGTACGACAGTTTCTATCTTTACACTGTACAAGTACGGGGTTAACCTTTTTCTGAGCATACTGCATATAATAAACAGATAGACTGAATGCATATTTGTTATTGTATCACTGCCTCTAGAAGCAGATACTGCCTTTTTTCCAAAGAGATCACCAAATTAGTTATCTGTTCTGGAAAGAAACTACAAAGAGATGAGAAAAAAATCATTAGGCCAGGTCTGAGCTTTTAAAGCATGATGGCGTTCCTGCAAGGGACCATACCTCATGGACTGTTGCTGAACAAATGCTTCGGGTTTTTTTATTCTTTAACTAGACAGTATCTTCTCTACCAGTTTCTTATAAGGGACTCCTGAAGTCACACTTGCTGAGTGTTTAGGAAGAGGCAGTGGTCAATTATTTCAGACCCAGCTGAAGGCAGCAATTACTCCAGACTCAAGAAAACCTGCTACTACCAGAGTGGCATTTGTCACATAAAATGAAACTGTATTTTGGAGGGGGACCAAAAAAAAAAAAAACAAACCACCATATATATATATATATATATATAAGAGAAGACTCAGAAAATGGAGTTATCATAGTAAGATTTAACCCAGCTTGAGGTGCAGGTACAGCTGCTTCACACTGACACAAGTGTGGAGTTTCTGAAACAGAACCAAACGTTACAAGACCACCAGGCATCAGCTGTATGTTGAGCTACTCAGGAAAACATACAGGGCTCTGCACTGACCTGGCAGCTAGAAGAAAACATTAAGAGGTCATAAAAAGACAGACACAGTCTTCTGAGAACCATTAAAAGATCCAACAGCTCTCATCCAACACATTTTACCGCTTTTACAAAAAAAAAATCACATTTTACAAAATCTTAAATAACTTCCTTGAAGCTTAATTTTGCAGTGGCCAAACTTGATGCATGTTTGTTTTTTTTAAAGATCAAGGCTTGCTTAAAACGAGGCAAAGTCTCAGCTACTGGGAAGATTATGTCTTGGACTTAAAACACAGCCCAGTTTTCAAAAGAACAACTGGGGGTGGGGAGGTGTAAAAAAGATTAAGAGAAGACTGCAAATCCTCTAAAATGCAAAGAGCCTGGTTGAGGTCAAATCAATTCCTGATAATAAAAAGCATCACTTGATATAACTGACTATATATTTGCACATTTGCCACTTTCTGTTCATGTCTGGGACCAGAAGTCGCCATGTGATAGAACAAGGCTATGCAATTGGGTAGCACTGACTGGCAGTTCTGGATTTGTGCACTTCTTGGGGATACCTAAGGGCCCAAGGCTGCACCAGTGATCAATTAAGCTCATTAAACCTCTGGAATCAGGCAGTGCTGAAGGCACTTGGAATAATCTGTAATATGTATTCTTTGTAAAGACAATGTAAAATGTACTTTTAAGCTTCTAGAATTATTAGCCATTTATCTTGCTCTATTAAGAGTAAGGTGTAATGCCAAAATCATTTTCTTCTACTTCAGAGGAAAGAAGGAAAAAAATTCAAAAATTGTAAACATGACTGCTGATGAAAAGCAGAGAAATATCATTGCATGGTTGTTCTCTGTTTCACAGGATTACATCATTTCACTTGGTGGATGGACAACAGTGGATTTATTTTTATCTCTTGCTCATCTTGATTAAAAAGGAATTCTAAGATAAATTATTTAGGAGGAAACATCATTTTGGCTTAGAAAAGTCAGTGTGTAAAAGCAGTAGTTACTTTCTGCTTTAAATGGGGAATCTCTGAGCCTAGTTTTACTTAGAAAAATAAATTTTTATGTCAATTGGTTTTGCAGAGCCAGTGCAGTTACACAAAACTTGTCTACTGTCTTACATGTTACTAACACTGTCCACCCAATCTCATTTCAGAACTTTATCTCTAGAGCTGATGTTAGACATTCAGAAAACTCAGTAGAGTTTCACAGGTCAAGAAGTTTATGAAGGAAATTCATTTTTGACATCTAAGGAGGAAAATACTTTTTTAAAATACTGACAACAAACACGGAAAGAAACGCACAGGATAACTTCTATGTGGTCAATTTGTAACTCTATGTATGTTTTACAAAACCAGCTGCTTCCAAGAACAGGTCTAGTGAAGCAACTATTCTGCATCTTAGTATATTAGAATTTTCATAATCTTGAGTTGCACATTTAGTACAATCCACACTTTACACTGTCCAAGTACACTAGCTAAAACTGGTTTTTAATTTAAAAAATACTCAAGTAAATACAGTTAATAAGTGAGGAAACTTCAGCATGAGTTGATGGGAAGCTGTGAATATAAAATCTGTATGTATTCCAGGGCTTCATCGAGGTTTTCTTCTTAAAATGCTATCAAAATCAAAAAGGTAGGAAAAAGAAAAAAATCTAGTATAAATGTACATAAATCAGCTAAGTTTGCTTCTTAAGTCTCAGAAAAGTTTATTGAAATAGTAGTAGGAAATGGGTTCTGGATAGTGTGGAAGCATTTTCTATAGTAAGGAAAAGTAAATGGAAATGTGTAAATAATAATGCAATTACACATACAAATGATGCAAAATTATTTTTCAAGGCTAAAGTCAGCAGCTCTCATGGAGGGTGCTGGCTTCTAGTCTTCTGCTTTATCTATTTACATATTACAAAAAGAATTATCCTTACAAAACTTCTAATTTCACATTTTTCAGACTTCCATCTTGCTTGTGTCCTTCTTTTCCAGTTTACTCCTCTACCACCAGCTGCGGAAACACCCTTCTCCACTAAAGTGAGCTCATCTATCAATACTTCTGCATTTTTACTTGTTTATTCTCTCTGGTGAAATCCTCACTGCAGCTCTTTTCTTTATGGATTCAGAAAGAATGAATATCGGTCATATTGCCCTTTCCTCATGTAATTCACATGCCCGCCTCCACAGGACTATTTTGAACTCCCTCAGTCTTGCTGCAGCTGACCCAGCAGACTGCAAGTGCAGCAGCTCTGAAGCACCCGCGCGTCTTCCAGTCTGCTTGTCTATGGCTGCTCAAGTCCTGCCAGGGCTGGTGGACACCTCCTCCTCCTCCTCTGCAAGCCACTGCTGTTTGCAAGTCTGCTTCGTGCCAATCTAAAAGTTCAATCCTCCTCGTCCTGATCCAAGCGTCAGTTTCTACTGTGCTCCATATATTCCCACGTTTGTCTTTAATTAGGCCTGTCAGGACATGAAGGGTTATTTTTCTGCTGTTTTCAGTACTGGGAGATCTTTCACTTCTGCTAGAACAGCTACTCAAGGACAGAAGAAAGGGACTGCGTTTTAGTGTTTCATTTGAAGGACAGACCTATCTGAAGGCTGATTCTGAGAACACCATGAACATCCTGCTATTATCTGACGCATGCATGGAGCTGCCTCCCTTCCCAGCACCCAGCAGTTTCCTTGGTTACTGATGGAAGACAAGCAACCTGACAGCTGCCTTTCTAACTGCATCCACAGCTCACACAGCACTTTGTTGGCCAACTGTACCAAACTGGTCCTCAGGTCACCCAGAAGTCTGCTGCAGAGCTGCTCCCAGTGGGACCTGGGAGATTAGCAGGACACCAGGTATCACCCTTCACCCCTGAACTAACATTTCACAGCCAGCTTCCAGAAAGACTTAATCAGATAACCCGGCATTGTCTCACTGAGTTGAGCAGTGATAAGCAATTGCAAAAATGGTGGTGAGACTGTATCCGAAAGACCCAGGTAAGACAGTGAAATCAGCTCCTCCAGAGTAGGACAATTAAGCCATGTGTGAGTGGGACAGGGGCCCTGAGGCTGAGGGGAGAACAGGAGGTCACAGTGCTGCAGAGGCAACAGGTCCGATGTGGACAAGTACAAGAGGACTTGTTGGCTAAACCAACAGATTATATGTGAATTATGTATGAACCACAGCACCAAAACAAAGCATTTGCCTCTTGGTTTTGGTGTTGGCAGGAGCTACAGCAATGGGGGGGACCAGGAGGAAAGAAAAAGTTTAAGTAATTTACTGGAACTAGAAATAGAAAATAAAACAAACCAGATCACTTCACTGTAGACTTTGAACTACCAAGTAGGCATCCAAAACACTCTAGGAACCATTTAAATCAAAGGCAAAATATCAGCTACAACCACACGACAGGTCCAAATAAAGCAAAAAGGCAGTATTTAGAAGAAAGAATACTTAAAAATAAAAACTCCAGCGAGTACAGTTTCAGGGATTGTGTTAATTTCCATGAAAAGTCTCCTTAATGCCAGTGGGGAATTTACTCCTGAAATGTATTTGTAGCTTTTTTACATGCACTGGGCTGAAATCTGAGTAAGAATTATTTCTACTTATCCACAAGGGATGCTTGTTAGTGCAGATTCAAATTGACTAGGCACGTCTCTGCACTCCTTTACCATCTATTATATGATGAACACTTACTCATCCAGTACAGTACTCGCCAAAAGAAAAAGAGAGGACTGAACCTTTCCTTCCCCGTATCCTAGAACAATTTCCAGGAAAAAAAATACCACTTGCACATACATAACTTTTTTGCCCCACCACCCCCTCCATTTTTTGCCAAGGAAAAATGCACAGAAAGGATAGAAAGATTTCACTTTGTGACAGGTTTGGAGTAGCCTATATAAACACCACCAAATTCCTACCAGATGAGTGTCAAAATTCACACAAACATGCACAAAAAAAAAAAATCCACCAACAGTACTGGTCTTCTTTGCAGATAGAGAAACACGATTTTATTCTCTCACAAGTTCATCCAAATTTCAAGATACAATACAGAAAATATTTGTACAGATACTAACATGAACTGAAGTCTCTGAAAGCTCTGATCTAGTATTCTTCAATAGCCCTACACAATGTCACCTGACTTGTGGTACTTAGTGTTTTGAACCCAACACATGATCACACACAGGCAACTGCTTTAGGGTTTTTTTCCAGTACCATTTATCTACAGTGAGCCACTACCATAGTATTTCTCATCTTCTATTTTCATTACATCTTTCCACCTTTCATCTAAGAATGCTTAAAAAGCACTTACAAGAACAGAGGGAAATGAAGGCCTTTGAAACTCTAGAATCTGCAATACTAGAATGATGGTCCTCAAACAGATTTAATTCTGGGAGGAAAAGGAGTTACTTTCCCCTTCCCTCCTCAGTGAAGACTAACTCTGTAAAACCCACTGTACTGATCCTGAGAGATCACAAACCAGGGAGAGCCGGAATGCCTGTGATGACTGTTAATCTGAATCCTGTTTCCCTAGACTACATTCCTCTTGCTGTAACTTGCTTTTGAACAAAGTAACGATCAAACTTCAAATATCTACAATCAACTTTAACTTAATGAAAGAGCGAATGCTACACTACAATAGAGTATGAAAATTACTTCTTTAGTGGTACATCCTGAAAGGCTGTAATTTCCATCAGAGCCTCTTGTAACTCCCACTTGGCAAAGCATCTAGTGTCATAGGATGCTCTCAGAAAATTGCAGGCTTTGGGAATGTGCAAAGAATACATAATGTGTGCCATATAATTATTAAGTACGAGTTCCCTTAGGCACAGGAAGCAGTTAGTAACAACTTATTCAAAGATCACCCTGCACATGGGGATCACACCTTAGAAACAGGTATGTCACGCTTGCAAAAGGAAGACACTTCATGGGTAGCAACACTCAGCTAGTGAGAAATATCAGATCAGAGGCACTGAAAAAAATGAGAAGAGCTTGAGAGATAGATCTATAGGAAATCATCCATCTCAGAAAGAAAACAGAAGAAATCGTGCAGTATACATCAAAGGTGGTGGCCAGTTATAAACAGCAGACTGAATTTCCCCCTTTGCTCATAGTGGGTGTCTTTTCAGGAAATAGAAAACAGAACAAAAAGACATCTTGCTCAAGAACTGGTTTGATTTTTGGGAGGGAAACAGCAAAGTTTATTCTGAAATCTAAGTGGCTTTGATTCTGATACATCACAGGGGATCACATGCACTTCTAGAAATAAATCCAAGCATCATTTACCATTTCCCAGAGGAATGAACTTTCCAGCTGACATTTTATTATCATCACAGCATCAAAGATACTTACTCATGTTATGCTCACTGATATAATGCACTGCTTATATGATCTCATGCTCAGGGACTAGGATTAAATTCCCATCAAACAACAAAGGATTTACAAATTAGACCACTGGTGAAAAATACAAACCATTTATTTCTTTTCTGGTTCAAATTCTGACCTTTGCTGCTCATGACTAGGTAACCCAAGGTGTCCACTGATGGGCAGACTTCAGTATATGTCAGCACACAGTTTTCTCACAGGCTGATAATCATCACCTTTGCTTTCTGCATTACTTATTCAGAATAAGTAGCTACATAAGTAGACGGAAAACTTCTTCCCAAAGACAACACATGTAGAAAAGAAATCTGAAGCAGGATACCCTAAAATGAGGCCAGTATTCTCAGCATAGGAATGTGTGATTCCTTTACTTGGATAAATATGAATTATAAAATTTAAGTTTGAAGTTGTCTTGTAAACACAGCATTCTCAAGCACAGCATTTTACCTAGAAAGAGTATTTGCTACCAAATCACCAACTGATTCCTGAAAGGATATTCCTCACATGCGTCCATACCAAAGTAATGATTTCTGTTTAGTCTGCAAAGTATGATGCGAGTGTCTGGTATTTTATGGAAAAGAAATGAGCTCCTTCCCTCTGCTCGCTGTCCCTCCATCTGAACAGACACAAGTCAAAATGCAAACATTATTAAGAGGATTTTTACTTACAACAGCAGTCAGAGCTGCTCTTCATCCCACATACACTATGCACTACATAATATTTGTCTGAGTTTAAGAAAATTGTATCAATTCTTTGGTTCATTTACACAGTGAAAGGCCCCTTCTTCCACCATCGCTAATTTCAGTTTAAGTTATGGAAAAGGCCCTTATTCGGGCAGAAGAGTGCCCAGGTTAGAGTTTCACTGCAACACTACACTGCTGCACTTTGAGTGGTGCCATTCCCATTCTCAAGCTGTCACGTTCCATGAAATGGACTTCTTGACCTCTACACTTATTCCACAGAACTTTATGAGTTGTGCTTTCTTTAACTACTATTAAACACTTTGAGTAATTAAGTTCTTTAAACAGAGGGAAAATACTAAGCATATTAGTAACTAAAGGACTCTCTGAATGTGATATGAACACTCACAGGGGAGGGTTTCTTCCTCATCTCAAAAGTCCGGGTAGCACCAAAGCTGAGGGAGGCAATGACAGGATTTTTTCCCAGTGATGGTTCATCATCACTGTGCCAGTCTACGCTGTCCTTCTCATTTCGGTAGAGGTTGCAGAGAAGAGAGTTGAAGGTATGGCCAGTGAACTCTTCAATGCGCTCCTTTAGCATGGTCAGCAGAGGATGCCACTGTAAGCAGCACAGCAACAGGGTAAATACTATGAAAGCAGGCCGGCAGCAGATAACCATCAAGACACAAGGGCAAAACTACTAAGAAACAAAATATACTGCACCTCTATCACAATAAACTTGAAATCAAACAAATGCCTCTGAAAAATTCTGAGTATATTTTTAGTAAAGCTGAGGAATGGTCTTTCTGCAAAATATGCATGTTACCTATGACCCGATACTAAATAGTCTCTAAAACTATGAAGCCAGTTTGCTTTTCACACCAATGTAGCCATCCACCCCAATTAACTGGAAGGCGAGAAGGCAGACAGAGTAAAACCTGCTTGAACTGACCATGGGTAAACATTGGGAGTTCTTATTGAGAGAAAAAGTGTGCAACTTGTCCCATGCATATCTGCTTTTTTAACCTCCTAGCAAAGCTAGAGGAGTTTAACATAGACATGGGTCTGAGTTACTTGGCCATTGCTGGTTTGCACAGTGCATCCAGAAAGTTCTAATCAGTGACTAAATGACATGCTGTCAATTGCCCGCAGCTGTTGGCACTGAACAAGAGACAACAGTTGGCCTAACACTGTCACAGTCCGACCTTCTGTCTCTGCTCTGTTAGTACAGCTTTTGAGCCCAGCTCCTGGGGTTTTGACTCTGACATTATAACTTTTCAGTGGTTCACAGAACCAGTGTCACAGGCCCTGAATTTCACCCTTCCCTCTGCTAACATCTTGCTGAGCCCATAGCAGCTCTGCACATTCCATTACAACTCAGTCCAGTGAATCATTATTTAATGTTATAAACTTACATCATGACTTTCATCTGACAGATGAGTGCTTTTACGTACTACATAAGTATATAAAAAAGTCAAAGCAATGTAGGCCAGAATTTTTGCCCATTATATAAGCGGAAACACAGATCAAGAGAGGATAAAGAACTGATTCCAAATCTCCCAGTGCATCGCTGGTGAAAGGAACACATAGCAGGAATTAGTTGCTAGTACCTACCTCTAATAATTGAGTTTGCACCACCTTCTTTCCATGAATACCCATGTTTAAAAGATTTTTAACCTACTGCCTACACTGTAGGAGCCTCAACACACCATCTTTCTCTATCAGAGGTATTTCTAGCTAAGTCACCCCTTCAATGACTAAGCATCATGTGAATAATTAATTATACATAAACATAGCTTGCAGCTATGGGACATGTAAGGAAATCAGTAACACCCCAAAAAAGCTACACTTTTTAATTGATCTGCCTGAATGTGCAGATATGTGCAAGCCATGCAATGCAATGACAAGAGAGACCAACAAGAATTACTGAAAGCACTTTTCAGTGACCAGCTAGGACTGGATTCCTTCAATTCCTATCACAAAAGTAGTTACTGCAAGAATTTTTACCATATGGTGAATTTTACAATTCAGTGCGAAGCCCACTACAAACCTGCAGCAATGGAAGTAATTTTGTCAAAACATTACTATTTCACCAACTACATCACTGCTTACAGAGAAACATTTTTCTAATACCAGAATCATTTAGGCACGAGCACTGGATTTTACCTGGGATGCTGCAATCATACCCAGTCTCACCAAACAAAAATGAGGGGCACAAAGGCACTTACTCCTACACATCAAGTGTTCAAAACAGGTCAGGTTTTGGCCAAGCCGTGCACTAAACTGCATTTTACTCAGGCTATTTTTGTGATATAAACCATATTCTACAGGTAAGGACTGTGCTCTTTACACCATTCACTGCTTCTTCTAGGCTCCAGGAACTCCCACCTACAAAGCTGAGTGAGAGGACAGAGCGTCCGTGCGTAGTCCCCCTGTCTATGGGCAGCCGCCAGCCGGTGCCAGCGCTGGCTCCCAGCTGCGTGAGATTGCCACTGCACCTCAGTTTCTGCTGGAGCTCCTTTCGGTAAAAAGGACAATGATTCAGGGATAAAAGACTGGATCAGCAGGTTTGACTGATTTAGGCCTTGGACCTCTTGGATGAGAGAATGAAGCCAGTGGCCCAATGAGTGCTAACTCTGAACTTCATGCAAACCGAACTGAAACCATGAATTCAGGGTATATATTATACAACCTCCGAGCAGCAACGGCCTCCCCACAGGCAATTCTGAACTGGATTTAAATCATTAGTATACAGTAGAATGATTCTGAAGGGGCACTTCCAATCCCTGAAGCCATTCAGGTTATAGAAAAGTCAATTTAAAAGAATATTCCACAAAGGAGTAAAAAAAATAAAAAAAAAAAAGCAGTCTACTTTTCCACCACAAATTCCATAGGTTACGGAATTTTTGCACCACGGTATTTTTGAGACTACCAAATCTTCACAACTCATCCTGTTAAATAACACTTTTCCCAAACTGAGCTTTGCTAGGAGGTACCCCTTTTGGCAGCAGTTCTGGGACCTCAGACACCTCTCTCATATTATCCAGTCTTCAACAGTCACACTAATATATGGTTCAGAACATTACAGCCTACTGCCATGGAAATTTCAAGCAAAGCAATACCAAAAGACAGGTCAATGGGACAAAAAGTTGGAAGCCAGAGAGAGAGAGACTGAACATGAATGAAACATCCATGAGTCACTCAGAAGGTTTTTAACTCTTTCAAAATAGCATGGGAAATTACATCATAAAATCCAGAGGTGCTGAGCAGGCAGGTTGTGTGTGTGAACTTCATAGCACTCATATAGGAATCAACAATATGCCTGAATTCTCATTTAAGCACTACTGAATCTAAGTGTTTCTGAAAGTAACTATCTCAGTAATTGATATCACTGTACCTTACAACACAAATCTCAGTATGACTGTGTACATTACAATCTCCAATATAAAGATGCATAGAGTAAGTCACACAGAACAACTCAGAGTTTTGTCCAAAGCTACGGTGACCCCAAAGCAGGACATTAAACTCTGGAGATTCCTTTTGCCAGCATTTAGCAACTAAATCATGCTCCTCTCAGTCAAAGCACTCATAAGGCTTGTTTTATCAAGTCGTCCACATTCCACTAGAATATGCTGCCTATCACAAATGAAATGCTGATAGATACTCTAGATAAAAACAGATGACAGAGGGACTTTTTGTGTCTCATTTTCTGCAAAAGATTTCTTTGTAGATTATAAGAAAAGAAAACTGTGATCATATACATACGTTTGGGTTTGGCTGCATTGTTATCCTGGAGTATGTGTAAGGAAGTTCCCCATACCAGGAGGTAAGCCTTGGTTCCTCAAAAGATACTTCTAAAAAAAAACGAAAAACAGGAAGATTTTCTCAGTTGCCTTAAAGGGCTTAAAAATGGAATGATGTAATTCTTCCAAGAAACTTGATCAAAAAGGGACTGTACACTCACCTAAAGTTAAAAAGCAGCCCCCCAAAATCCTTAGCCTTACATAAAGAACTCAAATGAAGGCCTGTCTCTGCAAGAGGAACTACCTTGCCAAAATCTTGGAATCACATCAGTTTTCTCATCCCTATACCAGACAGGGCAGGGACAGGACAAGTTAAAGACAGCAAAATGAAACTGAAATGTTATTTATAATTCTGGCTTGTTTTATAGTCTCCTGGTTCCAGTGCCCAACACACTGACAAATGTTGCAAGATGTATCCACTGGAAAGGATGAAGTGGAAAGGACTGTGGCATCAATGGGACTTTACAGAAACAGAATGTCACAAGACTGGACAAGTAAAATGTTGTCAAATACGTGTATGCTCTGTGGTGTAATTCAAACATCAAGTTAAAAGAACTTTCAACTTCTGAAAAGTCTATCTTGGTAGCTACTTCTCATGCTTGACAGGTAACATCCTCCATTATACTGTACCTGTATTGCAAGCCAATAAACACAGATGTTGAAGGCGTTTTCCAGCCCTGTTCAATAACTACTCTGATATCTTCGATCTGTTCTTGACTGAAGAGAAATTTAGCTACAACAGGTGCCCCTTAGTGAGCAAATTCGGAACTGCAGTCTCCTTACTTACTGCATACTGGAACTAATAAGCAAAGACAAGGGAAAAGAAATGTGCTCTGCTGGGATTCTAAGTACAAGAGGCAAAAAACATTCCTGGTAACAGCAGACTCAAAGAACATAGTTTTTGCAGCATCACTGGGAGACAGTATGAAGGGATGGAACACAGACTTAATCTAAAAAAAGAGCGGGAAAAAGAACTGGAGATGACAGACAAGGCAGTAAAATTCAAATACTTTTAAGATGGGGAACATCATGATAGAAACTGAAAAATAAGCAGCAGCACTCTTCAGATATGCATGGAAAACCTGGAAGGAAATATGTGAAGGAGCTGTAATATGTAAAATTAAAACCAATGATGAACAATGCATGGATTTTGCTATGGGAATGACCTGAAGAGTTGGCCTACGCACCCCTTACCCTGTCTGATGTGAGTTCTCTGACGCCAGGGTATGTCTTGGAGGAGCTGTTGAAACATCCAGTCTGCTTGTTCGGAGTCAATAAAGCCAGGAATCAAATGAATCCTAAGGAAGAAAAAGATAAAGATGGAAAGAATACACTCTTCTATATAGGTTTTGATAAAATATTCTGATTTCTAGGGTTCCCAAAGGAGATAAGAATGGCTGTAATGCATCAGACCGCAAGTCAAAGCCCAGTATCCTATTTTTGACCACAGCCAAAGGCAGTTGTGAAAGAACATAGGGCAGCAGGAGCTCCTGATCAGTCTTCCCCTCATCAAACATATCTAATTGCTTTTAAAAATGTATGACACCACCAATATACTATGAGTTCCACAATCAGCCATATACTGTGTGAAAAATGGCATCCCTCTGCTTGTTATTAACTTCACATCTAATAAATTACATAGCCCTGATTGTGGTACTACAATCAACATAAGTAAATAATTGCTGTCTATTCACTACCTCCATGCCACTGAGAATTTGATAGCCCTTTATCACCACTGCCATCCTATCCTCTCTTTTCCAAGCACAAGAACCCTACAGTATTTAACCTCTCCTATTTTTACATTTTCATGTGTACATTTTATATGTTGACTGTACTAACAGCAGCATTCTCAAATTCCAGCCACTGTGGCAGGCTGCAGAACAGGAACGCTGTTTACAAAAGGTTACTCTCATGAGTATTCAGTGCTCCAAAGACATTGCAATAAGAATATATATAGTGAAGTACTAAAAGAGATTCAAAATCTGATGATTAACTTTCCAGAAATGCATATATTCCACCAACATATTAATAAAACAAATTCCAGAAAATAGAAGAATAAGCCAGCTGGTTGTGTATCTTTTCTCTTTCCAGATGGTGCAAAGCTTTTACTTTTCAAATTGGTATAAAATGTTATTTGCAGCTTTAGCAGAAACCAAGATGAAAGCTTTGAAATAAATGCACAAAAAGTTACTGTCCTTGGCATTTTTCCACTATTAATAAAATCTATCAAATTCAGAAGGAAAGCGTTAATACTGATATTGCAGCTAAGTCAGCAAGATTTAAAAAAATGCATTTTAGTTAGTAGGAATCACAGTACAAGTAGGTTTTATTTGAAGTGTCCTGAAGCTGAAATAATTAAGACATAGCATGTAAGCAAAAGGGACAACCCTAAAGTTACCCAGTCTGCCTAAAGTTAAATGCTTTTATTAGATTAATTTAAAACAAGTCCAGTTTACATCTAAAAGGTGTTGGTTGCTCTTAACTACAGCACACAGACATCATACCCTTGCTAACACAGGAAGACTAATCCAAATTTCTAGCAGCAACTTACTCTGGATCATGAAACAAATGGATATAGCCCCTTCTCCTTATTCCAGATGAGAACATTAGATGCAGCAAGCATTAGACGTTAAGAGGTTCTCCTCGGTGCTCCTCAAACTGTGGACGTCTCTGCTACTTGATACTCAAAAGTATTTGCAGAAGTACTCTAAACAGAAGATACACAGGAAGGGCAACATGCACCTGCTAGAGTCCACATGCACAGTCTAGACTTGAGGAAGCTGAGTATCACCACCTTGTTCTGCAACAGCAACAACCAAGTTTCAAAAAACGTCCAATTCACTTACCTAGAAGTGCCACTTGGTTCTTTGCTGAGCTCATACACACCAGGCTTGCTGAGGATGCAAGAAAGGAAAGAGTCATTAGATATACAAACAACAAGAAATTATCATTCACTGAACAGCATGGACTAGAGTTGCTGTAAGCCTGGACTAGGGAGAGCACTCTTTAAAAAGGAAAATAAAAAAGCTTCACACTACTAAGGGAAGCAGTAACGTTCTGGAGACAGTCAGAGGTCAGAGTGTGGCAGCGAGGGGTGTTGCAGAAATTTGTGTGGACTTCCCACCCCTTGCTCTCATTTCACCAAAGGCTCAATACACAGTTTTAAGGGTCTAGAGATACGTGAATGTGGAATATCACAGGGAATCTAAAGGAAACAACACCACAGCGCACCCTGTCTAGGCATACAAAGAACATGAGTGTAACTGAAGATGCAAAATCCAGTTTTCAGTCAGATGACTGATACCACCATCCTGCTAACAGCAAAGTGTTCATGAATCTGTGTGACACAGCAAAACTGAGTTACAGGTTATACGAGCAGTATTTTAAGTAGTGTAGCTGGTACAAGGGGTAAACAGTTCTTCCCTGTTACAAGTTGCATTGTCATGAAGTATTATTTAGTCTTGCACAAACTGCTTGCTCCACCTACTATCTCATTTTCTTCTAAGCTAGCTCCAATCTTTATACTGCTCTTTTTGCCAAGGACACTCCAGGAGTTAAATGCTCTCCAGAATTCCTTCTCCACCAACTCAGAGATGATCACACACTGTGTTTTGCATTGTGCTGTATTTAAGAAAGCTAAATAAACAGAAACGTCTGATCTCTTCTATATGGCACATGCAGAGCATAAATCATACTATATTACCTACAGCACGCTGTCATGATAAGAATAGCATCTGGTTTGTCTCCTCTATATTTTTATTTGATTCATAAATAAGTGTAACAGATGAAAGGTTAGTGAACCTTTAAAATACTTCTAACATACTGAATTTACTTAATACCTAGATACTATGTTACTACTACTAATCATAAATAATATGCAAAGAACATATGGCTGGCTCATTCATACTGAAATGGGAAGCTAAAACATATGCAAATCTGTTACAATCTGTAGGTGCTTCTGGGAAATTCTGTAACTATTTCCAGCAATATTTTTCATTACTCTTGACAGAAACATCTCTCACAAAAAGTAGGTCTACTTAATGAAGTGTCCACTACCATGCTGGCAGTGGGAGGGCAGCTGAGCATCTCATCTGCATTATGCCTGCTCTGCACAAATACTCACCCAGCATCACACCTGAAGCTGCTACAGAAAGCTAACCTCAGGTTCCTTCATGTAAAAACAACACGCAAATTCCAGTTAAAAGCTGAATCTGAACTTGCATCTTAGGAAACACTAAGTAAGAAAATTCTACCAAGATAACCAAATTGAAGCAAATTTAATTTTCAAAACCTGTAACTTCAGCATACACCATCACACCTTGTCACATTTCACGGTAAAGTTATTCTGAGATCCCCATTTCAACACAAAGTGTAAGTGATCTAGAAATATCTAGCTTCACTGTAACACTCACTAGCAGCTACTTTTCCAGACCGTCAAAGGAAGTGATGTTGAGCTGCCCTATCAGCTATATTTCCGAATAAGAGCAAGTAAATTCCAGCATAGTTTACACAGGGACTGTTCTAGAAAAATGTATACTGTTAATCCAAGGAGATATATTTGAAGTTCTACTTATCTAGGACGTCCAGTCGTTCATTCTTGCCAGCTCCTATAGCTACACTAAAGCTATGAAAAACAGTTACATGGACCCTCCTGATCATAAATCCAGTGCAGGATAAAAGGGCTGAAGGTCCGCGTCCTGTATTGAAATTTCTTCCAAAGGCATGGCAGTGGTAAGTGGAGAAGGAACTTTTCAGCAGACTCCCACTGACCAACAAGACGGAAAAACCACAGGAAGTACAGTTAAGTCAGCAGTATGTACTCACTCTATCACACCTGCCTCAGGAACTTTGCGCTCCAACTGAAAGGTAACAAGACAAAACATGAGGAATATTAAACTTTAAGTACCTCGCCTGGTCTAGTCAAAGAGAGCTAACTGCCATCTCTGGTGACCCTATATAGCCGCATACTAGTATGTCAGTGAGAAAAACATACGTCTGGATAACTGGCAAGCAGTAACAACCCACCCACTCCCCCCACATCCCAGAAACTCTCAAATGCAGCTACCGCTGCAGGTGGTTTTTAGCAATCAACTGCCCCCTAAAGGACATTAATTTCTAAATTATTTACATTATTCCAATACTTGTTATTTATCAACTGCAACCAGAAAATTGCCTATCCTTCCATTTGGAAGTAAAGTTCTAGAGCAACTATAGGAGGGATGAACAAGTCTCAGGCCCCAGGCAATGAGCAAAACAAAAGACAGACCAGACACAGCAGGAGGTAACACTTTAGAATTGTCTGCACAGCTTGAGATAGCTGGTTTTTGTTTAAACAGAACCAAAAAAACCACAAACAGTAGTTTAATCCAGCCTGGATTATCATTCTGGCTGTCTCAAGGATTTGTGCTTCTCTTTGAGCTCAGTGGAGTGCCGAGATGCAAGCGGTCACTGAGCTGCACAAACAAGAGGGTCAAAATATACTATTATGTAGATGCCAGGGCTCTGGCACAGGGAAAAGAGAATCTTCCCAGACCATCTCCAGTCCTTCCAAGCCAAGAGGACAGCCTTTAGAACACTTCTGGCTCAGAAAGAAGTGTTCAAGATTTTTTTCCCAAGCAAGGAACTGCCCTCCCATTGCACAGAGCACGATACCCTGTGTCTGCTTGACAGGACGTGAAGCAAAGTCTATAAACCAAATCCCATGCTCTTCCCCTGTAGCAAAGGATACAGATATCCCAACTGAGGGAAAAAAAACAAGCTCAAATCAGGACTAGGACATTGCATCATTCTTTAGGAGAAGGTATTCTTTCTGTCTCTCTGAAAAAAAAGTAGTTACGAACATATACAATGAATACTTGAAGCCTGAGGTTAAACACAGAGACCGTAACTTTGTCTGCCACATATGCAAGACAGTTGCAAACTCTGCTTGGTAAAAGCCCAAAGAAATTCAGCTTAGCTGAGTTTTTCATTTGTTTTTAAACACAATACTATAATCTCAAAGTCTGATATTTTTCATCATTTCAAGTTGACTAAAATTCTTCTAGTTACCGTGTAATTATTACCTCTGACGGCTTTTCAAAGACAAATTGCTTTTGAGTGTGAGAATGATCTTTCCTCCTCCATGCTGGTCCGGCGCCTGCAGGGGCAGGGCTGCTGGCCACAGGTGCCTCAGGTGCTAAAGAAAAGAGAAAAAAAAGGAGCACATGAAACAGAATGTCACCATTAAAAAGTAGTGTTTGGAAGAACTTATGGAATCATTCTCTGAAGTATTTTCCTCTGCCTGGCAGAGACTCCAGGGAACAGCAAAACCTGCACTACATAACAGTTAAAAACTGCATAGAAACTGGAATTTTTACATATATATATTTGTTATCCATAGGCAAACAAAACTGAAAATCTCCTTTTATCAGAAAGGATGACATCTAGTACCTTTCAATTCTACCACAAACTCCAGCCCCTTCAACTAGCACTGTTTTGCAATGTTTTCACTATGATAAGAAAGACACATGATACATTTTATGAAGAGAAAACAACTAACAGTTATTAGAGACATTAGTTCCACCCAATTCTATTCGTTCCATCCAATGTGCCCCAGGACGGCAACAGCGCACTCAGTGCGGCGGGTGCGCTACCGACAGCCCAACTCGGCCACCCCCAGGCACCAGACCCCAGACCGCCACGGGGGCCTCGCACGCCCCGTCACACGGACAGAAAGTTCTGCCAGGGGACCCGCCCCGGGGGTGTCACACACACCTGTCCCGGGCCCGCACACCCCGCGCCGGCAGAGGCTTCGCAGCTGTGCCGGTTGTTTCCGGACCTCCCCCCGCGGCAGCACCTCGCTCCGCACCACCCGCAGCACACGGCCAAGGCAGCCCCAGCCCGCCCGGGTCCGGACACGGCGGGCGAGGCGGCTGTCACCGCGGCGGAGCAGCAGGCACTGGGCTCGCCGGCACAGAAGGGCCCTGACAAGCCCCGGACGCCCGCTCGCAGCTCTGCGAGCCCGGCGGCTGCGGGGCGGCGGACAGGGCCCCTGCGCGCCAGAGCCAGGAGCTGCCGCGGCCCCGGTCGTTACCTGCGAGCCGGGCCTTGCCTGCGAGCCGCCCCGCCGGGCCGCCGGCCCAGCCGCCCTGCACACGGGCCCGCTGCCGCCTCTCCGTCATGCGGCCGCCTCCTCGCCGGCAGGAACGCCGGCACGGCCCTCCCGGGGCGCTGCCAGGTGCGCCGCCCGCCCGCCTCCGCCGGCGCCGCAGCCCGCGCTGGGAGTTCCGCTCCGCGCCGGGTGCTGAGCGCACGGAGTCCCGCCCGGAACAGCGGCGGCGGCTGGCCCGTCACGCCGTTCCACCGGCGCGGTGCCGCGCCCCCCCGGGCGAGGCGGCGGCTGAGCGGGCACTGCCCGAGCCCTTGGCCCCTGTCGCGGCTGCGGCGCACGGTGGGTCCCTGCCCCGGGCGCCCTGCGGAGATGGGGCAGACGCCTCACTCAACTCACACCCTGTTTCTCCCATTTAAACAAGGGACTGAAAATTCGTTCCGGCTCCTTCATTGCATCAGTGGCAAAAGCACTGCAGGAACCCCTCCTGTGTTATATTGCACCCCCAGGGTATTGCAAAGTACACATGAAGGTGTTCACTACATGGCTGAGGTGAGCAGACAGTCAAAAAAGTCAAGGCAATTTAGGTGAAAAAAAGTGAGTCCTTGCTGCAGTTTGGGAAATGCAGATGAGAGCAAGGACCCAAACCTCAGCCTGGTACCGCCACACAGCCCGGGGCAGAGGCTGCACCAGCCCCTGCTGGACACCCCCTCACTGCCCCAGCGCCAGGAGGCTGCACCTGCTGCTCCCTCAGACACAGCTTTCCAAACACCTTCAACAGTTAGAAAAACATTATTTGTAATTAAGCTATTAAGAAGAAACAGTTATTTAATAGTTTATTTTTGTACTCCAGTGATTTTAAAATATCAGCACTGTAAAACATCACTACCAGGAAGACAGATTAATAAAAGCTTTGGTTTTGGCACGTAAAAGTATAGTCAGTTTCACTGCATTATTATTTATGATAAAGGATAATCAGCCATTTGAATATACAGGCAAACATTTTAAGGAAAAAGAAACACATTAAGGATTCAGAGTAAATTCCATTTTATTTGTTTTACAAAGTCAAAGATACAGATTGTTTAGTCCAATGCTTCCACATCAGATCCAGAGCAAACCAAGTCATGTGTTCCTACAGAACTAATACCACTGACTTCACCACCCCTGTTCCAAAAACATGAAGAAAACTATGGCATAGAATCTGTGTTTCAGATTTGATCAGCACCATTGCATCGGTATTCAGGTTTTTTCAATGTACAGAAATGTTAGCCCCAAATCATGTCTCAGTACAACATGTTTCACTTCAAAATCAGAGCTTGAAATTATTCTCTCAAGGACAGAAAACAACCTCCACTCTTCAACCATAGGAAATCACCACAGAAGACACTGGTAGCTGCTTGCAATTTGATTTGCCTTGCAAATTTCAGTGCATTTTATGGTTATAAAAAGGAATATCAGAGACCAAAATCTTTATTTAGACAGTGGGTAAATACAGACAAGTACATACTTCTAATTTACTCTGATCCTTTTCTCCTGGAGTCAGGCAACTCAAGCCCCACCAGAGCACTCAGTTTTAGAACAAAACCATGAAAGAGATCAGTTAAACACAATGGAATTTAAAAGTGTTCTACATTTAAAGAAGTTTACTGGTTCTAATTTTTAAAGCCGTCTCAAACATTTCAGATTCACATTTCCAAAAAGACAAACTAAAGGAATCATTGCTGACAAGGACAGTAATTTGTTTCAAGCTCTGCATTTAAAGCACCCGCAACCAGCATGTAACACATTACTTGTGACATTTATCTACATTGTGTTATCACCATCTATTACAAAGATCAGGCACTGAACTTTTAAAAATATTATTTAAAATAATAAAGATTACATATTACCGAAAAGTTAGAATCCATATCCAGGAACCAAGAATTTAAATACTTTTTGCAATGTTATTTTATGTATATATTTATAGATGAGCAATTACACTCATTCTGGCTTTTGGCGCATTTCCCTCAAGAGCATAACCAAAAATCACACTGGACCATGTAAGCAGGGGAACGTTCACGAGCTGGCTGACAAGGCAGAATCCTTGCAAGTACCCAAAACCTGAGCTGGGAAAATGTTACACTCTGTCAATAACGCTGGGTCACCTTTTTTCTCCTGCTTCCTTCCCATTCCTCTCCACCTGTCCAGGAAATACCTCAGAACTACTGTGTTTCTGTCCATCACCCGCACACAGTATGTGTGATGGACACTATATAAACCCAGCTGTTCTTCAACAGCACAATGTGTGATCAAGTCCATGTAATTATTTCTTAAAGCATGGTGCAATTTTAGTCCAAAGCACTTCCCCCCTCATAATATGTATAAACAAATAAAGCCTATTTTAAAATCAGTATTAGAAGTCAGTCTTGTTTCATCTCTATCCTAAAAACAAGACTGTTATGCTTGTTAGAAAGCACACCTGCAATTGAAGATGTTTAAAACATTAGGTCTACTTGGTGCTGCAGCACAGGTATGGAACCTGCAGGAGCTCCTTGCTTCCAAGCTCAAGTTGCCTCCAACTTACTTCTCCTTCATTTTTTTCAAATAACGAGCCCGTATTCCTTTGTTTGTTTTCATGAGGAAATTAATGACAGTAGGTGTAGGTAGAAGAGAGAAGATCCATCCCTAAAAAAAAAAAAAAAAAAAAAAAAGGAGGGAAGTCTCAGCTTTTTTATAGCCCATACTAAATGAAATGTAACAGTTAGCAGCACACACAAACATTGCTAAATTATGATTACAAGCTAAAGAATATTTAATATTCAAAATTTTTCTTTACTCTTCTTCCCTGATAAACACATACAAAGGACATTCCAGATTCTTATGTTTTCCAAGGTGACTTACCATGAGCGCATGGGGTAGGCAGCCGTTGGTCTGGGACTGCAGGCCGACCGTGCCCAGCGCAGCTCTGACATACGTTTCGGGACTGGGCTTATCAAAGGTTGGCTTGCGGATTTTGGACATTTTTGTTGCCACGTAATATGGTAGAACACTCTGCAAATAGGAAAGATCATGTTAAGCAGAGAACGCTTAATGAAAGATTAACTTACACCTCCATCAAGGAACTAAAATTGTTGGAAACCAGGTAACCTGTTTCCTGAATTCTAGCTTGAGCTAGTAGTCTTTGCCATTCTGGTTACTAAAAAAAAAAAAAAAAAAATCACAATGTACAGTATCAAAAGCATTTTTAATCAGATGTCTCATAGGCCACATTTGGAATGTGAAGGATAGATGATTCAGTGGTCTGTTGACAGTCAGCATCCCCAGTTGGGGCCCTAGAAAAACCCCTACCCCTGCAAGACCATGTCTGAAAAGCCTTTCTTAAAATTTGTAAGTGCAAAACTTCATTCCAGCTGTTTAACAGATAATACTGCAGTATCGCTTCTCTGTAGTAAACCCCCAATGCTTGCTTGGGAAGGAGATGCAGGATGCAAGACAGGGAGTTTTCTATACTTTAGTAACAGCTCCTCAGTTTGGTACCTGTACAAAGAGAAACATGGAGGCAGGAGGAAGAAGAAAAGGGAATGTCAGGAGCCTTGGAAAACTGAGCTTTTAGCTCCACAGGAGGGCTTGGAGGAAGGAGGAGGTA
Source organism: Nesoenas mayeri (assembly GCF_963082525.1). Lineage (NCBI taxonomy): Eukaryota > Metazoa > Chordata > Aves > Columbiformes > Columbidae > Nesoenas > Nesoenas mayeri. The sequence goes on from NC_137548.1 coordinate 44,918,724, forward strand.
TCAGTACTAGAGCAGAAGACCTCAAGGACAGAGGGGGAAAAAAAAATAAAAATCAAGAAGTGGGGCACGGTTAATGCACTTTTACAGCAATGCTTGGAAGAAACAGAAAAAGTGATGGTGGGTCTCAGAACTACCTGGCCCTGACATAATGGAAAAGCAGGAGGAAGCAGCATGGGTGACAGGGGGACACTGGTACCACAAGGGCATGCCTGTGGTAGAGCAAGATAGATCCAGGGGATCTAAAACCACATTCCACCTATCTTCAGCTCATGCTGCTGGAGAAGGAACGGGAAATGCATGTATAGTTGCACACAAGGAAGCAAACATCTTTCCTCATAGTGATGGTTTTGGCATTGCTTTTAGCTTGTCCTGAATCTAGACTTCTAAAAAAAAAAAAAAAAACCAAACACCAAACCAAAAAGTCCTGGTCTATAGCCACTCACTCAGATATTGCCATAACAGATCTCACAAGCTTCGAAAGGTTGGAAGGTTACCACTTTGAAATGGATCTCCTAAAACACTGACAGTTTGTCTGTAGTTATACTAGTGATTCAACACATGCAGTCACTACTGCCCATCACAGTAGTGAGCACTGTGATCCATGTACCTTTACAGCAGATGCCCAAGAAGTGTGTGTCCAATTACGCTACACTAATAGATCTCAAAATGAGAACACCATTTCAAAACTCAGTATATTCAGGCCAGTTACAGCTTGGAAATCTGCTTCCCCTTGTTAGCCTCTTAAAGAACAATGGCCACACATGCTTGACCTCAGAAACATCAGCTTTACTGTCATGTTCTCAGAAGCACAGCCTGGAGGGAAAGGATCACATGAACTCTCATTGACTAGCTATCCATGCCATGGCTGTGCACATTTCAACAGGAATCAGACTACCGCGAAGTATTGGTATGTCTGCTCATTTCTTCACCTTAGAACATTAAAATTGTGCACTTCTCTCTATAAATAGGACTTTCAAAAATATACTGCATGAGTCCACTTTCAAATGGAGACTTGAACTGCAGAAGCATAAGTGGTTACCATTGCCTTTAAAGTTGCCAAAAGCTATAAATGCTTGGATAAGAAAACTATTCATTCTGTTACCATAACAGCATAAGTACCTATAGGTTCAGCTCCAGAATATGAACCTCATCCATTTTACAAATTACACTTCTAAACTCAATCTCTAGTTTGGTGTTAAAAACAAACAAAAAAAACAAACAAAAAACCCAAAACCAAACAAAACCCCCCAAAACAAACAAAAAAACCCCAACAAAACAAAACACCAAAACAAACAAAAAAACCCCACAAACAAAAAACAAAAAAAACCAACAAAAAAAAACCCAAACAAAAACACAAAAAAACCAAACCAAACCAAAAACAAAACAAAACAAAAAAACCCAAACCAACCAACCAAACAAAACACACCAACCCAATTCTAAGCTTCTTATTCATGACCAAATTATATCTGCAACATCCCCACGCTGGCTGGCATGATGGTTATGGTTAAGATTTATTTTCACTTCATAGGTGAACTGCAGTACCCAGTTAAGCCACTGGATAGCATGAAAGGGAAAACAATTGTGTGTGAGGATATTTGAAAAAAGCAAGCATACAGGAGCACTACTGGATAGCTATTTATCCACAGACTTCAAGGCACACAGAAATATGGATTACAATCCAGCATTTTTTTTTCCTCCCAAATGCTCTCTAGAAAACAGAGACAGGTATTCAGTTTCAGAAAGATTTACCATCTTCCCATTAACTGTGCTATATTTTAACAGCTATGAAGAAACCTGTTGAATCCATTAAATTAGTTTTCTTCCTTTCTTCCTCCCCACAAAGATCTCAGACATTCATGAACTGTATCTACAACTAGCATGACATTAACAGCCTTTTGCTGCCTTAAAGCCTTTTGGCATTTTGTATTCAGGCAGGTATAAACACACACCACCTGGGGCAAGAAACTGTACAGAAAATTCTTTGTCTTCATCCAGAATGAGCTTCGCCTGCTCTCCAGTTTCAAAACATGTCTTAAAAGTAGCTTATGTCAATACAATATCTCTACCTTAAAACATTTGCTAGTGCTTAACAGCTCTCATGCTTATTGAAACTGGCCTGTACTCAGAACTAGGGTCTTGAATATTTTATAAATGCAAGAACTACCAATTATGCTACATTCAAATGAAAATAAGCCCCCAAAAGTCAGAATAGTTCATTTACACAATTTTATCACCTATTTTACCTTACTTTTTAAAAAGACCTGAACTCTCTGTTTCCAAAGAAGTCTCTTGCTACTTCTCTGTGGGAAAAAGGAGGATGGACACATGAAAAGGAAATGGAATAATTGCAACAACCAAAGCTGACCTGTACAGAACACTAAAGAGCAAAGCTAAAGTCTTTGGAGGAAGGCAATGCCATTAGTCTGGTGAAATCACACTTTTGTAAATACCTAGAGAGAGAGATGGGCTTGTTCAGTGTGGTGAAAAGGAGGCTTGTGGTGACCCCATACCTGCTTGTAGTTATTTCAAGGGCAGTTATGAAGATGAGAGCCAAACTCCTCCTGGTACTGCCAGATAAAATAGCAAGAGGCAAACCCACCAATTTTGGCTGTGAGCTTTCAGACTGGACAATAAGGAAAAAGTCATTTGCTAGGAGAACAGAGCAACTTAAATATGAGAAGAAACTTCTTCTCAGCAAGGGTGACAGAGCACTGGAACAGGTTGCCTGGGGAGGTTGTGGAGTCTCCTACTCTGGAGACATTCAAAACCCGCCTGGACACATTCCTGTGTAACCTCATCCAGGTGTTTCTGCTCCAGCAGCAGGATTGGACTAGATGATCTTTTGAGGTCCGTTTCAATCCCCAACATTCTGCGATTCTGTGTGTGAGAGGTCACCCCTGCCCTTGAAGGCTTTCAAAGTCTGGCTGGATAAAGCCACAACTAGCCTGTAGCCTGTGAGCAATCCCACAGCTAACACTAGGAGAACAGGAAGAGACTAGAAAACTTGCCAGAGATCCCTCCAAACACACACTTCCATGATTCTGTGATCTGATATTTTATATAGTGGATATGGTAGAAGAAAACAGGTGGAAGTTTTCACTATTCCACTTTTACTATGGATAGTAATGAAGTATGGAGGGGAAAATGCTAAAAATGACTGAAGTTTAAAAAAAAAAAAAAAAAGGAGTAAAAGAAAGGGGAAAAGAACCAAGTATAATAATATTTTTAGACATACTCAAAGACCAAAGGTTTCATAAGAGTCTGCAGAAACCTTTCAGAGAGTTTTTTCAAAAAGTCTTGGGACAAGTCCTTCTTGTCTTCATCATTCCTTTTATTTGCCTCTTTCTCTCCATGTAAACACATGCAGAATTTTAACCTATGCTATTACTGTGCTGCTTCTGTAAAATTAAGCAGGACTGTCAGCCAGAAAGAATATATTTTTAATATAAAGATGCCTGCATTTCAATAAAAGCACTATATACTGTCAAAACTAAGGTTCCACAGAGAAGGCAATGCACTTGAGTAAAACTGATCTACCTTAGGTTGAAGTTCCGAAATTTGTAAAACATCACCTGTACAGTGTTTCTGCTTTTCGGGCAGGGGTACTCTGCAGGTATCGGCATAGAAAAAGTTAACTGGTTTAAATGGTGATCTCAACTGGAAGTGTAGGCCGGGAATTAAAAGCACTGTATTTCTGAGGGTCAGAGAGATCAACTTCAAAGAATCGATGCAGAGATGCAGTCCTCCAGAGGGCTTGAAGAAGACAGGTCAGCTAGTCTTCACGGGAAAGTACTTGTAATATTCATTAGTGGTTTATAGTGACTTAGGCTGGAACAAGAAGACAAGGACATGGACTGCAATAAAATTAGCATAACAAATTGAAGCTATGACAGCTATCGGTCATCAGGCCCACATAACTCAGAATGACAATTTACTCTCTACATTCAGAGGCAAAAAAGCAGTGCTGTGAGGAACTCAGCACCCTTGGCCAATGCAGGAGTTACAAAAAGACAGTTTACCACAACCTGTTAAGTTTTGTACAGGAAAACATAGTTGTTGATGCAAAAAGCCAGATGCAATTCTTCATTTGTTAAAAGTGTTAAAAATGTAAGACATTAAAAACTTTTCTTCTAGCTTTTCCATATCCAAAAGCTACAAAAGCTTTCCCATACTATCTACATGCATATTGCGTTTAATGCCTTTAGCCAAGCACGAGTTACTAGGCTATTTACCTTTTCAGTTTCAATATGTACTCCATAGACATAAGCAAGCAGTACCTGCTCCTTCTTCATTTTCCTCTCAAACCTACAAACTAGTATTTAAGCAAAATTTGGGGAGGAGGAGACTGCCTGGTTACAAATGCACATAGGAACAAAATGTCAGAGATATAACAACTCACTCTCTTGCAAGTATCCTCTCCTAAATACTTTTACACTGAGGTAACTGTCAGCAGCTTTGTCTGAGAAAACACTAGAAATGAGAAAGAGCTTAGATATCATACCACAGCGCGCGCACACACACAAAAAAAAAGCAAGCATGACACCCAGTTCCATTGCCAGTGAAGCTGTGTGGTAAAGGAGCCCATGCCTCCCAGTTCATAGGTAGGCTTGAGCAGGAAAGAAATCCTACCAGAAGACTTTGTATTATTGACGCAGGAAAGAGACATACTCTACCAGTTCCTTTGGTCTCATTTGGAGACTGTGACCACAGATTAAAGGAGGGTCTCACTGCATGTAGATGAAATGGATCAGAAGAACAGCTGTCTGATAATGAAGCTAAATCTGCAAGTAATACAACTTGAAGCACACTGAGAAGAGTAAAAGTAAAGAAAAAGCTGTAAGGAACTTCCAGTATGGTAAAAATTGACTTATAGCTCGATAGGTTTTGGCTGAAGCCAAGAAAAGGTTTGGAAAGCTCTGTGAGAAGAGAAAGTAACAAGGAGACATAAACCACTAAAAATTGCTTCAACTTAATCCACTTCAAGAACTCAGAGCACACACAAACCACCCTGTATGCTGAACACACACCTGTTCAGAGTGCTGCCTCTTTGTGCATCCTTATTGCTGCACACTGGTCTATGTGCAGGTACACCCCAGGTGCCAGGGCACAGCACCACATACGCTGAGGAGAAGTCACGCTTTGGGAGCTCTGCAGCAAGTTACAATCTATTACAGACATTAATGTCACCTAGTCTGTCCTTGAGAAGGTCTGTAACAATAGTAGTTAGAAGGCTTTCAGGGACCACCTTTGCTAGCTTCTCCACTGCCAACAGATCCCAAAATAAACAGCATCCCTTTAAGATGTTTAATATAAAGCTTAAATGAGGTTCGCATTAAAGGGTCAGTGACTGCATGGGTATAGCTCATCCAGCAATTGTCTTTTTTCTTAATGCAATCCTCCCTCAGAAACTGAGACAGGACATTATATTGAACGTCTGGGCCTAAACACCTGGATACTAAACTGCAGGACATTTCCTGGTGACAAGTTTTTTTTTTCCCTTTAAGCATACATAGCAAAACAAAAAAATCTAGAAACATAGTCTTAAGGTGATAACAAACATAGTCTTAAGGTGATAACTTCTCTATTGTTTTAGCCAGTAACGGAAGTCGTACTCTCATACTAAATGATTGGACAAATAAGGTAGATAACTTTGTGCCTTACTCCTCATAGGGCCTTCAGAGTTCAGATGTTTTTGAGAACTATGGTACAGAATAGGGGAATCGCAGACACGGACATAGGTTAGTCCTCTTTTTAAGAAGATCTGTAACTGAATTTTAAAAAGATACACCACTGTCTCCACAGTACAGGTAAGATCTTATACTGCCTTCATCAAACTGACTTGCTCTGGAGAACAACAGGTGTAATAAGTAACAGAAAACCTCAGTGTTTGTGACCAAAGCTGGAAATTCCAGCTGCATTTTGGAAGCAAAAACTAAGAGTATCTGAGAAGTTATATTAAAGCAAAATCCCATAACGCTGTGCACAACTGGCTTGGTTTCTTTTTATGCTCCAAAAATAATTAAAATCAGGGAAGGTAAAAAGAGAAGGGAAAAAAGCAAGACTTATTGGTAACACAGAAACCTAGTATTAAAGAAAGTTAAACCAGTCTATTACACACAAAGAGTCTTTGAGGCCTTTGTTTGTTCTTGCTGCTACGCTTTTCCTAGCAGTTGATTCACTGACACTGCAGGGAATGGACTGCTACTGTCCAAGTCTTTTGAGCAGTTATTCATTTAATCTCTGTATAAATGCCCTCCAAAAGTGCATTCCAGTAGATTAAGTTGTATAAAGATGTATTCTACAGAGCTGCATACAGTTTTATGATGTATTTTATACTTAAAAGTTCAATTATCACCATCAGATTAAAAAAAGCCACACACACAACCCCCCCCTCCCCCATAAAACCATCACCAGCTATGGTTTTTGTTGCTTCAAGACACGTTGTTTCAGAATAATTTTTAAAAGTTGCTAATGGGATCAAATTAAATCCTTACCTTAGTCTGTGTCACTTATTAATGAATAAGAGAATATGCTGATTCCTTTTTGTTACCAAGACACCAATGTTTCTGTGGTAACCACGCTCACACAAACAAACTACTCACCTGCACAATGATGCCCTTGCTCTTGTATTCCGCATGGAGGCCTCGGGAGAAGTAGTCCACAAAAGCCTCGAAAGAAAAAGGAAACATGCAGATTAACATACACATTAAAATGGAAACTATAGTTTGCAGGTTCTTGTAAGCATATTTTATTTACTATTTATAGTTCCTGTTTTCAAAGTGAAAAACCTTAGGTTTTCAAATAAACTTTGCAAATTAGAGCAATGCCATCTGAATAGCAACCCTATGCTTACAAAGCATTTTCACAGAAGTGAGGCTCAATCTAAACAAACAAAACCCTTATTAATTTAGAAGGAAAATGAACTAGATTTGTTAAATAAAACCTAGTTAGAAAAGCAAAATAAGACTTTGTATGTTCACATTATTCACTACGTATGTCATCTCCAGAGACTTCTTTTTAAGAGTGATTTCAGGGGGTTTCTCTTGTGCAGGGTTTTTTAAAGTGTTTAAATACTTCACCTTACGTCTTTACACTTTTAAGAAATGCCACCCTACGGTGATACTTCCTAGTCCTGATGTCCACCTCCACAGATTCTCTTTCCAACTTCTGGAAGTTTTAGAAATTACAAGACTAAGGGTTTAAAGAAAAAGTGAAAAGGCTTAAAAGGTGGTTGGTAGTACCTGCCTTGAAGGTGCCCTCACAGCTGAAATAACCATTTCATAACCATGCTGAGAAAGTATTGTCCTCATAGCCCAACACAACTCAGCAGTTCAAACCTGCATAGATGCCCCTCCTGGAGTTCTTCTAAACCACCTTTCTACTCTTTTCTCCTGCAAAATATCAGGTTCCACTGTGGTTTCTTATTTTAGTGAAACAATACAGCCAAGTAGGATGAATGGAGTACCTTCAACGGAAGGAACTAAACTATCTTATCCATGCTTGAAACTAAAACAAACACTAAATAAGTTAATTTATGTATTTAAGAAGGAATTGCTTTAGACCAGTTTCAAAACAAACAGCAAAGCTCTAGTATTCCACTTTACAGTCTTCCTTTGCCGACCATGTCACCACTGGATTAACTGAAAGCAGGGCTTAAAGTTTGCCATCCCCAGTGTTTTTCCTATTAAGGTCATCCTACTGAATTCAGTCTATACAAGAAGCTACTGGGCTGTTTCTATAGACATTTTTCTGAGCATATGCAAGATCTGAAAGAAAACTAGATTTTGCTGTGTAGCAAACAGGTCCTTTTATTCTTCAAGTTGCATGTACAAGCTAGAAGGAGGCTCATTAAACCAAAACCCTTATCTTCTGTCCAACTGTTCTTTCCTTCTCCTCTTCCTCCAAGTATAAGTTCTTAATGAAACCCAGTATTCAAGAAGTCTCTGAAAATCAGGCACAGCAGCAATGATGCAAGTGGGCTGGTTATGCTCATGTGACAATAAGGCAACTTGCATAGACATGCAAATAGTTTGGTGCGGTCCTCGAACACAGTTGCCAGACGTTTGTGTGGTAACTGCACAAAATATATCAATAAGCTATTGAAAATAAATTTAAATAACTATATTGTGTTAATCAAACAGCTTTGATCATTCAAATTTCTAGCTATTTTTAAGTGGCAGAGTCCTGAAATCAGATACTGCCTCAAACAGAGAGAGACGGTATAGAGACTGTCACCTCTACTGGTTGCAAAGGGCTTGCAATAAGGAGAATGTTCATTTTACATTAGGAGGAAAAGCAGCTTCCAGTATCTAAATAAACATTGGAGTTTTTCTTCTTGAAGAGTTTAAGACAAGGTGTGTTTTCTGCCTCCAGATGCTCTAGCCTCCCAGCAGCCTCTAACTTAAAACAGTCTTAAGAACGTAATCTAATTAAGCAGCCCCTGAATAAACAGACAAACATTGCATTAAGAAAACTTCTCCTTGGATATTCAGTAACAAACCCAACTACTATAGATGGGGTGGGGAAGGCAGGGAACAAAACCAAAAAAGTGCAGAAAACCAAGCATATTTCACTTTTCATTACTATTAGTGCAGGTAGATAGGTAAGCCTGTCAAAAAGAGTACGATGATTACTTTTAAAGTGTCTTGTTTCATTGTAAAATGGGAATTCTCCACAGCAAGGTTAAAGAGACTGTGTCTGTTCCTGTTAATTAGCCAAAGCCATTGACTTAGACCTGAAGGATACTATGCTTTAAAGCCCCTCTATATAGACGAGGAAAAAACATAGAAATTGCAGATACAGGCTTTCTGTAGCTACATTAGGGGAGTCACTTTCATGCTTACTAATCTTGCTGTGGTAGAAGATGAGCAGTGCTAAGCATAGGCAAATTACTTAACCTGGAACTGAGTTTCTTAGGGGAAGGGGAAGAAATATTTGAGATTCTCATTGAAAAAAAGACTAACCAAATCAGTGTAAGGCATATTGTCACTAAAATCAGAAGGTAAATTCTTTCCATAAAGCTGAAGGTACTACCACAACAAAAGTGACCTTTCATATTAAAACAAAGAACCATGCTGTCAGGCAACAGCTATTTCAAGAGCAAATTTTCTCAGCTACAACTAATTCAGGCTTTCATGATTTCTCAACTTAAATATTCCCTCCTTGAGTACAAATAAAATAGGGTGCATCTGTTCCTTTCTGGAAATATGAAGACATTACTGACAGTCTAGAGGAAACATAGGTCTGTTCTGACATGCATGACACTACAGAAGGTTTCTTCATCATGCCAAGGTTCTGCTTCGACTCTGAAATCCTTGAACTATTTAAGGTAATTATCAGGTGCACCTGAAAAAGCTGTAGTGCCATACAGCTTTAATACCAGTGTCAATGTGTCTTGCCTTTAGTTTTATCACATACACTTCAGTTCTGTACTGTGTACACATACTGTCTTTGCAGTGTTAACTAGAGATCTTTTAGGAGAACATATTAGAAGCCCCTATAATTATCTTTGGGAAAAAAAAACAAAACCCAAAGCAATAAGACCAGCTGCAGAAAGACAAAACTATCCCAGTGACATAAAGAAAAACCAAAGCAGATAAATTTAAAATTAAATATGGATCTAGAGTAGTAACTTATGAACTGGTAAAATAAACCAGCCTAGTGGAGAAGAAAAATGGAAATTTCAGTAAAAAGAGTGTTCGCTTAAGTGGGGAACTTCTTGATGAACTAAAATTGAGCATATGAGAGACAGAAACAAGGAGAAGTAACAAAAGAGAAGCATAAAACCTTATTAGGTAAAACAAAATCCAAGCTAGTAAAGACTAGCAAAGGACATTAAGGGTAGCAGTGAAGGCTTCAATAGGTAACTAGTTTGAAGAGGCCTTTCAAAGAAATCCGGCTCTGTTGATGAATGAAGTAGACAACCTAAAGGACAGGAAAAGGTTAAGGTATTCAACACTTCTCTTGCCTTCACACAGCCAAAGCTTGCACACATGCCTCTGCATGCACTATCTTTATTTAAAGAAAGGGGTAGGCTGAGGCAGCAACAATGCAGGGGCTACTCACAGAAGCTGGATGTATTCAAATTCATGGAAGCACTATGGATTTACTCCAGAGTGCTGAAAGAACTAGTCTGCATGTATATAAGTCTGCTGTCTAAGATATATGAAAAACTATGGAAATTGGGGGAGGTCTTTGACAACTCAAAGAAGGCTAACATATCCCTCCTTGAAAAGGCAAGAATGATTCCATCAGCTTTAACTCAGTTTGTGGAAAGATCATGGAGCCTTCCTCTTGGAATTAATTTCCAAGCAGATAAAGGACAAGACACAATCAATACAGATTTACCAATGGCAAATTGTGTTTAACTAAATTGCTTTCTACAATGAAGTGGACTAGCTTTGTAGATGAGGTAAACACTTTTTTTTTTTTAATATTTGTGTGTGTGTTTAGATATTTTTACCTCAGTAAAGCTTTTGACACCATCATCTACCGCATTCTCATTCAGAAGTCAAGCAGATATTTGCTGAGAGGACAAACTTACGGCCAGACAGAAAATTGGCTGGACCACCAGGCTCAAAAGGGCTATGATTAGCTTGACATCTGGCTGATAACAAGCAGAGAACCCTACAGATCAATATTGAGGCCCATATTCTTCAATACCTCCTATCAGCAGTCTAGATGATGACACAGAGCACACCCTCAGTGAATCTGCAGATGACAACATTAGATGGAACAGCTGACAAGACAGAGCTTCAGTCCAGACAGACAGACCTTGATAAATTTTGATTGTTAAACATCATGAGATTTCTCGACTGGTATAGAATGAAGTGCAAAATTCCACATACAGAGTGGGATAACACCATGCTTTAATTTTGGTCAAGTAGCAGCCCTTCTGCAAAGAACCTGGAATTTAATGTGGCTGCCAGGGAGAATATAAGCCAATAATCCACTCACCGCAAGAACATTAAATGACATACTGGGCTACATTAGCAGGAGGTACAGTCAGCAGATCAAGAAAAGTTGACTATTTGGTAATGGCAAGGCCCTAGAGCTCTATCCTTTCTCTTACCTGAAATGATAAACTTAAGACAACTAATAAAAAAGGACAAATGTTCGCTTCCAGCAAGCACCGGAGGAGTCCTACTTAAATATATATATATATACATTTATATTGAAGATATACATTTTCTGTAAGATTAGGGTGAAAAAAGTTTTAAACTCAAAATAAGAAAGTGTTAAACTTAGTCAATGCCCTTTCTCGGTCTCACACTAAGCTTGCTTGGTACACTAGCATTCTTTTCCATGTAAAAGTAGAATGCATGATGAAATATATAAAATAGTAATTCCTGTGCCAGTAAACCCTTGCACCCATCTTTCTCTTGACCTACCAGCTTCTACTATTGGAAAAATTTTGGTTAGAACCTCAGTAGAGTAAGTTCATGAAAGCACCACTAGATGGACACCAAAACATTTATTCCTGTAGTGTTGGCTCATGTTTGACACTTGATTTCAGTGTGGAAAAGAACACTTACCTTGGTTGCAGAGTAAAGAGTCAGCAGTGGAGTTGGATACATCCCAGCAGCTGAGGAGATATTCAGGATTACCCCTTTTGATCTGAAAGGCAGCGAAGATATATTATCATGAAATAAAGGAAACATCTCTCATCTCTCTTCAGAAAATTAATGCAAGCCTAAAGAAAATCTTTAGGATGCAACTAAGATCTGTTTAAAAATCCCAATCAAATCCAAATATCGAAATTTACTGACGTGACTCTAAGAACAATGTAAGTATTCGAACAGCTGGTATAAGTCAGGAACAACTCCAAGTCCAATACAGCAGGAGAATCAAGGTCCATACATATATATACACAGACACTGGACTGAACTATGCCAAACCAACTGAGTGAAACTGGCACAAGTCCGAAATGCGACTTCTAAATCTTAGGCTAGGGTGGCAGAAATAGCAAAACAAGTTTGTTTCATAGTTTACACTTTGATAATCCCTTTCATGTTCTAAATGCTACTTCATTATGAATCTTCAGGATAAGTAGTATCTGAATCTACTGCTCAAAACAGGAGTGTTTTAATATACTATGGAAGAATTCAGTGAATGACTACAAAAATTAAGAGTTGTTTTACAGCTGTACTACAGTAACACTGAGTGTATTCCACAATAATATTTTGGTAAGGGTACCAGCCTGAAATTTGCTACCACCTTCTCTGCCATGCTCTTCTAAAGCATGTGCAGGTAGGAGAGAAAGTAAGACTCCTGGATTTCCCAACCCACTGATGGATTTTGAGCATATCTATTTCTGATACTAGTTTTACGTACAAAACCAGACATATTATTTAGTGCTAGGTAGAAAGAAGGTTTTAAAAGCTTCAAGGAAATTAGGGCAAATACATGGTTAGAAGGTGCTACCAGACAGTCCAACACAGTGAAAGATGCATCTCTGCTTCTTCCTACCCTGTACTAAATTCAAACCAGTTTACCTGAACATACTAAGTATGCCACGTTTAGTGTGGAGGGAGAACATGCACATGGGCAGGCATCATGCAGCTCAACTCCTTGCATGTTCACAGATTAGTTTCTCACCATATCTGTTCATCTAGGTGTATGCTATGCCACTGCTGCCACAACGATCTAAGCAACCATCTTAAAAACAAACAGTTAAGAGACCATTAAAAATTAAAACAATATACCTCTTTCGTGACAACAGGTTCAAACCTCCATGGCTTCTGCCATGATACAAGTGTGCATTAAATCTGTGATTGATTCACCTCTAGAAACGAGATGGCTAACGTGACAGAAAAGAATCATTTCGGTCATTCGGGATTTCAAACACCTTCCTCTACCAATGTTCATTGTACTTTTCAGGAGTTTTCTAGAAGGCTTGGTTGGTACAGTAAACTAGCAACGTGGATCAAAATATGTGGCACGGAGAAAATAATTAATCATGAATTTTCATGACAACAAAAGGTTAATAATGGATGCCAGAAGTTTTTCGTATGAAGACAGGTGATGCTTGTGATATTTATTCATGAGCTCAAACAGGGATTAGCAGTGAAATGAGCATTTGTGCAGTTTTTAAGAGATTACCAGATTGGAGAATACTATAAGGAACTTTTAAAGGAGCTCAGACTGCTGTGTGGATAGACTACAGAATGGCAGATTAAAAAAAAAAAATAAAATAAAAAATAAAAAATCAACACTGCATACTACAGAAAATAGCTTGAATTAATCCCAAACTTTGTAGGACTTTAAACCAACCATCACTCCCTGTGCAGCAGTCACCAAAAACAGACAACAAACAGGATGGTGGGAATAGCAGGGACAGATCAACCACCACTGAAATCTTGTATTACAGTCTACAGAACACTTTTATCCCTCTAAATACAGGACAGAAATATTAAGAACCTGATGATTTAAGAAAGGGGAAAAGAAGAAAAAAATAACCCTGATACACTGATGAGGTAAAAAGATTGGTTCAATTTAGCTATTTAAGAAACTATTAAGAGAAGCCATGATAAGAGTATACAGGCTAATAAATGACAAAGATCAAGATCTTGATTTATCCTCTCAGAATACAAAAGAAGGATGACATTTATTTAAATGAGAGATTGAAATTTAGATCTGATAAAAGGAAGTGCTCTTCTCATATTCAGACTACAGGAATACTTGCCATAAAACTTAATTGACTGTAGCTTTAGAATAAAGGTTGGCATTCAGACTGTAAAGCACAGGTCTCACAGCATCTGGCTAGACTGCAACTTTCCAGCAGTGGCAACCATCATCTCAGTGCAGTGAATTAGTGCTCTGACCTAGTAAAGAAAACCCTCTTGGAAACACAACAAATTAATAGCAGCCACTTGCAGAAGCTCCGTGTATTGGTCTCTTTGAAGCAGTCAATGTCCCTGCGGGTTTTGTGGTTTGTATTTTGTCTTTATAAAGAAAACAGTCCAAGTCTTGAAAGTTCGTAACTTAAAACCTCCAGATAAAAGGAAACTGAGAAGTGCACGTGTAGGATGAACACCTCCAATTACAATTTTGCTGCTTAGAGGAATTGCAGAATGTTTTTAGGGAGGGATCTGAAGAACTACATGAGCATCACTGCAGCAAAAAGAAATTTTGGCTCCATCAAAATCACCTGTGCACTTAAGAAAATAAATGAATAAAAAAAGTTGGTGGAGATGAAGAAAGCCAGGCCCCCACCCTCACACCTCCCCATCATTCTACCTTAAGCGGTCCAGCGCCAGGGAGGCTATATTTAGCCATCTCCCTGTTGCTGTGGCAACCAGAGCCTGCTCCAGCTGCACGCCAAGTGGAAAGAGCAAGCTTCCTCTGTAATGTAATTATGCACTTGCTACTTCCCTGGCAATAAATACCATAGTTTGATATTTCTCTAAAAACAGTCAACTGATTTTGTTGTTGTTGTTGTTTTGTTCCCAAAGACATCGAGCCTCAGTTTTCAGTTTTTCAAGTCACCCACCTTAGACAGTAGCCTGAAAATTTACAGAAGAACTGCTCATTTAAGTGTAATAGGAAGCCACAGACTATAAATTGTCACTTTAAGTGTTCAGAGCATGGGAGAAGAGCCACAGCAGAGAATCTAAATGCCATTACCAGAAGTGGCATTCACCTAATGCTGCTATGTTTATTATAAATAAAAGATAACAAACACACCAAGATGCAGTTGTGTTTTCTCCTCACAGACCTGAGTGCAAGGCATGTAAAGTCTCCTCTATTTCTGTACTTGTCTTATAATGTATTGCCATAAAACCAGCACTCACATCCGTAAAAGTATGCACTACAGCTGCAAGATGCTATAGCACAATACGTCACATCTATCTATTCAACACACCATCCTCCTTGAACAAGTGAGGAATTAACAACGGGACTCCTAATCTAGTTCTATTCTTAGAGGCTAGAGCCCTTTTTCCTAACCTAGGGTCCCATGTTAGAAATCTATGGTTGGCCCAAAGAGCAGTCTAGTTCCTGCTCTTGGATCTGCTGGACAGACATGTGGTTACATGTGGTCCTCCTGTGGTTACAGCCTCTTAGTGGTGTTAATAGCCTGTGAGCTATGACTATGTAGGAGCTGGCAGCTGCAGACATTGCTTCTGTGCACTGCAAACCCAACTGACTTCACAAAACCAAACAGAAAATGGAAGCTTTTTCAAATATTTTTCCCTGGGACAGAAACCAAGGCTTGATTCAAATGGAGCAGTCATTCAAAGTGGCTGCTCACACGCAGGAAAAAGTTCCAGATGTGTACTTTTCTTTTTTATAACCACTATTAACCTTTTCTTTCCAAGCTGCTTCTTAAACATTTATCCTTGAGATTCCCAAGGTAATCATGTAGTTAGGAAAAGTGAGAAGAAACATGACATAGGGTGCTCAAGGGTAGTCAGAACCAGAGGTCAGCAGCATCCTGGTTTGCTGCCTTTCAGTAAAATCATCTTATCCAGGTTAATACATAACAGAAAAACATACACAGGATATTCTGTAAGCAGAATATGCATCATTCTGTCCTAAGGAACTGAAAAGATCAACTCTGCCAAATGGGTAACTACAATATCTCTCTAGACAAATAAGAAACTGAGGCAAGAAATTGTTAGAGCTTCAAAGTTCCAAATATTGATAACAAAACAACACTAAATCCTTGGAAAGAAGAATGGCTTTGGTCATGTTGGTATCTTCAAAGGGCTGTGGTTTCACTAAAGGCAGGCCTCTTTATCAATAACAGTACACAGACGAGGGCTAACTTTTGACTTACAAACCCTGAGTAGCTACCACCAATGTACTATAATCTTCATTCTCTAGCTTTATTGGGAAATATTACATCCAGAGCCATGAGTCTTCTAATTCACATTTCTTTACATGAAATAAACTCCATATCTCTTGGTTGTTTAACTAAAAATCTAAGCTTGCCATCACCCTGATGTGCTAGACACTGACACTCATACTGGCCACTAGCTCTGTTATTTTGTACCTACAAAGAAACTTCATTTTAGATATGAAACATTTGCTCTGCATCTGTGGAACTCTTCAGTAACTGAAACCTGATCTGCAACGAAGACTCCTAGACAGTGAGATGATGCAAGAAGTACCGGGTTTTTGTTGTTGTTGTGTTTGGTTGGGTTTTTTTCCCTAATCTTTGTCAGATTTGGAGGCTTGCCCTGT
Source organism: Nesoenas mayeri (assembly GCF_963082525.1). NCBI lineage: Eukaryota > Metazoa > Chordata > Aves > Columbiformes > Columbidae > Nesoenas > Nesoenas mayeri. Next base: position 44,934,909 of record NC_137548.1, read on the forward strand.
ATATGTATGCTCCCCCTACAGTGTGTGTCCAGAGGCAATACCACTGGTGACTGTCACGCATGGTTCTACACAGCTTTCCTCAGTATTGCAAGTATAGCTCAGATCTGACCTAGGGCAACCCCCAGCAAGCTGGGCTTAGTACCACAGAGACAGTGAACAGTCTGGCACAGTCAACATCAGCTAGAAAACAGCCTGGAGGGACTAGAGGGAAACTGTGCACCTTCTGGTTTCACCTGGGAGCTCGCTAGGAAGTCAGTACACATCTTCTGCAGTGACAGTGGTGTACATGAACTCTTATTATAAAGAGCTGGTCTCCAATTCTATTTTTCCAAATGATCACAGACTTTCCTCAATATACCTCCTACCGTATAATGAGAACATATTCTTTGCATCCATTTTACTTACAGTGACTTAGAGAAATAGCCTTAAGAAGGTTATTCCCAGGAACTGTAACCACCCCCTCAGAATAGCAGGTTGTTGAGTTAGTGCTGATGAGTCAGATGGGCTTTTTAATTCTGTTCTAAAAGGAATCACCACAACAGTGGAGAAGGGAGAGGAAAAATAAAAAGGGAATCGAGTGGAAAAGGCTTCCACCGTCTGATGATTCATGCACCATCAGCGTGACTCACCCGGCATTACTCTGCCATTAAAACATGGAGACTAGGCTGATTAGTCACAGTAATGAATTTTTCAAGAAAGGATTCTCCCCTATAAATAATGATGACTTTGTCTGGATAGTGTTAGTGTGACTCACCTTTCCAGCATGCCGGGCAGCACCAATCGTGTCATCTGCAAAAAGAAAACATTCGTGATGGCTGAGAATGCAGACACCAGACAGCCAGAGACTGAGGGAAGCCTCCCTTCCTCCCAGAAGCAGCTGCCGCCCCCTCTACCCTAACCAAGGCTCGGGGAAGCAGAGACCATACTTTGCGTAGGCAGTTTATTTTTATTCTACCTGGATAACTTGGCTCTGTCAAGTAGTGTGTGCACTGAATCTGGTGAACCCATCCAGCTAGTAGCTTAAGTACAATAAGAGTAAATTAAAAAAAAAAAAGAAGTCTTCACTGCTTTGCAGTATCCATGGCCTCTGAAGAACATTAAAACACGAGAGTACCGTGGTAGGTGTATGATCTTTCTCTCTCCACAAAAAGCATCTGTCTTCCTCAAGGCTGACTAAATTTACTACCTATGCTAAGGCTCAAGATAACATCCAATGCATTTCAGCTAGGCTTACTGAGCTGCTGATTTTAAGTTAAATTGTAGAGCAGCCAGAGCACTGAACAGAACCAGTGAAGATAAGTTTCCTACACTACGTTACCGACAGAAAACACTTAAGACCCAAAACATTTTTTTGCTGATGACACAGATGTTTTCAGACTGAAGAACCTTCACCCTCACAACGAAAGTAGCTTTGTAAACCTCCTCACTGCTCTGGAAGCTTCTGCCTTTGTTAGGACTCTGAGCAATCTATTTACAACCTGGCTGAAGGATTCTCCAGAGCAGTGATCCTGAAATAAGCTTCCCAGTTGCAGACAGAGCAGCTCTGACAAGGGACGCAAATCAAGCATCAATCCAAACTTTGATGAATTTGTAAATAGTGTGAAATAGTTAATTTCCTTGTATTAATTACTAACACCCTAAAATACAATTTAAAATCAAAATGTCTGCCTTTAAGAAATAACATCGAAGTCTGGCTTGTGCCAAACACTACCCTGCCCACAAAGAACCCTGTTGGTGTCAGTGACATGACATTTATCAAAGACAGATCAGACAAGAAATATAAATTATCACTTTTCACATCTTTAAAAGATGCTCCAACAAAGTTCTTGAAAACAATGAGAAGGGGGTAATAAAATATTAACAGCAGCAAAATGTAATATTAGCACCAATGATACCAAATTACTTTGATAGCTTAAAATATGAAACATTTGAGTACTATGGGAGGAAAAACACAGAAAAATAAATCAGCATAAAAAGGAACACAAAACGAAGAAACAAATCTTACTGTAGCAAGCTATTCATATTGCTGTCACCACTGCATTAGCCCTTACATATGACTAATTCTGGGTCTGCAGTTTGTTTTTTTAATTTTTAAAATTATAAAACATACCTTTCCACAAAAGAGGGAAAAAAAAATCATGAAAGAAACCCCCCAAAATTTCATTTGGTTAAAGTTGGCACACACAGAAAATGGTAGAGAAGGGCTGCGTTTTGTATTTTATTGGCATTTTTCACTTGGAATAGATTCTGCCACCAGCCATGCTGCATCACAGCTTCAGTAAGGGACAGTACATGCAGAAGTTGAAGAGACCTTTTGTGATGTCGGCCGTTCACATATTTAACTCTCAGCACTGGTCCAGAAGTCAAACTAAATGTTCAGAGTTCATAAACATCACCAAGTTAAACATATCTGATGCAACTTCAAAAAACCTTCTAACATTAAGTCTAAGTATACATGAGCTTCTTCATTTACTAATGCTTTACAAGAGATATGGAAACAACTATTTATTTTAATGTTAAAGGATAAAGAATGATAAGGGCTAATTTTAAGACTAGTTCAAGATTGGCAGATCTCTTAACTGGTGCAAGCTTTATGATCTCTCCCACAGATCCCCTGGCAAACAGCAGCATGCTGCTTCTTGCCTCCCAGGGCAGTGTAATGCTGTGTATCACCTCCATAGATTGACACATGGATGTGGACTGAAATTGCCTTACCTTAGGCAACCCATAAATGGTCTGAAAAAAACAGTACAGGATCTCCCATTGTATTACAGAGGGGACTCCACATTTGAAACTTTGTGATAAATCCACACAAATACATTCATGGTCTAAACCCAAGTCACAGCCCACCAAGCAGCTCTAACAGCTTATCACAAACCTGCTGGTTATTACCAATACCCAAATGGGAGCACATAAAAACATGCCACAATAATTACTTGACTTACATAAATTCAAAAACTATGAAGCCATTGAGACATGAGATATAACAGGTACACAATTCAGGTAGAAATCAAGAAGTTTCTTGCCACCAGCTGTGTTAAACAGCCTGTTTCTAAAGTTCAGCTAGACATGTAATCAATTTACCCCCCTGCCAGAATAACACTGAGGGCAAAACTGATTTTCATACTCAACATCACTTCCATTTGTTTCCATTAAAAATAGTATTTTAAAGGAAATTTTTAAAATCTGTGAAATAGGGCAAAACTTTTTCCTATCTGTATTTTTACATCTTGCAATGTGTGAAGAAATATATGAATAGTCAGTATCTTTACATATAGAAAAAAAACCCACTTTTTCATGGAATAACATAACAGAAGGTATCTCTCTGAGTCAGTCTCACCTCATCCAGCCAAGTCCATGCTCAGACTGTTCCAGCAGTGCAAGAGCACTAATGGAAAAAATGCTGGCAGAGCATTTTGCAGCCATATTCTCGGCACTAAGTCAAATAAAACCTATAGCAGAAATGTAGTTTTGCTACTAATAAGTATCCATATGTGCTTGCATGATCTTTATCCAGAATAGCCAAACTCGTTAACATTCTTGTCTTCTACAGCTATAATCTTAGACATGCCATTATGAAACAGGCTGTTGAACAAACACCTAGAATTGAATAAATATCTCCCAAATAAAGAATCTGAATTTTAGCTAGGTCTCATATAAAGACAGCCAGTTCTGTAATGGAGTGTATTTCATAAATGCCAAAGCATTGCAAGTCTGAGTCTATAGGAATTAGAACACAGGATGCCAGAGAACTCTATGGTCTATAGCAGTGTTTCTTTCTCTGAAGGTGATCTAAAAAAGGAAGAAGTGGCAGGAAACCTAAAGGAGAGGCTGGGAACTATCCTAACAAAGTGCCTTCAGTTGGTGGTCACTAAGCTCACTCAGGCTTCCTTCACATAGCTTTTTCTGAACGAATGCTACTTTCTACAGAAATACCAGTGCTGCAGTTGAAAACAGGAATGTTCCCAATTTCAGCCAAGTGGCCAGACAACAGGCTATGTGAAAACCACCAGCTCAAACAAAGCAAACTTTTTTCTTTCTTTAAGATTGCATTAGAGCAGAGTGAGAACTCACATGTGCGTGTGTGTGCACCTGAGAAATTTGCTCAGGACAGTTCCCTCTATGTGAGAAGTTGTTAATCTTTTATAAGGTCTGGCAAAAAAAGTTATATTTAGCACACAACCATTAAGCACTTGCTATGGAGGTTTTTGCTTGTTTGTTTTTCAATGATTTCATGTACACAGTATAGAGTTTGGGGTATAGTTCCTTTGGTTTGAGGGGCTGCATTATTTTTTTTCAATCAACCTCTTTCACATCTAACACTCCAGCTCCTAAGTGTCAGGACACTCACAGCAAATGGCTAACTTAAGGCAGAAATTCATTACAGACCATTTCATTAATCTTTACAGGCAGCTGTCATTTCTTGACATCCATTTATCTGCAACTGCATTTATTACATGTCTGGCAAGCACTGGTTGTATTGCCCACTCTTCCTCATCAGACCTGTCTTCTATCCTCTAATTTTGGGAAAAAAAGACCACCACTGTAAGCCTAAAGGAGGAGAAATTCCTACTAGCAGATTTAAAAATGCACAGCCATATGGATAGATTTATGTTCTTAAACAGGTGCTACTCTTAAAAGATCCTGTTAGAGGACTAACAAATAGTTATAAGTTACAACCATGTACTTCCAGTGCTTTGGGGTTTTTTTCCAGAAAAAAAATCTCCCATTCTTAGTGACGACTGAGTTGTAGCCTTTGCTCGCTCCAATCAAGCAATAACTCAAGAGCAGAGCTTAGGAAAATAATAATAACTGGTAAAGTTTTGAATAACTTTCAAGTGGTATTCCCTCAGACTGCTAAAATACAGTAGGAAACACTGAGGTAAAAATTCAAAGTCTTCCTTCACATCTTATAGGCCACACAACTGTTATACAAAGTCAAAAACATACAACTACAGTTGTATATTTAGAGACAAATCATTCTATGGTAAGATGTTAGAACTACTCTTTCTACTTCCAAAAGGTATAATGATCTGTAATTAAGCCTATGCAAGTATAAAGGATGAAGATAGAGAACTTGGACAAGTTTTTTGCTTTGTTATGCAGCGAAGAAGCTTCCTTCAGACATCATTCACAGATCTGGGGTGAAATTATAATAGCTCAAAACAGCATAGCTTTTTAATGATCAGCAATTCTCCGTGGTGCACCCACTCATGTACAAACACATCACTGCTCCTTAAGATAGTTCATAGTGCCTGGGCAGAGAATTCACACAAGTTCACAAATGCACTATGTGTTTCACAAATAGTTAACTGACACCATGTCCATGCAACCCTCCTCTGCATTCCTTACACTGAAAGAAACAAGGACTGTCCATATCCACTGGTAGCACCTACTATTAAGTTTTTAAATGTGTCCCTTTCAAAAAAAATTCTTAATGCAGCTCATGCCCCAAGCTGAACAAGAATGATTTATGTTTGTAAAAACTGGCAAGTAAGCCTGATGTCAATTCAACACAGTAACCTGTGTACAAGGTCAGTAACCATAAAGGGGAACAGGACGTACAAAGGGAACTACAAACAACATGCTGCAAGCTTTGTTCATTGTCAGTGACTTTCCTTTGATCTAGGAGAAAAAGTTTTCCCTATTTAGACCCCAAGACTTTGGAGTCCAGTTTACAAGAGAAAGTTCTCAAAATAAGCATCTTCCCACCCCTTCCCTTTACATAGGAAAAAGGCTACTCAAATAATAAGACTGAACTTTTTATTTTCAAGATGTGGAATATGTATCTGTCTCAACTCCAAATCTACAAAAAGCCACAGAACTCCAGGATTTCCTAAATTTCTCCAAGTTTCTCCAATGTATTTTGAAGAAAAATCCCATGTGCTTCCCTGACTATTGCTGAAGAGTGTTTATCACAGCTGCATTTCCCTTGTTCCAGCTGCCTGTGTATCATGCTCTCAGGTTCAAAGTCAGCAAGGTGGGAAACTGCAGCATTTAATTTCTCCCTCCGGACCATCTGAATGATACTCATGACCACCTTCACAGAACACTTGCTCCTCTTCCAAGTGTTCGCAACTGTCCGTCTCTGTTATAAACTTTTATTATGTACTTGGCTAAATCATCCCTCCTTTGATTATGACTTTGAATATCAATGTAAAGAAACCTCTTGACTAGATTAGAACACACAGAGTGATTTCTTCTCACAAGACAAGATTGCCACTCCCCTCAGAACTAAGTTCCACTTGCTGTGATCCTCTCCAATACACAGCTAACACAGAAATTCACATAAGATTCTAGCAGAGCACAGGCAACTATCATCCAGCTTCTGGTAAGGTACCTTTGCAGACGTGGTGTTAGCCTGCACTAGTCCATCTGAACACTCATGGGAGAGAGATATGGCATTTCCTACTGTCTTTCAGGATTATTACTCCCCAGACTTTTCTTCTATCTATGTACAGGCCCACAAAACAATATTTTCCTCTGTCTCAAATACACTAACTTCTTTCCCCTTTTCAGTTTTATATCAGCTGCAGGTGGTTGTGGGTTTTTTTGTTTGTTTTTTGTTTGGGGGTTGGGGAGGGGGGTGGGTGTTTGGTTTGGTTCATAACACAGAGTATTTATGTATTTTGAAGTCTTAAGCAAATTATAAGTTTCTCAAATACAGTGATGATAAAAATCCTCCATCTTGTAGGCCTAAATCCCTTTGTATTTGACACACAGTATAAAACACAAATAAGGTGATCAAGGCAAAGATTAGCACACACACCAAGCCGCATACATGTGTGTAATTTACTCCTCCCTTCCTCCGTCAACACCCATTTCCAACAGAAGCCTGACCTGCAAGCCTAAAATTTACATTCCCCCACAACACAATACCTTGCAAACCAATTCAGTACCTTGCTTAATCAACCACTAAGCCAGCACTCCCTGAACTACTTAGTCTCTCATTTTTCAAGAGAACACAAGTTCATGCCTCACTCCCAATGCAATTACCATATTGTGATGCTGCAAACAGAAATAACTTACTTGCTGTTCCTCACATACTAAGTATCTCTTGCAGCTTCCCAAATGAGAAAGAAGGGCTCCCTGAAGTATGGGAAACAATTCTTTATGCTCATTATCTGCCCGTTTTTTCCACCGGACAGCAAGTCTGGCATCCTTGGCTTTCAACACATTAATCCAACAGCCAAATCAAGTTTAACTGTTTTTCCAGGTTAAAATAAAGGCTGTAGTATACAAAGGTGAATTGACACAAGAAGATGCAGTTGATACAAAGGAACTATAGATGACAACTATACAGCACAACTATAATTTTGGCTCTTCAACACTGGCTGGTTAGTGAAAAGCCCCAGGACTTTTAACCTGATATTTTTTCAATGTCAAAAATAAGTTTAGTTTGTGTCTCAAAATTTGATGAGACATCAAAAAATAATACAAACCCATGTTACCTGAACTACCATCAACAACCATTAAAGTTCTGTTTTTTAAATCCCCCCAGAAGCTTGAGATGCAATTATGACAGGAACCATACTTCACATACTACCCTGTCTTCCTCATTTATCTGTCAACTCAATCCTTGCACTAGGCTGCATCAAGTCTCAAGCTTTCCTGAGAAAATACCACAAACAAAAATTCTTCATTCTGTTTATGGCATCATCAAACCCAAAGCACTTCTAGTTTTCTATATTAAATGAAGAACAGACTAACTCCTGCACTGCACATGACCATAAAAATGTGGTATTTCCTGGAGAGCTTAAAAAGAACTTACTGCAGTGGGAGGGGGCACAGTGGTGTTTGACTGGGTTTTTAACCAGTATTTTATAAGATGTGAGATTTCCAATGTGTTTTCTGCATTTTTGCATAGCTTGTTTTTGGTGGTGTACAGGATGCTTTGAAGGCAGATCACAGTAATCACACCAAACTGTCCAGTGCCAAAATTGCAACACCGTGGGGTTCACGGGAGACCTAATCCATCAGTGCTCTAAGGACATGATAGGAGCAAATAGCATCAAACAGGATTTTGAAAAGAAACACGTTTAAACGCTCTGATGGGGAAACAAGTTCTCAAACACATAGGGAAATTTCATAGTATTAGATTCTCTAATGGTTTGGGAAAAGTATGAAACAGCAGAACCAACTAGGCTGATAATTTATCCTGGGAGGTAAAGATGAGGGTCTTATCTCTCATTGTATCCCCTCCTGCTCAATGCATTTCCCCTAGGAAATCAATGAGCTGCCCAACAAAGAAAACAATGGGTCAAGAGGTAAGAGATGATTATCCTTCAAACAAGCTTTCACTTGTGGCAACAAAGGAGACCTTAATAGTTCTGCAGAATCAAACTGTGCTGAATGTCTTCACTTTCCCACTCCAAGCCTAAGGAGCATTTCAGCCAGAAGCAGGGGTATGTGACATGCGTACCAGAAATGTTATGGTATCCAAAGAGGTGTTGCTGACAGCACAGGTGCAGGTTACTTAAAAGACTTGGAATATTGTTACCCTTTAAGCACTGAGGAAGTTTGGTCCCAAAGGCAAGGAAGTAGGTGGTAAAGTTCCAGAATGTAACAGTAGACCATTTCTGTAACACTTCTGATGAGAATCTGAAGATACTCTGAGCCCAAATGGATACACAAAACCTGCTTTGCCCCTCCTGTACCTTTAGCTCTTCAGCAGGTCGTTATCTCCTTGCTGACGGACCCAGTGCCCTCCTCCATCTCAAACTTCATGTTTTTAATCAGGCAAGAAGGGATTTTTTTTTTTTTTTTTTTTAAGCACACTTATACCCCTGGGTAAGAGATTAAATCAGCCTCAAACACCAAACTACATGTTCACAGGATTATGTCCCAAAAATCTAAGTGAAAGGACACACAGGCTTTCCCAAAATTGTTTTTCCTACCATGATTCCCCAGTTCCACGGGTTCGCCTGAAAAAATTACTTACAGATGGTACATATCTCTAATGTGTTCCTCTTCCCAAAACAGTAAGCATCTGGCATGCCTACTGTTTAATTACACAACAGGCTCATGCAGGATGAAACATTTTCAAGCCTGGAAGCTTATGCTCAAACTGATTATATACAGTAACAGAAGCTGCTCACAGACAAGAAAAAAAGTTTTCAAACATAAGGAAAAACACTGTTAAAACACAGCAAGTAGATATTTGGTTGACAATGCAAATTCTACCAGAACCTGTACAACAATTTTGTTAAATAGTTGAACACCATCGATCACAAACACAAAGACTCAAGCTACAAAATACACTAGTTTACTCTGGAAACCAATACAATCTGGCTGCATCTCTGGAATTTTAGGTACATACCCAGTAAAGCAGACCTTAACAATTATTCTAGACTACCATCTTCAGAAATGCATATAAAAGTAGTTGATTTGTAACTTTTACAGTCTAGCAAAATGCTCCCAGGAAGCCTGACACCCCAAATTCTTTAATCACTGAATAGTGCACTCCCTCTGCTGGCACAGCACAGATGTCACACCTTAGCAGAGGCATTCTTCTGATGACACTGATCTCTAGCTAAGAGGGCTACGCACAACAGCACTTCACATTTACACCTGGTGTAGCTGTGTTAACATTAAAAAAAATCTGCTAAATTACTTTCATAAGAGAAACTTTAAAAGGTGCCCATTAATAACTGAATTCTCTGATGAAAATCTTTCAGGAATGCAACAAGACACCACAGACCACAACCCTTCTCAGTCAACTAAAAATCTGTACTTATTAGGCTAGCAGTCATTTTCAAGATGAAAAATTTCTGAAGACTCACTGTTGCAGCATTTCTAACTCTGCAACAAGTCGGTTTAAGATGTCAAGTAAATCACGCAGAAGTGAGTAGCAGCAAGCTGACATTAACAATCCCATTTAGTCATGCAAGGGTTGCTTTTCCACCGTTTGCCTATGTTTTATTAAGGTGTGAGAACCTTACAGAAGCATTATTTCAAGAGGTCCTGTGCCTCCCCACATGGAAACAGAACACCTACACTTTAGACTCCCTGAGAGCACCATACTAGATGAATTTAGTACTTAATCCAATCAGAACAGCTACAAGAATGTCAAATCTTTCAAGCCAGCTTTGAAACACGTAATATTTTAGCTTTATAGCTAAAAAAGTTAACCCTCGGCTAATGGAGATGCAAGTTGTGTTATGCATAGGAAGAGAAAGTTAATGTTTAGCAGTGAATAATCACAAGGAGTTTCTTCAGCACTCACTGGTAATACACTGACTCCCTATGTCATGTAAGCAGATACTATTCCCTCTGCCCCTTTTAAGCTTTGAAACAGTAGGATGAAAATCTGATTTATGAGTGGGCCTCATGTTAATAAACGAGGAAACAGCCATATATTTTAGCCTCAAGTCAGGCTGATTTCTTCCTGATTAAAAAAACATACAGCTTAAATATCAAAAAGGGAAGCTCACTACTTCAAAAGTTAATGCACACTTCTGTGAACTTTGTTTTCCTTCTTGTTCATATATTTCACAGAAAATATTTAAGTGCCTTCTCACAACAGTATACAAATCCTTAGGCGTACAAAGATAAGGAAAGCCCACCCCAAGAAACACAGATACAAGTGGAGAAGAATAAACGATTACATTAGAACTAGAACAACCAGCATGAAGCAGCATTAAGTGTTGTTTCATGTACCTACCTGGCTCTACTAAATAGAATTTGTTGCAAAGAGACTTATCAGCTATTCCACACACCAATCAGAACAATCGGATACAACAATCAGAACCTCTGGGTTACTCCAAGATGAAAAATGAACCTGTGGTTCAACAGGTGAAAGTAATTGCTTCAAACAACTGAATTTTAATTGTTTGCTGGTTTGAATTAAGGCATCAAGAACAAGTGTTGGTAAGACAGCACTTACCTTACAAACAGTCATGATGTTAATGTTGATCATTTTGTCAACCGTCTGCAAGAAAACAAAGTTTTGGGGTTTGTTGTAAGTTATTTGATCAATATTTACACATCCTCGGGGTTTAAGTGCCAGGATAAATTAAACCTTACACTTACATATCCACCTGTACTCCTTGCCTTCCTGCTTAAGTACCTGGAACAGTGACAGACTTTCAAAGCAAAAAGTCTGTGAATGGCTGGTAGTCAAGTTGTACCTCTGATTAGGAGCTCACACCAATAAAGAACAGCACAGATGTGTCACATTGATACTGTGTTTCCTAGCACTATTTGCAATATTTATGAACTCAAGTATATTCTGGTATTTTAGATATGTTCATAAATTAGTGTCTGTATTTTGTTCTTAACCATTTCATAACAGTGTTCTAGTAACTTAAAGGTCATGGGGTAAAGAGAAAAAAAAAAAAAAAGGGTTTTTTTGCTAAATATTATGAAGCTTATTTGAAAGTGAACGAAAAAACAGATACATCCATCAATACTTAAGCAGAATGCACAAACCCACAGTGGATACAGGAGCTACAGGGCTTTTGGAAACAAAATCATGCACCACTGAAGTTGTCCAGAATCAGAGTTTTCAATGTACCCAACACAACCAAGATTGTCCCCACATTACAAACTGTCTAAACCAGTCATGTTTAAGTTCCATACAGTGTTAAGGAATATGCAGACAGGAGTGAAATTCAGATATTGACCCCCACAGCATTTGTCTGAAATAGAAATACAAAATGAAAAAGCAGGGAACAGCATGAAGTAAAAAACAACACAAAAAGAGAGACCGCCATAATCTGGATTGTGTTATGTTGTTTATGTAGATCTCCTAGCTTTTTGAACCCTAAATTCTAATCAGAAAACATCATTATGCAAGTACCTTCACCAAACCTAAATACTTTCACCATATCCATTAAGTATTCAGTGCTAAAAATGAGAACACCAGAAGGTACCACAAAAGCACTTACTTTATCCAGGTCTGGCACATCAAGAAAATATTCAGGATAAACATATGAAATTCCCACGTTGTTGACTGAAACAAAAATATGAAGTTTTAGTTAGATTGCTTGCATGAGATTTGATTTGTCATGCTCTGATAAGAGACAATTTTCAAGCAATCCTCTTGAAAAGTTGCATTTAAAACATTCTAATGAACACCATCACTGCATCACGGAGTTCCTCAAGGCTGCGGAAATGGGGTTTCAAGCCAAAGAAAAGCTCTTGGTGCCTGAGAGGGTATTAAGGAAACCTAATGCAGGCCATGCATCACGACCCCTCTCCTCAGCCCCATTCCCGGTGCAGCGGCCGCCGGGCCCCAGGTGCCACCGCAGCTGCCGCCGGCAGGTGGCAGCCGGAGCCCGGGCTCCATGTGGGAGAGATTCTGGCAAGGTGCACAAAAATTCCGAGATTCCCTCGAATGACACGTCTTTTAGATCAGATCTCAGTGTATTTACGGAAAGCCTTAGTTCGTTAGGCATGTGGTGTGTTTCAAATTTTTAACTTTTAGATTTCAGCTTGGAGAACGGAAGGATTGAGGAGAATGGGGAGTTGGCAGATTCCCAGCAGATGTTCACTGTATTTAGAGAGTGAAGTTTTAAAATGAAGCAGGTTAAATCTTCCAGAGGGAGCCAGAGTTTTTTTTTTCTTCTTTTCATCTAAAATAAACTGGTTTTCAGTCCATCTCTCTGAGAAGGATTTTGGCTATGAACTGTGGCAGAGTTTTGGGACTAACCTTGGTTATTCTCTCCAAATTTAGAGTATTTATATGATTCATGCTACAGTGACAGTCAGAAAATTCACACCGTTTACTGCAGACTGGGTCCCAGATATGTACCCTTCCACTTCCAGCTATCATTTTTTCTTTTGCTGCAGTTTGAAACAGAACATTTTTTTTTAAAAAAAATCAGTTTGTACAGGCATATTTTGCCTACAGAAATCTCGATAACTACAGAGTAAGATCCAGTCCGGCTCAGACTCCTTTTGAGAACCACAGCAAAATAAAGATTTCCCACCTCTGCTTGTTTAACATATTGCTGTAGCTAGCACATGTTCGAAGTCACTGACAGACGCTGTTTTGAACACACAGCAAAACATTATGCAAACTCTTTTAGCCTTCCTATGTGGGTGAGAAGAAGCTTCCAAATAAGTTTACAAGGATTTCAATCTGTAAGTACTTTAGTTATACGCTGTGCAACTATATAATCAGAAGCTCGATCTTGAGGAGTATATGTGGAGACTCCTGTGTCTCTAAGTATAAGGTTAAAAAATGATCAGCACTGATCACTGACAACTATGCTGTGCTACCAACGCTTCTCATACCCACTGTTCCAGATGAGACCTGAAAGAAGAAAGTACACTGGAACCTGAGACCTCATCTCTTATGGCTGTTCTCATTTAAACTCATGTTTTCTCTCACACAAATGTGAAAAATGCAGGTCAATAAGAGCTACATTCCAGACTGCAACAAATGCTACAGAATTTTAAATAAGGTACTAAAAGCATGAAATTAATTGCCATAAAAAATTAAGATACAGTCTTTCTGGAGAAGCCATCATTTCTGTTGAAAAATTACATTGGCAAATGGTTTCTATAAATACAGCTATATCTGGAGAAAAGAAAAAACCTACATATCAAGTAATCTGATGAACTCAAGCATGAGATCTACTAAAACTGCTAGTGATTAGTGAGAAGAGAGATGTCTGTAAATCTGCGCTGGCAATAGCTACAAGAAAAAAAGCAAAGGAACTCAGCTAGAGAATACACAACTCCAGAACATCTCGTTGACTAAAAACATGGTAAAAATAGCAAAGTGCTCATGCAAATAAAAGCACGAACCAGGCTGTTTGAGGAACAGGCTTGTTTTCCTGTAATAAGTTTACATAAAATCCAAGATACATTCACTGCCTTCGTGTCCACTTTAAGCAAGATGATTAAGAGTCAGATTAATTATTCCGTGCACCACTATAACCTTACACAGTTTAAGAAATAATAAAATACCTTCCAGTGTGGATACGTACCTCACACAATAAAAGGTTTGCTAGTGTTTTGAGACATATAAGTGATACACCATTCTGCAACAATCACTACGAGACAGGCAGCTTGCAAGTCTTGCATTCCCTGAATTGATTTTGATGAGACAGATTAGAACAAATATTAAGTTTAATCTTCAAAATTTCCTTGGAACTAATTTCCTTGAGAAACAAGAAACAAGGCATCCACAGCTTTGTCAGAACTACTCTTCACACAAAACACACTGACAGTTGCAGTTACTCCAATGGATTTGGGTTTTTATAACAATTAAGTACTGGATGTCATGAGCTGCATGTGCTCAAATCCATCAGAAGTATTAAGCGACATCCTGGGATTTATCTTTTAATATTATTTTTAATTGAGTTTTTATAGACATTACTTTTTTGGTCATTATTTGCAGATGTTGTACAAGATTCATCTATTGGAAACAAAGCTCCTACACTGTATCGTCATGTATATAATGAACTTATTTTGAAATATGCTTTTAAAAAAAAAAGTTTAGCTCTCATCAGTGCACTTCAGGTTAGTAAAATGAGCTGTCTAGTGAGAAGTACTCTGTCAGATGACATAGACCAGTAGAAGTCTGAGCCATGTGACTTCATAAGAATGTGAAGCCTTGTGTCTAACTATCATAGGTTCTCATCCCCATACTGAGTAACCATAAAAATACAACATATGCACAGGTATATATGCTCCTAAGGAAAGAACCAGAACACAGATAAGAAACTGCCTTTACCCTACTGTTCAGAAAAGATTAATGTAAACTGTTATATTTAAACTGTTCTTTGTTTGTGATAAATAATTTCTTGAAATCATGTAAGTTCTACATTTGATGTAGTAGCTGGAAGGATCATCTTGTCTTTTCAGGGACTGACACACCACCCACACTCCTGCAATATCACGAACCATATTCAGGCACATTGTGTTGCTACCAGCAGAAGAACCACAGCTTACCAACATGACCAGAACGCACTTAAGACTTTTGAAGCAGGAGCCAGTTACTTGATGCTATATTGTAATGATTAAATTTTAACAGCTCCACAATTAAAAGTTGACTTTTTTTTCCACCCTCACAGGACTCTATTGCTAAGCTGAATCTAAGTATCTGGAGCTTGTTTAGGTTGTAAGATGGCATTCAGTCAGGTCGCTGTGCATGCAGTGGTAAAACAAAGAGCCTTTAGCAGACAAGGAACAACACATCACATTCAGTAAGCATCACAGTTCTTGGAACCCAGGCACACGTGCAAGCACCATCTCATGTAGTATATCAACAGGAAGCTAAAAAGAAAAAACCTCTTATTGATTATGCAGCAACACAGTTTTAGTCAGGCAAACATTAGCTTTTGTGAATTGGTTTCAATCAACTTCAATATGGGAAAAAGTTAGTAAGCATGTCACGACAAAACATACGATGAAAGGAAGATCAGATACAAACCTAAAACACCAATTTCCAGGCCTTCCAATCCTGCTTTGATTCCACTGTAAATATCTTCTCTCTCTCCAAAGTCTGCCACAATTACTCTTGTTTCCACTTTGTACTTCTCCTCTAGAAAAAGTTTTAAAGTTTAAGTTTGAAATAGTTGAATTACCATCCAGATACTAAGAATATATCAGTTATTACGGTTTTATAAAATATTAAGTTGCTAATATTGCAAATTAACATTTTCATCTCTGTAATAAGAATCCTTGAATTTTAACAAAACCTGTACAAAAAGTTTGCAACAGTAAGCTGCTTTTGGTGCGAAGGTAAATTCTCAAATGATTCAGCATTTCGTTTGTAAGGGACAATGAAGATGGGAAGAAAAAGATTTTGAATGGGTTTAGCACAAAAAAAAAAAGCAGAAATCTGAAAATGCATGAAAACCATGTTCAAGTAGAAGTTGAAAAGAACACTTTATTTCCAACTTAAATGGTAAATTAGTTTCTTCAGACCAAGCAAAACCATTCTTTATTTTACTGTACTCCATTTCCAGTCTCCCTTCTGGTGCCCGAAAACTTTTTGAATATTTAGTATTTTGAACACATATCAAAAAGGGAACACATGGGTGTACATGAACAGAACTTCAAGTTTAATAATTCCAAAAGCATTCTGATATGCTGTCATCTCCATCCTTAACAGAACACGGAAAACACATGTAACCCACTACATTTTGAAACAGAAAAAGAAAGCAAGTATTAAAAACACTTAATATAAAAAACAACTCTGCTTCCCTCAAACTAAATTAATTACACTGAATTCAAATCAGTACAATGTCCTCTCGGAGTTCAAAAGAGCAGAACAGCAGCTTAACATTGCCATATCTGTGTTTCGCTGCACCTGACCCCAACCCCAACATCCCTTGAGGAACCTGTATACAGCCTGAGAAGGATTTTGCAGCACTTTGCCCCCAGAGCCATTCATAAAAGCAGTGCCATGTTAAAGAAAAAGAATCATTCACAAAAAAGATTAGAAGCAGCCAGATTCCCATGATGCTCCTTCCCATTCAAGGGAAAGCCGCGACTCCCATGATCCTGCCATCCATTCATGCAGAATCATGAATCCACTAAACTCACTGGTTTGCTGGCTGCCTCCCCTCCCCCCAGCAACAGCCCTCATGGCAGATGAAATTATTTCTCCTGCTTTTCCCCCTCCCCACCCTCAACCTCTTCATCTCTCCTGAACAGCTGCATTGTTTAAAAATCCCCCGAGAGATGTTGCTATGTCAAACGACGACGCAAATAGCATTAAGCCCCTACTGCAGCAGCAGGCTTGTGATCACGTCAGAAGAAAATCTAGTTCAACATTTAAGGGGGAGGGGTGTGGTATAGAAACAGCCTATTTTTGAACACAGCTGTTCTAATATTTAGCATACATGTTTTGAGTTCTTACAGGCACAACTAATACATGCAAGTGGACTGGGCGGGCAAAGCCTAAGTCGCACAGTTCTGCACACACGCTGTTTTTAACTGGTTTATGGGATCTGCAGCTGTCTTCACTGCCACTCAGATCCCTCACAAAATGAGAACTGTTTGAAGGACCCAAATACCATCCTCACAAATTTGGTCAATTGTACTGGCCCTTCTATACTAAACTCTTCATTAGGACTGTTGCTGATCTATCTTTAAAGCTTTTTGAAGTCACTACAGGGATACTGAGAGGATACAGCAAGGAGGAAAAAAACAACCCACACTGAAGATCTAATACTATAAATAGCAAAACAATAAAAAACCCTTACACCACTGTTCATGTAAGACGATTGCTTTGAGCCTTTAGAAAATTGGCAAAGAGCTGTTACATTTAAGACAGTTAAGCAATACACCTACAAAACCACACAGCACCCTTTGTGCACCGCAGGTGGGTAGTACAGTGTATGATAATGTGAAAAGATGGCCTAGCGGCATGGCCAGAGGATACTGTCTTTGGGCAGCTGCTCACTGCAAACAAGAGCGACACCCTGGCAGGTGCCAGCCACTGACCAAGCCCTCCCTGCCCATTCACCACCGTTTGGATATTCCATAACTTGTGCATATCCTGTGCTGTCCCAGAACCTGCAACAGGTGGGATGATCCACTACAGAGAAAAGACTGGTAGATACACCTGATAAAGTTGTTCCATGTAAAATGACAATGCAAATAGCATTAAGTCACTTCTGCATAAGCTCATCCTAGTACACAGAGCACAAGGTGCACAGGAGGTGTGCTCTGCTGTCTATGAACAACAGAAAGGGGAATGTCCTTGATCTTAAGAAGGATTAAGATGTTCTCAAACAGATGGGCTAGAAACAATCCTTGTTTTATCTGTCAAAAAAGACTCTGAGACATAGTGCAATAAAGAAAGTAGCAAGCATGCTATGTCCTAACCCAGGATAGCTAGCAGTGACTGGCCTCTTACTAAGAAGAGACAACCTGAAACTCCTTAAAGAAGCTTTCACCTTGACGACAGTAAGGTAATCAGGAGCCACATAGAGCAAAAGAAGGATATCAAACCAGTTTTTGCAGTCAGCAGCTAAAGGAATCTGAAAGAGCCAATATTATCTGCCAGTGTGTCCAGCATTCCTGATAATATATTGGTTAGTGAATCTGATGCTTTGTTTTTGGAACCAGTGCTTCAAATGTTTATTTGTGTGAGACTGAATATTACACCACCACATTATCCATAGATGTGGGGCCTGATTATTACACCACCATGTTATCAATAGTTGTGCAACAGTCAGCACCTATACATAAGGTCTCAAGGATGGGAAAGGAAGTTCAGCAGACCTTCTTCACATTTTTCAACTCTGATACACCAGTGTTTCAGTCATCTCATTTATTAAAAATCTCAGGTGAGATGAGTATTGACCTTACAAATACATTTTAACCTAAACTTGCACATGTCAAGTTAATTTACTGGGCCTGTATGACTGTAGCCAAGACTTCTGGTAATCTAGCAAGAGATCAACTATGTACAGCTCTACCCTAGTAACCTAGCAAAAGCAGACAATCTTCCGCAACCACACATGGTTTGAAAAAATATTTGAAAAAATAAGTTATTGACCACAAACAAAGCCTTGACAAAATATCTTCGCAGCAGTGGAAAGGCTGAACAAACCAATAGTCATACTGGTGATAGAGCAGGATGGTACAAGTGTTGTACAATACAAAAAGGCAAAACAAACTTTTGTAGAAGATATTGAAATGAATTATTTCAAAGATACAGATAGCAATACAAGAACAGAGACTGCAGAGACATAGGCCAGACCAATACCTATAGAAAAACAGTTGTCATGCAAATAAAGGAAGTATAAAACATACACATTAGAAGGGGAACATCATAACTGAAAAAAGTGCCACTTTTGCACAGTTGGTAAAGAAGAACTGACCTCTTGAAACATGTTCCCATTCTGTGCATTCCTGCACAATAAAGGATGAAATGGTCTGGAAACAAGTTGGCTATTTAACCATGGTCCTCACACACACACCCCATCAGGAACACAAGCACTTTTATGGATAATCCCTTGAAGAACACACTACCTTGGGTATCCTCAGAAGAGAACTCCTAATAGTGTTTCAAACTCTATTAAAGTGCCACTATTCAAAATAAGCATAAAGACATTTAAACAGTCATTCCAGGTCTGTCCAGAGGTCCATCCATGCAAGAATTGGTATTCTGTAGCAGATAAATAAGAAAATGCTATGAAGAATAAGGGAAGTACATAGTAATGTTTCCTCAATTTATTATCCCAAGCTCCAACAGTTTGTTGCTCAGAAGCTTCCTGAGTTGGGTATGTCTACCCTGATGGCCTTCAGCACCTTCTCCTACAGCTCTCTGCCCAGTCACTACAAATCCTTACACGTTTTCAGCACCCACACCACCTCCCCGCTGCCACGGTTTTTCTTTCAAACCTGCCAAGAGCAGCACTGACCAAATTTCAAATTGGTGTGCCTGGATCCATTCTGACTGCTCCATCTGATATCAAGGTTTTGAACTGCCATCTCCTCTTCTTTGGTCCTATCTCGTAACAATATTCTTTTCTTTCCTATTCCTGTCACTATGCGTTGGTTGATACTGCACTGACATTTGGTTGCTAACACTGAACAGGTAACTTTCATTACTTCTCAATTCTGAGGCAGAAGACACACAGATGTTAACACTTACTTGCTTTCATTCCATCTTTTCAGTTTCCTATACGTCAGACTTCTCCTATGCATCTTCTAGATTTTTCAGAATTTGAACCTGCCCCTTTCAGCTTTTACAAATCTTATCATAATGATTTTTCACAAGCACAAGGAAGGTGGAAGAGAGCCAGCAAAACCAAAAGTCATATCTATCCTTCATCTTCCTTCTAAAGAGTCTCAACTATGATGAACTTTTAAATATATTCACACTTTGAAAAGAAATGATGCATCATGTGTCCAGATCTCAGTAGTCTTCCTAAACTAATTTTGAATTTTTACACAGATGTTGTCTGCTGTTCATGGAAGTTCTTGCAGACAAACTTTATTAGAGACTCAGTTTGACATCTTAAAATGAGAAAATAAACTGTGAAGTTCAGAATTTTTATTAAAAGGATATGCATGCATTCATACATTATTTAAGTCACCAATAGTTCATAGGAAAAGAATATCTACTTCCACAAAGATGTGACATTAGCGTTTAATTACAAATGCAAGAACGAAGGCTGCTAAAGAGCAGATTAAGCCCAGAGGGACACCCAGTTCTACCTCAGAATGGGAACAGTAACTCCAGATGCCAATGAAGGTAGTGTGCAGCTGGCAAGATCATAAGTGAAAGATGCTGCAGCACTAAGGTGGAGGGGAGGGCAGCAGAGGAAGGCACCGATACTCAAGGAAGACACACTGGTAAAGCTGGAAACCACACACTTCAGCAAGCAGGCAGTTACAGAGCAGGCACAACTAAGCCAGCAGAGAACCAAAGACTGAAAAGTAGAGAAGTAACAACTCAGTGGTGGAAAGCACACCAGCACCATCCCGAGCAACAGCCAAAGAGACACACTTAACTGATTTCTCATCTGTAAGATGGTTAGTTACAACTTCACTAGGTGAAGCAAAAGCTTAAGTAACTCCAAAGGCCAGGGCGATGTCTGACTTACAGAAAACATATCCAGTGTCTTGCTACACAAGGAAAACACTAATCTAAAATGATCTGGCAAACTAGGGCACACCTTTGCTACTAAAAAGATTCAAGTGCAAAATAGCACCATGTTACCTTGAATACCAGAAAAAAAGATCACACTGGAATTAAAAAAAAAAAAACAAGTGGAAAGTTCGAAACTATAATGAGCTACACTCTGAATAGGCTGGCATGTTCCAAAAAAAAAAGAAAATTGAAGATTACAAATAATTCAAAGCAGCAGCCCTCCCTAAACTGAAATTTTGGTTGACACTCTAAGAAAATGCTAAGGAAGTAAAATTTTCAGACACAGATAAACTGGGCTTGAAAGAGGAGTAACCTTGTGTACTCAGATGCAAAAGCAAACAGACACCAGCCTGGTGGTCAGGAGAAGCAGCTCAGTTTACCCAACAGAGCAGGATCAGTGTTAAAGGGGTCTGTGGTACAACATCTCACCAGGAAACAGAAAAACTACAAGATCACCATCCCTAATAAAATAACATTAGTACTTGCACCATCTGTTTCAAAGCAGTTGTCTACAGCAGCTTGAATTTGCATTGAGTGTGTTCAAACAAATCCAGTCAACTTTGCGACAGAGAGGTTCAGGGTACAAGGCCCACATTGTAAGCAGGTGCTGGGATCAGTTATTTCAAGCTCAGAGAAACTACATTAAAAGCCTTTTGCTAGAATTAAAGTATCTTACTGGTTTACAATCAAAGTCTCTTATAAATATTGCTCATCACAGTGACATAATATAATGCAACTGCTTGCAAAAACAGAAAACGTCTCACTTGGTCTTTAGCTTCAGAATGGCCATACATGCAAGTGAAGCAGCAGAAAAATAGCTCTTCATTCTTCATCATACAGAAGGGGGGAAAAATGTTTAAGTAATGAGATTCAACTACATCCACAAATGAAGATGTCATCACCGCAGTAGCAAAACTCACCCTAAACCAGTACCCAGCCTCCAGAAAGAGTTTGTAACCTTTCAATAAAGGCTAAGAAGCTGAGAGATGAAAGTAAAACATTAAAAGCTCCCGGTTTTTCATACTGTATCAATACAGGACAGAGATGAAGAATTTAAAGCTAGAGAATAGTTGCAAACAGCTCTACAAAGTATTTGGGTTTTTAAAGTAAGGGCACTCTTTTTGGGAATGTAACCAATTTGGGACTTACAGAGTTCACAGAAATGGCACACTGACTGTCATGTATGCATGCAAACTGTTCTCCAGAAGAATCAAACAATTTCAGATTGGTGATAGCAGATTGTTATTACACACTGATATTATCCACCATATAGAAGTATGTTAAAATCAGCTGGATATAACAAGAGCTAGCTTCTTCTGATCATTTTGTAGGGACTTATAAATGCAAGGAAAGAGCTGTTAATTACAGTTCTAAGTTACTCAATGAAGTCCAAGCTATTGAGGAAAACATGTATAATGACACAGAAATCTCCTCCCCAGCCTGCTCACATCAGCCACAGTGAAATACAGAATTACCAGAGGAACATATGGATACTTATGGGCGAAAAGAGCAGAAACCCCAGAAAACCTGCAATATTCTTCAGGAATCAGATCCCAGTAGCACAGGTAACAGATAGAGAAAAGAGGATCTATGCATTTAATTTGTTCCAATTACCAAGTCCACGGACAAACTGAATACCTTAAAAGCTAGCCTTTCCGAAGGGACTCTTCCATTTGTGTAGCTGTATCAGTCCTTATCCCAAATGACAGATCATGCTTCTAATTTCTGTGAAAATGGAAACAAGAGAGACCAGGGCCTGGAGAGCGGCACAGAAGAGAAGGGAGGGTCAGTGCTGCACCCTAATCCAAGAGGGGTGCTGCACAGCAGAGACCCCATGCAAGAGAACACGAGCATTCAGAAGGAGAGCAGATATGCAGCAACAGATACAGTAGAATTTTCATAATGGTAAGTTAGACATTTTATATAAAACTACAAAGCAGAGTAGTGGTAACCTAACCAATAACGGAAGCTGAAGTTGTAGCTAAAAGAAAGCTCTGTTTGCAGCCAGTTTGCAAAATAAGTCTCCAGGTAGGAATGCTATACTGTATCAGTTTCTGCACAGCACATCTGAGATGCCCATCTATAATTTAGCAGAACTTGCTATGTTTCAACACATTTTTAAAAGCATGTGTGTATGCATGTTTAGTCAAGCACTAACGAATAGGCTGAGATTCCTTTCATTCAACTACACGTGCAATATTGCCAGGGAATTCCTTACATACACTGCACTAGTTGCACAAATTATTTCATACATACAGCTTCCTTAAAAATAGGAATGTTTTAAAAATCTAACCACATAGAGAATGGATAAAAACTGCCAAACCTTATTTAAAAGGTTACGATTCTGTTAAACAGCTTTAAGTTTCAAATATACACAAGTCAGTTCCTCACTTCTCAGCTTTCGAAGACAACACAGCAGAAGATGCATCTCTAAGACAAAGTCCACCAACCCTTGAGTCACAGAGGGCATTTAAGGTTTTTATGTGTATAAGCAGTACTGTTACTACAAAACATAGGAAGAAAACATCCTTTATTAACACTTGCTCCTGACTCCCATTACATAAAAATACATTACAGCTTCTAAGATACACTTACCAAGTCAGAAAAAAATTCTTAGCAAGACACAGGATCAATCAATAAGCCCATTTACCCAAATATTATGCTCAACACCATAAGCTTTCCTAAGTCAAGCTTGTCCTAATTACAAAGCTAACTAAAACCACAAAACCAAGCAGCCTGTAAAGGCAGCTGCAGCAGCTGACAGCCAGGGGGGCTGCACAGACAAGTCATTGCCATGTTTCCAAAGGACACTCTTTCCAGCAGCAAGGCCAGCACAGCCCAGGCGCTGCCCACACACCCCTCACTCCAGTTCGGGCAGGCACGAGACGCACCAGACACCACACAACTGACCAGCCTCATGCGGGTCAGGAGTCCTGCCTACTGAGAACAGCTTTGCTTTGCCTCATCGCTGCCTCAAAATATCCACTATGGCTGAAGCTGCATCAAGAGTTTGTTAAGATACAACCCCAAGCTGTTTCAGAGATAAGCACAAGGTGAGTTGTAGGAAGGTCACCACAGTGTGACAGGCAGCATCAAACTCCCTTCTCTCCTCCTTCTCTCGTGCTATTTTCAACACCCACACACGCCCCCCGACTTCTTAAAATATTCATTGGTGGTATGTTTTTTTTAAACACAGCATAAAGAAAGCTATTTTTAGTTTACTAACTCATTTAGGAAGGTCATATGGACTATTTCCAATATTTCCTGTAACATTCCTTATTGCCTGTGACAATGTGTACACATTATATGTATATTCATGTAAACATTAATTTTTCATCACTTTTTGCACATTAAAGTCTAAATTCACCATCCCTATAATTATTGGAACAGTAAGTCTTTAAAGAAACACAGCTTTATTTAAGTTCAATAGAGTGAATCCCAAAATGACCAGCAGAATTACTTAAGAAGAATTTAAGAGTCACTTACAGAGACTGAAAGTTACAGTGTGGATTAATGAAAAAAAAAAAAAATCCCCTTACTCTCAAGTCAATTTCATTACCTAAGTCAGTCACTCTACATGAATGAAAACTAATTTTAAAAGTGAAACAAGCTTCTAGGCTAATTCAGCATTTGTGTGTGTATGTCCCTGATAGATTCACCTGTACTCAGCATCCACAGAAAAGTGTTCACTGTAGTCAAAAGACAGACACTTAAAAGCACAGTTTTCAGTATTCGCTGTTTCTTTTTTGTATTAATGGATTTTTTTTTCTAAATATTTGTTGCGAAACAGGTGAACTGAGTTTCTCCATGAAGAGCTACTAACTAGCATTAATTATTTTCCTCACCACAACATATTCCTGAAAAAAACCATAAGTGATTATCGTCATTTCTTCAGCAGAGAGAAGTCTATCAGGGATTTTTACAGCTTTGACAGATAAAAAGAGCTTGGTGTAAAAGAACTCGACCTGCTAAAAAATTGACAAAAGGCTAAAACACACATTCACAGAAGGAAGTTGAAGGGGGACAGCACCATCCAGTTCTTTCCTTATGCTAGAGAGACACCATTCCCTCTAGAGCTTTTTAAAAGTACTAAATTTAAATGTCTCTTCAATAGAGCTTCCACCAATTGCTTTAAACCAGATGTGCAAAACAGACTTTCACTCAGTGAAACCAAGTCAATACTAATTTTCCATGTAATTTTCTTTTTATTTTACACTGAAAGTGATAAGCAATATATTGCAGCTTTTGTGTTAACAAAAGATGTTTAATGGCCCAGAGACTAGAACAAGAGCTCTTGTTTTAGGTATCCGCAAAAGCCTATGGTATAAATAGGCTGTTAGCAGAGAGGCATTGAGTTTCTGTGCATTTTAGAACAGGCAACCTATTCCCCCACCCAGCTACTGCCAGGCAGTGACCCTGGATGCTTCCAGGGATTCCTGGTTCTTCAGTCCAGGTTTCAAAAGTACCAAGTCAGTCATCTGCCAAATTGATCCAATTACCTAGTGTGTGAAACAGACTCAGGACACCACTAGGTCCCAGAGTTAGCCCTGAACCTACAGTCACAATATACAGAGTATCTAAGGTGTAGAAGAGGATACTTCTACTGTAGTTTACATTCCGAAAAGTAAACCCAAAGCTCTTAATTCACATATAAATAACCTTTACACATTTCTTCTCCTGGACTTTATGGGTTTACAAGCTATCAACACTACAAATACTACATAGAAGCACTCTGGCAGTGAGGTTCACAGCAAGCATACTTTCAATCCTTCTTTCTGGAAGAGACTAACGCAGTCTTGCCCAGAGTGAAAAACCACCATCTGCTAGACCTTGACAGATCACTTACCGCTATGTGTAACCCATGACACTGACTGCTAAACTTTCTTAAACTGGTTTTCATCCTTAAAAGCAACTATGACAACATGGTTTGTTATTCCGTAGCTGATGGTTGATATGTAAACAAAGTCCTTTTGCAAGAATGTCACTAGTCACCAGCAGAACACTCTACTTGTGGCTTATCCTACCTTGTTGCTGCCTCAAAATTCTCCTAAAGGGTGACGCAGACCCAGGACTGCATCCTGCAGCTTATGGGACATCTGTCAAGTGTTTCTCTCTAGGCATTCTGCTCAGTTTCTTCAAATTAATCCAGGCAAAACTTTAGTGAGAAAATGCAAGAGAACATGATAAAAAACAGAGACGGGGCGGGGAGGAAAAACCCAAACCACAGAAGCAGGATGCTTCTTTAAAAAAAATAACTTTAAAAGGCTCCCTTCCCAATTGCTCTATGTCTTTTACATGATCTGTCGATTGTATTCAGGGTTCATCTTTTTCATTTATTAACAAATTAATAAAAATTAATTTGGCTTGACTCCTTTGTCAGCTTTCTACTGTGTCTGACAACTGCTCCTTTAGGAAGTGTATGACACCACTCAAGGCAAAACCACAGGAACTTACTTCACTTCATCCAAGGGGAAACCTTTTCCAGAGATGAAAACCAGGAGCTCATTTTGAATCAAAGATCCTTACGCTACAACTTTATGTGAAAGGTAACTTCAGTGCATCAAAACAAGCCTAAAATATCTGAAGCCATTTTGTCAAGTCAAAGAAATATAGGGGGATTTCAAGTATGTCAAGCTGAACCTGGCTCAGATGATGGAAGGCTGCAAACACATTAATTTACCTTGAAATAGATCTCAAAAGGTCAAAATAACTGCCGGGTTCAGTTAGTCTTCAAGTTAAGCTGAGGAAAGAGAACCTTGTCATTTCTGTGCAAAAAAGTAAGACGATGTCCTCTTCCTCACAGAGTTTGTCTGCATTTCAGCCTCCTCTATGAAATGCAATTATTCCTACCTGCAAACTCCAGGATGTGAGGAGGGGCAGGAGAGGAACTGCAAATGACAGGGCAGATATTAAGGGACAAAGGGCCCCAAGATAAATGGCATCTGCAGGGGACCAATTTGCCAAGAGGGGCATTAGCCATTTGTAGCAGTAGGTCATGGTAAAAGCTGAGGCACGAGCACAGTGCTCAGCATCAAGCCTGCTTCAGAATGCTCCCCACTATCTTGTTACGAAGAAAGGAGAAGTAATCTGTAAAACCCACCTGCCCAGGAAATGGAGAAGGAACATTTCTGATTTTGGCACCACATCCCATTCGTTTCATGTACTGACAAATCATGCCAGAGTAGTGAGAACACAACAGACCTCAAGTCTAAACACGATAGCTACCAGTTTACAATGTACCTGACATCGTATCGTATGGATAGAGAGTAGATCCAGATGAAACTACCATGACCAAGCAATTTCAGGAACACTACACACTGAGCTCAGGAGACTTAATCAGGAGTAAATAGGTAGCTACTTAGATTTTAATTGCAAAATCCGCATGTTCTTAAAGACAGACATAGCAGAATCAAATTAAAGTTCTGGACACTAGTTATTGAACAGTGTGAAAGGCTTAAAATCAGTGTATTTCAGTTAAGTCATCTTTGTAAGAATATGCTGGGGAAAAAAAAAAAAATTTTCAGTCCAAACAATTCCTTAGGAGCTCATATTATCACCTGGATGTAACACTAACCCCCAACAACTTGAAAGCAGCAAATGGGAATATATACCATAACTCATTACAAACTCCCATGTTGCATTTATATGTGCTTTCCTACAAGTAAGTGGGTACTTACACTCGCAAGTAGGAACACTACTTAGCTACAACTATTTTTTTCTTGCCTCCCAAAGCTCATGCACAACTTCACTACCTACCCTGTGAAGCCACCAGCTAATAATGTACAACAATATCAAATTATTGTTTTGAAAACTTCCCTATAGGCAAGCTCTCTTTAAAGTGTTTTCCCTGCTTGACTGGTTTTCACCGCATTCTTCATGCTACAGCCCCTAGGAAATGAGTTTCTACAGCAAAGTTCTTAAGTCTGCTCAGAACATCCCTATCACCAACAGTGCAACAATTCAAGCTTTTCTACTTGAAAATCTTGAACCAAATGATTATACAAAGCACATGAGATATCTTGCACCATATTCATTATTAAATACAGCAAATCAGGGAACAGTCACAATACATGGTGTCCAAAGCATCGTCTCCAGAAAAATTTTCTCTCTGAGCCTTCCTGAACCCTTGAAAGTGTTAAACAATGTAATAGAACAGACACTTTTTTTTAAAAGGTTCTAGCACACTGATGTAATAGGAACAAAACTAGACCAAGGATTTCAGATAGTGACCCCATTAGTCAGTGTTTGTGTACGAAAACTTGATTAAGAGATCAAATATGTTTCATAAAACCTATGCAATTCCATGCAAAGGTGTCATGATTACTGAAGAGGAAATACAAAATTTGCTTCTTGAGTTCACGGCCTATGTCCTGTTTCTTAGGGAACATAAAGCAGAATTTCCTTTTGCAGCAAATCCTACAGCACCTAATTATTCCACAAATTCAGCTTTACAACATGCTTGAAGACAAGCTGGAAAGTCTTCCAAAGTCTTTAACTACTTGTAATTAATCCACTAATTTTCAGTGCTCAAATTGAGCCACAAGTTCAGAATATCTGGCTGTCTTGTAACATTAGTACAGCTGGTTTCACGTACACAAGCACACACACAAAAAATATCAGATCCAGGTCAGCTGGCATTTAACATTCAGAAAGACCTATCAGTACCTCCCTTATGACAGTTGTTATGCAACTTGCATTTTGTACGTAGATATTACTCCTAATGTAAGCGTATCCCTAGAGCACAAGAAGAGAGGCTTCTGAATAGCGTGGACATACCTGATCCTCAAAACCCTTCTCATTATTTGCAGAGGGCAACTATCCATTCACTAGGATGATCAGGACTCTGATCAGTGGAAATTAGAAAGGAACAGAAAACATGCACGGCTCACACACTTCAAAGAACTGAAAGTAGTCAAACAGCCATTCTTCCTTAAAATAATTAAGGGTCATTACTCGAGATGAACAAACTCACATGTATTTGAAGAACAATTGCAGGACCACCATAAAGAAATGTAAAGCTACTTTGGGAGCCTGCAAGGGAAACACCCAAGTAGTTACAGCCTTAGCTCTAAAAAGTCACTCACATTATATACAACAACATCTGAACAGACTGCAAAGACTACATAAGCCTGAATACAAGAAAATTCTGTCCAGCTAAAATCTTACAGGATCTTAACGTGCAACTCAGGCCTGCTTGATTATGCAGACTATCCTAATCCTTCAGCATATGCCACAGTGAACAAGGTATATATTTCAGTAGCTCAGTGTTGCCAAAAGAAATGTTCTGAAAACCCAACATGAGTCATCTCATTTCAGAATGGTTTAGGAAAGAAAGCAGAAAAATGTTTGGGTGAGGCTTAACAGTAATTTTGTATTACAGGCTGCTCTATACAGGTATATGTACCTATTTTTTTTAATCTGAAAAACTCCCACAGCAGCTATCATGTAAGTGCTGAAAGCTCAGAGCAGAAGATTTATCTGTCTTGTCAGCATCATGCTTAATTCTCAAGGAGGAAGAGATTTCCAGACTGGTACAGAAAGGGCTATGACCACTTTCAGGAAGCTTGTTGCTTCATGCTTAAGTGTATGATTCTAGAACAAGTTATTTATAGATACTTCTGTCAGTTACACTTTTACTTAAAAAGACAACTTTATACAGCACAGTAAGAAACGTGACTGCGTACACCCACGTATGCAGCAAAATACCATGCAGCTACTGCAGTGAACCAGCAAAAAGACCACCTCTTTGCGACCCACGTATCTGCAGTAAGCTCCAATACACACACAGGCTGTCCCAGTAGAGACAGCTATACTGTTTAATTTGCACTGCAACTATACTGACTAGGGTATCACAGGTACATTCAAACATTGCAGGAACATCCTTACATGCAGGATACTAATGAACACCACTAATTACTTCCAAACCAGCAGAAGACAGGACTTGATGCCATTTTTGCTCTAAGGAATGCTCTCTAGCACTTAAACATCGAAAGCTTTTTCTGTCTAGAAAAGAGTTTCATATGCCATCTTACACTGAACACTAAAAATCACAGACCAGCAGCATTTACATCAAAATTGTACGTCTTCTGTCTTTCAGTAAACTAGTAAAACATTTATCATTAAGTAAGTTTAAGTCCTTGAATCTTTTAGCCATCCTTACATTCACTAAGCAGCCCCTTACAACTTAGCACAGGACAGTTTGTTGAGGCTTGACTTGTAGATTTTGCTTTACAGTAAAGTGGTGCCACTAACAAAGTTTTAAAAGTTTTAACTAACAAAGCCAAAATAATACATTTATGACTTCTGAAAGAGGGCAGGTCTTACATTTATCTGCATTATGTACACAAATCATTTTAGGAAAGTCTAAGCAAGACAATGGAGGGTAAGACAGAAGCATAAGCTTAAAGGTTTCTTAACATCACTGTGCTGAAAAACCTGCTTTAGAGTACACAAGTCCCACTTGTGCTTATCAAAAAACTTCTACACACAAGGCTACATTCCTCACTTTATCTCAATATACTCTGAATAAACTAATAATCTTGTATTACATCTGCCTTAATAAAAGGGATCTAGATTCCAAGAGGAATTCTTGTGTGTTAGGATTATACTTTGCCCCAATTGGAAAATCATTTGTCAGCATAAGACTTGAGGAACCTTTCTCCTAATCTCCATATAAATATCTATTTTACATTTGTGATTGGAATACTTAAGTTGCCCCCTTATTTTTGCATTACAGTCATCTGTTACATGCTTACTGAAGAAACAATCCCTCATACAGGTTCTTAAACACATTAAATGATTCCCTAAATTCCTATGACTATGCACACTCAACACCCCAAAAAAGCTTACAGCTTTCTAATCTGATCTTTGAGTAGTTGTCCTGGTTTTGTTAAAAACAAGACCAGTTCTTTTTCAGTGAATTTTTCTTTCAGCAAAGATCTTCTAAGTAACTGCATTTTTCTGAATTCAGGTACATGTTTTCTCAGACACTGTGCTCCAGACTGATAAGACCAACCAATGGAATGCAGGAGAAGCCTCATGTTCAGATTTATTGCTATAACAACCAAGAAGACTGTTAAGATTTTGCATGTCCCATCGTGAGAGAGGCATATTTGCAAGGAGGGGCAGACAGAACAGGTGACTAAAACCAACTGAGTATTCCATCCCATATGCATCATACACACTATAAAAGAGGGAGATCACAAGGGTCTTGCTCTCTTTAACCATGGGCAGCATCTGAAGAGGACACTGCCACTTATGCCTGTGATCCAAGGCCTAAGACCCTGCATCCCTGAATCCAGTTCCAGTTTGCTGTGAAGTCCTATCCAGGACTTGCAGGTGCCTGCCCTGCAGCTGCTGGAGCCACACCAGCTGCCAGCTCCCTCAGCTCTACTTCCAGGACATTCAAGATTGGTTTTGTATATTTTGCATCATTTTCTCTATTTATTAGTAGCACTAGTAAAGCATTTTAAAACTTTTCCAACCTTGCAAGTCTAAGTCTCTTTTCCTTCCTCCTTATCATCTTTCCCATGCGGGCAGGGTGAGTGAGAGGATAACAGAAAGCATCTGCCATGGTTTGTCACCTTGCAATTAAACCATAACAGCAGTTTATCCAAACAAAGAAAAAAAAAAAAAAAAAAGAGGAGAAGGAGGGGGAAGCTACCCACAATAAATTTGTGCACTTCTTAATATAGCCAGCAGCATAAAGAACATGTTTTCAACAACTTAGAGTTACAAAGAAACCACCCCTATGGCTGAAGCCAATGCAATCAAACTTGCTTCAAGCTGAGGGAATAGTCAGATGAAGTAATGGCTACATGATTTTCTCCTTACTATCATTTTAAACAGCTACTATGGGGATAGGTGGTATTTTGGTCTGACCTGGTAAGCTGTTCTTTTGGAAGGCTAAGAGTTTCAGAAGTACTTATTCCAGAATTAAGCCCTGTTGTTCCCAGAAATTAAAGATGAACACCTGTAAAATCAATCTACAAGGCCTTTACCACTTATATTTGTAAGATTTGCGCTGTACACAAGAGCAAACCTTTTTCAAAATTAAAGCTGTATATACTATCATTATGAAATTCATGTTCAATCACGTTTATTTATAAGCATGCTTGTGAAGTTTAGGGAAAAAGTTTTCAACTCACTTATTTCACTTGCAACCTGGTCCAGTTTTTCTTTTGACCTACTGATTAGAGCCACCTTCATTCCACGTCTTGCTAACTGCAACAAAACAAAACAGGCGACATACGAACAATCAGAAATCGCTTTCGAGTTAGTATCCTGATTAATGGAACTGCATAATTAGTCGAACATCACAACAATGTATGAACAGCAAGTTTGAAGAAAGAAAAACACAAACTACTCAATTTTAAATACAGACATGAAGGGGTAAACCAAGACAAATGTTTCCATGTTACTTCTTACTTGATTCCCTTCACAACAAATTTATCGTCTTCTCAGTCATCCAATACAGGATGCAAAGAAGAGCAAAGAAGTTATTACCCATAATTAAGCTTAACTTGCCGAGTTAAGGTATCCATGGTCACTCAAACAATCATGTTGCAAAATTTTCCCCGCATTCAAAACTTGCTGTCTCTAGTCAGGCTCCACTCTTTCTTTGTACTAATCAGAGTTAATTTACTCATGCAGTTCTTTTAGGAAAGTTCTGTAACTTCAGCTGTGGCCAGAGCATATCTTGGTCATCAAGTCAGACTTACCACTGCAGGTTTGTAATGTGATCTAACAATTCCATTTAGAAGTGTCTGCAGAAAGACAGCTACTTATCCGAATTACTTTGCAATAGAAACAACCAATGTCCCAGTGAGAAGTTAAAACAATATATTCACACTTCAGACACTTCACACCTACATATGAAAACCAGGTAAGTTCTCATTGTTCCAATAAAACTCCTTCACTGCCTTAGGAAGCAGATGAGAATGTGTCTTAAAGGAAAATGATAAACAAAACAAAAAATTAAAAAAAAACCCACACACGCAGACAAAACAAAACAACTCACACACAAAACCCACAACCACAACAACAAACAACAAAAATAGACAGAACAGTACAGCCACAACCTAAAGTGACTTAATCTCATCTGCCTTTCTAGAAGTACATAAACCAAGAAAACTTTCAGAGAAAAGTATAACAAAATTATCAAACTCCATACATCGTTCCCAGGTGTGATCTCTAAGTAGAAATCCCATACTAGGTCTCTTATCAGCTTAGAGTGAGGTGTGATAAAACCAAAGCCACTCACACTAGGACTGCTAACAAACTTCAGCCAAGTTGAGGCTTATGGGTAACTTATGTTTTATGCTCAAGCAAATTATCTAAAGTTGTAAAGACGATTGTTCAATAGGGATGAACACATCCACCTCCAGTTAAGCACTTGGCTCGCTGGAATAAACTTTTAATCAAGCCAAGCATTAGGCTTGGATGGCAGGGGGGAGAACGGAATAACATAGCATCCTTATTCCACAGGATCAAGGCAGTGAAGACAAATACTTCATCTAAAAGTATCTCAGCCTGTGACACTGAGGACAACCTGACAGTAATTTGCTCAGAGTCTGAAATGGTTCTGGTCCCATGGTACAAAAAAGCCCAAGAGATGTTCCTCATGGGTATAAGCTCCACTGTTGACACACTGCATTTTTTCAGCAGTCATAACTTCTGGGCTGCCAGATTGCTTAGGCAGGTGCCTGAGTTTTATGGAAAACTATCCAGCTGTACTTACCTCTAAAACTGAGTAAGCCAAGCCATCCCAACAAAATGAGTTAGTGAAACCTCAGCATGTTTAGGGAACTTACACCACAAGAGTGAGCTTGAGAGAAAGTGCTGCTATATTGACACTGAAGGAATGCACTCTGAGAAGTGTATCCAAAGCCTGGAAATGGAGACCCATTTGCAAGAGGAAATCTGAGTACAGAGCACATAAAATAGACACGGAAAGAGCCTGTAAGTAGCAATGACTATAACTTAAGAGAAGTAATGAAACTTGGGAAAGATACAGTGCTCAACAGCAAGTTCAGTCAGTCTGATGAAACTAGATCAGTTTCTGCTGAGCACTCTGAATTCACTGGTAGAGGTCTAGTGAGCTTTGGACAATAGTCCAAAGAGCAATAATGATCCTCTGAGGTACCAGTAACTAATTATGTTTTTATATAAGTAACAAGGAAGATACAGTTGCTTTGTAGATAACCTGCCATTATACTTGGATCTTTGGCCAATGTCCCCCGGGTCATGAAAAGGCTGAATGGGAAGACCTTAACATTGATCACAAAAAATCACCCAGACTACCAAACATTGGGAAGATGCTCTTGCAGCCTAAAGACTGATGAAAGCAAGAGTCACCATTCTAACAGAGTTCACAGATGTAGACATCTGACTTCCTTAAATCCATGTTACTAACATTACATTCTCCACTTTGGTAGCAAAGGAAAGGAAGGTCATTGACAGCCCACCAAAGCAGAGTTAAAGCTCTTGTTAGAATAGATATAGCAAGAGGATCTACAAAAAGCAATACTACGCAGCTGTGCATAGCAGAGCATGCAACAGGATCACAACCTCTAGTTTATCACTAGCATACAAATACATCCAGTAAAGCATTTGACACAGTCTCCCACAGCATTCTCATAGCTAAACTGAGTAAGTGTGGTCTGGACGACCGGGTAGTGAGCTAGACTGCGAACTGGCTGAAGGAAAGAAGCCAGAGAGTTGTGGTCAATGGGGCAGAGTCAGGTTGGAGGCCTGTATCTAGTGGAGTGCCTCAAGGGTTGGTGCTGGGGCCAGTACTGTTCAATATATTCATCAATGACTTGGATGAGGGACTAGAGTGCACTATCAGCAAGTTTGGTGATGACACCAAGCTGGGAGGAGTGGCTGACACACCAGAAGGCTGTGCTGCCATCCAGTGTGACCTGGACAGGCTAGAGAGCTGGGCAGGGAAAAATTTAATGAAATATGACAAGGGCAAATGTATTGCATCTGGACAGGAACAACCCTAGGTTCCAGTATAAATTGGGGAATGATCCATTAGAGAGCAGTGTAGGGGAGAGGGACCTGAGGGTCCTGGTGGACAGCAGGATGTCCATGAGCCAGCACTGTGCCCTTGTGGCCAGGAAGGCCAATGGCATCCTAGGGTGTATTAGAAGGGAGGCGGTTAGTAGGTCGAGTAGGTTCTCCTTCCCCTCTACTCTGCCCTGGTGAGACCCCATCTGGAATATTGTGTCCAGTTCTGGGCCCCTCAGTTCAAGAAGGACAGGGAACCGCTGGAGAGAGTCCAGCACAGGGCAACAAAGATGATTAAGGGAGTGGAGCATCTCCCTTATGAGGAAAGACTGAGGGAGCTGGGTCTCTTTAGTTTGGAGAAGAGGAGGCTGAGGGGTGACCTTATTAATGTTTATAAATATACAAAGGGTGAGTGTCACGAGGATGAAGCCAGGCTCTTCTCGGTGACAAACAATGGTAGGACAAGGAGTAATGGATTTAAGCTGGAACATAAGAGGTTCCACTTAAACTTGAGCAGAAACTTCTCAGTGAGGGTAACAGAGCACTGGAACAGGCTGCCCAGGGAGGTTGTGGAGTCTCCTGCTCTGGAGGCATTCAAAACCCGCCTGGACACATTCCTGTGTAGCCTCATCTAGGTGTTCCTGCTCCGGCAGGGGAACTGAACTAGATGATCTTTTGAGGTCCCTTCCAATCCCTAGCATTCTATGATTCCATGATTCCATGATTAAATTTAATTCATGATTTGCAAAAGCAAATAGCAGACAGCGAGAGGCAACAAATAGCAACCACTGACCATATCCTTAAAAAAAAAAAAAGTGTGCTGCCTTGAAATGAAAGACTGGGTGAGCATTACCCAGAGAAGAAAACTTACATTTACTGTGGCACCACCTTCCATGAAGGGGTGGTCTAGTGATAAAAAGGATATCAGTGCTGAGCAATGAATAAAGATCTTAATATTGCAAGACTGAAAAGTGTAAAAACAGATCTTTGCTTGGAAAAGAATGAAAATAATCAACAGAGCAGAGAATAAACACAGAATCCACAAACACATAACATTCTTCCATAACTTCCTGGTGATGTCAAACTTTCAAAGAGACAATTCTCAACACACTATTATATTTCTCACAACCTCCTCCAAGGAGAAGGAAGTAATCTGCATGTTTATAATCACAGCTATCAGTGCTCAAGCAGTTGTATGCCAGTGGCATTTAGAGCAACCTGATGGGAATTTCTAGAAGACAGACAGGCCTCTGCTGGAAGTCTTATGAGGACATCTCTATAGTTAACTGAAAGACTGGGAAGTCTTCTCAGGTATTCTACACTTCACAATACATTCACACTCAACTTCATGAAGTATTTTCATCCATGTAAACTGTCAAAGGGTTTAAATATTTATGTATAAGTAAATAAATAACAACATTTTAAAAACAGAAATGTGTTTTATTCTATAGCCCAGGAACAAATATTTGTGCCCTTTAGGTTGCTTTTGAGGTGCTCCGTGCCTACAACATCTACAGCAGAAACAGTCAAGTGTTTTCCAGCAGGATCGCATACTTGTGATCAACTGTCTTAATAGGCGTTCATACGCAGGGGTCTGCCAGCTGCACACGCTTGTGTTTGAAGGCAGCCCAGTTCTCAAAGACACAAGCAGAACATAAACCAAGCTGTAGTTTCACTCATCCAATAACCTAACACACAGAGCCTGAAACTTATCTCGATGTTCAGAAGGTGTCTCCCACACCAGAGGACTCCCTTCCAATATTGCGATGCCCTTGGCACAATGACCTCCTTCCACTTGCCTTAGACAGTTAAGTTTAAGTGTTGCATCATTTGCTTCAGTCACATATAACTGGGATATTTGGCCTGTATGAGCTGTCATCTCAGCACCAGAATCAGGCACTGTTGGCTTAATTCCCTTTGCAGCCAACTCCTCCTGTATTAACCCAGCAGGACAAGGTGCTACTTTCTGCAGTGCAGAAAATAATTTGTAGACTAGAGGTGCCTGTGACATGGCACACAGGGATGTAAGGGAGAGTTGAAGGGCAAGGGCTACCTGAAAGGATGAACAGTCACTTTCCCCATCTGCTCTGCAGAACAAAAAATTCCAGAAAAAGGGAATTTCTCAAAAAGTCATGCTAGTACTTCGGAGAACACAAAAATAAGTACAGATAGGCTCAATTTGGTACTGATGCTGAAGTTGAAAGCTGTTTTTGCTATAGATTTATGTAGTCAGCTTTGTCATTATGTTCTCTGGGCTTATAGGCTAGATTGCTCCATATCAACAGGCACTTTCTGTCTTAAGCAATACATTCCAGTACCATATCTGGAGCCCACATATCCATAGAGAGCAAAAGTACAGTAAAAGAGATAGAGGTAAAACCCAGCTTCAGAGACTTCACGAACTACAGGGAATACCTGGAACATACTGCAGGCAGCTAGAAACGCTATTTAATTGGTGCCTGGAAGTACCAAGAGGAAATACCAGGGATTGAGGAAGCTAAAATACTTTTAACAACTAAAAAAAGTTAAACTGAAGGACAAGGTAAGGGATGAGAATAGAATTCACAAATAAAGGAAACTAAGAAAAAGGATACAACTTTTGGCTGCTCACCTGAGGAAGGCTAGGCAAGAGACCTCTTTCTCTACAGATATCTGTATTCAGGTAAGGTGAGGAAATATGACCTGCTGCTTGACAGAGTTGAAACAGCATGACATCTTGCCAAGGATGAAGATAGACTTCAGAGTGATAAGAATTCTTACCTCTTCTGCATAGGCTTTTCCGATCCCATCAGTAGCTCCTGTAACCACTGAAAAAGAAAGACAGATACACATTAGTTGCTTCAGAAGAATAAACGCAATGGGTGTTCATTAATAGACCATTAAAGTACCCTTTCCAGCCAAGAGACACATCAAAGTTTCTGGAATAGGTGTACAACTTACTAACTCTCTTATGGAAATACTTTAGTGCAAGTTTCCTATGTAAGAAAGGAGAGAAAAAGAAGTTGAGTCTAAGAGTTATTTTAAGAATCACATTCAGCATCCCTCTCATGCCAGTCCTGGGCTCACTATGCTTCTTCAGAAGCTTTGCAGACTAAGAGAGATTTCTAAGTCATTTAATGAGGAAAAAAAAAAAAAAAAAAAAGCTAAGGTATGACTACTAAACAAGGTTTTTTTAAATATAGTAAATGAAAAAGTATCTTAAAGTCTGTAAGCATCCAATAAAACAAACATTTTAGGATATAGACAACAGGTCTCTGTTAGTGACTCTCCAACACATTTCAGATCCCTGTGACCATTGTGCTTACCAGCAGCAAGAGTGCCTGACACAGCCATCAGCTGCAAGCTGGGCTTCTACACAAACTTTTTCACCCATGCGTGACTTTCTTCACAATAAGGGAATCCTCTTCTCACAAGAAGGCACTAATACCATCATTTTATTGGTGGCTCCACTTTGAGAAGGATAACTTTGTCTCCTGTTCCATGCTCTCACACCACCTTGAAGAGCAATCACAGTAAAAGGGCTGCTTTCCAGTGTACAGCGTAGAAAACACTTTTTTCAGGCCACACTTTTCTTCCTAAAGCCCTTCAAGAGAAGATACCTAGCTCAGCTCTGATCCGTTCTAAGGAAATTGATTTCCCATCAATAGCTCCACTGGTACAGAGGCTGCAGAGGTCAGTACCACAGGTAGGAAACTTGCACTGACACGGACCTGTCCTTCTCCCAACCAGTAGCACCCAGTTCAGCCAGGGAGCTGCAGTTACTCCCATTTTTGGGATTCTAGCAGCAGTTTGTCAGGTCACGAAGGCTGGCCAGACAGATACCTGCCTGAGAAGTACATTGTAAAAGCAAGGAAATGAGATGGGCTAAAGACAACTCACTGGACCAACATCGCTAAAGTCAAGATTCAACTACCTTATCTTCCTCCGTGTTTTGGACTACCTAAAGTGTATATGCTACAGGGAAGGGGAGAACTATGAAAAGAGGCTTTGGTAAGACTTTTGCATTAGCAATACACTTTATTTTTCATATTGTTCACATTCATCTCTAGTCTGCACCCCAGAGCCAAGTGTTGCAGTTTTAACCACCCCAGCTACGTACAGAAGCTGCGCCAGTTTAACTAAATTTTAACTATCACCCTAGCGTGCTGAAGCTAAATAACTCCAAGTGTGGATTAAGCTTTTAAATTGTTTCTTCTACAGCCTGCCTTCCAAAAAAAGTTAA
Source organism: Nesoenas mayeri (assembly GCF_963082525.1). Lineage (NCBI taxonomy): Eukaryota > Metazoa > Chordata > Aves > Columbiformes > Columbidae > Nesoenas > Nesoenas mayeri. Next base: position 44,973,713 of record NC_137548.1, read on the forward strand.
ACTGACAGCAGTTGGCAGAGCTTAAAGAAGGCAAAGCAAGTAGGGTAGGAATAAGTTATTGTCTGTGCAAGAAAGCTGTACCAGCTTGTAAGTGTGATTATACACATTTACTCAGTAGTCAGACTAACTGTAGTAGCTTCCCACTTCAGCCATCTGCTGTCTCCAGAAGAGAAACAAGAAGAGTGCCCAGGCAGCCTGTGTGTGAGGCCACCAAATGAAACTTTGAGCTGAAGCTGTATTGAAGGACTGGCTGATTTTAGGCAAAGAAGTCAACATCTTTCTTTCCCTGACTTTTGGGGCTGTAGAAGAAAAATAAGGAAAGGTGTTCAGTAACATGACATACTCTGAAATCAGAGTCTTAGTAAACCAATTACATGCACTCAGACTGGGATGGAGATGTTCCACCCCAGGAAGTTACCACTAACCAGAGTTCAGCAACTCTGGACACAAGTTATTCCACAAAATAATTAGACTGCATCCTGAAAAGACTCCCACCTCAAGACAGACTTTTTTGAAAATAGCATATCTAAGTATGGAGCCAAAACATGCAAGAGTACAACATGTTTCCTCAGTTATGAAAAACCTTCTCAAATACTCCTGTTCTGAAACAGAGTCCACACAGCCTGGCCCTAATGAGTCCAGCACACTAAAAGGAACACCTCTTGCTCTTCTATGTAATGACACTTTCTTGACTGGGTAAGATTGTTATAATCATTATTAAGACGGGTTACAGATGCATGCATGGGTTTCATCCTCTAGTCTCAGCTTTCATTTCAGTTTTGCATGAACAGTCTTATTTGTTCCTTCCAACCTACCCCATACTGTCCAAAATAATAGACAAGAAGTGGGAAACCTGGTAAAACATTTTAGATCACCATTCACAGTAGCTACTAGTGTACATCACATAAAAATAAGTGACTTTGCACCCACCAATGCTTTGGAAGCAGCCTTACTGAAGTGTAATTGTGCAAAGAGAAACTTCCAATGTAGTGCCAGGGTCTCCAAACAAAGCAAGCAGTATGTGGTATCATTTGTTCACACTGCTAGAGGAGGTTATGCCATATGTAGGCTGGAGATCTTTGAACTGCCATTGTATAGGCACATGATCTGCACAAGAACTCAGATCTGCAGTTAAATTTTTAATTACAGTATTATCCTTAACACATCATGCAATTATTTCCATAAGTCAACAAAATCTCCACCTTAGGGCGGTATAGTACCTTTGCCCTAAAGACTGTGCCAGTATTTTGCTGCCTATACGGCATGGCAAGTGAGTTTACTCATGCATTTTTGACGTCTTACAGTGATTTCCTCATGGGAACACAACATAGCCCCTACTACTGAACTAGTTATTCAGATGCAACTCACTAATTCTCTAAACCTTAATACCACCTAGTCACTTTGCCTCCTAATGTTCCACATGGTGTATTTCGCAGCTTTTGTCACATACACAACATATATGATGCACTCTATAAGCACCAGCATCATTTCCTGCCTAGTACCAAACTCAGTGGTACATGACTTTAGGGGCTAAAAACATAGATTCTTCTGCACAAGGCTTACAGAGTGGTGAATATGTAAATACTTCCAATAGCAACTGCATCCTTCTGAATCCCACAGCCTATCATGGCTAAATATATATGGGATAAAGTATCACCAGTGGTGCAGGGAACTTGCACGTTCTTTCTTCTTGTAAGAAGTAACAGCTGCTGCCTTCTCAAATAAGAGGTCACCTAGAAAACATCCACCACCTCCTAAGTGGAACACTGGATAAACATTACCTGCCATTAAAGAAGGACTACTGTTCTACAGCCAGGCAAAAGCAGCACCCAGCAGACCACAGCAGTGTGTTTTGTGAATGAATATTCAAGACCCAGAAAGAACACTTATCTGCTTCTTATGCAAGCAGGACATCTTAAAACAAAGCAAAGAAGGCTGCAGTGAAACATGAGGCAGGCATGTAGAAATCACCTCATCTCACGAAAGGAGCAAGGACCAGCATTGACACAGGGAGAGGGAGCAACGGCAAGCATAGAAAATTCTACTGCAGTTCTGCAGAGCAATCACGCTGAAACAAGATTATAGATTCGTGACTCCCCAATTCAAGGTTAGACTACAGTGAAGACAAAGCTTAAAGAGATCAAGCCTGCCTTCAGATACAGACACAAGTTTTCCACAGCAAAATAAGCTTTTGAGATACCTAATGGAGATAAAGCATGGAATACTTCTATCCATGTTGCTGCTAGCAAACAGTACCAGGCATACTCCTTGCACTGCTTTGACCACCTTCACAATGAAGCTAACAACTATTATGCATGTTCTCTACTGGCCTCTTCAAACTAAAAAAAAAAAAAAAAAAATCATTTCAGTTCAGCCATTTTCCCACTTTCATTAAGAAAAGTGTGAGTTTTTAGGCAATCTGTCAAAGTACTGCAGATGCACTCATGCACATCATTATCTTGGAAGATACAAGCCACTAACGATGTTATTTGCCCTAGGAAGATGAGGGTCCAGCAATCTGGGAACACCTATACTCTTCTTTCCAAAAAACTGTGCTAACAAACAGATCAAAGAGGGCAGCTCAGCTACCTTTCTGATTCTGAGAGGTATTCAAATTTGTTGTCAAAATGGCCACTGCAGAGCTATTCTCTCAGCTACATTCTCCATTCACACAGAAGAACCATCCCCATCCTTCAAGACAGAATCCAGATCTGAGTGAGGGTCTGTCACAGTATAGCACCCAGCTGTAGCAGACATTGATGTAAAGAATAAACTAGGAACCTAGCATGCCTTGTTACAGCAATACAGTTGAGAGAAACTTCATAGCACAGCCAACATTAGCAGAGGTTTAAAGTACAACACATAAATAACTGAAGACTCGAGATTCTTCTGCTATGAAACAGAGAGGCTATATTAAGAATATGACAGCTCCTGGGGAAAACAAAAGCTGGCCAGGGGAAAAAAAGACTATCCTTGCTTGGCATCAAGCAGTGCTTCATTTATTACAGATTTATATAAATCACTGGCATATGACCAATACCAAGCTTGTAGATTATCTTCAGCCAACAAAAATACTTTAGCCTGTGCTGGTTAAAAATACTCTACTTTTTGTCCTCAGCTTGCTAGAAATGGCTATTTTTAGTAAGTGCCCAATCAACCTTATCAAATTCAAGCATCAAAAATAGACTGGAGAAACACTGGAAGCAAATACTATTTTTAGCTGCTCTGTCTATCCCTGCCGTTACCCACAAATTCTGACTGCACAGACCATGCACGAGTGCTTAGTTATTCTAGGCAGATCCCCATCATGACCCTCCTTTTCCCCGAACACCTGAATGCAGAAAACACTCGATTGATTAAAGATTAATACAGCTGCAAACTGTGACAGCTGCCTTTCGTCTGAGTGCTTTTGGGGAGGGGGAGAATTTGGGATGACAGAGAGCTTGCATCAGTATTCCTCTTGGGGATCTATTACATGGAAAGAAAATTGCTATTTCAATTCCCTTTTGTTGCTAAAAATAGCAGCCCCAATTGATTCAAGCAAACAGGGCACCGGCTTAGCAATGCCAAATTTAGAAACCACTGAAGTCCCAAAGAGTGAACGCTAACGCAGTCTAACACATGCCAGCTCATATTTAACAAAGAACAAAGAAGATAAGCATGCAGGCTGCAAGTTAATAAGACAGCAGTAACTCCCTGCATTTTTATTAAATAAAACCAGAAAACTCGGTGCAAAAATAAGACAAACTTCACTTGTACTCTTGATTTAGCTTCCTGAAATAGAAAGCCTCACCAGAAGGATCATCTGTACCCAAGCCGAAATCCTAGAAATTCATTGGTTTGAGGTATTTTTCTGCATGAAGGAACTAACGCCTAATGGTCAGGCTTTGAAAAGACAGGCCACAGAAAAAGGTTCGGTTCCCAGAACCAAACACTTACTTGGTAACAGCTTGTGTCTAGGAGCTAGGATTGTGGGTAGAAAAGTATTCTATAAATATCAAAGTACTGACAAGTTCCCATTTCATCCAGAATTGGAACAAGGAAAGGTTTTGGGCAGCACACTCAAGATTTCTTTAGACTTGAAAGCTAAAAGCAATCTAGAAATCCCAAGAAGAAAACCACACAGAAGAGTTCATGAAAGTCACAGGCAATGCTTATGCAATATTCAGTTCAAAGTGCCTCTATGCAATATCAGTTCAAACTCTTCTGTGTAAGCTCTCCCAGTTCCAGGCTGGCCTTTTTCACCCACTCACACTCAACTCTTTGCCATGGGGTCATCTTCTCCTGTTAGTCATGGGCTGCTGTGTTGTGGACATGGGAGCCTGGGAAGAGAGGGGAAACTTTGACTACCTATGTCCTGCATTCAAAAGCCCCCACAGCATCCTGTTACAAATTTAAGAATTTCGCTGCCTTCTAGGCTTCTGAATCAGAAAACATCAGGTGAACCCAAGAGTGTCCTGAACTTCTGCAATAGTGAGGAAGTTGTTCAGATCACCTCTTAAATCCCTTTAAGTTAAGCATATGCAAAAGCTATAGCTGCCTTGTGCTCAGTAAGATACTACCACTGGAGTTACTACATAGTTTAATATTCAGCAAAAACAAACTGTCATTGTGAAAAATGTGACAGATGCTGTCACTGCAAGCACAGCCAGGCCAAGAAAGCCCATGCACGGAGGTCATTCAGATTACCATTTCTGGTTCTTCCTGCCTCTAGGAGAGGGTGAATGCAACAGGAAAATTTTGAAGATTAGATAGGTCAAGACTGGCACCATGTGAGGGCTTTTAGTGTGTTCGCCACTGGAAACAAGCAGAGGGCCTCTGGGTTTGGAGTCTGCAAAGCTGAAAGGCAGCTCTACGTAAGAAGTCACTAGAAGAAATCAGCTTGGGTCCTTTTTTCCCCTCTTTCACTATACATTTGTAACAGGCAGAAAATAAATTCAAGTCAGCAACATGGCAACAAAAAAACACCACCTGCAAATAGAAGAGGATAACAGTGATCTTGTCAAACTATGGGCATATTCATTTCAAGTCAAAGCTATGCAAGGTCTCAGAATAATCACAAGCATAGGAAAAAAAAAGTGGAGGTTGGGATAAAATGCAGTGTTAGATCAATTTTTAAACAACAGGCAAACTGTGCCCAACTTCTACAAAGTGTGATCAGTTTAGACAAGAACGCTGTATGAGGGGAATGCTCTATGACCTCCACAGACAATCTGGCTACTGAAAAGGATCATAGTGTCACACTTCAAAGAATTAGATGGTTTTCTAGACTACAGTAACAAAAACATAATACTGTCAGATATTACATGGTGACATGGCAGTACCAGATGTCAAAACATGCACTTGAGACTAACTTTCTTAGAGCTGAGGCAACCATTCTAAGCATGGAAGAAAGGTACCTGGAGTGCAGTGGCTGAATATAAAATGGACTATAAACTGCCATTCTGATGCAGCTATAAAGACAACTTATATAACCCAACTGCATCCACTGAGGTCCTTTCCATCGTAAGAGAAAGCAATAATACATTAAGTAATTTAATGGGAACAGCTGGGGAAGAAAAAAAAAGCTGCTAAAATGATGAAGAGTTACTTGTTCTGTGAGATGAGTTTAAAAAGGTTTTGTGTGCTCTTCATATGATTATGTAGTGCAACCACCAAAAAAGGAAAAATCTCAGGTTAACATTGAGAAGAAAATATAAGTTGGTCACAATTAAGACTGGAAATTAGTATATATCAAAGGAGAGAAAAAATTGTTTCTGACTCTGAAGAGCAGAGTAAGCATAAGGAATCTGACCTGTTGTAGAAACTCTGAGACGCAAGACAGCAACACAAGTCAAGACAGATGTAACTCTGGAAACAGAACTACAAACTTGCGACAAGAATCTGTTCGATACTATCCCTTAATGGATCAGAAGGAAAATGGAAAACAAAATAAGCCTGACTGTAATTTGTTGACTGGGTTTTGATACACTGTATTAATCACATGCTTGTTGGCTCTGATGCCCTCTGACAACCTGAGGAAGCCTTTCCCCTTTTTTCCCCTCCCCATCTCAACACACAATTTGACTTCCAGAGTGTCTCTGCTTCATGAAAGTGAGACTAGTTGCATCTAGAGATATGAGAGACAAATGATGACTAACAAATACACAGTGATCCCAACAGAACAGAGACTCTGGTTCCATGAAGAGGACCTGATCTGGGAAGGTATTCCTTCCAGAACCCCTTATTGTGCTGCCAATAACTCAAATTATCTTACTCAAACACCTCCGTATTCAGAGTGAGGACACCAGCCTCCAATAGTATTTGGGCCATGAAAAGAAACACCACCACCTTCTAACAACTTTTTAAGATCAGATTGTGGGCATGAAATTCCTTTTTTTTTGTTTTTTCCTGTACATGCCAAGAGATCTGAGAATGCAGTGCTAAATACAACCTTTTCTCTACACCTTTGAAACATTGGTTGATCTTTCACAACTTCATGACTAGGATCTGAAGTATTAAGAATGATACAAAACAAAGTCTTGAAGCAATCTTTCAATGAAGGTTTGGGTACATTTCAAGCATAATGTATCACTAAGTAGAGGCACAGCACATGCCGATATATCAGGTCGTCAAAAAAATAATTAAAAAAGAAAAACTAACTTAATAAATACATCCTGCCATCATTTACGTGTTCCCTCCATTTGCACATACCCAACTATCTATATTGGAAGCAAGGGAAGAAAACATAGTGTAGACAAGCTCTCTCAAAGTATAACAGTTTTGTCACAAGAACAGGCCTCTCAATTCAAAATAGAGATCCAGCTAACCCAGGACTTGGTTTCTGGCAGTGGTCAGTAATAGGTACTGAAGGGAGAATTTAAGAAGAAGCCAAGCACATCCTGATACCTCTCCAGGATACTCTTCCTGTTGCCAGTTTGCAGTTCCACAATTTAGTGGACTACACCTGGTGATTTTGGACAAATTCACAGGAGAAAAAGCTATTAAGATCTTTTACAGTATTTTTTTAAATCCATGTAATCCTTTAGCATCTATTACAGCCTGTAACAGGAAGCTACACAGCTGAACTACATCCTGCATGGGGCAGTATCATCTCCTTCTGTTCTTTTGGACCTGATCTGCTAGTTTGGGATTTGGTGCTTGTTCCGCCATCTCCTGATTGTGGTAAACAATTATGTTGATTACTTTCCCTTACTTTCTCTCTGTCCTCTAAATTGGGAGTTTTGAGTTTTCAAGTTATTTTATATATTTATTAAACAGGTAAATCTAAGGCATATAACAAAATTGATAAGATTAGACATTCAGCCAACCCTTGATGAGAGCCTCTATCAGAATCTCTTCGGACTACACATTTGCAGTTAGTAAATTAATTTTAAAATTGAATACATTTAAAATACCAAAGTGTTTTAAATGTATTCCATCTATTAGAAAAATAACACTCCTCTGTCTCCTGCATTCATTCTGAATGCAAGTTAGAGTCAAATTTCAGTGCATCAACAATGCATCAAAAATAGACAAACTGGGAAAGCATGGAAAGACTAAGAAAACTGATGTTTCGTTTGAACCCCAAGACACAGAACTGCTCAGACATTTCTTCATCACCCTCATCAGCACCCTGCCTCGTGCCAAAGATAACATGAAGTATCTAAGTTTGCAACAAGGATTACTGTGCACAAGATAAAACATTCTCTGGGAAAGACAGGTAGATGGTGTCTGAGAAAGAGCTACAGATGATCTCACAATTATATTCTCACCTAACGTAGCCTGTCAGTCTTTGGCTCATAAGCCCATCCAGACCCAAGCCACCTCCCACAGAATCACTGGGTGCCTCCATATGGAGCCTTTCAGACTCCTGGAGAGCAGAGGAACACCTTGGGTTCACATATGCACCCAGCACTGCACTCAAGTGACAAAGCTCATTGCAGCACAGTCCCTGGGAAGGAAAGTGGAGTGCCAACACAGCTCCAGGTGGGACCCAGGCTGGGATCACCCTGCTTGGTACCAAACAGGTACCAATTCCCCAGCTAGGCGCAGGCTGGCTGTTCTAGAACAACATACCTGCACTGCGCTCCTCAGCATTTTTATTTTTTTTTTAAATTTTTTTTTTTTTGGACAAAACAGGGCTTATTAGCTAACCTAGATCTGCACAGATAAACTTGGCCACTGTTGCACCTTCCTGCTGAAAACACAAGTGAGGCTGCACACAAGCAGCATCACATATGGACAAGGCTTCTCTCCCTGGCTCAGACAAATCATGCCAGGCCTGTGCTCGCTTAATGCAGTCACTAGCACATTGCTATCTTACCTGCTTTCTCCTGTAACAGTTCTCCAACCTGGACATCATTATCATTCACAACAGTAAACCATTTTAGGTACAGCCTCCAATTCTTAACCTTTTATTTATAATGTGGTTTCAAATTCACCATAGTTAAAACAGATCAGAATACTGAAATACATGGGTTACTTAATTCTTTCTAGAATACCACCTCTACTGCTGTATTTTTTTCCACAAGGTCACTTTCCTAGGGTTTACAAACGCTCATATGCAAAAATGAAAGAGTTCCACTTTCAGGAAGAAATGTTAAAAATCTGTGTAGAAGGAAAAATAAGTTTTAACCCAGAGAAAGGCAGAGTGTTACATTACCTGGCACAGCAGAAATACAACTCAAAGTGTGTCTTTGATAAGCTACTTTTTAATTACACACACTTAGGGAGGTTACTAGTTAAGTCACACCACATGTTCAGTATACTATAATGTCATACACAAAAGATGCACAGTTGTATCTGAAAACCCTCCTTGGGCAGGTCTCAGTCTACAGTGTCTCTCCAAATAAAATAAAAATAATCAAATTCATTTATACCCCTTAAAGAAAGCTTAACACGTGTATATGTAGTCTACACATACTGAATCTCCACTTCTACCCAAAAAGTATCAGTAACCAGCTGCCTTATTGCTCTTTATTTGTGAATACTTACCATTACTTATCACAACAATTAAGTTTGTCCCTAACCCAACCAGTCAACTCGGGTACTAGTGCTCCCAAGGCTTCAAAAGTTTTTAAATAAATCAAAACTAAGCAGGACAGAGTTGACTCAGACCTCCAACTACTGATAGACTATTTGCACCATTTTCACTTGTTTCTCTCAGTCCTCTTTTAGCATTTGAGATGTGGCATCTCCCATCGTTTGGGTAAAACCTAAGTATGCAGCTAGACTGTCATGCGACCCACCACCCTCTGGACAGGTCCCCCATGGGCTGTGAACCAGCTCAGCTCGAGTGGCAAGCTGCTTCTGGCTGCCACCTCCCACAAACAACAACTCTTCCCCAACACCAGCAAAAGCAGCTAAGAGTCACTCAAAAGCAAGCTCCTGTCAGGGCTACAGCAAGATCCCCATGTTTGGGTCCAGGTGAAACAGGAAGGGGCCAGCAGCAGGACCAATTGCTCTGGTGACAGCAGTCCACACTAAGCTCCTTGCCAACCTAGATGGCTCTTCAAGGACTCAAGGAGCAACTCTTCTTGAAAGCATCAGGGCAGCTGCACCACGGAGGTTCAGAAATCCAGCACCCCAGAAAGCAACTGTAGTATGTGGTTCTCCTGCCATGAAGATAAATTTGTGCTGCAAATCCATGCTTAGTGAGAGTTACTGCCTGACCATCCTAGCATCACGTTGTTTGCAGCCCTTAGTGCCATGCACTAGCCACTTCTCATATCCCAGACCAGAAGAGATCTCCCCACTTCTATTTTTAGAAGTCAGTTGACCTGTATGAATTATTGCAAGGAGATCTTCAATAGCTTCTCCAGGAAGCAATTTTATACCTGACAAGTACCCAGAAACCATATATGAAACTATTTATTAATAGCACTACCACATCAGGGAATTTGGGGGCAGCTGAGGCAGCAGCCCGGCAGCAAAGCCCTTCAGCCCCTTCCCGTGCACCCAGCCCAATGCACGGCAACAGTTCACCCATGGCAGACAATAAGCAAAGCTGCGTAAGCAGCCAAGTACAGATGAATGAACCGTGTGACGCTAAAGATCTGTGAATTGAAAAAAATCAAATGCATGAATTGAAATCTGCATCCTTGTTCCCCCACATCCCTTTACCCCAAAAAGAAACGTATACAGCAGGACATAAAAGGAGAAAGGGAGAGAGAGAGAAAGAAGTAGAAAAAACGTGGTCTGACACATTTATAAAAACTGATGGCCTGTCACCCAGACGCTGATGAATATTTTTTACAGGATAAAAATGGCAACCTAGAGTCTAAAAATAAAACGCTGTGCTGCAGACCTGTCTGGTTCAGCAACACCACTGGAATACAAACACACTCCTCCCTTGCTGGTACATCTTGACTAAGATTTCAGAATAAGAGAAGGGGGAAAAAAAACCCTCTAGAACATACCTTCTGTTTTCAAGGGATGGGATTGGGGGGGGGAGAGGGATGTTGTTTTGTTTTGGAGTTTTTTGGGTTTTGTTGTTGTTGTTAATAAGAATTTAGATTAGCATTATACTTTGTTTGTATTGTATAACTGCGATTTAGAAAAAAAAACCAAACTCCTACATTAAGTGATTGATGAGAATAGCAGACTACCTCATGCTGCACAAAGCAATTTTTTTTCTTTCCTTCTCCAGACAATTACAATATAAGAATATATTTATCAGTGTCTTTAAATTACAACTTCAGTAAGCTTCAAAATGTATTTTTAGAACCATGCTGCAGACAAAACTGTGGACACTGCTATTTTCAAACTCACCTCACCCCCAGAGACAGAAAATAAAACCTTTTACTTGATTCTGCCTCTAAAATTTAGACTAAAAATCTGCTTAGCTGAAAAGCAAAAATGACTGAACATTCACAAGAAGCACTAATTCCTCAAGCCTATCCACACTGCAGACAGGCTGCCTCATGCAGTAAAGATGCTATTTTTGGCAAGTGATGCAATAGCTGCAAGGGCTCTCCCAGAACCTTTCATTTAAGAACCCCAGCCATATTAAAACATGCTACAAGATACCTAACAACCCTGCATTGTCACCTTCCCATTCCCCACACTAGCGCATTACCCACAGAAAACACCCTTTTTAAAGTTCTACCTTCCAAGAAAGAGTCAGATTTTACAAATGAAGTGAAAAAGTGTATGTATACATCCATCAGTAAATACAACTGCCCTGCACTGTATATGAAAGTTACACAACACTGTATAGGGATTTTCTGACCTCTTGATTTTCTATCAGAATATGAAGCATCTTGGTTTCCTTGTTGAATTCCTGTGAAGATTTTGAAAAGCCCACGAAGCTAATACAACATCTAATCCTTCTCAAAGCTATTCCCATTGTTGGAGATCTTTTAAAAAGATCTGTGTATAACAGACAACTGTTAAGACACATCTGTGCTATGTGACTGTTTCAACTGCTAAAAGTTCTAAAAATGAGAAGAGTACCAGAGATGCTAGGGCTTTTAAAAGTTCTTTTTAAAATAGGGATTTTTCAGCCCTTTGGATCTGTCAACCCTTTAGCTTTTTAATAGCCATGTGGAACTTCATGTAACAAATTCAAGCTTACTGTTAAGTTTTCCACTGACCCCTTATAAATTCAAATTCCACCTACTCCCCTCCCCAGAAATAACAAAGGTACCCCTGAAGGCAGAACTACCAAAGGAACTATTTTTGTTTGACTTCTGATCTCCAGGAGCTTATGGGGGGAGAAGACATGCAAGGGCCATAAAGAAAAAAAATACACTTACTGTTTTGAATGTGTGGTCATGGACGCAATATATTAATAAATCCATGAGCCAAATCCACTGTTGGGCAGAGTTCAATTCCCCTGCTTAACACATGCAGGGTATATATAGCAGCTCTTACTGCCTATTTCAGACCATTCAATTATCAGTCATAGCCAGCATTTAGGGCTCAGGAAGAATTCCCCTGCGTGTATCATGTATGCACAACTCACATTTGGCTTGGGTTTTGCACTTCCAAATCTTTGCTTTATTAAGCTATTTAAACTCCACATTAACATCCTGATTATGTTCCAGCCTTAGATTTATTTTTAAGCAGCCATAAAACAAAAACTAACTTGAGCACAAGTCAATTCACATCTTACTTCACAGGCCGGTTTGCACAGCTTGCAGTTAGCATTAACATCTGTTTCAAGGTTTGCACCTCAGCTCCTATGGTGTGTAACAGATCAGGAGAGAGGTGTAAAGATGGATCAGAACACAGCAAAAGCATTCACTTCATTCTAGGATATTTCCAAGATCTTCCTTCCTTCATGAGTTCTCATCATGTCATGTACCATGCAAGGAAGAAGTAGAAAAGCTTGATGACTACTACTTGTTTGGGAAAGGCAAGTTCTGCCTCCCAACCACCCACACAATATATTTACTTCCTCCCCCTCCACCAGAGGTGTGGGGAAGCCAGTGTACATAGAATTTGTAACATCTACAGGCTGGCTGGGGGGGGAAAAAAAAAAAAAAAAAAGGAATCCAGCAGCAAAGCAGTGAGAGATTTCATTCAGAAGCTATATACAGAATGGGGAATGAAACTCTGAGATCCTGACTGCTCAAAAGTGGAACAGAAATTGAGACAGGAAGATACTCAGTGATATTTTGTACACTGAGAAGTTAGCATTTGCTCTAGGGACACAGAGGTATGAAAATAAGGATTCTGCAGAATAGTGGAAGTGGTAACAAGACTCATGCCCAAACCATGTAACCTGCTTAAAAACAGGGAAGCTGAAGCACTGAGACATCCATACCTGAAGCCTCAAAACTGCAGTACAAAGAGCATCACACAGAGAATTTTACAGTGCCTTGTGAAGGTGGCAGGAGGATGACAACTGCAGAAAGCAAGCTCAGGCTCTTTAAGATGGATGCAGCAGGAAGTGGGAGTACAAGTGTATGTCTGCCTCACCCCTGCGCCACAAGAGTGATGACAAGCCAGGACACCAGGCCAGTTCCCATAGCCAGCTCCTGGTGGTTTTACTGAGACAAAGAAAGAGCACAGCAGCAATGCAAGATGTGTCATGTTAGACACAGAGGTGAGAAACCTTCACTGGTGTCACAAGAGCCTGAAAGAGCTGCTCCCCTTCACCCAGCCCATCACTGCTCACATGAGGGTGCAGAACATTCACAGTTTTGAGTGGGTCATTCTGTCACACCCTTATTACATCTGTGTGCTGTTTGTCTAGGATAAATGTGGACTGAAACTAATGTGACCACTACAGGTGAAAGTCTCCAGCACTTAAATTAGGTAATAGAACTATAAGATTTAGAACACTCATTAGCTTAGACGGCTTCTTAAAGTAGTATACATTAAGTAGGAAGTGATATTTTCTTGTTTAGAGATGATATTGTATCTTCTAGTAAAAGGTTATGCTTCTATTCCCACAGAATGGGAAGATCCAAAGTTTCAGGTCACCCAAGTCTTCAGTTCTCAAGTATAAAAAATAAAGGTGGACTAGACCGTTTAAGATGCCTGTTGCTACCAAAGACATGAAACAACAACAAATATGACTCTTCCTCCCTCCTTCCCCAATTGCAATCCTGCTCAAACCAACTTCTGGGGAAAGAAGAAAGCACCCCTCAGGGTGTTCCCTCTCACAGGTTCAAGCATGATTGCATGCACTCCAAGACCCACAAGAAGCTGGTGAACACGTTATGCTATGCTAGGAATGGCTCTAAACCTTTTATAACCTCTCACTCTAAATAAGACCATTATTTCTGCTAAAAGCAGAGCCCTCTCAGTCATACTGGAAATAGCTTCTCGTGCGTTGTCAAAGATGGCTTTCGGAGTATATTTAGTAGATAATGTGCTGTTAAAAAGATGCAAAGACAAGCACGGATAAAAGCTGACGTAGCTAGCAAGTCCCTATTCAGCTGCCAAGATTTTATAAAGGCAAATCTTAAAAACGTAGAAAAGTAGCGCAAGAATTATTTAAATTTCTAGAGCCTTTGGAAGCTACCTAATTATGATGAGGTGCAATCTATTGAAATAGATGGTGCATAAAAAAAAAAAAGTACAAAGTCTAAAGTTGCTGAAAAGCCATTAAACTTATCCTCAAAAGATACCATGCCTACAAGTGTGAGGTACTCTGCAATATTTTGTTTAAAGTCCACATTTTACATTCTAGCCTATGCACTAGAAACCAATACACAAGCACGATTTTGTTTAAATTAGAATTCATCTGATTATCTTGCTTTTGTGCACTACAGTTCTTGAACAGAAGCTTAAGCAAGCTCAAACCACACCTTTTCGAAAAAGTCTTTCTTCTCTGTATTGTCAGAAAGATTACTCAAGTGCTCAGCAGCACCCTCTAGCCCACAGACTTTAAGAAAGAACACAGAACAGACTCTTCAATCGAGCAAAACCTACCATTCATAAAAAGGGGGTCACTTAGAGCTGAAAGACAACGATGCAAAGCTAGAAACTGATCAAATCCGAAGAGCATTCTGTATTTTTTGGTCCTAAAATACATATATCTCTTTAGCTAAAATGAGACTATTTGGTAATTATTGTTCCACGGAGCTCCCTTCCATCTGACACTCTTAATTACATTTGCTTTAATTGAGGTATTTCTAACCTGGGGGAGCGGGGGGAAGGGCTGAATGATGTTAACACGCTCAAGTTAATCAAATTGGAAGGTTACAGTTGTCTCATGAGAAATGCCCTCGATAAATTACCATCAAGCATTAGGGAGACTTACATTGAAGCGATTTAAAAATCCTTGGCTGTTTTATTTGTATCAGCATTGTTTTGCAATAGGTGCTCACGTTAAAGACTGAAGGAAAACCTAAGGCAACACTGCCTTTTCCTTCTCATTACTAAAAAGGAAACAGCCACTGATGCCTTCTATGTTTCACTCCGAGCCCCTGAAAACTTGCAGTATTTTCCTCGCTGGAAAACCCCCCAGATTTTCCTATGGAAACGAGGCTCACATCAAGCCTCTGTGAATGTTGCAGCTGCAATTGATGCGATGCCCTTTCTTCTCCCCGGCAGAGCAGGGAGGCAGAGGAAGCGCCTGCGGGCACTGCCTGGGCTGGCTCAGGCTGCGCTCGGTGGCCCCCGGCCCCACGTGGACCTGCCAGTGTCCCCGTCACGCGGGGCGGCTGCAGACCCCCCTCCCCGGCCCGGTCACATCCAGGCACGGCCCGGGCTGCCGAGATCCGGCAGGTGAGCGGCGCCCCTTCAGACCCACAGCCCGCACGGCCGCTGCCCGCCGCTAACGGAGCTCCGGAAGGAGAGCTGCCCCTCCGCCCGTCTCACGGACAGGGCACCCGCAGCCCTGGGGGCGGCTGGGCCGAGAGCGAGGGCATCCCGCACCTCGGGAATAATGGGAACCCGGGACGGGGAAGGCAATCACACCCTCGCCGGACTCCAAAGGGCCCCACCGCCTCCCTGCAGGGTCTGTGAACCTGCCCCAGCGCTGGCCCCGGGCGTTTCATAAGCGGAGCGGAGGTAGAGCGTTATGTCACCCGGTTAGGTAACGGGCACGGGAGCCGCCGCAGTGACGGCACTCCTCCTCCCGCCCTGCCGGGGCGGCTGAGGTGAGGCGGCGTTAACCCTTCGCGGAGGCAGGAGCGGACTTCACCTGCGGCGGGGAGCGGATCCCCCGGGAGCGGGGCGGACTTCCCCCGCCCCCCACCGGAGCCGGCGGGGAGCGGAGCCGGCTCCGGCCGAGAGGTGAGGCGGGGCGACGGTACCGGCTCTGACCGACGGCGCCAACATCCGCAGCGGCCGCCGGGCGGAGCCAGCAGGGGACGCTGCGGCGCCGCGACGTGCGGGAAGGGAACACACACAGACACCCAGGCAGACACACAGACAGAGCGAGCCCGCGCCCACGCGTGGTGCCCTGCCCCAGCCCGTGGGCACTGCGCTGTCCTGGCAGCAAGCGTGCCCGGCAGCGCGGCCCCTCCAGGAAGGGCACAGGCTGCTGCAAGGCGCCAGCACCTCAGCCTGCAAGTCTCACACAAGGCCCAGGGTTCAATAGGTGCGAGGAGCACCTTTTACCCTTACACCTTCATACCAGCGTATCCATGTCATAGTACACAATATGATCAGTACTGACGCTAAAAATGCACACTATCGAGGCGGTGGAGCCGCACTCCAGGCAAAAAGCTGGCACTTCCACAGAGCCTGGCTTCCAGCATGGTTGGCCTGGGCTACCAGCACTTTCTTCATAGCCAAGCCCACGCCACACTCAGCTGCACCAGGAGGCAGCAGAGCACGTTTCTTACACCACTCGCTATCAGCCTGCCCCACAAGTCCCCTCAGTCGCATGTTGCAGAGGATTCAGCAGAGCCTTTGCCCTTAATGCGATGCCAACAGCCCTACGTGC
Source organism: Nesoenas mayeri (assembly GCF_963082525.1). NCBI lineage: Eukaryota > Metazoa > Chordata > Aves > Columbiformes > Columbidae > Nesoenas > Nesoenas mayeri. The sequence continues at coordinate 44,990,043 of NC_137548.1, forward strand.
TGCCTCTCCCGTAGCCAAGGCAGCAGGGCACACATGGCTGGCAGAGGGAATGGCCTCCACACGAATTTCAGGTCCCACTAAGCCCTGGCTCCAGAGAGCACTGGCACAGACATGGCACCATTCATCATGCCCTCAACACGTACCTCTGTTCCTGGCAAGGTGGAAACTTACACCAAGAATGCAGCGTGCCCCCCATCAAGCTCCACCACAACCTCCTTCCAAGGTCTTCACTGCAATCCCAATGCCCTTTTCATTTAGGAAGTCCTCCACTCAAGTAAGTGGTGACAGGACTCTTCAGCTCATTTCAAGCAAGCTGACCCATCAGAGCTCAGGAAAAAGGAAGCTCAGAAGAATTTCATGCAACACCCTTTGTCCAGAGATGTAATGCTATAAAGGGAGAACAGCATCCACCAACTGCTCAGATGCTGTGGAAAGGATCTACAACAGGTTGCACCTTTCCAGCTCCCTGTTTGACTGTGTGAACCTCCTATGTCCCATCTCTCCATTTCTATTTGCTGTTCTCCCCCCTTTTTGACATCTCATCCTTGCAGCTCTCCTATCCCAACTTTGAGGACTTTTTGACTTAGAAAGGTTTACAGCTTCCCTAGAGGAACATACAACATAAAAGGTTTCTAGCAGTGCTCCTCTCATTCCTCTCTGAGTGGGACTGGGGCCCTGCCATTGTACTTCTCTTTCTGGTCCAAGAAAAACCCCTCCTCTCGAAGTCAGACAGTAGGAAGGGCAAAGGAGGTTGCTCATACCACCTCAGCATATACAGACCGTGGTACCTTTAGTTTGCTGGCCAGAACCAGCCTGCCAAAGCAGCTTTTTTATGTCCCCTCCGACCCCTCCAGCACAAAGCTTCCCCACTCTCCACAGGAACTGTTTGAGCAACTCTGCTTTCTGCTGTTCTCCTGCAGGTCCCACAAATCTTTCCTACAGCATGGTCAGCCAGCCAATGCCACCTCACCAAAACAGTGCTGTCCCCAAAGCAACAGGATATATACTGAAATGTCAGCACCCTGAGAATGGGCAACTGGGGCACAGCACAGTCTGATCAGGTCACTGTTAAGAGGCAGAGCAGCCCCACCCCACCTGCTAATGCTCTACTGAATTTAGGAACATCATTCATGCTCGAAGTGTCCATTATGGAAGTAGCTTGCAAAATTACCAAGACACCTTGAGATGAAAGAAAAAAAAAAAAAAAAAACCACACAACCAAAACCACACAAACACCACCTGCATTACTGCTCCAAGATTTAAGAACAAGGGCAAAACTTCAGACCACAGAAAGTTCGCCACTAGTAAGACTATATGCAGTACAGGACTGAGCATTAAAAGTTACGACTAGCATCCCTTGCTTAGATGCACGTCATACTACTAATTCCCCCAAAAGGCTTTAAAAAAAAAATCATAATAAATCAACTTCTACAGAGAAGACTATTTTAAAACAATATGCACTTATCAAATATATCCTTACTCAGATATACTTCCTCTACCTGTACAGAATTTGTGCTGGAAGTTTAAGGGTGGAGGTACAAAGCTGCAAGGAGATAAATGCTAGGCTAATTTGTAAGAGACATGGTTTCAATCCAAAGCTTACAAACAGTGACTGAAACAAGCTAGTCTACACTAGTAGGTCATACTAACATTTATGTGAACAAATGCATCCTTTCATATGCTGGCAAGGCAATGTTACATATCAGAACTTCTACACTTTGATTTTAACTGCAATCAGCAACAGTGTAGAAGTGAGGAATCCAGCTGGGATGAGATCCTACCACAATTCCGTATACCTGTCAGCTTGGAAATCCACCTATTTCTTTGCAAGCTAAGAGAGTTTCATCAAAATTACTTCCGGATGAACAGATTTCCCACCCCCCTCACATTTTCAAACACTGTAAAACATCAAGATTTCAGTTCCCAGAATTAGAGTTTTAAATATAGCCAAATAAAAATGGTCTGTCCCTAGGGATAGGTCTCCACAGAAAGAACAGTACTAAAACTACTGTGTAAGAAGTGGCTTAAGGTTTTCTTAACATTAATTCCATAACTAGCAAATCAATGCAAGTCCCAGTCTTTGAAAAGGAGCTTGAGAACTTGTTAGCAAGGCTCTCTGAAACTGTACTCTGCAACTCACAACCCAGCCTTCTCAACATATGCACAAGAGGACTGCACACATGCCACCCACATGGAACTGAGCAAAACAAGACTCTGGAATAGCCCATCAAGACGGGCCAAGCAACAGAAGGGACAACAGGTTCCTCCTACAGTTTTAGGCTCAGTTTAAGCCAGCATAGCTGCAGGGTATCACCCAACCATTCATCCCTACCTGCTTCCCCAGCATTTGTTCACCAATTGCTTTTCAGGCAAATCATCAAGCTGCTCCAGCTAACCGCGCAGCTGGTCTTTCTTGCAGAGTGACTTGCCAGCCATGCTAGGGAGCAGACCTCACCCACACCACCACCCTGCATCAACTAGAGGTGACATAAGGGAAGCAGTGAGAGCTCACAGCCAGTGACTAGAGCAGAAGCAATTCTTTTGGCAGCAGCCTGGTCTTGGAGCAACTCAAGCTGACCACTGGGCTTCACTGAATTCTCAACACATAGTTTCATTATACTGCCAAGTTTCCCTTCCATTGCACTAGCACTGGAACTAATTTAACTAACAGCAAAGCAGCCTAGGGAGTATAAATAGCTAAAAGTGACCAGTTTTCTGCAGGGTAGACTTCCTAACTACATCATTGTAGAAAAAAAAAACACCAGTGCCAGCACAAGGAGGAAAAAAGCAGAAGAGCTCTCCATCTACCTTTTTCTCTCCCCCCACCAAACAATTAGATCAGAAAGCCATGACGCAAAACCACATACTCAATCTTCTTGTGACCAATGATATCTCATTTATAAACTGATATTGCAGGAGAGAGACAGTAAACTGATTCCAGTGCAAAGGAATATGAACAAGGCCCTGGAAGCTGGAGTGAACCTCCAGGCTATGACTAGAGTTGGCAAAAAATACCGAAGGTGAAGAACCAGTCAAGCAAATGGAGGATCTTAGATGGTGAATCTAGGAACAAATACAAAGCTGTGGAGCACTAAAGGTTTTGAATAGATCTGAAGACAGAATTGGGACTACCGGGACAGAGACAGAGGTAAAGAGTTTGTATTAGGACAGGTACCTTGCCTTGAAGCACAACTGCAAGCTGATCAGAGCACACATCCCCATCTGCCACACCAGATAAACACTGGGTTGGATATGCAGCACATCTGAGGGCAGAAACAACCACCACGAAACCCTAACTGTAATCCTTTGTTCAACTACTGACAGGGTAGCAACTTCTTCCAGCAATGCAGCGATCCATTACTGCCTGATCCTTCTCCTAATTGCTACTTCTTCCTCCTGTTAGAGATCCAATTCATGAGCTGTGCTGAATCACTTCTACTCAATCACACTCTAGAGATTGAAAGCTCCTGTGGCAGACAGGACTCAGACACCAGGAATACTGGGCATACACACCTCTTCAGAAAAAAAAACCAAACCTGTGAAAAGTATTAGAGAATAATGAGTTTATAGATCAAATATCCTTGCTGACAGGATAAGAATCCTGAGGAAGGAAGCAGAGAGGCCAAAGCCCATGAGAAGCAGGTCAGCCAGAAGCTTCAGAAGAGGTACAAGGGAGGAGTATTAGAGGAACTGATTGGCTGGTCACAGATGAGGAATGTGAAACTGGGACTTGCTGGAACAAGGATCTAGTGGTGAAGCAGAGTGCAAGCATAAGCTAGTGTTGGCTGGGTAGCAGCAATCACACTGTAGATAGTTCTCTGCCTTCTGCTTTCCATGCCTACATATACCCTTGCACAACCCCCTAAACCTCTGCATCTAACAGTAAGGACCAGAGACTTTGGAAGGAGACTGGACTCTTTAGTCTCTGCACAACAGGTTCTTCCCCTCAACAACAACAGCCTTTGCTTCACTAAACTTCAGAGAATCACAGAACTTACCCCACACCTCACATTCCCCTTCTCTCACTAATGCTTTTCTCCTTTTCTACTTCAGCGGTAGTCTTCTAACATATACAAAAATCCTCTGGAAAAGTCTTTGTGATGTACATCCCTAGACCCAAATTCCTCAACCATGCTCTTCCTCGTACACTATGTATAGAGCTCCCCAAGAAGTGGGAGTGCAGCTGTCTCACTGGCATGACTGATGTAATACACCCTCCTAGAACATGGTGGCTCACCACTACTTAAGAAGAGAAAATAGGAAAGAGATAGGAAATATATGTATATATGTATGTATATATATATAAAACTGCAAACAAATCCTGTGCAGTCAACTAGACAGCAGGTTCTGCATGTGTACAGACCATGTCCCAACCTGAGCCACACAGCTGTCTCCTGCCCTCTTTGGGACAAACAACTAAGTCATGAGAGAAGTACAAGAGAACTTGTGGAGGGAAAGAAGCAGGGAGGGTGACAAACAAATGGAAAAAGAAGTACAAGAAACCAAGGGACAGGCACTGTTTGCCCCAAGGCTCTGCTTCTGGACATCTAATCTTCAGTTTTAAGAACTGCTACACAAGAGGTTTCTTTCAAAACCCACAGCTAAACCCCAGGATTTTAGGTGTCACCATCTGTTGCTGAGGGCAGGGAAGTAAATCAGAAGCTCAGCAGGAAATTTTGCATATAGCTCTTTTCCAGTGTTAAATGAAAAAGCTTATACTGTGGCTCAGAACTTCAGCTCTGCTAATGACTCACCCAGTGGGTGATGGTATACTATTCTAGACTTCAACTCCAGGAATCTGGGAAGTTGCACAGATTTGGGAAAAAATACTACAGAATATTTTAAATAGGTTAAGTATCAGGAGTCAAAATACAGCAGATTTTAGGCAGAATCCTTTTGTGCAATTAAATGTACTACAGTGAAAGAAGTCAAGTAGCCCTAATTCTAGCATTTTATGCCATTAATGTACTCAGTACGAAAAGTATTTTGCTTTACTCTCGGAACCCAGATTCCCTAAAGCTTCTCAATAAGTGAGCAACAGAAGTCATCTGAAGTTACAAGCAGCAAGCCTTAATCTAATCAGAAAGTGATTAAACTATGCAAGCCAACACAATGAGATGCTTTACCCACTAGCTATGCTGTTTATCCCACATTTGTGTTCTGATACAAGCCTAAAGAATCACATTTGGCATTTGTTAGAACAATTAGGAAAGATTTTCTTACTCTCATCCCTTATGTAGCAGAGATGGTCTTTTCAACCCTATGGATTAGGAATTTAAATATTCATAAAACCAAGAACAACAACATTTCATCCACCCACCAAAAAATTAATTCCCAAGTAAACTGCTGTAGTTTTCCCAATCCCTGCTCTCAGCTCCGCCCTCACACCCTCAGGATCCCCTGCTAGCTCACATCTTCCTGACACAGGAGCCCATTTACCCAACTGCCTCTAACACCCAGCACAGTTGCAGTTGGAGTTTTCTGCTGGAAACGCTTCCATGCTCCTCACTCCTACACACAGCCTTGCTTGCTTTCACCAGAGTGCTTCACAGGTAAGCTTCCCAAAAATGAGGGAAGTACACTAGCCAAAAAAGCAATATAAAGAAACTCAAGCAAGATAGTACTCTAGATTACTTCCTTGCATAAATTCCATGGGTTTAAGTAAGTTACTTCCATTACAAGTATTCCTAGTTTAAAAATAGACATAAGGTTGAAAGAACAAGCTAACTTAAAATAACACAGCCATTCATCCCCCTGGGGTTAATAAATTTAAAAGAGTTTCCCTCTCAGGCTGTTTATCAGAGATGGGTATTCCTTTCACCTTCATGCAGACAGCATCTGTCCTCCACTCACAGTCAGCATTTTGGTTTTTTGGAGGTGGAGGGAACATACTACAGCATTTAACTGTTCTGCACATCCATCTCTGTTCCTGCACATAAACATGGCAAAGCCTACTCGTATTCCAATTCAAGTTCACCAGTGACATTAGTTCTGCATTACTGAACACTTCCACTCGGGATTTCACTTGGAAAATAAAAAGCATCTTAAAAACAAACAAAAAAAAAAAAACAAAAAAAAACAAAAACAAAAAAAAACCCACACACAAACAAAATACTAACCACCACACGCACCCCTACACAGAGCAAAAGTTTTCCCACCAAATCAAACTCTAAAGCTGGAGATTATGAGCATGGTTGATGCTGAGGTCAGTGGTGCCTACACAGACACATTTAGTCTCAACAGCTGCTGACACAAGCCAGAAATGAAGTGCTGGGACTCTATACTTCAGCCCTCTATGCATTTGCTCTCCTGCTCCTCACCAGAGAGTGGAAGAGTAGCACTTAACACAGCTAGTGACAAGCAACCCTACTAAGCAGACATTTTAAACAGTCAGTAGCATGCAAAAAACATGCAAAAGAAAACACCTAAAAGAAGCAATCAAGAAGCAGAAAGACAGCAAAATTGTAGAAAACAGAGTAGAGTGTGGTTCATTCCTTTATACTGTCCTAGAAGCAAAACTGATTTCAGGATAAGCTAGTTGCAGTAGCCTACATAAAAAACACTAGAGAACTTGCTCAACTTACTAAGAGCTGTTTGTTCTCAAGAGGAGGCGCAGCCCACTGAAGTACCACACAGTGCAAGCTGCAGAGCCCAGAGATCCCACCACCACCAGGTTGCCCTGGAAAAGCAGGGCTTGCTTACTCCAGCAAAAAGCAGGCTGGAGGAAGACACTGACAGAAGCTTTCTAAATTACAAGCTATGAGTAGGATCAATGACTAAAGGAAGACAGTTTCGTGTTTTGTTTTAACCAGAGAAAATTTAGGATGGATATTTGGAAATGTTACATGATAAACACAAAAAGAAAAAGCCACACACACAGGAGTGCAACACTTGTGAGAAGTTCAGAAAGGATTAGGACACTTGCACCAGATCATTCCCAGAGCCACATTTCAGTGCAGTAACCCTTCGGAAGCATTTCACAAGTAGCCATACAAGAAAATACATGCTCCAAGTTCAGGCTGCAAGTTTGACTTGAGCTGTCATGGTCAAGACTTATCAGCAAGCTGACATTTTTTTGCATGTTCTTAATGTTACTTTCGGGATTGACAGTTGCCATGTTTTATTTCATACAATGCTGGAAGTGTTTGTGTATTTCCCAAAATGGAATGCAAGACCAGAAAACTCTTGTCATGGATCTGAAGTGCCGAAGTCAGCAAATCCCTGAACAAGTGATTCTGCTTTAGGACGAGATAACTAAAAGCTCTCCCCAAAACTCCTCACACATCAGGCAAGTACTCACATGTAGGGAAAGTGGGGAGTTGTAGAGCCTCCCCTCTCACGCCTTGCAGCAAGAGCAGAGCTAAGGGAGGCTGACACTCCCTTTGCTTCCCCACTAACTATACCCTCACCACACATTGCACTAGGTTGACTGTTTTAATCTGCAGCAGTGATTTGTGACATGGTCTGTCAACTATAATTGCACATTGCCAAACACCTGCAAAGCAAGATTGCACTCATTTGTGTAACAGGGATCAAAACTTATTTGCAGAAAACAAAAAAGCCTTCAGGTAACAACTATTTCACTCGATGCTAAGTAGCTTGAAAAATGACATGGCTCATGAAAGCTGCTCAAGGTTATCAACAAGTTACCACCTGGTCATCACTAAAGCAAATGTCCTTCATGTGGAGTTCTTAAATTGTCATTAAAATAATTTATCATCCAACTTAAGGTTGTCCCAAGAACTTCATAAGGATCAGGGTCTGTTTTATAAGATGCTGTTTCTAAGAAGCACGGTTACATATATTTTTCATGCCTCCCATAGCGGGCCCGGTATGCAATTCACTATTTTTAAATGCTGGACTAGGCATAGTCAAATGTAGCCCCTGTTAAATAAAATAAGTCAACAAGAACAGGCAGAGAGCATTCAACCAGCTTTGCTGATGATGAAAGAACTTATTGTTAAGAATTTACACAGGAAAATAAATAACAGCTTAAGACTGAATAAGGGGCTTTTGCCTAAAACCAAATTACAGAAAGTTAAAGGCAGTTTAGAGCACCATCCTGATTAACAACCTCTTACAGTTTCTTTTTTAAGAAATCTAGAGCAAATTGCCAATATTTAGTTATTTTTACATGCTAGTGAACAAATTCCAAGCAGCTTAATTAAGATAAGCTCAGCTTCGCAAACATTTGTTAACCCCAGTACAACTGTACAGCTGTATTCACCACATGAGATAGCATCATCACTATCAGATATTTTGCAATCACTAGATATGTGTTTATTCAAACATGCTTGTATCAAAGGCACTGTGGGAAGAAGTGGACACTTTCCTAAGCCACTGTGACACTTGAAAGAAAACAGGACTTTTCTTTGAGTGTCATATAGCAAATTACACAGCCAAAATAAACTTTGTTTCTAGTTGACAGATCAGTTACAGTAAATTGGAAAAAGAAACACTTCTCATTAAAATATTTGCAACTTTGGTCCAGGAAAAAAAGAAAGAAAAAAGTACTGAGATGACCAAGATATTAGAAGTTTCAGAGCATCAGATCACTCCAACTTGTAGTGCTGGTGTATTTTGAATACACAGAGTTGATTACATGCACATACCCAACTGGTCTGATCTCACAGCTGATTCTGTTCTGAGCAGGAGGTTGGACTAGAGGCCTCCTGAGGTCCTTCCCTGTCTGAAATACCACAGGATCCTGACTTAATTTCACCAAGTTACTGAAGGGGCAGAAAAATTATTTCATCTTTTCCAGAAAAAAAAAGGCAGCTTCTTAAATAGGAGACATGGCAGCTCTCCAAACGGGAGCCACGACAGCAGCAGACGGTTCCCTGCTCCAGACACTCCATACTCCAGAATACCCCCAACTGTCAATGGCAGAGAAGCAAGGTGGCTGCCTGCCACCACCAGCAATGGGAGAACAGGACACTCTCATCCGACCTAAGGAAATACCGTTATGGATCACAGTTAGCAGCACTGCCAACAGATCTGCCTGTCAAGAGGAAGGCTGTATTATTTGCGATTTCAGAACGACTCCTTGGCACTCTTGCTTCTGTCAAGCCCGTGGTTTATTTAGTTAAACTGTTATCCAAGGAAGGGATCTGTTATCCTCTGTTCCCAAATTATGAGGCACACTAAAGGTACAGAGCACTCCACCCAGTGCTTTTCACTGTGTTGTCTCTCAAGATGCACCCAGAAACCACACATTGAGACAACATCCACCCAACCTCCATCACTGTCCAGCAGCCAAAACCAAGCCAGATATGAGTTACAGGGAGAGAAAAAACAGAAAAGCTGCATACAGACCTTCACCCATAAGCACAACAATAGAAAATCAACTTTTTGTCATAACAGCTGCCATTTAAAGTAGTGCAAACCTAATTTTCTCAGAGTACATTATCAGCTTATATATGTCCTCCTCACATTCCCTCCTTCAAAGTAGCAGCAAACTAGAGCACAGACAGAAGCAACTGCATATACGCAACCAAAAAACCACCAACAAAACAAGGAAAGAACATGCAACTCAATTTCAGTTGTGCAGAAGTTAAAGGGGAGTAAGGAGGCCTCAGAAAAGGGCTTGTAAAGGTTTTCTAGTTTTTGTAAAGTTGCTCTCTAGTTGTGCAGCAGAAAGAATACATTGTCACAGTAATCACAGCAGCTAATTAGCATCAAACCCATTGGTTTTTAAAAGACCAGGAGAGAAGGAAATGTACTTCTTCCCACAGTATGCTGTAGTAATTTGCTAATTCTCAAGGTGACCCCATATATTGGCAGCTGTGCCTTCATCCTTCTTTCCAGGAGGAGAGAAAACAGAGCCTCCCCAGTCTACTGCTTGTGCCGCAATGCACTTTCAGGGCAAAGCACCCCAGTTCTTATTCAGACTGGGAAAACCTCTCCTCATTTCAGCTGGAGCCTGCAGCAGCTGCCCGAGTAAAGCAGCAGCACACAGAGTACTTAAAACAGCTACATTATGATGGCTGTGTGTCTTTCTACAGTGACAGCTCAGGTCCAAGCTATCAGGCACCATCATCCTATTTCTCTATCCTCCTATTTCTCCATTCTCCTTGACACTGCAGCAGTGCTCCCACTTCAGAGCAGGAGTAACAAACAGAAGGAATTTAGCTGTACTGCCAACACTCCTCTTGCTCTATGGCTTGAAGATTTTTATCATGGCAAAGAGAAAGAAAAATTCTTGTGAGCAGTCACTGGTCATATACAATGGTCTGCTGCTGCTGCCTGTGCTTGTACAGAACAATAACAGGACATTTGCATCACAGTTCTCCATTCATGGGATGTTTGAGGATGTGACTGCGGAAAGATTCATTGTCTACAGATTGTGGTTCTAGCTGATAAGCTGGCATTTGGCTCAAGCACTGCAAGTTTCCATGTTTGAAATAATGCAGAACAAGCTAAAGTGGCCACCACGACTTCTGTGATATAAAACAGGTCAGCAGGTAACTGATAATGCAGTAACACACTCAAAACCAACATTAAAAAGTCAAAGAGGCTTTAGGTCTCCCATTCCAACCATCTCTTTAACAGGTATACCATTTCTCTAGCTGGAACTACGCAGTGCTATAACTTGTCCAAGTTCTGGGATTATGAATACTGCCAGTAGCATTGCTAGTTTACTGGTGTCTCACACAAGCAGAAGTTATCACTTGACCATGTCATCACATACAAGTTCTGTGTTGGCTGTTGCAGAGGTTATGGGGAACCACGTTCATCAGCCCTGCAAACTTATCAGGTTGCTGCGGGGCTGCTGTACCTCCAGGTCTGCCACTTAGAAGCAGCTGCAGAGTCTAAACACCTGATGCCTTCCTACTCCCCTTGAGGGAAGAAAATACTTTTTTTAGTGCCTCCCATCTCAAACTCACAGCTTTACAGCTTGCCATTATTTTTATCAGTTTCACCTTAACAATACCCAGCCAGACACAGGACTTTCCCTTCACACTGCCTTTGGCAGCAATGGATTTGAAAACTGCCTAGGGCTGAGCTGTTGCACTGGCAGAGAATTCTAACTCCTCACCATTACTTAAGAGGGAAGGAAGGGTCTTTCCCCAGCATGGTTCCCGTGACTAGGAGTCAGGGAACTGAGGTAAGTTAGCACAATGCAGCACTGACAGTCTCCTGGGAAGATCCTCTCTACAGTCCCACAGTGCTCCTGCACTTCTGGGATGCCAGTTAAATGCTGTGGCCACCGCTCCTGTCATCCCCTTCGCCAGGGATGAGCTCGTGCTACAGCCCTTCCCTGAAGGTTCCTCAGCTGCAGGCAACCACGTCCCAGGGCTCAAGAGGGGCCGATCTGCAGGGGGGGCTGGCACAACTTTCGCAGCGCCACTGGATTTGTAAGCGCCCTCAGAGCGCCCGTTCGCTCCCCGTGCCGGCAGACGCCGCCGGGCCGCGCACCGGCTCGCAGAGGCGCCGCCACCCGAGACGGCCGGGCCGCGCCGCGCCGCCGCCGCCCCCGCTGCCGGCGCGTGCGGAGGGAAGCGCCCGCTGCTCCGGGGGCGGCGGGACGGGGCTGCCGTGACGTCAGCGATGAGGTGCGAGGCAGCGCGCGGAGCCACCCGCCAGCGCCGGCGCGGAGGGGGCAGGCGCGCGCCGAGCAGCCGCGCTGGGAACGGGAACCGGCAGCGGGACGGCAGCGCGCGGCCGCGCCTCGCGCAGCACCGCTCTGCGCCCGCGGGGCCCGGCCCGCCCATGTGGCCCGAGCTGAAGTTCAAACACGCCGTGCCCGCCCCCAAGTCCCAGCAAACGGCGCTTCCCTCGGAAGCCGCTCTGACCGGCGCCCTCCGGTCCCGCAACTTTCGCGGCAAGCCTGAGCCCGACTCCCCGGGGACGCGGCCGGAGCAGCTGCAGCACCCGGCGGCCCTTCAGCCGCTGCCTCGGGCCGGCCGCGGGGTGCCGCCCAGAGCCGCTCCGCCGGGCCACCGCGGTTCCCCCGAGGGCCCGCCCGCCGCCCGCTCTGCCCACGAGAAGCGCGCCCCGCCCCGCTCCCGCCGGTCCGAGGCCGCCGTCGCGCTGCCCCGGGGGGGCCTGTCCCAGCCCCGGAGGATGGGGATGAGAACAGCCATCGCGGGAGCGGCGCGGCCGGCCGGGACGCGCACTCACCAGCCCAGGCGCCCAGCGCCGGTCCCACGGCGGCGGCGCCGCTGCCCAGCACCCAGACGCGGAAGCCGGCCAGCAGGCGGTAGGAGGCCAGCGCCGCCGCGTAGAGGGCGCCCAGTGCGCCCACCCAGTAGAGGAGGCCGGCGGCCGGGAGCGCGACGGGAGCCACCATGCTGCGGAGGCGGCCGCGGCCGAACTGAGCCCTCCCGGCCACCGCCGACCCACAGCCGTCACGGCGCCCGCCCCCGCTCGGTCTCGATTGGCTGAGGGGCCGCTCATCTACCGGGTAACCAGGCAACGCGGCCGGCCCCGCCCGCCCCCGGGCCGCGCGGCCCTGCCACACTCCTGCCGCGCCGGAAAGGAGGGGGCAAGGAGAGAGCGGCCACACGCCCCCGTACTACTTGCGGGCTGTGCCCCACGTGGTCGGCACGGCACTTTTACGGCCATTGGTCCACGAGGATGGCCGTCACCTGGCAGCCGTGCTTCGATTGGCCGCGCCTCCCGGATGTCTCGCAGGATTGGTGGAAGACGGAGTCTCTCTTCCCGCCCCAATGACGTCATATGGGCCCATTCATAAAATACCCAGGCTCCGCCCCACACCCGAGTGCGTCCCACGGTTCCCCTCCCCCTCTCTGCACTTCCCCACGGGGCGCCCCCGCGCTGCGGTCGGCACGGCGGGGCGCGGGGGGTCGCAGGGGCGCTGATCCGGCGCGGGAGGCGTCTGGCCCCGAGCCGCCGTGCCCGCGCGTGCTCTTCCAGCCCCACTGCCCTTCCACAGCCCCTTGGCCGAGGCCTGGCCTCCACAGCCCCACGCGGGATGGCTTGGGAACCCCAGGACATGGGGGAGTGTGGGAAACATCCCCGAAATCACCCCCGCCTTGGTGGCTCTTCCCATGGTGGCGGACAAGAGCCCAAAGCTCTGCTGTCTTCTGCTCCATCTCCACCACCTGCTGGGGCCATGCAGCCCATAGCCCATGCACGGGCCTGGGGTTTCTCTTCCTTTCTCACGAACACCAGCCTGGGGGCAGTGAGGAGATGGGACACGGGAGGCTGTGGGAGGCTGAAGCCCCAAAATAGCCCGTGGTTGAGATGTCCTGCCTGAATGGGCTGAAAGGACAGGAGTGGCCAAGGAAGATCGAAAATCAAGTGACTTGGTGCAACGAGTGGGTTAAACAGAACGCCAGAACAGTCCAGCAGCAGGGCAGGTGATGGGACCTGCTGCTTTTAAAGGTGGACTTTTGTAACTCCCAGTGTCAACATCTTTTTTCTAGAAAGCAAGCATTTTATATGATTTGACAATAACCTCATTGCAAGCAGCAAGAAATGATCTTTAGATGAGGCTTTCAGAGACCCAGACCCATTGAAGTTGTTAAAACAGGTAGTATGAAGGGTAGTTTCATATGTTGCATTTCCTTTCTCCCTTTCCTTAGAAAACGGGTCATACCTAATTCCAGCCTCTACTGCTGCAGATTTCCAAGCTCTACCAAAGCACCACTGTGCTTCACAATTCATCCCCTTTCTGTGCTGCTCTGACACCTGGAAGAGCCTACTGCAGCCTCCCCAGGTACCGCCACCAACCCCAGCTGAAACCAAACCAGTCACAGTTGATCCTCCTCATCCACCAGTGTTGCTGGGTTGCTCTTCAATCACTCACTGGCTCTCCAGCTGCTGACACAGCCACTCAATCTGGTGGCACTTGTGCTCCCTACGTGTTGTTTTGCCACCAGCTGGTTTTCAGGAACCTTCAGTTTTCCATGCTCTCCTTCCCTCCGTGAAAACGCTGCTGTTAGGCTGCAGCCATTTGCCAGCTCCCCTCCATCCCCTCCTCTACCTCACTTCACACACGCCACACTGATGCTGGCTGCAGCCTCCCCCGGCACGCTTCAGATCCAGCTTCCTTTTACAGAACCCACTTACTGTAAACTGAATGGGTTTACAAGCCATGGACAATGTCTCACTCCCTTTCCCACTCCACATTCCCTAACTTTTGCCTGCTGCATGTTCATAGGGTGTGTGCTCCTCAGCTCAGGGATTATGTTTTGCAGAATTTGGAAAGATCTTGTATTAGGCACTACTCTAAATCGAACAGGTGACTAGTGCCCTAAGTGTTGCACCTGAAGGTCCCAATCAGATTATGGCACCATGGGGACGCAGTTACAAAGACAACTGTAACCTCAAAGCTCTTATTTAGAAACAAGAAGTTTTTGTATTACATCAACTACCTGATGCAATGAGCTGTGTGTCCTGAGATACACAAGATTATGCTTAATGATCTTTCACTTACACTACGGGAAAAAAGATCAAGGAAATTAAATGAAAACGTGCTTTCATAGGTTTATCTGTTTTATTACTTTAATAAAAATAAATGTTACATTTCCTGTTATTAAATGTAAATACACAATAGCTTTTCACTCAAAGATCCATAATTAATAGAAATCAAAGGTCTCTGTTCATAATCTACTGTGCAAAACAAATTCATAGTGGGATTCGAACTTGCATTCAACAATACACTGTCTGTGGTGATGCCCATTCAAGGCATGAAACTGTCATACACTTTGCAAAGAAAAATTTGTCAAGTCATCTTATTGGCTGACCTACAGGTTTACAGTTAGATGTTAATCTTTATGATACAGCAGTTGTATCAGATATAATGGGAAGGAGCATATAACTGGATTTCATTCTAATCCACAATAGGAGGCACCCATTCTCAGGGTGATTTAGCTCACCTTTTTTTCCTTTTGTTTGTCAGTCACTCAATTGTGAAAGGTGACACACAGAGGATCAAGTTCTCACCAGGTTTTCTTCCTGCTTCTTCTCAAGAGCCACCTAACAGTGTGATTACCTAGGGCTAGTTCCTGAAGTCTTTACATAAGGAAAAATCGCATAGGCCTCATGGAGTGTGTATCCTGCAAAACACCTGCCACAGATAGGACTTTATTACAGGAAGTGCAAAACTGCTGGGACAATTTAATTTTCCTTTTGTTCCATACCAGCTATTCCTTAATTTGTAAGCATACTTTAATCTGCATGGACAATCTTGGCATTTCTGCGTGAAGATGTGTGTGTTAGAAAGAAACAATGCTGTTACAGTAAAAGAAAAGAACACAGGTAATCAGAAGGAGGTTCGAGCACCACTCCTCCTTGGAGGAGTGCAACTCTACATCGTTAGAAAAAGCATTCACTTGCTGTGGCCACAACGCACTATTTTCTTCCATTGGCCCTCAAAGCACTTCTCACACTGTTTGCAGGATAATAACACAGTGCCGATTCTCACTCTTTTGTCTTCCAGAGGACCAGGCAATAGAGAGACAGGATATGACAAAAGCATCTGAAAAGTGAAAAAAGAACAAGTTTAGCTCTAGTAAGATATCTGCTACAAGTTACAGACAAAACAAGAGCTGCAGTGAGGGATAGAAGGTAACAGTATCATCACCAGGATGACCAGGTATCGAGAACAGAAGTGGACTGGGCAGCTGGACACACGGCAGGGCTCAGAGGAAAGCAGACAGGTCTTGGGCAACCTGCTGAAGGGAACAGACAACTTCTGACTGGATGTCCATGTAACCCACACTGCAGTCACCACGGGAAAGCTGCTGGTTTACAAATGGGTCAGAAATAAGGAAGCAAGTACATGGGTGCTATGGAAGATTCATTGGCCTTTGTCAGAGCCAACCTATCTTTTACAATCACATCCACCGCCCACAGTACTGCAGCTGTGCTGCTCCTGAGACCTCTTGTCTGAATGACCTTCTTGTTGTGGGTCAGGACAGAACCTGCTCTGCTGTTCTGATAAATCCCTTGACAGAGAAGCACAGATACAGCAAGGCAGTCCTCAAGTTTTTTTGTGTTAAAAAATAATACTGGTTATTCAACAGTGTAGCTATTTTTTATGCTCCCCTGTTCAGAGAGAAAGGCAGTCCTCTGAGAAGCTTACAGTCTACATTTAGAAGATGATGAGTCACAGGGAGGGAAAGGGACTCATTGGAAGGGAAAGAATCATACAAAGGTCAAGTGAGGGGTTTTGGATCTCTTGCTTATGGTCATCACACATTGCTGGGCAACAGACTTATCCTCCTTTTTAGGGTTAATCCTGGTCTTCCCATGAGCTTTGCAGGTCTGTTGCCATTTCCCATAAGCTGCTCCAAAGCCTAAAAGAGCACCCAGTCAGCTGAGCTGATGGAACTGACAGACATCTTTAACATACTCACACATCAGCATGCAGGGACATGTACATGAGGATACCTTGCCAAGGCCCCAGAGATCCACATTCCCACAGCATCTTTTATCAGTTTGGGCATGTAGTCAGCTCCAGATGACTGCAGGTGCAATCTGGTTCAGGGTGGTGATGCAATCTTAAGTCAACCTGCAACTCAGCTACATTGCTCCACTGCATGGAAGGTGGCCAAACTGTATGGCAGATCACAAGAGAGACAAAAAGGAAAGTATTCAGAAAAGCTAAAGGAGTGAAGACATGCTGGAGTAAAAAAAGCAACAGTAAGTAAAAATGAACAAACAATAAAGATATAGAACTACAGAGAGGAAGATATCAAAATGAGACATAAAGAAGGCAAAAATATATCAGAAAGGAGAAATAAAATACAACAAATAGGGAGTAAAAGAGCATCCAAAAAGAAGAGCGATTCATTTTTTATTATTACATTTTTCCGTGACTTTGCTGCCACAAACACCTCACAAGCAATCACACATCTCAGCGAGACCACATTCTCACATCTCACATGAACATCTTCCCTCCTGCCCTGCTCTCCCACTACCTGAAGAAGACACCTCCTCTCCCTCCAAGCTCCACAGCTGGGAACCACAGGCAGCCACTCACTGTGTGTACAGCGAGGCACGGCCGGGGGCCTTAGCGCTGGGGTCCCCTCCTCACACCAGCCTGGCCAGCTCAGCCAGTAGTGCTGTCTGCTCCACAGCAACCCTGAGAACAGGATGGGGGACTGCCTGTTATCTGTGATGTGTCACACTTTTTCCTGCCACTGGGAAGAGGTGTAGTCATTTGTTTCATTAAATGGCATTCTTGTACCCAGTGCTAATTTAATCCTTTTACAAATATGTTTTTCATTCTTGCGAGTCAAGTGCAGCTCTCCCTCCTGTACAGTCATTCTGCTCTCATGCCTCTCTTACCACATTACTCACACTTATTGCAGTGAGCACAAATGCAAGAAAGGGTCTGGCTGTTGCAGTGCTGAGCATTGCGGTGTGTCTTTTGCCTAAATCCACAGCCTCAAATTAAGACACCCTGCCTCAGTGTACACTGAAGGCAAAAAGAAGAATGGCATCTACACCGTCCCTCCTGCTAAGTGAAGAACTCTACAGGAACCAGTTGAACATGCCAATAAATCTCTCAAGACACCTCAAACAGCAGTGGATCCTAATGCTGGGGTGAGGCAAGATACCTCATGTGGAATTCCCAATCCTCAGCCTTAGGCACCTAGTCCATCCCCTTGCAGTGGTAATGCTACCCCTCCGAACCTACACAGTATTTAGCACTGACCCAGGAGCTCAGAATTCCCTCCTCTGCCTGACAGGGCTTTCACTAGCAAAATGTCTTAAAAGAACGGTACAGATACATGCTGGGCGAGACGCTCTTGGTTGAAGCTGTTGCACAGGACACAGAATAACTGGTTTTTCATCAGCTGCAATGATGGGAGGCAAGGCCAGCAGCCCTGGAGGGGCTGGAAGAGACATTGCCAGTTCCATCCCATGCATAAATCTTAAGCGTGTGTTTTTCGGCATGTCTGGAAGCAGGTATTTACGTAACCCTCCTCACTCTTTGTGTGCTCCCAAGTAAGCAGGGGTTTGGGGTCTATGTTTTAGACTTGTGCCTCAACAGCGACAGCTCACTGGCTCTCAGCCCTTCCAGGACTCCCGTGCGCCTAACACAAGGCACCTCAGCACTCATGAAGGGGCATCCAACTCACCCAGATACTGAATAACCACAAAAGAGCTGATCATCCCTGCTCTGGAGAGCTTACAGGTGCAAGTGAGCCAAACAGCAGCAGGCTAAGAGAGAAAGGGATGGAACTGGTACCATTAAGTGCAATAATAAATAAGCAAGTACAAATTTTTATTTGTATGTCTCTAATCTAGCAATTGCACACTTCTGACTGTAGTTTCTATGAGGACAGGAACCTGCCAACACAAGTCAGCTTTCCAACACAAGTCTTAGCTTTGAAATGAGTCATCCAGGCATTTTAGGTTACCACACTGTGTAACAGCTATCCAGTCCTTGTTTCTTTAATAAACCTTGGGCGTCTGCAACCTGTCCTATTTCAGGGATTAAAGTCTCACATTTCTCAACAACAAATGATTCCAGACAAATGTGGCAATGGAAGCTAAACAGAACCTAAAGCAAGACAGTAGTTGGCATATTAACTAGTTGAGTTCACAGTGTAAATTTAACATGCCACACAGATGCACACTGCTCTTCATGAGAAGGTCCAATCATTTCTCCTTAAAAACAGGAAACAATGCAAATGGCACTACAAACTTTATTACTTTATATAGGGATTTTTCACTTTTACCTACTACAGATTAACAGGTGAGTAATTAACTTGTAAAAACTCAAAATTCCTCTTTTTGTTGCCATTCCCCTTGTAAAGTTCTAAGTTATTACAATGGGGAGCTTCTCTCATCACGCAAAGCAAGGAAAGGCTTGAGTAGGACATGCATATAAAGGCGGGGGTTTTTTTTAATCATGAGCAATGCTTGAAATCAAGTACTTCTCAAAAAAAAATTCTAATAGTTGTGCATGCCACCAATCCAAGTGCAGCATGTGTTTAATGGAGAGACACAACATGGGCCACGGCAACAGAAGATTAACCTTCTTCAATCCTACAGCCCACTGAAATGTATTGATTTTGAGCTGAAAATATCATCTGTAGAAACAAAATTCTGTGTTCTCATTGTTTCATCCTTGATGCCTCTGCTATCTAGTTTCGTAACTGTAGCTAAGCGATACAGATACTTGTCCAGATAAAATTAACAAAGTTCAGGAATGCGTGTCCTTCATGCCACTGTCAACACTCAGTGTCATCCTGTATGATGTATTCACTTTCAGATGCGCATGATGGACTACATTTGATAATAAACCTTTGTCTCCTCGTCTATAACCTATTGTTCATCCATTGCACCGTATTATATACACTCAACCCTCTTTCACTGCATCCTTTTGTGGAGTATATTGAATGTGAGATTGTGTCTCTAGACCTCCCTCCACCCCCTCCAATGCATCTATTGTCCTTGAGGGAGCCCACCTAGCACAAGCTGGTTCATATCCATGGGACAGGAATCACGCGACATTCCCTCTCTTCCACGTAACTACTTCACCTCTTCCATATCCCCGTGTGCCAGCTTTGCTATCATATCCTTTTTAAAAAGATCTGTCTTACACGAGTGTCTGCTCAAAGATCCACTTGCCAGAGACTTCTAGTGCCAATGCCATAATCTGGTACTTCTAGAAGACTTTGTCTCGGTCACTCCCAGTATTTCACGAACATGAATTATGCTTGGAAGAATGCCCATTAAGTATGATGTATCATTCCCGGCTTGCACATGAGAAAATGTGAGAGCAGAGATTTCAACTAGGACCCTACCAGGGACAGAAGTCGAGAGCATTAAAAAAAAAAAAAAAAAAAAAAAAAAAATCTGTTTCCTATCTTTAATACCCAATTATACTTCTGTATTTTTTTCTTCAAATTCTCCATAATTCTTTAAATAATGTCCAGCTTCCAGACTTCCTGAAGAGTTTTACCATTGAGGTTTTAACAATTAAATCTGGCATCTTAAAAACACCCTGGGAGATTCAGTCATTCCCAGGACTGTATATTGCTCCCCATTACAACACGGATTTGGACCCCTGGTTGCTGGAACCACTGGCTTCAGCAACGTGGCACTGCCCCCTCCCTGCCCAAACAGGAACACTTCTTCCAACATGCACACTCCTCATACTCATCTTTTCCCAAGTTGGAGAGAGAAAAGGGGAATGCAAAAATTCCAGTTTCTCCTCTTGCTATTTCTATTCCCATAGATGCAGCTATAACAATAAAACCCAACAGCTTTTGTACCAACTGTGTGACCACTTCAGAGGTACTGAGCTTTTTTTTTGTTTTTTTCCTACAGAAGGAGCTTATTGTTACCTTTCCTTTGACTGTGTTTTCTTTCTGGAAATCAAAGGAAGTAAATGATACAAGACAAAAGACACGATAATAATGTCCCCACCCAGAATGCCATCTATGCACGGGGTGTATGTAAATCACTATCCTTCTGGAGACATCAAAGAAAATCTGAAGATTTATAGCAGTGATGATCTGGCTCCAAAGCATTCCTACAAATAATAACTAAAAACAAACAAACAACAATAATTTAAAAAAAAAAAAAAAAATCAACCCTAAAAATGCTGCTGCAAGCTGCAGTGAACCATCCCTTCCCCAGTCTACTGCTACCAAACCAAGCTCTGGCATATTTTTATCTTTTTCAGTGTTTAAGTTCCCAGTACTTTCATATATTGATCCTCTGCTATTTTTACTCATCAACCAGCATATGCAGCAGCATAGGTGTATGTGTCCATATACATGTGTGTGGGTACACAGATGTATGCATTCCTCTTAAACTAGTTTATATAAAAGCAGCAAAAGAATGGATTAGTCCTACTCTTAATAACAGCATAATATTAAAATATTAGCTGGTTTGCTTTTGTTATTGAATCATGCAGATGTAATTATCAACCTTACCACATGAATGCTTCTCACTCCCATAACTTTGCTCCTGTATTTCAAGAGGTGTAATACAGCACAAGAGAACGAAAACCTGGTGAAACTACTGGAAATGCCTTTTTGCAGCCAAAAACCTTGTAGGATGACATGGGCAAATCAGGTCAGAAAATTTTCCTTTGCTGTAGTCTTAAAACTGCATGCCCACCACTTCAGCAACCTACTTCCGATTCAAAAAGGTCAAGAAAAGAACATGAGAAAGCATCTGCTATCTTTATGGAATCAGACTTACGATGGAAGAGAAAAATATTTTCCAGGAATTCAGGTTAAATAATGATCAAATGTGTTTCATTCCATACTCAGAATCACTTTATGGTCACATTTCTGCCCTGTAAGTTTCAAGATTCTGTCTGTAGCTCACATCCTACCATCTATTATAGAAAAAAATGTGCAAGAAACCATTTAGACATAATATATATTTCTCTTTTTTTGTCTTCCAAGTCTTTCATACCGTGTCCTACCAAATGAGCCTTTCATTTTCACATGACTTGTTCACCTCTAGGGGGATGAAGGAAGTTTAATCCTTATAATCCATTTACTCCTCTGCTTCAGCAACTAGTAAAAGTACCAGTGGTAGCACTTAATGCATATATTGATGCTTAGATTGATTCCAGCACTTAATTTTCTATTGACCACTGAATGGGAAGTTAGCCCCAAATTCCTTCTCTTCGAATAACATGTGACAGTTGTGGACTGAAAAATAAAATTAAAACGGATGACTGAGCAATGATTGTTCATCTCCCCGCTTTGTGGAAATTTCCCAAATAGCAAAAATGCCAATTAAAACCTAAAACGTCTGCCTAGAGTATGGTAACCTTGCTGGAAATAAATGCTCTCTAATTTTAAGGTTCTTCTGTTAATTCTTCAGTGCTACATGTAAAAACTATATAGTCTAAAAGGCAGAAAAAAGATACAAGGTCTCAGGTAATATCCCAAGGGAGCTGATTATACACACATTTCAAAAGGCAATGTTGTCTTGCCCTAGACGACGTGAGGTTTTTCACTGAAATAACTTTCCTAAAAACTGCTCCATGAAGACTCCTACGACTAGCCCATGCAGGGACAAGAAGTCAGGCTGCACCGTGAGAGAACACCTTCAGCCACAGCATCCAAACCATGCAGTTTGTCTGCTCCCAGTGTTAAAGCCAGTGAGGTGCGGAACATCGCTTCTCTTCTGCCAGCACAATTCGGAGTGTACAGGTAATCAGCAGCTGACAGCAAATATAACCATACTTAAACTTCTTTCTCATTTGAAACCACTCCAAAATACTGATGGTCTGATAGTTAGAACTCTTCCAGTAATTTCCAGCAAACTGTGTCCATTATCCCCTTTATACGCATTCGTTTTGTTTGTTTACACTAATCTTGACCTTACATAATTATTTCCCTTCCCTATGTGAAAACTGCATAATTGTCACTTTTGTGTCTCTCCGTAAACAGTCTTTCTATTCCCCTGAACACATTCATGTGGTTCTTTTCTGCATCTGTTCTATCTGCTTAAATCCATTTATCCGAACATTGGTGACAGCTGGGCTACATGGGTGACAGTTGGGCTACAGATAAGGTCTCACTAACGCCGTATACTTTGATATCAATATTTTCTGTACATAATGGAAATCCCTTCCCTAATAGGACACCACCTTTTTTTTTTTTTTTTTAATTTTCTCAGCCACATCACATAGCAGTACAGTATCATTCTGCTGCTGACTACTACACAGACTACCAATTCGCCACTAAAGTAATGAGCTCTTCTAGAATAAATTGTGATTAGCTTCAATTTGCATCCCTAACGCTCACTTAATTCTATTAATCTGAGTTTTGATTCATCTTGTTGGTACACAAATATTTCAATCCTCCTCCCTATTGATACAGTCCACCAGCTTTGCGTCCTAAAATTTCATCACCACAGTTCTTTTTCACTAGGGTCACTGGCAAAAAAATCAAATAATTTAAAATATAGTATTTGAAAAATTCATTTTGCAGCCTCCTTTCCATTGCTATATTCTCTTTCCACCTATTATCTGCTAAAACTATGTTGCATTTCACCCCACTTTTCTTTTTTCTGTCTTTTAGTTTGCCCTTCAAAAACTGCTCTATAGCTAAGTATATTATGACTATTAGATGAGATCATCTGTATTACAAGTCTTGTCCTTCCATTTGGTACCCTCAACTATTTGGCACCCTTTACATGTAGTTTTCACTACTTATATGTTATTTAAAGTTAGACCGTACATTTTGTAAAGGGGATGTGTTATATTTATTGTGCTAATGCACTCCCGTTGCCACTGAAATAAGAAAATATAATCCAGTAAAATTAAAGTCCCATTGAAAGGCTGGAAAGCCAACGGTTCTTTTCAGATGGGAACAGAGTGGCCCATACACTAGAAAGTTTAAAAACACATTACAATGGATTATATGCATTTTCCTTGTCTTGAAGGCCTGTATTTTATTTTATTCTGGACTTGATGATTTTGTATCTCAAGTCATCTTCAGCAGTTTAACTTTGCAAGTCCAAATCACCAGGGGTTATAAAGCAGACACTTGGACAATTATCTCTTTTTTGAGATATTAAGTACTAGAACAACACCTTCCATCAATTTTTTTTTCATTTCTTTGCCACCTTTCTACTAAGAATTATACCCACCTGCATATACTTTAAGGACTGTATTTCAGGTAATGATCACTGGGAAAATCTGATGCGCTTTCTGACACAAATACAAAAGTGTGTGTAGAGCTCCCCATACACCTACTCACTGAACTGTAATGTGTGCAATAGAAAACAAACTTATTACGGCATATTTACCTTTCTTGTTTCATATCATGAGTGTTACCTTCTTTCCACACCTTCATTTATCAGTTAACCAATAAATCATGGTTTCTTCTGCATTTCAAGAGGACTGCTATTACCAAGAAAAAGAAAGCACCTAACAAGAATCCTTCCCATTCCGGTCCCATGAGATGATTAAGCATTCTCAGCTCTATATGCAGTTAACGACTGATGCATGGCACCACCCTCTTTCAACATTTGCCTTCCAAAGTTGAGGAAAAACAAACAAAATTTACTCTATTTACTATACACTGACTGATTTATAAAAGAAGGTACCTCCAGCTAATTAACAAACTCCTTTAAGACATCAGAATGTTTAACAAGAAGCTGATTTTGCACTTAGGGCCCACTATTACCATAAACTAAATTAACATGCAATATTTTTCCTCCCTTTTTCTTCTCTTTCTGCTTTGTTCTCAGAGAAAACACCTTGCTATCAAGCAGACTACTAACTCCTGTTAGCTTCATGAGTTTGTCCCTCTGTAACTTCAGCATACATCAGCAGCTTCACGCATCTTAATCCTTCTCTTTCACATTACAGAAAAAGAAAAAGGGGGGTGGAGGGAGGAGTGCGGGGGGGGAACAACAAGCCACCAAACACAACACACTTGTAGCTAAAAACTGAGACCCCTCCTGCCGCTTGCAAGTGTCCACTACCCGAGCGAGCCGGCTCCCGGAGGAGACCACAGGAGCGCACGGCTGCCGGGTTTGGCGCAGAGCTCACCAGAAAGCGGCAGCCCAACTGGGCTGACGCGGAGCCCGTGAGGGAGCGCGTCGGCCGGGCCCCGAGCAGCCGCAGGTGCGGCCCCGGGGACGCAGAGCTCCGAGCAGGAGCCGTGCAGACGGGTGACCCGCGTTTGCAGCTGAAGAAAAGCAAAGTCCCGCTCTGGAGGAAGAGCCTTCGGGCGAGTCCGCTGGCGAGCGCTCCGGGCCGGCTTTCGGACTGGTTCTGCGTCCCCACCACCCACGGGCCCCCGCCCGCCCGATCGGCAGCCGCGCCCGGCCGCGGGGAGCTCACTCAGGGCCGGTGACTGAGGGGGACCCAGCCGCGCGGTCCTCACCCGCTCCCCGGCGGGCACGAAGGGCCAGCGCCTCCGCCGGCACCAGCGCACGCCAGGGCGAGCCGGAGACACTCAGCCTGGCCGGCTCTGGGGGAAAGGGACAAGTCGGCACTGACCTGCCAGAGCCTGAGGCGGGTGTCCTGGCTGGGCCGCGCCGGCGCCGCAGGGCCGGTCCTCACGGAGCGGGGGATAAAGCCGGCGCTCCCGAAGCTGCATCGGCCAGGCCCGGCGGACACGGGCCGCCTCAGCACGGCAGCTGAGAACAGGCGGGCCTGGGGCGCCCAGCCCGGCCGCGCTCCCACCTGGCAAGAGAGCCGGCCCGCCATACCGGATGGGCGCCGCGGCGGCGTTTACGACAGCTCCCGGCATGCCGCGGCGCCTACAACTCCCAGCCTGCCCGGCCCCGCCGCCGTTAACCCTCTGCGGCGCCGAAGCACCTCCGCAGCCGCTGCCCCCCCGCCCAGCGCTGCCACTTCCTCGCGGTGGGCCCTGCGCCGTCAGGCCGCCCCGCGCCCCGGCCCAGCTCCGCCGCGGCCCGCGGAGGGAGGGAGGGAGGGAGGGCGGGCAGCCGGGCAGCCGTTCGCCCCCGGCCCGGCCCGCCGGCGGTGCTCGCTCCGAGCGCGCGGCCCGGCCCGGCCCGGCCCGCTGGTGCTGCGGCCGGTTCCTGCACTCCTGCAGCGCCGTGTCTGGTCCCAACCGCTGCTGTGTGCCACTCGCCGCGGTGGTACTCATTGCCCACTCCCTGCCAGCCAATAAAAAGCAGGTGAAAGAAACATCTTTTTCCAACTGTGGTTTGGTTTTATTTTGTTTGTTTTCTTTAAAAAAAAAAATGTTTCAAAAGACAAATTGTAATAAGTAAATTAACTCAAAAAATGGCCTTACAACTCCCAGAAAACTTCGGGACAAAGTTACCAGGAAATGCTGGGTTATCCAGCAGTGAAAACAATGCGAAAACTCGGTCACGTTGTTATGTTTTGTCCTCCCTCCCATATACTCTTCGTGTAGGTTCTCAGGGTACATATGACTAACACGTACAGCACTTTCTCAGCTCCTCTCTCAAAATAGGTAGCAAATGATGTGAATACAACTAACCCGCTGCAAACTAAAAAATAACCCAGAGAGTCAGAATCCATTTTTAAAGTAAGAGAGGGTCTGGGGCAGACAGCCCAAGTTATGCAGAAGCAGCACTTCAGACTAAAATTCACTGGGTCTCACCCGAGCCCCCTCCATGGCTTGGTATCTGCGCCCCGAGACGCCCTCAAAAGCACACAGAGCTTCTCCCCTATACGTCTATTTTATTTGAGATATTTTTTATGAAAGCCTTGTGCAGCAAATACAAGTCAAATGGCTCTAATTTGTAGTGCTACAAAGTGTAGCATGCTCAGACGTGTAACTGCTTGACAGACTACACAGAAATCTGGCTTATGCTCCAACCCCTGAAACAAAAGCAAATACCCAGAAATATTCTGCTATTTCTCCGAAATTAAAATACAAGTAAAACAAACCTACTGCCAGATTTTTCTTGCAAATACTTATTTTTTAAAAAGAAACCACTACAAATTTATTTCAGACCATAAACAACACAGAGGAAAAAAAAAACACGTTTTTTTTTTTTTTTAGAAAAAAAAAAAAAGTATCTATAAGAAACACATATATATAGCTCTTTTTTTAAAGTTTATTTTTTAATACCTTGTCCCTTAAATCAGCCTACAAGCCAATAGCTTTATCTAGAGAAAACACAATTGGAAGCCTTTTTTATGTTGTACTGTTTTTCAGACACTTACAGGAGGTTTTTGAAGACAGTTCACAGCTACAATATTCCAAATGGCACAAATAAAATTATTTAGAATTTATTCCTCACTGTAGCAATTTTTCCTTTGGTATATTTTTCAAAATTTCCTGGGAAAACACAGTCAATTGCCGTCTAGCTTAGCGCACCTACACTGTTACCTCTTTTTCTACATTTTCTCTTTACAAATCCACCACAAAGATTTTATAAGTATTTTACATATAGATAATGAAGACTTAAAAAGGACAATACCACAAGAGAAATGCTCAAAAACAAACTGAAGGTGTAAATGACCTCCTCCCATGTTCCAGATGTACCTACAAAATCCCTGCTTACTCGTACAGGATTATACATTGCATTATGAGTCTGGCCTTTTTAAATTTTGTACTATTTTAACACCCCAAATTTATAGATTTTAAAAATTGGCATGTTAAAAGGGCTTTATTTAAGGATTTCAATGAAAATAGTGTTATGTTTTGTCATATTACCATAATCCTTCTTTTTAAATCTCTTAGAATTTCAGTATAACCTAATTAAGTAATTTTAAGTAAGTCTTAACCCAAATACATAGATCTAATAAAAATGTATTTTGCAAACAGGGAAAATGGACTTCTAAAATAGATTCCTCAGCTATGAACAAAGATGCTGAAACATTTTCTCCCCACAAACTTTGAGATCTGAACTATTTCACAGCACTTACAATTAAAAACCTAAATACTCCTAAGAAAACAAATTTCACCAAATAGCAAGCATAATGTTTCATTCTAATAGTATTTGTTTATTCCTTTTATTTTTAAAATAAATCTTTCATTTTTCCTTGTCAAAAAGGAGGGAGACTAGGGGAAGGAAAAAAACCTGCAAAATCCTACGTACCTATCTTCACATATTGTTTATTTCAAAGCTCTTCTAACAGCAGTTTATGCTGGTTTTAGAGATTGTATATTATTTTACCAGTGGAAATATTATTATTTCGAATTTTGCCTTTTAAAAAGCTACAGAACAACATTATAGATTTTAGAGACTTCTAAACATTTTTAATCTCTCTCTTTTTTAAATGTTACAAACAACCCATTTGGTAAATGGAATTTACATTTCTCTCTTGTCTAAATTATCAGAGTTGAATCAACAATTCAAAACAGAAAGAACAAATGATGTACCGTAATATAATAGCAAGCCCAACACTTTAACACAGCTCCTCTCTCTATTGGTGTATAATAAGCTTACATGAAGTATAAAATATCCCAGAAATATAGTCTCTTTCCACATCAGAAAATTGTACTTATTGACTAATTTGACCTCAAGGAATTGCATTTGCTCAAAAAGCATCCTATCTATAGCCTTATGCCATTTACTGACTCTTGCTTAATTAAATAGCATGCTTTGAAAACAAGTATTGTTCCTTCAACTTAATCAAAATAGACTATTTTTAATTGCTACCACAACAAATATGCTTGTCAACAAAATAAAGCCACGTACTATTAGAAAGAACTATACTTTTTAGCCCTGTCTTTGACCAACCACAGATTACAGCATCCACTTCCAGTTTATTTGCTATTCTAATACAAGGTGAACTGAAACACGCACTACAGCTCACAAATACATCTATATTTCTATAATATCCTATCATTTGCATCTTTTAATGGGAAAATCCAGTATACCACCATCAGCACTGCTGCTCTCCTGCAAACAACCGGCCTTCAGAAGGACTTGGCATTAACTTCCCTCCCTCACAACACTTTGCCTTCTCACCTCTCTCAAAATAAAACAAAAATATTTGGGTTTGCCTGAAATGTCAATAAACTCCAAAAGCGGAAAGGCCAAAAGGTCAAGGATTATTTAATCCAAACAGAAAACTTATTTTCTCTCTGTCTCGAAAGCTGTCAGTAACAGCATGTTACCTGAGGAGTGATGCTCGCTTCCCTTGGACGGCCATCCTTCTGTCCGGAACATGGGCTGTGCCACGCTCCCTGTAACATAAGAGAAAATACATTAAAATTATTATATGCTTAAACCCATTTCTGCACATTCAAATTATCCGGCCCTCAGAAGGCTTTGTATCTCGTGGTCTGAAAAGCATTTTTAAAACTCCTATTTAATTCTAATTAGGGCTTTCAAAATTGTTTTTGATAAGTCAGGTACATGTGTCAAAAATTAGCTCCATACACGGCCAACTGAAGTACCAGATTCTCCGCACCTGTTTTTTGGTTCTTAGAGGCCTGTATACTGCTGCATGCTCCAGGTCATCCGCAACATTTCAACCTGCAAATGGCATGATCTTATTTTAAAAAAGAAAAAAAAAAAATATTTTACATATATTGAAATCTAATTTTTTTAAAGCCATTTACATGAGGGATAGAGTCCTGAGATACCCCCTCCCATGGCAACTTTTCCTTCTCCTGTTATAAAAGCTGAGTGCCTTCTCAGATACACACAGTGTTTGCTTTACTCAATTTTCTGTGATTTGTGTTATTTTGTACTTATTTGTGATGGTGCAGAATTTATACAGGCCTGTAGTTTTGATGCTTTTGTCTCCTCCCCTCACCTGTGAGGAAACTACCAGTTAAAATCACTGTACACCATTTTTATGCCCTTTTTCCCTCTACGCTTTTTGAAACAAATGTGAGAGAAAAAAAAAAAGTTAAGATAATAACTACAAATTTACAGTGTGCTAGATTTACAGAAAAGCCCTTGTTTCAGTTTGTCATTTAATAAGCATTATCAATGTAAGTCATGGTCAGAAAGCCTCAGCACTGTTGGGTGTAGTATTTATGACTAAACTGCCATTAAAAAAAAAAAAAAAATAAAAAAATCTGCCTGTGTTGAAATCTTTTCTTCCATCTTTTTACCCTTTTCCTTCCACATATTTTACCCTCCTTATACTGCTTAGATCCCAGCAGACTGTTGCCACACGTGTATTTTTCCACCCAATTTCCTAGACATTGACAAATGTGAACCAAGGAAGCATTTTGCACGACGGTAACTTATCTAAGCCACTTCTTTCTTACATTCACTCTTTTTCTCCATGGCACCCTATGCTTTTTTTCACCCTCTGCTGTTTCTGTGTTTGGTCTTTGCCCACTTTTCTGTACTTTTGTCTCCTGCTGATCCTCTCAGACCAGGCAGGAAGAACTGAATGTTTCTCTCTCCCATTTGCCACACTGTCTCTCACTTTTTTTTTGTGTTTTACAGATCCAACACATTCTACTGCCATTTTCATATATTTTTAGAGATACTCTTTTTTTCCTCTCTAGGAACTTGCTGATTACAGTCACCCATACTTTGCAAAGCCAGGTGAGCCCTGTCCTGCTCTAATACACGCTCCTGTCAGCACACTAAGTGTAAATGACTTGCAAGCCTCTAAAGCAACACATGAAAAAGGAATAGGGGGTAACCTGTAGAGATGCCCCTTAACATCATAGAGAAAAAAACCAGACATTTTTAACTGATTCTGACTTTTTTAAGAGATACCATCAAAAGAAAACACCTATCTTAGAGGAAATCTTTATCTAGATCACTAGCAACACTTTTCTACAGTAATAAAAGTAAAAAGAATTTAAAAATTCAAATTTACTGTCCAGCATCACCTGTTTAGGATTTACTTTTCTGTGTGTCACTCAGCCTGGGGAGTGAAAGTTGCCTGTTGGTTTCACTTTTGTTCTCAGCCAGTTTCACTTTCATGCACTGGCAGAATCTTCTATATTTTCAGTTCAGCAATGTTAAAGACATTTACATTTTTAAACAATGCTCATTACACTTATAATATGAACAATTTATGGCCTTCCCTTTCCCAGGACACTTAGAAAAAATAATTTGAGGGCCTCAACGTAATGGGCAGCATCCTTCTAAAGGAGCAGCTTTCCCCTGTCTTATATTAGGTTGTGGTCTGCTCCTTTTTTCCCTGAAATAAATAGGAAACACACCATTAACTTCACTGACAGCAGGATCAGGCCTCTGGGTTAGTAATCTACAACAAAAGAAATGCTATATGCTGACCAATATATTGCTTATAACATACAGTGCTTGCCTTCAATTATTGTCCTGTGCAAACTCAAGGGAAAAAACAGCTCTTGCATTTATTTTTCTGTATGCTTTTAAATTAGTGATAAATATCCTTTTTGGCACAGGCCATAGGAAATTAGAGGGCGTCTATTCACTTTGGCTTGCGTGGGGGGGAAACACTGTATCTCCCTGTTACCAACTGCAAATGAGTATTACTCCTCACCACGCCAAGCGCCAGCTCTATGAAACACTCCAGCTGATACAGAACTGTCACTGTCCTGCACCAAGACCTTGTTTAATCAAAGTTTCCAAAGCATATACTTGTGTAAACTTCATTTTACACAATGCTTTCAGAAACCAGAACTCTCAACAGCAGGGAAAAAAAAAAAAAAAAAGCTTCCATTTATATTTTCAAAACCTGCATGTTCCTTTCTCTATTACTTTCCCCTCCCTATGGCACAGGCTCCAAAACGCAGCCGTGAACTCACACGTATGTGCAGGTAAGCGTATATTCATACAATGAATACGCTACCAAAGCACTGCAATTTCTGTCTTTGTAGACATAAGGGTTTCTGAGACATTGAGACTTAATGGAAAGACTTAAGGGTTTATAGGAGCCATGCAACTTTCACTTTTTCAACTTCTTTTCTAGAAATTGTGTGTCCCACAAGCACATACAGACACTGTCACTAGCTGCTTACAGATATTATTGTCCTATTTACATGCCAAAAGTTAAATCTTAAAAGCTTACATATGCAACTCCTGTGAGAATACTTATCTCAGTTTTATTTACCCCACTGATTTATTTCACCATATGAAATGTGAATAAAAAATGGGGAATTGCATTGTGATCACATACCCATCTGCTTCACAGACATACACTTTTCTATCCAAGTAGACTGTGATACAATATATTTGACTTATCCCCACACACATCTAGACACGAGCAGCTTCCACAGCACCATATAGCACGTGTTCCCATTCCCTCTTTTCCCAGGTGCCACTACAGAGGAGTAACCGCTCTCTCAAAGAATTTCCCTCTGCCCTCTTTCTCTACCTCCACCTCTCCTCCCCCTTTCCCAGAAGACATCTACGTTTCCAAGGCCAATTAACCATGAGACTTACACACACACGCTTAAGTGTATAAACACACTCCCCGTGTTCAGTGGGGTTATTCACTCGCCTAGGCCAACCGTGCCTAGCCGTGCTTCAGTGCCATACAAAGACAGACCGCTACAATTGCCTGGGTCACTGCGAACACTGTTTACCAGAAAGCATGGTCACACCACCAACTTCTGCAGACTCACAACATGCTACCTGTATGTCCCAGTGTAGCCACAGACCTCATAAATGCCCAAATTCACTCTTTCCTAAATGCAATGTCTAAGCCTCATTCGTCCCCAATTTCCTAATTTGCAATGGAGCTGTTGATACAGTGTTTTGGTGGGAATTAGCTATCACACAGGTTTTGCATCAGCCTTTCTCATGGGGCTGCATCTCTCCCAGTGATAAAGTGTCCTGGGAGAAAGATCTTGCTACCACTAGTTTTCACTGCATTAGCTTTTAGGGCAAAGACCCTGAATTGTAACAATTTATTTAAGATATGATGAAGCTTAACTTCAGTGCACACTTGCGATATCAGTAAATATCCATCAATTAATATTGGTGTATCGTTATAAATGAGATAAATAATTACAGGCAAATACAATGGCCTGTTTCAAAATGGTTACTTTAAAGGATGTGTTTTGTAACTTAGCCTTACTCTTAAATGCTGCTCTTCATGCACTCGTATAAATTCTTTCTTTCTGAAACATTCTGTCCCGTATTTTACCTGGCTTTTATATGAATATTTACTATACATTTTTGTGTTACTTAAACTAACCAGATAATTTTAGCTGTGAGATTACTACTTATCTTTTGTCTTACGATTTTCAGGATATTAAGGCCTCGCAGCAAGTATTATCTTGAATAAACCCTTTGAAATGAGTGTGGCATAGGGGCACACACGAAAGACAATGGAAAGAGGGCCAGTGTTCTTTCAAAGACAACATTATACTAATTCCCTAAGTGCAAAGAAGGGAGGTCCCCTGGAGGTGCCTTGCTGAGCCACACCAGCAGTCCTGAAGGGCTCTGCAGTCCCCACTTGGGGTTCCCAATGGCCTGCAGCCCCCTCCTGCCAGGTCCTGCTGCAGTACAAGAGGTTATTGCAGGGCCAGCCTGCTCCTCTCTCCTTTACTCAGCTGTGAACAAGGAGCAGAGCAACTATTAACAAATACTCATTAATGTATTTGTTTTGGAAGGCATCAGGCATAACCCCTAGTGCTATTAATAGTCACATCATTAATAATAATTGTAGTGGAGGGTAACTGTCATGAGAGGTAGGTTAAACAGAGGAACAGAGATGTGAACAGGTCAAAGAGTATCAGTGATAGGTGCAGAGTACAGCCTGGGATCACTGGCTTTTCGCCTCCTTTTCACTTTACTTCAGCCTCAAATTCACCAGACTTTTGCTGTCTTTACTTTTTCCTGATCTCTTAAGCAGCGCCCTGGTCCTGGCTCAATGGGACATTCACACAGGAGAGACCAAGATGAGCAGTGCAATAGCCTGGCCAGCTCCTGGGGTCCATGGAGAGCATCCCAGTCACATTAAGGATCCCCCACTCATGCCTGTGAGCCAACAGCATCTCACTGTTTGTACAATGGGCTTGACAGAGGTACAGTGAATATGACAACACCGGTACTATATATGTCATCTGGCCCTATTTTAAACAACCAATGTAACACAATAGATTTCCAGTGCAATCTTTTCCAACTTGTAACTAAAGACCATCTGAGGAAGACACCTAAAACAATATACACACAACATAAGGACAAAACTGCTTCCATTTTTTCCTTAATTTTAAAACAAATATACCAGCATCAAACCCTCTTTTTATCACCCATATCCTTACCAAGAATAATTTTGTTTGAAGAGGAACATGAGAGAAAGATGGCTGTAACTCAGATAATCATACGGACTATCACAGAATTATGTAGGTCCTTTGTCAACATCAATAGACCTTCACTGCATCTAGGTTCAACAACCCTGGTTTATGTCACTTTCTAAAGCGGTGTTGGTAGGGAATTCATCACTAGACGGGATGTTCACCTCTGCTAAAGAAGCTTTTCTCAAACTATAGGTTGCCAAAGGACATAATGATAATCACAGTGTTAGAAAGAACAAAGTTTGTCAGCAGTAGCTCAGTTTTTAACAGAAAGGGACTGAGAAGTTCCTGCAAGTAACGAGGGTAGCCACCAGGCTGTGGGCTACCTTGGCTTTCTGGCAGCAAGTCCAGTTGCCCTGGAAAAGTGAGAGAGTTCTCAGGCAACAACTACAGAATCTTAGTCCCTATTATTGCAAAAAGGAAGAATTTAAGACAATAACAGGGAGAGAGGTGAATCAAAAAGTAAGTCACAGATTCAAAAAGTTTGATAAATACTGACCTAATGAACACAATGACACTGCATATAGCAGATGGCAATAAAGGAAATATATATAGAGCCTGCTAACAGGAAAAGGAACCGCAGCACAGGCACTGAGCACTTGATCCCTATGAGATTAGAAAAAAGGAACACAAAACTTTTCCTAGTGATGGGCTGACTGATAAAGATTTATCAAACTTGATCAATTAACAGGACTTCATTTAGTGAATACCTCTTTGCCATATATTCGGTATCCTTCTACAGTTAAAAAGCAGGACATGATCCTCATAGTCCAAAAGCATT
Source organism: Nesoenas mayeri (assembly GCF_963082525.1). Classification (NCBI taxonomy): domain Eukaryota; kingdom Metazoa; phylum Chordata; class Aves; order Columbiformes; family Columbidae; genus Nesoenas; species Nesoenas mayeri. The sequence goes on from NC_137548.1 coordinate 45,024,393, forward strand.
AGTCCTCTGAATGAGTTATTAGTGGAGAATGGGAAGGAACTACACACCACTCGTCTCAGCCGGAAGAAGTGCTCAGCATGTCTAAAAATCCTGCAGACTCTGTCTCAAAATGTATTGTGACCTTGGTACCTGTCATTTATTTTGGCTTGTAAGAAGACAGCTGATGAGCTTGCTCAGTTTCCCTCTCCCTTTTTGAAGGGCTTTGGCTATGAAAACAACTTATTGCCAAACAGCCCTTCTATTTTCTTTTGTGCTTACACCAGTTTTGTACACTCTCAAGGTCCTTCCCCAACTGCAGCTTGGGGAAGATGGGATGTCATTTCTCCTACAGCCAATCTGATAATGATATATTTTACTTATTTCTACATGTCATTTGACATTCCAGGGCACCTAGGCAAATGGCATATATTCAACCCACCATAATAAATTAAACTTCTTGCAAAAGATAAAATACCCCTTATTTCTCCTGCTTTCTTAACGAGGTAGCATAATAAGTAACATCTCCTGGTCAAAAAAAGGTTGCTAGAAATTTTTGCTTTGTATCATAATGAAGGTCAGACGCCAGACTAACAGAGGATGACCAAAACATCAATTTTTATCCTCAGGATGACCATGTGAAAACACACTATATCTAGTCCTCAAGAACGCATATTCATGGGTTGTAAACCAACCTATGTCCACCTAAACTTGGACATATGGTACAGCCATCCCTTTCCTGGACACCAAGTCTTGCCATTCACAAAGAGCAAAACACACTTGTTAGCACTGAACAAGTGAGGGGCTTTCCAATAGTGCAGTGCTAAGCATGACATAACAATTTAAATGGAATGAAATAAAAAACAATAGGCTTCCATGAAAATAATAAAAAAAAAGTGCTCTATAAAAATTACACTATCAATCCTACAGATTTTTATGAAAAATGAGGCTCTGTCGGTCTTTCCCATGGACAATTCTTACTGTCCTGTATGATTTTGCAGCCCCTCAACATTAATGGTTGAGCATTTCATAAAAAAGGTTTACATTATTTGTCTAAATACTGTAGGACTTTGAGTCATGGCTGACAGCAACCTAGTCTTCTCCAGCTGCCCAAACATAGTTAAAACAATCAGGAATCAGTCAAGGGTGCAGAAGAAAAAAATTTGGGCCTGAAATTTATCCACACATTGTCAATTAATTACAGGTATGTCTGTAAACAGTGGCTGTGAACCCAAGTACTCAGTCCTGATCAAAGCAGTATGAAGTGGCCACTTCACATAGGTTAAGGTAAGGTATTTCTGCTCAGGTTTTATGCCTCTCACAATAATGTTACTGAAGCTGGTCTTACTGTGTTTTGTGAAGGGACCCGACTAGCTGCTGGAGTATGAAGTCAAACAAAAGAGAAGGTTCAAGCAGATTAATCCAAACTTCACTCTGTTACTCTTTTCAAATAAACTAGACACAGGGAGAACACTCTTCTGTGTGCAACTAGTGGACTCTGGAATTCCAGAAAAGGACCTTCATATACAGGAAAAGTTCTTAATTTTAATTAAGTTTGGAAAATGAGGCACATGTGGAGCCCCCACAGATGGCAAGTGAACTTGTCAGCATCCACCTGCTTTTTACCAATTGTTGAACAGTTTAAGTCAGCCATTAATACCTTGTAGCTTCATGTTACTTTCCATCTCACATGGGTAAGGAATAAATGCACCAGCAGCCAGGTGACATATCATCTATTTTATATGGAGTTTGTTCTACATATCAATATTGGGGAGGGGGGAGAAAAAAATAGTAGCTTTCTATTCCTAAAGCTTCAGTTTCATTTAAGCAAGCAGACAGACTAACTACAAAATCCAACCTACATATAATCCCATACGCAGAATTACTCTGCTAAATACAACCTGATTAAAACAACTGCGCTGTGCACTAGAATGCAACCAAATTATTTTTACCCCAAATTTCTGGAGGACCAAGCAAATGCAGTCAGGTCCCTGGGACGTGGCCGGGTGCCCATGGCAGAGGCGGCAGTGCCGAGGGTGACGGGCCTGTCCCCAGCTCAGCCTGGACCTCCGGCCCCCCAGGGCCACACGCCGTCAGGCTGCAGCACAGCAAGTCACTGACAAACTGTTGGCTGTATTTATGTACAGCAGACAGTCCATATAATTTCTCATCTGCACACCTATGATTTTAGATGAATTTAAATTTTATATCTTCAGCAGTTTACAAAGTTTGGCGTTAACGCACTTAAATCCAGATATCCTTGTATTCTGACTGCTTTCCTTTCAGTTCCCATTAGATGTCCTTGTGCACATAGTGCAACCTCATCTTATATCCCTACATCATGAAATACAGATTTGCTGCATTATTATAACAAAACAATGGTGAAGATTATTTTAATCATTGCTTTAAATCTTAAAAGCATGAGGCCTGTTGTTTAAACAACATTCTATACTGTAAGTATAATAACCATTAAAACTAAGAGTTAATAACTAACACCACAATTTGCAACCTCTGATAAACACTGCGGTCAATTAAATGGATTTTTTTTTCAGTGAAATAAATGTATTTAATGGTCTATTTTAGGTTAAAAAATGCATATTAGTAGCAGCCTGTCATTATTACCCCACGGATCTGTGTTACAGAAACACAGGATTTGATGTGAGTTGGGAAACTATACTAATCAGAGTCCTATTTCTCCCTTCTCCCAAATTAACCAGGAGGAAAAAGGGAAAAGGAAAACTTATTGAAAGCTATATTAATCAAGTCTCATCCTGACAGGATGGATTTTTAGACCAGAGACCAAGCAATTGGGTATTCTTTGTTTGAAACACATTAACAATGAAAACTGTGCCAAAAGTACTAGTATTCGTAAATAGACTAGAAATCTAGATACCTGTAGTAGAAAAAAGTATTAAAATCTGAACCTCTAATACAAATATTCCTCTGGTTATAAGGTTACAGCCACAAATTAGGATATTGCATTACAAATCCTGCAGTATCTGCCTTGCCTAATCTTATGCGATCATCAGTAGGACTTTTGACTGCAAGACTTTGTCTTATATTTATGGTGTCCTATAGAAGAAATTAATATCAAATTACATAATAATGGTTTACTGTAATAATAATCTATAGCAGAATCTTCATCACTGGGAATTTTTAAATTAATGGATTACATTAAATCATCTTCCACATCTCCCTTATTTTAATGTGAAATATTGAAATTTTAGGAAACTTTTGTTGGGACTTAAACTGGAAATATGTTTGACCCTTTTAGCAACTTTGGCATTATTTCTAGGGAGCAAAAAGAACACATAATTTGTGTGACAGGAGAACAAAACATTTTTTTTAAAAAAGAAGTTATAGAAGTATGCATTTGTGAATTTGTTCTCGAGATTTACAATTCGCCTCTAAAACTGCTCATTAATAAATAAAGAATGAAGCATATTACTAATACATCAATTCTGTTATCCATATTGGGCTTACACTATGGCTCACATAGCTCACTTTCTAATGAATGAAATATTTAATAACTTAATAATATTTAAGCTTATTAACATATCTTTTAAAAGCACACAATTTAACTGAAGCACATACAATTAGTAAACTCAAATTTAAGGTAGCATTTCAGCGGAAACTGTAGTCAAAGAAGTTGGACGTTGTTCCTAACATTTATGTTTATGTCCTGCCACTACATTGAGCCGGCTCTGAGCTTGTTCCCACTTCAGATCATACTGTACCTACCTTCTATTTAATTTGTAAAGTCTAGCTTATTGTACTGATTATAGCACCAATATGACCATAAACAGATGCCCACTGATTTCAAAGTTACATGAAAATAATTCTTTTCCTTGGAAAAATCACTTTTGTGAAGTTCATGTCTCCATCGATCAGATATATGCAGTTATTCTTTTCCAAGGTAAATATTTACATTTACTTAGTACATTAAAACATATTTTTAAAAAGTGGTTTCAATTAAATGTAAGGAGCTGACCAGTCTTCTGAAAAGCTAAGCTCTGTGGTAGAACTCTCATTATGAGTTTTAATGGCATTCTTTGAATTTGAACACATTACCAAAGTGAGAAAACTGTCTTCCCCTCTTAAAAAATTTCAGCAGACATTTAAAAATATTTTTATTTGATTATGGGGGTTTTTTTTGTTTGCTTTTGTTCCTTTAAATTCCTTCCCTTACTTCAAGGACTTCAATTGCCTAAAGTTACTTGTGCAAAATTGCTGTATATCTCCTTCTGTCAGTAATTTATTTCAATATCAAAACAAAATGAATATTTATTCTTTATTATAAATTTCAGAAATAACACAAATACCATGTTTATTATTCTGGAAGCCATAAAAGGAAAAAACTCCAAGAATATGAAGTAGAAACTGAAAAGAGAGCTTCCAGACACATAATCCTTATGGGACTGTTGACATATATTAATTATTACAAATACTTTTATTTGGATAAAACTTCATGTAGACTATTTATATAGCTTATTGTTCTATTAAATAAGTCTCAGTTAAACTTACAAATAAGTATGATGTAACTCTGTCTGCTCGGTTGGTTTCATGAGAGATGAACTATCTATAAATAGAAATCTTTTATCGTAAGAAGATTTATAAATAACCTATACATAATAGGCAAAAATATATCAAACCACATTTAAAGGTTTAGAAACATTTTTAAAGTTTTTCAGGAAGATTTGAAACAGATTTTTTAAATCTCAGATTATTTTCATTGCTAACTGCTTAAAAGCCTTAAGAAAGAACAAGCCCCCCACTAAGATTCAACAATGCAAATTAATGTTCCTAATAATTGTAACTGTATCTACATCCATATGTTTTTTTTAATTATTATGTACAGTATTCAGTTTGAAAAAGGGCTGTATTCCAGCTGTAGTCAGTTCTAAGTAAGATAATATTATATCTTTCAAAAAGCTTCTTACGTAAATGAACTTTAAAAAACTGTTCAAATAATTTCCTGTTAGTAATTTCAAAATTAAAAAAAAAAAAAATTCTTCAGGAAAAGAAGAATTTGTGAATTATGATCGAGATTTTTTTTTTCTTCCCTGTAGAAAAAGTCAATGGCAATTTTTGCCAAAGAAGAAAAAGCATAACTTTTTAATAGAAATAAATTCAGTAAGGAGGAGTAATGATTCTAATATTTTAGTCTGTAAGTCACATGAATTAGTATGAACTAGAGGAATCCACAGGATAGTACTGAACCCCAAACTGATTTCTGTTTATATGTTTGCCCTTATCAAAGTATTTTCTCTTTGTACAAACTGTAAGTTTTAATACTACAAATTACCCCTCTTTGAAGGTTGTCTCTGCCTGCTATTTAAGCAATGTATTTACTAAACTATGAATTTAAACTTACAAAAACAATTTCTTTTTAAATGTCTGACAGACAAAATTTCTATATTTTATGAAAATAAGTTCTTTCTTCATTAAAAGGTATCTCTGCTTTATTTTCTACTGCTAACATTAAAATGCCAATACTTAAATAACTAAGTTTTAGATTCAACAGCTAGATCTAATTGTTCTAATTGCCAAAATATATTTCTGCCTTTATTCTACAAGAGCAGGGCTTTATTTGTTTCAGATTCTACATGAGTTAAATGGAGAATGTTAAACATCTAAGTCCTACAAACCACTGAAAATCTACTTTTAACCAAATTATCAGCTGATAGGCTAATAATAGCAACCACCTAAAAGCATTTTTTACAGTATTTGCTACTCCTGTTTGCTTAGATTTTAATCTAATTTTTTTTGTTGTTATTTTGATTTTAAAGAAACAGTGAAGTTTTATTCTTCAGCAAAATACTGAAGAGTTAATAAAACACATTTAAAAAGCTGACATGAAATTCAGCTCCCCTTGAAGCCAAATGGAATTCTACCACTGATTTCAGGAGAGCAGGATCAGTCCTCAGGAATTTAAAATCCAATTGTCTCCTAAATTTTACCAGATAAATTTGGTAACAATTAGGTATGCTTACTCTTTGGACACATTTGATAATTTAAATATCTTTTATTACTGTTAGAAAATAAATCCAGCAACAGGAAAAAATACTGAGCTGATATTTTGGCTAAAGTATACAATATTCCCACTTTTTTTCCTCCGTATATTAAAGTACAAAACACCCCACCCTTGCTCTAAATAGATTTCACAAATACTTGTATTTATATCTATATTAGATAACTGAGCTTACTTTGTTTTATATTTAGCTGCATTCTGCGTAGCACTTTGGCTATTATGAGTCTAACTTCCCAGAATATAATATAAGAAAATATCTTCCCTGAAAATGATTTTTCAACTGGATGCCATTTAGTATAAATATTTGCTTAAAAAAAAAGCTGCCCACTGAAATTATCTGGCTGATGGCTCTGGTCCTATAGCGTTTCCCTAAATTTTAATTTATTCTAATTTTTCATTTCCTTCCAATCTGAATTCTAGACAATTAAGAGAAGCTGCCTCTGTACGTCCATCTTTCATGATATGTAATATATAAAACAAAGACTATATAAATCATAAACCCTTTTATTTTTTTCACCAGACTTTTTTTTTTCACGGGCAGTACAGTTAAAGACAGTATGTTATTTTGCCTAAGTTAACTATGAAGGTCAAAAGACCTGTATGAAATTTCTCTTAATACTGAAAATATGTTGGTTTATGATTATGTGAAAATAATGTTTGTGGTAGACAGTATGTTACCAAAGCAGCTTTGAAAGCTTATATAGTTACCTTTTCTGAATGATCTGGCTACTTCTGGTTCTCCCTCATCTGGAAGAAAAAGCTGTTTTCCTAGTTAAATTTGCAAATTATTGTTACAAATCCAATAATCAATTTATTTCCTTTAAAATCTCAAGTACTTTGCAACATTTTGTTTATTTAGTTAAAGAGTCAAGCTGCTTGTCCTGGAGATTTTAATTTTTGTAGAACTGATTATAACAGACCCCAAATGTCCGAGGAAAAAAAACAACACAAAACAAAACAAAACAAAACAAAAACAAAACAAAACAAAACAAGCTACAGCTGAAGGCCTTTTTTGATGACTTGTTTTACAATTAATTTGAAATACTTAAGGCTGTTTGATGTATACTGCATTAGGAAACATGCAGTTAAAAGTTTTACTTTTGATTTACTGCTTCCAAAACTTAGCTCTAAAAGCCAGGTACTATGAGAGGAAGCACTGCAGCATTAGCAACTGGAGGCTCTATCACGGCTGTATGATGCTAACCTGCACTCCCAGGAATAATCCCGACCCACAGCAATGTTCCTATTGAGTTCCATGAGATTATTTTCATGAATATGCATGAATATTCACTCGAGGTTGTAGGATTTAGCCTCCAAATAGCCAGCAGAGATTCCTTACTTTTTAAGGAAAGAGCAGAAAACATCTTTAGTTCTGATGTTTATAGAAGCTATTTTAACGGGACAAAATAATTTTGGAAATCATTGTTTAGATTATGCCCCCAGGATTTATAAACTCCTTCAGTAAGCAGTGCAGTTCAGCCTAGTGTGACAATGACTCCGCAGGCAAGGAGGAGTGGATGGTGCAGGGACAGGGCAGGACACTTGTGAACCCCTAGCCCTGCCTGGTCCCCACACTCAGGTCCCCTGCAGGCTCAGGACCCAAAGCGGGGCTGAAAGTCGGCTTCCAATCCACAAACCTGCCGGTGTCAACCAGAGAAGGAAACAGGAGGCACAGAATTTAGTCAGGATCAGGCCTGCGTGGTGCACACTCTTGCTAGTATATAGCTGAGAAAAATTAATCATTTCATCTAAGTTACCTGTGACCCTGATGCCTCTGGTCTATATGTGGGTAAGCCATAGGCTTCCCCTCTCCCCCCCAAAAAAGAAGCAAACTGGCGAGAAATTTCCCCAGGAAATATGGAAAGTGTTGAACCAAGAGGGAAGAGGTAGAATTGGTGAAAATTCTATTACTTTCTCAAAAAAAAAGGAGTTAAATCAGGATTGTCTGGTAAAGACTAACCAAACCAAGCAGCAAAACTTTCCACTGCAGGTTCTTCGAATTTCTGGAATTGACGCAAGTCTTTGAGAAGGTGCTGGGCAGAGAAGGGTTAACAAGGTTTTTGTTATGGAGAGACACACTGATGGCTCCATTTGAGGTGACAAAGGCAGTTATGGGCCTGACCCGAGGAAATCGGGAGCACTTTCAGCAGAGAAAGAGCTTGAAACTACACAAGGCATAGCAGACTACACCTTGTGTAATTTTGTAATGCTGTTGCCAAAAATAAAGCTTTGATAACATTTCCATTCAGAATTACCCTTCTTTGAGCCAAAAACTGTCTCACTAAATTAAAACAGGATATCTAAAATTTCAGTATAGATGTGTAAAAAACTTTTAGTTAAACTAGATGTGAAATTTATTTAAAATGTAATTCGTAAGTTGTCCTATTTTTAACTTCTAAAAAATAAAGAAATGCATTACTAATAAATAGAAATTAGTGCTATTCAGGTGATTTTGAATATTTCTGTAATTGCAAACAAAGCAAGTTTAAGTTCTAAGCCTATTAATCGTTAATAAAGACAATTACTTAAACTAGAAAAGGTGCTTTATACATGGAATGGAACTATTACAAGGTATGAAAATAGTTATTCTGCTTTAAATGAGTACCTGCTCCACAGGCATTTTGACCCCTGGAGCTGCCAGTTTTACCCTTTATTAGCTCTTTCACGGTAGATCATGATGCATTCATTAGTCCTTCCTGGACAAGCTACCCTCCCTTTTAAAAGTCCACACTTCCAAAGGGTTAACCAAACACCTCAATCCCAGATTTTAGTTCTCAAAAGGTCTATAACTTAACTGGAATCTAACCGTCAGAGTCTGGTCTGTTGCCCGTGTTAGGGCTCTTTTGTGGAGCTCTCCCACTGACAGCAGTCTCAGGTACGTCGGCTTTGCTGTGCTTTTGCACCCCCAGCCTATCACCAAAGTAGCCAAGCCCAGAGGACCACACGATAAGAGAGGAGTAAAAACTACCTTCTGAAAAGTTAAAACATTCTGCATTAAGCAGCAAATACCGAGTTTAACACACTTTTCCCCCTAAAGCCAACAGTTACTAACTAGTTTTCAAAAAACACAGCTGAAGCCCCAATGCCTTACTTCTGCAACATCCTCTTGGGATGTGATCACAAAAGCCTCTCGGGGTCTGATCTGCTGAAATCCACTGAGGTCAGCCTGCACTGTGATCAGCCCCCAGGACTGTTAACTCTTTGCTGCAGGTTTATGGCATGTGCCTTCCAGAAAAGTGACTGCAAAAAACTACTCATTCCTAGCACATGCATTCATTTCCCTACATACAAATGCAATCTATTACAAACTAAAGTTATGTGGAACATGGCACTGATCCGTGGCAGAAAACTTTCAAATATTTTTAAGAGTAAAGATCTCCATGTTTTACTGACAAACTAAAGTCAAAGTAACTGATGCAAACATCTGCAGCTGCAATGATTTTAGTAGTTGCTCTCATGTGTGCCAGTAAGGATTCAGGTCCATTGCATGCACTTGTGTCACTCCAATGCTGCCAAACTACCTGTACAAGATACAGAGAATGGGACTTCAGTCTGCCTGGTAAAGCACCGTGACCTCTTAGCACCAGAACACAGAGATCTGCAACAAACATCACAAGAGGCAGCAAGACATAACTTGATTTTCAGATCTTGGGGGCGGCAATGTGGGTAATAACCCGTTTAAAAAGTTACCCCTCTAACTCTGTGGCATCATCCTCTGTGCTGAGGGCCAACCTGCCACCTTACACAGAGCCCTGGTCCAACCCTGCAGAGTGCCTCCTGTTTGCACGCTGTACAAGAAGCAGGTTTTTTCCCAGTTAGAATGAACTAGAGATGTATACAAAATCTTGTAATTTTCTTTACCATTACTACATTCAGAAATATTTTTCTTAAACTTAGCTCAAAGAGTTTTCTTCATATCCTTCAAAAAAGCAGAAAACATTTTGCATGTACATTACAATATATTTCTCCTTTTTTATGTTAGGAAACACAATTTATTAATATTATTTACTGTTTAGCCTGCATCTTGATGTTACTGTTTAAGGAAATGCTTAGCTGCCAAATTACACATAATTTAGGTATTTATTTGCAAAAGCTGTGTTACAGAACCTGCACTTTTCCCCTTTCTATGAGAATTCTGCCAGAGTCAGCCCCTCTGAAGCCACCCAACACTCCACTAATTTCACTGTTTGGAGATGTATCACCCTTTGCCTCTGTTGGTAACTGGGGCAGGGATGGGTAACCTTGTCATTAAACAGAGAAGACCTGCTAATCTTTATGTCAGTCCCCACTGATGAAACTGCCTCCCCAGTTTCCCACCTGTTTTTCTCTCTCATGGCAAAACAGAACCTGTCTTTTAAAATGGATTTGACAGGTATTTTTCTAGTGCTTTTTTCCAAAAGCAATGCTAAGGTGTTTTAGTTAAGGTATATGTTTCGAATAGCTTCCTTACCTTTGTTACCAGTTCCACACTGAACTGCTAAAAAGAGTGAATGTTACAAGTTCACTTGCATTTCACAGGGTGTAACAGCGGTTTGTCAGTGCACTTTGGTCCTGTTGAATGGTGAACGAGCAGCTCACTGCTCTACTTCCTCCAGCGCCCAGGCTCTACACAGCCCAGGGCAGCAAGCACCAAGTGGCTAAAATTACTTTGTGATACTATTTTTTAAAAATCATGTCAACATTTCTAAGTAATCTTCATTAGGAATGTAAGAAACAAATCAGTTTTAAGCTAGATGGATCTATCTTTAAATATTTTGTTGTTCATCATGAACTATTTCACCCTGTTTGTTCTTAAGCAAATGTCCCTCTTGATATTAACAACAGCATGCTAGGACTACAATGTGATGTGGCCCTATGAATTTTAATGCACATATTGGAAACGTTGCAAACCAGGCTTCTAAGTTCAAAAAGAAAAATTGTTCTTTAACAGAGACTACATCAAATGAGCTAAACACCATAATACTATTCAGTTTGACAGAAAACCGTATTTTCTGCTGCAGTAAGGAGATACATGTTAAGGCTGTGTTATTCTAACGGGGATGAAAGGGATGCAATGAGGAAGACATCCCTTCCTCTTTTCTGTCAGTTTAAGTCTTGAGTGACTCCAGTGAAGTGACTGAGGTTACTTAGACTTTATATCTCTGTAACTGAAGGTCTCTTACCAATACATCTCCTGGATAGTTTAATTGACAGACGTGTCTTCTACTATTTGGTTCAAAGTTTCTTTACCTCTGCTGTAGCCAAAACATATATTAATTGGGAAAAAAAAAAAACCAAAAAACACCACCTCCAAATTAGTGAAAGTCTTTCTGTCCCAGAAATGAATATACCAATGATCCACCATGTCCTTCACAGTGTACTGATAATTATCTCTGCAACTCCCCAGATACATACAGTGGAATTTACAGTGGATGGGATCTCCTATGTTGGTGAGTAAAGCCCTCCTATTTTGGACAACCTTCTGATATAATCCCTTTCATTAACTAATCAAAGGCCATAGCTAATTCGCTCACCTGTTTCCACTGCTCATGTATGAAAGCTGTTCAGAACTCTACACCTTTATTCAGTAAAGCCCTTCCCTAGCATTGAGCTTGTATTTTAGGGTCACAAATTGGAAGTACAAATTAGGACAAATCAATAAAATCTCCAAAATAAAGTAGTGCCCATCTGTCTCAGGACATTATTAACGGGTGGCTAAGTAGAATCATGTCGTGACAAATGACTGCAGAAATGCCCCTTGCTCCAGTATGTATTTCCCACTTTGATATTTTCCAAGCCATGCTGATGTCATCTACCTGGAGTCCTGCCTAGATCAACGCATGCAGTTTCTGCTGTCGTCAGTGAGAATTCCCATTGCATACCAGGGGCTCTGCACAGCCCCGTCATTTCAACACTGCCAGGCCGGTGCAGTCAGCGCATCGCTGGAGGGGTGAGCACGTTTCTTGCCTGGTATGTGTTGGAACTCTCACTCCAGAACTGCGATGTTTGTGGATGTGATTCCAGAGGGGAAAAACCCTCAAACGTCTGTACTGTAAATAACATGTTGATAACACTGCAGAGCTAACCTCAGAAGAGCAGGACAAAATCTGGTATTGAACAAATTGAACAAATGTATTGGGGTGCTCCAAAACAATAGGTGTCACGGAAACTTTCTCCAAAAAAATAGCTATCTATTGTCAGTAATGCTCTGTTCTTATCAAATTCCTTAGAAAAAACAGTCCTCACAGTAGAAATTCAAAGGTATTGGTATGAACACCAGGATGAAAAAAAAGGGAAGGAAAAAATCCTGGTGTGGCCTTGTGCTGTATTGTTTTCAGCACACAGAAAAGCAGTATGGCTCTTCGAAGTGTTGGTAGGAAAATGTATAAGCCTGGAACCATTTCCATCATTAGACAGATTCATCTATCTCTTGCCATATCCACCAGAATACACAAACCTTTCTGACATACATCAATGACAGCAGTGACTAGGAACAAGTCATATCATTCAGAAATCAGATATTTAATGGCCACTAATCCCATCATAATAATTACAAAATAATGTAATGACGAGCCAGAGTAAACAAAATATATGAACAAAAATGGCAAGGAAAAATGCAATTAGAGTCTTGGGCTTGATCCAACTCTCTTATGCTTCAGTGGGAGCTCTGATAGACTATTACCCCTATGTAATTAGAGATTTAGGCTTAATCCAGCTCCCATGTGCTTCAGGGGAGTTGGGATAGGCCCCTATGCCCTAATTTTCTGCTGTCTTGCCCCTTGGATACTCAGTTCTGCCTAAGCAAAGTGGACCTGTTTCACCATGCTGGGACTCTGTGTCATATTAGGGAATAATGTTTTAAGACTAAGATAAGAAAAGTACAAAACAAACCATCTACACCTGTTTTGCACTCACTTTGCATGAGGCTGAACTATTAGATGAAGCAGTGAAAAATCAAGTCTTTATTTTTATTTAAGGTGCTAGAGACCTAGAGACTGAAATACTTTTTTTTTCTTTTCTTTTTTTTTTTTCCTGTTACTATTAAAAAAAAAATTCCAAACTGCAAACTGTACAAAATGCTCCCAAGGAGATCTTCAGAATCTTCACTTAACAAATTAACTAAACAGAAAAACTGATGGATACTCAGTTTGGCTCACCAAACAGCTACAAATAGCCTGTAAAAAAAAATTACTAGGGATGCTATTTCCAAACCTCTGATCAGAAATCTAAAGATTTGTATTTCTAAGCATGAGGCAAAACCAAACAAAAAATGATCATCAAAACCAGTCTTGGTCATATTCTGCATTCCCTTAAAAAACAAAGGTCACCTCTCTCACAGTTATAATTCTGATTTTTTTTTTTTTTTTTTTTTTGTGGTGGATGAGAGAAAATAAGAGTCAGTTTTGTGCAAGAATACAGACATTATTGACTTGATAAATTAAAATATCTTTAACATTAGCAATTATTACTGACCCTGATGTTTTCATAAGCATTCAGTGGTCATCATTCTGTACACTGAGAATATGTTAAATGTCTGCAAACTGGCACAAACACACTTTCCTTGCACACACACTATAACACAGACATACACTGGCTCTCCAAATCAGGGACAACCAGGTTAACCATGTCTACATACAAATATTATGGACGAGCATAGGTCCTGACTAGTACATGTATTATGAACTCAAGTATGCACATCCTTTCATTACAGCACTGATAGACACAGCTAAATGGATATACTTATGCCTCATACTGACTTGGAAGAACCTTTAAAACTGATTGTATATATGTCCAGACAGACACATAGAAAAATAAATACAAAAATACGTAATGTGGCAAACACATACAAATATTAAAAAAGCTAAGTGCACATGTGCAGACACATATGGAAAGAACACATGCACAGTTACAACTGGACAGCATACACATTTCGCAGGCATTTGCATCCTGCGTACACTTTCTCATATTACTGTCTGTCTAACTCAATCACTCTGGAATTTTCTTTGAGCTTGAACCAGCTTATTTTTTTTTCTTGCAGAGAGAGACTGTGCACACATAATGTTTCAAAGACACCTATCACAATAAATGCAGGTACACTTTTGTGTGTACATACCACAACTTACATACATTTCTGCGGGAAGGCCCTATTTTTCAGGAAAAAAAAATCAGCCATTTTTCCCCATCAAACTTTCTCTTTATGAGTTGCTTGTATCTTTCAGCAGTGAGATGAGAGAATAAAAAATATCAGCTATTATATTAAATAATAGCTGCTTGGATTACATTTATAAAGATCTTTTACCCCCACTTTACTTCTTCAAGTTCTATTCCAAAGTATGGCTTTCTACCTGCAGCCTTGTCATGAATGGTCTGACTTGAAGATCAAAGTATGGAGGAACTGAAATAATGAATCCCTTGGTTAGTACGTACAAATCTGATCTAAAGGAACTGTGCTGATACCTTTCCTGCTGCGAATGATACGGCACCATACACACATAGGTCCCAGTACAGGCAAAAATATAAAATATATTTTGCTGAGAATCTGATGATCTAAATTAGACTAATCCAAAACATACCTTAGGGAGCATGCAGAAAAGGGACAAATAGAGTGGGGATGCTTGAGTAACACAAGGGGGTTCTGCAGAAGACAGACAGTCGCTCCTGCCTGGTTCCACATATTCCTTACCATTTTAATTTATCATCCTTTTCAACCTGTTATCATTGACATTTCACTAGTAGATCTCCTCTGAAAGGAACTGCAGAAGAAATCTGTCCTGAGGAATCTGCAGAAAAAGACAATACCTGAATAGCAAAATGAACTGAGAGTTGGTGTAATAATTTTGAGAAGAGAGTCATCCCGGGAGAGAGTGTGGAGATCGGGAGAATGAAAGAAGAGAAAGCAAGGGAAGCACCTTAGAGCAGCTAAGTTAAATTATCTAGAAGACACGTATTATGGTGAATATGAAGGTTAACAATGCTCTTTCTCCTCACACTGGTAGGAAGGTCAAGGTAGCAGTCAGCATATTTCTCTCCCTGAGACACTGGAGCAGTTGTTGAAGGTCTCCTATGAAAGGACTTTGTAATAGAAGACACTGGTACCACTGGAGTGGGTATGAGCATTGCTGTCCTCCTTATAATTACTAGCCAACACTAAAACTGCCATGGGTGCTGTGGGACAACCACATTTAGTCCCACTGTGGTATAGTTGGATTCCACAACTGTCTGCCTCTACCCCAAAAACGACAAGCCCAGCCAGAGAAAGACCTTGCCAGGTGCAGCTATAGCGCTCAGTTTTGTCAGTAGGTATTAACTCATGGCTCATCAGTCGTTCCTGGTAAAGCCACATAACGTAACTGATGGTCTCTCATTCATCAGATGGGGAAAAAAGAAGTTTTAGGTTTTTGTTGGAGGTTTTTCTTCCTTCTTTTTTTCATTTAAACTGGATTATTCCCCAATCTTGCTAAAATGTTTGGGGATCCCCAAGCTGGCAGCACTATATAAGTGACAAGAACCAGGCAGTAGATGCTGTAGTGTTTCAAAAATAAATGCACACACACATTTCACTGTCTAGCTCACAGTTTACACTAGACAGTTTGTGTATGGGCTGATATTTTGAGCTGTATGTCAGTATCATTAGGTAATATAGATGTATACTGTCCTCTCAGATGTGGAAGTGTGGAAGTCAAGTTTCTTCCAGTTCTCTTTGTCATCAGTTATCAAAACCTGGTGCTTAAAGGAAATTAGTAGTGAAAACAGACAAGTTTTAGGGATGCCAATGATAAATCAACACTTCAGTTGTATCTATGTATATTAAAACATATGTACATATATGTACTGAAAATCTGAATGCATCATATTGACTACCAATGAACAATGTTGTTGGTTTTCTCTTTACTTTTAATATAGCTTTTAAACATCAATCTTTTCCAGAGGATGCACTGGTGAGATGTGCTGTCTGATATGCCCTTGGCCAGAATTATCCTTACACACATTGTGCAGTTCACACACATTATGCAGTGTGCTATAAGCTGATTATTTTCTTGGCTGCAGCCCACCCTCTAAGCCTGGGCATTTCAGTGTGGAAGGAATTCCCGTACATATGTCAGTTCTAAAGCACTGTGAGATCCTTTAGGTTGAGTATGCCCTGTGAGCTGGACAAAAAAAGACAAATAAATAATAGAAATGCTATATTTCTGTAGCATTTGATTGGTTAAAAAGTGCTCAACGCAGAGATGGACTTCTGGCTTCTCGAGCTGCAAAATAATTGCACTCACTTGCGTGTGTGGTAGTACATGTTACAACTCTTTCATAGCATAAGTTTTGCTGTTTGAACTCTCCCACAAAGTTTCCAGGTAAGATTATAAAGAAGACCTATGGTGGAATGGACTCTAAAGCATAGTTCTCGCAGTGCTTGGTTTAGGGAGTCTTTGAGATCACCTGGAGAAAATGGGTCTGTTGCAGGATGTTGTTCTCAAGAAGGGTTCAATGCAATCCTGCTGAATAACTGAGGAAGCAAAGAGCTATTCAGTCTTGGCCACAGCATTTAAAAAACAGACTTGAACTAAGCAAGTCAAGGAATCACATTTCTGTTAAAACTGAAATCTTTCTAAGCTCCCTAAATTGTAGTTATGTATTTTTGATGCTTCTTGAAGATATGTACATGCTCCTAATTTCAATCTTATTATCTTAGCAGTTAGGAAATTTGCATCAACATCTTCCTGTCTGGGTAATTTAATTCCCCTTTTTAAAATAAATTCAAATTAGCAACAATAAAAGAAAATACAAAAACACCATTGAACTCAAGTAGTTACCATAAACAACCCCCCCAAACCAATCAGGCATTGTGCAAGGTTATTGTTTTGCTCAGGAAAGAAATCCTGAGAAAGAGGGCCAGCCCCTGTGCTCACAAAAACCTATACTGTAATTCCCTTTGACTGAAAGAAGAATGGGGCCAGAACAAGGGGTACACTTGATAACAGGGCTGGATGTACGAATGCATGCAGTGCAGGGGAAAGGCTGGGATAGAAAGTTGGGTATTCTAGGCCAGCAACATCAATGTTACCAGAGTTGCTGGGAAGGCTTAATTCAGTCTCATCACTGAATGCTTAAGAAAAATAAGTTGAATCATTGCAGGCTTAAAGGCACACGGTTGCCTCAAAACAGGGATTCCTTAGCAATTTCAGTAAACATTTTGCAATAAATTTTGTCACTCTTTTCAGTCTCTCTGACTTTCAGATCATCATCTGCGTTCTGCATTGCAGTACAGGTCACCAACCTACACTGAACAAGATTCATTTTCTAGTACTTGTTAGTTTTCATTTTTTAATTACTGTGTACTGGGAAAGCCCTGTTTCGGTTTTAGGTAGCAAATCATTCAGAGGAAAGCTGAAATCTAAAAACATAAACAAAAGCATTGTGTATTTCAGGAAAAAGTTCAATGAGATATATCTACCCATCTTCAGTTGTTTTATTTCTAAACAAAATCTAAAATTAGAAGCAACTTAACTCATTTTCCCCTTTTAACTATTATTTCCATGGCACAACAGATGCAACTGACAGACAAACAAATTACTCGTGAGGTACCTATTGCGGAATGTGGTTTTTGTTGTATTTTCATTTAACAGGCCTTGAATGCGAAGGGTTTCAAAATTCTCCGTACTTTTTAACTGTATAAAATATAAAAAAGAAAATCTGTTAACACCATAAATTGCTTTTGGAATATTTTGATAGATGGGCAGACAATACAAAGTCATTTTAATGCTGATGTACCATCAAATTACAATGGAGGGATATTGGTTTGACTATGTTATGGTAGGCATTGCATACTTGAGAACCAGAAGAAATTTTAGTAAAATATGAAATTATTTTAGTAATATGAGTGCTTTACGAACTGGATTTTAATGACAAAAATGTAAAATGTAAACAACTGTGTCAGCAAACTATATTCAAAAAACAGAAAAGGGAGGTATGAAGGGCTTCACGTCTATACATGATGGGATCTGTTACCTAGTCACTACTGACCTAGGGCTGAAATGGTACAAATAACCTTGAAAAAAAAAATTGAGCATAGCTATGCCAGCTAAGGCACCAATCTAAAATCAGTGCAGGCACATACAGACTACAAGTTGTGAAAAATATTCACATACCCTGTATGAAATGAATCTGTCAGTCTCAATTCATGTCCCGTGTCCATGTCACAAAAATATACCCTTGAAAATGACCTTCCTTGTTGGGAGTTTCAGCAAAGACATGAGGAAGGAAGAAGGGGCCACAGAAAATCAACCGCTTTTGAACCTCCAAAGCACATCACAGAGGAGCAGCGTGGGAGAACTGGTATTCACGATGGCCCACAAAAAGAGAATGATGCAGGAATGGGCCTTCGGAACTGTTTTAGCTGCAGCAGACCACAGATCGTGAGCTATAAACCCTTCTGGATCTACCTTCACATGTTATGTGGTCAGCACAGGTGTTTAAATTAATAACTGCCACTACCTGCTTTTTAAGATACATACTAGGATCCCTAATGCACAGGCAAAACAGCCTTTAGAAGATTTTGTTTCAAAGCTCAAATTGCAAGCCATTTTTTTTTATATGTCCAAGTACAAGAATTTGAAAGTTTGTTTAAGAAAACCTGCCAGGTGCAAATTTCAGACTGAGACCAAGCCACCCACATAAGTTTGGGTTTTTTCAAATTGTGTCACAATTCTGGGGTTACATTTCTGTTGTTCAGGGAACTGGTGGGTCTGTACATCTGGACACACCTCTTGTGATAAGGAATATCAGAAGTTCAGAAGGTTAAATACTTCTAAGTGGAGTCGTGGTTTTTTGTGTTGTTAGCTGGCAAGATATTTCCCGCAATGCATTTATGAGATTTATCTTTTTTCTTTTTTTTTTCCAAAATGTCAATGAGCAGACATATTTTTCACAAATTATCGAATGAGTAATTGCCAACACATTTCTGCCTATGAGATTGCTCACAAGCTATTCACTAAAATGACTGGTTTGTTTATTTTAGGAATTCACCACTCAGAGATTAGTATTTATAAGGGATTCTTGGTCACCCAAATCACCTGACATCATTTTTTTACCCTTGGTTGGTAAATTTACAATCCATCAAAGGCTTCCCTAAGAGCTGCACACAGACTTCCAGTTCAGGCATTCATATGGATACAGAGATGCATCATTGCATGTGACAGTTTTTCTACAGAATATCACTCTAATGAATGTTTGTGGAAAGTGAAGGAATTGCCTCAATTACCATCAAAACAAATAGTTATATTCAAACAAAAGTTCACAATTTTTTTTCAACAGTCATCAGTCTTTATGTACTAACCTCCATTGACAGAATACATTTCCAGATTTTACAGATGAATAGAACATTTATTAAAACTACTCTGAAATTCTTCATTTAGAACACAATAATTCCAGTGCTGTTTATGCATGCTTCCTCCTAGCCACAGAAACCCCATATATACATCACAGGGTAAGAAATAGCCATGGATATTACTTAATGCTATTTGAAGTGTACCGGACTTTGGTTCCATCAGCCCTGTGCATGCTCCCTCTCCAAGGTCTTCCTTATAAATCTTAAACTGTTGCAAACTCAGCATTATACCTTCTGACTTCACCACAGGTTTCTCATTGATATAAGCATACAGTGGCAACCACATTAGTGGACAATCCTCAGTAAAATTATAATGCAGTTTTCTGAAGAGTTTCCCAACAACAAAAGCCTTCCTAACTCCTCAAAACAAGCAGACTCCCACGAGTTAAGCAAACAGCATTTGGCCCAGAGAATATTTCACCCAACTATGAGTCTGATGGAATGCCCCAGAATGGCAAAAATGCCAAAGACACTTTATTTACTTATCCAATACAGCTCTAGGAATAGATACACCGGTTTGAGAATGTAAGCACAACCTTAACAGACTACCGTGAATTTGACCCAAGACATATCAGCATCTGATAAAAATATTTTAATTTATGTTTTTACCTGTAGATTTGTAAAATATTATTAACAAGAAATTTAAAGTCTTCTCAGTTAACCAAACAATCAGCAAAAGGAGATCACTTCTCCCTGGCTAACAGTACGCCACCTAGACCACTGCCAACAAATGGTCTGAGTGCGCAGAAGCTCTATTGACAGGCCTGGCCAAATTCGACCAGGGCTTGCATCACGCTACAGAGGACATTTTGGAAAGATATGCCTTGGAAGATTATACTGACCCAAAATAATAATGATCTTCTTCTGCTGAAGAGGCTGCAAGGGATCAAAAGAATGTGAATGCCCAAATGAAGAAAAATATGTTGACCAAGTGTATCCTTTCAGCAGGATTCGTACTATGGAGTTTCTATGGATCATGGCGGCAAACTATGAGTTACAAAAAAATGCCTCAGAAGGTATTAAGCAATTTATTATCTGCCTTCGATACCTTGGGGCTTTAGCAAAGGTTTTTATAATAGACAATGTCCTTTGCAGTGGCATTAGTTTCTGGCAACAGCAGCACAGGGACTATGGTGAAGGTGGCAGAGGAATAAAACCAGAAATGCCTCTCTGTCCCTACCAGCCATTCTCCCAGTGCACATCCTCACTCCCCTACTACATTACAAAAGAAGCTGACATTTAATAATTAAATCAAATAATATTTATAGAATCCCTTTCCCTATCCTTGGGGAGATAGAAATTCAAACACAATCAAATACAATCACAACAGCAAACTATTAAACAGCTGAAAATAGTCAGCCATTCCAGCATTAATCAGAATAAAATCTCAGGTTTGAGAGAGAAGACAAAGGGATCGGCAATGAGAAGGAATCGCAGCCCTTTGAAAAGGATCAACCCTTCCATCTTGTTGCTGTGGCAAAGGCTCAGTCACCTGCAAGCCTGCTGGCTACACCTCCTCGGAAACTTAAATGTTGCCAGGGACACCACCGCTGGCATCTCTGCTCCAGCTTCTAGAGACCCCCTGGCCTGGCGGCGGCAGGGCCCAAGCAGCACTTTCCCAAATGGCTCCTGGGTGTGGGCTGGGAGTTACCATGAGCCAGAGACTATTCTCAACAGGCATTTTGCATAGGATTGTCCTGTCCTGGAGTTCAAGAAAGCTTAATCGTATGGATGCTGGCTATTTTGTGCCAGCTGACCTCAATGCCAGAGAATGGTCCAGGTTATGTTTAATTTACTGACATGGGCACAGACAGTGATGTGAGCCTTCAAGATACATGGTGCCAGCTCTGAGATATCTCTCAGTGACCTGCCCTTTTCTTTAAGAATTTTAAAGCTACATGCCCAAGATTTGAGACATACAGGGAGATAGGTACACACTCTCTGGCAACTTTAATCTCCTGAACAGCTCTTGAAAATACCTGCATTCTAGCTGTTCCTTTCTGTGTTGCTACAATAACATCAACCAGAACATCAGTACAGCTGCCAGACTACAACTGTTCCATGGCCTGGCACCAGAAACAGCCCAAAACACGTGTGCATGACCAGTAAGGACAGTGGTATGATTCTAGGGAAGCTGGGGACTGGGTGGTGAAAGAGAGTTTCAGGAAACAGGGTTTTCATGCCCTCGCAAGTGGCCAGAAGTGCTGCAAGTTTTACAATTTCCCACCATTACTCTAGCACACTTCCCACTCCCCACACTTCCCTTGCTGCCGAGAAGAGCTTTTGTCCGCAGAAGGCCCAACAAAACTGAGGTGGACTGAGGCCGCTGCTGAGTGACTTCGCGTACTCTGTCTCTGTAGCACTGACAAACGCAGGGAGAGAAGAGGTAGAAATGCAGATAGGATCTGGGTGACCTACATGCTACTGAGATTTACTAATTGTCAAAAGGCCAGCAAATCCAAGTAGGGAGTTAGAAGGCAAAGGAATCACTAATAAACAATACGCACAGTTAAGATATAATTCCCATCCACTGAAGTGAAAGACCGTCCAGACAGGACAAGAGGAAATACTTTCCAAGGATGAAATTTCTCTGATTTTACCCAAGAACAGAACTTCTATAAGCACAAGTATGGCTAAAAGTGTGGAAAATCACAAGCAAAGAACAAGTCTACCATGGCACAGGGACAGGCAGTCATAACCAAGTAGGTCTACAGCTTCTGAATTTCTAAAACAGTTATAAGGAAAACAAGAAGTTGGATTTATTCTTACATTATATGTATATGTCCAAATAACTGTGTCTATTTGTAGGCACCTTAATTTAATGTTAACCTGAGATAGAGAGATATGTACTGTGTTTTACCACTAATTAAACTGTTTTACACATCCATACACAGATTAAATTCTGCTCCTTATAGTTTGCACCTTGTAATTGTATTTGCTAGAAGAGGAGAGTGGAAAAGAATGAAACAATTCATGCTGAAAAGGCATATAAGTCTCCGCAAGTAACCACGTTGGTCTAAAGAGCAGACATTTGTGTTGCTGTACTAGGGTAGGCAAAGAAAGAAGGGTTATACATGAACAGCTACCAGAAGTATGGCTTTCATGTGTCCTATAGAAAGAAGTTCTTCAAATTTTGCAGCTCCACGCCTCTGTTTTCACTAACTTCACATTCCTCTGGTGACAGTCACTCCACCCTTACAAGAAGTTAAAAGTACCCACCTACATATAAAAGATCAGAAAAGTAAGCATTGTCTGCAAACAAGGGACCTCCAATATCCCTCTGATCTGCTGCCCGGGGTTAGTTCTGCAACCTACAACACCCTCAAAGGTGGGAAACATGGTGCGTAGTGAGGAAAGAGAGGGTTTGCCAGCTGGTAGCACTTACAGCAGCTGCTCAAACTGACAGCAGAGACTGCTTCTCCACCTGTCACCAAGACATCAGTTTGGAAGGGTGGCTGCCCATCAGTTTGGTCACAGGATGAATGTGGCTCACACCCACAAATGCTAGGCAGCATAAGCACCTCTGTATTATAAAAGTTTAGCCATAATGCACTATACATATTTATGCTAAAGCAAAGATGATATTGCTTGAGTTAGTCCTAAACAGACTAGAGATTTCCTTAATACATAACCACTGGTGACCCTGCTTTGGACTTTTATGTAAACACCACAGCCCACTGAAACCCATTTGAGAATATCCTTTGCTCCTCTGATGCTTCTACTTTTTTCAAGGTGGGCAAGACCCTGCAGTGAGATCAAAGTCATTATGGGAGATATTCTCAAAATAACCAGTAGACCAGGAAGGAAGCTTGCAAGCCAAAGCACCACGTATGACCACTGAATCAAGTAGAGCATGACTAGGCAATGAGCTAAGGCCTGACAAAGATGGCAACCAGACAAACTCCAGAACGAACAACACAGTGTCATGCAGAACAGAGCCTGGCATGCAGCAAGTATGAATTCCACTATCTAGCATCCAAGAACACATCTGATCTAATAAATAAAAAGGCCTGCACTGGCAGTTTTAAAAAGGAGCTGGAAAGCAAAAACAATGAGCTCATGCCTTCTGACCTTGCTTGTTTTTAGCCTGGTTTCCTATGGCAACAAGGCTTGTGATCATGCTGTGTGTGTGCATGTGTATGTGTGCGTACGTGTGCGTGTAAAAGACAGACAGAAAGTGCCCGTCAGGGTGTTCATTAACTGCTGAATGCTAGTTTGCAGTCAGACTTACCACTTGGATACAGGTCTCAATGTTCCTACAAGTTCCTACAAGTTTTGTGGAAGCAGGTGGCCACCAAGACTACAGACACCTCTACGTTTCCCAGGTTGGACGGAGCGGCTGCACTGTGAGCACGTGCCTCATTAGGCACTGGAAAATCCACACAGGCCAGGGCAGTTATGAACGGCCCAACTGCACAAAAAACATCCATAAAAACTGGCAGCAAAGCATGAAACAACCCTAGGAAATCCGCTGTGTCAGTTCTGGTGCTACAGTGTGTAAGACACGCAGGCAACATTCCTTCTCCTATTTTTCCTGGTGAAAGTTAACAGGGACCTCCCCATTGCTTGTCTTCACAAAGCTGATCTGACTGACGGGTCTTGCATCTGGCTAGGAGCAACCCCAGGTCCCAGTACAAGTTGTGGGATAACCTATTAGAGAGCAGTGTAGGGGAAAGGGACCTGGGGGTCCTGGTGGACAGCAAGATGACCACAAGCCAGCACTGTGCCCTTGTGGCCAGGAAGGCAAATGACATCCTGGGGTGTATTAGAAGGGGGGTGGTTAGTAGGTCCAGAGAGGTTCTCCTTCCCCTCTACTCTGCCCTGGTGAGACCTCACCTGGAATATTGTGTCCAGTTCTGGGCCCCTCAGTTCAAGAAGGACAGGGAACTGCTGGAGAGAGTCCAGTGTAGGGCAACAAAGATGATGAGGGGAGTGGAGCATCTCCCTTATGAGGGAAGGCTGAGGGAGCTGGGTCTCTTTAGCCTGGAGGAGACTAACGGGTGACCTTATTAATGTTTATAAATATGTAAAGGGTGAGTGTCATGAGGATGGAGCCAGGCTCTTCTCAGTGACAACCAATGACAGGACAAGGGGTAATGGGTGCAGACTGGAAGACAGGAGGTTCCACTTAAATATGAGAAGAAACTTCTTCACAGCGAAGGTGCCAGAGCACTGGAACAGGCTGCCCAGAGAGGCTGTGGAGTCTCCTTCTCTGGAGACATTCAAAACCCGCCTGGACACATTCCTGTGTAACCTCATCTAGGCGTTCCTGCTCCTGCAGGGGGATTGGACTAGATGATCTTTCGAGGTCCCTTCCAACCCCTAACTTTCTGTGATTCTGTGACTGACAGCAAGGAGACCAGAACTGTTAATTCAGATCTTTTTTAAAGACTGTTGTATATGTCAATAGCCACATAAATAAAATGTTTTGCAAGACAAATGGGAATCAAAGATTTGATGACCACCTTCTTCAACAAAGGGCCAAGAAGCATCATAGATAGCTTAACTGCGTCCTCTAAAGAAAGATGAGAAAAACTAGGTGTTGACATTGCTGACGTCTGCCAGATAAAAAAAAAGGACAGCTAATTTCTGGTCCATGTGTCTTGGGAAGACCCACCAAAACATTTCTACCTATCTTTGTACATAGCCTCCTGAAAGAGCAGGCTGCCTTCTTTCTTCTTCTCAGCAATTTTTAACAACAGAAAGGTAGCAAATGACCATTTCAGACAGGAACTGTATGAAATTATCAACAACCAGGCCATTCAGATGCAATCATCAAGCTACACTCATAAGAGAAGTGAACAAAGTAGAATAAATGTGTGTACACCAATCTCCACAATTCAGTAACCAGCTACCTAGGATCAGTCTACCCAAAACTCTGTCTGCTTGTTGAAGCCTCCATTTCGCTAAAATATGGTTCATGTAAACACTACATACCATTTGAAAAACAGATGTCTGTCCAGGATTATACTGAAAAGCTGGTGGAGCCTGGATAAGGACCGGGGCGTCCTGCTTATTAATGCTCTATTTAAATCACAGGCCCTAGCTATCTATTTGGGCTGGTTCTTTACAGGACCGAAGAGCCAAGTCATTACGAAGCAGATGGAAGAGGGAATGATGGCCAGTATTGCTGTCACTCCTTTTAGCAGAGACAGTCATCTGTAGTATGAAGTTCTACATATGAGCAAATTCCCTCTTTCCTGTAAAAGTCAAAATTGCCATTTGTCATTGCTATGTACAGTTGAATGGCTGTGGTGTTTGACCACAAAGAGTCCACTATCCCTGCCTGATGAAATCATATTTCTATACATTGGCAGATCAATTTGGGATCCTCGGATCTGGAAATCACTTCAGAGTCATCTGAAAATAGTATTTTTTTTTTGTTTCCAAGTCAGATGTGAAATGTTAAAATCTTCCCTCTCAATGTCAACAGGAAATATATGGGTATATCTAAGGGCAGAATTTGACCCTCACGGTTTTCCTTAATTTTAACTACTGTAAAAACAATATTGTTTAAAAATTTAACTGCCATTTCTCAGATAGATACATTTGTTGCACTTGCAAACATGGTTTCTAAAACATTGATTTTTCTGGCCTCCTAATTTACCACCGACTATGTTCTCAGATCCCTCTCCTCTCATTGCACAAGCTTCTGACCACGCTGTAAATATTCTTCAAGTTGTTAAATACTTCTTCTATGCACCTCTGTCTTTCTGCTGTTACACCATGCCCCTCATCTCTAAAACTGATCCCACTAAATTCAGTAGGAGTAGTATCAAGAACCAGGCATGACATTCTTTCTTAGCTGTTTTTTAATTTGTAGCTGCATTTTGGAAGTGATGTGGTAAAGGGGTAAAAAGCCTAACTAACCAAAACAAAATTCTTAGTGAAAAAACACAGCAACTATAACAACATATATATATATAAAATAAGAAGCTGTTAATCTAATAACATCTTTAATAAGGCCTTCCCCCCACACACCTCCCCAATTCTATAAACCAATTCCTATTTTTTTGCAATTTTTTCAAGTGGGTATCATTTGATGGGAGGATTTCTAGGTATCAGAACGTTACCTGTAAATTTAACTAAATCAGGACCAAAGGTTTCAACAATCATAATGAGTAGATTTGATTAAGATATCAGCTATTTGAGTTAACTTTATCTTATGGCACCAAATTAAGCAAACAGCTTCATTTACGTGTTATATGTCCCAAACAATACAGCCAATTTCATGAATTATACTGTCATATTTCTTGATGATCCCAGCAGGCATATGTAATTAAAAGTAAAACTGAGTATCTGTAGCCCTTCCCTGTCTTTTCCTCCATCCAAATACCTGCAGGTCCCAAGCCTACAAACACGTACTTGTTTGAGGAGCCCTGCTGGCTTAGACTGCTCACAAAATTAGACTTACTCATACGTACAGAAGTGTTTATAGCCTCAAACCCGAATCCCCAAGCTTGCACAAAAGACTATCCCAAACAGTGACTACTCAAGAAAACTTCAAGATAGAGTATTCAGCGTTTTCAAATATAAATGTAAAGTTACGGAGGGGAAATTCTCATTTGGAAGACAAGATATTTCTAAGGAAAATATTACTAATACATGTAGAAACAGAAGATTAGAATAATACAGAAATTAAAACCTGCTTCATATATTGCCCAGAAAGAAAAATCAAGTAACATATCAAATAAAAAGCTGTGACTGGAATGGTCAACAATTAGTGACAAGTAAGTAAATTGTTAATCAGTAGTTTAAATGGAGAAAAAATCTCCAGCCTTTGTTCTCAAGAGCAAAAAATGTTTGTATTTTCAATGTCAAAATTGAAGAAAAAAAAAGGAAGGAAAAGATGACCGTCATTATGGAGTAAATACGAAAGAAGGATTAACACTTATTCTTAATATTCATATTTATTAAATAACATTTATGTGAACTGAAGACAGAGTGACAAAATGGCAGTATGCTGCTCTGACAATTTTTTTTTCTGATACAAGCTTGTTTAAGAATTAGCTTCCACTACTATCTCAATGGAATTATTTTTCCTTCCTACTTTGGGTTACATTCACATAAAAAAACATCCTAAACCTGCTTTGTTGGTTGTAAATGTGCAGAAGACTTTTGTTTGCATATGACTGAGCCAAAACCTGCTTACTTTATGCATCTGAATCGCCCTTATTAAGCCAATGGGCTAGATCCTGCTTACGTGCAATAAGACTGGATTCATGGGACAGCAATATGGATTTGACTGTTATCTAAACACGCAATTAGTTTATTAGCTGTAGCAGTCATTATGCACTTTATATCAATAACCCCCAACTAGTTATAGCAAAAACAACAGAGTAAAATTTTCTTTTGGTTTTTTTTGTTCTCTGATTCATTATAAATTTGGATTATTTTTTTTTTCCAAAATTACAAAGGAATAATATTCATGGCTAATTTTTAATGCCAGTTTCTGCTCTGGCCACTCAGAAAAATTCTTTAATTTACTGGAAACAAGACTATAGTAAATAATGTATGGAAAGTTAGCTGCATTTGGCCATTACACATACGGGCTTGGAATCTGTATCATGCCTAACAGACACATTTATCTTTCTTTTTTTTTTTCTCCCTTCTACAAAACATTCATTTACATACTGGATCCATGAATAAGTACATACAAACAAACTTTCATTAAGGCTTATTTCTACTAGGCAAATGTGCTTCTTAAGCAACTACTTTAAAACAACCTTGAGGTCTCCATTACAGCACAGCCTAACTTTAGAATAAATAAACCAAAGCTATTACAAATATTCCTAAAAATAAGAAGCCAAGTCTGCATTCATCATGCATCCAGAACTAAATTTAAAAAGAGCCACCAAGTATTTTTGGGTGTGGTTTTTTTGTTTTTTTGGTTATTTATTGTTGTTGGGTTTTTTTCTTTTTATGTTTAAGTTTCCTTCTTACATATTTGGCATTCAGTTTGCTTCATTTTTGCTCCTCGTCAATCCAGGGAGTAGCTTAAGTCTCAGCACTGCAGGCACTGGGGCAGGTTGCTGGCTCCCCTGGTATTGGTATTGGTATTGCTGGCTCTGGCCGGTATTGGCCACCACAGCTCCAATGGAGTTCAAACGTTACACACCTACCAGCTTACAATACCACTAAAGTTAAAAACTATGTGAGACTAAAGGCCAGCCCCAATTCTAGTCCGTTTTTATTTTGACCCAGATGCTCTTGGCCAAGCCGGCGTTGTGGCAGGGCAGTGGGCTGACCCACAGAGCACAGCCTGGTGCCGTAGCTACCACAGGGCTTATGCACCGAGCAGGGGACCTGTCCCCAGTCCAGCCACCCACCCCTTGGACACAGTGCCACAGCCTCACACATCTGCTGGCCCACGAAGGTGAGGGACTGGCTGCACAGGTGGGTTTCGCCCAAGGCTGATGCCTGGATGACCAAACAGGCACATTTCATCCTGCTTCACCAGCACCAGCTGCACCTTTCAGAAAATCCCTTAGATCTGAGATCTTCCATTTGCTCCACTGAATTTCTGGCATTCAAATTCCAAACTGTTCAGGGCTGCTAGAAATGACAAGGAGCAAGTTGGCTGGTTTCTTCCTTGACATCTTTTCCTGAAACTCCATTAGACCTAGCTGTGGCTACCTTTTGGATACCAGAAAGTAATATCTCATGATTGTTAGAGTCTACGTACATTTATTCTTAAAGCTGATACAGAAATAAGTGCTGTATATGTTTGGGGACTATCCATAAAGTTAAAAAAAAAAGTCTTAACATTTCAAACTGGCTTGTCTGAGGTTAGTCTAGTGGCAAGAAAAGGCAAGGCAATAGAGAAAACCATTTTAAATCAAGGAACAACTATTTGAAGCAATGTCTGTGATACAGACAAAAGTCCACCTAGGAAAGCAACCAGTGTTTTTAGCTCTGTAACTAAGTAAGTGGACTTAGTTAGGAGAATTTGAATAATAAAGTAAGAAGGATTTGGCCCACACTTGCCTTATTGCTACAGAGTAAAAAAAAAAATTCCTTTCCTGTGTTCGATACTTCAGATAAGTGTTCATGACTTCTCAGTCCCTGTGCCAGAGACATTACAGTCTGTTTCCAAATAAAAATTGTGACACGAAATGATCACCAAAATAATTTCGACCTTCAAGGACAAATTAAAATGGAAAAAAGCAGCAAAGAATAATCTGCTGGTTTTCCCATTTAAGTCTAGATGATGCCTGTTCCCCTAGATATAAAAAAATATATACTTATGCATGAAGAGGAGACCATTGATACACAATTCTCCTCATGTACAACCACATGCACATGTGTCTACCTAATATATGCACAAAGCCACAGTAAAAACTACATAAAACACATTGGGTTTGTATATGGACAGACGGATGATATATACATGGCTACATGTGCACACATACACACAGAAATCATGACAGCTTTTTCCCTCAAATAAACGAGGCTACTGAAGAGACTCATACAATTTCTATTCAGTGAAAAAGTAGCCCTTATTTTAAGTGGGGTTTGGATCAAATTTGGTTAAACTACGTGAGCAGGATGTACCTTATAGACACATACGTCCAAACATCTTTTCAAAACAACTACTGAACAGCAAAAAATGTATGAAATCCCTCTCCAGCATAACTGTTTCGCTATATAGGAGAACTATACTGCAGCTTCATGAACAACTTAAAATTCTATTAACCTACCCAAATGCCTTATAAACAAATGAACTGAGGAAAGATTCATTTGATTCTATTTATTATTTTCATTTACTGTATTTTTCCTGGTTTTTTAATGCACATATGCCTACATATATGCACATATATACAGTCCCCCACATCAAACGTCCTACTGTACTAATTCAAATTTATACAAGAAATTCCTTTAACAGGAATGAATCAAGAGATTAATTTAGTTTAATACGAGTGAAAAGCAATAACCATTATTTAATTGGGACAGTGTTAGCTAGAATTTCACATATGGAGTGTGGGGAATCCAAGGAAGGCATGCTTATGTCATACCAGTGAGTTCAGTAGTGTTTAACAGATGTTACCTGTTTGGTGGGGGGGGAGCTCAGTAGTGTTTAACAGGGTTACCTGTTTGGATGGACTGTGGTCTTTTGTAGATCAGAACATGCAAATTAATCCAAAAAGAAAAAAAAAAGATTAAATGGAATGAATGTTATTTTATACAGAACAATGTTTTCTTCCATTTCAATCTCATCAGATTTTCCTGATTGTTTTCTAAGACTGCTTTGCATGAATGTAATATCTGCTTAAATTCGGGTGGCAAATAAAATAGCTAAATCATCATGTTTCTACTTTATATCAACATATATCAACTGAACAAAATAAATCAAAGGGATGAATATGCCTCAAAAGAAGAAGTCAAATTAACTTCAGAATAAAAAAATTATTACTCTTGAACCAGTACTTTTTGTATACAAGTCTAAAGGAGTTTTGTTAATGGTGTCCCTGTAGGAACAGACCTGACTCCATAATCTCATGAACCATACAGAAGAGTAAATTAAGGTCTTATACAAAAAGATACAGTATAGCAGGTTACAATGGTTTCAGCACTTACGTTCATTTGGGAATCTGTATACCTATTGTCATGGAAGTACTTGGTCACAATTTTTTTCCTAAGTGCTAAAATGCGGGATCTCCATTCTCAGTTTTATAGCTGCATTATACATATACTTTTAAATTGAGAAAGGCCTAGATTGACTATGAATAATCAGAGAAGGAAACGAATAAGCAAGCTAACAAGGTACCAATCATTTGTGTGATACAAGTTTGGAAGGTTTTTATTCAGTTGCCAGGCAATAATTGTTAGTGTTAAAAAAAAAAAAATATATATACCCCCCACTCTCATCTTCTGACAACTAAAGCAGTGAGCACCTTGAAAACCAAATATTCCTCTCAGGCTTTGAATAGTCCCATTGCCCTGGAGTAGATGTAGCATGGGACAGTGAATTAATAAAGCCAGAATTTCTATTGCTACTGGGTTTACTAAACATATGAACAGAGAATCAGTCACATGGTGCCAGAACGACATCCTATAGAAACTGTTCAGAATAACAGCAAACAGAAATTCACAGAAACCAGGATCCTTCAGAGCAGGCTGTGAGGTCTTCATCCCACTTCTGGGACTGGACAACTAAAAGCAAAGCAAAATTCAGCAAGAGCCTGATTTTCAATATGATCAAGGTATTTTTACCT
The DNA here is from genome assembly GCF_963082525.1 of Nesoenas mayeri. Lineage (NCBI taxonomy): Eukaryota > Metazoa > Chordata > Aves > Columbiformes > Columbidae > Nesoenas > Nesoenas mayeri. The sequence goes on from NC_137548.1 coordinate 45,055,975, forward strand.
ATTATGAAAAGGAAGGGAAAAAAAATCTTAGACGCAGTGGTGCAAGACAAAAGGCCTTTCCTTGCAAGCATCTGCTTCTCTGAGCAGCGCTTACTGCTGTGAGGAGCCCTGTTGTGGTCAGGCTAAGGCCTGTTAGAGGCTGCTTGGAAGAGGAAAGCCCTTGTTGGATCACAATATAGTTACTTTCCTCAAGAAACAGCTGCTGGGTATGCAAATAGCAAACAAAGCTTTGGATGACAACAAACTGATGGTGAATACAGGCTGCCACAAAAAAAAAATTCTGACTACATGGTTAAAATTGGGGCTAAAAAACTGAATGGAAGTTGCAGAAATAGAAGCAATCACAGGTTAATAAACAGGTTGGGTTTTTTAAATGTCCTCAACTCCATAAATTGTAATATAATAAAACAGTCTGCCCTGTACTTCAGAATAATTAATACTGAATAAGCCTTTAAAAAGTTAGTAAACATTTACGAAATGAACCATAATTTTCTTAATGTAAAGTAAAACCTGTGAATCAGTAAACCATCTTTAAATTTTTGTAAAACTTGCAAGTATCAAGAAAAGGATCACATTTTGTCATTTTTATTTCTACTACGGACCTGCATGCACATGTATTTGTGGGTATGTTCACATGTGCACATACATATCTGTCCATGCACCCATAAAATAGTCTGCACATACATACAGAGACTTGTATATTCACAAACACCAGGTAAGAAAACTAAACAAGAAGTAAAAAAATGCACCTTGTATAATTTTTATAAGGTAAAACTATTGTGTAAATTCAAAATTATTATGCAAAAAAAGTCATGATTTCTGATACTAATTTTATTTCAAAGAGCAAAATCAGAAAGCACTTCGAGAAAGTAAAAAAAGGCGGAAAAGGGAAACGTTGAGTTCCCATTTTATAGGCTCTTTATTGTTGTATTTCATTCAGTTTGGCATGTAAAAAAAAAAATTTAATCAATTATATATCTTCCTATCCTAAACATTTTACCTCCTTGCTGTTAGGTACTAACACAGATCAGTTGCATTTGGCTTTTTTACATTAGACATAAAAGAAAGTCTTTTAATTTAATTTAAAAACAAAAGATAATTGTTTTTTCTGTTCCTTCTCACAAACATACTTTAAAAAAAAAAAAAAGAAAAATATGAGGCTTTAAGAAGTTATTGCCATAGGCCCTTCAAGATGACTTTTAGGGCCACACTTCAACCTAACTTCCCTTACACTGCAAGCCTGCTAAGCAGAGCTCCCAAATGTTTCAGCTTAGTCACTTAGCACCCTGTTATTTTATGTTACAATATACCCAAGTACTTCAAACTCTTAATATAGCCTAGAGACAAAGGTGTGGGTGACCTGCCAGTATATGGACTAGTACAGTTCAGCATACAAGTCAGTATCGTGATGTTAGGATTTTTTTTCTTGTTCCCAGTTTTCTGGTTTGGTTCAGTTAGGTTGGCCTTTTGCTGCAACTGTGTGATAAAAATGCATGCATTGGAACACACACACACACACAATTATTTACAAAACTATACAAAAATGTGGAATACATGTTAATAAATCCTATTTTTGTGTAGTAGCTTCTTCCTTCCCACCCTTGCTTGCCTCAACTTATTATTCTATAAAGCAGGGAGCACATGCTCCCCTCTATGCCTGGCAATTTCCATTGTCGTCTGCAACATACTGCAGATGGGTAATCCATTTCTAATCTAGCCACGCTGCCTGCAAAGTCCGTGTCAGCCCTGTGCAACAGGCACAGCAGCACTCACCACCCTCATTTACCTACGAAGCAATTAAAGCAAGGAACCTTAACACCAACCTTAGCAACTGAAGGGGAGACTTCTCACACTTACATTGACAGTCCCTGACGTCCACTTGCTCTGCTCCCTGATGAACTTTGTGTTTGTTCAACTGTCAGAGGACAGTGGCCAACCCAGCTAGTGATCACGTCTGCTAAACAGGCTGCTCAGACCCAGGCTCACTCCCCTGCCTTCTGGCCCGCCTCACCATTTTTGCCTCCTGTGTTGACCAAGAGCACTCATCTTGTGCATCATAGGAAACAAAGCAGGAGGAGCAGCATAGCAGAAGAATCAGCTGAGAGCCTTTTCCAGGGACAGGGATCCAGAGGGGTGGGTGAAAATCTGGGAGACACAATGCATGGAAAACAGAAAGGCAGTGCATGATGCCTGAGTTGGGACAAAGGAGAGGGAGGAACAATGGAACAGAAATAAGGAGAAAATAGGAAACTAAAAATAAAAAATAAAAGGGAGGGCATATTGAAAGAAGACAAATAGGAACTGTCTTGTTCACTATGTCACATAGACATCATGAGTTGCATTTAGTCATTTCTCTACCTGTGTCGTATCATACTTTCCCAGCAGACATTCCCGGGACGGTAAGGAGAGTAACTATGAAGTGTTGGTTTCATGAGAGCAAGTCTGGGAACCCACAGTCGACAGATTTTTTTGAAAGCCTACATGTCACTCTGCTAATTCTTTTTTTTTTGTTGTTTGTTTCTTGCATCCTGATTTGGAAGGAAAAGAAAGTTACCAAATATATTGGCAAAAAATGACACTCCCCAAAGCCACGTCATCTCTCCCAATACTTTAGGATGTCCCCCTCATTGAGCCTCCTTGAGAGGAAATTAAATTCAGGAATCCTGCCTGGCCCTACAAGTGGGACACACGAGCTGGAGCTTCTCTGAGGAGCAGGAGGCCACACAAGCAGATCCGCGGCCAGGGCTGAGTGCTGTGCCCAGCCAGGGAATCCCTCACTGCACCATCCCTGCACTGGAGATGTACCAGTGAACAGCAAATTACCAATGAGTATCTGTTTGCATCAAAACTGGCCAACGTACAGGCATAGCCAGGAACTTCTAACAGGTATATACCAGGATTTTTCACATTCTCATAGCAAATAAATTGCTCATGTACATTTCCCTCCACCACTACTGCTACTGGTTTTCCCTTCACTTAAATCTCTGGTCATTTCTAATGTGACAAAACAGAGCATAGGAACACATGCTGAAAAATAACTAAAATATAACAAGATAATTAAAGACATTTAGAAAGGAAAACAGAAAGTGATAGCAACCTGGCATCAGCTTGCCAGTAAGGACATGGGCAGCTATACCAGACATGCAGAATTTTAGCAAGTCACCCAGCCAGGCTTCCCAGACAAGAGAAAGGAAAGGGCATTGAGACATTTATGTGTTGGCTTCTGTGCCTTTCTTTGGATGCTCACAAGTCATGGTACTTACGTTAAATTAATACTGCTGACTATATATTCTCTATATTGAGGCTAAATAACTGATAGCATCATGGCTGCTGGCCACTTCTCCCCAGTCCTTCTCCTAACTGACTGGCCTTTTTCGACTTTATTCCTCTCTCAGGAAATGCTGACGTTTTTTCCAGAGTGGACACTATGTGCCATTCACTCAGTGCAAGATCAAACGTGCTCTCTTTTAGGCCACTTCCTCTTTTCCCTCCTTTTCCTTGTACTGAGGGTGGACACCAACAGGGGCACTGATTTACATCCATACAGTTGGGGCTGTAATGCAATGAGCTGCACAACAGCACGTTTTTTCAGTGTTTGTCCTGATTCCTCTGTTGGGAGAATAACCTTATTTGCTTCAGTAAAGCTATAAGCTCAAGGGTGCGGTGGGCCCTGATTCAGCAGTGCTTTGTGCCTCCCACACCAATGTGGTAGAAGTGTTCACGTGAGGGCAGATAATTCAAGGAGGAAAAATGGAAGAATCACATCCTTTAAAAAGTAGACGTAATTTCTCCATGGCAGTTTCCCGCTGCTTTCCATTTTTTTTTCCTTCAACCAGGCACTCATTTTGAAAATGCATCATCTAAAACAATCAAATTCTCAGAATAAATTTTTTTTTGCTATTCCCTCTTTCAGAAAGGTTTGCACACAAACTGAAAATGTTCAGGTTTCCCAGGCGGCTGAACCTTATCCACGCGGGCAGAAGCCCATGGCAGCTTACGTTATTTAGTATGGCATTATCCCATACTGTTTGCTTACAGCTCGCTGAAAATAAGGGATGATGGAACACATTTACTGGGCGCACCCTGAATTTATTCTTAGTAAATTGTTTACTATATTCTCGGCCTCAAAAATCATGTTACTCTGAGGCCTTTTTTAAAAGTACATGCCCAGCTGGAGCAGACACTCTCAGCTGTGGGAGAAGTTGACAATAACCCTTTCAACACCTCCAGAGGCTAGCAAAGGGGACACCTTCAAAAGATAGCCTGGCCACCTCCTGCAACGAGAGAGCAAGGAGAACAGGAGGAAAACAGGCATTGGTCAAATTCAGAGGATGAGCTTTGGAGATGGGGGAATTCCTCTAATAAAATAAATTGAAAATTAAATTCAGCTCCCTTCTCCTTAGCATGTCTCCCATCTATGCCTGCTTGGGAGTGGACAATATGGTGCCTAGATATTAGGACTAACAATTCCACAACTCTGCAACGTTACACAAGTACGGGGGCCACGCTTCGCCTCTGGCTGGACTTGAGAGAATTATTCCTTTTCTCCTGAGCAGGTTAAAGCTGCATCCTGGTGATCAGCACAGGTACAGCAGGTACTGGAATGCATGTCCTTGTCACCGCACTTATAGCTCAGCCCATGATGGCTACCAAGCACGGGGACAGGAACACTGGTCATAGGAAGCACCTGAGCTGTGCTGGGGGCCATACTGTGGCCATGCAGAGCCAACAGTGTGTACCGACCCTGGGGAGGTTCTACACAGACTAAAGCTATAGTAGAAATAAGACTCATGTCATGCTGCTACTGTGATGCATTTCTCCATATGCAAGTACAAGAACTAATAAAGCATCTTCTATCGCCCTTCCAAACCCATCCAAACAACAGCATCAAATACGCTATAAAACATAAGTGCAATTTCTTCTTTTTAAGTGGAAACTTCAGGTTTCACAGGGAGAAGTTCTATAACTCTCTTCTACAAATTAGGAACCTTGACTATCCAGAATTAAAACAAAATGCTAGAAAATAATCCATTTTATATTCACACGCGTGTATTTTGCATGCATGTGTGCACGCACATGTGTAAGCAACCCCATGCCTCTGTGTATTGCTCTGAACAATAGTAGGTCACTTTTAGAGAAAACTGCCTGTATTTAAACAAGGTGTAACTTCCCTCTGCTCCAACAACATCCATGGACACTGCTGCAGGTCCAAATGCATGTTTCCTGGCTATTTTTACAAACGGAAATGGATTACACTTACAAGCACAAATTAAACAGCATAGTCTCATTTCAGGCTAAGTTTGGCTGCCGTACTGCTCCTCTCTGAAGTTTGGTAAATCCACACCCTAAATTTTGCCCCAGGCTGCTTATCATGTCTGCAGTACCATAAATCTGCTAAACTTGCCTACCACTTCTACTGCTAATTAGGCTCCATCAGGGTTTTCACTCTTATGATCCCTATGTTAGATAAACGCAGTGGCAGCTAAGCATGCTGTGAGAGCTGCTAACTGCATTACTGGTTATCAGAGCAGTTCCAGTGGTCAGGCCAAACAGGTGATAACAACAGTGGGAACATTTTAGCAAAACAGATTTGCATGGACACTGCCAGCAAGTCAACAAACCCTACTTACCACTTCCTAGGTAGTTCCCATAAAATATTTCAGAGAAAGAAAGAGAAATAAGAAGTTATTACTCTTTTTTTTTTTTTTTTTTTTTTGGGGGGGGGGTGCCTGGGCTGGGGGGGCGGTGGGGAGAGGTGGTAGTGACACAACACCAGTCAAATTAACCTGCCCCCACTGAACTTTGGGTGTATGTAGTAGTAGTATAAAAACCAGAAGGTATTTCTTCTAGTTTCTAGAAAAAGCCCCTCCATAAGTATTTTTAAAAACTAATAGCATTTCAGCAAGAGTTGATAGTTACTGAATGCTACACAAACAACAACCACCAGAAAACTTGCCTGAAAATATAATAATAAAACTAAAACTTAATTTATGTGTGTCCTTTATTAGAGTGATCTCTGTAGCCAGAAATGAGATGGCAGCATACCACGGCTAAAGCAAATATTATAGCCAAATGCATTTGTGGTAACATTTAAAAGAGAAAGAATGAGAACTGATATGTAGGTGATCTGTAAAAGATTTGAATACTAATAAAAGTGGGGGGGGGAGGGAGGATAGAAGGAGGGGAGGGTGAGAGTGTTAATCGTTATTTCATGAAGCCCGTATTCACAAAGCAATTTTTTACAGATGGTTGGAGGTATTTCTCAGCCCTTAACTGACAGGAATACAGGAGGCTCAGAGGCCTTAAGCAGCAATTCTATTCATAGGCCCTTAGCCTTTATATAATTGTATTAAGTGCAGTAACAGACGTAAATTAACATGCACTGACCCTATGCTCCTAGCAATGTATGCCTTGACCTTTTAAAAAACCTCAAGAGTAGTACTAGTTTAATATTTGATACGTTCTCTTTTGGGGGAGATTAAATGCTGGTCTGGGAGGTGCATGTACTTGAGGCTCTAACAGGCCTTTTCCATCTTTGGCTTCGAGGATCTACTTTTCTTTCCTATCTTTAAATAAGCAGAGTTTGTCTATTTTGATAGGAAACTAGCTGATACCAGTAAAGTGCTGCTAAGCTTTATGGGTCCTAACAAAGTGTTTGACCTCAGTCAGGTGTCAACGGAGCGCCCAACCTCTGAAGACATCTGCCCATAATGGCAGCTTTCTGAAGGAAGATATTTTTATTGTTTTACAGCAAATCATACGTAGCAATTCGTGAGCAGTAACAGCCATCGAGAAACTAGATGCCAAAATGAAAGAACAAAACTGGACTTCTAACAAAAAGCCTTCCTACATATTTCACTTGCTCATAATACTATTGAATTTAAAATTCAAAACACGGTCAATGTAAAGAGACTTTGCAGTAGCTACTTATCTATAAACTTTTAATTTTATAACTGGAATATATTTCCTTTTCCTATAAAGTTGCCAGGTCTGGAAAGGGAGCAGGGGATGGTTACTAAACATAACTAAAAACAACAGTATGTTTAATTCTTTTGCTGGGAGGGGTCCTTTCACTTTTCAAACACGTACTATTAATTAATTTGCCTCTCAGTTTTCTACCTCACGATTACAGCGATAGGCAGAAAATGGTACTAGCTGTCTCAAGGATCATGGATTTAAAAAAAAAAAAAAAAAAAAAAACCCTACGAGACAAATACTAGGAGAACTGCAAATGTTAGATGATGCACTTCACTATGAAGCAGAAAAGAGCATTAACTAGGAAAAATGAGGTAAAGAAGGAGATTCTAGGCAAAGTCCACTAACTTTTTTCCTTCCTCACCTTCCTAAAACGACAGGTTTCACTCAAAATAAATACGACGGCCCAGTTATCTATAATTTATATAGCTTCTAATGGATTTTCCCACCTCTTTCAATGCTCTGACCTCCCACCAGCCCGGGCTTTCCCCTATGTGGACAAGTGGTGGCCGCCTGTAGCCTGAGGCGGCTGATGCTGCCCCAGGCCCTGCCAGGGCTGGGCACTCCGGGCAGCCGCGGCCTAACTGCTGTGTGAGGCCGGGCCTGTCCGTAACCGCCGCCGGGGTCAAAGGGGAGGACAGCCTGTTCGAAGGCCCCGAGCCCTCCGCCTCGGCTCGATGGAGCCCCGTGGGTGTGAGGAAAGCCGGTTGTATCGCTGCTCTCACCTGCCTGCGGCCTTCGCTGCTCCCGCGTCGCCTCCGGCCTGGACGGCGCGGCCGCACCTGGTGGGAAAGGCAGAAGAAGAGGAGAGTTAACCGGGTCGGGGGTGGCGGAGCCGCTGCTGCTCCCAGCCGGGGTCTCCGCACCTCCCCGACTCACCGTGACGCCTGGAGGGGAGTGGAGACCTGGCTACGGCCCCACCGGGGGTCCCGTTCACTCGTGGGGACACACACACAAACACACAGAGCCCCAGCACGGAGACCCTCCGGCTACCCCAGGCCCATATCTGACGGACGAGCGGCCCGGGCCCGACCCGGCACCTCGGGGGAGGCGAGGCCAGCCCGGAGCACGTCCCGGCAGGGCCGGGGGACGGCCCGGCGGGAGGAGGAGAAGGCCGAGGCCTCCCTCGGGGCGGCCCGGGAGGGGCTGCCGGCCCTGGGTGCCTGGTCGGCAGGGGCAGGCGCGGCAGCGGCCCAGATCGCCCGACGTGCCTAACTTTCCTGCTGCGGGTAGAAACCTTTCAGGACCGAGAGAGGGGAGAGGGGCAGGGCGGGGTGGGGCGGGGCAGGGCAGGGCAGGGCAGGGCAGAGCTGCCCCGGGGAGCTGCTGCCGCTGCGGAGCCCGGCTGGGGGTGCCCCCCGAGCCGAGAGGAGCGGTGCGGCAGCAGCAGCCCTTAGCATGGCAGCAACAGTTGGCTGGCAAGGTAAAGAGACGTGGAGCTGCACCGCCGTGGCTCGGATTTCCACTCGCGCCTGAGCTGCACCCCCCCAAATCACTCCTGATTTCGATCCTCGTGAAGAACGACGGTACGCGGGGAAGAGAGAGGATGCTTTTATAGCCTTAGCTTGGCTGATCCCTCTTATCTCTTCTCTTTTCTTTTTTTCCAAGTTCTGTCTAGTACCTTGTCTCTCCCTTTAAAATATGTTCACATGAATAAAACCCCCGTAAAGAGGTTTGCTGGTGACTGGAAAGGACAAACACTTTTTTCTCTAAATAGAAGAGGATAAATAATTATGAAAATGCGAGTCTGCTTGAAATACACTGTGACCCTTCCACCTCTGTTTTCATCAAGACAGCTAGTGCTCAAGCTACGTGTCCTGAGCAAGAAGGAAAGGAGGGAGGGGAGCAACGAGGGGCTTTTCCTTCACCTTCCTGCCTCGCTTGTCCCTTAGCTGGCCTTTTACTCTATTCCAAAGTGCAAGCAGGTCTTCAAAATCTCTTTTATCTCCCGAGAAATATTAACTCTTAGCCTCGGCTGTGGTCCTCACCCGATCTCTCCAATGCAGGCTTCCCTGAAATGCAAGATCAGCCCTTTCTCAGCCAGATCTCCCTCCGTGCCGCTGTCGGGGGATCAGAGGGGAGAACCTTTCTAGTTTCTAACAGTTGAGACATTAGATCGCCCCCCCACCTCCTTTTTATTTTACAGCCGGGCGAACCATAGGCCCCTGTGTTGCGTCAAGCGGCCACTCTGCTACCAACTTGCTGCTGAGATCTTGTCTCTTTCACGAGGCTGATCTGCACGGACAGACCTGCTCTTAATCGCTCCTTCTTCTGGGGGGCGGCAAGCAGAGAGGATTTCTCTTTGCTGTTTATTTCTTGCCCACGGAATCCGGGCTGATAATTACTGCAAAGAGAGGGAAAATGCAGCTTCCCCAACTCCTGCCTGAGATGCTCTCAGTGCTGTGTGCATGCACAAGGCAGTTTCAGAACCAGGGAGCTGGTGCTGATGCTGCTTTGCTCGCTTGCAATCACCTCGTCCAAAAGCATCGCCTCGGCTGGGTTTTCCCCCGGATTCTGCGGTTTTTACCCTTTTCGGGGGCACTAGCTTTTGGGGAAAGAGTGATCGGAGAGATCGTCGGACTGCAAGTTGCTTAAAATCAGGTTGGAAGTGGGCAGGGGGGAGGGAGGCGCCTTTGGCAAGCGCTGCCATGGTGCATCTCCTGCTAACTGGGGTCTCCCCCAAACCGCGGCGGATTCGTGCGCCTCCCCCTTCTCCTCCCTCCCTATTATTTATGGGGTGATCCCAGTAAATCCCACCCTCCCCACCTCGAAATAAGCCGAGGCTCACGATTACAGAGCATTTAATGAATCGCTCCAAAGATTTTTTTTATGAATTAACCTCGATCAACTAGGACACCCATATTTTTTTTTTAGCACAGCTATGTCTTGGAAGGAGGGGAGGGGGAGAAAGGTGAGGGGCGGAGAACTTTTAGGAAGTTTTATTCTATTTTTATTTTTCCATTAATGAAATAAAAACCACCATACAGTTATCGGAATAAACGTGTGATCTGCTCCGTTAGGCTAAAGTCGATTAAAAAGTTAGGCTTAGGAGGCGATGGTGAATATTTGAACGTCTGGGGGACCAAGCGGAGTAGGAAAAGCGTAAAAGGGTGTTTATTTCTCTCACTACATATATATCTAGAAAGACACATATATACACTTACACCGGGGGGGGGACGGGAGGGGGGACTGGACGGGGGAAAGGGAAAGGTGCCAGGAATTAATAATAGAAGCCCACAGAGTCTAGATAAGTCCAAGGCTCGGCGATCGCAGCTGCTGCTTCTTCGGCGAATGCGCCCTCCGCGAATGCTTTTTGGGGTAAGGGCTTCCCGGGTAGGTAGTTATGTACAGCAAGCCCAGACCGCAAAAAGATTCGCGAAGGACAAAGTCTCCCGCGGCTTCCTACATCCATCCATCCGGCTGCCACCACAACGTCCACAGGACCCACGGGCGATCGGCTCCGCCATCCCCCGCCACGCCGGGTCCCCACCCCCCATCCCCAGCAAGTCCCGCTCCGAAAACCCGGGACCCCGCCAGGGCGAGGCAGCGGTGGCGGTGGGATCTCGCCGCCGCCCCCTCCGCTCCCGGCGGGGCCGGGGGCCGCGGGAGCGTGTCGGAGCGCGGCTGGTCCGCGGCCCCGCTCCGCGCGGAGGCTCAGGCGCTGGGCACGGACGCTGCGTAAAGAGAAAACTCTCCCCCCTGAGCGCTAAATAAATAGAGAGCAGGCGGGCAGCTCATTGGTGCGGGCTAAAATCGTCACCCACCAATCAGACGGCGACTCACATTGCCTAGTTCGGCTCTTTTTTTTTTTTTTTTTTCTCTCTCTCTCTCTCTCTTTTTTTTTTTTTTTTTTTTTTTTTTTCCCCGAAAGGGGGAGAGGGGAGGAGAGCGGGAGGGAAGGAAGGAAGGAAGAGGGGAAGAAAAAAATAAAAGAAACAAAAAAGCCCTCTCCATGTCACCAAATCCCCGACAAGAGCACGGCCGAGAGCACGGCTGGGCCACCCAGACCCTTTCTGGCCCCTGCTTCCCATCCTAAACCCCTCTCCGGGAAGCCACTGCCAAATGGGCGCCGTTAAGCTAAGGACCAGCCCCGCCAGCGGGGGGGCCCCCGGCGCGGAGCCGCTACTCCCCCTGGCGGGGGCGCCCCGGGCCGCCCGCCACCTCCCGGCGGGCAGCTGGGGACATCGAGGACCCGTCACTGACTCCCTCCCTCTCCTCAGCGCGGGGAGCCGGCCAGCCCCGAGGGGCGACCCTCCAGGGGCGGAGGGGGACGCGAGACGCCCCCTCCGCTTCGCTCCTTGACACCGTAACACCGTCCTGGGCGCTGAGCCACCCGGCCACTGCTGCCGGCGAGGACACCCGCTTGATAAAAGTTTCCAGGACATATCACTGAACTCCAGAGGTCTTTTACCGAAAGCCCGTGGGGAGCCAGCGGCCCCGCCAGTGCCCGGCGGCAGCAGCAGCAGCAGCAGCAAGGCAAACACACGTCCACGTCGCGTCCCGCCCGCCGGGCTCCCGCACGAGTTGGGGCAGAGACCCACGGAGGACCGGAGGGGACTCGCACCTCGGCTCAAACTCCAGAACTCGCAAGTCCAAGGCTGCCCCGTGGCGGCAAGGGCCCCGCGCAAGCGGCACGGGAAACCCACGCGAGATACCTCCGCGTGCGTCCCAGCCCGCACCGCCGCGGCTCCTTCCCCTCGCTCACACCGACGCTCCCGCCCGCCGGGCGGCACGACGCCCCGCGCCTCCCGAGCCCCCGGCGAGCCCAGCGGCGGCGGCGCGGCGGAGCGGAGCGCGGGCAGGGCGGGCAGAGCGGCCGGGGCAGCGCGGCTGTGGCAGCGCAGGCAGCAGAAGTTTCAAAACCCCCAGCACTTACCTGGCGGGGCGCGTCCCTGGCCGCTCCGGGGAGTCCCGCGCGGGGTGCAACCATCACCAACAATGTTTTGATTTGGTGCCTTTTTTTTTTTTTTTTAAAAGCCCCGAAGCAAAGCGTCCCTTCCTTCAGGTATGTATATAAGTTACTGTACTGTGTGGGAGGGTCACGATCTCACTAGGTGCAGAAGATTCCCCGGGATTAACCCCTCCTCTCCCTTCCCCTTCTGCAACTTGTTGAGGATTTTATACACACACACGCGCAGCTACACACACACACGGGCGGGCACACACACACACACAGACACACACACACACACACACGGGAGAGCAAGGAGAAAGCGAGCTCCGCGGAGTCCGGCTGCCCCCCGACGCCGTTGTGATTGGATGGTCTTTTCATGGAGAGGGGACGTCTCAAGTCGAAGTCACGATTTCTCCTCAGTTTGGAACCATCTGTGACTGGAGCCATGACGCAGCCAGAGCACATTACTCACTTTTACAGTCACGACTTGGAAATCCGTGCAGTTTCCAACCAAAATTACACCGCCACCATTGAATTATTTAATAGGATCCAGTTAAGGGTAATCTTATGCATTGTGCCAAGAGAGGCAACGATCTAGGAGGGGAGGGCTGGGAAGGCAAGGGAGGGGGCGAGGAAGGAGGGCATTTCTTGTTTCTAATGACTGTTTTATAGAGATATATTAAGAGTTGCAATGATTGGCTACACGTGTTGTAAGGGGATTTTTTTTTCTTTCGAAAACCAAACAAACAAGCTAGATATCGGGTCCGCTTGTAAATACGACCACGCACGCTCGGGGAAGGGACGGTTTAGACATTAAGGGCAGCCGTGGGTGGAGTACCGTGCTGTGATTTCAGGCGCTGGTGGTTGATTAATTGCAAGAAATGATGTCTTTTGTATGCCTAGATTAGAGCCATTGCATGCGGTCTTGGCCAGGAGGTGCTCTCACCCCCAACCCACTGTGCTGTGCTATACTGATGTTCATGGCTGCATCATGCCATTGTCTGCAGGATCTGCAATTGTTGCTGGGCTTTGTGTGGTAGGTGCACCATTTTCTAAGCTTGCTTTTACTGTAAGGCTGTGGCTAAACGTGCTTAGGGGAAAGCTGCTTCCTCGGCTATTGTCTGCCTTGTGCATTTTCCACCGCTTGCAGGTCTGAGGCTGCGGCCAAGCCCCCCTCCACGGCAGTTTCGGAGGGATACCTTTGTGCGGGGTAACGGGGTGGTACATGTGAGCACCGGATGGTGTTTCCGTGTCTCTTTTAACGCAATCTGATGACATGTCTTTGCTAGCTGGAATGCCTGTGAACTTGCATGCTTACAGCCTAGCGAGAACTTCCCCAGCTCCCAGAGGCAGTGAGGGGATGATGGTTGCTTGCAGCACCGAAGTAACCCTAGATATCTACTCCGTACACACCATAACAATCCCCCGCTACTTCGCCGCTAATTCAGTCATTCCACCAACTCATCTGGTGAGGATATGACTAAGGACGCGAAGGACGGGCAATAATAAAAACAGACACTCGGCGCACACACGCTCTGCAGAAGGTGTGAGCACTTAGAGGGGAAAAATGAGGTGGGAGGAGAAGGGGTGAGTCCAAATAAAGCAACCTATAGCCTCGTATTTTGCGGAGCACCATCATCAGGTACAGGCTCTTTCAAACGCCCGGGCGGGAAGGGCAGGCGGCGGCGGGGAAGCCTCCGCGGGAGAGGCGCTCCCGGGCGGCCCCCGCCCGGCGGGCAGCGGGACCGGGGCCGACCCCCGCCCGCGGCGGCGGAGCGACGGCGGGTTCAGCACCGGGGCGCGGACAGCTCCCGGCGGCCGCGCTGTGGGGAGCGCCCGGCCCTCGGCCCCGCCAGCGGCGGCTCTGCCCCCCCCGCCTCGGGAGGCGAAAATGGAGAGGGGGGCGGGCAGGGAGAGGGCTCAATAGCGCCGACAGAGAGAGAGAGAGAGTTGCAGCTCGCTATTGATTCAGAGATTTACCGACAGGGTGATTCCCCTTTCTGCAAGAATTCCCTGTCTCTGGTCTCCGTGCATGCACCACATTGATTATGTAGACGAGTATACCCCTCTCGCTTTAGTAGGAAAGTAGAAAAGAAAGAAAAAATAATCCAGGCATGCAGAAAATAAAGACAAAACTCACAGCCACTCTCTGCACCATGCACAGGGAAGATCACTACTTACCCGAACGGGAACTCCTCGGTTAGGGGAGGGAGAGGGGAGAAGGGTGGGCGAGGAAAGAGGCCGGGGGGGGGGGGGAGGGAGGGGGAATCCAACAATTAATTTCCAGACAGGAGTTGGAAAAAAATACTGCAGTGATGTCCAGGTTTTCTTCCACCCGCGCTCGCTTTTTATACAAGTGCAACCCTCTGTCTATTTCTGGAACGCGATCAAAACCCTGATGCTATTTTTAGCAGGTACTGGGGAAAAAAATCCACACACAAAGGCATTTCGCTGGAACGCTACGTCCAAAACATTAAATGTGCATTAAGTCTACCCCCCTACAACACAACCACCCCCAACCACACACACCCCCTAACCCAGCTTCTTTCTGCACCACCATCCACAGTTGTAGGTGCATCATTGCAGAGAATTAAAAAAAAAAACAAAAACCAACAAAAACCAAACACCAAACAAACCCACCACACCACAAAAAAACAAGCCAAACTGACCGCCTTCCATGCTGTCCTATTGCACGAACCCCTAATCCACAGTTGTATTGAGTCTGTCTCTCTGCCTGTTGCCTTGCAAGCATTATTGTGTCTGTCTTCTTGTAGTGTCTTTAGAAAGTAGGCTTTGGAAAAAACACAACAATCACCATGCATCAGTTTGCCATCATGCACAAATGGGGATTTCAAGCAGGGATGCTTGCTTTGCCGAGATAGAGATGGTTTCATATAGTGAATTGCACGCAGCACAAAGAAGGGTTGTTTCTTTTTATATATATGTATGTATATATTTAATTCTTTCCTCCCTGCCCAGTGCCTTTCCCCCTTAAAAATCATTTGTTTGGAGAATAAAGTATCTATAAATACATATATGAAAAAAAGGTGTGTGTGTGTTTGCGTTCTAGTAATTCACTACGAGGGGGGACTAGGTAAAAAATAGAATCATTAGGGCTTGCAGGCTGCAAGGAGCCAGCCTGAGACTCCTTTGCACGGCTGCGTCAGTTATCAGCTATTGACGTCACGTTCAGATTCTCCTCTTCAGAGGCTCTAGTTCATCATAAAAGATGTCTGTGCTTGGAGCTTTGTGCTTGCAGTAAGGCACCTCAATTCGAGGAAAGGAGTTAATTAGCAAACTCTATATTTTGTGTTGTGCAGCTGTCTGTACAGTTGCACAAAAATCCTGAGGGTTGTGCATATATGTGTTTGTAAGCAAGGGGGGGGCGGGGGGGGGGGAACAGGACGGGGACAATATGCACT
This sequence comes from Nesoenas mayeri, assembly GCF_963082525.1. Classification (NCBI taxonomy): domain Eukaryota; kingdom Metazoa; phylum Chordata; class Aves; order Columbiformes; family Columbidae; genus Nesoenas; species Nesoenas mayeri. The sequence goes on from NC_137548.1 coordinate 45,071,266, forward strand.
GGGGACAGGGAGATATTTCTTAAAAAACACACACATATCCTATGCAGAAATACAGCCAGGGAGAGCAATCTGCATAGCCAGACCTTGCAAGAAAATCCCCCCCCCTGCCCCCCGCCCCTTCTCGTGGTTAGCAATTTGGATAAAAATCTCCGTTTTTTGAATATTTGTAAGGCAAACAGCATGGGGGTAGCTGAATATATTTAACGTCCTTTATTCCTCTCTCCCCCTCTCACCCCCCTTGTCCCCCCCAATCTGACCAACAACAGCAGCAGCAGCTAGTCCCCCTGCCACCTTACACTTGTATTTGGCTACTGTAGCAAAAGACAGATATTGATAAAACCAGGATTAATTCTGTATATTTGTCAGGCAAACAGCCCCGTCTCCTAGAATGACGCAAATAACAGATTCTATGGCTCTGGCTTTCTATATTCTGCACCCACGCACTCTGCTTGGTCTCCCACGGAATCAGCTACAGAGAGCAATGATCCAGATTATACAGAGAGAGGGGTGGGGGAAAGGGAGAGAATAACAAATGAAAGTGCAATTAAAAATTATAATGCTGCTGTAGTCTGTACGCAAATGGCTAAACCTGGGTTTTCACAGTGGCACACACAGACACATACTGGCACCCCTGAGCCCCCTGCCCCAAACTCATGCATCAATGGCAACCAGACAAAAGAGAATTGTCTTGCTGACAAATGCGGGGTTTATCTGGCCAAGGGAGGTATTTCCTTTACGCACCACACCTTTCCCAGCTCCCATTAAGCAAAACACATCTCTGAAACAAACCACGAAGTGTGTGAAGAGGGGACAATTAACACACGCATCCCGGGAGAGAAGGGGGACCAACAGGAGCCCTTCCACTGTCCCAGAGGAGCTAACTAGGACCTTGAAGAGCAGGTCATCTTCCTCATCTCCCAGACAAAGGGCCACAGCTCTTTCTTAAAATGCCTAAAAAAATAGTCAAACGCAAAGGGCTGTTGCTATTTTTAAACACATCTCTCTTTTGTTGGAAAATGGCATTACAAGCATTAAACAACCTCCCCGCCCCTGGGAACAGGCTCGGACACACACACCAGCACCCTAGGGAAAGCCAAGGTTTGTGGGGACCGTCTCCTCCCCAGGTGAGTATGATACATCCCCTACTACGCTCTGCCCACCATCAGCCCACTTCACATCTTGTATGAAGAGTGAAACAAAATGCTGGGGCAATCAAGAAGCCAGTAAGTTATTTACTGTCTAATATGTACACACACATTCCTTATTTATTAACTCACCCAATTATTACCAACTTCTTTTGCAGACAATGAATTTCCTAATGTCAATAAACTGCAATCAATGATGTAAGGCTGTTTTTCCCCCTCTCTCTCTCTCTCTCTCTCTCTCTCCCTTAGCCAGACAATGCCATTGCCAACTACTGCTACTGATACAGCAGCACCCAGCGAGGGGACATCAGGTACCTATATGAGATCACATCATATGCACTTCCAGGCTTGGGGAGATAGATTAGGCATTTAAAATGACTACATGCACTCTCTGGGAGAAGCAACCGGATGCATTGTCATTCGCACATCTCCACACATGCCAGTATGAACCCATCTTCCCATGTTAGACTTCAGTTCTGGGAGAAAGACCCAGCTTAAACTGTGTTTTCACCATATACACCTGGAAAGCTGGCCTTTACAGCAGTAGTAGACCAGAAGCCAGAAGGACACAAAGAAATACCACGGTAGGGAAAATCCTCATACCAAAGAGATCTTATCACCTCAAGACCCCAGACAAAGAGCCAGACATGAAACATACTATATATGAGGAGCTGCAACAAAGCTCATCCTGGATGAATAAAAAAATTAGGCCACACAGAAGTGTGCAGGTGTGCACACCTAAACAACCTTCTGCCACTCAGACCTAAGAGCATTCAGACAACCCATGGTCTACTATGGCAAGAAGGGATGACCACCTACTCTCTTCCCTCCACTACATTCTCTAAGAGCTTTGCATTTTCCTACAGTCTTCACTTCTGTGCATGTGAACAGAGGAAAACTGTCTAGCTTTAGCTCCTCTCTCTCACAAAGAAAGGGTATCAACATGGCTGTGTACGAAGGATGATCTTGGTGGCAGGTTGGGAGCAGGCATATAGGCAACCTCTGCAGCTCCTGGACGTCAGGCCCTCCCCAGCCAGGCAGACGCTTGGAACTACCTCCCCACTTCCCATCCTGAGCAGCTCCTTGCAGTCCCACATTCCACAGCCCTGCACCTCCACAACTCTCTCCTCTTAGTGAAAGAATGAAATCTGTCTACCAAAGGGTTTGACATGTTCTTTTGGGAGCTGTAGAACCATCTTTCTGCCTCGATTTCACACAAGCAGCCTGCCTCTCCTTTGCCCTCCTCTGCTTCTCCACCCAAACGTGTCATCTTCATCCCAGCAGAACCATCTCCTGTCTTGTCTGTCTGCTGCCAAAGGCTTGGTAGAAGCAAAGGCCAGTGCCCAGGGAATCTCTGCCTTAAAAAAAAAAAAAAAAAAAAAAAGGAAACCATCCAAACTGGAAAGAATGTTTGGCAGGCAATCATGTACCAAACAGCAGTTCCCACTTCTCCTGATCATTAGAAGTACTAAAAGGAAAATTCATCTTCTATCCTGATATTTTAGTTATCAGCATTCTCCTTGTTTCCAAACAATTAAGCCTCTCAACCAATGAAGTCTTAATGAAAGCCATGGATCCTGTATTTTTTCCTCCACTGAAAAGTAAAACTGCTGGTACTGTCTGAAGCAGCAGAGTGGCCACCAGCTGCAGGTACACAGCCCTTCTCTTAGACCTGCTGGAGATGCCAAAGGGGGCAAGCCAATCTCTAACACATACAGTTTGCGAATTTGACTGTCCTCACTCTTGGAACTTTCCCTTCCAGACTTTGCCCTGACAGACAATGGCATACGTTGGGATACTACCATAAGAAGTAGTAGCAAAGTATTAGCCTGCCCAAAATTGCTGCTCAAAACAACTATGATCTGACATCAAGTAGTTTAGTTTGCAAGTAAAAACTATTTTAGTGGCATTCATTACTTGTTTGGGGTTTTGATCCAGCAAGTTCAAGGCTTCATCTCTTTCTCATTTTGGAAGATGTAAAGATCAGCTGGAGAGAGCACCACAAAACAAAGGGAAAATAGCAAACAACATTTTGTTGTGTTTTGAGAGTTACCTCCTCAGAGCTTTGGAGTTCTGCTGACCTGAGAGCCAGGGATTGATTTGCTAGTATACTCACTATAACATATTCTCCTAACCCAGTATTACTCCCACAGAGTCTGCTCTTGGCCTGGGCAAGTTCACCTGGACACCTGAATGACACGTGATATGTTCTAAATATAAGGAGAGTAGAAGACCAGAAACAGTGAAGTGCTACCAAGATATAACAGGAGCTCACAAAAAACCTCAGCTTTTTGAATATAAATCATCTTGTATCAGGGCAATCAATAACTTATACTAGTTAACTCTTATTACAGCACGATATAGTACCCAGAGAAAAGAGTAATTACATTGAAATGGAAATAAGTTAGAACAACATATATTCAACTACTGCCTATTATAGGTGGCAAAGCATCAACTAGTGAAAGGACCTGAAGAAGAGTAATTGCTAGTTAAGCAGGAGATTAGGATCTAGGTATTCCTTTCCTAATCACAAATTTGCTGCAACAAGTGTTGATCTGAAATTTTTCATGGAAAGGCTTTTTCTTTTAATATTTTTGAGGTTCTCCTCAAATTTCAGGTGAAGTGCCCATCACTTTATGCTTGGTTTATCCACCCATGAAATGAAGATAAGATGATGCCTACTTACCTAACCAGCATGTTCTTGAAGATATCTATAGCACTGAGATAATCAATAAAAGTCATCAGTAAGAAGACAGCAATATTATAAATAATCAGAGAGATCAGAGCATACAAGGAAGCATAAGGAAGAAAAAAGTGCTTTTCCTCCAACGTCAGAATGAAAGACTGCGCAGTATTTTAGTAAAGAAAATCTCACCTGTGTCAGAAGATCAAGGACATATTAAGACTTCAATTTATGGAATTTTTGGAGAATCTGGATGCACAGACCAGGAAACCAATAAAATAGATAACTCATGTGCTAATGTCATCTCACACAGATTGCATTAATAAATACTTTGAACAGTTTTGGGTTGAAATGCCAGTATATCTCGGTTACTTTGTTATCTTTAGCTTTTCTGTTTACATTATAGAGATATATCATGGCTATAACATGCAAAATGATAGAAACTGGATCTTCCTCCAATGGCTGCAAAATCAGACCCTAGAGACATACTTCTGTGTAAGAGGGGTGAAAAGAAGAAAACCATTAGCATAATGAAGCTGGTGGAAAAGAGTACTAAGATGCTGAGGATATAAAAAGAAAATTATACCAGTTTTGAATAAAGTTGAACCTATGGAAGAAATACAGTGAATAGGCATGGCATCATACTTCAGACACATGGAACATAATCTTTGAAGAATCCTGCTATGAATTTGATGAGCCTTTACACTAAGATTTGATTTTCATTAGAAATTTCACGAATAAGACCCAGGACCTTTAACATAATGTGCACTCAAATCTGGCAGCCACCTTAAAGAAAGAGTAATAAACAAGAACAAAAGGATAAGACAACACTTTGAGGTGCATTATACAGGATCTTGTGCTGGTAGAAAAAAGAGAAGGCAGTGATGAGGAAGTGCCAAAATCTGTGTCGGTCTTTACCTCAAGCTGGTCAGTATCATAACCAGTGGGAGAGAATGGGATATGGAGTGGGGTGATACTAAAGTAATTTAGGAAGGATTTATTTATTGAGACAATAAAACATGAAGCCGAAGGATCCAATCAAATAAAAAAAAAACAAAAACAAAAACCAAGTTCTTTCAAGGAAGAAGACAGTGCAGTGGAAAAAGAAAATACATTCATTTAGCTGCATTTCATAGATGATGAGGTGAACAACAAGGTGAGATGCCTAGGGTTATGAGGACATGGCCTTATGAGCTCTTACCCTGATGCTCCTGTAACACTGTTCTTCCCTAGTTTGTTGCCTCTGTTTTGTTCTTCCCTATGATGCAGTTCAATCAAGCTCCCAAAAATTACAACATGAAATGGCTACTGAGCCAGAAAATCCAATGGATATTCAAACCAGGATAGGACGGCAATTTTACCAGTCACTTCTCTACTTACCTTTGTGGGTAAATATATTTCAAATTCACACCATTCAGTAGTTCTGGTGTTCCTATCTAGCTAGAGCTAAAACTTCCAGAAATCCACATTCAGTAGGGCAGAAACATCTGGCAAAGTGGTTTCCAATAACATCAGGGAAAATTAAAACATGAATGAAGCACAAGATCTAGATCATGTATGACTTTTTGTCTGAACATCTATTTTTATCACCAGTTAACATTTATGCACTGCGTGCTAATAGCAAGTTCAACCCTATAAATGGCACCAAGATGCAAGCTGTTTCTGCTTGGATCCAAGCTGTCTTTGCTATGCAGAGTTTACAAATTAAGCCACTGGTTCCCTGACTGTGACTGACAAACCCTCAGTGTGTAGAGAACTTGTGGAAGTCCCAGGAGGACCAGCTGGCCAAGCAGCAATGGCTTTTATTTTCCCAGCTGCTGAATCTTTTCTATAGAAAGTTACAATAGTTCATGTCCTTTTACTTTACCAAATGAATGACTACAGGAAGAAGGACACACTTCAATACTCAGAAGAGTATAGGCCCTTAAGATAGTCTTTGGAAACACCACTGAATTGTGTACACCTGATCCCATCACTATCATCAGCCAAGGAACGACCAGAGGTGTGTAATGGAACCACAGCAGTTTTCTCCATTTTGTCCCCTCTTCACTGGACCCACCAAAGCAAAGGATGGGTAGCAGCTGTGTTTCTGTTCTTTGGTGTGGCTACATTTACATTATGTTAATGTCAGGAGATGTGCATTAGTACTTACCCAGCTCATCATGTGAACTGGATGGAAGTGAGTATCATACATAACTTATTGAGTATTAGTAGAATATCTGGAGATGCATGGATGAGCAACAGAGAAGTGCAGGCTGTTAACAGATTGCTATAAATGCCTGCTGCAGAGCCAGCTGATGAAACACATATACTTTTGCAAATCCCTCATGGATCATAATTTTGGTGCTGTTTTTGCAGTAATTGCAATTATTGTAGGACTACATGAACAGAGATACAAAGTCTGAATTAGATTCCTTGTAAGGATTTTCTGAGTAGTTCAAGGTTTGCATATAAAAGCTATCCTGAGTTGTTGTTCAAGACTGACAATGAGTACTGAGCTACATTTAGAAACATGTTGATTTTTTTACTTTAATATTGTATCAGTTGATTGCTCCTTATATTAGCAACATATGTCACAAGTTAAACTTTCAAACATGAGCCTTGTTATTATATATTGGCAATCACAGATTAAGATCCCATTCTGTTGGATGCTGTGCAAACACAGAATCAAAAAGTAAACACATGGCACATTTTAGCCAGGAGCCAACAACCAAAAACAAAGGTTGGGGCATTAAAATAAAGCTGATCCTTACTCAGGGGTAAGGAAAATAAAAATAATGACAGATTGTGTCATTTTTACCTAACCACCTTTGGTGTAGTGGGTACAAAATAATGAACAAGATATAGTACCTGCCCCATGAGGTTACAATCCCAATGGAAGGGCACAGAACAAAGACAGAATCCCATAGAAGAACAGAGGAAAATTACTTGTGTCCCGGCATGGTTTTGTATTTTGGAAGAGACATGGAAAAATTTAAAGTGGTATTTGCAGAAAGGTATTCCAGTTATGCAGCTCATTTTGGTAATACCACAGTAAGGGACAGACACAAGTCAATAGGAAGGAGATCTTGGGTAGAACAAAGAGGATTAGTAAGTCACAAGAGGCAAGAGCAAGATGCAAGACCTCACACTTGATCTCACTGTGGAAGTCAATGGGAAGCCAGTGACTAGAAGTGAAAAGTGGAAGAAACTGAATCTTCTATACACCAAGAATTTGAAAGAATGCATTGCAATAAAGCAGATATCAGACATGAGACAATATTAAAATCTGATTTGTGACCCTGTTGTTTCAAGGGGTGCCTCTGTGACAAAGGGGAAAAACATCATAGAGTAACAAAAATACTCCATGGAATATGTGGATGAGTGGGGCCCCTCATTTTGGCTTGATATCAGTTTTTCAAATGAGAGAGTAGAGGTGAACTAACCTGGAAGTGAGACTGCACATGGGTGTCAATGAAGTGTCTTTCAGAGAGGTCTGCAATGAAACTGGAAGAGGGAAATACTTCTGCCAGATAGTTTGTGGACTTGTGCCCTCTTCTTCCTTTTTTTATAAGCCAAAGGTGAGTCCAAGCGATAAAGTGTTTTGTTCTTCCATACATCCACTCATAAAGTACAATATTTAGCACAACTGAAACCTGATTAAGCAATGGTCATAAAATAGCATAAGATACTTGATGAAAGAAATATAGTTCTACCTTACCAACACTGATTTTTGTCCAGTCCTTCTACCACATACATAGTTGAGTAGAAGGAAGAGTCTTGCTTATTTCTAGACTATGTAAGGTAGTGTGGGGTTGCCTCTCTGAAGGTTTTTCTAAGAAAGTACAAGTTTAACTGCCCATTTACTATGAAGATTGTATCTAGATAGTACTATGCAATTACTGTTAGGACAATCTGGAGAGGTACTATGAGAAGAAATGCTAGATTTTCATCTACATGGCTGTCCACCTGCCACTCTTAATATGTTGCATGGTGGCATACGTTACCACTATCTTGAATGAAAACGTCATTTTAGAATTAGTTTATGCAGCCTCCCTGAGGTAAGTGGCATCACAGGACATACTTTGATGTAAGAAAATCAAGAGTAGCAGAAGAACATACAAAGCAGGAGAAACTTTAATAAGGCATATCATTCAACACAAGCATCTAAACCTAGATAAGCACTTTCAGGGGAAGATCTTTTGTTGGTGTTGTCCTATTCATTGCTGGACCAGGAGGAGATAGACGTAGAGAGAAAGGACATGGTGGAAAAAGAGGTAGCTGTTCCAATACAGAGAATCCTTCTAAAAGTGACATGAAAAGACACAGCATCTGGAATGCTGCATGAAGGTAGATGAGCTGTGTGCAAGCTGGAGAATTCCCCCTATTGCACAAAATATGCAAATGTAATTGTAGGCTAGAAAGTGCAGTGACTCATAGGTGAAGTGGATGTGAGAGTATCTGGGTTAAAGAGAGTTTGCACTGAGAAGACGATGTGTAGGACCTCAGAAGTTCCCAGAGAAGGGGAAGTGAAAGGAGTTAATGAAAACTCATTACAGAGTCATCCTGTCACAGACTGTTTCCTTGAAGCAGCAAGCAAGGATCTCCTGAAGCTGTTCGAACCTGGTGGCACTTCAAAACACTCAAATATCCAGATCAGTCAAAGATTTGAGAGTGGGGTGAGGAAGAGAGGAAAGGAAACAGATGAAGCCCAAACCTGAGAAAATGAGGGTTGTGAACAACTTGCTCTTTTGGCAGATGGTATGTGGTTGTTGAACCAGGAATCAGAGGCACTAATGCATATTATGAGGGCACAGGCTGGATCTAAACCAGCATCCCCAGATGATGGACTCCAGCTGTTGTAAAGCTATGCAGAGGAAAGAAGAGAGTGGCATTTCCCTGTGGTGTTTCAGCTCCTGCAGTTCTCACTAATCAGATGACCTCAATGACGTATGCATCAGGATTCACAGCAATAAACCACAGGATTTCTGACTTCTCTCAATCGGATAGGCAAATGACAGATGAGGGGTGAATAGATGGCAGTAGAGGTGATTCAAGGCTGAACTATCTTAAGATCTCCATATTTCTGCAGGGGAGGTGGACTGATGGTGCTGTAGACAGGAGAATTAAGAGGAAAGGGCTTTGTATAATAACCCCCAGCCCATTCCTGACAGACCTGCACTTCATGATAATGGGTGAAAATAGTGTATGAGCAAGTGAGAAGAGAAGATGCTGCCTCTAAACCACCTCATTTTTGACTTTCTGTACAACCTGTCACCTGCCATGACTTTGACTTCCAGTGCCACCTCACACTTCTGAGGCATTTGGCCATCACCCTTCAGTTGCATGGTGGTTCCCCACTGAGGCTGGACTTCTTCATCGCTCCTCTGAGTGCCCTGAGGTTCCTCAGCAGAAGAGGCACTGCACAAGGTGTGGCACGTTATTCACATTTTGCCCTGTGTCAGTTATCACGTGGCGTTAGCTATTACTCTTCTGGTTACACAGAAGCTGAGCACGGTTCTTTGAGGGGACAAGGCTTTCCGTTGGTTAGAGCACTTGGTCCCCACCCCAGCTGCTTTGGAAACCTTCCCCTCAGACAGTGAAGACCATCCAACTTTTCCCAATTAAGAAACGCGCTTGAAATTAGCAATAAATCAAACCCACTCTTCTCAGGCAAGACATCTGTTGATAACCACGTCAAGTGCAGCAGCGTTAAAGAGAGCCAGGACATGCACCACAGATGGCTGCAGCCAAGGTGGAGACTAAGACTCTGTAGCTGCTAAACTGTTTCTCCCGATCTAACAGGCTCTGCAGTTTGGAAGCCCCCAAGAATTAACCGAGCAGCTTGGCATCTCAGCTTGCACATTGCAGAGCAGCAAAGTTTGGAACATGTAATTCTCTTCAGTTTCTCTATAGATCAGCAATCAGAAATTACTGTGTATAAAGATTTCCCTCTACAGGTGGTTAGAGCTTGTAACAGCCTCTCACTTTCTTGCATCACTTTAATTAGTATTTTGTCTCATCATTTACTTTTTTATTATTTAGCCTGCTCCCCCCTGCCCCCACTATGGGCTTCCAGTCTATTCCCAGTGGCAGCAAATTCTCTATGCAAGAAATGTCTCAGCTCCCATCCTCCTTAAGCTTTAATGCTGCTGACTTTGACTTTTTGCAATTAAAATTTAATTTGAGAGCTGGTTACCTGACTGAGTCGATGAATTCCTTCTCCCCCCACCCCAAAATGTGACAAAGTGAAAGTTGCAACCTCTTCAAAAAGTGTTGGGGAGGGGGGGTGTGTGTCTTAAATACACAGCACCCTGCTTGCAGTTCGAGCTTGCAAACTAGCATGCTTTCCTGCAGGAACATCAAATACACAGGACATACGACACGACAGCCTGAAGAACTCTTTGCAAAGAGAGGAATGCAATGCTGTCCAGTCTTTCCAAAGGCAGGCAACAGAACAAATCAGAAAAGCCTACTTCTTGTAAAAACATCTAACAACTGAAATAAAAAAACTTAGCAAAAAGCAAAATATCTGCACACACATACACATGCACACACGCACGCGCACACACGCGCACACACAGAGAAACCTACCTTGCAAAATCTTCTTCACTTATTTTTGTATGCAAAGAAAAAAAAAACAAAACAGAAAAACCAAAAACCAAACCAAAACAATCCCCAAACAAAACAAAAATAAATAATTCCCCCTCCAAAACTGCTTTCCCCTCTTCCCCACGCCTTAGCTGGATTTCTAGGGAATTTGGGGACGGATGGGAAGAGCCGAGGGTGGAGGGGCTGTATAAATAAACTAGAGCGTTTCGAGCTGTGTATCGCGAAAGGCTGTGGGTTTCGCGTAATGTGTGCCTGCACTCTTCCAGGAGGAAAAAAAAAAAAAAAAAAGGTTAAAAAAAAAAAAAGCGGCCAAAAAAAAAAAAAGCGCCAGTTGGTGTTCAGAGCCTGACTTGGAGACAGGGAGAAGCAGCCCCCACCTTTCCTCCCTCCCTGCCTCCCTCCCCCACTCCGCCGCCCACGCACCACCCCCGCACCGCCAGGCCCGGCACCTCCCGAGTGCCTGCGCGGGGCGGAATCGCTGCCCCCCCCCCCCCCCCCCCCCCCCCCCCTCTCCGCCCCGGCCCCCTCCGCGCCCCCGCCGCTATTAATAGCCCAGCGGCTGCCGGCCTGGGCGGGTGCATGCGTGTCCCTGGCTGCCACCGTGTGTGTGCACCGCCACGGAAGCGCTGCCTGTGACAGGTAGCGAGGGTGGTGTGCGTGTTGTTTGTTGTTGTTTTTTTTTTTTCCCCTCCACTGCACTGCGTCTCATCTTTATTTTTTTTTTTTTTTTTTTGGGGGGGGGGGTGCTTGTGAACAGCCCACGGGGTGCGTGGGAAAGGGGCGGGCGGGGAGGCGGCGGGGGTGCGTGTGCGGGAGCCGTGGTGTTGGAGCGGGCTCCCAGCCCTTGGCTCCCGGTAGCACAGTCAGTTCCTCCAGTGTGTGCTATTGACCTGCATTGACGTCATTGCGTCATTAGGTCTCCCTTAGAAACACTGACTTTCAAAAATAGTATCAAATTAATTCAACTGGCAGAGAGAAGCCACTAGCTGGAATGAGCCATAAAACTCCAGAATCTTCAGCCTGGCTTTGCTGTGCTGGCCCCCCCCAGCACCCCTCCAGCCCTCCCCCCCCCAGCCAAGCGGGCAGAAATCAGATTGTATGGAAAATACCACCGATGGAATAAAAAAAGAAAGAAAGAAAGAAAGGCGGGGGGGGAGAGAGTGAGACCAAATTAGATTGCAAACCCTAGACCAGCCTCTCTCCCTCTCTTTCTCTCTCTCTCTCCCCTCCTTTCCCTTTTCTGATCTAAAAATATCCCCCCTGCTTGAGCTGACTGCAGTATCTTTTGTGTTGCATCTTTCTGTTTTTAGCCTTTGCATGAGCCATTGAAGGGTGGCCCGCAAGAGATCAGAAGCACAATATATTGATCTATCGATACCCTTTGGGGCCAAGAATTAATTTTAAATGAAAGACCTGCACCTTGATTTTGGCAGAGGGTGGGTGGGCAGATGACAGGGGTTATTTTAGGATACCGTTCACATTCTGTGAAGCCACAGCTTCCACTTTCTCCCTCTAGATTTATTTTAAAAATATCCTTCCTTCCTCACCCCACCTCTCTCACGTGGACCTGTGGGCAAGCACATGTCACCCCCATTCATACAAACACAATGCAACGGAGCAGCAGTAATTTGCAGAGATGGTACATTCACAAACAGCAACCCAGTCCCTTTAATGCAGGTTGATTTCACAAGAAAGGACACCGCAGCCCAGAGGAATTTGATTCGATTGGTGATTTAAATTTGCAAGCTGCTTATTTGGTTCCTTATTGTCTTCACCCTAACTTAGCAAAACTGATATAATCTCTCTTTCTTTCTTTAAAAAGAAATAGGAGAAAAAAAATCTATTTATACTGTAGATGGAAGACCTAAATCTTAGAACCCATGGTAAAGGACAGTAAAAAACATCGATGGCTATTAGCTTCTGAGTGCTTTGCATCAGAGCCTTAAGCAGGCACACACCCATGGCAAGATACAGCTTTATCTATCCATGACCTGCACTCTGCAGAGCTGTGCATACGTATCATACAGCAGATCTAATCCTGCAACATTCACAATTCAGGGGAGTGTTTGAGGGCTTTATATTTTTTTCATTGGTGAAACTGTTCAGGAACAGAGGCAGTGTGCTAGACAGTAATAATTTGCAAGATCAGGCCATAAATAGGGTTCTTACCCTGCAAACATTTATTCACGTGCCAAGTGTTAAGACTGTGACTAATCTAATTTGAAATCAAGGGGATTACTCATAGTAGTAACATTAAACTCATGCATGTTTGCAGGATCAGGGCCTAAATGATTAATCACCACTGCAGCTAGGCAGTATTGGGTACACCATCTACTACTTACAGTACTTCAGCACTGTGTACGCTCAGACCCATTCCGGAGAGTGTGCGTTGCTTTGCTGTAGCGAAGAATAAGCAACATATTCTACTTAACAAGGAAGTATGCAACACACCTCAGTATTCGTATGCTCAATCTGATTTTCGTAGTGCTGATGAGCCTCCCAGAGGCCCTGTCTAATACCACTTGGGGCACATTTGGAGTCATGTGAGCAAGAAGTTGTGGATGCGCAGCCTGCCTCAGACGTGCATCTCACTTGCCCCTTTTTTTCATGTAATGGCAACACACATACTGTGGCTGCAGCTGTAACCGCAGAGTGCTGGTTACTCCAGGTTTAGCATTGGTGTGTGCAGGGGCTCACACCCTTAGTTCTGAGGGGAAAATTAGTGGGAAAAATGAAAGCACAGCCACTGTGTGATTCATCCATTCATTCATGCATGTATGCATCTATTTGTCTTTCTATTACTGTTAATGTTATCATTACTTTCCAAAATATGGTTTGGTCCTGTTTAGACTAGTCCGTTCTTCGGTACCCACTTCTGCTGGTGCTCAGTACCCAGTGATAAAACTCTACTGCGAAAGTGACTGACCTTTGAGCTCAAGTCCCCACAACAGCTTGTGGCAAACTATCAAGTCAAAGAAAGGGAAATGCACGTGGGTGGTAAGACCTGCTGGGGCAAGAAGGTTTCCAGACAGCTTGCTGATAAAATAACTGGGCAATTCCAGGTGACATTGAGTGTTGACTGAACCTGAGCTGCACCTGTGCACTGCACAGGTGACTTCTTCTCGTGACAGCTTTCATGAACAGAGTGATGCACCTGCCTCTTGCATTTTACAAGGGTGCCTTTTGTCCAAACCCCACTCTCTCTGGTTTAAAAACAACATTCATGAGGTCTCTAAAATAAACGGTCCAATGTTGTTTTAGAAACATAAGTAGTCAGGAAAAATCAGTAATGACTAACTGAGGGAAGAGAGAAGACAGTTAAAAGGCAGGATTAGGTTACCTGGAGCAAGGAAAGTGAATGCAGCCAAAGAAAAACAAGCAACTTGGTCATCTACCCCAATAAATCAGTGATGCAAAATCCCTTTAACACAAACTATTCTGGAGTTTCTAAGTTTTTACATTTTGGGGTTGGTGGTGAACAGAGGGAGGGCTTTGGGGCATGTGCACTGACTGAACAGGAGCAGGGCGGGTTGGTTGGATGCAGAGAGAAGGGTCTGGAGGAGAAGCTGGGACTCTGGAGAGGCAAAAGGGGTTAGAGTGAGGGTTAAAGGTGACAGGAAACACAGGCAAGGGAGAAGAGCCGAGGGTCCTAGCCCAGAAGTGTGATGAGAGGTGTGGTGGAGAACGAAGGCCAGGTAGGCAGTGAAGACAGGGAGTTAGAAACTCTCCCTTCCCGCTGTGTAAGCAGACTATATTAGTCAGCAGGGAATCTACATCCGTCTTGCTGCCCTTATGCTGGATACCAAGCCCATCTCTATCCAGAGCCACTCAGAGCTGTGCAGACAGTGTTTTCCTTCATGTGGCATGTTTGTTTGACTGTGAATGAATGTCTGAACTTCCAGGGCTGTCAAGCCCTTCTCAATGTACCAGGAGCAGACTGGGGCTGGACCTTGGCTCTCGTTCCCTGTCCTGCCACCCTGTGCCTGGTACAATCATACCTCACAGCACTGCCATGCTTCTACTTGCTCACAGGTCTCTCAAATTACCTCCCAGTGTGGGGTGGGCAGAAAAAGGGTAAAGCTGAGATGGAGGTGTGGGAGGGAAAGAGTGAGGAGAATTGCAAACAGTGCATGCGTGGAGAGGAAGAGGAGGGTGCCAGAAGACATGGAGGTACAAAGTGTGGGTGTAATGGAAAGGATTTCTGAGGAGCTGGAGTACCATGGGGAAGAAAAAGAGCCAGAAGGAATGTGGTGGATGAGAGCAATGAAGAGAATGGGAGAAGCTGAGCAGTTTGGCTTCACAAACTTCACAGCCAACATCCATATCTCACAGGGCTTTGGAGTGCTTTGATTCAGGTTTCCTGCTCATCGTACACGCTCCCTTCACATTTGTCCTCTCCACCTTTCAAAGTGTGCTCAGTTGCTCCAGGCTACTCCCCAGTCCCTCCCTAGTTTCTTTTTGGGGCTGCATGGTGGTACCTACAAACAAAGGAGGATAAAGGAGACGGAAGCAGAGTGCAACATAGTGAACCAAAGGCAGTGTGGAGAGCTGGGCTCTAGAGATGGACAAGGTTGCTTTTTTGGTGGTAATGGGGTATGAACTGAAGAAGATTGGATGTTCCAAAACTTTGCTTAGAGAGAATTATATTTCCTTAATTTCCTTTCAGGAAGTAGGGAAGCTAAGAGTGGCTGAAAGCAAGCATGGAAACCCTGGGGATACTGTGGGGATACTGTGCGTTGCACACACAGTTTGCAATGCTTCAACAAAGACTTCAGTTCTGCCCTCCAGGCACGGTGCCACAGCAGGGCCCTCACCCACACAGCAGCACCCTCCCTCACCCGCCAATACAGACATGTTGGAAATGAGCACAGAGGACTGCTGGACGAAGTCTAACACCTCCCTTGCTGTGGCAAAATGCAAGGGAAGGTCATGCACAGCAAACAGGCACAAACTAGGCTTGGCCTACAATCAAGTGCTGAGCCTACACACATCACACTAAAAGTTATCTTGACTTTTCCCTTTCTGTACAGATTTATTCTCCAAAGTGGCCTTGCTCACTTCTCCCAATGACCAGGAGATCTCACTGATGTACACCATGAGGCTGTAGATGATTCCTGTGGCAAGAGATTACTATGGGCACACCAGCCAAACCTCCGTCAGCAAACCAAATAACCCACACTCCATCTCTCAATATAGACCTTGCACTGTAGCATGATATCAGCTTTTCCAAGCTGCTCCAATGGATAATCAATACAGCTACAGTCAACACTGTTAATACACTCAGAATAGATGCAGATAAGTGCTGGATTTCCAGTTTGTCGTCTGTGATTCTAATAATAGCACACCCAAAGAGAGTGTCTCAGGTCTATTTATTAGGCTCCTCACTTTTTGCCATGCCATTCCCAGGAGCTAATTACAACAGGACACAGTTAAGACAGTGTTGGGTAGGGATATTTCTTTTAGCGTTTCACTGCTGACTTCTCAGACATTGCAGTCCTGTGAATATCAGAGTTTTCTAGAAGAGCAGGGAGACATCACACTAACTGTGCAGCAACAAATGTTGTGAGCACTAAATAATGGTGAAAGAAGGCAGTTCAGCACACACAGTGCTTTATGGTCAAGTATAGGAGAGCATCTTGTGCAAAAGGAGGTTACAGTCTAAATGGGGAACCATACGTGTTTTTTCCCATGCGAGGGAGGGCTACACTTGCAACTTAAAGTCCAAAGAGAAATTTGTGGTCTATACTGAATGCAAGAAGACTGAGGGACAGGGGATTTACTGGAATTTAACAAAAGCAAGATCATGATCAGCTATGGCACTATCAGAGCCCTGGCAAACTGGTAGCATAGTGAAATGCATCTGTCCTGCATCCTATCTAACCAAACATGTCCCAAGAGTGAACTGGTTTTCCCAAAGCTTTACTCATGCCACACATATAATGTTGAATGGCGTGGTGTTGCTGTCAGCATAGTGAAATAGTCCCATAGTTTCTGACTGGAGACCCCTCCAACAGCCTTGATTATGATGTCCCAGGCTTCAGCATACTTCAGGCTGGCTTTGTTTCTACGGATCTCCCCAACAATTTTATTGAACATGCACATCACTGTTGTATCAGAGCTTTCTTCAGGATAGAAAGCTCTTTGAAGGTTTATTTCTACCTTCACTGTATTGTATCTCAAAGTCTCAGTGAGGCCATTTTTGGTTAACTCATTCAACAGCTAAATCTGTTTCATACCACAGGTAAATCTAGCCTGCTTCCTCCCTTTCGTTTTGTGTAAAATGCTGCAGCACCTGTGTCCTGCTTGTATCTGTGCAGGGAGAGAAATGGAGACAGAGGGCAAGGTTACCTTCTGACCTGCATGACAGGGGCTTTCTGCCTTTTATGAATGAGATGAAGGGGCTTGAAGGCTGAATCGTTGAGGCTGAATAATGGTGGCAGTAGGCCTGGTCCTCCCCTGCGTGGTTACTGGAGGAGGTGCTCCCTGTGACGCACAGGCTTGTCACTGTGGAGCAATCCAGTATCTCCTCTCCACGCCCTGTGGGGACAGCGCTGGTACTTTTTCTTTCTGCCTGGCTTTTTCCCTTTCCCTCGCTATCAAAGAGAGGAAAGGAAGGCAGGAAATCAGAGAGGGGGGTTAGACTTGCGCTCCTCAACCCCGTCCCTTATTGCAGTGCAGTCTAATGACTGGAGGAGGAGCTCTCAATTGCATGGGCTGGCTAGTCCCAGTCTGTGGTGGGTGAAGGTCTGACTGTGTTTCCCTGACAGCTGGATGAGAAGGATTGTGGCAGACAGGCACAGGCTCACAGGGCAGGTAGAAGTGAGGGTTGCTTACCCGCACCTGATGTTGCTTAGGACCATTCTGACCACTCCTCTTTGCCAAGTTCATCCTTAGCTGAACTCCACTGCAGTCACTGGAGTTACAGGCGGTGAGCTGCACATTTTTACTCACATCCTGTGAAGTTATAAACTGATTCCCAGCACATCTAGCACCATTTTGAATTAAGAAGATAGGACTCTAAAAAGCCAATGAAACAACTATTTAGTGTGAGACACCCAGCCAGAAAAGCTTCTGCTCATCTCGTATTTTTTCTTATCCATTGCACTAGGAAATCTGTTTGCAAGCAGGATGTTGCAATGATCATTAGCAGTTCCTGGTCCTTAACTTCATCAGAGAACTCACAGGCACCTGATGAAGCCATAGCAGAGCAGGGCCTAAAGCATCCCCAAGGTGTCCAGGTTCCCCAGTCAGTGCTCAGCCCCCTACTTTTCCCTCTACTCCAGTTGCCCTTTGGCGCAACTCCCAGACCCTGACACCAGTGCTGTAGAGCAGGAAGAGACAGCAGAAGCTGAGGAACTTACCATGGTGAGGACAGGCTCAGTCACATCAGGTCAGGAGATGGAGGCGAGATGGAGGTTGAGTTTGCTTAGAAATAAGTATCACAGTATGTTTGGGATTGGAAGGGACCTCAAAAGATCATCTAGTCCAATCCCCCTGCTGGAGCAGGAACGCCTAGGTGAAGTCGCACAGGAACATGTCCAGGTGGGTTTTGAATGTCTCCAGAGAAGGAGACTCCACAACCTCCCTGGGCAGCCTGTTCAGTGCTCTGTCACCCTCACTGAGAAAGTATTCAGTGAGTGAATATTCTCCTTAGTCATTAGTCTCCTCTCCCACCTGACCTATCGGAGCAATTGAAAATGTTTGGCAGCCAAGCACATTTGCTATAAAACCTTAAAAAAAAAACAAACCAACAAAGCATCCCCAGAGCCAGCTAAAGCTCGAGCCTGGGACTATCACTAACATCCTCCTGGCTTTGGTGTTGCTGCTGTCATTACTTTCAGTGGAGGCTGGGAGCAGAATTAAGTTCTCTGCCTCTCCCCCCATCAGAGCTACCTGCAGGAAAGAGCCACAGAGAGGTGCCAGGTGCATTTTAGGCTCTCCCAGCTCCTCCACATCTCTCTGTAGACAAGCCCCCACAGCCAAGCTCCCCATCACTACCCGTGTGTTCTCCAGCAGCATTAACTTATGCACACACCATTCACCAATTGTTCAGCATTTTTGTCAATGAAGGCACATTTTATGAATCAGAAGAGCACATGCCCCCTTGTGGCTCGACTTGGCTCCCTGCTCCACGTCGCCAGCACCCCCGGCACCCCAGGGGGGAGAGTCCGGCAAGGAGAGGCTTCGCTGAAACCTGCACATGGGTTAAAAATAGCCCACGGCACCCGAGGAGATGGCCGAAGTACTTGAATGATGAGCTGAACAGACAGCATGCAAGAAAAAAAAAAAAAAAGGAGCGGTCGCTTGACGGGTGAGGGGATATTTATTTCTATAGGGTTTTAAGAAGGGTTTAGCTAATTGAGTTGAACTGAAAAGCAAGGCAGCTGACACATACGCAGAATGCAGTCCCCTGTTCATCCATGGAGCAGGTACAGCACAGCAAATGGCTTCTGTCTGACCTATATGGCTCAGAGACTCACTAGAGCACACGAGTGGAGCTGATTCTTCACAGCCTTTTCTCTTCTCACCCCTTCCAGTCCCTTACATGGGATTTTCTGGAATCTGCCACGGTAACAGTTTAATTACAAGAACCAATTTTTACTGAGAACCAACACGAACCACATGATGAAATCTACAGAGGAACTCCTCAAAGGACCTGGGCAGAACTCTTGGATTTGGGGAATACAGGACCCAAGCACACCCACCAGAGGAGAAGAGGCAAGACAGTCAGCACACAACCTGCCCATGGACATCATTTACAATTAGAGTCACATCCTGGGGTCACTATTTGCAGTAAAACCAAAGGAGACAGAAGCCAGAACAAACCTCCCAAAGCCAGTGAGAGCCCTGGCACCACAGGTGTGGGATTGCTGTCTCTGAGATGGGGGCTGGGGTTCGGAACTGGGAATGCTGGGGTTCCAATCCCAGCTCTCACATCACTCCTTTCCTAAGCAAGTCTCTGTAAAATGAGTAGTTAGTTCTCTACCTCCTGGGGGCCATGTGGCTGAATTATTGATGTAGAAGGTGAAAAGCAACAAACAAGAAATCAGCCAAATTGCTAGCATGAGGGAAGAACAGGTATTAATATAATTACGAAAAATAAAATCTTTGCTCCTGCAAATGTGGGAAGGAATGCAGTCTCTTGGTTACTGGAGACAGGGAGAG
Organism: Nesoenas mayeri; assembly: GCF_963082525.1. Classification (NCBI taxonomy): domain Eukaryota; kingdom Metazoa; phylum Chordata; class Aves; order Columbiformes; family Columbidae; genus Nesoenas; species Nesoenas mayeri. The sequence goes on from NC_137548.1 coordinate 45,090,850, forward strand.
GCAGGACTCCCTGGGTTGCAACACCTGTGTGTCAGCTTGTTAAGTTCAGACTAAACACACAGATGGTTTTGGTCTTTACTTGCAGTTGCATGTTGTTTAATCAGGAATTTCCTTGTTATTTTTGGGGGAGCATCTAGCACTCTGGGGCCCACGAGCGATGTAACAAGGAGATAGGATGCTAGACATAAAACACATATGCACGCTTGTGTGTGTGTATATTTGTGACCCCTTCCTGCATAACTATCTGTTTACCTCATTAAAAAAATTTTAGGGTGGGCACCTTACATTTATGTCTGTACACACAAGGGCCTCGATCATGATTAGGGCCTCTGAGAATGGATATAATAGGAGTTTAAAAATACATACCATAATGGATGACCTTTGTTTCTTCTGCCTTAGACAGAAAGCCTCGTTTTTCAGTAAGCCTTGCACAGTCTTGTACAGCTTGTGGGTTTTTTAACTTCATGTGGCTGTCAGTTTAAAATACTCAGGTGGAATATTTAATTTGATCGCTTTCCACCTTCTTCTCTTGTTCATTGCATGAACCAGCACAGGTTTCTTCTCCTGAGTGAGTAGGGTGTCTCTAATAAAAACTACAGCAGCCAAATCTGGGATTGCTGTGTATTAACCATCACAGGTCTTGGTTCAAAATATTCAGTCATACAGAGAAAGTCCCTTCACACATGGGGAGATGTAGAGCAGCCAGTAAACTAGATCATCTCTCTTTCCTCCTCAGGAATACAGAAGAAGAAAACAGCTTGCTAAGATACCTTTCTTGGGGCCAGGGGTCAGCTCCCCTGTCTTCCAAAAAGAGAAGGGGAGTAAGCATTTGGAGGAAAAATTGTAGTCACCACCTGTTCACAGGAAAAAATGACCAGGACTGCAATCCAGATTTCTCCTTGATGCTTTCTGAAGGTACAACCACAAGATGCTATCCAGGAGAAAGCCAAGATGCTTTTGTACTGCTAGATTTGGAGCTCTTGTTAGAGATGTCTGGAGGGTTCCTCTAGTTAGATCCAATACAGTCCAAAATATCTTTGGTGCTCCATGAAACAGGGAGACCAACTCTGCTAAGTCCCTTGTCTCATGCATACTAAATTAATGAGGAATTAATACAAAGATGCCTCCACTGAAATAAAATTCTTCTCTCATGTTGCTGGTACCTCTCCCTGCCTTGTTTGCCAACAGAAATGGGCATGTAGGAGAGAGGTTGAGGGATTTCCCCCTCTGCTGCCTAGAGTGCAATAACCTGCCCCTTTGAATAAAATAATGTTTTTGACCTGCATTTCCTACTGTCCAGGCCTGAGCTGTCATCAAACTGACCTGCTGTAACAGGAGCTGGAGGTGCTCAAGGCTAACCCCAAAGGGCACTGGAGGCCCCCGTCAGTGCTGGTTGCTTGCTGGGGAGAGTTCTAGCCCTTTTGCTGCTGGCCACCACCACTCCCAAGCGCAGCTCAAAGGGTTGCTCTTTCTTACTCACCATGTTTGTGCTGGTGTGGACATTGTACACCAGACACCTGGTCCGCTCTTTGTGCTGTTCACCTGGAACAGCCAAGACAAGAGTCCTTGCCCACCCATGCTGGGGCAGGGGTGGTCATCAAGAGGAAACTTGCTTTCTTCTGCCTGTGTCCCTGGCACACCTGATGGCAGCCGAAGGAGTGCTCTCCAGGTCTTTGCATCGATGTAGCCTTAAACAGGAGGTGGGAGAAAGGTGGCTGGTGATGGGCTACCGAGCTCTTTGTAGTGACGTTACTTCTGCATGATAGAAATGAAGAATCCAGCTGGATCATCCATTTTGGATCCAATGTTAGAAGAGTGGATGGTAAGAAAGTACTGCATACACCGGGCGAAGGTACAAGTATGGAGAATAAAACCATGCTGTTACCCTGGTATAAACCCCAGTGGGGTCAGAGCAGCTGTATTGCCACAGCTACACCAGCCCACCAACAGGCAGATCTGTATTTTGGATTTTTCCTCCCCTCCTTTTCAGCTCATTGTCACAGGGGGGGTGTGACCGTCGGTGTCAGCTGGGGCAGGTGGCCTGTTGTGGCTTGGGAATGGGGGCAGGCAGAGCCACCAGGTGCTGGGGTCAGCAGTGGGGTGGTGGGCTGCAGCGAGGGGGCTGCGGCAGGAGCATTTCTTACCCTGCTGCCATATAACATTGACCTTGGGGATCTCCGGGGTTTGTAATGGGGTTGTTTGGAGCTTATTCGCCCCGCGGCACGTAAGGCTTATGTGCCTGTGTTTAAATATAGATTCGAGCTCGCCAAGTCCCCGGTTTTAGGGAGGGGGGCAGAGCGCAGCTCCCTGCGAGCCAGCCTGCGCCGTGCCGCAGGGATGCGGAGGGGACCGTGTCGCTGGTGTCACCCCGCGTCCCGGGGAAGACGGGGTGTGCGCTGGCACCGCGCTGCTTTTGTGTGCGGATCCCGCGGAGCCGCTCCCGCAGGCGGTGCTGCGGGGGCGTGCGGGGGCGTGCGGGGGCGGCGGGAGGCGGGGGGGCTGCCAGCCAGGTCTCTCCCTGGCCACCGGCCAGCCGCAGGGAGCACGGGCGGGGGTATGGCTAAGCTGTGCTGAATCCTCTTTAAAAATCTGCAGTTCGGTGTCTTACTGGGTTTTATTTTTCTCTGCCGTTCCTCTCTCGCCCTGGAGTTCTGTAGTAGCCCTGAATTAGCATGTCACGTGTAAGGCATGTGGAAATGAATCAGGGGCATGTGAGGAGGAGGAGGACGCCTGTGTCTGTGTTTGCATCCAAGGATCTCCTCTCACTCTGTGTTTGCGTAGGTGTCTAGCTCCCTTCTCCCCCCTCCCATTCCTGCCTGCCTCTCTCTCCCTGCTTCCCTCTCATCCCTCCATGTGGCCAGCCCAGCTCTCCCTGCCAGCTCAAGCAATACCTCAGGCAGAAACTGCAGCTTTTTCACTGCACCCCATTAGGAAAATAGGGTGGCCCTAGACTCCAGACACGTAGTCAGGGGAGAGCATGCATGCACACTTCCAAATGTGGGCTCTCTTTCCCGCTCCCTCCCTTTCCTGGATTTTTGCTCCTTAGTCAGCACCTCAAGCCCTGCAGACTGCACCAAGGGCAAGCTTATTAATGCAAACAACAACAAAACACAGCCACCAACCGAGCCCCAGAACTTGCCCCTGTTATCGAGCAGGTCACCCTCACCCCCTTTTAGGGAACTGCCACCAGCACACACCTGCATGTGAAACCAGCTATGAATCAAACCCATCCATGGGCAGGGAGGGGAAACATCCTTGCTGGGGCACGGGAAGCAGGCAGGATGCCAGGGAGAGGGCCAGGCATGGCGAGGGGAACAAAACTCAGCTGAGCAAGAGCTGATGGGGCTGGGGATGTGGTGCCGAGACCCTCCTAGGGGGGTCTCACCACACGTGCTGCAGCTCTACCCCCTACTGCTGCACAGTTTTGCCAGCCAAGGTCAGAGCCTGACACCCCAAATCAAGGATGATGCCGGTGAAGGGGTGGGGAGCACGCCTTTCACCCAGCTCCCTGCGGCAACTGGCTGCAAAAGCCCAGAGTTCCCCAGTCCCAATTTTGACTCTCCCTGGACCAGTTGCCCCCTCCTCATGGGACGAATTCCAGTACTGCTTTTTGAAACTCTCCGTCTGTACTGGGAGATCTGGGATGTTTCTGCAGCCCCCAAATCCACTTCCCAAGAGGCAGATCTCATTCTGACCAGCTCCCAAAGTATCACAGGTCCCAGGCGAGGGCTGCCTCAAGACACTCTCATTCAAAGCCCCCTTCCTAACCAGGGAATAACTGCCTCCCTTCTCAAATGTCTCCCAAACTAATTTTTGATGCTTTCAGCTTCCATCCCTTGCCAAGCACCTGAGATGGCTACCTTTGTCCGCCTGCCCTCTGCTCCTCTCCACCTTGCATGCTATACCATTCCCCTCGCTTTGCCTCCCTCCTCTGCTTGGCTCTCTGCCCCTCCTTGCCTTCCAGGCTTCCCCCTGCCCTTCTCTCCTCGCCCGGGGGCCCTGTGCCCTGCTTTGCCCCACAGCCTGCCCCTTCCCGTCCCCCCCCGGGGGCAGCTGCTGTTGCTGCTGGCAAGGTGCAGCCTAGTGTGGCGAGAGGCTATAAATAGCTCCGTCAGCTCGGCTCTCATTGACACCGTTTGGACAGAGGATGGAAAAATAAACAAAGGAAACTCCGTTCAAGCTGGGATCCAAGCGGCAGCCACATTCCTCATGCTAAATAATAACAGATTTTCCACCAAGGTGTGTGGGTAATCTACAAATTGGCATAGGGGGGAGAGAGAGAGGGAGAGAGCAGACATCAAAACAAATTATACACACCCAGTGCATGTCAATATTTTGGTCCCTCTCATTCTGCCCTGTAGTAGTCAAGCACATGCAGGTTACCTGTATTCAGAAAATGGTATATTTTTAAATACTTCTAGATGGAGATTGTTTCCATTAATAATGGTGGAGCACACTGGAGGAGGCAGAGCTGGCAAGGAGCTGTCAAATGTTGCTTTAGTGACATATAGAGGCCTGAGAGATAAAGGACAGGGCAGGAGCAGAACAAATATTTTGAAATCAAGCAGTGATTACCCTGAAGTTTGCAGTTGTGTTGCTATTTTTACACAGGGGGCTGTTTGCACTGGGAGATTATTCACAGTTCCCTGGTGCAGAGACTCAGGCAGTGGGAGAAGAATTATGTTATTGGGGCTTTATTATTTTATTTTGTGTTTTTCCTTTTTTTTTTTTTAATTGAGGACAGAACACACACTGCAGTAGAAAGGTTCAGCTCAGAATGGCTGAAAGCAGGGATGGGCACACGAAAAAGTAGCATCTATTACCCAATACTGGGATGCTAATTCAACCTGGTTTAGGAGGGGCAGTGTCTGCATTTTGACAAAATCCCTTTTTCCCCCCTCCATCCTCTTCTTCCCAAAATAACCTCCCCCAATCTCAATATTCCTGCAGGGATTTTAACGGTGAATTTTAATTTATGTTATGGCAGGAGGTTAACAACCAAATAAGATCTGCACCGTAACATACTAGGAGCTATACATGCCCAGTATTTAAGAGACTGCCCAAGAAGTTTAATATGCGAAAAGAGGACAAAAGTAAAAATAAAATAATAAAGGCAAAAGGAAAAGACCCTTTACATTTATTTTGGAGCTGGGTAAACGGAAGTTAGGTGACTCACCCAAGGGTATAGAGGGAGTCTTTGGCATTGTCAGGATGAAAAGCCAGGCTCTCCATCTTAGCACAACACCCTTCATGTGATCAAGATGATGCTTCAGTGTTTTTTTTCTCCCAGGTGTTTCTGCTTAGCTGTATCATAGGAAGAATCATTTACAGAAGCAGAAATTCCAGTAGGTTTCCTATTAACTCTCTTGTGGAGGGACACCTACCAGTTGGAGCCACCCTCCCCAGCCAAGGCTGAGCATGATGGGGGGACACCCCAAGCAGCCTTCAAGGCCCCTCCAAGCTGCAGTCACCCCTGTGCTCAGCCCGGCTGTGCCGCTTGGGCAGGCAGCCCCTGCCTCCATCCCAGAGAGCAGGCAGGGGCTCCCAGGGCTCAGGGCAGTGGATGCCTGTGGTCATGTCAGTACCACCAGGCCCTGATGCTGGTGGGGCTGCCTGCTGGGGTGTCTCCCCTCCTGGCCCTACTGAGTCAAGTCAGCCCTGGCCCAAAGGTCTCTCAGCCCTGGGGAGGTGAGGACAGAGGAGGATCCAGCCTCGCTGCTCAGACACCTGGTGTGAGGGCCTTTAGCTCTTCCCCCAGAGGGTTGTCCTGGTAACATTGGGGAAATCCACTCCTGAAGGGCAACCATCTGGTCAGGACTCCAGCCCACTCCCCAGCCACACCAGGTGGGAATGGTCTTCTTCCTCTGTGGCCTCCTAGGAGGGAGCTAGCCTTCACCAGCTATAGCAGTTACTTAATTATCAAATCTGCATATGCAAATACACCCCTGCCTCCTGGCAAAACCCATTCAGGCAAGAAGTTTTCCTCACACTTGTGTGCAGAGAGAACAGGCATGGCCTGACAGGTAGGAAGGTGCAGGGAGCAGATGCTGCTCAGGCTTTCTCTTGTTTCTGCCATGGTATCACTTGGGTAAGTCGTGCTGCCTTACCCAGCAAGACAGAGCAGGAGTAGCTGGGGAAGCCATGAGGTGAGATTAATCAGTGACTTGTAAATGCTTCTGAACTCTGGGGAAATGGAAGTTAGGTGCCAGAAGGTGCTGAAAAGCTTGACAACATGAAGGATCTCCCAACTAAAGGCTTTCTTAACCTGCCCCACACCACACATGTGCCACACTGCTGGGAAAGGACAAAGCCCTCCCCTTTCCTCAACTGGTCTTCACCAACATCAGGGTGAACGTCAACTTGTCAGATCATTTGTGAGGATATTGATGTATTTTTTTTTTTTTTTAATCTTAATGTGCTCAGCCCACATATTTGAGCTTTTCCCTCACAACTTTCTTACAAATAGATATGGTGAGAGGCAACAGAACCAAGCTGCTTTCTTTCTGCAGAGGGATTGGGGTGGATAGAAGTGGGTATTTTAGGCTGAGCCTACTACACTTGCTGCAAAACTTCCCTTTAAATATATGTGTGGAGTTCAAATCTATCTTCAGCTAAACCTTTGAATGAAAAATAAGTTGACAGCCTCATTCTGCCCATCTGATGCACAGACAGCACACCCCCCGGACACATGAGCTAGGGATTTGGGGGAGAAGCAGCAGAGGGATTCCCATTAAGGAAACCCCACTCACTGTCTGCTTTGGTAAGACGCAAGGGAGGGCTCTTCTCCTTCCCAATGCTATGAACATGAGATCAGTTGCCTCACAGTTGCATAATTCTCTCACTCATTTGGGAATTCATGTGTTACTCCCATTTAGAGCCACTAAGAAGAGCCCCCATCTCTTGGTAGTTCAGGGCTGAGGAGTATGGTTTGAACAATGAAATTTGGCCTGTAATTCCAGTGTCCATTTGGCACCTTGTGCAACCTCTTCCCTCTTCCAGGCTTTCCTCCCCAAGGGAAATGGCTGCTTCGCCTGGGGCTGGAGGTGGGGGTGAGTTAGCATGTGTGCTGTGTGACCGCCCTGGGGTCTGGAGCCACAACACGGGAACTGAATGGATTTGACCTGCAATGTCAGCGTGTTGGCGAGGAAAGGCATAGAGTAGAAGACCAGTTATTTCTGGAAAAGTGATCTTGCCATCGTAACTCCCTTCTGGTCTGCTCCTTGGCAACAGAGCGTGGGATGAGATGGACCCTGGTCTCAATTATGGCAGGCTACAAACTTTCACATTTGTGATATATCTGTACCTATACCATCTGAGGTTTGGGTGTACACAAATTTACTACAAACTCTCTTCCCAAACTCAAAAAGGCCCTTGCCTCCTCTTCGCATTTTGGTTGTGATGGCTTATCAAGCTAATGGTGGTGGAAACTGCTCTAAGGGCATTGCCACAGAGCAGCAGAGCTGGAGGGCACCTGTACTGCTTATCTATTCTATCCGCTAGCTCAAGCAGAGTCAACTGTAACCAACATAATTCCTGATAGATGTCAGTTCAACCTTTTTAAAGGCTCCGCCAATATCCATTACGTCACAATCTCCATTTCACAGAGGACCTCACCGCACTGCAGAGAGCAATGCAATACTTCAGCATCAGCCTCACTCATGTCCCCAAATGGAGAACCTGGATGGGCCTGGCCAAAGTCTGTGGTCACACCACATAAAAGGGACTTCATGGCCATGCATTGGATTGTTCATCCTGGCAGGCAGCAACCAGTTTCCCTGTTAGCCCAGAAACATTAAGGCAAGTGTAGGTCGAACCTGTACTGCAGAGCTGTTAGAGTTGTGGGCAATATAACTGTGAGAAGAAGAGACCCGGGTACCTTCTACAGCTTCTTTTGAAAACTCTCTTGGTATCATGGAAGTCAAACAGGGGTGTAAAGGCAAGGAAGAGGAATACAGCTATGCAAGTTCTGAGCAGGACTTGCAATAGGAGGCCGGGGTGTAGGATGACTCTTACCCAAGCAGCAGGACTAAGATTTCTGTTGGCCTTCATGACAATACGCCTCTAGCTGACAACTCAGGCTGCTGTTATGCTCTGATATATCTACAGGGACAGTGGCACCATGCCAACTGGGTGTTTTATTCATACTTTGCTACTCTTGTAAAGATAGGCTCAAGTGACTCATATGTCACTGGCCACACACCATACATTTAAACTCATTGTCATGAATTTGATTTCTGGGGGTTAGGTTGTCATCTCTGCCTTTTTTTTTTTTTTTTTTTTTTAATATTAATACCTTTTCCTCTACTCTTCTCAATTTAATTATGGTTGTGTAATCTGTAAGGCTCTAGCATGAGGTCTCCCGCTATCAGGTTTCCATGTTCACAGTTAGCAAATGAAGAAGAGCAGCACTGGAAGAAAGGGGTTTTACCTTAAGATCGTGAAGAGGATCTTTGATGCTGTGGTCTCATTGCTAACAGGTGGGCCATGGATAAGGAAGGTTTTAGGTTTCAAGCCCATGTTTTGGAACACTTAAACCAATATGAAAACCAGTCTTTGTTGGGCTTTCTAGAGGTAGATAAATGTTAAGCAATTAGGAGCACTAAAGGGATTTTAAGCTGCCCTCTTTAGTGTTCAAGAAACATTGAACTACACTCATGTCTGCTTGATCTTATCTGAGAAGTTCTCATTTCTGGTCAAATGCCACTGAACAGTGGCTTTTGAGCAACACAAGCCTGAAATTAGTGGGTTTTTTCACATTATGATTGTCAGCTGCTGCTTTCTCCCTCATCTCATGCCACCGTACCCTCAGAGACATCTCTCTCAAACTTTGTGCTTACTCCTAGATAGATCCTTGTGGAGGGCAAGGGCCTTGGGCACAGTCAAGAGGAAGACAAGAAGCTTGGAGAAGTCCAGGATGTCATCTTTGGTGCATCCCACAACACTTCTACACTGCACTGATGTGTGGAGAGCACACATGCACTAAGCACAAGGCAAATGGATTAGCAAGATCAGCCAGAAACTTGCTGGCATGCTTTTGAATTCAATAGTGGTCCACCTTAGTTTTCACACCATGTAACACCTGAATGTCCAATACCACATTCTTGCAATGCTAAATAGGCCTCTTCAACTTAGTGTTATCTCATTTTAGGATGATCTAAAAGCATAGATTCAGAATGATACCATCCCAGAATTAAGAAAACTAGAGGTGATGTTTTGGGAAAAGATTACGATTAATTTGATACAGCTCATGAACATTTTCCATTTCTAGAATAGATGTGCAGAGATGGGGAATTCCCTACCATAAATCCTTTCTTGCCAAGAAGCCATATTACTCTTTATTTTGAGAGAGAAATTTTGATTTATTTTTTCATAGTTTTCTCTAAGTGCAGTGGAGTGACAACTAGTAAATATTTTACACTTAGCTTTCTTAAGGAAAACATCATACCTGTTGTGACCTACCTGCTCCCAAGGATCTACCCTCTGTCACAGGAGTTCCACTGCCATCTCAGATGCTATGGAGCCTCTTGCTCAGTTCCTGTGCTATACCACATAACTGATTACCAGCAAAAGTGAGAGCTGATGTCTACACATCTCCCACACAGATACCAGTCAGGCACTCGAAGATGCCATTTGTGTCCAGACAGACCTGAAAGCAAGAAAAAAGAACTCAGCATTTGTGGATTATGGTGAGAAGGGCAAGCTCATTTAGGCAATGCTATGCCTTAATTGTTGCGGCAATGGAAAAATTCTTCTACACTGTTCCAAATTTTTCTTGCTGCAGCCACAGCTGAGACCTGCTATAGGCTGTATCCCTGTGCAGGTGGTCCCATGGTGAGACTTTGAATTGCCCACAGATGCAGGAAAAATAACAGTATAGGAGTACATGGTACATCGTAAAAAACATCAGACCTTCTCACTATGCTTAAACATGGGATAGATGCAGTGACACAGTACCTGAAGCAAGACATTTCTGTGGAATTCTCTCCTCGGTGATGATGCTCCATTATAGAAATGAAGGATAATGCTGATAGCCAAAACTGTGATTCTCCTAGTCCAGCTTTCTAAACAGCAATCTCCTAGAAAAAGGCAGGTAAGGGTCTAGAGTCTTGCAGGCTACATGTCCCTCCACCAAAGATGGCAAGAAGATGGAGGATGCTGTTGCATGTTTCATACTGCAGTGGTCTGGCACTGCAGGTTTAGGAAAAGCAGGAAACCTGGCTTGAAGGTTAAAGTCAAAACTAAGAATCCCACCTCCTAATTTCAGTCCCAGGAATTGCCTGTAAGATGGCTTTACACAAGTGCCCCCTGTGGCTCACTGCCCCTCTACATAAAAGGTGGTGTATAACACCAGCTGTCTCCTAGATGGGGGTACCTGAGACTGAATGCAGCAGTGGCTGCAAAGGGCTTCAGAAACCTCAGTTAAGGAGTGAGGGTGGCAAAATATTAACTGGTTGGTAGTAGACATGCAAGAGCCTCCCTTCTGCATATTTACTACAGGAAAGCAAGGGGGAAAATGACTTCTACAGCTTCTCCTTTTCATTCTGCTTTAGACTTCTGCTGCCTATTTCATGTGTCTGCTTCATGAGGGAAATTTCTTTGTATCTGTCATATAGGCAGAAAAATTCTGGATCAGGGTTGTTGTTGTGTGTGTGTTTTTTTCTTTTTCTTTTTCTTTTTTTTTTTTTTTTCTGGGTGGAGGCAACTGCAGATATGTACTAAGCCCGTGCCTTTTAATCTCCCTATCTGGCTAGATTAAATACATTTATAGCACACAAAATGTGCTGCAAAGTAGAAACTAGAAGGCTGGCTTTGTTGGGCAGGAGAGAGTTAATCCCTATGGGGTGCTCATGTACGTCAGAGCAGGTTCCTGTCTGTGCAGTGCTCTGCTAGGATTGAGAGCTTTTGTTCCTTGTTGTTTTTCATTATTTCTTTGCGCTTAATAGTGCTCGGATTTTTTAAAAAATACATTTTAAAGAGCATTTCAAGCTGGCAAATGCGGGACAAACTGAGACCCCTATAGACTGAAGTCCCCTCTGTATCCTTAGATATTAAAGAACATCATAGACACAGGCAGGACAAGTCCCCTCCATGGCCATGGTTTGTGTACTTCAGCCTTTAGAGCCCATGCCACACCCTGCAGGGGCAAAATCCCAGTTCTTCTCTTATCACCTTCCAGGGGTCTGAACAAGGACTAATAAATAGTGGTGGGACTTGAGGTGGTGACGATTGTACCACCTCTCCATCTTTTACCCTCTAGTTCTTCAAATAGGCAGCTGCTACCTGTCTCGGAGGGACTGGAGACCAAAAGACGAGAAGACCCGATGTTGCACTCCCAGGTCCTGAGCCAAGCCTAGCCCTGAGCATGAGTCCTCTTTTTGATTTTTTGACTGAATTTAAATACATTTGGAAGAAAGTAGTGTCCTTGTTCTCTGAGTATGAATCCAGCTCGAAAGGGTTGAAGCTGAGAGAGCTTGAGGTGGCTTCTGGTCTGAATTAGAGACATTTCAGGACAGTTGCAGTGCTGGATAATGCCTCTACCTCCTCCAGAGGCAGGAAGGTGAGCGGGGAACTCCCTGCAGATGGGCTGTCCCCTGAGCGGGTGGGAGAACCTGGAGGGCAGACAGAGATGAGGGACTAATCTCGTAAAGGAGCTGAAGAGAGTCAACTTGAAAGAAAAGATGGTGAAATTCGTGAAATATATATAGATTAGCCTAGCTGTGACTAAGGTTTGGGCCAAAATAACAACCCACAGTGAATTGCACAACGCAGCCAGTAGGACGGATCAGCGTGAAACTACACAGGGAAGCACTTTGGTGGGCTGTGGCGGATCTCCCGATGGGCAGACCTTTCCTTTGCAGTATCTAGAGCTTAAGTGGGTAAAACCCTCAGAAATACAGTCCTGGCCACCGCCTGCCCGGGAGGGGATCGCTGGTAACGCTCACCGCCTCCGTGTTTCCACCCCCGTACCCCGGGCTCCACATCGCCCGCCTGAAAGAGCCCTGGTTTCCAGACGGTGTGGGCGGCGGAGAAGGTTCCCCTCAGCCCCTCGAGGAGCCACGGCCGCCGCCGGGGCCGTTCGTCGGGTGGGAGGCGGGGGCGAGGAGGGAGGTTTCCCCGCAGCCAGAGCTGGCACCGGAGACGGGTTTTTCCAGCTTGGTTGCGGGGCCACGGCTCGCCCCGCCGCGCTCCTGGTCCATCCCTGCCCGGCCCGGCGGCGGGGAGCGCCCGGCAGCCCCGCTGCCCTGCCGGAGGGGAGCGGCGCGCCCCGGGTAGTGGGGGCTCTGGGCTTTGCACCTTGAGTAGCTCACGCAGGGACCCTCGGGTCTGAGGGAGCCGCTAATGCTGCTCAACCTGACACACAGCTACTCCTGGAAGGGGGCGAAATGCAGGCAGAGTGCAGCCCTGCGCAGCGTGGGTCTCAGGAACACCATGGCAAAGCTTGTTTTTCCCACAGCGGTGCCACGAACTCTTCCATCGCCGAAAGAGCCTACAACGCACCAGACATAACCCCTCTGCGCAACGGACCCCGACGTGCAAAGGGGTGAACCTGGGCTGAGGTGGGCACCCCACGGGTGGCCGCACCTCGGTCACGGATGGGAGCAGGGGCGGCCTTTCCCGGACCCCCGCCGAGGGCAGCCTTCTCTCAGCTTCGTGTTGGGCCAGCCGGCCGCAGTGGTGACGGTGGGACCCATACTTCCGTGCCCCACGCGTGGCACAGATGCCGGCCGTGGTGACCTAGTCTGTCATCGGCCCTGGAGGCTGCTGAGATTTCGCACCCTTTAAGGACTCGCTAGCCAAATTTCGGGAAAGCACTCGGTGAGGGGCGGCTGAGCACAGCAGAAAGGCGAACCGACGGGAGCTGGGCTACAGGCAGCGGCGGCAGCGCGGAGGCGGACACCTCTCCCCCGGAGCTCGGAGGGACGGGGCTCTCGGAGCCCCCAGCCGGGCCCAGTAGCGAGGGCACGACGGGGCGGGCGGGCCGGTCCCTGCCCGGTGAGGTCGCTGCCCCGCCCGGCCCAGCTCCACACGCCGGGCTGCGGCTGCCACCTGCAGGCCGCCGGGGGGAAGGCGCCTCCCGCCGCTCCCGAGCCTGCCCCAGGCTCCCTCCGCCACCGGGGCCGCCGAGCTAGCTGGGCAGGAGCAGCTTTCGTCTGCCGATGAGAGGTACCGGTGACTCCGCTCCCGCCAGTGCCCCCGGATCTCCCGCCGGGGCGGGGGGAAGACGGGGCACCCCCTTCTCCTTCCCCCCGAGCGTGAAAGGGTTTGACTGTACCCTGGAGCTGGGGGTACTAGGGAGTCACCGTGACCGTCACTGCGTTGTCCCAGTGGCAAAGCCCGGCGAGGAAAGAAACACAGGGGAAAGACAGAAAGCTGCCACGAATCAGCAGTGAGGGGGGTCAACTCAGGGACCCCCTGGATGAGCCAGGAGGGGATTGTTCGGGCTCCAGTGCTGCAGGTGTGTAGGCACAAAACAGCACTACTGGGGAGTCACAGGGCCAAAGCTGGCATGCAGAGACAGGCAGGGCAAAAACTGGGCACTGAGAAACAGAAGTCAGTGGAAACCAAGCCTGCAGCAGCAGAGGAGAGGGGGGGCAGGCAGCACGACTGCAGCTCAGGAAACCTGATGCTCCCAGACTGACACAGAGCTTTGAGGACCTTGCATCACACGGATTCCCCAGGGAAGATACTGGGACAGTCTGTGGGATAGGACAGGTGTACTGGGATGGGACAATTCTTACCTGCTCCTAGTTGGATGGACCATTAATCCAAGTCCAAATATGTCTGGAGAGGAGTCAATAAGAATTTTGTCCTTGGCCACTTCTCATCTTTGCCTCAGCTGACCATTCATTAACTTAGGGATACAGGGAATAAGGCACTGACGGTGCAGGAGTGGTTCAGGGTCAGTAACGGCTCTTTTCCTGGCACAGAGGAAGGCAGAAGCACAGAAAGGGCGAGGGAGGTGGGAAGGACTGCCCCACAACCTGCTGCTCACACCACTACCTGCTCCTCAGTCCCTTTGGCTACTAGCTGGGTGACGAGCACGGCTGGATGGGGCTGTGAAAGGCAGCAGACAGCGAGGCTGGCTCTCAGCCCCCAGGTGCTCTTCCCTCTTCTTCCTCCCACGCCTCCCACCTTCCTCCAGCTGCTGGTGCTGCTCTTTTCTCCCACACAGCAGCCCTAAGACGCTGGAGGAGACAGTAAAGAACAGGGGAAGCACTTAGAGGCTGACAGCTGCCACCGCCTGGTTTCTTTCCAGAGCCCTATCTTCCTTCGACCTTCCCTGTCTCCTCCATTGCTCAGAGCTAGCAGCAGCGCTCTCAGACGTGGCCTGGCTGCACACTGCGGACAAGTGGGACGCAGAGAAATGTGGGTGCCTGGGAGATAAAGCTGGTGACCACAGCCCTGAGAAACCACTCTGCTGTAAGGAAGGATCCTAGGAGGATTAACAAAAAGAGTAAATCACACTGCTAGTCCCCCCAAAACCAAGCTGTGCCAGCCAGGATCAATTTTGCTGGAGACCTTGGTAACAGTGTGCAAAGCAAGGGTATGACATGGTAGTCAAGGGTTGCTGGTGGCACTTTGAAGTGAAAAAGTCCCAGGGATGAATTCATTTCCATCTTATCTGCCGTGCTCTGGTTGTTCATTCTACTAAACATCAACTTTTTAACTGATATTATGAATTCATCCACACTTCTCATTCCCCTCACAAACTTCCTAGTGCCACGCTGACAATATTAGAAAGTTTTGTTCTTCTTTTTCACTAGCTTGAAGGCTTGTATGTTGAACAGACAAATCACAGTAATCTCATACAGTAGGAGATTCTATCCAGACTGAGAGAACTAAACTGCCACCCAGCCACTTCCCCCGCCCCCCCCAAAAAAAGGGGTGCAGAAAAAAGTGCACTCAGGGCTAAGACAATAAACAAAATGATGGAAAGAAAGCCCTGTCCCTGGATTCATGCAATGGGCAGGCTCTACTCCTCCACCTAGTACTGAGGAACAGTAAAACTACAGTCAGCACAGAAGTGGTTTGTCCTGGCTTCTTTTCTGAAGAGTTTCTAAGGAAAGTCCCACCCAGGTGTTTTTTGATGTTTTTCCTTTCTTCTTTTGCAGATCCTCCAGTTGAAGAAAAAAGCTTTGCTTACACTAAAACATGCCCAATTGTTTGTTCCTCTGGTCAAAGTGTCTTTGAAACATTTTAGGGGAAAGTGGTTCATAAGAAACACTCCATGTTTCAGAAACAGGATAAATATCCTGTTTATGAACAAGGATATGGGGCTCCTTGTCAGGATGCCAGCACCAGTGCTGCACCGATCTGATCTGCTCCTGAGGAAATGCTGTTCTTCCTGACTCAGCTGCGGAAGATGGAGAGGACTTCAGTCAGGTTGTAACCACCCAATTGTTTAAGAGCTTTTAGTGATGCTCCTGCTAAGGATGACTATTGCATACAGGTACAAGGGGCGTGTTGCTATAGAAATTTAAAGGAAGGCCCATGTAAACCTACAGCGATAAGAACATTTGCGGAGTTTTTGCAACCTGACATGCTGACCAAGCTGCTCTAAAGAATTAAAATTGCCCTATGATGACAGTCAGGAATTAATTAATTCGGGCTTGGAAGATCATTCAATTTACCTCTCCCAGTTCACTGAAAAAGACCACAAGACACTACTGTAATCAACAGATAATGCACAGATTACAAAGTTTTTAGTTCCAGTTTTTGTGATGGCAGTCTACTAGTTAATAGAATTGGCTCAGTGAATGAATTGGTGATTTATTTTATACACGGTGATCACAATTAAGCACAGGTTTGCTTCTCATAGAGGTGCATTCATATGCTGGTATGCAAAGACACTGGTGTGGTAGGGTGGGCAATGCCACCCAGTACAAAGTCTTTCAGAAAGCATTTGCTTGTGACCCCACTGAGGTTTTTTATGGCCAGATGCACGATCATCAAATGATCAGCAAACAAGTGTTCTGTTTCTGTAACCTGATAAGCTAGGGCATGTGTCATGTACTTTTTGTTATGTGAACGTGTGTGTCCCTCCACACTTAGAGAGAGACATGCCATCTGCTCGTGTAGAAAACTCTCAGATGGCTCCACATGACAAAACACAGATCCTGCTGCACCTGCAAGGCCCTGAGAAAGAGATCAAGAGCGCATGGGCCAAAAGATGAATCTGGTGTGTGGGTTGTAGACTGGTCACCCTGGTGTCAACACCTCAGTTACCTTAATCACATCCTGATCTTTCTTTTCCAGCAGTATTTGCAATCCAGGTGGAGAAGTCAGGAAAAAAAGACCTGCAGATGCTGTACAGTCTCTTTATGAAAAAAAATCACTTTTGAGTAAGTGTTCTATCTTCCCAAACAAGTTAGTAGGCTAAAAGCCAAACTAAGTCTAGTCAGGCCTTGGTTTAGTCAAAAAGACATGTCTTAGATAAGGGAGAACAACTGTTCACAGTCTCCTCTAATACAAGAAGTAGGAAGCACCACAGGAAGCTAGCACATCCAAAACAAGCTGATACTCCTTCACCAGAAACTAAATTGAACTCTGGAACTCCCTGCCATGGGTGACTATGGGTCCTAAAATGTCTAGAATTTAGTAAATGAACTGCCAAAGCCATGGGAGGAAACTCCGCAGTGTTTCACAGCCGCGTTCCGAGGAGGGACGCTGGTGCAGCAGGGGTTGGTGGGGCTGGGCAGGGTGCTCTCAGGCACTGTGCCCCAGGCTGCGGGACCTCTAGTCCCATCAACTGGGGGATATTTCTGTGCTTCTGCTTGTACCCCAGCACCCACACCTGCGCTGTCTGGGGAGGCTGAGCAGCTCTCATCCTCCAAAGACAACGAGGACACATGGCAGGCACACCCCAACATGCTACGTGTCAACGGCAGGTGCCCACTGTTCTGCAGTGGCTTTGCAGCATCAACTCGCAGCTTCTCAGATGCCCTTCTCCTCCAATTTCTGCAGACCACCAGAAGAAACCATACACCCAAGCCACCTCTTTGTCCTTCTTACCTCGTCTGCTCCTGCAGCCAGAAACAACCTCATGTGCTAGAAAAGCAGGACCCTCGGTTTCCTTGCTTTTGCTTCCTTCCTGGTGCTTTTGCTCCCTCCTCTGAGGTCTCACCACTAAAGTCTGTTCCTTTTCCCAGTTCCCGGAGAACATAGTTTACTACCTTAGCTCCTAGCATGGCAGTTGGATAAAACTGACTTCCTCTAACCATTTATTTTGTTTGCGTTGCATCTGCCCATACGTTAGTGTCTCTCAGTGATTTTTAAATGCTACTGCTTCTTTACTCCTCAGCACGTGGATGACAAGATAGGGTGCAGCAAAAGGCACTCATAAGACAGTGGTAACTCATGCTATCATACTGTAATTTGTAACTCCTGCAGCTCTGGGAAATAATTTATTTTAAAAAAACACAACAGGAGAATTAGACAATTACAGAGAGAAGACAAGATTGGATTTAGATCAAAAAGCAAAACAGTCAAAAATTCAGGTTGAAAGTTTTGCATTAAATTGTACTAGCACAATGACCACTGGATTTGGCAGAGTGGTGTCTTCTCCTCCGAGGAATGTGGATTGCTCGGATTTTTAAACAGTGGTGTTACTGTGGGAGGAGAGCAGCCAGAAGGTTTGACTGAACAGCCACCTGATCCTTCACCATGGAATGAGCTCCACAGACCAAGTCTGTAAGCACTGAAAGTCTGCTCTGGGCTGATGTTTGGGGCTGTACACCCTTCATAGTAGGCTGGCTCTTTTGTGCAACACCTGGCATGCCATGGGCACAAATAAATAGAAATAGCACAACTCCGTTAGACTAGTAATAACCTGATTCTGAAGGACTGAACATGAAAGGAGCAGCCTGAAATTAGATTAAAGAGAAAAAACACAACAAATCAAAACACCTGTCTTAAGCCAATTCGTCTGAATTGAAAATACCACAAAGCTAACTCATGCTCACTGGTATTTGAAACTGTTCCTTCTGTGGCACTGTCATTGCACCTCCTCTGGGACCACTAAACTCAGTTACTGTTATTTTTGCTCTGGAACCCAGAAGCAGATCACTAGGTTTAAAAGGTTAAAAAAAATCAAATACTTGCAAAAGTTTGAGGGGCTGCTTTTTTTTAAGCAGTCAGCCATATCAAAACACTGTTCCTGACCAGTCCTGAGCTTTTCAGTACTTAAAAATAAGAAAAGCTTAAAGTACAAGACTTACACCTTCTTAAGACTATACATACGGAATATAGATTGTGTCACTCGTGCAGATTTCCTAAAATGAATTAGAAAAATAAATTGCCTTTAAGCTCACTGCCTGTCCTTTCCTGGTAGTCATTCTTAGGACAACCTTCTGTTGGCTTTCACAGGTGACCAGCCATCAGACTTCAGCAAGACCACAAACTGATAAGAAAACTTCTTAAGCCTCAGTGTTCATAGACACATTTTCTTTGTTTGAATCAATACCAGCACACTTGAGTACATTCAGCAAATTAAGAGAAAAAATAGTCAGCAAAAGCAACCCCACAGGTGACAAACCTTACTCTTTGAGGACATTTCTTTCGAGAGAGACTTGTTGACCCAAACATGGCCAGCTGGTCCTCTAAGAAATCAAGGCAACCTGCAGCACTCCAGAAGGACACCTCTAAGTGATGCTTGAGACAGAAGGAGCACCCTGATCCTGCCACACAACATCCAGTAGCTCTGGAGTAGAGCTCACATTTTTCTGAATGTCAAGGGAAGTTCTTCTAAAGCACTTTCACTCTTTCAGTGTTGATACAGAGACTATTAAGCTCTTTCTATTCCTCACTTCATAGGTCTCCACACAGTTGTTTTTAATTGGTGTTGCTACTATTTGTATTCTTTGGCACTACAACCGTTTCTCATACAAAGACATAAACAGAAACTATTTCAGATCCAAAAAACCCCATATGTTCTAAAAAGACATCAGACAATGTGTGGGAGGAAGAGACGTACAGTGAGGAGGGAAAATGCCTTGCCTAAAGTCATACAGGAGGACAACAATGAGAATAGGAAGGTTACTACTCATGAAGGAGATCTAAATGCAGGAGGTCCTAAATTGCCAGCCAGACAAGTTCATGGCAGCTACTGAAAATCAGAGGAAGCAAAAATATTACATCGCAATACTGCAACAGAGCTACTACAGCATCTTTGGCTATATCATAGTTGATAGGGAGAGGCTTTGGGGTTTTCCTGTAAGAGGGAAGGAGGAAGGTTTAGAGTGCAGAAGGAAGGTTGTAAGCTCCATCAAAAGCTTTTCTGATTAATATTTTTAAGAAAAAGAAAACAACAATGCCCATCATAGGTGATGCAAGGTGTCCACAGGTGATGGAAATTAAGAAACCAGCCTACATTGTATTGTAAAATGTGTTGCTTGAATGTGATGCTGTGATTGCATTGGGTGCCAACACAGCATTTTTGGGTTTTCTCTTTTGTATGGCATCAGTGCAGCCCTGATCAGTACAACTATGCCATCAAAAATGATTCAAAACTCCCACTCCATAGGTACAAGTTTCTGATTCTCTTCCTGTAGCTTTTCCCCTCAAAAGCCCCTGGTTGTCAGGAGCATGGTGCTGCATGCAAACAAATGGAGACTTCTGCCCCCGCTCCTCATACCTCTAGCCCCTATACTTCATTTCTGAGTATGCTCTGAAAACAGCTGATAAAACCCCCCTTTTTTTGAGAGGATTTTGCCATTTGCCTATGGTGGTGTCATCCTTAAATTAGACTACTTTGGTGGTATGTTTAGCAGAGCCAGTCAATATGAAATGAATTACTAAGTCTCATTATTAGAAATCATATTGAAGTTCAGTTGGTCAAGAGTACCTCAAAAGTCAACGGAAAGGAACAGGCAGTTTAAACGGGCAATTTGTCACGCTCTAGAACAGGGAGGGTGGATCACCCTCTCAATAATCTTTTCCATCTACTGAAGATAGAGCCTAGTCAACTACCTTAGCTTATTTTAAAGTAGCTCAAATGGAAGGAAATGGATGTCATCCTTCAATACCTAGCTCATCCTGCAGAGTCACACCTTTTCTCTGTAAAAATCAAAGGCTTCCCTTCCAATGTACTGCCCAACTTATCTTCTGTTCCTAAGATCAGTATAATTACTTCTTCCACTAATATTTGAACACAACCAAACCACTCAAACCAACAATTCTTTGCATTTATACAGGAGGGCTGAAGGCACAGAGATAACAGTCTTCCACTCAGCTCTTCCAAGGGCAGGAGCCAGCATTCCCCACTAGATTAATCAATCGGTGAAATCTTCGAGACACACTATTGCTAGTATTAGGTCATGTTTATGCTCTCAAGCCGATCTTTTTGCTTCCCTCCTTCAGCTTCATGTACGGCTTATGGAGTATGCTTAGAGAAATCACCTAAAATTTCTAAAAATACAGTTAAGAGGGAAGCACAGGCTATTTTAAAATTAGTTGTATGGCAGATACAGGATACAGCAGTCAAGTAGCAAATGAACAGCTGTACATACAAATTTTATGAGAGTAAGGCAGTACACATTCCCTTAAAGTACTTAACCAAGATTCAGAAAAAAAAATACATTAAGTCAGACTACTGCAGTTTTCAAGAACCATTTACAAGTTGCAAGTTCTCTGGAAATGCAAATAGAGCAAGGAGAGCGATAGCCTGCTATCTCCTTGGTGGCAATACCAATTTATAGTATGGTCACGCAGACAAAAACTTAGTGTTCCTGCCTTTTGTATGATGTCTGCATAGAGTGCACCTTGCTGCAATTCTTAAAAAAAATAAAGAAGTACTGCAGTAAGCAAGATGTAAACTGACATGAGTATTAATGGCTTTTTTAAAGTGCCCATCAGTGCTGTCAATGAGCATAATCCTTGGTGATCTAGAAAATGTCTATTTTAATTCCATATTTTGTCAAAGTCGAAGATGACCATGTTGTGCTCCACATATTGCTGCTTCAGATGCTTAAGGACCAGCCTTACTCTCCACTTAAATCCCAGCATCTCCCACCATCAGAGACAGATGCAGTAGAAAAGACTTCAGCATGTGGCAATTACTTGATTTGACCATATGATACATTAGGAAAGCTAGTAAGGTGGATCCTCTGTACCAAGAGAAGTTTTTGCATATTACATTTTAAAACTAGCAAATGAAATGGAAGATTTACCAAATATATTTGACTCCCAAGTATTTATCAACAACTATAAAAGTAAGGCAGATCAGTTAATGAAACTGAATAAAAGCAGCCTCTCTGTTCAATGCTTTTGTTCAAGGAAAAGCCTTTCCTCTTGTTAATAGCTCAAATGAAGCTTCTTTCCATTTACTTGTACGTGCCTTTCTGGGTTCCCCTCCTACACCTCTGTGTGAGAAATCTCTTTAATTCATTATCCCAGCCCATGAACCTAGTGGTAGTGTATCAGACCTTCTGGAAAGTGATCTTCCTCTTGGAGCTGATACAGATACAGCTACACCTGCCTCCAGTCAACAATATCCAGCCTTCAAGTACCTTGGGAAGGGAATAAAATTTGACATGCCGTTGATTCTGTTGACAAAAATTTAACACATTCACCCATTTTCAATAAAAATGTACCCAACAGTAGCACTTGCTCAAGCCTCTGCCAGTCTTTCTAGATGAACAAAAATAACTTGCAATAAAACAGAGGTAAAATTTGCATTAGAACTGCTCATCATCAATTATATGTAAAAATATTCAGGGATCCTTTTATGAAGTAAAAAGTTACAGTACCAAAAAAATTACTTTGACGTCAGTTTCCACCACTGCCACACTTGCTCTTAATTTGCATCACTGAAAGAGGAAAAAGATGGAAGAAAAAAAAAAAAGAGTAAGTTCATAAACAGTGTTAGTTCTTTAAAAAGAATCACTAAGCAGTGTGTTTAACACTAAAAGCTGGAGGGTAGGTTACATGACAGACAGCTGATTTAGTTAACTTTCTCTTATTTCCTTCTGCCATGGAAAAGGAGTCAGGCACAGAGATGAAGAGAATTTTCCATGGATACACAGAAAATCGTTGTCTGATCAGGAGTGATAAAAGCTTTCCTGCCTCCCAGCTCTGTCTGCTCCTGAGGAAAGGCTGTAGCTCCCCAAACCAACACTCCTGCAAATGGCGCAGAACACACACACATTAGAAGTTGTGGTTTGTTCATAAACAATTTATTTCAAATATGTGCCCTTGTTGATTCAACAATGATGTCTGGAGAATCATGTCCTCCACCAACCAAAGAGAGAACTGATTTGGAAATTTTCGACCTGACTTATTTGCTGATGATACCTTGACACTGCTTCTCTCGTCCTCCTCAGCAGCTGAAAGTATGGCTCAGAGCGAGCACAAACTTGCACCTTATTCTGAAATGGCTAGAAATACAGTGAACAAAGAATTAGTAAATCAACCACCCAGGGAGGCAGAGGGCTGTGAATTTACAGACAAGTATAAAACATCTTATTGGGATATTTATCATTTCTTTTTCCACAAGTAAGATTAAAAACCACTTTGACTTTAGTGACCTGTGGTTCCCTTCTCATTATCCCCCAACAGAAAGAAACAATTCCAAAAATGCTTGATGTTCCTAATATTTTTAATAAACATTTAAAATCCTGTCCTTCGCCTTCTAAAAAAGCAGGTAGTATGGTATGGAATGAACAAGACTGGACAAAGCATGAATTTTACATGGATGAATTTCTGATTATCTCTTCTTAGTATCTGATATGAATGTGTGCTTGGCATTTCCATTGACTTAGATTATAAGGCAGGAAGCAAGTTATTTTGGATGCTGATGCCAATCTGAGGATTAGGGAAAAACTAACAGTGCCTGGGTCCTGGTACAGGTGGTCATGGACTCATGGAAGTTTCTTGGTTTAATATTTACACGGATGTTTTAAAATTATGGCCTGTGACATGTATTTTCCAAAGATGCTTCTATATCTGAGGAAAAAAAAAAAAAAGAACCCTTGGTCCAAATCCCATCTCTTTTTAAAAGTCTTGTTAAAAATTTTGATTCATCAATTTATCTTAGCACACTTAAAAGCAGAACAGAGAATAATGAGATTTTTAAAAAAAGAGAAAGATGCTGATCTCTAAGGAGATCGTCGCTCTTTTTTCATAAGTAAATGACACTGAATGGTGCGGATTCGATTCTTTGCTGGGGCAAACTCCGGCTGAAGTTTTAGTGTTGACTCATACCATTTCATTGCTTTTTCAAACTCCTCCTGGAAAGAAAGAAAGAAGATTGCAGAGAGTCAGATTCTAAAAACACTAAACACACTTTCTATGTCATTCCTGTCCTAAGCAGTTGAGTAGTACGGTATGCACTAAAGCTGAGGGTTTTTTTCCCCCCTCTCTTCCCAAATAACTCTGATGCTTTCATGGGCTAATGACACAATTCTGCATAATCCATGGAAGGGAGTCAAATCACTGCTGAGCGTTACTGACCAATGTTCCTGCCTTTTCCTTTAAATAGTAGATGTCAGCATTATTGCTGTAGAAGTAACTTTAAAGAGAGATTTCAGTCAGAATTTACACAGATCAAAGCTTTAAAATGTTGGACAATGCAAAAACATCAACTTTGCTGAAAAGCTAATCTTTTCAGAAACAACTTGAAACTATTTTTAAAAGATTACTCAAAGTAAAGAAAGCAAACCAAAACCAAACCAAACCCAAAACTTAAAGAGTATATAGTAGATAGACAATTTCAATTCACAAACTGGACTCCAGAATGGTAGTAAGAAGCACTCACGCTTAAATAACATCTACTTTTATACAGCTGAAATCCAATTACCTGTGCCACACCGCTTTTTTATTAACTAGGAATGCATGCCAACAACCAATAGTGTATTAGAAGAAACACAAGAGGGGGAAAGACCCCAAACAGTCTAGGTTTTTCAGTCACTTCTACCACTCTTTTTGTTCTCTTAGGTTCCTTTTCTCAGTAGCTATTTGCACAACAGAGAGAATATTAATTTCTAGCCACATTATAAACATCAACCAGATCAATGTGAGTTGTAAAGTCTCGGTTTAAAAAAAAGGTGTATTTTAAATACAGTTTCAACAGGAATTACATAGAAAATGCCATATGAGTTTGTTGGAGCACCGACAAAGAGCAATGAAAACAAGAATCAATTTTTTCCATCTTTAGATGTAATCTTTTACATTTTCTGTGATCTGATATTATTTTGATGCTCCTTTAGATTCCTACATGAATAGTTTCTATAGCATCCATCCGAAGTTCTCAGTCCTTAACATGGCCAATTGTTTCCCCTTTGTAAGGCAACTTACTGAAAAGCTTTGCAAATAGCGGAATGTTGGCCTCTATAACACTACTATTAATTAGCACGATAGTTTCTACAACCTGCTGGTCAGAGTCAGCTCTCAAATACAGCAGGTTAAGGATGATGTAAATAACCTAACTTGTCTTTATGTTAGTATAATTTGATCCAGAAGATACATTTTATCCTGTTACTACAGGCATTTCTTGTAATGAATATGGGGTTTCATTGAGAAATCGCTCAGATCCAGGGAGAATGAAGTTATCCTGAAGCACTGTGCTACTTTAAAAAGACACTGGCAACCCAAACATCGAACTTTTACTTAATTTCTTTCAAACAATTGTCCAAAATAATACTTTAACAGAACGAAGTTATGGCCTTCTTAAGTTTGTTTCTATTGAGTGTTTGACAGTATCGTGCACTTCAACTCTTCTCAACACTAACAGCCATAATATATGATTATCTGCTCAACTTGCCTTGTTATCTCCATAATCCCCTCAATCATAGGAGCAAAACTTCAAGGGCAAATCTATGACTAGTGAAGAAAACTGACAAGGATACATAGTAACATGTAATTGAAGATACTTTTAACACAGACATGTGACCTATCCACTATGTCTCATTTTTTGGTGCCTCTTTTACCCTTGAAATACAATGGCCCTGTTAAAGTTACGGAGGACAGCCACAAGAACCAAACTGGCATTAATAAAAGCAATGAACATTTTGTGTTCAGAGTAAGCACCAAAAGCTAAATTGCAGATTGGAATATGTAGACAGTATGAAGAAATGTGAGTTCAATCTGGGTGTTGATAATCCAGATATTGAAGTTAAACTTCCCTTGTGTTTGTTCACCACAACTGTGAACTGGGTTTTAATTATTATGCTAAGCTTGAGTATTCTGCATAGAGACCCAATTTATAATTAAATTTCCCATATTATAAAAATATCCTGGGTTTAGACAGGCAGCCAACCCAAATTATCAACTGTTTGCTACTGTCTTAACAAAGCTTTGCAGACAGCATTCTGAAGCCAGCTTATAGAAATGTTTGCCTTCAAGTTCTTAATGAGTAATAAGAGTAAAATGAGTAATAAGAGCTTTGGCATTCAAAAGTATTACTTCTTGTTGATCCTACCCCAATTTCTTGAATTCTGCTCCTTCAAAATTCTTTGTGAGAATTCTATTTTTATATATATATAAATACTGTACCAAAGACAGACATACCTGGGTGGCAGCATACTCACCATTGCTACATAGACATTTGCCAGTGTGAAATGATTAACCACAAAGTGTGGTGCTATTTCCACTGCCATGGTAGCCACAATGATGGCATCATTCCAGAGTTTTGCGTTGTGGAAGATGTTTGCTAGGCTTATTAGTGGTACATCCTGGAAGAGAAGAGCAAGCAATAAACAGCAAGTTTTTTTCCATTAAAACTGTCTCAGGATCAGGAAACTAAACAGAAGACTCCACCACCTGGCCACTCTCACTTGGTTACTACTCACTTCACTGTCTGCTGACTTTGAAAGTGATAAGCCAGACTTGTTTTACTGTAACAGGGTATTTGGACCTGAGTTATACACAACCCCCGCCCCCCGCCTCACACACATGCATCTGCTCACAGTAGTCACAAACACTACTGTTGCATAGACAAACAACTCAAAAATTAACTCACTTAAGTGTCCTGGTATGTACATTTATTTTTTAAATGTTCTTACACTAGTCTTCTCCCCAGAGATGCATTCTCAGACATGACAAGCTGTTTTGTTTGACCACCCTTCTTGAGCTTTTGCATAAAAAGGGAAAGAATATGAACAAAAAGGGGCAGCAAGGAACTGAAAAAAGATCTAACAATTAGTGCAACTGATGCACTGTTTTTTACCCTGACTCTGCCACAGAATTCCTATATGATGCTGCATAACAGCTATAAATAAGATTTTCTCAGCTAGTCACTAATGGTATGTTTTTTATTCCCTCGATTTCCTTGTCTGACTGAGAAAACTGTTGAGCCCTGACAATCATAAGAGACTCTCTGGGAGCTGGGCTTCACACCTTCAAAGGACAAAATACTGTTTAGTAGCAAGTCTCAGGTGCCCCCAACAGGCCAATAAAAAATTCTGGATGTATTTGATCCCTGCCTCCTTGACCTCCACAAGGCAAAGACGATCTTTGGGGGATAAGTCATTCATGTTTGCAAAGCAGATACTATGAAGTCAGAATCACAAAAGAAGCCCACAGGAAAATTAAGTTACCTTTTATTTATGTGAGAAAAGGCAAAAGAAAGCAGACAGAGTGCATAAAACCAAAGCGGAGGATAAAACAAAATACTAAGTAGCCGTTAATTCAGTGCTAACTCTGAGTTCAGGTTGCAGCTGTATCTTTACAAACAAGACCCACAGTTTTCTCTGGAGGCAGCTTCAGTATGGAAGACAAAAATAAGGCCCAAATCTGGAGTCAGCCAGTCCCAAGCAACATTATACCACATTTCTAGAAAACAGCACTACTACAACATAATCTTGCCAAATTGTAGTTTCCAATTCATACTCTGACCCTTATAAGTCACACAGCTAAAGGCTCAATTTCTGAGGAACCACTCCCAGTTACATCGAAAGACAGGAAAATAAGCAAGAACCTGTTGTGTCAGATCCTAGTTCCAAGTTTGTTTTAAAAGGTTAAGTACAAAGAGACGGAATTATAGGATACATAGGATGTGCAGTGGGGATGTGCCTTGTTTTGGAGTAAAGCAAAGAACTGTTGCATAGAGTCAGGCACTAGTGTCCAGCTGAGATTCAGAGCCCAAACACTTAAGATTTAACCATTTAAGTTATTCCTTTAGATATCACCTTCTCCTCTCTTTAAAAGCACAACCGGAACATATAATCCCCTCTTTAAAGCATAACCAGAAAATATACTCCCCACATCTTTGGTTAGAAGACTTGTCCAGCCAAAGGCTGATGAAGATTCAAAGTCCTACATAACAGGGGGAAGTTAAGCCCACATTGCCCAGAAAGGTGACAAACCCACTGAAACACAGGAAATTGCGCTGATCCTCCTTTGCAGTTGTCTTTTTTTTAGTTATTATTTTTTTAAAAAGAGACAGTCCACACGAAAAGGTTTCACAACTAGCTATTACAGATACTTGATACGCTGTGCTGGCCTTAATAATAGACTGTGAAAGCACTATTGTAACAAGCAAAACATTATTTCAGCTGTGTAGTGGGCACATGTGTGCACACCTTCATGTGATGGGGTGCATAGTGCAATGCTTGCCGTAAGCAGTCAATTGCCTTCTTTCCTTGGCCTTTCACCCTCCAGTACAGAGCTGCCATGCTAGAGAGGACCCATGAAGTCTGATTCTGGCAAAAGAAGAACACAAAAAACCAGTCACGTAAACACCTGTAGCAAACAGTCTTCTTGTCTTTCACTCTCGCAATTTACATGATATATTGAGGTAGAAGGTGTTACACTTAAAAATAGCATTAAACTATTTCAAAGCAGAAAAAAGTTTCTTATCTAACAATATATATATATAATAGCCAGGTAAATGAGACTGCCAAATGAAACAAATTCTAAATGCAACATAATTTTCTTAAGAAAGGAAAAACAGCTAAACAGCTTTAAACAGCAACAACAGTTTCAGCAGCCACAACAGCTTCTATAACCAGCTGTCTGATGCTGAGCATCTAGATGTGTATACACATTACACAACATATAGCAAACAATTTAGCTGTGTTAGCTGATTGGACTCATAGGCTCTCTGAAGTCACTGGAAAGAAAAAGGATGGTCAGGGATGCAGCTCCGAGCCGAAGCCTCACAAGCCTAGCTGATTAAGTTTGTTGCCTCTAGCTGGCTGACTCCCATGTCACGTGTTAGAACAGAAAATACTACGTGCTTCAATTCTGTGGACTCAGATACAGTAAATTAATGTTTACACTCACATAAGCAATTAGATAAGTAGCCATCTTGATTTGTTTGATTAGCTCTTGTGAATACTGAATGAGACTGGTAGATGGAAGAATTGCATTTTATTTTGGGCACAGCTAGCTTTACTGAGAATTCTGTTTCTGGTTTCACCACTAAATTTTCAGCTTATTTGGATAAGCCTTATGTCTGCAGGGGGAGCTGTAGTGTTTCAGAGAAAAAAAAATGTATACATCTAAAGTGAAAAGAAACTAAGTCTTGTAACCTAAGTAACATCTTTCTGGGAATTACAAAAGTATATTCGTTTTAGTTTCAAAGCAAGTAAGTTCCTCAGATGGCCTTGTGTAGAAGTGACTATGAGCAACAAATTGTTTTGACTGAGCCCTCTTTTCTGTAGTAGTTTAGGATATCCTCCCCACTAATTGTAAACATATAACAACAATTTCTGCATCTTTACCTACTTTGTAGATCCTGGGAAAACTACGCCTCTTAATAATTTCTTCCTAAGGCCCTCAGCTGAGGTCCTTTGCAGCCTTACTCTAGCTAGGAAGCCTGGTTTTCTTGGGGGAGAACAGAAGTGCTGCCTTGCACATGGTGCCGTACCTCTGCCTGAATGCATCCAACACTCCAGCCCAACACTGCAGAAGACAAAAGGAAGCCCCTGCCTGTCAGGTGTCTGACTGCCGCATGCCAAAAGCGTGACTGGGGGTTGAGCCATGGCTTAACTCAACCTTCCGTTAGTTCTGAGTCAATGTAGCACAAAAACAAAGAAGAGGGCTGAGAACTGCTGAAATAGTTCAATATATATATATATCAACAACCAGCAATACTCACCAGCTCACTACAGGGTTAGAAATATTGGGAAATTTGACAAGCTTGTTTTAGCAGAGAGATATGCAAGACACTTGCTAGTGTAAACACAGGATATAGCTCAAAAAATACCTGTGAGGGCATTATAGATGGTGAATAGACACAAATCCCTAGTCCAAGTAGTGATCTGTTCCCTGATTGGGATTTCAGACAAACGTTTTGAGACCGGATTGACCACTGCATTAGTCATAAACGGCAAGCCCAGGCTTCTCATTTTCTCATTTACACATACCTTTTCCAAAGCTTTGGCTATTCGAGTACCAACTTGTTCTAATGACTGTGGTGAGTACTGGTCTTTGCCAAGATTCTGTAGCACCTATGGAGGAGGAAGAACAAGTGCTTAGATGCTGGACCCTGGTAAGAGGTGTCCCTCTCTTGTTGGCTGAATTTTTTCCCCAGCCTTTTACAAACACTGTAACCTGTTCCAACCTAAACATCACTGTCTATCTTGAGTTAATACTATCTGTATCATCATACAGTTTTATAACTCCATGGCACTGAATAGTAAGAATGCTAGAATTTTATGTACACTTAGTTGGACTTTTCTTTCATTAATTAATCCATCAAGAGCTTTGTATTTATTACGAAGACAAAGTGTTTTAGGATCTCCCTCAGGCCAGATCACAAATGGCTGGGAAAACACTCTGATACAAAGTATCACTTTCAGCTTGCATTGTTCTTACAGTTTCATCCAGCCATTTGGTTGCTGAAGGTCACTGCTGGAGGCAGGGCACTGAGCTAGATGTGCCTTGAATCTGCCATGGTATGGCCATTTTCATGTGACAGTCCTCAGCTCTGGCATACCTCTTTCAGTTGACTTTCTCCACTGTAATGCAAGCTGGCCCGACTAGAGACACCTTGCAGGTGGTCCAAAGTGTGCATGCTGGCTGGTAGATTTGGGTTACAAAGGGGCTCCATGGCTGGTTCTTGCAGCTGTGTGGCAAAGTCAATGTGTTCTGTAATGCTATAAAGGTCATAAAAACAAGTTGAATCAGTCAGGAGAAGAAAATAGAAGACATTACAAAGTTCTCTGGTGAGTGTAAACTGCTCAGAACATCGCAAAATCTCATTTCAGTAGCTCAAGAAGCAAGAGAAACCTGATCTTCCATCTACACTTGCACTTTTCTTTGTAAGTCTATTGATGAAATACCACATAATGTTTTCAAACTTCTCTGAAATCCTGGGCAGTTCCTTCATGCTTCAAAGAATCCTAAAATCTTCAGTTTATGCACAATGAAGGCCATGTAACTGTCTTGCTTTGTGTGAAAAACTTCAGGTTCATACACAAGATACTTACTCAATGTTTTTAGCAGAAACAGCAAGCCATGTGCTGGCTACAGTTGTAAGCTCTACTCTACGGAGTTTCAGACATTCATCAGGACTTGGCCAGCCAAGGCTACGATAGTCACGCCTCTTTCCTTGAGAAAGGAAAAAAAAAATCTGTCTGAAAGATTGTCTGAAAGCAGAAAGACATTCTACTTCAGTACAATGATTCACAGCATACTTTATACCAGTGGATAATTCCCTACATTGGAAAAGTGACAGTCCTGCAGATTTCTTTAAGAACATTCCTGAGCCTAAATGGACTGAAGGGAACTTATAGGACACAACTGAACCCTATGCAAGGCAGATTAGGAAGTGGAGTGTTAAAACCTGCTTCATTACACCTTTTCAATAGCTACAGATACAGAACCATCACCTCTCTTGTTTACAGTTAACATCTCTACTTAAATGTCCTTAAAGAAAGTTCATAAGTGAGTCATCATTTACATTCTACAGCTACAGTAAAAACTAACAAAAGTTGATTGCTCCATCTTCTGACAATCCCAGGTGCAAAATACTGACATTTCTTTTCAATTAATATTGTTTAAGACAGACAGTAGCTTTTACTGCACTCTTACACTTAGGACAGCAACATTTCTGAAACTATTATGTCAACTCCCATTTTGCAGAGGAGTTTACTGAGGCAGGGAACTTGCTTTATGTTAACAAATAGATCACTGGGAGAAACAAGAACCTGATCTTCACATTTGAACCAAAGCCTACTAAAATCTTTCTGTTACATTTGGTGGATACTGCACCAAGACCTGGGAATCCAGCTTGTGTTAACTGTTAGAAAACATTTTCCTCTTCTGCCAGAAACACAACTCTTTGGAACATAAAAAAAAATTCATTGCAGACGAAAACTTGCACAGTGGGTAGCCAAGCTGAACAACGTGCCAGTCTATTGCACCAGCTATGTAGGCAGTATCTCAGTATTTATTTCTAGTTACCTGAAATTTTGCCCATTTGGATGCAAATCCTATTTGCCATCCAAGTTCTAGTAAAACACTTTACCATCATTTGGCAAAATAACAATGAAGTCTGCAACATGAGGCCTTTTGTAAAGTACTCTGATTAAAGGAAAATTAACTTTGAGTAAAACTGGGAAATTTCATAGGGGAACGAACAATTCTTATCACCACCGTGAGCGATCTAATTTTGAGTTCTTACTTCCACGAATGGCAAAAATAGTGAGAGGTATGGAAACACGACACAGAGACTGTTCAGTAGGCGGAGAGCTAGTTAAACACAGGACAGCTCATGTCATTTCCCAGTTCTACCAGGAACTCGCCAGTGACCTCCAATATGTTACTTAAACTTTTGGTGATTTAGTTCTTGCAAAACAGATGTCAGCAGACCCTGCCTCACAGGAGCCTTAGGAAGAAAACTGCTTCACAATTGAGAGATGCTATGTAATAAAGCCACAAAAGTAGCTTGGGGGGAGAGAGGGTACTTTGAGGAAAGGAGGGGTGTGTGCTCACAAAAGACAGTCTGTTTTCATGTAATCCCTCCCCTCTATTTAAATATTTCATTCAATAACTTACATTTGTCAGTTGCTAAAAAGAAGCTTGTTTGAGATTTAATGTAAAAGCCTTCAAAATCTGAAATCACTTTCTAGGTCACCCTATTGTCAAGGACTAAAATGTGTTGGAGAACACATCTTTGCTTACACATCAGCCCTATGACATTAAGATTTTAGCTCCAGTGAAATCAAGGTAAGATAAAAAGTATGGGGGCCAGCTACTTTGGTTCTCTTCTTTGGTATCATTAGGTTCCAGCAGCTCTAAATTTACATCCTAAGCAATCATGTACTGATGATTTCTGTCTACCTGGATGCAGCAGTGGAACCAGCTTGCACCAAATTAATAGACCACTCTCCAGTTCCTGTTACTCAGCTAGCAAAAACTCCACCTCTCTCTCCAAACCTCCTCATGTATGTTGGTGCAAAACTCTATCCTTCCATAGCTACAGTTTTCTGGAAGACAGTCTCTAATTTTTCTCATACAATATCACCAAAACAATTGCAGCAGAACACTTAAATATTTTTATTGATTTTATTTTTACTAGATTAATCTGTCTGCTTTTTGAGTTGTGTCTCTTATGTTTAGTCAGTAAGCAGTTGAAGCTCTCATTGTGCATTTGTGTCAGAAGGGGTGTCTCTCATCTGATAAACTACTCTGCCCATCCAGTTTTTCAGAAAAAGACCACTAAAACCTCCTCTCTCTTTTACTACTTCTATCCACAATATCTACACCTCTTCCATTCTCTACTCTTACTACTTCATTCCCAGAAGTTCTGGGAATTGAACAGAAGGTTTTCACTCAGCAGATAAAGTTATGCTGCACTTCATGAAGAAGATGCAGATGGAAGAGATTTCTAATTTTTCCACATATTCACCTAGAAAGCATATTTCACTATGCAGTCCATAACACACATTTATGGTAATAAACCAGTGTCATATAAAAGCTGTAAAGGAAATAAACTGTAGTAACACAAAAGCTGCAAATAACTTGCTTTCTCTAGAAGCAGCAGGTTACCTGTTGGTCCGGGAGAAGGTATCTTTGGTCCACTGATCTCAAGGGCTGTTTGGTAAAAGTTTTCATGTTCTCCTGTAGTCCCTTCTTCTCCATTTCTCCCAACTGGCTCCTGGAGATCCAAGCTTTCAGCTTTCGGTTTCTTTAAACGTTTGACCTGAAAAGTGATCTACCAAAACAACAGCATTAACAAGGTTAACAGTAAGAAACACCGTGAATGTTATCAGCTCCAATACACTACTTGTTTTAGCCCAAAGATTCAAAGACATTATAGATGAGATGATCTCTCTCTCTCCCTCCCTCCCCATCTCAACCCATTCTCTAAGCCTGCTCACTTTCAGTGTATCACACCACGCAAACAAAGTACACAACTTCAACCTCCAACCTAGGAGAAAACTAATTCAACTGCTGGAGAATTGAAAGACATTGTTCCTTATATATTTTGTTTATAACATGACGACAAGAGATATTTCATTGTTTTCATGCTAACCAGAACTTTTGGTTAGAAACTTTTATCTTTTGTAACTGTAAGAAGTTTGAAGTCACTCAGCATCATTCAACACCTAAGCTCTTGCTGCTGATAGTCAAAACTTAGGATATCAGTTTTAGTGACATGGAGGCCTTTCCTTTAGAAGATGGATTGGAACTACTTGTTCATTTCACATAAGCCATGAACCAGCTCTTTTAAGGCACATAGGGGGAAGTTCCTATCTATATTCCAGTGTTAAAACCCCTGAATTGTCCTCAACTTCCCTCCTCCACCATAGTAAGTTGGTACAAGACTTACGTAAACTCATCCAAACTTACCCATTCAGCTTCATCATCATCACCACAGTCCCCAAAACAGGAGCTGGCCAGTCCATCCTGAGATCCCTTCTTCAGGACCCGGATTCCCTGCAAGTCCATCCGACGACCTTTTACCTCCAGTGCCCCTTCAAAAGCTTCCTGAGGCCAAGAGTTTTCAAACTCATCCACCAAAGCCAGCATCTCTTCAGACATCTGATCATCTTCTAAACTCTCCATTCCCTCTGAACCGTTGCTTTCTGTAGTGACTGCATCTAAAAGGGAACACCATAAAAACTTCAAAAATGTTTTTCCTGGTGCTTCTGCAAATCATATTAAAATTATCTTTTTTTCTGTGACCTGACTTTTCTGCTTGCATAAACCAAGTATCACTGACTAATCACTGTGTGCTACAAATGGAGAGGGGGACTAGAGAATGCAGACTTTCCCACTGCAAATAAGCATCAACTGTTGCTTCAAAAATCAACAATTCTAGACCACTTTCATCAGTTTCCTTTCCAAAACAGAATTCTGCCTGCTTGAGAGAGTAAACAGGTGGTGTCTTTTTTCTACATATGTGCAATAAACATGGAATAACGCTCTCTGTACCCTAACCATAGACACTGTTTTTCTTCCCTTCTGTCTGGCACAGCTGGTACAGAATTTACTGAATCATAGAATGTCCTGAGTTGGAAGGTACCCACAAAGATCATTGAGTCCAACTCCTATTCCTGTATGTGACAACCCCACAGATCACACCATGTGTCTGAGGGTGCTGTCCAGTCTCCTCTTAAACACTGTCAGGTTTGGGGCTGTGACACCTCCCTGCGGAGCCTGTTCCAGTGCTCCACCACACTCTGGGTGAAGAACCTTTTGCTAATGTCCAACCTAAACCTCCCCTGGCACATCCTCCTGACATTCCCTCGGGTTCTAACATTGGTCACCAGAGAGAAGAGATCAGCGCCTGCCCCTCCTCCTCCCCTTGTGAGGAAGCTGTGGACCACAATGAGGTCTCCACTAAGGCTCCTCTTCTACAGGCTGAGGTACAACCAACGCATGCTTGTAGACTCTTGCAAGAAACTACATTCCTCAGCTTGGAAAATGTCTAAACTTCAATCTCTCTTTTTTGTTGTTTTCTTTTTGAAAGCATTTTGATGTTACACTTGGAGAAAAAGAACAGTGAACTGAATGAAACTGGTTTTAAGGGTTACTTGTCACTTTATAGACAGAGCAGGGGAAAACATGGCTTCTGGGTGGAAGCAAAAGAGTTCTTCTGAAAAATCTCAAAAGCAATTCATTTGCCAGAACACATTTTGTAAGGCTGACTTACTGTCCAGTCTCAAGGAGGAGGGATCCCTTGTTGAACTCTGAGTAAGGGCTTCTGGATCTTCTGTACCTCCCTCAGAATGTCCTTCTGTCATGGCTGCAACTGACTCATGGTGGTCATCAAAGTATTTCTCCTTATCATGACTGCCATCTGGATTTTTCTCATGACAGTGGCCTGAAAGAGAGGAATTTTCTGATACACCATGTAAGACTTCTCCTCCTAGACACAAGTGCAGAAGCTGTAGTGTGGAAGCTACAGTCTTCTACTTTTCTACACACAGATTAACAGAATAATCCTAAGAGATACTGAAGACTTCACTCAGCAATTAAAAAACTGGTCTGCCCCTTGACAAAGCAGATCACCTAGAATAGTTACAGTAAAACATGTTACTAGGTATAAATTGGGAACTACTAATGAAAGAAAATTCAGTTATCTTTTGAGGGATGGTTGCACAGTACATAGGAAATGGCTGTGTGCTGGTAGCCACTCCAATCACCATTCCCAAGACATATTTTTAGTGACAATCCACCATATGTGGGGGTTGCCTGCCACATGAACTTCACTGAGACACCATAATGCTCACCATACTTATGTGCAAGAAAAAAAAGGGCCAAGGCAGACTGACATAGGACTGCCAGGCTCTAACCTTCCATGCCAGCAACAGACAGCACGTAGGTTAAACCTGGTTATCAAATAGACAGACAAAAGCTGTGAGTATTAATCTGTGCTAAAAATCAGAAATTTATTCAGTTAAAAACATTTATAATTCTGTGGTCAGGTTTATGGGTTCACATTCCACCAAATGCAGAGATCTAGAAATAACACTGGAAAAATCCAAATGCAGAGCCAGTAATGTGCAGATAAAAAAAAAAGTGAAAATCAGCAACGCTAGCCTTCGGGATCAGTCAGTGAGACACTGCTAAGCTTTCAGAAAGTTTAATGGGTAGCCACATGCAGCTTTGTAGCAATATTTTTGAGCTCAAATACATTTTAACTAAAGATGTGGGATCTTCTAACAATAATTACTTGCCAGTCTTTCAGGCAAGAGGTGTTCACAACAGTTGCTCCCTTGGCTGAAGCCCCTGAGTTGCACAGGTAGAGACAGGGTTCTCCAGGCGTGCGAGAGGCCGGGAGCTGCCCCAAACCCCGCTGCGCTGCCCTGGGCTGAGACACGGAGCGGGGCAGCGGCCGCTCATCGCAGGGGAACCCTGTCACCAGGGAGAAAAACACATTCTCTGTACCAAGCTGCTGCTCTCAAACTTATCTCCTTCCTGTGCTTAAATTAAATGCAAGATTTGCAAGTATGTTCCCCATTCTACCCTCATGAATGCAAATTGTATTGCTCCATGCATACAGAAAGCATTATTTTTTTCAACCGGCAGCATAAAATATGAATAATGTGATTAAAGTAAATCAGTGACTCCTTTCTTCTCCACACAATGATCCTGTGTTACAAAGGAATTTTTTTAGGTCTCACTCTTTTATCAGGCCCGCAGGATGAGAGGATGGTTGTAACTCTCATATAAAGGTAACCACCACTTCTCAGCAAAGTGAAACTATAGCTTTTCGCTGCACGCTCTCAACTTCTGCATCTGTGAACATTCAGGTGGTATCTTTGGAGGAGAAACAGAACAGTATTTTCCAGAGGGTGGGGGCTGTCACCAAAATAAAATAAAACCATATTCATAAACTCCCTGTGAAAACTATTTCTTACTCTACCTTTTCTGCTGTATATAAAAGAAGTCAAGCAATGCTATTTTATGAGTAAATATATAAACCAGAAGCAGTTAGCTTCATAAACTCTTCTAACATGTCATACAGTTATACTGTGCCTTTCCTACTTCTATCAGTCATTGACTCTTTCTCTAATCCCCTCCTCACTTCTCCCATGCTGTCAATAAAAAAAAAAAAAATTGGCTTAATTAAAACCGAAATAATACAATCACTTCAATACATGGGGATCCTCATGTTTAATCTATGAGAAATGGCGTGCACAGATCCCTAAAGCTGAAACTAGTCCCTCTGCTTGATATCAAACCAGCTTGATTTTGATGCAAGCCAGGTGCTTCTCAGTAATGCGATGACCATAATTCCCTTTCCTGAAGTTCAACTTATCATTTGTATAAGAGAAAAGGCAAAGTGGCTGTAAAACAGATGACTGTTTTAAATTGAAATAAAAATGCCAAAAAGAGAAAAAAAGTTGGAAATAGCAACCAGAAAGAAAAACAACATGAAATTATTAAAATTCTACTTAAGACCGACTATTAATATTAATTTACAAACACTGACAGCTAAAAATAGACTGGATAAGAGTACCGGTTTTCTTGGGATCTGAGAACCGCTACATATAGATACCCGAGTGGAATAAATTTTTCAGAGTGCTGCTTTCAGTTTTCTGACATCACAGAAGAAAAAAGTGCTGGTTGAAAAACCAAGTGAAGTTCAAGATCTCTGATGAGTGTAATATGAAGCTGATGGTACTGAAACTCTGCAAGTCAGACCTTTACAGCTCGTATCAGCGGGATGCCTGAAGCCCAGCGGGGAAGAGCGTGAGCCCAGCAAGTCAAGAACAGAACATGCAGAACGTGACTTGTACCACTGCAGTATGTACAACACCGTCACTGTGTGATGGACAAGACTGACTGCCACCCTACAAATGCTTATCTATGTATTATTTATTAACATTTCATATATATTCTTGTCTAAATATGCACGTGAATTTCAGGTGTAAAGTCCTGACACAGCTACAAAACTTGGAAGTCTAAGACTAGTTTGTAGTACTTTATCAATTCAGCTTACTCCATCCTGAGAACTTACTAGAAAAGTATCGCTTTCTTGCTCATTTATTTTGAGAGCAGCTGTTGCCACTTTTCCTATTGATTCTTCAGAACTAAGAAAGCACAGAGGAAAGCAGATCAGAGTCTGTCATACCTTACGCATTATGAGACCTGGTTACTGTGTTCTAACAGTGAAACAAAAATGCTATAGAGATGACACAAAATAAGTGTCTGGGCCTTTATTTAAGTGATGGAAATAATACAAATAAAGAATCTGATTGTGCCAGGTTAATGTAGAAACTGGGAGGAAATAAAAAAGAGAATAGTTCCTAAATTACAAACCAAATTAATTTGCTAGAAAAAGCAAAAACAAACTCTAAACTGAAGCATGGAGACCTTGGAGATTAAAAGCAGCACAAGTTATTATATATTAAAGGTCTCTTTCTCATATAGTTCTAGTTCGTAAATTTTTGGGACTAACGTGAATGCACTTGTAGAGAGCTAGAACAGCACACATTTTAAGTACAGAAAAGATTTGAGAGATCATCCATCCTATTGAATATTAACCACCTTTTTGATTTTCAGGACCCCTCTTGAACGCCCACCAAAGCTGTGGTACCTACTACAGTCAGTAGGGCTAAAAAAAGCCCAATCCAAAAGTCAGACTTAAGTTCTTGGTTTGGAATTAGATGATTCCAAACTCTCAAGTTGAAAACCACTTAGTAGAAGGAAAAAAAAAAAACCCAACACCCAGAGTACTGACATCTGTAGCAAGGAAAGAGAAATAGTAGGACGGAGAAGTGACACAGTGACTGACATTGAAAACTTGCCCTACCTATAAAGGGATAGCAAATACTTATTCAGAAACATACTTCATATTGCCACATCTCTCAGAAAAGTCACACTTGGAAACAATTATGAACTTCCCTTATTACATATAAGCCTTTCTGGTACTATGTGGGTTTTTTTGTTTAAAAGCAAACTTCTGTCAATTTAGGTGACTCCAGACCCTCAGAGTGGAAGCCACTGAGCCTAAAGAACAAGGAAAGAAATCTGGAAAGTAGGGAAAATAGGAAAGAAAAACAAACAATGCCCTCAGTGTATCACATGGAAGTGCTGTACCTTGAGAAAGGTCTTGAAAGTAATCAAACTTCGCCATTAAAGAGCACACTGATTCTTGTTAAAATCTAAATTAATTGCCACTGTAGCTGTTCGTGTCTTGTGGTACATCTGGCAGAGAGAACAGGGCCTCACTAAATAGTTACACCATCTCAAGACATTATTTGGTGCCATCAACAGCACTGGAAAGTAAAATTATCTCCAGGCATCTTTGGTCAACACAGAGTTTTTACTGACTGTTTATTTTTTGTTTGATTGTCAGTGTAGAGTTTGTTAAATATAGTGTTCCTAAACTCCACCATCTATGTTCCAAACTAGGTTTAAAAAATTATTGGGTCCTAACTTCACATGACAAATTCATTTCCTTAAATTTCTGGTCCATATTTAGAAGATACGATGGCAGAATAATGTTTCAAAACTAAAAGGCATTTAAAATTTTAGGTATTGTTTTTTTTTCCCTGCTTCCTTGCAACAAGCAGAGCTGGATTATCTCTTGAACTATTAGAAGAGTCAAGTGACTATTGCTGTAGTCAGTGACTTACATTAGATTACACATAATGCAAGTTATCTGGAGATAAGTGTCACTTAAATGATGCGCCCCTTCATGGTTAAACAGTGCAAAGAGAGAACTGAATCTAATAATGATGTAAGTCAGCCTAATACTTGAGCTATTGAGTACAGAACAAACTGAAACCACGCTAACAGGACTCAACAACTCCATACTTGCTTTTTGATGCGTGCTCAAATCTAGTATTTCTCGAATTGAAATTTAGTAAACATAGTTCTCTTCTTTATATAACAGGAATGACATCTCACTGAGCTTAGTGGCAACAGGTTTTAATCCCCGTACATGGATGAATAGTCTCACCTGCAGACATTTCGGGAGCAGCGCATCAATAAGCAGCCTTCTTTTTACTTTCGCTAGTCACAGCTTACACAGATGCAGAGAGACATGAGTCAGAGGGGGTGGTACGTTACCACTTTACACATGACAATGTGTAATAATGCTGCTCTTAGGTCATGTGAAAACTTTAGGGGTGGTCACTGCTTGGAGGACACTGCATATTAGACTGATATATATCCATTACAGAAATTAAACTGAAAACCAGCCTGTTGTCACCCATCGCTTTTACAGAACAAGTCATGTTCAGTGCTTCATGTCACAGGCACTATAATTTACCCCAGTTTGCAAAAATAATCTGCAATGAATGAACTCATCTAACAGAACCCTTTAGCACATCTAAAACTACTGGGATCTCAGTCATCAAGATTTGGGATGAACTAGCACCTGAAGAGCTGTCTTTCTGTATCCATGACTTCACTGCAATATTACTTTAACAAGACAGGGCAGCATTATGGGGAAGCTCTGTTTGAGAGACCGTCCTTCAGACAACACATAAAACAGGAGCTTTGACCTTCACTGATGATTAACATACTGCATAACCAAATTACCTTTATGTTTCAAGGTGAACATGATTATTTCCTAAAGATCCTGTGAGCTAATAACAGCAACCATGTTATTGTAAATGTATACGAACAGATATTTGACTGCAGAACATTTGTTAAGGGAAAAGAAATCCATGCCTGTTTTTTTGAGATGAGTTTTAAAAGCAATAGGATGAGCAATAACTAAAGAAGATATCTATCTTTAGCAGCTATTGCTCACCCTCTAAATTAACATGGTTCTATTAAGTTGCTCTAAAATTCACGCATTCCTTTTCTTACTGTTTTCCTGAAAAAAATACATATTTACACTTCAAAATAAATCCCATGATTGAGCTTTGAAAGCAAAAACTGCAAGCCACTTATGACTAAAAAGGATTGTCATTAAAAAACATTATAAAAAGGTCACGAG
This sequence comes from Nesoenas mayeri, assembly GCF_963082525.1. Taxonomy (NCBI): domain Eukaryota; kingdom Metazoa; phylum Chordata; class Aves; order Columbiformes; family Columbidae; genus Nesoenas; species Nesoenas mayeri. The sequence continues at coordinate 45,131,639 of NC_137548.1, forward strand.
ACATAACTGCAAGACAGTACTGTGCTCCAGAAGCAATACCAAAGAAAATTTGGTGCTTTCTACACACGTAAGCATTAAAAACCAAAACCCAAAGAGTTCTCAGTTTATTTTTAGTGAAAAGTGATCAAAGTGACAAATGGAGCAGGAAAGTAAAGGAAGAAGAAAAGTTCTTAATTACCTGGCTATGCCATACTGACCTGTGAATGTTTGATAGGTCTATACGTAACTGAAGAGAAATACACAAGTCTGCTATGTATTCACTGCACTCTGTGAGACCCCAGAAAGAGACACAGGCAACCTGCATCTGCAGGAGCATGAAACTGTGGGAATCCTTGTTGCAAACTGGAAAGTGGCAGACAGTATAACAGTAACACCAGCCTCCCTCCAGCACCTGTCACAGCTGTAACACACTGCAAAAATCACTAAAAGCAATGCATCTACTACCCACAGGTCCCCATAGCTATTATTTTGGAATAACCAAGAACAGATTGTATAAATTCCCTCTCTGGTCACTTATTTCAAGTTAAGTATCAGTATGGGTACTGGTAGAGAATGAGGACTGTAGCGTCCAAAATCTAGACAAAGCCTTCCCTGTGTTCTCTCCAGACACAGAAAAAGTGTTTCTTTTTAGCTTTTTCCTTGAATGGAAACCTTCCTTTGCAAAACTGAAGTTACAGGACTAAAATAAACATTTTCAAAGGACAGGACATACTGTTAGCTGAAAAATAAAAGCTAAGTATAGAGAACAAATAATGAAAAGCAAAATGAAGTATGTTAAAAGTTAATTTTCATAAATTCCTATCTCATCTCTAAATTTATCTTTAGACAAGCAGTCAGTGGCCCTTCAAAAGATGGTAAGATGCATGTTCAAAAATTGAGTAGCCAGGAGGAGTGCGCTATGTAACAAGCTTTGGTTTGATGCATGGCCAACAACAGGATGATGATTTACGTGGTCAAAATTTAGACTCAAGCCCCAAAAACGAAGCATACCAAAGTTCTTTTTTATTATTTATTCCAACAACAAGGTTTTGATTAAGAGGATTGTATAGTTAAACAACTGTTCTCAGTCACAGGGAAATAGTTTCAAAATCTGATTTGTAGCCAAAAGATGCCTCTAAATTGGCTTAGCAATAGATTTAAAGATTACCTATTTGTCTCATTACAGCATTTCTGATTAAACCTTCCAAAACATACAAATGCCAACAACACATAATCAGATTTCTTGTTCATATCAAATGTGAGAAATACCTCACCATTGCATAACAGACCAGTTCCTGGTGAAAAGACACACAAATTCTCCTTGTGAAGTGATAAAGCATGGAAAAAAAAAAAAAAAGAGGAAGACAAACCTATTTAAATTAGAACACAATGCAGTTTAATAAGGTACATACATGCAAAACATCTTGAAGAACTCAGTAGGCTACTTTATATCAGAGTAGAAAACACCAGCCCTCTGTCCCAACCCCCAAACACTTCTTACATAGTAAAATACAAGTAGGGGAAAATCAAAAAGGTTGACTACATAAAGCCTTCACCCTCCTCCTTCCTCACCACCTGCTACAACAGGAATTTGGGTTTTTTTATGACCCACATCTAGAAGCAATAACTTGCTCTATGACACCTCAGAAAAGGGCCCAAAACATAGAAATACCTAAACATCTACATTTACATTCTCCAGTCCTGTCAGTAGATAAACGAGCAGCTCTGCAGAGAAGGATCTGGGGGTTCTGGCTGATGACAATTTGAACAAGAGTCAACAGTGCCCTGACAGCCAAGAGGACCGACTGTGTCCTGGGGTGCATCAAGCACAGCATTGCCAGCCAGGCGAGGGAGGTCCCACTCTGCCCTGCACTGGTGCAGCCTCACCTGGAGCACTGTGCGCAGTTCTGGGCGCCATAGGATAAAAAGGGTATAAAGCTACTGGAGAGTACCCATAAGAGGGCTATGGAGCTCGTGAAGGGTTTTGGAGGAGAAGCTGTATGAGGAGCGTCTAAAGTCACTTGGTTTATTCAACCTAGAGAAGAAGAGACTGAGAGGAGACCTCACCACAGTCCACAGCTTCCTCACAAGGGGAGGAGGAGAGGCAGGTGTTGAACTCTTCTCTTTAGTGACCAATGACAGAACCCGAGGGAATGTCAGGAAGATGTGCCAGGGGAGGTTCAGGTTGGATATTAGGAAAAGGTTCTTCCCCCAGAGGGTGGTGGAGCACTGGAACCGGCTCTGCAGGGAGGCAGTCAGGGCCTCAACCCTGACAGTATTCAAGAAGAGACTAGACAACACCCTCAGACACATGGTGTGAACTGTGGGGCTGTCACATGCAGGGACAGGAGTCGGACTCAGTGATCCTTGTGGGTCCCTTCCAACTCAGGATAAGACTAGAAAATGTATATTTCAGGGGACCCTGGTCCTACATACAGAGTAGAAAGGTAAGCAGCACTCCAGGCTGAATTTCAGCCTGTGCCTCAAGAAAAACAAGCACATCTAAGTTCTGAAGACAAAGGCTTGTCCTTAGTGACTTCTCCTATGTACCACAGTTTTTTTTTTAACTGTCAGATACAAAAATAGTTCCTTATTAATTGCTTAACAATATACACTCACCCACATTAGATCACAGTATAATGCATGCTATGAACATTGAGTGACTAATATTTAGTTCACTGCATACAACACACTTCTGAAATCTGTTTCTAATTAAGCCACAGAAATTCTTAGTTTAAGGATCACTAGCATAAGCAAAGGTAACAGTGGCCTCCATTTGTTTTGCTCTCTTTCCAATCTTTCCTTCATCATAAGCCACACACCTCTTCTGATGCTAAACACTAAATATTTTGTTACATCCTGTGGTGTCTACGAACTCAAGTTTAAAAGGGACTGTAAGTATAAGAAAAGCATAATGTAGTCAAAGTCTGTAACAGCTAACTGACCTCATCATGAGTTACTGTTAGCTCTCCACTTCTCTCAACATATGGGTGGACACTATAAAGCCAAGCAATGGCCTTCTGTGTGTATCTCCTTCTCTGGAGACATTCAAAACCCGCCTGGACATGTTCCTGTGCGACCTCACCTAGGCGTTCCTGCTCCAGCAGGGGGATTGGACTAGATGATCTTTTGAGGTTCCTTCCAATCCCAAACATAACTGTGATACTGTGATCTTTTGATTACCACTCTGTCTGTAAGATTTACACCATATGTTGGAACCACGCAGTATTCCACAGGGACCTGATTTCACTTTTTTTATTTAAAGAAAATATCTTTGCTAGGCTGTATTTATGTTTACCTGTGTATCTCTTCACCAGGCTATACTACCCAACAAAAACAGATTAATAGTCAGACTTGATTCATGACAATTTATAGTTTTTTGTTTGGGACAGATATCCATGCAATCTTGCTCCTAACTGGAGATCAAAGCAGAGACACTGACCCACTCATATAGTAAAACAATGTGTTAACTGGTTAGGTAGGAGTACGCCCCCTATTAATCTAAGATAGCTTTTAAGTGTTTAGCACTCTGACAGGCCACATTCTACACAATTCCATGAAGAAGCACAGTTGCTGCTCTAAATAAAATTTAAAAATAAGAAGAAAAATAAAAAAATAGTATTCCTCCTAAAAAGGTTATTGGACATATGAAGTTGCTGGACCTTTTTAAAAAGGTCCAGCTCTAAGCAGTTCATATTATTCAGGTACAGTAAGAACTTTTAGCAGCTATGTTTAAGAAACCATCACTGGCAAAAGCAGCTTCCTAAAAGAAGATGAAGACAGCAGCAGTATGTCTCATTTTCTCCACATTCCTATCACAAAAAAGAACAAAAACCATTACAGATAAATGTTAATATGTTTGATAAATGAAGGTATCAGATTTTGAAAAAATCAGTTGGAAAGAAAACCTTTTCTCTGCTACTCCAACCCCTGAAAATCCTCCTACATGAGCATGTAGTTAAGACGAAGTAACTGAAGGATCTAGATAAAGTATCAGGAAGAATAATTTTCACTATAAACACAGACAAAAATGGAAAGTGTCATATTATATTTAGTTTAATACTGTACTGCTTTTCCTTCATATTAAGTTTTGCATCAGTAAATTCTCACTGAACTTTCCTACAATTCTGGTCAAATATCTTCTAGATCATAGCACTAAGATTCTAGGAATGCCATGATTATTGCAGCAAAGGTGCATGATAGGAAACTGCCTCTTCTCTTGCTGGACTATTGGTGCAGAAACAAAAGCACAAAACTGAAAGAATAATTGGGTCATATTACTCCCACAGATTACATTCTCACATAAGATTCTCCACTATCTCCCAGTCAGAGGACTGTCTGACATTTCCTGACACCCCCAATCCCTTTGGGATGTCTGCCTCTAGTAGGACAAAAAGCAGTCCTCATTCTCCCTATCTCCCACCTGCCTGCATTCAGGAAGATGTTTTCATTCTACCCATGTACAATTTAACCTCCTCTTACTCCTTTAGCACTGCAGAGCCCAGATATGATGACCTAGATTCCACTTTTGTAGCTCCATCAGATCTTTCAGCTGGACTGTCACTGTATGATCTCCGTTGCCAGAGATGCTCAAGGGAAAAAGAATCCATATTGATTTTCAGATCCCAGGTGGAGCCTGCAGGGTGAAGAGTAGGCACATGGGTACATGCATGTGCATATAGGGGCTAGAAATAAGCAACTGAGTATTTAACTTCAACTGATAACATTGATTCTAGAGCTGCTGTTTAAGACAGAACCCACTTTCTCTATGTCAGTATTAAGTGACAATGCAAACATTTGCAAAGATGTGTTTTGATTGCTCTGATAAGCTGTTCATGTGCTTCACAGAATTCTGCTTGTTTAAAAACCCTACCTGAAATTGCTACAGGGAACTCAAACTGAATGTAACTGCTAAGTTAGAGTCAGCTGCTTGAACGGTGATGTTCATTTAAGCAACTTATTTAATCTGTCCATAAACTTACTATCAGAGTTTCAAGCAGAATTCCTCCTTTCAGGCCAACCGCCCCTCTTCAGGTCAATCTGCATAAAGGTCTAAGCTTATTAACTTTGTAAGAACTTATCTGTTGGGGGACAAAGGAAAAATCTGTACACTTAAAAGATTAAATACCTTTTCCCCATGTTTTACTTTAAGAAGGAGATAAAATAAAACAAACTTTCTATTTCACGTGCTACACGGTATTTGTACCACAAGAGGGCACTAAAGCCATACTTAAAAGCAGATCACTAAGTTATTGCTACATACCTTACAGAACTAAGTCATAAAGTAGAGAAGTATGCATTGCTTTCACAAACATACTACATAAAAGCATTCTGTCAATGGCATGCACACACATTTGTAATGTACTCACACTGCCTCTACTGCCAACAGAGCAGCACAAAGCTTTTTGTAGAAGTGCTATCCTGCCAAGTAATAAAAGATAGTGAGACTACAGAAACTTGAAGCTTGAAACAAGTTGAGCTTCCTGTTTTGGATACCATCAGTTCATTACTAAATTTTGAATTTTGATGTTGTCTAAAAGAATGTGAAGGGCATGAGCTCATAATGAATTAGAACTGTCAGCCAGAGGCAGATGCTTACAGTCAGATAAAAATATTTTGGGTACAAATGACTTCTGCTTGTCCAAGCACCAATTCTGTTTTACACACATGATGAAAAGCCCTATGCAACAGCAATTAACAAATTAGCATGCTTCAACGGCCACCTGATCATCACACTGAAAATACACTTCTAGTATATTGTAACCTTTTTCATAAGGTTTGACAACATCTGAATGTTCACATCAGCCAATAAAGTGCCACATGAACAATCCCTTAGGTGTTAGTTGGATATTCGTCTACAGACCTTATCACATGATTAAAGCTACTTGCAATTTTATAAGTCATAAAGGTGTGCGAAACAAATCTTGGCAACGCACCACTTCAATGTCAAGACAAAAATAATACTGGCTTTCTCTACTGGCTTAATGAGCAGCACAAAGCCTAAGTATCTTATTTCTGCAGCTCTGAGAGTTGACCAGGTTTTCCACATAAAATTTTTTTTACACTTGTTATGAAAGTCTCTTGGTCCTGTTATTTATGTGCTGGATATGGCTGCTTAGGTATCTGTCAAGCAACATAAAGTTTCTGCTACTTAATATGTTTCAGGACCCAAATTTGCCAGTAACAGAACAGTTGATCATTCAGTAGCAACACCCTTAACACTGCCAAGTCTCCTCTGGAAGAACCACAACAGAATTCTCCCACAACAATGAAATCTTCCAGCCATTTTCTCAGTTATTTGGGAACAGGGCAGTATGTGAGCTGTTGGTCTGTGGGAACAGCAGTTCCAGCAAAAGGGCCTTGGACAGATTATACAGAAGTATGCCCTTTATGAGTGTAAGAAGTGATAGCCCAGGCCAGTGGGAATGATATCTCAGGTCAGAAAACCACCCCCATGTATGATGTGTGAATGTTGGGCCTGGGTCTGGGAATGAGTGGGTCGGAATGCTGCCCACAAGATGTGCATGGGAACGTGACTGAAAACAGTCACAACATGAGCGTGGTGTGTTTAGAATAACGTTTTTTGAAAAAACTGTCTAACCTCTTGGTCCAGCCCTGTATCTGTAAACATATAAATTGAGAACTGTTAATAAAAGAGAGCTCAGCTCTGCCTGGCTCTGCTCTCGCTGCTAACAAGAACTCTGTGCCTGTGTGTCTCTGTCTGCGTCCTGGTGTGCGTTGTTTCTAGTCGCCGCATTGATCCAAGTAATTAAGGCATATATAGCTCTGCAGGACTGTTGCTGTATAGTATCCGTATTAGTTGCAACTGACTTAACATCTGCAGTTGTGTAAAATATATGTCATACATGATACAGTTGAACCAAATTTTGGACACTTCATATACCCCACTCCGTAACAAAAAACCCACCATAAACCTTTGCAGATTTAGAAATCCTTTTACAACGAAAACAAAAATTTATGTGAACGACAATATAGGAGGCAAAGTTTAAATAGCAAAGTGTTGGTCTGAGGTTTTTAATTCCTCTTCTCACATGCATGAAGTGACTTGGGCTTGAAATATAAACTTCTATCTAGAACAGAGGTAAGTTAGGAAAAAAAAAAGTACCATGCAGCAGTACAGACAGGAGCATTCAAACAAGCATTCAAGCCAGCATGAGTGTACCACACTTGTGAAGTCCTGTGCTAACAGCAAATGTCCCAACATGCTTGAGAAAATTCCCATTTTACGTACTTGAAATATACACCAGACACATACTGTCATCAAAAATCAGACTACAAATTCAGATTTTTGATCCCATATTCCATCACATGTTAGCATATAACTCTCACTGGCCATTTGTTGGATTCTGCCGATGGCTCACAGCAGCTGAGCAAGGAACTCTGCGTCCCAGTAGTTAGTTCAGATCTCGTGAACAGAAGCTTTTGGCAGGCAAAGCAAAACCACAGCTATCACATGGGCATCCCACCCAAAGCACACGCAGCCCTACTGCTGTTACTTTCAGTAATACTGAATGAATGCTTATAAAAACAAGATATTAAACCAGAGACAACATGTGACATCCCAATTTCTTGCTAAGTTATTCAGCATAACATATCCATCTCAAAGGAGATGGATATAAATAGTTATGACATGCCAACAAGTGCATAATAACAAGAGGACAAGCTAAATTTTAGTATCAGATGTCCCCAAGCAGCAACACATGATTTGAAAGGCTGTGAAAATCTCCTGAAGTAACAATTCAGTGATACTGGGATTGTCAAGCACACGTTTGATTCACGTATTTACAAATGTGCTGCATTAGCTCTGTACCTAGTGTCTCATTCAGAAAGGTGTGTGAAAGCATTGTTCCCTTTGCATCTTGTCATCAAAATGTGCTTTCCAGGCTGTCACAGAGCCAAACATGAGCAGATTATGTTGCTCTATGAGTCTTGTAAGTCTACATGATAATAACGTTTTCACAAATGCTGTAGGTGCAGCAAGTAATGTTAAACATTAGCAGCTAAAAACAGTTTGCATTTTTTAGGTTCTACGTAGTGGTTGAATATTTGTATATCCTACTGCATTACATATGTAAGGTCAAAATTCAAACTTACAATCTCTTTTCAATCGTTTTCTTTGGACTGAAGGATGAACAGAAGACTCCCAAAAATTCAGGATACTTGTAAGTTCGAAGTGTGATTTCTGGGCATGCATTCTTGAAATAATTCTGGTTTTGGAGACTTAACGTCACTTTCATACAGCCTCTCAAGGTTCCTCTTGAGTCAGTTGAAGTTTACAGTGGGAAAAAAATATTTCCCCAAACCTTATGAAAATAAATTAGGCAAGTCTATCTTCCCATTTTTGAACTCTAAGTTTTGAGTCAAACCACAAATCATTATCAAGGTTGAATTAACCAGTATGTTTATTTTACACTCTGCACAAGAATGTACAAGGAACATTTACACTATCTGTCAGTTCTATATTTTCATGTTTCTTGCACTCAGACAAAAGACGACCTAAAGGATATTATAAATAGAAACGAAAAAGAAAGAAATATTAAGACAGGAAGAGTCCCAGAAAAAGGCAAAAATGTAAATATAGAGCTAAATACTGAAATTTAATGAGCAAATTAACATGCTAAGGCATATTCATCTCTCTCTTAATTTAGCAGCTTCACAGATTCCTTAACAAACAAAACCAACCCAAATGTACCAGATGAACATATTGATGCTCACTTCATTAACCTGTGGCCAAGCTAGCAAAAAAGGAAAAATAACACTCTTCTCATAAGCACTTTTGGCATGGGTTTCTCCTCACATCAAACAAACACAAACTTCCTGAACAGCATATGCAGTAACAGTTGACCTCAAAATGAACATCCTAGATCAGGAATCAATGCAAACAGCAGCCAAGAATTAGACAATCTAGAGGAGTGTATTTTTATATATTACGACAAGTTTAAGAAAAAGCAAACAAAAAGAAAGATGTAAATGATCACTTTGGGGTTCAAATACAGCCATTGCTCGTTACCATCTCAGTTCTGTGAATATACTTTTAAATTACCTTCTGCTTAACTTCAAAATTGAGTGGTTATCATTAAGGCATGACTGGAACAACTTTAACCTTGTTAGTTACAGCCATTTTTAAAGATCTTAAAAAACAAACATTGACTTTTTTTTCCAGGACAGTGAAAGTGTCTCTTGTGATGAAATGTACAAGTCCCACTACTGCTTACAGTATCTGTAGGGATTTTTAAGAGAAAGGCAATCTGATGTTATGAGATTCAACGAAAGGTACCAGACTTGATGGTATGGAAGTCAGTAAGAGACCCACGAGTCGGGCCACAGTACCACTTACCACATCACATTTAGCCAAACAGCATTCATTTATCTGCACAACTGATGTACTGTCACTCAGAGCAAAAACACATATGGCCATAAAAGACAGCATTACTCTAATGGCACAGTTCTGGAATTTCACCTACACCTGCATCATTCACATTGTGACAGGAGATATGGTGGCCTCTAGTCTATGTCTACACAGGGTAATTCTAGATGCTAAATCAGAGGAGGTTCCTCCATGTTTTTCCACTGGAGGGGGAATTAAAAAAAACAATTTAGAGGAAGTCCTACCAATACTAAACATCAAAAGCATTTCTCTCATGTGAGGTTTTCATTTAAAACAAAGGAAATATTAGATGGAAAGGTATCTTAGTAACAATTTGAAAGAGAAGGGATCACGAAGTATTCCATACGCAGTGTATTGGCCATGTGTGAGTACAGACCAAATACCTGAAATATTCCAGTGTAATCCACTGAAATGAAATAATCCATTTTGAAAAGCTATTACTGTTTTTTAGACAAGTAGCCAACAAGGCAAAAAAAATCACCCTGTCTCAAATTTTTAAAGTATTTTTTTGGGAGAGATTGGGTTGAAAGTCATTCTTCTCACAGACTTTTGGAGGGTTAAAAGCAGTGACCACAGATCCACATAAACAAAATAATATTAACACAATATAGTCTGTTCTGTAAAGACTGAACTTGAGAAAAAGACATCCAAAGTACTGAGCCCACTGAAAAGATATCTATTAAAGATAAACTGCTTTTTGCCAAATTATTCAGCTTTAAGAAAACATATCCATCTGACTGTAAAATTTGAAGGGATGTAAAAAGGGGCTGTTGAGCAGCCCAGCAGCAGTAGCTTGCACGTCCATAAATACTGAACCCAGCATTCCTCATTTACCAGTAAGAGATATTGGTGAGGTTGTTAAGGTATTACTGACACACTCAAGAAGTATTTTGCACTCAGCGGCAGACCTCTTGGTATTTAAGAAGTCACCCTCCAGTGCTTCTTAGTGGACTGTAACTTTTCCATTAAAAGCAGTGCCTCAACCTTGGTCCTTATAGGGAGAAAGCACTACAAAGCAAAAGGGAGCATCCTTGGAAAAAAAAGTAATCATGAATTTCAGGTGCAACACCCAAGGCAAACAGACACTATTTCACTTGTGGTCCATCTTTCAGCAGCTGCTTACCACTGCACACAGACGAGGTGATGTTGTACAGAAAAGGATAAAACTGCAAACAGCGGATCATCTTCAGGCTGCTTTCACACTCCAAGCACTTGGTTGTCAAATCCAGTGCATGTCTGAAGGCCTGCAGGGCTCCACTGATGTTGTTCAGAGCCAGATATGCATTTCCAAGGCTCAAAAATGTCAGAGGCTGTAAAAAGAAAAACCACATACCCCAGCATAAGCGTGTTCAGTGTTTAAAACTGAAGCCAACTACGAAAAGCTTCTGTCAATCCACACCCTCCCAAATTTGGCTGTAAAGAATTTAGAAACTTCTTAAATAGGGGGACTGCCTATTCTTAGATGGAGAACTAACAGCTTGATGCATTGGTGCTAAACAAAAGCTCTTTTGATGTAAGGTTGTGTTCAGGATTCCATCTTCCTATGATGAAAACCAGCTGTTAAATACACACAAGCTGAAATGAAGCATTAAATACTTATAACACATCATAAACGTAATGCTTACTGCAGAGTAGCAAAGAACTACATCGAAATGCTTGAAGGCATTTTAGAATTATTAGAAGTCGGCAAAAACGTAAAAATATCCCTAGAGTTCTAGCAGGACAGATGCATTTAATTTGTCAGCACTCGAGTAGAACTAGTTTACTTTTGAAAACACCGATGTCACACTAGCTTAAGGGTATCCATTTAGGTTTACTTTCAATTATTTATAAAACTTAATATTTTTGTCCACTGCTTTTGGCTAATATCCTTGAAATATGCATTTTTTTTTTTTTTAAAGTACAAATTATAAACACCTTTTTCACTGGGCAAAATTTAATTAGCATTTTAATACAGGCACATAGTAAAGCATTGCATTTTGTTTGTTGACTGAAAAGTCTTTCACTTATGCCAAGTAATTTGCTGCAATTAACAGTATAACCCTCGGATAATGACTATAATATTGTAACTTAGCAGTCATTTATCCACTGAAATAATTTTACATTCATTATCTGAAAATGTGGAGACTGATCAGTAGCTTAAGAGTTTTCAAGCTCATCTTAGCTTGTGTTATTAAACACCACTCAGAAAAAGGTGCAAGCTGAGCAACAGGAATTTTTTTAAAAGCTTTTCCTAATATAGCACATCCTTCACTCCCTGTAGCTATGGTTAATTTTAATTCCAGGCAATATTATTCAAGTACAAATTCTCCTGCCAGATTTTTTGATACAATAGGTATTACAGGACTGACAATGCCTGAAAAAACAGGAATAGGCATTATTGTAACAAGACAGGTCTCACTGATGTTTATGAAGAAAAGCTGTACTCACACAGCATGGTTCTAAGGATCCCTATGCTTCTTCCCGCTCCAAGGCTGTGCCTTCACAAGTTCTTCTTAAGGCACATCATTCTGTCACAGTTCTGTCTATAGTTCCTTTTTGCACTTCTACCTGCCAACCAAATGGGCTAAATTCCTTTCCAACGATTGCAAAATTGCTCCCAGATGCTACATTGAAAAAGTTTATTCCATTTTTAGCTTTTCTACATGCTAAATGAGTAGTGGCCTATCAGGCTTAAGCTCTCTGTTTATCTAACTACAGAGGTAGAAGCACAGGAAAAAGTCACTTGAACTTCTCATTTAAGCATCTAGAATTTAAAATTACTTGTTGCACCAATCCCTCTGTCCCCTGCTTCCTTTTCAAATTGTTCTGGCCAGTTCAGTAGTTTAAGCAGCTTATACAGTAATTTTTTACCTTACGTAAGTGGCCACTTACAAAATATTTATACTGTTACTATTCAGAAATACAATATACTGTTTTCAGTCTATGACTGGCAGTCACCAAAACAACTTGAACACAGCTTTCCCTCTAGGTATATAGATGAAATCTAGGGACAAATAAAACACTATAAAAAGTCAAGTGGCACAGAAAGATGTCTTAACAGCCAAATATCTTAGTGACACATGTACTACTTTAAGGGTTTTAAAAATCAAGATACAATGCTGACAGCATTATGGATCTCTATTTTAATTAAAATACTGTCAAAACACCCGTATTAGATTCCTTGGAGCCACTGCTGATAAAATAGGTTTCAGGAGGCAAAAATGCCTATCACCTATTTTAGAAGAATTTCTGCTTTAAATGTTTATATTCTCAGCAACCAGCATCAACTCCCAGTGCCATCAAGAATTTAAATGGAAATTAACATCTGTTGCAAATCACAAGCTGGAAGTTAAACTGCATGAACAGGTAAGTAATGACAAGTTAGTCACATGTAGTTAGAAAATAATGAAGGACATTCACCACTGAAGGAAAACACATCTTACCTCAGAGGCATTGATGGCCAAAGCCTTCAGCAGGAGCCTGCTGGCATCCAAATGAAGACCATAATGAATCAGGAGGTTAGCAAGATTGACCAGAGGGATGTCCTGATATTCATGTGGAGCCAAATTAAATGCTTTTTGTAAACAGGTGATAGCAAAGGTGCTATTTCCAACTGCACGCCAGTACAATCCAGCTTCATTAAGCACAAGCCATAGAGGATCTTCCGGCTATGGGAGAGTCAGGGAAAAGGATGAAAACACCCACAAAGGGGTGTCTCAGGAAGACAGAATTACCTGCTCTTTCGTAAGACAACAAACAAACAAACTCCACCCTTGCATACTACACTTTGTTAACCAGATACAAATTACACTTTGCTGTGACTACTAGCAGATCATTTGGTCTGCTCTACCTCACTCAAACTGATGTGACTTAACAGTCTGAACCGTAATTTAGTAGCAGCTGATGCTTGCACTCTACTCATATGACTCTGTTATATCATGACCACAAAATCCCTTAAAATATACAAGTGATAATGGATAACTTGCTTCAGGAAGCAACACTTTTGAGCCACTTCAGAGGCTTAAAATTACATTAATACAGATCTATGTAGAAATGTTACAATTTGAAGGTCAAAAAGCTTCTACAATGTAGTTAGATGTGCTTCCAGGTCCTGTATCCAACATCAAGATTTCCTGTCAATTGGAGGTTTTGGAATTTTTTTTCTTAGATTTAGTTATTCATGTGTCTTATGAGAGTTGACAAGTGAAATGCATTAGATACAGTTTAAAGATTATAAATGAGCAAGTGACAACTGAGGGCAGGTGGAAGAATGGAGGAAGCATCAAATACACTTAGAACGTTCCTTCCCTCTCCTTTACCTATAACAGAAAAAACAAACCACTCATCCTAGAGGAGAAGTAACAAAACCTTGACAGGCAGACAGGGCTACGTACAACATCCACTTTCAGACGGAGAAGTCTGAAATGGTTTAGAAACACTTAAATTCTGTTTTTTAATATTTTCAGCATTCTATGTTACCCAATTGTACAAAGAGTTTAAAGTATAAAAGCAACAATTAAAATTAATGACAAATCCAACCTACATGTCTGAAGCCTGCACACATGCACGAGTAGAAAACATGCAGCTAGATTAGAGAAACAAAACAGATAAGGATCTTTACAGTAGTGTTGTATTAACCCAATACAACTGGCATTACAGTAATACTGTGTTGAAGAAGTTAATCAGTCCATAGATTTTCTTCCAGATTTTAGAAACAGCCTCACACAGGTTCTATCTATGGTTCAAGATGAACTGGAAGATATCAATAGGATATATTGACTCTTGGTTTGGAGTACCTTATATAATCTGTAATTGTTGAGAGTATTTATCACCCCTATTTTGCAATGCACATACATAACGTTACTTGCATGTTATTCATGCCTAACTCCTCACTGAGTTAAACTCCATACCCAGGTCTCAACCATCTTTGTCTAACTAAATCCTCAGCAACTTACTGGCACTTTTTCCCAGTACAAAGATACCAACTGTGGTATCTTTGTGTTTTTACATCAGCATCTAAATGACCAAAAAGTTCAGACTTTTAGCATGAACCCAACAGAATACTACAGTTAAAAACAAAATACCCCTGCACTGCAACAGTTAAGACGTTAGACATATATAGGACTGTTCTGAACACCACTGTAACAGGAATCAACTCCTACTGTTATTTTTTCTTTATTCCAGGTAAGACAGATGCACATACTAAATGCAGTGATTTTAGACTAAAAACAATACAGACATACATTGCCTTGACAAAACTTGTACATTAGAGTTAATTTGAGAAATATCAGCTTGACATGTCAGAAAGAGTCAACCCTATCTCAGTGCTTTCTGCTACTCGACTCGTGATGACTCTCAAAGGCCCCATGCAAGATGGAGGTGGCATTCCACAGGGTATTATACCAATGTACATCCTTTGCCCCAGAGTGCTAATAGTCCCGACAGAAGATTGAGAGGGGGTTGATTTCTTTGGAGGGGAATGTGGGGTAGTGGGGAGGAGAAGGAAGAGCAAAAGGCTGGCACGTAGTTAGGTGTTAAAGATGGAGCAGTTCCAAGCTATTTCTCTTAGCTAAGAGAACAGCTGCCAGGATTAGTTATGTATTGCTCCAGGTCCTGCAGTCACAACAGGGAACTACAGGGCTGTTTGGTCCACACTCAGCTAAATTCAATGAACGTTTCTCTACATGTTTGTGCTTTACTTGTAAACATGGATTTTTAAGTTAGTTTCATCTCAGTTATGGGCAGCGAATAAGCTTATTTCTTGCACATCACTTACTTATGTTTTTAGAATTATAGAAACGAGCCTCAAATAAGAATTCTGAATTTATCTCATGCTACAGCTTTTGACATACCTTTTTTATGGCATGATCTAGAAATTCTCCTATCTTCGCCTGTGTAAGAGTTTGATTATTGATACGAGAATGCAAGACCTGGACAACAAAGATTTAATTTTTTTTTAAACAACTGAAAAAAATTACAGTATATATCTATATGGATCATTCGAGCTTCACTCCCCTAAATCTGCCCTTTACTAAAACAAGAGGAAAAACAGAAGAAAAAAAAAAGAGAAAAATTGTCCTAAACAGATGCTGTGAACATGTAACGATTAAAGCAGCCAATCCCCAGAACGCAACATGAAGGACTAATCTCAGCCCAAAGTTATGAACTTAGTAAAATACAGTAGTTATTGGAAACCCCAAGAAGATTAATCATGTCAAGTGACTGTTTTAAAATAAAGCAGTAATTTTAAATAGTAAATTAAAGTTCCGATTCTGTGTGCTTCTGGTCAGCATTTGAAAGAAGTCAGACAACAAGTCTTGTGCTGAATAACAAGTTTTCCCTTTCTCCAGCCCTATTAGAAAGCAATTGCTCCCTGTTTTAGTAATACTGATTGGCTTGTGATATTAAGTAATCTTTTAAATATCAGAATCTTTCCTGTTCTGAGTAAGATTTTTAAGGTAATAAAGAGTGAAACTTTAAGGCAAAAGAGAACCAATGAGAAAATGTCTCTTACTTGTCTTGCTTGATCATCTGGCATCTTGAATTTCAAATCTAGTTTACTGTCTAGTTCCTTGACCAGTATGTTTAGAGATTCGTTGTTATGAGCATCAGTAATGGAAGAACAGTCTGGTGCCTGGGTTTCTCCATGTCTGACCATATCTCTTGGGATACTCAGTATTGGCTGTATTCTAGCAATAAGGAGAATCAAGACATTAATAGCATATGCTGCATGCCACTGATATATAAACATCAGATCAGCTACACATAGAATCACAGAATCACAGAATCACCTGGGTTGGAAAAGACCTCAACCAACAAGTCTCATACTGTAGACTGACAAAGGCTGCAAACCAGAAGCATCCAAGGGCCACCCTTCCCTTTAAAAGCTATTAATAAATAAGGTCTTTACTTTCAATTTTTAAGCATAGACTATCTGTTAATAACAGACAATGCAGTAGAGATAAGACACAGAAGGCTCTCATATTATACTAATAAGGATTGTTCAGGACTAAATAGATAAGTGAAAAAGAAAATGCTGAAGTTTTTTAAACAAAAATTTTGTTTCAAAAACATCAGGAGGTAGCAAAATAATTTGAGAAGAACATTCTACACTGAACACTGTTTTTTTCAAAGGAAGTTTCAGAACATTTGTGGATGGGAACTTTGCTTTAACACATGCTCAGTACTAGCATTATACTGATTAGGAGAAGAAAGCTTTCTTACCATCACTATTATAATGTTAAGTGAGTATGATATTGTGAAATTGCACTGATCTATGTAAGGTAGCTATCGCAGCATAGATACATTTATTTTATGCTACGTAAGAACAAATATTACTGACTATTCCACAACTAAGCTCTTTTTTTACCTTTATACCAAAGGAATGAGCCAGGGCTTTCCATTCATAATCCTTTTTTAGTATTTTCTGGTCTTCACAATTTTCTGTTACCGTAACTAAAGCTAAGGGGATGTATGCAATGTACAACAGTTATTTGTAGTTATTAAATACCTACTCACCTCATTCTCGCTCACTCTCGGTCCTCTTTTTTTTTTTAAATGATATTCTAAAGTCATTCAGACTTGTGCTTTAATTCTCATTCTCTTAGTATTACTGTAGATATTTCATGTGTTCACCTTGCACTAACAGTCAGGGAAGAATCACCATGAAATTGGATCTGTTACAGTTACAGCAAAGATGACACTAAAGGAAAACACCTTCCTTCTGTGGGGCTGCCAGAGAAAGACGTCCGAACACATCTGTGCTGTTGATTACTAATTGCATCCATCCTCTCCAGAAAGAAAATGCTCATTAATACATTAGTGTGAAAATTTACAAATATAATTTTCATAAATCATCACTTGCCTGAACCCCCTATTTTCTGGAGGCAGGAAATAAGTTGGCAGTTCTTCTGGATCAGGAATTTTGGGGAAAGATTTCATGCACTCTGATCGCTGAGGCCAAAGAATATGCTGTTTGTCCTAAGAGGAAAAGTAAATATTTTTTATTATTTTCTCAACATTTTAAATATTCCAATTAAGAAGCTGATAAGAACATAAGGAGTAGTCTGGAGGAGAAAAAGAGCAGAGAACTTTAGAACTACTATTTTCCCATATTTTTTGAAATAACAGTAATTCCACTTTCTATTTTTACTCAGCTGTACTGCTTTATTTGCAGCACATGTTCGCAAAAGTAGCTAAGAACAACCCCCCTCTGCGCTGTAGTAGAGTTTCAAATGATGGGAAACATCAGAGAAACAGAGACGCTTATATGTTGAAGAAATTCAGAATGCTACACTCTCCAGTGCTGCCACACATCAAAACTGTAGCCCATATGCTAAAAGTTTCCCATAAACAAGAACAAGATTCACTCTTCCACAACTCCTCTTTGAAAGGACAAAGCTTATCCTCTTCACTCACTCCGTTGGATTCTACGCTCCACACTGAAACGATAGAACGAGCAACAGGGGAAGACTGCAAAGACTGGCTGTAGTCACTTTGGTTTGCATGAAGATTCAAATTCACAGATGTCATACTAGAAGTTGAAGAGTCTTCACCAAACTAGAACCAACAGAAAACAAATATTTAATAAGGAAAAGAGATGGTATATTATTGGCTGAATTTCTGTACACTATTTTTTTCCCAACCATTTATGTGGTTAAGCCTCACTGATGAGCTGAAATTTGGGTAGCAGCAAAAAAAAAAAGGAAATTTAAGCCTCTTGATCCACCCACACCATGGAAAAGTAATATTCATACCGTAAATAAGTCAACAGTGAAAATGCAAGTGTAAATCACCAAAAAATGCTAAAAGGTACCAAGCAAACATTTCTAATAGACCACAAAGCCCACACATCTAGACTGTGTAATCTAGTTCAAGTCAGAGTCACTAAGATTCATGGCTTGCAAAATTATCTCAATAACCTGAATTTATAATTATTATAACAGTAAGAACATCCAAGAAAAAAACACAGCATTATTAAAAATAATGATTCCTGTTTCTTGAACTAGTTAAGGGGATACTCCAGAACACATTCCACATTGCAAAATAAATGGAACTGTAATCTTTATCTGTAGTTCTAACACAGCAGTGGTGTTGGTAGGGTATTTCATTCTGGATTTTCAGTATTAGCATACACCCTGCTTCCACGACTTCTCAATACTGCTGCATCGATTTCCTTGGTGCAATAACTCACAATATACAATCCACAAATACCCACAAAACCAGGCTAACACCTTATTTTGCGCTGTAAAAGCACTCTCTAGATTCAACACCACTGAGCTCTGGGTTTCCATTTTCTAACTGCTTATAGCAGTTTTGTGCTGCTTCTGGTAAGAAAAAAAAATTAAATCAGAAGGAGCATGCAAAAATTGTATAACTTGAGTCATATGACAGTGTAACAAACGAGAAACTACGACTGACTTTAAGGCTGTAGGGATAAATGACTGATACAATATTATTTTAAATGCACTTTTAAGCTGTTATATTAGAATATTCTTTCCACTAAAGAGTAATTCTTATTCCATATACCACATGTACATTAGAAAACTAACTCCTTAAAAAAACCTTTGTCTCTTCGTTAACATTAGCCATCTAATGCTTTTTCTTGTCTTCTCTGAAGAAAACTGAATTAGAAAATTAGACATGTTATGCTCCTGTTAGCACACCTGAAATGTAGTACATTTACGCAAGATAAAACTGTAATTCCTCAAGTGAGGATTTTTGTACTTCCTAGAAATACTTGGCTGCTCTATGCAGGTTGAAAAAGCAAAGGAGTCAATATAGAAGTGGCTGGTATCTCATAAGAAACAAAGACTTTGGAATAATATAATTCTAAAAAATTTGAATAATTCTAATAGTTCTCTTTGCCAAGTTAATTGAAGTCTTATCCAATAAACTCTCTAAAGTTCTATAATCCAGAGTCGATCACAGCTTGTATTACTAGAAAAAGAAACTAGCATTAAATACGCAGAGAGTAGCAGTCAATGGCACAACATCTAGATGGACACCAGTAACAAGTGGTATCCCTCTGGGGTCTTTATTGGGACCAGCACTGTTTACTATCTTAATCAATTACATAGACAGTGGGATCGAGTGCACTCTCATCAAGCTTGCGAATAACACCAAGCTGACTGGTGCAGCTGACACACTTGAGGGGTGGAAGGCCATCCAGAGAGACCTCGACAAGCTTGAGAAGTGGACCCATATGAACCTCATGAGGTTCAACAAGGTCAAGTGCAAGGTCCTGCACCTGGGTTGGGTCAACTCCTGAAGTCAATACAGGCTGTGGGATGAAGGGATTGAGAGCAGCCCTGTAGAGAAGGACTTGGGGATACTGGTAGATGAAAGATTGGACACGAGCCAGGAATGTACACCTGGAGCCCACAGGCCAGTTGTATCTTGGGCTGCATCAAAAGGAGTGTGGCCAGCAGGTTGGGGGAGGTGATTCTGCCCCTCTACTCTACTCCAGTGAGACCCCCACCTGGAGTTCTGTGTCCAGCTCTGGAGCCCTCAGTATAGGAAAGACACAGACCTGTTGGAGGGGGGCCAGAAGAGGCCACCAAAACGATCAGAGAGATGCAACACCTCTCCTACGAGGACAGGCTGAGAGAGTTGGGGTTATTCAGCTTGGAGAAGAAAAAGCTCAGGAGAGACCTTATTGCGGCCTTTCAGCACTTAAAATGAGCCTTTAAAAAGGATAGGGACAGACTTTTTAGAAGGGTGTCGTACAACAGACTTGAAACTAAAGGAAGGGAGATTCAGGCTAAACATGAATAAATTTTTTTTTACAATGAGGGTGGCAGAACACTGGCACAGGTTGCCCAATGATGTGGTAGATGCCCCGTCCCTGGAGATGTTCAAGGCCAGGCTGGATGGGGCTCTGAGCAACCTGATCTAGTTGAAGATGTCCCTGCTCATTGCTGAAGGTTGGACTGGATGACTTTAAAATGTCCCTTCCAATCCAAACTATTCTATGATTTTATGATTCTACTTCACACTCTGGAAAACAGACCAAATGATTTCTCACTAAAACTGCCATACCTAAAATGTATCCCCTTTGTCAAGACTCAAAAAAATTGAACTGTTTTGCTAATAAGGCAAGTGGGATGCAACTTAAAGCATTAATATGAATTCACAGACAAACCTGAACATATTCCACATTTTCAAAAATGTCTCCACGGTGATAACGAACAGGCTGGTCCCACTGGCAGTGCAAGCTATGCTGCTGGTTGGCCAGTCTACAAATCTGATGGTTCCCTGCAGAGCACAAACCATTTTTTTCTACTATATAAGTGAGGTTTCTGAGGAACAATGACAGCACACACTCAACACCTCCACCCCCAATCTGGTCAATCCTTCCTATTTATTTATTTCATCAGATCAGAGGAAACTCTGTCTTTGAAAGACTCAAAAAACCCACCCCTCTTCAAGAATATATTGCAAATCCTTGTTTTAATAAGCAAAACACAATAGCCACTCAGGGCCATTTTAATATATAAAGAAGTTATGTACTGACTTTTATCTGAATATATGTAATGGCTATAATGAACACGAACTCTAAAAAGCTGTACCTAGTTGAGCTTCTTTTGCCATCTGTGTCTCATGAATGATGTTCCTCAAGATTTGTTCCTCCTGGATAAGCTTGTACTTGTCTAAGACATCTTGTTGCCTAAGGTAATGGTCATGCTGCTTCTGATATTCCTTCAATTCATTTAATGTTCGCTGAAGTGATCTTGAAAATTCAACAGTAGAAAAGATTGACTTCAAATCAACTTTTCCTACAGTGATGCACTTTCTCAACTTTGAGTTTCTCAAGGCATTCTTACGAATAATGTTAAGTATAATAAGTATAGAAAGTTGAAAATCATTATTCTATTTGAAACGTAAATAATTGCTGAAACAGAACAATATACGTCAGATTATATGAATTGCCCCTAGAATGCTTCTTTAGTTACCTGTGCTGGGCTTCCAATTTTTGCTCAAGTTTTTGCTGACACAGGACAGCATGCTTCCTTTTTACAGCTTGCTCAAACCCTGGTTTGGCCTGTAGAGCATGATCATAACACAGAACTGAGTGGTTGTACTCTCCAAGCATCTGAAGAATGACCGAGATAAAGAATTAGCCATTGTTTGGTAATATTTAATATTAAAATTATACTATTTTAAAAGAAGTCATTAACTCAGATTTTAATTTGTGGTAACAAGCAGCCTGCTGTTTCTGAAACTCAAGCCACTATATCTGCTAAAGAGAGGCTGCAGGAGAATTTCCCTAGGATTTATTCCCAAGCGCAGATAAGAATATTTTCTGAAAGACGGACTTTTAATGTTTAAGATTGTCAAGATACTTTCATCCAAATGTGAAAGGCACATGCAACACAAGATACACTGTAAAAAAGCATTACAAGTCAAGCCAGAAAGATTCAATACTTGGTTTTCTACAAGCCTTCAAAAATAAAGACAGTATTTACTGCGTATATATTTCCCAAAGTGTAATAGCTGGTAAAGAAGT
This sequence comes from Nesoenas mayeri, assembly GCF_963082525.1. Taxonomy (NCBI): domain Eukaryota; kingdom Metazoa; phylum Chordata; class Aves; order Columbiformes; family Columbidae; genus Nesoenas; species Nesoenas mayeri. The sequence goes on from NC_137548.1 coordinate 45,153,517, forward strand.
CACTGTAATCCAGAGCTGCATGGACTACAATAGCTGCATCTGCGGAGAAGTGCGCCCGGTGCAGAATATTTGCCAAATTCACCAGTGCAATATCTTTATTTTGCCTGAAAGACAAAATGAAAATAAAATTTTAAAAAAAAGGAAATAAAAGAAAAAACAGACATTAGAATAATAGAATTATTTTGGAAAAGACCCTTAAGATCGTCGAGTCCAACCATTAACGTAACTCTGGCACTAAATCATGTCCCTAAGAACCTCATCTATAAGTCTTTTAAACACCTCCAGGGATGGTGACTCAACCACTTCCCTGGGCAGCCTGCTCCACTGTTTCACAACCCCTTCTGTGAAGAAATTTTTCGTAATGTCCAATTTGAACCTTCCCAGATGCAACTTGAGGCTGTTTCCTCTTGTTCTAACTTGGGAGAAGAGACCAACACCCTCCATGCTACCACCTCCTTTCAGGTAGTTGTAGAGAGTAAAAAGGAGGTCAGACTGTGTAAGAATATGTAAGCATACATCCATCCTTCAGTCACATATTAAATATGCAATTTAATAGGAAAATGTCTAAATGATATATATGCCTAGTAGAGCATGTAAAGAACAAGTGGATTATTCCTTATTATATAATCTTAAAAACTAAAACCTGTTTACTAATTAGGATAACTAGAAAAGCAATCTGAAAAGAAATCTTTATTAGCAATTCTTACCTTGAAGAGAAATGAAGGGCACGCATGGCACATTCTACTACTTGGTATGGCTCATTCTTTATTCGCCAGTAAAAAGAAGCCATATTATAGAGTACCCAGGAAGAAGAGTTCTGCAGTGGAAACAAATGAACTGTACTAACTACTAAGACATGTTCTAAAAGGTTAATTAGGTTTTAATTACTATAGGATGGAAAGCTGAGCACCAAAGCTGCTCTAAGTTATCCTCTTTCTCTGGAAGGCTGCCATTTGGCAATAGCTGTGAATGTTCAGGAAGAAAGAACTAGCATATACATGTATTAAAGACAGAGAACTTCTGCCTTTCAGACAGGTAAAAATTCAAAATTAGATGAAATGAAAAATTATAGCAGTTTAAGCATCAGCAGCATAGCTGGAGTTCAATGAGAGTTACTATATTTTGCAGGAAGGCATTAAACAAAAGCATACACATTTCAGTCTTACTGTTTCTTCTTTGTTCTCGAAGTACCTGCATTTTTGTTTAAAAGTTCTTATTACCTTGACAGAGCAATGAATGTGGCTTGCCAGACCACACAAATATGAGTCATTAAAGATGACAGTATCTATTTACTGGCTTTGCTGGTGCTTTCTCCCACCTCTGCTTGCCTAGCAGAAAATGTCTTTAGTCTGTCTTTTGTAAATGAAATGTAAACCAAATTGTACGTGCAAAACTAGTACTGGATCTGATTGCATGTAGCAGGTGTATCCAGTCTTGTGAGGCCTTTCTAGCACTCTTTTTTCTGTGTGCAGTAAGATTACAGTTTCATACCTTCATTAGCCCTTCATAAATACGATGACCTATTTCCTCTATACTTCTTCCCAGCCTCCGTGATAAGTATGTGAAGATTGGATCTTCTTTAGGTAACAAGGGTGCGGAAAGATTAACTCTTTCTTGGACACCCTAAAATGAAAGGTGAATATAGTATTTGCTGACACTTTTAACTAAAAGCAGAGAAATATACACAAGAGCATGACTCCTGGGAAAATTTAGAGCTTGATTACTTTACATTCCTACCATCCTTTTGTATCAAGATCTTAGGGACCTGACAGCATAATTTCACCTTTGGCACATGAATAATATATATATTATTACAGACAGACAAACACTAGAAGCAGCCAAAAGCTGCTTCTGCTTGTGAAAGCTACAGAAGAAATGTTCTTTTCTGGTAGCACTGTATATCTGGCAGATATTGATTTCACTAATGACCACTGAAGCGCTTACCTCATGTTTGTCAGGCTACATGCACACTATGAAAGTATCCTTACATCTCTTCTTCTCTGCCTTCCTTCCCCAACAACAAATGTACTAGTTTCAAAAGTACCTCCAGATCCAGGAACAAAGTTAGAAAACTTGAGTTTTTGTTTTGTTTGTAAGAAAATCCTTATTTGTAGATGAAAAGTTATTCTAAAGACTTGTAATAAAATAAATGCCAAGATACAAGCACTAACGCTGCATCAGCTTTAGAAAATTTGGTCATATAATACTGTTGGCAAAACCAATTTTTGCACCACACTTCCACTGTCACCTTTATAAAGCAGATGAATTTTGTACTAGTAAAGAATGATTATCTCATCCTCTGGGTTTGGGCACGGCATTCAGATACCAATGAGACAGTCAAGTATGCTAGGAGCTACCGACAAGCCTGCAAACAATTTTCTGAACCTGAATCTTCACACAGTTTAATGATCCTGTTCAGCACTCTCTAATTTTCAACTGCAACAATTCACAAATTATAAGCATTCCCAATGAAAGCTACAATTTTACTAATAAAAAGCATGTTATGAAAACAAAACAAACTATTTTCCTAAAACAAGGCAAACAATAAGAAAAGAGAAACAGGATTTGTGTAACTGATGAAATCATTCTCCAATAAGCATGTACTTTAATCAAGGCACAACTGTGGTTTAAAAAAATAAGTCTGAAACAGTTTTGAAAGTTTAAAACCTCTTTCATCCTTGATTGAGAACTGCCAGTAGAAGTTTTCTATTCCTCCTCCTGATGGGAAAAAAACATACATGCATTTGCTCACTCACCCGTAAGTGCTGAAAAGCATGAATGCTGTATGGAAGATCTAGAACTTTTGTACAGTCTGGCTGCTGCAGATCTGGAGGCACTGGCGACTTTGTGTCTATATAGTCTTCAGGGCTGAGGATATAACAGCATAATACAGCACATACCAGATTAAAATACTGTCTCTTATGAACTTTAACAGTATCACAGTATGTCTGGGATTGGAAGGGACCTCAAGAGATCATCTAGTCCAATCCCCCTGCTGGAGCAGGAATGCCTAGGTGAGGTGGCACAGGAACATGTCCAGGCGGGTTTTGAATGTCTCCAGAGAAGGAGACTCCACAACCCCCCTGGGCAGCCTGTTCCAGTGCTCTGTCACCCTCACTGAGAAGAAGTTTTTTCTCAAATTTAAGTGGAACCTCTTGTGTTCCAGCTTGATCCCATTACCCCTTGTCCTATCATTGTTTGCCACCGAGAAGAGCCTGGCTCCATCCTCGTGGCACTCACCCTTTATATATTTATAAACATTAATAAGGTCACCCCTCAGTCTCCTCTTCTCCAAACTAAAGAGACCCAGCTCTCTCAGCCTTTCCTCATAAGGGAGATGCTCCACTCCCTTAATCAATCATCTTTGTTGCCCTACGCTGGACCCTCTCCAGCAGTTCCCTGTCCTTCTTGAACTGAGGGGCCCAGAACTGGACACAATATTCTAGATGGGGTCTCACCAGGGCAGAGTAGAGGGGAAGTAGCATTGTAGTTAACAGACACAGTATTCTGATTTGACTGTTAGAAAAATCCTCTGTTCGAGCACATTAGACCATTTCTGACATCTTACCAGATTTCAGCTGTATAAGGATGCACTGTAGGATAAAGTAAATAAATTTCTGCCTGCTTTAGAGAAAACATTAATATTTGGATAGCCTCCAAAATGTATCAGTGTCAGCCTAGTGTACCTCTACAATGATTAATGATCTATCTGCCAGGCAAATGGCAACGCATGCAGATTAGAAGTCTCTTCAACTGAAACAAACAAACAAATCCCAAATATTAGGAAGAGGACCAAATGAAGGTACTTGAGGATAAAATTAATCTTTTCCCACTTCAAATACTCATCTGATTATGTTAAAAAAAACCCAAAAACCAAACAACTGGAAAAACAAAACAGTCAGCCCTGAAGATGAATTACCAATGAAGCTGAATGTCAAGCAGACTGTCCACACATCCTTTATTTGCTAAACACAGCAATATGAGTATGTCCAGAAAGTTCAACAGCTTGGTAATCAACAGAATTTCATTCAAATTTAAGACAGTTCCTACTACAAGAAGTATATCTAGCTTAAAATACCCAAAGCACACTCAAGTAAATTTGACCCCCTTCTACATGATGCACTTAATTCACGTCTGTTCATATCAGAACTGACTTACAATGGTAGAACTGACAGGGAGGCTGGGAACAGAATGGAGAAGTTTCAGGGTGGGGCTAACACAGACAGTTTGGGGAAGGCGGTATTTCTGTGCTGTGCCCTTTCGTAATTAGTGGCAGAGGTTGTTTCAATTTTCTTTCACACTAACACAAAAATAAAACAACTGTAACATAAAGAGCAGTTAGCGATAGTATTTTTCTTTTCAATTTCATTTAGAGGTTTTGTTGACTTTTTCCATTCTGTAAAAATCTTAAAATATAAAACATCTTATTACCGGATATCTTTGCTCTCTAAGGTGATGTATGTGCCATCGTATAGATCTAGGTCCCCCAAGGGCACCTTTGCTTTAATGCAGTCGGGATCCTCTTTATTATGCCTTTGTTCCAGCCCTGTGTCTCTGTCCTCGTTTTCCTCTATATGAATCTTTTGAGCAACTAACTGTTTCTGTAGGAATAAAAAAAAGGAAACAGAAGGTACACTGATGAAAGCAAATTCTATGGTTGCTAAGAGTTGTTCAACCTTCTCTTTAAAACAAAGTCAATTTCAAGAAAATCTAAACCACTTTCTTCAAATTTGGGAACACTTCCCTATATAACATTTGTAGGACATTTTAAAGTTACATGGAATACAAATACTTTCATTAGAGATAGTATGACTTGAACAGGCCCTTATTTCTCCTGCTGTACCTAAAAAGAGTGCTAATAGCATTCCAAATTCATGAAAGGTCATTCAGAAAAAGAAGAAATAGTTGTGAACAGTATGTCAGCTTTTCTATATTTGGACCCTTTTCTTCCACTTCAAGACCTCATAGAAATAATATCAGAGATTGCAAATAAAATGATCTCCTGATCCATACAGAGTACTAAGTACAACTGAGCTGGCAGGCTAATGCAAGAATCGAGACTAATTTCTATAGATCAGCTTACAATGTGCTTTAGAGGCTACCTTTCATACTATAAAGCTCATAGGTATCGATTACTAACGATCTGTCCCAGCAAAGAAAACTGTAGTTAATTTTCATCTAGATCTGCAATTGAAAACCCATTAAATGTCATAAAGATTTGTATATGTGAACTGAGAAGAAAATGTGCATTTTTAATTAAAACCATACACATTTGATAACACACTACTATGTAATACTAGAGATATATACAGTGGTAGCAACTTGTACAAGATCTTACAATAGGTAACTTCTGCTTGAAGCCATTTGCATGCCACAAATTGTACATTAGTCATTTCCAAACCCAGAACCTGTGTTCTGAAAAGCCTACAACTGTTATTCCATCCATAGCTAAAATGTCCATTACCATAAAAATGAGTATATCTTGATGAGAAAGGCTGGCTGAAAACAGTCACATAAGGGTCTGTCCCTACCACTTCTCCCATCCACCTAAAGCTACCTCTGGTGCTCACCTAAGTTCTCAGTTAACTAGTTATGCAAATCTGACAAAACCAAAACTGGCACAAGAGAAAGAAGTGCCTGGCGAGAAGAAAGGCTGTGAACTGTTAGCTTGACCAGCCCACATCATATTTAAACTTTAGCTTAAGTTATCCATTCAAAATACATTAAAGCCCTTTTCATAAGGGTGTTTTCAGACCTTTATTCAATAATAAACAGGACTGAAGAAAAACAGAGGTGACCTGCTCCCTGATGTGTCCTAGAAAGAGCAATGGAAAGAACGGTCTGACAAACCCAGAGAGGAGCACAGGCAAAGTCACTGCCGACAGGCTGTACTCTAAATAGCTATAACAAATCTAAGACAACACTTCCACAAAATGTTCTTGAATATATAGGGTGTTTCAAAAAGATGGACCCAATTTGAAATCACTGTATCTCTGCAACCATGAACTGCTCATGAATAAAACTCCTACAATCCATACAGCAGGTGGAAGGAACAAAGAGCATTTATAAAGAGCTTACTAAAACTTGATAACTCATTAAACAGTTAGTAAATTTTTGCCTAATTGTAGCATGTTTGGTCCATCTTTTTGAAACACCCTATAGTACCCAGCTACAGAATCCAGTACCTAAATGACTTTCCTTAAAAATGTTAGGATTTATGGAAAAAAATGGAATAAGGCAGCTGGAGACAAAATTCTTGAGGTCCTTCATCCTTTCAGTGAAGCATAAATATGACAATAATGACTTTTGTTCCCAAGCTAAATCTATCACTAAAAAGCTTATTAAAAAAAAAAAGTATTTGTTTTCAGAAATTAGTTAGTACTTAATGCTATGCTTTACCTCCAGTTCTTTGAGGTAGTTAACTGTTGTTTCTTGTCTCATTAGTACTACCAAATCATGTGGGTTCCTCAAGTTCATTGGTGAATCCACCTGCAAGACATTTCAACAGTCCATAAGGTAAGACATTCTCCTAATTAAAGCAATTTTAACAGGTAAGAAGTTACATTTATTCAACTACAGTTTGTTTGTTCAGAGGTTTTCTGTCCACTTAGCATTCATAATATGTCCACATTCTAAATCTACTTCAAACAACATTGTGATTTGAGAATCCAATTCAAACCTTGCTTTAATTTTAAACCTATTTTAGTTTATTCAGGCACACAAATTCTAAGCACAAGAGGCAAGTAAATTTCTCACAAAGAAATTTACTAAGAGTACCTACTGCCGAAATACAAGATACCTTAAATTGCAATACAAAAAATCTATTTTCTTTTATAGCTTTATAATTCCCCCATCATGTCCCTCAATAGGCATAAAGCACCTCAGCTTCAACTCAACTTCTCCATGCAATCAATTTAACACAACAGCCTAGCATTAAGATCTATTGCTTTCTAGATTAAGTAAATGAACAAAATCAAGAGGTAAGCAGACAAAGACTGAAAACTGTTACAGAAGACTGTGCTACAGCTTCCACAGCCTATGCACAGGAGCTGGCAGCTCAGTGAAGAATGTCATTATGGCTAAGTCACAGGCAGGAGCAGTTAGACACCAGGCCTTTACTGGTTGCTAACTGGGCCCAGTAAACTATGGCACTTCACTCCACAGCTGAAGTACCCCAGTCTTGTCCTCATGCCAAATCAATTCTGCTGCCTGACTGGGTGGCAGAAAGTCACTACAGTCCAGAAGGTGGCATATGAGCAGCTGAGCTGACCCCAAGGCTCACCTGCAGGATTTGAGCCCTATTGCCTCCACTCTGTCAGTGCAATACTAGTTGGTCCTGCATGCCAGCTCTGGTGCACACCAGGCTCTCTTGTGAGCTGGCCCAAACTCAATACTTGAACAGGACATCAAACCCTATCAGCTGCTTTATCTGAAATAGTAAATTAAATTAGGTCACGGAGGATTCAATGAGTGTGAGAAAAGAAGCAAAGAAATAGACAGGAGTATGTGATGACAGGACAAGAGGAAGAGGAGTGACAAAGACAGCAAGATCTCCCATTTTTAATGTAACGACTGTTATGGTAGACAATCTACACCAAGATATTTCTGGATCTGCTCAGTTTGCATTGAAACTTTCAGGGTATGGAACTAGCTACTGCATACGGATGTAAGCAGTACCTGCGTGTTAGCTCTGAGACTTCTACATGGACCGTGTACCCCCATGAAATCTGTCCAAACTGTGTGACTATAATTTACTGGAAAAGTCTGCAATATATACCAGTGCAGGAGAATCTCCTGAACTCCAGCTCTTCATTTTTAGTCAACTTGTCAAACAACCTGGACATGTTTCTGGAACTCTCTCTTAGTGCATAGAACTGCATCTCCAGTAGGACAAAAGCAACTTTCCTGGTCATTTTAATGTGTCCTGTCAACAGTTTAAGACATGGGCCATGTTCACCTGGCTGTGCGTCAGATAAGAAGCTCAAATCTACTTTCTTTGGACTACTGACTGTGAAGTCTAGAATCCTGGCAAGCCTCCTTACTGAGTAAGAATCCTATCCTCTAAGATGAAAACATTTGTTCCTTTTATTCCCCTCAAAAAAACCAAACCAAAACACAAATCAAAACAAACTAACAGTGTTTTAGGCTAAATTTGGCTAAGTATTCTTTTCAAAGTCAAAAGCTGAACTGCTTCTTTTAGAATGGAGACACTTTGGCAGAAGGGTACCTACACAGTCCAAATACTTAACACATAACTCATTTTCTGCCTTCCCAAATTAATTCTCTTACATCACCAGATGAATAGAAAATAGGTGCTTACACCTGTTAATTTTTACACTATGAATTTGGAGATGATGGATGTAACTGTTGCCAATAAATGATGACCAAGTATCCACAATGATCCAGAGAACTACAGGAAATACTGTATCCAAAACCCCCCACAATGTTAGTTGAAGTATTAAAGGTCTACAGCATTTTACTTACAGTCATATTTCTTATTTCCTCCTATGGGCCCCACCTCACTTTGAACTATCATAGTTGCATGCAAAATGAGTTATGTAGTGAAGGTAGCACATGTTTCATGCCTCACTTGGTAAAGAAACTACTGTGGTATGTGCGAATGAGAGAATTATTTGCAAAGAAAATAAGGGAAAGTTTTACTGTGTTTAAAGCCCGTTCCAAAATAGCACTGTTCCTCTGACAAATAAAGGTTGCTTGCATGATACTAGACTGTTACTGAGAGCAAAGTCAACTATCAGCTCCACTTTAAATGACAAACTGCATCTGGGGAGTGATTTTTTGCAGAAAGTTATGCAGGCACCACCATTTAGAAAGCCTTATTCTGAAAGATGAAGGATCCTGTCTTATAATTCATTCAGAAACAGAATGATGTTCAGGGACAGCTTCTGGTTTTAATTTTTGATAAAACAGACTCATGAGAGTTAGGTCTGAATTTAGTGTTCGGGAATGTGGAGTGGTATGTTACCAATGCAGTGCATGGGCTGACAGAAAAGCAATGCAACAAGCATCAAATTCCTATCAACTATTATCCAGCAGCAGAAATCAAAATGACAACAACAATCCAACAGTAGTGTTGCTGAATTAATTAATAAAGTTATGTCAATCCACCAGGAAATAATCTCAAGTTAAGTAGCATGCATGATATTTTTCTTTAGTCTTCAGATTTTCACTTCTAGATCTGACCTCAGTTCGTCACCAGCAAACAAAAACCTTTCAATAATAGCAAAACACTTCAACCTAGTAGAAAGTGAGTATTATTTAATAACCTTAGCAGTCATTATATCTTTAAGACCAATGCAGAGCATTAAAAGAAAAAGCTCTAAAGCCCAAACTTTAGTAGTAAGTCCAATGTTATATTTATATACATTTGATAATTTCTGACTCTGAAAGTTCAAGACTTCTGTTACAAGAAATTATGAGAGTAACAACTATTATTAGCTCTCAAAAATAAAAATCCAATTTAGGTGAATTAACTTCTGAAAAAGAATTTGAATGGAAAAATTACGCAGCTACACTGGGCAATCATGTAAGGTTTACAGAGGAAACTTGAAACAGCACATCCAATGTGTTCAGAGCACTTTTGGCAGCTTGTAAAAGTGAGCTGAATATACCATATCAGTTCTTATACTCTTCAGTTTATACATCTACAGCATAAAGGCATTATGAGAAAATAAAAAGCATTCAGATCTACAAAAATCTGTCACAAAGGAAAACAGACTCTTAATTTAAAACCACGGGAGATTGTGTGATATCATGTTTGCAAATGAGGAAAATAATGCCAACCTGGCATTCAACAGGCATCAGTTTGGAGGGTGATGGTGCTCAAACTTAAGAATTTCATAGAATTTGAAGTGCAATTTCCTGATCTGCTTAGACTGATCCTAAAAATCACCCTGCTGCCGAGTAGAAGAATCCTTCATTTACTTGCTACCTGTAATCTTATAGCTCCACTGAGAAACAGGCCAGCCAATTCAGCTGAAAAATAACACAAGAGATTAAACAATTAGTTTTCAGCCATATCAGTGGGCTAGTCTGAATTGGCCTCAGGTGAGCACTTCATCTTTCCCCTCTCCATAGCAACAGCCACATGTCTCTTGAACTACAACCTGTTCCTTTCAGATCCAGCCACCAATACTGTCAAGACTTCTGGTGCATTATCCACCTTTTTACAACATCCCTCCCCATATCAAATACATTCTATTTTACAGTGCCAGAGGTTTCTACAGCTGGAGAAAGACAAACCTGACCTCTTCAGCTGTGAAGAGCACCAATACTGCATTTGCCATCAAGGGCAGTAATGCTAGCTCATGAAGAATTTAGCACAGTGAGAAGGTAGCAAAGACAGATATAAATTCTGCATAATCTACACAGGAGAGGTAATGGTAGCAGGAGCACATGCTGAAATCAAGAACGCACACTTGGAGTCCTGCAGGGCTCGCCATCTGGGTGCTCAGGCTTTGCCCCATTCTTGCTGCGGATGCTGCCCATGCCTGACTGCCACTGAGCATCTTCCAGCTTTCCAGTGCAGGCACATCCCCAAACCCAGGAAATTATAACCTGAATAAAAACATCAGACATGACAGAACCTTCCTGTGTGCTGCTGCCTAGAAAAATTTGAAGAGAACAACACACCTCAAAGATTTTGAAAAGCCCTCAGAGCTTCAGTCACCTGTCAAATAATTCTTTAGTCAGAATACAATAGTTAAAATAAAATGTATTTTACGGATACCTGGAGACTGTTCCGGATTAAACCCCTTTCTTGCCACAAGAAAAATACTCTCAAGTATTAGAAGATACTGGTTTCATTCAGTCTCACATCATGCTTGTGCTCTTACAGACGCTCGCCACGTCTATTTAATAGTCACCCAGAGACTGATTCAGTTGTGGAAACACATGCAGTTTTAAGAAAGTATCTAAAACTAAACAAAAAGAGGCTGGTTCCAACAGAGAAGTTCTGCATAAAATATCAACTTATTTTTCTTTTATCTATGTCTGTTGGCTTTGCACAGTTGAACTAAATCTTCACAGCATCAGAGAAAATGTTTCTTTAGACAGAAAAGAGTAGGCAATGTGAACAGTACTGGATCATTTTGAGGAAAGAGCACATTATATACACAACTGCATATGGTATGTACTTACTAGTCATAGCTCCCCCATTTTATAACAGCTCACATATTTGCAAATGATTGTATATTGAAAGCCTCCTGCTCTGAAACAAAGGGCATAAGTGGCCTCATCTTACTAAGCTTTACCAGACCTGTTGATGATACAGCCCTGGGACCACTGTGTATTTTTTTCTGGGCACTAATGAAAATGTGTGTGGTACAGTGTATTTAATGTCAGGTTTTTAAACAATTAACTAGTAGTGAAAACAGAATACAACTTTGTTCTGCAAACTGGCATAGGTCTGACTTCAAGAGTTAAAACCTTATCAGAGGGCAGGTGTTATTCCAAAAACTGTCATGTTTTATTTCAACTCTGTAAAAGCTGCAATCAAATAGTCAGGTGTTCTCAGATGCTTCTTTTCACCTTAGGATTGAATCTACTGCCAGGCAGGACATGGTCTCACTTTAGTGCATTACACTCTCTCCCCTATTACACAGAAGGTTGCTGATATCCCCACACCCAGCACTAAAAACCACTTCAGATGTGACGCTTCCTGTCACATTTAAGACAGAAGCTGAGAATATTACCGTAAATTCAAATTGCAATACAAATGGTAGCTTAACTTTTATGCAATATAGGACAGTGGGATGCTATACTAGGTGATCCTTTACCCTTGCATGCAAAGCCTGTTGTGCCTCATCATCTGATTAGGTGACTCAGAAAAACAGACAGATATTGTGATTTAGTTCATCTTTTGCAAAATGTAAGCAACTCTGCCAGGATGAAACAGAAGAGATGCTAACCTGCAGAGCACCTACGGCCTCCTGGTGAGGAGAGTGGAGACTCCTGCACAGAACAGATGCTTGTTGCAACTTACTGATTTTAAACTCAAAGCATTTAGCCTGATAGCAGAGCACCACATTCATTTACTTTTTCCCCCAAAGTGCTGAAACTGTGACACTCAAGATGAAGAACTTGAAATGGAAGAATCTGACTTCAATTCAAACACAGTAAATAAGAAAAAAATAGTGCTGAAAAGCTTTCCTTGAAACTCTGATGGCTACTCTAGCTACACTACAGAAAGTCTGCCAGTAAACCACTTTTAGAGTAAGTGTTCGCTGTTCAACTTTGCCCAAAGGTGAAAGTTTCTTTATAAAGCACAGTTCAAATTTATTCACTGTCACAAAGTATGCCAAGAACCTGATTGAGCAAGAAACACACAGAATTTGTGTAACAACAACAAAAGCACCATCAGAGTTAAATCAAACCCTGAAGTTTTAGTGTGTCTCCTGTGTTGCCTGCATATATCAAAGTCTCTGAATAATGAGATGTGTAAGTTTTGCCAAATGTTCTGGTGTATTTTTTCCCTACAATGCAGTTACAGTGCATCAGGAAGCAGATTTTTAAAATGAGGGTCAACAAATGCCTGAGTCAACTACTTTTAGGTAAGGCTTCTTTTAAAGTAATGTGGAAATCCCACTAACAGTGTTAACTGAGGCACAGGAACACCAAAATCAGAACAGCTCTTAGTGCCTCTGCATGTCCTGAAAGCTTTCTACTACATGTGGAAGGTAGATTATGACAGAAAGAAGCTGGAAATGATATTCCATCAAATGATAGCATAGAGCAAAATGGGCTCCTTGTACTTGTCTTATAGAATTGTTCTACAGATAGTGGATCTTTTCTAACTGTACTTGCAAAATGAATGCAATTTCCACTCAAACAGGTCAGAACTCATTGCGGTCCCAAGTGGGAGTGAAGAATCTCAAAACTAGTGCTCATCTTTTGGTATATTCTTGCTGTCTTGAGATACTCCAACATGATGCTACTATGGCATTTCTGAAAAAGCCACAAAAATTCTGTATAGGTTTCAATGCAGGACAAGCTACAAAACTGGAAAATATATGCTTTGTCTTATCCAAATGATAAGCAGGGAGTGTCAGAAGATAGTTGTTCCAAGGAATGTCACTGAAGAATTCACACAGAAAAACAACACTAAATTGAATTTTTATAATGAGTATTGAGGCACTTAAAAGCTTACAGCTGCAGAATCTGTTAACAAACAGCATTAGGTGTTTGGATATTATTAAGATTAGTTGTGCTATAGAGAAAACAGAAATTATAAACATCTGTAGCACTTCAGACATAAGACCTAACAAAGTTTCGGTATTACTAAATAGGTTTGCTCAACTGAGATTACTTCCAGAGAGCACACCAGCTATTAATATTTTAGATAACAGATCTAAACACAAAAACAAAACTATTTGTAATACTACTTGTCTGTAATGTGTTGTTAGTCATACTTAATGGTAAAAAACCAAATTTCTAATGTGTGCATTCTAGCTAAGGTTTATTTTCTACAGTAGCAAACCAGATGCCAGCCATACACTCAGCTGAATCAAAACAAGAGGTGGAGAGATCACTCACACATCTGCAATGAACAAGTATTTGTTTTCATTAAAGCAGACGGGTTCCTGCTGCCTGCTCACTGCCAACTCCTAAAAATATTACATGTTGTAATACTAAAACTACAAAACAGGAAAAATACTAATTAGGCTCACAAGATACCTAAGAAATGCTAACCCTGAGCAGTAATGTCTTCAGCAAATGAACAGCAGATAAGTCATTAGTTTTTTCTGGATAAACTTGAAGGGAAAGTACTTTATTTGGAGAAGTATTTTTAGGACGGCACTTTATAACACGGTACTTATTTCCTAACTGGTTAGTGACAGGTAGGAATTCAGTTTTAAATGCAAAAAATCCCCAATAAAACAACACAAAAAAAAGAGTTCAGCTACATGAAATTACAGTAGACTTCAGAGTCTTGATGGCTTTGCTCACCTGGGCTTTGTTGGGGCCCTCATGCACACGTGCTTGAGCAACTTCCAGGCTACCCTTTAGCTGGGAAGCTCACAATATAGGGAAGGCATGCCAGACAACAAGTACAGCTTTCACCACAGAATAATCGGTTTTGAATAGTTTTTTCATGTCATCTTGTCAGTTTGTCCTACCCTTGTTTTAAAAGTGACAGCGAACAGGATGACAGGCCAGGAAATCCAAGTGTGAGGATGCTGAGAGAACTGGGACCTGGGAGCTGTCCTGTGCTCAGATGACAAAGGCTGTACAGAAACACTATGGGTGGAGGAACAAGCAGGACATGCTACCTATGCACGGTTGGAGCCATCTCTGGACCCTTCTGGACTTACAAACTGAACCACCTTGGTCTATATTACCAGGCTGGGCTTAATATACACATTTTTATATTAAAACTTTACTATCAGCAGTGAAAACCTGGCAAAAGGTTACCTGCTACACTTCAGGAGGCACAAGTGCATGGGCACTGATAGCCCTTTGGACCAACCTCTCAGCTTCTCCACCTCAGATGCAAATCTTTAACTGCTGAGCTGAGAATAGTTAAAGCCATTTCTCTACCACTACCCTAAAGAACACAACATTTGCATTTCTGACTGAACTCTACACTCAGGCTACCACAAGGCCTATTTTTATCAAATTTGGATCTAGCTGTGACCTTCACAGTGATGCAGAAAGACAACACTGCACTCCTCTGCAAGCAAGCAGTGCTGGGAAACTGTGATTCTAGGTCAGCAGTACCCCATTGTTGACAAGGACATTAAGCATCTCAGCCATTCACTACACTGAAGTGTTCAGGTTCAAACTTCTCAAATATACTTATGAAAAGGCAGAACATTTCAAATAAAGTTGTTCTTTTTTAAAATTATTATTTTTCACATTAGAGGAAGGCCTAAATCCCACAGTCTTTTGGTGATGAGGAAAGAAGTTTTAAAACAGAGCAAGTTTCCCTTTTCCTGAGGATAAGCTGACATGCTTCAAAATCATCATGCTTCAGCTTGTCACCCTGGGGTTGGAGGACATCTAGGACGTCTAATGAACTGTGGTAGACTCACATCAACCTGCAACCTAGTTCTCTTTGCACACACCCATAAAAGGCACATTTACTGGCAACTGTTTTGGGGAAGGTATGCTATTTTAGACACATCAGTAAGAACAAACTTCTTTTTTTTTTTAGCATACAACAGACTTGGAAGGATAACAAATTCACTCAAGAAAGAGGTCATACAGCCAAGCAAACTAACCTTTAGAGAAAGAGCAAAGCAAATATCTACCTGTCATTTTCCAGACAGGACTGAGTGACTGCTTAATGTATTGCAGAAGATGCTTTGGTAAGCAGCAAGTAGCTTTTTATTTGGCTGCACTAGACTGTCAGCTTTCCTTGATTCTGGATGGCTCCATTTCCTCTAGTCTTGAGTCTATGGACCACTGTTCTCATCTCAACCTGCCAGCATCGCGTGCAGTCAGATGGCAGACAACAGTAACACGTTAACCAACTCTAATGCCACCCATGAATCATTTTGCCTTGCTGCAACTTGAGGCACACTCGCATTCAAATCCACAACCAAACGAGCACTGTTAGGTAAAGTCTCCCCTTTTTACTTGTACTAAGCCATAATTAAGTACAGTCCTGCACTGCATGAAATTCAGATGTCATGTTTATTGAGCAGCTAGTCTTCTTAGCCCCAAACAGGCTGATCAGTGTTGCCTGTGCAGTCTCTTCTCCAGGTCACCTCTAACAAACTTCAAAACACACAACAGCACATCAAAAACAAAACAACTTTTTGCCAACTTGGATCCCTTGTCAGAAGTTCTCTGCTCCTGGCAACACTTCCCCAGTCCTGCTCTGGACCATCTGCCTGGGAAGTTTTTTTTAGCTACTTTTAGTTTAGTTACTCAGAACTAGCTTTTTCAGTGTTAAGTCCCTACCAGCTTGCTCAGATTTAACTGCCTCCATCAAGTGATCTTTAGAAAGACTCTACCTCAGCTCAGATATGTCAGGTCTCTGAGATGACAGCAACTGGTTGCCCCACCAGTAAAGCCATGCATGAATACTGAAACTGCTTCCTACATTGCATTTACTCTGTCATTTGTTTGAACTCTCCTTAGGCCAAGTTTCTATCTTCTCCTGAAGTACACTAGTATTTCTGTAGAGTGGCTAGCTTCCCTAGTGGCAGACAAGACTGTCTAAAATCAGTTATATATTAGCCTGAACTTTATACTGTGAGTTGTGAAATGAGATGGCTTATAAACATGTGCACTGAGCAGATACAATCTCATTAAAAGAGAGACAATTACTTAGTCCCTGGCTTTGCAGGAACAGACATGTGAAGGTGGACTCAGACCAAAAGAAGAACATGAACTGATCTAGAGAATGATGTATTTGACCTGAAAACAGGCTACTAGAGCAACAGATATAGCTTGATGGCTTTTCTCTTGATGGCTTACTGGACAAAAAAATGTTACATGCACTGCTGGGAATTAATTTGTTTCATCATTCAAAAATGCTCACTAGAAACTGGAACAGTGGGGCCTACTTAGCAAGCACTCCCATTTACTGGATGAAATCTTGCTGATATACAGAAAATTGTTCAGTATGCCTTAATTTTGCCACCCCCTGCCAAGTTGTTATATCACTAAGAACTCTAGCTCAAGTCTCAGTCAGGGTACTACTAGCTGTCTTATGCCACAGAAAATCAATCTCACTTGAATGTAGTCTCATATTGAAGGCCTACACCCTTGCTGCACTATCATGAGAAATAGCTGGTACAGATTTTAGGGCAATAATATAAAATATTCTCAACCCTTCTTCCCTCAGATTCCAGCTATTATATTTTGTATATGGACTGTAATCTATAACTTCTGCTTTCAGCTCCTCATTCACAGCACACTCATACACTGAGAAGCTGAAACACCACACTGCAGAGCCTAAGAAGCTGCATAGCCTAAGAGTTTGAGATGAATGTGAACAAAAGCCCCACTGAAAATGCCCAAAGTAAAAATAGCTGCAGAGAAGGACGGAATGGTTAAATGTACTGGTAAAATACAAGTTCTCAGGATAAGTATCAACTTAACGAAGGATATTCAAGAAACAGCAAAGGGATGCTCTTCACAGAAATTTTAGGCTTATGTCCTGTTAATAAGTATTATAAGTAACGTCTTGGTATTAAGAGTATAGCTCAAATATTTTGAAACATTGTGGTTCTACCAATGAATTGATAAATCAATTACAAAGCATCCCATTGTCAATGAATCACAGAATACCTCAAGGGACCTATAAGGATCAATGAGTGCAACTCCCTGCTCCTTGCAGGACTACCTAAAACTAAATCCTATGGCTAAGGACATTGTCCAGATGCTCCTTGAACTCTGACAGGCTTGGTGCTACCCTGGGGAGCCTGTTCCAGTGACTGACCACGCTCTCAGTGAAGAACCTTTTCCTAATATTTAATGTGAATTTCCCCTGACACAGCTTCATACCATTTCCTTATGCCCTGCCACTGGTGACCACAGATCAGCACCTCCCTCTCCACTGTCCCCCTTGGTAAAGCTGTAGACTGCAAGGAAGTCACCCCTTAGCCTTTTCTTCTCCTAGCTGAACAAACCAAGTGACCTCTGGTCCTCATAAGTCTTGCCCTCAAGACCTTTCACCATGTTGGTCACCCTCCTCTGGACACACTCTGACAGCTTGGTGTCCTTCTTATACCGGGGCACCCAAAACTGCACACAGTACCTGACACACCAGTGTAGTGCAGAGCGGGAAAATGACAATTCCTTCCTACTGCTGAACAAGGGAGATGATCTGCTGGTTTTCCCGCTAACTATTGAACCACAATTGCATTTTGGCATTTAAAACATTCAAGTTCACTCTAGAAAATGCCCACTCTTCTCATTTCCCAAATTATAAATAAGTGGAAAAAATGAAATTCAGAGGTGCTCTGCAGGGATGGCAATGGCAATAACCACAAATTTAAGTATCATTTTCACAAGAGCCAGGGAGATGACAGTAACAGATGCTGAATTACATATTATTACAAAAAAACTCACTTGATAATTAGCAGCACTACCTCCCAGATACTGAAGAATCGAGCTCCTCATATTGCAAGTAATACCATATTTATGATTTCAGTTTCCTTGCTGGAAACTGATGAATTAATTTTGACTGTGCAGGTAAAATATTATTTTGTCATCCCATCTATAGACCATTAGAACTTAATACATGGAACATGGGAATGTCCCTCCTTAGAAAGCATTGGTAACTCTAATAGAATAGCTTACTGCATAGCAACGGTACAACAGAAGCTTCCACCTATACCATCAGTTAACTGGCACCATAAAAAGCCATTTCTTAAAATCAGTGTTGAATTCAGCTAATCAGATTTTCAAGGCATTTCACCTAATTACATTCTTTCAAGACACAGCTGCTTTTCATGCAATAATCAAAATCAACACTTGAACCAAATTTGATAATATACAATTAATATACACACACAGACGCTTCCAGACCATTATCACACACTTGCATCACTTCCTCACAACATAAAGTGGGAAAAGGAGGTGAGCTAGCACTGAAGTGTTGTCATTCATTAATTTACAATTAACTAGGGTGAGAGAGTGCCTGGATCCATGCAGACAGCTGAAGTGTCTGGGAACCATAAAGCAAGCAAGGGCTAACCCTCGAGAAAGCCAGTTCCACCTGTCAGAGGTGCTTTCTGACAGGAGACCTGACTGAAAATTCTCACAAAAGGAAGGTGATAATAATAGACACTCATCTCTCCACACTCCTGCTTCCTACAGTGATTAACTCTTCCACTCCAGAGGGAAACTTATCTGGCAGTTCTGCTTAAGACCAAAGCAGATCCGACATGAAAGTGGATTTATGGTGCTGCTCTCCTTCCAACAAAGAGGGAGCAAAGCAAGTAAGAAAAGGCCCAAGCATGAAATAAGTTATCGACTCTTTCAGCTGCTCAGTGAACATGAAGCGTAGACTGGTATCAATACACAACGCTCTGACTAAACCCACAAAATTCCTGTGGAACTGGGCGCGCATACGCTTCTGCACCAAGAAAACACGCCACCGTTTCCTTCGTGCTTCCCGAAGGAACGAAAAGCAGCCGGGCGGGTGCAGCGGGCCGGGCAGTACCGCAAACTCCCGCACCCTCCGGCTGCGCCAGCCGCGGGCGCTCCGAGGCGGCCCGGCCGCACGGCCAAGGCACCGCCGGCGCTGGGCGGGTGCCGGGTTCCGCAGGGAGGTCAGAACCGCCGCGGGCCGGGGTCGCGGTCCCACTGCTCAGGCAGCCGCAGCAGGACCCCTGCCCGCGCTGACTCAGCAGCTTTCGGCGGGGCTGCAGGTGAGCTCCAGCCGCCGCTGCTCGGAACGCGGCTCCAGTTAAAGTTGATCGGCTCGCTAAGACCCACAGGCCGCTCCTCCCCGCCTCACCCCCGGGCTCAGGCGACTTCAAGCCCCGCTTCGCGAGCGCCGCCAGCTAGGCGCAGGAGACCCTCAGCAACGCCCGCCGCCCGGCTGTGGCGGCTCTCGGCCGGGCAGGGCTCCGCACCGCGCCAACCGGCTCCACGCCGCACAGCTCGGGGCGGGCAGGGCTGCGGGCGAACGGCGAGGCGGGCTGTCCCTGCCGCCGCAGCGGGCCGCACCCGCCGGGGCAGCCGGCGGTGGGCAGTTCCCGGCGCCTGCCGGGCCCCTCACCTGCTGCTGGATCTTCCCATCCTCGGTGACCACCCAGTGGGTGGTGGCAGAAGCGGGCCGCGTCCCCGAGGCCAGCAGCGAGCATAGGCCCAGGGCCCAGCCAGACAAGACCCACGCCCGACACAGCCCACCCCGCCCGGACGCTCCTGCCGCCGCCATCTTCCCCAATCCCGGCCTGCCCGCACAACCCGGAACCGGAATCGCCACCGCCGCCATTTTGGGAGGGGAGGACCGAGCGGGTGGTGGCTTCCGGTGCGGGGCGGTGCGGCCTGTTCGGGGGATGGGGCAGGGACAGGCCCTGGGGCAGCGCCGCCTTTCCTGCCGGCAAACCGGGTGGCCCCGAGTCGCTACCTCAGGCGGCGCCGGGAGTCTGCCAGCCGGAGTTGCGCGCCCGCCCCGCCCTGCGGCAGCAGCCAGGGCAGCCCCGAGGCGAAGGATCGCGGCGGCAGTGCCCGCCCCGGGAGCCGCGGCGGGGCTGTGTTGCTGCACCGACCCCGCTGAGGAGGCGGGGCCGGTTAACGGAGCTTTTTGGACTTCCAGCAGCCACCGGTAGCGGCAGAGGCGCTCTTCGGAGCTCACGGCTGGCTTCAAGCGCAATAAGCAACACGGAGCTGAACGCTTTGAGTAAAAAAAAGAAAAAAAAGTCTGTGTAGTGCACCCTGAAGCGTTTGCGAAGTTCACCGAGGAGCTGCTCGAAGGTAGCTCTGAGAAACAAGTAACTCGTTTTTCCTTCTAATGCTTTGCAGTGACAGAGAAAAATCTAAACTTGTCCTTTCCCCGTTAAGGGTAAATTCCAACTCCACAGCCTCTGTCCCCAGTCCTCAGTGAGATCCAAAAGCTGCCAAAGCCAAACTTTGGTCTTTTTGCCCTACATTTGGGAGCAAGCTGCAGACAGGTCTTGTGGGACACCAGACTTCGCAGACCCTGTTAAACACGAAATTTTTCTCAAACCCAGGAAGTAGTAAGTAACAAGACAAAATGTTTTAAAATGTTGTCACAGTGGTTAAACTAATGCCAGGGATTCAGTTTCTCACAGGAGAGATAACATATTCCCATAGGTATGATAGTTCCTTACTGCTGCCAGAGCTTTCACATCAGCCATATCACAGATTACACCAAAAAAACCAGGATGCTAGTCCAAGCCACTCTGATGTAAGATACTAAAATTTTATTGTGCTTTCAACATTTAGGAGGTGGGATAAGACAATGAATGATTCCTTTTTGTATGATAATTTCCAAAGATGTATGACATGCAGCTTTTGCTGAAAATTTAAATTCCTAGCCAACATTTTGCATTTAAAAATTGAATTACAAGTCAAAACAGCTAGGGCAGTCTTACTAAAATCTACTCCTTATTGGCAAACAGCTCAATACATCTATAGCAATCTAAGGAGTAAGTCACTAAACCAAAAAATACTGCAGCACCTTTTTACTAAGTCAACACAAAATGTTGCAGAGTAACTGTGAAACAATGAGCCAAACAAAGTTACAAAATGAATTTATTCCAAAAGTGTAAGGGAACATTTACAATTCAACAAGATGGTGAACAGCTGTCTCCACAAGAACTCACTGCATTAAAATTAAATATGAAACTGGGGTGGGAGGGGAGTGAAATCTAACTACTTCTGAGGCCACGAGAACTTTGCGCATCACCTCTGAAAATCAGGACTCCTGTAAAGAAAGCTCACTCAAAATTCAGTGAGAAAATGAGCTGCTAGTACCTAGTTATTAGTCTAAATAGAAACTCTATTTAGGCTTTGAGATCATATTTTTAAATCCTCTCAAAACACAAATTATAGCCAGAAGTGCAAAATGTCTATTTTTTTTCCTCCCGGTGGAAGCTTATTACCCATCTAGTGCCTACTTCCACAGTGACATTTTGATCTCACAAATTTGTCCTTGGAGGCCAAGGTTGTTGGTTTTAGTGACAAATCTGAGTTTAGCAGCTGGCATGTAATCAGAAATGCAAAGTCAGCTCACATGTCCTGGAATGCCCAAAGTTTGCTGCCTACTGCTCCAGAGTTAAGCAAAACCAGACTTCTAATTTAGCATCGACAAAGTCTCTAAATTTGACATAGTTTCAGTATTCCAGCCTTCTGATTATAGTGATAAATATCAAAGAGTGTTAATGAAGACACCTGAGTCAGATTCACAAGCAAATACAAATGGAACTAGCTAGGGAAACAACACTTTCAGGCATATGTCTGTGGGTATCAAATGGCTGGACAAAAAAAAAGGAAGATAAGAAATAGTCTTCATTCTGCTAAAGGCTAAGCTATCTTAGATCAACATGCCCTTGAACTTTTCCTCTTTCCCAACTTCCTTCTACTACCTGCTCCTTCCTTTACAATGTTGAATGACCTGAGAAGTAAAAATTTTGAGTGGCGAGAATAAAAAAAAAGTATTGTGCTCTTAGACTGTCTTTTCTGGGTGTACACCAGTAAATATGAATCCCAAGTTGCTACAGAAAAAAAATAGCATGGAATTATTAATTTTCCACCTGAATTGAACTATGTAGCTGGAATTTCTCAATGTTACCCAAAATACAATCTTATTTATATATTTTTAAATGCAACTGTATTGGTAGAAAAACCCCAAACTGACCACCCACCCTCAAGCCCCCCAAAAACCACAAACCAGAAAATAACCAACCTTCAAGTGCTAACTAATCCAGAAATCTGCAAAACATAGAAAAGAGCCAGGTGCTACTATGGTCCAGCTCGAGCCTATGAAGCTTAATCACTGAATCAGTCTTTACCCACTCCTGGAATAATTCTAGTCATTTATTGGTTTGTTTTTCCTGTTCATTTACTGAAATTTCACAGCATAACTATATGCACATATTAATATTAAACATTAAAAATTCATTTGCAAAACAGCACTTTTGCATTACAATGCACAGAGAAGAGTAAGATGTGCAAACCAAAAAAATATCACATTCTCCACATCTCTAAGTAAAAGGACTGCTTCATGCTACAAGCAAAATAAATTCTCATGTTGCAAACTTAAAAAAACCACCACGTGTCTCATTCAATTCCATTAAAAAAGTAAATCAAAGCTAATTTAACAATGGTACTCTTCTCCACATATTGCAAAATATGGTTACAGATGAGGAAAGGATTACTTCAGCTGCTAAGCTTATCTGACATGTATCTCTGTCATCATGCCTTTCCTGTCCAATACTTAATACATAAACTCAACTATATAGTTTCAGTTATGCAGTAGCTGATTTTTAGGTTAATATACAAACTGTCAAGATGTAACTTTTGGTAAAACATTTACGCTCTTTTCCAATCTTGAATAAATCCTGAAGACACTTCAAAAATAAGAACCCAAACCTGCTGACTGTAAGCATCCAAAAATACAGCTGTAGTTTCACTATGGGCAAGTTGTAGTCCGTTAGAAAAGTAGATCATACATACAAAGGTATAAAGAACATCTAAGTCAGTCTTAGTGGAAGGCAGTCCTTGAAGGAAACAATACTCCAAACTTGCTGAGTAGCACTTTCACTTTAGCCTTTCAGGGCCATGGAAATGGTGGTCTACTCAGTAGATTCTTCCTCGGCTACGATTACCACGTCCTCCCCAGCCTCTTCCTCGTCCACCCCGGAAACCACCTCTTTGCTCTGAAATAAAAGTCAAAACTTTTCATAAGGGCTTTACACTGTACACAGATTAAAATTAAACAGGAGTAACTAGAGAGACTGAAGGCTGACTCAAGTCTCTGAGGTTAATTCTGCTTACATACCATGAGAACTCCAAGTTACGCTTTGATGACAACAGATCCCACTAACTGTAAAAGAAGGTCAGGAGAACTAGCCTCTCTAGGCTTAATAATATGACACATAATTATCCCATTATTTTAGAACTATATTTGGGCCAATTCATTATCACAGAATTGAAAACTGGTTTGTAAAGAACTTTATTAGGCTACCTAGCTCATCCTTCTGTCCAGTAACACTATGTCAATCTTGAGGTGTTTGTCTGACTGCTCCTAGTGATTTTACAAATTGATGGAAAACCACAACTTTGTCAGTCTGCCTGTCCTTTTCTATCCTTAACGTTATCACCTGCAACTTACATTTCTTTTTTGCTGGGCTGGTATCTTAACTATACCAAATTAAAAATCTTAGATGGATCGCAGTCGGATCTTAGGTTGCTGCCATTATTGGGCCTATTCATCCAGTCTGCAACTGCTCTCATGTTCTGCCCAAAAATGTGATTTGCAGAGAGACAGAATCACTGTGACTGGGAGCATGGAGACACAACTGTGTATGCACAGTGAACCTGGCAATTCCCAGTTGTTCTGGATCAGATCTGCAACATCAGCAGTGGCTGTAACAGCAATTCAGCACAGGTCCAGTTGTGTGACAGACGGTGGCCCAGCTCTGCCACTTGCAAAAACTGGTCTGTCCAATGGCAAATTTGGGGTGCGAGTCTGTATTCCATAACAGAGAACACAATAATACAATTACTAACTCTATGTATTAAAACACTACTAAAACTACCTTGCAAATGACATATAGTTATAGGCTAGTAACACTAAAACACTGTGACAGATCAACAGCTAGAAAGAGACCATTAAAAAAAAAAAAAAATTGGTGACAGCACAATTTGATCTTCATAGAATGTGACAGTAAATTTGCTTAATTTGTTTGTTCTCCCCACCTTAAAGTACAACCATAAATAGACAAAGTTTTTCCAAGCTGCCTAACTTACCATAAGAAAAACTACCCAGGTTACTGCTGTATTTTCCACTGGGAGGATTATATATTTGCCTGGCATCCCTTTTTGGTCCTGCCGAAGCTTTCTTTGGGGGTGAACTTGAGGTTGTATCTTCACTTGCTCTTTTTTGACTGACAGAAGAAAGCAAAATGAGATTATTATACCCCTGTAGTGACAAGTACAGAACAGCAGTTCAGCCTCCAAGATCAACCACTGGAAGCCAGTAGCAACTAATGAAGATGCCCTGAAAAACACTTCAAAAGAGGAAAAAAGCTAGTCTCCAGTTGATGTGGTCTACTGTATCCCTAAAGCAAGACTAAGATTATCACTCCACAGCCTTAATTTATTCCAGGATGGGCATTATTTTTTAGTATGAAACTTTTAGCTCACGTGCCTTGTATGTAATACATGCACAGCTTGGGATCTTTATTTTGTAATCGGCAGAAACTAACATAGTTTTCTTTTAAAAGAAAAACTCTTACCTTGCATCTGCCTTCTGTACAGGTTTCCAGGACAGTGTAACTGTACTTTTATAAGACGGAGGAATGTGAAAGAGATCCTATGGAGACAAAATTAGACAGTTTACTAGACAGTTAAATTCATGTTGATTGCACTTCAGAATTTTAGCTACCTACTCAGACTCCAGAATAACAGTTACTTCCCAACAATTTTAAACCGTTTTTGAAGTCACATGGCAGAGGGATAAGGTGTCAGTCGCTAACCACCTTATCTGGCTGCCTCAGCTCATAAACTTTACAAGGAAATTTGAATAAGAAAGAAACTTTTTACAATGAGGGCGGTGAAACACTGGCACAGGTTGCCAAGAGAAGTGGTAGATGCCCCATCTCTGGAGACATTCAAGTCCAGGCTGGATGAGACTCTGAGCAACCTAATCTAGTTGAAGATGTCTGTGCTCATTGCAGAGGGGTTGGACTAGGTGACCTTTGAAGGTCCCTTCCAACCCAAACTGTTCTACAATTCTATTCTATGATTCTAAATGAGATATCTATTAACAAAATAGTGTCTTATACTAACATGATATGCTTGCTTTCTTTCTTTCTCTCCCTATGTAAATCAAGCATCTTACAATGGAATACAATGGCTCCTGCAGGGAGACATCTGACATCCCTGCTATGATGGTAAAAGACAGGCTTCTCAATACTGTTGCCAAAGTTTCTCGTTTGAAAAAAGTTTCTTAGCGACTGAAGGAGAGAGACTGGAAGTGAGGGAAGAGAGGAAAACGTGGTTAGAAGGAATCAGAATGGTTTCAAGCACTTTGGATGGCAGTGTCTTTCTGCAGCCCATCTCTTCTAGACTCTGGAGAAAAAGATTATGTATAGCAGCTTGCTTTGCCTCCTCCCTCCTTTCAATTTCTTGCACCTCTTCAAACTATTCCTTACCCTTCCCTGCTACCGTAAGAAAGGGAAATTATAAGGACAGAGGCTTGGACATAATCCAGAGACCTCTAAAGCAAGTTCTTCTGCTCCTACAGGCAACTAGGGGCTGCAAAAAAGGGCCTTAACACCCTACCCCAACAGCAGCAGCAGCAAAGGCTAAGCTGCATAAATGGCAGATCCATGTCTCTTCAGAAACAGTAATGTGGACAGCAACCCTGAGCTGGCTAACACTGACAAACATAATAACATAATATAACTTAGTTCAGATCGATTTCTTTTTTCTGTATAGGTTACTCTACTGAATGAATTTACTCCTTCATAATGTCAGGACTTACCTTGATTAAAACATTAATGTTATTGGTTATTTTCAAGGCAACCACTTTAATCTTGTTCTGTAAAAAAAGAAACACCACTGAACACCTATTCTACTAGCTTTAAATTATGCCAACTGCATTTTATGAAGTCGTGAACATTAAAATCACTGCTCTTCCTAGTGAATTGCTATAGCCATAATAATAGTGAAAGGTGTGTACACTTCTGAGTTTTCGTTATAACTATTTTTAGGCTTTTTGCAGTTTTGCACTATCTAGCTGCTTTTAACGTTCCAGTGTACTTCCCACTAAAATTCTGCCCCAAATATATGAACATTTTCCCTTTCAAAAACGGAGAGCACACTTAAGCTAAATACACATAGATGCAGAGAGTAGCTAACAGTAGAACTAAAAGATCATCTTAGCTTGCAAAATGCAGCATCAGGTAAGATGCAGCTGCAACAGATGTTAGCAGTATTATTCCCTTAATCTATCTGCACACTTACAACAGACTGCAGCCCACTAACATGGGCCACTGGCTATTTCGGTAGGCTCAATTAGAAAAATTAGAATTCCTGAACAATACTCACCTCCTCTGTTTTCAAGGCATCTCCTGTTTTTCCTTGAAGTGCTAGACGAAGCTGTCGAATATACACCTGCAACCCTCGAGCAAAATACTGTAACCTGAAAAATTTAAAAGCAATCTGTTAATAAATTTCACATAGTCCCATAAAAGCATAAGCAAAGGCAAGTAGTAATCTCAATTTTTCCCCTCTAGGTAAAATGCTCAAAGTAAGTCTTCTGCCAATCTGAACTGTGCTTCTTTAGCATCCAGACAATAATAATTCACATTTTCTAAGACAACTGTAACACCTGCCTCTAAATGATTACCTGATTTTAAAGTCTTTCAATTTCTCTGCATTCAGCTTGGCTGTGAGGAAGTCTGGAAGTTTACGGCCCAGCTGATGGAAGCTATACAATAAACACTCCACATAACTGAACTGCAACTTGGGCTCTTCATTGCCAGCATTTTCTCCATTCTCTGCTTCCTCTGGAGGAAGTGGCATATATTCCTAATGAACAGAAAGGTAAAACCAACGTCTGAGACACATTTACAGAGAATGACCATTCTTTTGCAGTGTTTGAACTGGAGGGTTTATTTATGCCAACAATTTAAGAAATATCCCCCCATTCCCATACTAACATGATGAACTGCTGCATGAAGTCCTGGTACAGGTGGCTTGCCTAGACTTACGTGACGTATCACCTCTGAGGAAACAATACAGTAGCACTGCTACCACAGCAAGCACCAATGCTTCTGAAACAGTGCTGAATTTGGCTAAAATTATCAGTGCAGATATAGCCTTTCCTGCCATCAACATAAGCCTCTCATGACTATAAAATTTAAAAAGAACAAAAGCACATAAGTTTACTGGATTAAAAGCATTGTGCAGGTTAACAAATCTACAAAGCCTTTGAATTGCAAAATGATGTTTGACCTTATATCATGGACAAACCTATCTTTGAAATAGCCACTTAAGAAAAAGGAGAAATATATATTTTTTTTAAATCATCAAAACAAACTAAGAATTTTACATGAGTAAAAACTGAACTAGTCTTACCAGTAATTTATCAAACAGCTTCTTCAAATTTGATTCAAGTTTTTCCATATCGCCACAAAATGAACTCATTTCAGCAAGAAGCTTCAAAACCTACAACGACAGCCAAGTTTTTGTGTGTTAACTGAAAAGTACAAAGGCTTAACTTTCAACCTAGAAGCATATCACTATGTCTGGGACACTAGAGATCAGCTATTACAATAAAACCCCTCCCAAACATCAGCAAAGAATATATGGAGGATGTCTACAGCACAGCTCACCTTCAAAGTGAGATTCACAGAGATCTAACTGAAGCTGCAGCACTGATTAACATAAATAAAATTATAGACATTAAGCCACTCCCTTAGGAGGCTAAATCAGCACAAACCATGCAGCAATCATTTCAGTAAATGCTATGTGCTTAAAAAAAATTGACAGTAATATAAAAATGATTACACTGATCTACTTATTCTAGCCTTGCCTTGAAAGCTCAGGACAAATGACACATACTTTAAAAAGCAATGCTCAGTCATGCGTCAACACAGCAAACTTGTTTTTTCCTAGTGTAGCTAGTTTTCCTACAAGCCAAGAACAAGAAAACCACTTAGGAAAGTTTGTGATTTTAAAAATAGCTGTCTTCATCTAAGATGCTGATGTTTTATGACTTGAAAGACATTTTAGCTTGGGCTTACCTCTAACTGGATATCAAGACCCTCCACGGGGGTAGTCAAAGAACTGAGGTTTGGCAGCACATGTTCACAGAAGTACGTAACAAATTTTGTGGAATGAACATTTTTCTGCAAAAAACACCACGAATCATTCAGGCTACAAGTTTGAAGAAGATAAGTGTTATCCCCCTATCACTCTGACACCCTTATAAATGCCTACCATAAAGCTAGACCTTAAAGCTTTATTGAACTTCCCTCTAATTCCTAAAACACAGAGAACCTTTCAGGTAACTTAAACTCAGAGGTTGTCTGCAACAGAGGCTGAAAAGCAAGCACTGCAGTTGCTTGGCATTAGACTTGAAATAATCAAACTCATATGTATGAACCTACTGTGAGAATCTTGTCATAATTCACTGTGACATCTTCAATTTGAAAGAATATGTTGAAAAGCAGAGAATAACAAAAAAGCTCTTTGTATTCAGAGGCTTTAAGGATGTTTTCCAACATTTTAATACATTAGAAGCTGAAGGTGGAGAAGTACTCATATGCTGTCATTCTAACTTAACCACTGAGAACACCAAAGAGAAGCTACAGCCATTAACTTGTCACAATATTCCTCATGCAAAGCAAATAAATACATACTGAGAAGAGTGGCACTGCCTGTCGAGTACACTGCAGAAGTCTGTCCACACAGTCTGGATCAGATGGATTGAACGTTTGTTCCAGGTCAGCTTGTTCGGCTACCAGTTCCACCAGTTGTTGCCTCCCACTTACTGTCTGTAAGCTTTTTAATCCTGACAATATTTTCATGAACAGAACAAATTCCTCGCCTGTCACATCTTCCAGCACCTTAATAGAACACCAGAAAACATATTTCTATGGTGGTAGTTACCAAACCTCTAAGTCAAACCTACCTGATTTGAAAAGGTAAAATATGCAAATATTTAGCATTTAAATTTAGCCACTAGTTGTTTAAAAACACCGGTTTAAATGAACACATGAGAACATGCATTGTGTGCACCTCCAATTTAAAGTAGCTGCCATCAAGTTGTGCACAGGAAACTTAATTTTTATTGAACTCTAACCTTATGAAGATATTTCTTATCTAACAAAATGGTATGCTTCAGGTAGAATAAATTTTAAATCAATATCTACTCATTATTAAGAGGCAGAATAAATATTAAATGAAAAGCTATTAATTATGGATTAATACTTTTTATACCTTTCTCAGCTTGGGGAATGCACAGGAATCCCATAAAATTCAACAAAGACAAAGAGAAAGTCCTGCACCTGGGATGAACTAACTTAACTTCCCTGCATCAGCACACGTTGGGGACTGACCGGCTGGGGAACTGCTCTGCTGCAAAGACCCTGAGGGTTCTGGGGAACAGCAGGCTAAACCTAAGTAACTGCAGCATTCCCTGGGTGATGTAGTGTCCTGGGCTATGACAAGTATAGCCAGTAGACTGAGGGAAGAAAAGGGATCGAGGTTTCTCCTTTGCTATGCCCTCATTAGATCAAACCTGGAATACTGCACCTACTGTCAGGCCCTCCTGTATGAGGAAGTTGTGAGAAGCTTTAGAAAGCCCAGTCAACAAGGTGATCAGTGTCTACAGCACATGACCTGTGAGGAGAACCTAAGAAAACTAGGATTTTTTTCAGCCTTAAGGAAAAAAATCATAAACCTGATCTGAATTCAGCTGACCATGATTCACTAAGGTGATCAATCTCCCAAAGTCCCTTTCCAATGTGAATAATTCTATGATTCTAGTAAAATTCACTCTAACAAGACGAGAAGAGCCTAGCATTATTTTAGCACAAAAAAAGTGCTGCATAGTTTGGATTGTAACAGAACAGGATAACTAGAAGACCACATTTGTACAATGTTTAACTCCACATGTGGTTTAAACAAACAGACCTCCAAAGCAAAGC
Source organism: Nesoenas mayeri (assembly GCF_963082525.1). Taxonomy (NCBI): domain Eukaryota; kingdom Metazoa; phylum Chordata; class Aves; order Columbiformes; family Columbidae; genus Nesoenas; species Nesoenas mayeri. The sequence continues at coordinate 45,183,849 of NC_137548.1, forward strand.
CAGTGATAAGGGATGGTTTAATTATACGTAAGTTTGTACTGAAATAAGACACTCACCTTCTTGGATTCAGTCAATATGAACTCTTCTACCTCCTTTGTCATCACCTCTTCAGGCAGGGTTTTCAGTTTTGTAGAAAGGAACTTGATGGCTCTCTCTCTCACAATATCCTCTCCCTGAAGAATTTGACTGAATAACCCTCCCAAAGTCCCTGAACGGACAACAAATCACATAAAGCAGATTATTTTAGAAGTTAAGAGCTGAACTGTCTATGCAGAAGAAAGAAGTTTCCTCATGTAAGAATCCATGACACATTTTAAAATAACTGCTATGCTAACTTTTAAGAAAAAACACATTTTTCACATAGCTTGACATAAGAATCCACTTTCTTTTATTGGTCTGTATAATTCAGATACACAATTATTGAAAAGTTCAGTATTGTTTGTAAAACCAAACAAAGAGTGTGCCTCTAACTTTTGCATTGTAACAGGAAGATACAAAATCGAGTCCTGTTCTCATCTTACTAGAAACTGGGAAACAAAAGACATTTATAGAAAAATGTGTCCTTTACCTTTAGCATCCATCTTAAATATACTGAGCAAAGCATTGTTCACCAAATTGAATTCTGCAGAATCATCTGAAGAGAGAAAAAAAACCTGATATGCATATCCTTGAAATGCAAACATAAAAGCAGAAAAACAAAGATAGATTTCTCACACCACACAAAAAGTATACTATCCTCAGCATTTAATTATAAACAACATAACTTGTATTTTTGACGACTACTAGACTGAGGAAGTAGAAAGCCACAATTATGAAAGCTGGAAGTAAAAAAAAAAAAACCAACTATTTGCCACTTCAGCCTCCCTGCCAAAATATAACATTATAAACTCAATAGGACCGAAAAATTGAAGGGAATTTATTAATCAATACATTTAGTAATTTTAAGGAACAGTTGAATAAACAAGCTGATGTTTACTAAATTAATAAAATAAACAGTAATAAATTAATAAAATAAACAGTTATTTCTTCTTAAACTCTTCAGTAATCTATGGTATTTCTAGCAAGGAGAAACAATATTCCTCAAACAAAATGAAGAAATGTGTAAGTCTCAAAAAAAAAAAGTATCTTATGAGAAGCCTAGAGACTTAATCATGTATTTTTAATACAAATTTGAATATCTAATATTTAGCACTATATAACTTACTGAAATTAAAAAAATACATACTGTCTATTAAATTATGAATCAAATATTTCGTATCAAAAATGCATTGTATGGAAGAAAATGCCTTCAGGATTTTTTGAGTTCCTAAGTACTTGTGTTAGAAATCCAATAACTCTTTCAGAAGGCAATTTGCTGCAGCCCGTAACTGGAGGGTGGGGTTTTTTTGTTCCATCTCCCCGCCCTTTTTTCTACAGATGTTTTCATAGAACTTGAAAGAAATGTTATATTCAAAAGACAGATTTTCAATTTAGATTAGGGTAATTAGCAACCTTTCATGAGAAGTAGCAACATAACTGTACAGCAAATATAAAGGGGATGAGGGGAAGAACAGAAACAGGACACGAATGGCAGCAGGACAGACTGCTTTGTAACCCATTATGGATCAGCAGAAAACATTTTACAGAACAAAACTATAATACATTTTTAAGCGTGCCACAGGAAAGCAGCCAGGAAACTACCAACGTCTCCTACCTGACTGTAGAAGCTGAGTCAGGATGTCTGCTACCCGAGGAAGATTATCTCCAGTCGCAAACTGAGGCAATTCCTTGATTGCTTGTCGCCGGATCTGTCAAAATTGTCAGTATTTTGGAAACAAAAAAATTCAAAAATTAAAGAAATTAAAAAAAAAAAATAACCAGCAAATTAAACTATGAAAGTTTGGCAGAAATATCAGCCAAATTTGAGAAAGTGACCACATATCCTTTTAACATGAGTACTGTATTCAGAAAGCAATATTCAAGTCTCAGACTTCAATGGCAGTCCAAACTTCATATTTACTATAAAACTATTATGAAATATCTATGAAGAAAATAATATATTTTTCTTAGATCTAAGCAGCACTGAAGAAAAAACAAATTTGAACAGCACCTCTTCACAAAAATCACTATTTTGATCAACAAAATAAAGGGCTGGAATCTGAATTATGGAGTCTTACTTGCTAACAGGAAGGATAATTTTATAGTTGGACACATTGCAGAGATAAACTCTAGGTTTTGGTCCCAGCACTCACAAAAATCCTTGAATGATCTGCCCAAATCATTTAAGATCTGATAATCAAAGATGCTTCAAAGGTACAGCTTCTATCAATATCACAGAAGCAGCACAAAGCATCTCAAGACTTCTGAAAGAATACTACATTGTGAATCACATTCTCATGGTTCTCAAGTGCAAACAAAATTTTCTTGCCTCCCAAAAGGCTTCATTAGAATCAAATACCACACTATATTTTTTGAAAGGAAAAAAAATGTTATAGATATTAAAATAAACCATATGTAAGTTTCTTTACACTGAGCTATTCCTTTGATAAATGATGGGAGCGAAGAAGACAAATGTGAACTGATATATCTTCCCATACTGTCACAACAGTTCTATTGCAGGAATACATCTAAGTATTTTTAAGTTTTCCAAAGACCAACCCTCCCCACCTGAAAGACACAGACTATTAAAAACAGAATTAAAAAAAAAATAACATATCAACTTGCTACAACATTCTTATTCTTACTGAAACATCTTCATCCTCACAGAGGTCCAACTGGGCATTGATAGCCGAGTCAGCTAGCTCAGGAAAATGCTTGAAGAACTTAGGAATAAACTGGGCTGCAAGTCTCTTCTCCTTGGCACCTCCTTTCACGCCATCCAAGATCGCCTGGTATGCATCCTTATGCTGAAAGAGGAAAACCAGCATACATAAACAGCAAAATCTTGGAGTATTCTCAAGACAAGGAAAGGATTTTTTTTCTGTCCCACTCACTTCAGCTACTTAACTATATATGAGCTTCATACAAAGAAATAAATTTAGCTCATAGACCAATATAACCATCCCACTTCAGTAAAATTTGCCTCTATTGACTGGTTTTTACTGTTATTCAGTTTCCTCTGTCTGTTCAAGTGCTTACTGTTCAAACTGCCAGCCTGAAGGCTAACAGCTCTTGCATACCACTTGAGATTAGATTAGTGCAGACTCAAGGAATGATATGATCTCCTTTACTGAACCTGGGCAGTTTTTCAAGGCGATTCTGCCTTCTGTCTGATTGTTTATTGTCTCTCAAGTAGAGGTTACCTGTCCTAACAACTGTGCCACTAGAATGGATCATAAATGATTTTTAATGCATATTGTGCTAAAGCATCTTTGGCACCTATGCAAGCAGTTAACTTAATCTTAGATAAAGCATAGTTCTTCAAAGATCTGTTCACAGAAACTAGATCTAAAAAAAGAAATCTCTAGGTGAAATATAGAAATAAACACTTCAGCAACAGAGTTGCTGAATATTCTCTAGCTGCTCCAACTAGAATCACACAGGTGTTTCTGACTGTGTGCCTGCAGAAGTAAAACTTTAGAATAAAAGGAAGTCTTTGTTGTGTTTAGCTACGTGTTTGCAAAGTAAAAGTCAGCATTGTTAGTATGCTAGCAGAAATCAGAACCGTATATGATTAATTTTCCTCATGGTTGTGAAAAGAGTGTTTTAGACCACTTATCCTACTTTGAACAGCAAAGGACACTTTGCTTTATTTACATTAAATTTCCCAGAGCCACATGTTATCATCACCCCAACTCCACACAGAAGTTCACCCATAACAAACAGATATACTAATTCACAAAGCAGTACACTGCACTAATTTCCTCTAACATAAGCTGTATTTTAACATTCACTACCAACGCTTCTTAAACGTTCCCTACACCTTGTTGATAACTCCGTGCTCTCGGATTCTGAACTGGATTGGGACACTGGTCTGGAAGAAGAATAACCAAGGGAAAAAAATGGTTGTTTTTCAGCCACTTCATATCCCCATCTGGTTTGGTCTGCAGCTGTGCCAACACAGTGCACTCAATAGCAAAGGCAAGTGTGAGCCAACAAAAACTAATAGTGAAATAAACATTATTATAGTCACAGGTTTTCAGACTGCACATTAAGAACAACTTTTTTGTGGAACAAATTACTTAATATATATTAAAAAAGCATTCATACAGCAATGAAAGAGAGTAGCTTGTATTCCATGGATTTGTATTACTGCATACTTACTACTTCCTCATTTATGCAAAATACAGTTCAGGCAGGAGTTTATTTTACCCTGTACCTGGCATCACCAAAAGCTCAAGAAAAAAAGCAGGCAACTGCGGCAGCAGTGTGAACCTTCAGTCTTGCACATTTTCTCCCAGTCTATAACACGAGAATGTCCTAAGCCAGAGGCATTGTCCAGATAGTTATTTTTAATAACTGATCAGTGACCAATTATTCATTGATTTATCTAGATTGATTCTTGAACCAGTACATACTCTGTTCTGTCCTATGACAAGTTCTGGAATGTGTTATGAAGAAAATCTTGTCTTCCTCTTTATTTTAAGCCTACTTCCTAATAGCTTTTTTCAAGTTCTCACCTTAAATTCACTCACAAGGTAGACTCATAATATCTGAGCCTCTTTATCAACTGAAACACTCTTTTACAAGTTCAATACTTTCAGGCTTTTAAATTACCCCTCTTCATGTCATACTTCTGGTTGTTCCCTTACGCTTCTCCTCATGTTCAAAGTTTCTTTTTTTGAGACAGGGTGACTTTTTGTAAGTGAGAGATCATATTCATAAGGTTGGTAAGAGATAATAAAGTAATAAGTAGGGTAAAACTGATGAATAAGGACCAATTACTCATAGCTTCTCGGAATGCAAAAATTGGAGACATCAAATAAGATTATGAAATGTCAAGTTCAGAAGAGATCACTCCTTCACAAAGGTTAATGAAGTAATGGAACATTTTGTCACGAAACGTTTGTATGTCAGAAATATAATCAGTTAAAAAAAGTATCACGAAAGTACACTGAAGAACAATCTAGTGAGATATACTAATTACAAAGACACTATCTCTGGCTCTGGAAGCCCACAAGCTATAGAGAAGCAAAGCTGGAAAAGTGTATCAGGAATCATAATTCTGTAGTTACCCTTGGAGATTCTTAGACATCTGCTATTGATTCCTGTCCCAGGCTTCATTTCTGAACTATGCTGGAATCTGTTCTACCAAAGATGGTCATTTGTGTTTTGCAAAAGCTACCAACAATAGTAAAAGTTATGATGGACCACTAATTTGGAAAATGACACAATAATAGCGTCTGGTTTATTCTGTATCTCTCCATATAGTTCCCAAGACTTTAGCTGCATTTTTTGCTTGGCTCCGAGATTATGTTTTTGTTGAACTGTCTACAGGGATGCTTTGTTTCGCTAGAGCATAATTACACAAACAAAGTGAATAAACTTGAATTAAAAAGAAAAAAAAAATTCAAAACCAACACACACCATATTATTTGTTCTCTTAAAGAACTTTCCAAATGACCTTGAATAGTAGTACCTAGTTTAAAATCCACTGCTAGGTATATGCAAAGCTACTTTCCTACTCATGTGTGTAATAACCAAAAAAAAAAAAAGTCTGTTGCTTTTTCAGGTAGCCGTTCAGTAAAATGAGAGCCTAATACAATTCAAAAACTAGTTTTAATTAACCATAATATTTTATACTGGCAATATACTACGTCATCCTCTCCTTTCGAATAATCAGTAATGGTATAAACAAATGGCACATCTTGCCAGGATTCTACAAGTAAAAATCTCCTTTAGCCATGAGGATCGAATTTCCATTTTTACCCTAAGTAAAAAAAAAAAAGGGGGGGGCGGGGGGGCGAGCTATGGGCAATTATCGAACCATAACAGACTTCACCTTCCCCCAACAAGCTTTTTAGCAAGACAGCCTGCCATAAGCTCTCCAGAACTGCAGCGCAGTGGGTCAGATCTGGATGACTAGTGGTGTAATCTTTAAGGCCTGAATTCGCCAGATGAAACTCCCGGCGCCCAATGCAAAAAACAGTCTGACTCTAGCTAATAACTAGTTAATATCTGCGACGCCACATTTTAAAGGAGAGCAGCCGACAGGACGGGAAGAGGATGCTGCAAAAGCGGCCAGAGCCACTTCCGTCCTTGTAGAACCGCAGCCGCGAATTCATCTCTACCCGCCTCTTCCCTCCCCCTGCCCGGGTCGTGAAGAAACCTACACTGAGAACAGCCCTGAGGGCTAGCTGCTTGTCCGGCAGGGCGAGCAGCCCTTCCGGCGGCACCCCCTCCCGCTCGCCCCGTCTCAGCCGGCCCAGGCCTTAACTCCCCACGGCGGCGACGCCACTGCGCTACTCAAGCCCGAGGCCTCACGAGGCCTTGCAGGCCGCAGCCACGCCGCACCTGGCCTGCCGTCTCAGTGGCATCCGCCAGGATCCCGTAGTTCCGGTAGAGCTCCTCCACGGTGGGCATGGTGCGGCGGGGAAGGGCCACAAACCGCCGCTGGAACCGAGGCCACCACTGACGCCGCCGCCGCTCAGGCCGCCGCTACCGCTCAGGCCGCCGCCGTCAGCACCAACGAGGCGGAAGTCCCAGAGCAGCTGTTTGCCGGCTCCCGCGCAGCGCCCCCAGGCGGCTGGCGGTGGAACTGAGGGCCGGGTTAAAGGGGCGGGCCGGGGGGAGGTCCCCGCAATGCGCTGTACGTGTTGTACGCCAGCGGAGCTGAGGTGATATTACACGGGTATTCAGTGTAAACGGGAGTGCCCCGGCTTCTGCGTGGCTCCTCGTGTCCTGGGTTTTAGTCATCGTAGCACAAAGCACAAGGCACTTTCACAAGTGCTGCTGTTACAAGGATTTCGCCATGAGCCGGGACTTGTGCACCTGGCGCTTGGCAGCGGCGCCTCCTGCTGCTGGGGCAGCGGGACGCGGTTGCTCAGGGGTGCGCCGTGGTCCTCACCTTTTGAGGCCTTTTTTTTTTTATTTTTTTTCTTCTCCTGGGCTTTCTTTCGCACTCCTCCTTTTCCTGATTGCTCTCTTCCCCCAGTCACTCGTTTCTGTATCCCATTTTGTGTCTCATATACAAATAATGGGAAAGATGCACAGAAGTGCCTGTCGTGCATCGAGCTCCTGGTGCAAGAAAGTGACTGGTTTCATGGGATTTGGTGACTTTCGTATTTTCCTGAAGAGGAAAGTACCCTCTAATTCCAGCATATAGAAGCTGAAATATCTGCAAGTAATGCAGTAGATTCAAATGACCTAAATTGTGGCAAAAGTTGAAAGGCTGCAGCAGTGTCTTCCCCTAATCTCAAGATGCTTTAGCATCCTGCTGATTTCACAGGCACTTAAAATGAAAGAGAATTCCCCTCACGTCAGCCTGAGGCCAAGCTAAGCAAAACACTTGACCTTTTCTCCATATCCTTTCCAGTAGGATGAAGGGTGATTTCAGAGGTATTCAAAGCCCCGGTCTCTCTCCAGAGCCAGCGCAGGCAGAACGCACACAGCAGGGTCATACAGGGGCATCAATCGTTTACCTTCCTTTCATTTTTCCTCTGCTGTCAGTGTTTCAGCAAGTGGCTGCAGTGACCACATCAGTCACCTTTTGCCCCCTGTTTGAACTGAGGCCCAGTGCCTTTACCTGTCTGCAGATGGAATGATGTGGTTCCTGCACACTTGACAGGGTCTGATGGTGCGAGAGTTTGTGGCTGCTCTCAGATCCAGGAGACCACTAACCCATGGCCTGACCCTTGGTGTGCTTGTGACCATTGCATTTACCTAAAGTAATCTTCTTAAAATAATATATTGGTTAATAAAACCTAACATAAGACAAAAAATATTTTTAATGCATCAAAAGGGCTATGTGCATGACTAGCTTACCTGAACCTTTCATTTTCCAGGAAGGGTAAGCTTCCTCTGGCAGCCTGGTGGATATTAAGAGATGTCAATCTCTTGCCCTCCGGCATCATCCAGGCAGCATTGCATCTGAATGCAGATTTTAAAACACTTTGTAATCATCTTTATCAGCACTGCCATGGCAAGCTTCTACAACTTGTCAGAAAGGAGGAAAGATGAACCTCCCATTTAATTACTTTTTAGCCCACTTGAAAGGTTTACATAGATGGAGGACCCCATTATCTCCTTTTCTTGCTTGTTTCCTCAACAGCACACTATTAAAGTGTGATTACATTCTATAGCAAACATTGATAATCAGATAAATATGTGGCATTTAGACATTACTCTATGTATTAGAGCTGTGGAGAAAAAAAAGAGAAGAAATAGGCATGAAGGAAAAAGGATGTGAGAGGGGTTGTGTGCCTTCTGGGAAAGGCTGGTACTCCATGGTGGAGCAGGACAGGCGCTTGAGATACTGGAGTGTGCTGGGCAGGGGAGGGGAACTCCACTGTTGGACTTTGGCTGCACTACGGGGAGATTAATGGGTGGAGTGGGATGGTAAGCAATTCCCAAATACTATAGTATTATATATGTTGTTATACCTAAGTATATATGTATTAATCACGTTTATATACATTGTATCATAACATATGTTATGTGCCTTGGAGTCATACTTTTTTACTTTCTCTGGCAATGATACATTTGGCTGTGCTGATTACCTTTCTAACAGAGAACATGCAAAATGAAAAGGGGTATCCAGAGTCACATTAAGGAAATGTTTTCTCTGAGGTTCTTCTATTTCCATCCTTTGGTCTCCCATAGATTGACTTTTTTTTTTTTTTTTTCCCCTTCACCTACTTCCTTGTTGCTTTACATCATTCTTTGCTTCATTTTTTCTCTCGTTCCCACAATTTCCATTTTCTAGTCTCTAGTTTTCACTTATACATGAAATATATATGAAAGTGTATGAAATATTTTTTATAATGAACCTGTTTAAAATTAATCCACATTAGTCTTTAGCATTAATACAGAAAAAACATGAATGAAGAGCTGATGGTGTTAAAAGTTTAGGAGACATCGTTTGAAATTATTTTTCAAAGTTAGGGATCTCTTGGTTTAAGTTGAGATATTTTTGGAAATGTACCTTCAGAAACTCAAAAGCTTGAAATGCACATTTGAGAATGACACATAGCTTTTTCAGGCTCTGAAGTGCAAGCCTCCTGGTTTCATGAAATATGATTAATCTGGCCATCAGTCAGGATTTTCCTCTCTTCTTTCTTCTCAAGCTCCTCACGCCAATGCATGTGGAGATAACCCTATGGCAAGTTACTCATAACCCTGTGGTAAGTTACAGACTCATTAGACTTCCATTCCTGCACTCTGCCCACTAATCCTTGTACACTGGAACCAGTGCAGATCTCTGCAGTTTTCAGCAGGTTCTCCAGAGCAAAAATACTTTATTTGTGAAATCAATGAAATTTTCCTCTTTTTTTTTCCTCTCCTCAGAGGAAAAATGTCATTATGATTGTCCCACAACTGCTCTGTTCTTTTGTGGAGGACAGACTTCAGACAAAGCCACAAACAAGGGCAATAATGAACTTCTATTATGACCATGACAGGGGAAGACATGTTTAATGAAAATTTCACACTGCAACAGGAATCCTCAGGTACCAACCCTAGGAGGTTTCTGTAGGCCAGATACCCAGTGGATAATAAAGGATCTGAAATCAAGTCCATTTGTTGGTTTATACCACATGACCAATTGATCCTGAATTATTCTAATTCTCTTTTTCTCGCTCTGTAGAACTGGGCTTGAGTCATTAGTAGAGCTCAGTTTAACAAATGAAGTGATATAGCAATTACCCCTCTCCCCCAATCTTAAAAATTTCTTGGTGTTTTTCAAAGAAAGGTATCCAGATATCATGGAGGAATCCAGTGAAAGCATAAAAATGCTCAGAGATGTAAAGCCTTTTATTGGCAGACATTAAAGGTATCTTGTACAAGTTATAAGCATCTAACTGCTGCCTTCAGCCACGCACAGATTTCCACCAGACTCACAAAATGTTAGGGATTGGAAGGGATCCTGAAAGATCATCTAGTCCAATCCCCCTGCTGGAGCAGGAACACCTAGATGAGGTTACACAGGAAGGTATCCAGGCAGGTTTTGAATGTCTCCAGGGAAGGAGATTCCACAACCTCCCTGGGCAGCCTGTTCCAGTGCTCTGTCACCCTCACTGTGAAGAAGTTTGTTCTCATATTTAAGTGGAACCTCCTGTGTCCCAGTTTGTATCCATTATGCCTTGTCCTATCATTGGTTGTCATCAAGAAGAGCCTGGCTTCATCCTCGTGACATTCACCCTTTACGTATTTGTAAGCATTAATGAGGCCACCCCTCAGTCTCCTCTTCTCCAGGCTAAAGAGACCCAGCTCCCTCAGCCTTTCCACATAAGGGAGACGCTCCACTCCCTTAATCATCTTTGTGGCTCTGCGCTGGACTCTCTCAAGCAGTTCCCTGTCCTCCTTCGAGTGTAATCTGACTTTCTCGCAGAATGTCTCCCTGGCAAGGCTGGCTGCTGCTTTTTCCCTGAACCCCGCAGCCCTCGCTTCCCCCGCGCCAGCAGGCGGCGCTGTGCGCCCGCAGAAGCAGAGCGGCGCCCCCCGGGAGGCTCGCGCCGGCGCCGGCAGGTTCCCGCCCCGCGGAGCCGGTGTCTGACACAGCGATATCTGTTCCCGTAAACGGAACAATGCCCAGCCCTTATCAAATGATTTCCGTGCAGTACTGAGAACCGCGCTGCACTGCTGTCGGAAGGAACGTTACACCTAGGCTGTTCCACATGACAACTCCAAATTCAGCCGGAAAATTAGAAATTATATTAGAGAAATAACGCTTTTTTTAAATTATTTTTTTTATTTTTTTTTTAGGTTGCTGCCTTTGAACATATAACAGCAGTCTGATTGTACCCATCTTACTGTTTACCCTGTGACTATGCGTAGGAATTTTAGAGTACCCTTTTAAATTATTTTTGAACCTGTGAGTAATTCTCACTCTGTTCTATAGCTCAGAAGGCTACTACAGCCCTCACAAAGCATTTGTGCCTTGCATGTTAACTATAGTTAATTGGCACTATTATTGGGAGCCCGGCATGCTGTGTGCCTTTCCACACAGGCAAAGTTGTGTGAAGACTGAAAACTCAGCCCTTGCCAGAGTCAATTTGATTCTCTTGTATGTCTGGAACATTCACACAGTAATAGAGAAGAAACATCTTGAAGGGTAGAAAAATGTGACTGTGAAATATAATATTTGGCAAGAAGACTTAAAATGGGAGTAGCGTCTACAAATTGTCCAGCTAAAAGAGCATCTAGGGAAGGGGGACAGATGACTGGTTTATACTGAGTTTATTCTGCTTTTGTGAAAAAGTTCCACAAGTTTAAAATGCAAATTAGTGGTACAGCTAATGAGTACTCCATCTTCCTCTTGGAAAGATACAAAATGATTGGGATGTTAATTTTCTTCAGGCTGAAGTTCAGATGCTACTAGCATGGTCATCATTGACTTGCAATGCCACGATCCCTTCTACCTCTTGGGACACTGAAACATGAGCCAGCTGCTTCTCTGGGCTCACTCAGGGCAGGTTTTCTCTCTAAATTCTTTCCAAGCATCTGCATTACCATGCTGTCAGTTCAGGGTCAGTGTACAGGAGCAGGACAGCAGGAGCACAGCTGTGCCTGGTGTTTACTTTTGGCCAGTTTCTAGACTTGTGGCAAGGAGGAGCTTCAGAAGCCCTTGAGAAGACAGACAGGGAGAAGGATGTTTAGAAAGTTGCAATGAAATGGGCAAGGTGAGGTTGCAGAGTAAGGATATGGAAACTGAAACAATTTATAGGAAACCACCTGGAAGGGCAATGAAACACCAGCAGCTCTAGGACCTACAGTCCTAGAAAAGGTCTTGGTCATCCAGGCACAAGAGCTAGAGATGTAAGTGGGAGTTTGCTTGCAATGCTGAAGTGCTCCCTTACAAGTGCCAGGGAGGAAACCCCTTTCTGTACATCTTTCTTTTAATCGTTGCCATTCATGTGATTATAAATCAGGGCCATTAACTACTGTGATTCACTATGGGATTTTATGTCATGCCGTTCTAGTTTGTATGTCACTAAAGGTATGACTGCGTTGGCTTTTCATAGTTGTTGAAAAGCCCTTTCACTTCTACACAATCATTAAAATATAAAGTTACTGTTTTCAAACATGTTTCAAACATGAACATAATTGGAAAGTGGTAGTAGTATTTTTAGGAAACTTTCTAAAGCAAAGTTCCATGAAAAATATTTTCCAAGCATTGGAATGTGGCTAGACATGAAACTTCTAACATGATTTCGTATGAATATTTGTGGTGTTTGTGGCATATTTCAAGAAATATTCCCTGCCATTCTGATCAAGTATTTCCACAACTTGAATAAGAAATAACTCCAGAATCACACAAATCAGACCATATAAAATAATTGTCTAATATTTTGTGAAATATTTCAGATAACATAAAATATTTGTCCTACCATCCATGAAGTATGCACTCTGAACACCTTGTTAAAGTCTTTAAATTCTTAGCAATATTCATAGAATGTTTCACAAAGAAAGCATCACAGCCGCAAGTTTAATAAAATATAAGTATAAAATCACCAAAAGCAGAAACATAAGGCACCCTTCAGTACACATCCCAAGCAACTGTCACTTTGGAGAAGGAATTGTGCACTGCTACTTCCCAGCATTCACAGAGAACCTCCACCTTACATGTTGTTCTCACAAGTGTTAGACAAAACTTGATGCTTCCAACAACAGCAGGTAGTACCACGGCATTTCCACTTACTAAAAGGCAGCAACATTTCCCCTTTTGACACTCCTATGCTTTCTAATATTATTCTTTAGCTACAAATAATTAAACAACTTCTTTCTAGCATGCATGTTATCAAGTAAAAGATTTAATCACACATAAAGGATGAGCAGTCTTTCCAGAATTACAGGGAGAATACCAAGAACATTAATATCTGTTATGTTGATAGGAACAAATCAGCAGTTTTGTTGAATATGAGTTTGAGAGTCCCTGGCATTATCAGAGTCAGGACTGTTCCTAGACCATCTGCATTCATATTAGCAAGTCTGCCATCGTGCTCATTCAGGTATTGCAGCCCTGGGCAATGGCACCTGTTTCCACTAACATCCTCTGCCACCTTGTGCAGGAGAAAGAGGGAATAGACATCCAACATTTATTTTTTCAGACTCCCAACCATGTGTGTACAAAGCCCTCAACAAGCTCTGAATATTGGCCAACCTTGTAACACCTGCTGACACTACCCTTTTAATGCCACTGCCCACCTCCAGCACAGAAGTCCCATCTGTCTGCACCACACTGAGCTGGAGCAAACAAGGATGACACACGTACCCGCAGGAGCTCTGGTGCTTGGGCAGGCGGCAGTGACTCTGAGCTGAACCCTGCACAGACATCCAAAGATTTTGCCTGTCTTACCCGGAAACTCAGTAGATGCTGATGGTTGTCCCAGGACTGTCCCCACCACTTGCCTCTTGGTTGATAAATTCACAACCATCATTTCAGCCACAGATGCTGACCCAGCTCCCATGCTGAGCAGCCTGACATTCTGTGCCTTCCAGGGATCCTAAGGCTGCTGCTGGTGAGACAGCTGTTGCCACTGCTTCCAAAACCATGTGAGAGCTGCTCTCCAGCACAGTGGCAGATTGGCAGTGCTAAAGCCACATGGCAGCAAGCTGTGAAAACTCCACAGCTTTTGTGTATTTGCAGTGGCATTTGCAATGGCATGAAGCACTGTTTTCATCTATGCTGGCTGATAAGTATGAAAATGACACTGGCTAGGCAGAAGGAGATAGACAGTGACAAAAGGGAGAAGAATCATGAAGTTCCAAGGTTTGTTTCTGTTGGTTTTGGCATTGTTCTCCAGAGGTACTTCAGAAAAATCCTAGCAATGGGGGTGGAATGCCTGGAATACTTGGAATACAAGTTCAAAGTAGCACTTAACAATACAACGTCCCTGCCAGCTGGATAAAATACTGTGGGCTGTAGCAGCCTGTGTAAACATGGCTATGGAAACCACGGTCTGCAGCACTCACTGTGCCCCAAATCATAGTTTGAAATGGGATCTCTGAGTAGTTGATCCCTTTCTGCTTGGAACTTGAATAGATTTAAATTGAATAGTATCCCTCTGAGCCACTCTAAGGAGAAAAAGAATCCAAAGTAGATTCAGGTCTTTATCACATTGGAAAAAGTTTGATGGTAATTTCTATCTCCAATTATCCTAAAAAAAGAAGTAAAATACTGTTTTTCTTTCTCCAGTTTCTTGAACTAGAGAAATCAGACTGCCAAAGAGTTTTTTTTTTTTTTCTAGCATAGCTCTAAGACTTTTGTTGCTATGGAGATGTCAATTAATGGGGCGGTTTGTTACCTTCTTAACCTAGCTGTGACAGCTGAACTTTTCCATGTGGACCAGGTCTTACTAATCTGAAAACTCATAAAAATAGGAACTTGGCTTTCTGTTTAATAATTTGTCTTCTGAAGACCCCATTGTACTCCTTAATGCTTTTCTCCTCCGTACCATACTGTATTAAGTAAATGAATGTACAGGCTTGTATCGCATGCATACAAATTAGAAGATGTAGTAAACCACGTGGGCTTTGTTAATGCACACAGGTATAAGCAGTCTGAACTTTATTGGCATAGCTGACTGTTTGCAGATCCTGCAGGTGCGTGTTGTAAGGTGCAGGTTGTTCCTGTGCTTTGTATGATTTGCAAAGACACTCAGGTATAACATAATGCACCCATATGTGCATATACAAAATGTCTGACATCTTGTGTATGCCAAATATATAGGCATGTGTGTAGTGCATGTGTGAGTCCATGATTACGTATTTTGTCAGGTAAATACAAAATGTTTCGTACTTTGTATACTCATTTCTCACAAATGTGCAGAAGGGTGTAGAAATCCATGAAAATATTTTAGAGTATTTGATGTGATGCTTACATGCAACTTAAAGCCAAGAAAGCATCTTTGTGAGCACATCTAACTATATTGCACTAGCAATTCTACCTTTCTCATTAAAAATATTTCAAAATTATTTAAATAGAAAATAGGCTTCTTCTACGCCTACCAGGAAAGTTAGGATTGGTAAAAGACTGCAAAAAGCCCTGGAGAGGAACGGATATTACAGCATTTTCCTTGTTGTTTTGCACTGGAGCTCTGCAGCTGTTTCCTCTACCCCAAGAATCTGTGTGCCTTGGAGCACATGAATATTCTGTGCTGAGTAGAAACCCTTGCTGTCTGCCAGCAAAATGTTGACAGTGCCCTTTGTTGGCTTCCCCAGGGAGTTCATGCAAATCACTTTGAAATACAACAAACCATAGGATCCCTAAGTGCTTCTAAACAAGACCAAATTAGAAAAAGGCTTCACATTGAAAACATAATTTTCAATTAGTGTCTATTCAGTGGGAATGGGAATGGGGAGGGGGAGAGCTGCCATGTGAGATAAGCTGGATTTGTTAACATGCTTTAAAAATGCTTTCTGGCTAGCATGCCTTTTTTCCCTTGCAAATGTTCACCTTGCTGTAATTTGGTGACTTTTCCACAGTTGCAATCTGCTCTGCCCTTGTACTTCAGATAGCAATGAACTGCTCAGCAGGAGGTAGATTTGAGACAACCATCAGCGGACTACATTTATGTGTCATGTACACAGGTGAGCATTGCTGCACAGGCTGAAGGCTGGGAAAGAAATAAGTAATTTCACTCCTCAGCCCATCCCTGTTAATATCAACCAGCGCCTTTCTGAGAGCACTGAACAGGGAAACTGATGACTGAATGGTCAGAGACCGAAGTGACATTTCCTCCAGAACAGCAGAGTGTGTCTTTGGTATAACTGATGTGGGATGTGGTTTTCCCATGGGCAGACAGGGCTAGTCTGCAGGAAAGGCACTGGAGACCCTTCACTACCTGAATGCATTTGGTCAGTATTCCTTTCTCCTAACAGAGGAAGAGGAGCAAGTTAGTTGCTGCTGCAGCTATAGCTACTAGAAGGAGTGGCATGAAGTACATAATAATTAGCTACTGTTTCTTTTAGCCCTTATTCTTTTATTCTTTCTGCTCTCCAAGATATGGCAGCATTGAGTGTTTTTCCTGGTTTTATGAATAAGGGTCTTTCTCTCTCTCCTTTGGTTTTCTTACTTACGTTACTTTAGCTTGAACCTCTTTTAGAAGACCTCCTTGCCTTATTTCAGTTTTTCTTTCCCTTCTCACCTTTTTTGTTTTATTACTTATTGCTGCTCATGTTCAAAATTATCTCCTCCCTGCCTTTAATCTCAAGAAATACCAGCCTTGCCACCTCTTGGCAGGGCTGTGCCATGATATGGAGCAGCCCATCCCTGTATCCCTTTGTACATGTTGTGTAAATTGTCTGCCCTCTCTGTTGCATTTTAAGGCACTGTGCTTGAGATGCTCTTTCACATCTGTCTGTGTACCCCTGGGACCACAGGAACTCACCGGACCAGCTGCTCAGTCCTTGCTTCCTCACCATAGCCTGCCCCTGAGATGAGGCAGCTGCCTCAGGTCCATAGCACTTATTTCTTCACCTTAATCTTCTGTTCTGGCATCAGAGAGTGAGACATCGATGGCATTTGTAATGATTAGGACAATCATCACAGCACTTATTGGAATAAGTTGTCTAAAAATTCCTTTATTAAAGTGAAGGCCAGCTAGCATCTGGTATTTCCAAGGTTTTTCTGTCAAGACATGGAAGTTATAGGACACTTACTTACTAATTACACCCGCTGTGCTGAAAGTGTGAAGATTTTGTGACACTGTTATGAACACTGTACATGGTTGAGTTTCCCTGCTTTTTCAAAGGGAAAAAAAACCTAATTAAAATATGGACATAAGCAAATGACAGGGAAATGCAGGGAATATACATATAAAGCTTATCAGGAAGTGAAAGGAATTTTTGGGATATATGCTGAAAGCACTTTGGTGAAGAAAAGGGGATGCCTTGATTTTTAATAGTGGAAGTGAGAATAAAAGAACCTTACAATGAAAAGTTTTAAAGAAAGTACTTTCTAAAACTTTAAAAAACTTTTTAAGAAGGACAGAAAGATATGTTTTAAGGATTTCTTAAAGAAATGTGTGTATTTAATAGGCTTGCCTGCTGACAAAGCCTTTTCTAAGTTTGCTGTGTGCATTTGCATTTGGGTATTCTTTCTGCAGCCAGTTTGACAAAAAACAGGTTATTTTGCTCTAGAAATACTTCCCTGTGTGCTTTTCACCTCTAAATTTCTTGACCTCCCTTAAAAGCATACACTTTCTCTGCATAACTGATTTGGGTCAAGTTTGTGTGGGCCATGGAAACAAGCAAGGGAACTGTTACCTACCTGTCCAATTCCTTCATATGAGAAAATACACTAAAATTTAACTTTCAGAAGTAGACAGGAATGTTGCAGAAAGGTTAATCTACTTGAGTATAAATATTGAGAAATTGTTGCCATACACATATAGAAATATCAGCATTTGAGCAAAGTATAAGAGGAATTTCCTGGTAAGTCAGGCTGTTACTGGAACATTCCAGATAAATTTAGCATTAAACTTCACTTTTCTTACCTCTTTTATTCCCCTAGATTTTCAGTTCCATCATTTTCCTTGGCATATCTGCCCTGTTAAAGCTGCTGAAACCAGGCTAGAAGTTGTTCACTTACCATTTTCCCCCAATGCTTTATCTCTTAATTTGCTTCTCACATGCCTTCTTCATTTCTCTCATCTCTTTTCCAAAGCTCAGAGGCCAGAGGAGCTCATTAGGTACACCTTCTTGTTATCTTTTACATCTCTGACAGAATGATACCTCAGCTCCATAAACTGGCCATTTTCCTCTCTCCCTCAACATTTCCTCTGTAACATATTCCAAACAAGCACCAACTCCTTAACGTACTGCCTCTTTCGCCTCAGCATCCTTTAGAAAATCCCAAGTAACTGGTTTTCTAGTATAATCATATCCTTTCATAATGGAAATCTGCAATTACGATATAATCTTACACATACTATGGAAAACTGATTATAATGCGCAGTAAAAGTGCAGTATTCACTTCAGAGCAATGGTACACACATTGTGTTATCTCACGATGGTTTGGCAGAGGCACAGTGGCTTGGCCTCAATTCCCACTTCGTCTTTTTCAAAAGGTGTGAACCAATGACTAGTGAAGATATCTGAGGGTGAGCAAAGTTTGTGGCAACATTTGTGGACTAGCTAAACTTTTCTCCCCAACAGCTCACTCCTCTTTCCACTCTGCGTTTGTGACAACAGGGAGCTGCTGAAACATCTTATCAGCTTTTATCTCCTGCTGACCAAAATAGCCATTTCTTAGTCCAAGCTAAACAAGCTTGATGAGAAGATCTTCTGCAGCTGTGGATCTCTTCCTTGGTTGTTTGATGTGGCACTGAGAATCACATCTTGTAGGGAACAAGCATAGAGCATCCCTTGTTAGCTTAGGAAAGTCTTCTTCCAGTATGGGTGCAAACGTCTTGATTATTTACTGCTTATAGTTTGGCTAATAATACAGTCTGGAGCATGAACTACTCTGAAGCAGATACCTGTACATCCCTTATTAAGATACAGACAGAAATAGTAGCCTTTGGCAAAGAAACAGCAAAAGGTTAAATAGCTTAATATGCAGTCTACAGACGTTTACAATACAGACTGTTTTCTCATTAGTGTTGCTGGTCCCAGTGAACCATTCCAGCTAATCCCTCTCTCTTGCCATTGAATTTGGCCCTTCCATCAGCCAACTCAGCTAGCAAGGGGTTATTTATATGTAGCTTGCAAAGGAGCAAGACAAAATTTAATGTCGGAATCACAAATTGAACAGAGACTTCCACGTTTCTGGGAAACACCTGTGGTTTTCTCAGAACTCTCTGTGTCGTAGATTAATGCCTCTGATATCCCATGCAAAATGGGAATTAAGCTGGTGTCTTCTCTCTTCTGGATTTGTTTAGCCTTTCCTGGAGCCAACCAGCAACCTACTCAAATGTCATTTTGAATATACCTTAAGAGATATATAAAAGTGAATTTTCAAGCAGCCTTGGTTATTCAAGAACCAGGAGCCCTTTTTGACCATGCTGGTGCTCAAATCATATCTCAGTTCTCATAGTCCCTCTATGCATGTGAGAGGAATGCAAATCCCTTGCATTACATACAGATATGCAACCCTTTCCCACCTGGATGCCAGAAAAGTTTGGAGTCAGAAATGAACTAAATAGAACTTTTTAGTTCATCCCTATTAAAAGCCTGTATAACTTCAATTGCATTTTTAATTGTAAACAGGCTGTGGGTTTTTCTGTGCTCTTGTGAACAGCTGCAGTGTTCTCCCCTGTGTTTGCTGCATTTCATTGGCAAGTCAAATGGTTTATGAAAGGGATTATATGACATTGTTGCCTGCGATAGCAGAGGACTGGACTCAATGACCTAGGCAGTCTCTGCCAATCCTATATCCCTATTTCCTTGTGATTCCTGTAGAGAATGTAAATTATGCTAGGATTGCTAGCATGAAACCACAATACTAATCTGTTTTATTGTTGCTTTATCCATTTTGAGCTGACATATCCATATCACAGCGCTTGATTTTCTGTTGTCTTGCTGCTTATCCTGTCATTTAAACTAACCCGTAAAGGGTGTCAGAACTCAACTGAATCAGGATGGAAAAGCTTCAAGTTCATTTTGTACAGATGCAAAATGATTACCTGGCAGGGGGAGATCAGTCCCCCATGTATATTTTGATACACCAAAGCTCCAAAAACATTTCTGGGCCATTGGTCCGTGAAGTGTCCTCTTTCAGTGATTTAACACTTCAAAGTATTGACACCCCTGTGTAAACAGAGGATTAGGATGTTACAGGAAGAGGATTATGAATGCAGGAAAACTTTCATGCAATGAAGAGCTTCTTTGCAAGAGAATTACCATTGTAAATAAACATATAGTTCTGAGAGCAAACAAACTAATGAAGTCTGATTTCCTATGGCTTTGTGTATTGTGGTTGGATTTTCTAGTATCTGGTAACGTACAGACTGCATATGAGGCATTTCTGGCAGCTTTCTTCATATGTATTATCTAATGTTGAGTCAGGATGGTTCTATCTCAGAAATTCTAATTTTCTCAGGTAGGATAAATACCAGGTAAGAGCAAAACTTACTTTTCAGCATTGCCACTGGGGCACGCTAACCATGAGAAAGAAGCTGTAACCCTTCCTCCCATCTTTCCATTTATATGCCCTGGTACTGTGCATGAACATTTGATTCAGGAAGAAATGTGCTGCTATGTAGCCCATCTGTATCACGGGCCACAACTATAATATAATAGTTCTGCAGCTGTTTAGCTGGGAGAAGCTAATAATTTAGAGACAGGAATGCATGTACTTTTAATGAGATGCTGGCTGCTCTTAGAAGTGCTTTTATAAAGCACTGCCTGCTTTCTGTCACTCTGGAACCCATCACAGAATAATCTCTTTTTTTTTTTTTTTTTGGATGAAGGTGTAATAAAGCACCCGTGACCCACTCAAGCACATGAATCTTCATGCTGTCTCTTAATAACTCTTCAGGTCTTTCATTGTATTAAGGCCCCAAAGAAGTGGGCAATTTGTTGGCCTCTATGGAGTAGGGAAAATTAGATTTCTTTACACTGCATGGCTATTTTATTGTAACAAATGCGTTGAAGATTGAGGTCTTTAGTTAATATCTGAAAAAGAAATTGAAGGATCTACTATTTAAGCCCTTGTGCCATTTCAAGGAGAGGGTGAGAGTTAGAATGAGCTGGAGAAAAAATAAATAAAGCAGTTTCCTGAAAGCCTTCCTCCTTCATACTCATTTTATGTCCAACCACTACAGCAAGAAGGATGGTTTTTTTGGTGGAGGACACAACCCAGGACCAACACACCAATGATGGTGTAATTTGAGTCAGCATCACCTTTTGTCTTTCCTCAATCACTTTCTCTGGAGGCTCCCAAAGCAACTGAACAATGACAGTTTAGTCTTTTGTGCTCTGGAAATCCATGCATAAATGTTATGTCTCCTTTTTATACCTGGCAAAGTGAAGCATTGCAAGGTGACAGAGCAAGGTGATAGCAAGGAAGTAAACAGCCTCTGAAAACAATGTTCCTGTACCCTCTCTGCTTCCATCTGTGGTGTGAATGCAGCTTGCCAGTTATTTGTATTTGGAACTATAGAAAAAATCTACCCTATTTTTCCTGGAGAACCTGAAAGGTGGACTGGCAACTTTCACAGTTTCAAATGGACAGGCTGGAAGGTGTTACACTTCTGACACATATAACCTTTCTCCCAGGCTGGGTGGCTGTTACTGGTGCAGGTGTCTTACAGATGTAACACACATGGCTCAAACACAGAGAAAATTGAGAAGATTAAATACCTCCCAACGGAAACTTCAACAGGCAATACTCCCCTAGTAATCATTGAGTTTGCATATAAAATAAAAGCATAAAGGGAGAAAGAACACATCTAGTCTTTGGTAAAATATAACAAAACGGGTCAAGAACACGTGAATAAGTACAATACAAACTCTTCAGTCTCTTTGGCAGCTGTTTTCCATTCAGCCTCCCAACTTGTCGGCATAAACGCTCACCTCTCAAAAGGTCCTTTTATACCTTTTTTCACCTTCCTGCTGCTGTGTCCACTTATAGCTTAACATCAGATATTATAATGTAAGGTCCAGGGATGCACCTGGGCTAGTTCACCTTGAGCTCAGAGGAAGAATGCTTCCCGACTTTTATGAGGAGATATTTTGGTATAACCAATGTGCGATCTCTTGCTGGTCTCACCACTGGGGCCATAAAGGTGTTCACCATTTCATTACTACCTCTAGTTCTGGAGCTGTTACCATGTAGGCCATACCTACCCACTGTCTTCCTGTGCTGTGTGTCAGTAGCACTAACATCTAGCCAGCTTTTGTACATCACAGTCCTAAGGTGGTGACAAGTTATATCCCCTGTTGCTGCTACTGTTACCGCCACCTCAGTGTTAATGAATTCAGCTATCATTGATTCACTGAATTGGAGGAATCCGCCTCCTCATCACTGACTTTAGAAGTGTCTCCATACCAGTTTGAGAGATATTTCCTTTACCCTTATTCATAGGAGCTTCAGCTCCCGTGACTGTTGGATGTTACTGTGAAGAGTGGTGGTGGGGACAAGATTCTTACAGGCTTTTCTTTTTTGTATATATCTTTCATTTCTAAATTAGGCTAATTAGACATAACAGCTATAGTGCTTCTGGTTTTGGTGCCTGCTGTGTGGGCATTAGTGAGGGTCAATGCACAAAACAGCACTGGGCAGTTCAGACAGAATTCATTCAATCTCATTCCTAACATACATGACCCCTCAAGTAGCTGTTTCAGCTTGGCTACATTTAAGGCAGAATCAATCAAAAACGTTCATGCTACCAGATTGAGTGATGTTTAAAAAGGCTATGGTTCAGACCGACAAACCTAATTCAGTTAAGCGGTTCCAAGGACTCACTCACCCTTTGGAAAGTAGGCTTGTAGCTCCAACATGGACAGTGCAGTAAAATGGTACAACACCTGCTACTTGTGTTTTTTTCAAAATGTGTTCCAGAAAGGCTTGAAGAGGGGCAGGATACTCAGCTGTCTTGAAGTAGCAGCCTTTGGTAATTAGGATCAGACTGGCTGAACAACTCTAATGAATTTCTGAAGCACTGAACTGATGGACCAGGAGCAGATTCTCTTTTGGCATGCTATACAAGCCTGTGCTCAGAGCGGCTCCAAGAACCATGTAAATGCAAATGAAGCCAGAAGATGAGCTTATGGAAAAAATACCAAGTTTGTCTCACATTCTCCTTGCTTTGATTTCTGCTACCAATTAAAAGATAAAAAACTTTTACAGCACATATAAGACCAATTAGATCTTGTAATGAAATCCTCAAGTGCTACTGAGGTGGAACTTACAATAATTAGTTTTGATACATAAATAAATTTTCCAGATGCAATTTGTTCTTTTAAGCTCATGTTCCTCTCTTAGTCCATAGTGTTTTATTATTTCACTGGTGTGTGAGAAGTATCTTCCAATGTTTCTGTTCCCTTGGTTCTTACATCCTCTATGCTAATGCATTAAAAAGAACTAGAATTAATGACAAATACAGTAAGTAATTATTCTAGTGGTAATGCTATGAATGGGAATTTTAACTTTATGAACAGGTGAAAAACATTCAGAGCCACTTAGTTCCACACCTTTGACCATTCAGAGAAGGGCAAAGAAACTACTGATCATCAAGGCACTGAAGGCATGACAAAGATTTTGCAAGTGAACAGTCGGAAGCCACAGCTGGCTATGGTGCTATGTCTGGAGTTACAAGTGTTGTGAGCAGCTAATAATTTCACAGGCTGCAGTAAGAATGCTCCACTTGGTGAGATTATTTGTATAAAAACAAAATAACTGTCCCACATCCCCCTTTATGGAAAAGATGTAATGAAATTATGAAGGTAGAGCTTAAACCATACATACTAAGTAGAACTTTTTCACTTGCTACTTCACTGCACTCCTTTAAGACTTATTTCTCTTAAAAAAATTAAGATACTGTCTCATAGTTTACACTGGAACAACACACAGAAAATATGGTCTTTTGCCTAAGAAATGGCACAAGAAGTTAAGATCATGCAAGCCCCCTTTTCCATGCTACACATCTGAGTTGATGTAGATGGTCACTCAAGGTGAGATTTTGGAGCATTAGCATGTCCTTTCAGAGAAGTAAAACTTTGTGCTGACAGTTTAGGTAATTTAGGTGCTTAAATCCCTGATTTGAAGGAACAATAAGGAAGTTACACATCTATGTGATCTAAACTGTAGGCATAAAATTGCATCTCCTGAACTGCTCCTCATTCACAACAAGGAAATAATACTTCTGTACCTTATAGCTGTGTTTTGAAACTGAATCCATGAATATTTATCACAAACATATGGAAATACAGATAAAAGCTGATTTAGTCACTCTCAAACAGTAATGTTTTAGGATGTATGTACCATAGTACTGGGAACTGAGCAACTGTATACAAGAGATAGGGAGACACTAATTACCATTGCTGATGTCCTTGCTTATCATCAACAGCCATGGACATTCGAAGGGCAGAGCTCTCAGAGTCTTGCAGGATTCAAGGCACAGTACTACAGATGCTACCAGGTCTGCCTTTTCTAAAAAGCTCTATGCCAAGGCTGCTGCATTTCTACCTCAAAAGATGCTTCTCTGGACTCCAGTCTTGGCTGCCTTATCAGTGTACTTTCTCATGCTGTCTTCTTTCTTTCTCCTGATTGACACTTTGGGCAAGTAATCTTAGCTCTGTCAAAGTAATTTAATGCTACATCCTTGCTGCATGTCTCAGGTTTCGTCTTTGCTGTCATAAAGGGAAACTCAGGTAAGGCTTGGGCATGTACATTTCAGACCTAAGTCAGGGCAGACAACAGAAGAGGGCAAGGCCAGGCTTATCACCCCACAACACAGCCTGTGGCCACAAGAAACCTTTCTGAGAAGGAATCTATCAACCTGCAGGGGGGCAGGAGTGGTAGAGATGATGCAACAATGTGGCTTTTATTTCATGATAGCCTCTGTTGATTAAAACAGCTTTCTGCCCCAACTACCACAGAAGTCCATACAAAGGACTGGTCACTTGATTTGTTCCCTAAATATGTTTAAAGTTAATACAGGAGGGCCAAACCACTTCTGAACCAGAGATAATGTTTGTGTCAATGGGAACATTTTCAGCATCCCAAACTGTGGATCCAGCCTGATGTGTGCTTCCTACTTTAGCACTCTTGCTAAAAATTGCATAGTCTTAATCTCTCTGACCACATCAGGATTGTATCGATTCCCAGAGCTGTCGGTGGGGCTGAACGCAGCTGGCTTCATTCCATCTAGTCTGAAAAGTTTAAGTCAGGTACTTCCACTGGGGATCAAGATATACCAAGATATCTATAATCAAGAGAAAGAAAGAGAGGCACCTACAGAGGATAACTCAGATTTAGCTAGTGAGATGCAGTTTTGTAGGAACATCCTTTAGATTAACAGAACATGACAGCTAACTGAAGTAACACCTGTAGTCCAGAAGCCATACAGATGCATTAACATGGCTTTGTATCTCAAATTTACAACTAAAGCACATCTCTGAAATGTGGCGGGTTTGAATGATATATATTGTTTATGCACTCCTTCCAAAGTGCAGCTGGAGCCAAGCCAATTTACAATGTTGTTTTGGTACCTTGCAAATAACTGTCAGTGAATTCCCAGCCCAGAAAATAGCTAATAGCTACATGGTTAAAAAAGTCTGCTTTTCTCACAGACAGCAAACAACAGGCGTTTTTCATGGCAGGACTGTTTAGGCAGTGGAGATATTAGCAATTCAATGGGATGCTCCTTTGTGTAATTTGGAATAAATTAGGGAAAACAAAAGAAAAATCTTGCTTATGATCACTCTCAGCAATCATGACCATAATTAAATGCCATTTATAAAATGAATAAATGAAAATCTCACTTCTGAGAGGGTAAAATACGTATCGAAGTACCAAAGAAACGGAATCCTGTGAAAACCCACATGCTAAGGACATGTTACAGGCTGCCATTTATAGGATAAACAAGTTTGGATATCTTAAGTATTGTGGGGAATCTGTGTATTCACTGCATGCTATCCTTAATGAGTCTTTTTCATTCAGCCAAAAAAAGGTGAAATGTCTTTTCCAAAACCACCATCAGGAGCCAGGCTCTCTTTAGCAGCACAGCAATCCAAGGCGTCTGTTCTCAGTACCTGCTAGAAAGTCTGCAAAAGAGACCCAGCCTGTGCATGAAGCCCCAGAGCTCAGAAGCAGCCCAGCAACATCCGCGCAGCACACACATGCAGCCCTGACTGCCAGCAGGGACATGGGGACGTGGACTGGGACCCCAGATCTGCCAAACCAAAGCAGGCATTCCTCAGCATGGAAGAGGAGATACATCAGCAGTGGGCATTTCCAATGTTCTCAAGGAGAAAAAAGGAACTGGATGATAATGTCCCAGAGCAGATTTTTTTTTTTCTCCACTTTTTGAAAGTGCTCAGACCTGTAGTGACACACAGCTTCTCTGTTTATCCCTCTCTAGCCAGGTTGCTGGAGAATGATAAGATGGGTGACAGAAGGCATCAAGAGCAAGAGTGTTCAGTCCTTGTGTGATGACAGCAGCCAGCCTCAATCAGCAATGGCAAAACTCCCAGCTCACGCTTGATTGCGCCATGTCCTTGGCAGGGTGTTGCGGACACTGCACTGGAGAGGAGCTGGGTATCGCACTTTCAGCCAACAGCAGTGTGCTGGTGTGCCTCATCCCCTTGGTCAAATAATGACAGAATTAAAACAGGAGTGGAGGTGCTAATAGGCACACAAAATTATACTTCATTCTTTGCACACTCAGAGCTCTTCCTTCTCCCTCATAACCAACCTGCAAACATGCTTTTAATTGAAGAGTCTAAACCATCAATCATATAAAATAGCTTGCCACATTCTTCTCTGCCTACCACCTGCTTATGAGGAAAAAATAGAAAGTACTGAAGGAGCATATGAATTGAATTGTATTGAAAATTTACTCAGTCAATCTTTCGGGACCAATTCTTGTCTCTCAGAACTGATTTCACTGCACTATTTGTCTTGATAATATAACCAGAAGTGCTTTTTTCCTTCTGGGAATTGAAATGCCTCTTGCTGTAAACCCCTCCCGCGCAGCAGCTGAAAACACAGGGCCTGCATTACCTACTGGGCGAATTCTTAGCAAATTCTGTTCTCCACCATGGCCTACTTTAAGTTACTCTCTGTTCTTAACAGAAAAGACAGATGTCAGGCCCATTAAATCATTCCTTCAGACATGCTCAATCCAGTGTATGCCAGAAGTAACATGCCCCACTGTCCAGCAGCAGAAAGAGATAAGGTTGTGACAAGCCACAAAATAGCAGCCTTTGCACGGAGTTTGATCACCAGAGCCAGTTGAATGTTGCTGATATTTTACTTTGTTCCTGCAGAAAAACTGATTTACTCATAGCCAAAGTCCCTACTAAGAACTGTAGTTCTGAAACTGTGAGTTTTGGTTGCTGTGAAAAAAGAACCAGGAGCAGGATGGGAACTTCTGGCTTGCCATCAAACTTCAGTGTGATGTCTCCGCCACACTGAACTCAGCTCTGTGGACTCTTAGAGCAATAATCTGAAGTTTACATTCCAATATCTGAGCAGTGTGGGCCTCTTGTATCTTGGGGCTACTCTCATGGCCTGTTGTAAATCATACTTGTAGCAACTGCTTTGCCAGTTCAAGAATGCAGAAGGGAGGTGAGATCAGCTTATAGCACTCAGGAATTTTCCTGTATGAGAAGAATAACTTTTTACTGATGAATACAGCCCCAGTGTGGCAAAGAGAGATTTAGTGGAGAGAGGAGAAAGTGGCAAGGGTGAGGAAGTCAGATCAAAGAAACACTATAGAGGAATCTGACCTGTGTGGACCTGAGGATGGAAGTGTTTGAGACACCAGCAAGAATGAGGGATTAGGACAATGAGGGCCCAGTGTCAAGGCAGATTACACTTTTCAGTTAGCTTTCAGCTACCAGTATTTTGCAAAGACATATCTTCTGACATATTTGTATTGATCTTTGAAGTACAAGAAAACCCTTATGACAACAACCAGACTATCTTCCTGTCTTAAATATTCACCCCAAAGGGTCTGTTCCCAAACATCCTCGGTATAATCTCTTTGCTTTTTCCTGATACTTCTTTCAAGTCTTATTCTAGAAGATTGATTTGTCTGTAGTGTGCATGGGAAATCCTCACATGTCCACTCTATACAAGCCTCTAGTCCAAGCAATTTCTCACCTGCCACTACTGTGATCTATGGGAACAATATATATTGATTAGTAGCTGGACATGAAACTGTGCAAGGCTGAAGGACACTTCTTTTATTGAGAACCAATTCCCTGCTTGCTCCATTTGCCTGTTATGAGCTCCAGAAGCAAAGATTAATGACAGCCGTTCCACTTGTTTAAACAGTTGATGTCTCAGGCCTAGATCCCACCTGGGGCTCCCTTCTGGACAATAACAACAGACCATTACTGAGCTAAGCAGAAAACCACAATAAAAAATAGCAAAGTTTTAGCTGCCAAGTTGGCAAAGAAAGTAATTTTTTCAGAAGCAGAAAACCCATTGAAGGACAAAAAATGAGAACCACTATGGGTAGCAACAGAATTTTTATTATAGTCCATTACTATTGTTTTTTTCATAGATGCAGATTGCAAAATGCAGATATTGCTGGGGTGAGATGCAGCTGTTGAATATGAAGAGACACAATTGCCATAACTGTATGATGGATGTGTTCACAGTGAATGAAACGTAGAAAATGACTGGGTCAATGATAATATATGTGTAGATCCAGAGGAAGAAGCTGGAAGAATGTAACAACCACGAAGAAGAGGAAAAAGAGGCATATGGAGCTATTTTGGGCACCTACAGCAAGAGTTTTTGTCACAGAGAATAAAAAGGAGACAACAGGCCAGCAGAGCTGAGTCATGGATTAAAACTAGTGCATTGAAGAGAGATAACCGAGAAGCAAGCCTGGCATTTCTTGCTCCACACCTAAAGACCTGGATGAAGATATATATGGCCCAAAGAAAGGGTACAGGTTGCTTTGCTGCTTCTCTAGCACCAAGAGAAGAAAGACAGCAATAATAATGAAAGATGGAGAGACTGTATTGCTGCTGCATGTGCTACAGTTAATCTTTGGTTAGCGGACTTTAGGTTCTAAGAGTCTTGCTCTGTTGTTTTTTACCAGTACAAAAATAATTTATTGGAAAAAAGTGGTCAAGAATAAAAGCTAATTAAAAGGATTACTTGAAACACTCCTACAAGTGAATACTAAGAGTTCATTGCTTTCTGTTTCTTTAAAAGCTTCAAAGTTTATTGCGTTGTTACTGTGACAGGATTTTTTAATGCAAAATTTCACACTTAACTCTCAGGTGCAATCAGAGAAATAAGAAATAAGCATCATGCAGCCACCAAGCCTTCCAATTATATTTTCTTGCCTTGTTCCACATGAAAAATCCCAGCTGAGTCTTGAGTTACTATGCAAGCCATCGAACCAATGAATGTTACATCTTGTAGCTGCCATTAATTTACAGAGATGGGGGTGTTTGGAGGGTGTTATCTGACTGCCATTTGTTTGCCTAAGAAACAAAAAAGGAAAGGAAATACTGCACCCTCCACTCCTGCTATCACCACTTTGTCTCCATCTGTCATCCATGTAGGCTCTGAGTGATGAAATTTTGAGTGAGTACTGCTGAATCAGGAGAATCACAGTGCGGTCTCAGCAATGACTTAATCTTCTAAGCCTCATGTTAGTTAAAAGATTTTTTTAGGTCGTTGGTAAAAACCCAGCTGTCACTTTCAGAGAACTTGTGAGCAGCAGAGCAGAGGACCTAGGTCTTAGATCTCAGTTCCTGCACTCTGGGGATTTGAGGAGGAGGAATGAAGCAAATGTGACTTCTCAGCAGCCAATTTATTTGCCTCCTTTTTCTTGTTTTGAGCTAAGGAAAGCTGCTGGACCTCACCAATGAGATGAGAAGGCCAGGCTGGTTTGGCATAGCCCCTCTGACGTGTTTGAAATGACAAACAGAAGAGTCTGGAGGGGGCTTATTCTGCGAGGCACTTAGGCCTAGGCGAGCTGCAGAGCAGCCCAGGAGAGCTGCTGCTGGCGTGATTGAAGCAGGTGCTCTTGTCTGCTGACCTGATAGCACTACTCTCCAGTGATGGTCCAAAATGGCAGTATTATCCCCAGTATTGGTGATTTGATCAAGGCTGCCATTGCCTAGACTGCTTGGGAGAAAAATAAACGTGGGGACTTCTCCCTGGAAATTTTGTAGTTTTTATTTATATATATCAAATACAACTCTTGCTTTTGTGCTTACTTAATACTGTTTCTCTGTGTGCCCCGATGCATCAAAGAGATCATCTTGTAAAAATCAAATAATGAATCCTCAAAAGCTGAAATTTTAAGACATCATCTAAAGGGTTTTAAGGAGAGAAGATGGTGGCAAGTTGCATAAAATCCACATGTATTCCACTCAGAAACAGCTTCAGAGCAATTTCAGGTAAAGCAATCCTGTTCCTCTAGTTGGGACTATATGAAACAAAGCTCCACTGATCCCTCATGGACTGCCTTGCCAAATCTATTCTGACTCTTCATATAGCTCCTGAAACAATGGAAACTCAGCCTCCAATGTAAGTCTTTTACCCACCCCCCTCCTCTACAAACACCCCATAAATGTCAGAGTGGTTTTACTGACCTGAATAAACACTTGCAGTCAGGCAAAGACCATTCCAGATACTTCCAATAGGATGCCATTAGGATTCACTTTATGTTTCCACAACCCCTGTCAGCTGGCAGGACCTCTAAGGTTTTACATTCTACAGGTAAATTTCAGTCTGGTGGTATTTAGGCAAGTGACTGGGGCTGGTGTAAGTGTCGAGGGGGAAAAGGTCTTCCCTTTTTCCGTGTCTGGGAAGGGCTCAGCACTCAGCAGGCAGCTCTCATACAGTCAGGTGGCATAAAGACTGGAAAAAAGCAAGGTGAGTGGGAGAAGATGCAGAGATATTGTTCTGCTTCCTACTCTACCAGCTAGCAGAGCTTAGTAGTTGCGTGGGTGAGAATATGCTCTACCCTAGGAAGGATTTGAGAAGCAGGCTTAATTTCTTGCATGCCAGAATGCTTTTACTGCTTAATTTGAGTCCTGAAGGGCAAGTTTATCTCTAGCATGAGTCAATGGATTTTCACAAGAGCAGAATAAGCTCTACTCTCTTTTATAAGAGGAATAAGAATGCTTTTAGCAGCTAGGCAAAAAAAAAAAAAAAGGATCTTATGCTAGCTCTGAAATCAAGCAGGCACTCAGTAATTGCTTCTGAGTGGCAAATACAAGTGTCTTTCCCCTGTTTTCTCCAACTCCAACAGCTTCCTACTCAGAGGATGCTCCAGGTATGCAACTACCATATGTCACAGCAATCCTCTCATGGTAGACAAGTGAGTGTGTCACGGGGAAGTGATTTTTGGGTTCTGCTTGCTGCAGAACAATGTTTAGATTTCTTAAAGAGAAGTGCAACTTCAAAGAATTTGGTGTCAGGTTCACTCGATTATTTACTGCATGGGGGAAATAAGCCGAGCTGAATGCTGCTTACCTTCTCTTCAGGTGCCTGTATCCATTCACGAAGCAAACTTTCAGGTGTCTTCCTTCCCTCATAACTGTTTGCTCCAGAGGCTGTGTCTTGGAGCTCTGGAGGCAAACTCTCAGGTGAGGCCTATGTCCATTGCGGGGCAAACATTCAAGCGTCTTCTCTCTCTGATAACTGTTCACTATGGAGCTTATTTTTAAAACTCCAGTGGCAAACTTTCATGCGAGGCCCTTAATTGCACGCAAACCAGACTTTCAGGAAACAAAATTATCAGAAAATAAATAATTTAATGGAGTAGAATAGCAGAAGGGCTGGCTCAAGCTGGGTACCTGCTCAGAGGTCCGCCCAACCATAGAAAACTACCAAGCTTTATATATTTACAGGCCATTCACACCAGGAGTCAGTCTGATAGCAATATTTCACCACCAGGTCCTTTGCTCCCCAGTGGACCCTTTTTCCCTGACTCCACATGGGCCTTTGTTTTGTTCAGTTGTAGACATTGTTTTTGGTCCATAACCTTGAAGGTGCCATTTTGTCTGGATAAATCCTCTCTTCTCAGCAAAGTGCAAAATAGGCCTCGCTTTGCAGATGTCTGTGATGTCTCTGTGTTAGCCTTGAATCATTGTTTTCCCAGTCAGTTCCATTCTTAGCAAAATGGAACCTAGACTTCATCTTGCAAGTGTTTCGTGTAATCTGCAGTTGCCCTTGGTAAAATTTTAGCAAATCTAGTCTGCCAAGTAACATGAATCAGAGAGTACACTAAAAATCATACAACCTTATATTTCTAAATAGTCTGTTACATTCAGTATGCATCTACTTAAGCTAAATGACTGATATTGAACTTGAATTGGGCTCATCCACTGACCTCTGAGTAGTAAAACCATTGCCATACAGCTCACTTATTTAGCAGGGAGAGCTCAAGTAGGCTCATCTAGGCTGCCATATTTATAGAATGAAGTGGTTGACTTATAGTCTAATTGCATACAGTAAGAAAAGTATGCATGAGGATCCTTGTGCCCACAAGCCACCGGCGTTCAGTTGCCATTCTGCTTCCCTATGGGTCTGGAAAGAGTTCTTGGCCTGGCTGCAGCTCCTCTGGAGCCTGGACCAAACTGCTGCTGGTTTGGCTGGGGGGGGTCGAGTGCATCCGCCACAGGGTGGCAGAGCAGGACGCACACACTGACAGGGTGGGGACTGTGCTATGGGACATCTGGCTGGGGAGCATTGCAGATCCTGTGCAACTGCAAATTCTCTCAGATATTTTAGAGTGGAGTGAGGTATCCAGTGTATCCTGGACATGTTCCTTCCCTTGCTGGAAACATAACCTTGTAGCATTTATTATTTGCTCAGTTCCTGGTGCTTACTTTCAAAGCCTCCACAGGAGAACTTTGCTTTGTTAGTCTGTTTCTAGCATTGCCTTCTCATTTTGTGTTTCCTACCATACTTGCACAGATTAGCAGAAGGAAGGTTGAGCAAAAGCTAAGAAAAAAGGTTGCTGGCTCATATTTATTTGTGAAACAGGAAGTCTGACCTCATCTGGAGAGCAATATCCTGTTAGGGATAATGTATGAACATAGTCACTTCAGAAACCTCAGATTATTTTTATTTTTCTGTCTAAAGAACAGGAATCCCACAGTGCAGGTAGAAACTCTCTGAAGACCCTGGACCACCAAGGATTATCCTACACATTTACAATGAAGAAATTTTGTCCAGTGCTAAATAAAGCTGGATTCTGCTCTCAATTACAGGAGCAAAAACTGGAATAGGCAGTTCTGGCCCTCAGTTCTTTATGTGTCAGTTCTTTATGTGCACAGGAACCTTATACTGAGCATATGCATTAGTTTGTATCTCTCTTATCGTCTTTCTTTCAGCATGTAAAATACCAGCTTCGAAGTAGAACTCGGATGTAGCAGTCAAGAAGCAGATGGATTTGAAGGACATATAGAACTCAAAGGCTGATTTAATCTACATAGAGCTCAGGATACAAATGCTACCAAACTTGGTGAATGTCCTTTCCAAGTTTATTTCAAAGGCTTCTGATACTCTGCAGAAAGCTGGCTTTGGCCATGCCTCTGTTTTTACGTCTTCCCTTTTGACATCCTCCACTGTTTCACAGGAGCTTTTCTCTGCCTGAGACATCGTCCTTGCATTTTTGAACAGAGCACAGACAAGACAGAAACAATTACCACTTGATCTTTCAGAATCAGAGTGAAACTTACTTTCCAAGCAACTGCACTTAGCCAGGCAGGATAAGGGTTTGATAGCGCCTAGGAGTTTCCTGGGGAGCGAAGTTCTGTGTTAAAAAGCACTGACTCTCCAGAAACCTGGAGAGAAAGCTTTCCCAGAGTCTTTCCCTTGCTGCATCTCATCTTTCAGGGAACTCCAGCTATTTTCCTTTCCTTTTCCTTTTCCTTTTCTTTTTCCCTTTCCTTTCCTTTCCTTTCCTTTCCTTTCCTTTCCTTTCCTTTCCTTTCCTTTCCTTTCCTTTCCTTTCCTTTCCTTTCCTTTCCTGTGCTTTGGAGGAAGCATCTACTTGTTCATATTTTGATCTAGTTTAAGTCAACTCCTTGATCACAACACACTGATGATACCATGTTTGGTGTATGCTCGTTTTGGATTGTTTTCAAAGACTTCTAATATTTTGAGAAACTTATGTTTTAGCCATATCTTCTTTCTTATTATTTTCATTTATACTTTAGTTCTGTTGTTTCTCTACCGTTCCAAAATGCCATGTTTGAATCTCCTTTGCATTGTCCCTTTCTATAATAGTGCCCTGAAGTGCCTTTTGTCAAATCGCATATTCATCTTGGTTTTATTCTTAACTTCTCTGGAAAATTTGAACCTCAGCATCTCTGGCACTATTTAAATGACTTTATTAAAGCCATTCATATATGGAAATGTGCTAAATGATTTATCTCAGTAGCATTATGCAGCTGCAGCAGTTCTTCCCTTCCCCCAGACAGCGTCCCCAGCCAACAATCCCAAGAGGCTGACAGACAGCCAAAATAATAAACCCAGATCCTGGGGAAAGTTAATGGATGGAATTTTATGACCATGTTCCTCATGAGGAATGCTCTTGAGACTTTGGGATCTACCTGTATTTTAATTAATATGATTGTCCTACATTCTCTTCTGGGAGAAGGGCAGAAGAAAGCAATTTTAATGAGATCTCATAGGTTTTTGTCAGGTAAGTGATAATATCCAAACCCAAAATTCGATGAATTAAGTCAAGGGAATAATAAGAAAATGTCTGGTTAATGGACCTGGTTTTGTGTAACAGGGAGCAGAGTTATAGCTGAATATATTTGGAGAAACTGTGTTAGAGCCTTAAAGCTAGAACACTTTTTGTTTGAATTGAAGGGCACTCTGGCAATAGAGGGAAAAGGGAAAGAACTATCAATATGACATTAGGAAATGCATGTAAACGGAAAGGTAAGAGAGTTTTCAATCACAAAACCAAGAAGATAGGAAGTCATGGAAGGAGAGTGGTGATACATCTTGAACGAACTTGTACTAAGCTCTGAAGATGAGGAAAATAGGAGTGAAGTTGATGTAAAGAAGAAGAACCTTTGCAGGTGAAAGAAAAGCACCATCTGTTTTTTCATATATCAGTTTATTTGAAACATATTTTCACACAGTTTTTGGTTTATGTTTTCCTCTAATTTTCTAAGGTGAAATATTTTTCAACAGAAATTGGAACGGAATGATATTATTTTAAAAATATAGTCTTTTAGCTGAAAAAAAGAACTTTTTTTGTAAATATTGTCACTGCAAACAATATGGACATATTTTTCCGGGGGAGAAAAAGGGTTTTAAATGCAGAGATAATTAAGCCTTCTCAAGAAGTGAAGAAGTGAAGCCTTAGCTGCACAAGGGAAGACAGAAATTGGAGCACTAGGAATAGGACTTTGGACTGGATATTGAGCATATGTATATGGTCTCCTTGCTGACCAGATTAGGAATTCTGAACTCCTTGTTCTTCAGTGGCAAGAGGTCAAAGGTGGCTTTATTGCAGTGCTAATAGACGTAAACTTATTCTGTAGTTCACTTGGATAAACTTTTCATTTTGAACCAAATGTCTGTCTGTGCATGCATTTGTTACCGAAAGAGCTAACCCACCTGACCAAGAATATTGGTGCACCTAAAGACACACCACAGCAGTTTCAGTTTGCAATGTCAAATTCAAAACTTACATGCATAAATTATTATTTCCCAACAGTTGCTTGCTGATGTGGATAATTGTTTGGCTTATTGAGTTCTTGCGGTCTAACAGCAAAGCACAGTAATCAGAAGCAGGAGATGGGAGGCAAAGAAATAAACTATTCAAATCTGTCATTTGGGTCTACATGAAGAATCAAGATTTTAATTAATGTATTAGTTTGTTTGGTCTCTTTCAAAAACTGTTGTATTTTAATTTATAACTTCTGTATAAAATATGTGATAGATATTGAAGTCAGCTTTGCTTTCCTTTTTATTGCTGTTTGTTACATCTGAACAGAGCCAAAAATGTCCATGAATGATCCTAGTTCAGAGAAAATCTCATGTGTGTTAGTCTAAAGAAAGAAAATTAGCTTAAACACAGGAGTGAGACTCGACAAAGTTGTGGCTGGAAAACAAGCTGTTGCCATTGTCCTCCTGCTGACAAACTCTTACAATAGGTGAAAATAGGTTTTGTCTTAGTCCTCTCAGTTTTGGGTAAACTTACTGCTTTTGAAGTGTCACTATTCACCTTAGAAATGGAAAGGCAATGGCTGCAAAATGCAAGGTGTTCAGAGCCTTGGGAGTGAAGACGAGGGTCTGTTACTTCCGAGACCAACTAAGGAATGTGGAAGTCTCCATCAGCATCTTCTTCTCTTTCCATTTACCTCCCTCCCTAATATTTAACCACAGTTTTAGGATTTTACAAAAATTAAATGGTTGGGCATGATGTTTCTGGAGTAAATTGTGTTTGACTTGAAGATTCACAGTGACACCAATTCAAGCCCATAACATATGATTTGTATTCTTATGAAGCTTTTTTTCACAAATGGCATAAAACATTTGAAAGGTCAAAATCTTCAGAACTTAAATATTGCTGCTCATTCCTTGCTTTACTTCTGAATAGACTGATTTTTTAATTTCCTTTTTCTGACCTTTATTCCTCCATCTGCTTCTATGATTTGTACAGCTTCTGTGATTGGTTTAGTAAACTGCCTCTGTCTGGGCTGCTTCTGTTCTGAAAGCATTTTGTTTGGGGCTGATGTGTTGCCTAAACTATTCCCCGTTCTTTGATGATATTTACAAACCGAGTTGCCTCACTGGATTGACTTTTCCCCTCATTTATTTCAGAGAGCCTTTTGGATTGAAATCTTCAAACCCATCACAACTGCCATTGTAAATCAAACTGACAGTCAATTACAAAATGGACTATGTATTTGAACAAGCCCAGCTTTGAAAGCCCAGCCATCTCTAATATACTTAAAGACATGAAAATACTCTTCATTTGCAGGACACAGGAGCACCCACTGCGTGTGAACAGCTGGT
Source organism: Nesoenas mayeri (assembly GCF_963082525.1). Classification (NCBI taxonomy): domain Eukaryota; kingdom Metazoa; phylum Chordata; class Aves; order Columbiformes; family Columbidae; genus Nesoenas; species Nesoenas mayeri. Next base: position 45,220,564 of record NC_137548.1, read on the forward strand.
GCTGGGGTGTGGTGTAAAACATAATTAGAACTCTAAGAGAACTCAGAGGAGTTTAGTCAAAATAATAAAAAAAAAACCCCATTATCTGGGTCCCAAGGAATAAGCCTTACTTGGTGGGGGTGCTATTTTTCATGAAGCTTTATTGTATTTGATGCATTAACACTTTCACTTCTGACAGATAGCAGCCAGGTTCTGACATACCAACCTGAATTTCAAAACCAGCAGGGCACATATTGCCAATACAAAGGCGTTGGCATACATGGAAAGCTTGAATCCATGAAGAAATGCACAATAATGCATCTTGCACCATTTTTAGTTTTAGTGGAAAAATACTGCAGTGAGACAGTTTTTGATATGGGCGTATGTGTCTGTGAGTAAATTCCAGATAGCACTTGGCACCGTTTTATTTCTCTCCATTTGGCAAATCATCTGGTGTTCTCCCTTCTGTTGCATATCCCAGAATAAAATAGGAGAAGCTGTCTTCAAGTGTACAAAAAGAGTGAGCTTAGGCTGCACAATGACCCTGTTTCTAATGCATCAGAAATGAAGGTAGCTCTGTTTGATTTACCATTCTGTAAATGTCATAAAAAATCTGCTGAGTTAGGGAAACAGCACCAGCTGGGTAGTTGCTGCAGAGAGCATGCCATGGTATTCAGTATGGGCTTTCCTCAGGACAGCTGCTCCAATGGCGTGGTGTGTATTTCTTTGTATAACCTTGCACTGAAAAAGGTCTGACAAAAGCAATGAAAACAGCTCTTACTTCTGGGAGGATGCAGTCAGTCCAGCCCAGGCATGGTGGAACATATGAAATGTATACTCTGTGCAAGTGTCTCTGTCAGTCTTCCAGTTAATGGTTCCAGTAAATCTGCTGTCTTGATTTGAACAATAATAAGACTAATACAGAAATCTAAAGACAAAATGAAGTTGTGAGGTGATGGAAGAAGCAGAGGATTTATTTTTTAAAAATGTGACTGCTGAAGCAGTTGAGGAACATCTTATTGCTTTGAGAAATAACACATATTCTGTGACTCAAGGGCCTGGACTAGAAATAAAGACAAAATCACAGCTCACATGCTGTGCTTGTGTTACAAGCCATCCGCTCTCCCTTGCCTGCAGGAATTTTAACAGCACAAGGCAAAGCATAGGCAATGATGTTGTGAAGAGCGTACTGGGACTAGTCAGGAACAGGCCTGTCCCCATCTGCTTCTTTGGCCCCTGCTGCCTTGTAGGAACATCATGTCTCTGCATTGATTTAGTCTGGGGCAGAAAAAAAAAGGAAAGAAAATCACAATGTCAAAACTTGATTAACTGCAGTAGCTGCAGATAGTGAAATGGCCAAGTTGCCTTTCTTGTTTCTTCATTAGCATTTTGGTGTTGTCTTCAGGCGATCAGTTTGAGTATGTTATGTTGGAGTGGACTTAAGAGAGCACAGTTGTACAGTCTCATTTTATTTAATCTCTCTTGCTTCTCCTTTCCTGCTCCATCTTGCTCCCAACCCATTGCTTTCCTCCCAGTCTTTCATTAAGTTGTTAAGTGGCCTCCTTCATGGGCCAGAATAAGGGGACATTTCATGGGATAAGTAGTTCGTTTCCTACATGAATCTTGTTTCATGTGGCAGCCAAACCCACTCCGTCTTCCTATTACAACTTTAAGCAGAACTTACAGAACGTCTTCTGTTACTTGATTGTTTTAAGGGGACCTAATTCTTTAACTACGCCAGAGCTAGACAGAGGCAGCAAAGGAATGGGCTGAGGATTGCCCATGTGCAATGTGTATGCGTTTGTTCCTGCATACTTCAACTGTTTCTTCTCCTAGCAAGCTTGACACTGGGAAACAGAGCGTTTCTGCTTTCACCTTCCTGGCAGCTGGCTGAAGTGAGAATGATCCATTTGCTGCTACTGGAGTCACAAGAGGCACGATAACAAACTGTCACTGCTAGCTACTCAGCATAACCCACCTATCATGTGTAATTCTTCCTCTCTCACTCAGCTGTAACTTGGATTTAGGACATATGTACTGCTGTGTGAATGAAAGGAAGACTCAGTCATCTTGGACCAACAGTGGTTATTCCAAATTTGCCACAGGTAGAAGTTGTACATCACATCTTTTATTCTGACAAGGTTGAGCTGGGTGTTATCGCAGGGATTGCAGTCTGGCTATCACAGTCTGTCCTTAGGACAGGTGTCTGCTCTGTGCTTTGACACTGTCACCAGCTCACCTAAAACCTACATTGAGTTGTGGCAGGGCTAGGCAGAGCACCCATAAATCCTCCCATAGGAGGAGCCAAAGTCTCCTGCTCCTGCTATTGGAGCAAATGCTGGAAAGAGCAGTAGTGGTTCTAGATCTGTCTCTGGTGTTGAAATATTTCTAGTGAAGACTGTCCATCATTCCATAAGCTATGCAATGTGCTTTAAGCAGCTACAAGGACCTATTGACTCTTCTTTTAATACCTATTTTTTTTTTAAATAACCTCAAACCATCAGATCTGCAAACAAAGCCCTCAGCCCTGTGTGCTGTGAGCTGCTTAAATGCTTGTTATGAGACACACACAAAAACCAGCAACTATCCAAGTAGATCAGAAGGCACAGTTTTGAAGGAACTGTGCACAGAAGGAACTTGAAGTATTTCTTTCACTGTTTGACGTCCCAGAAAGAGAGAATGCTGATAAACTCGAATGAGACCAGACAATAAAGGGATAGAGAAAACGACTTATTTATGAAGAAGGAAGTAAATATATACAGATTCATTCTGCAGTTTTTCTGCAGTGGTATGTTATTGTAGTTAAAGCGAGGTATGTGAGAAATAGGCATGCCTTTATGTGGAGTTCATGATGTTTGGACTTATTGCCACATATTTTTTCTTGCCCCATCTAGGTTTTAGGTAAACCTCCTGAATTTCTCTTTTTCTTTATCTGAGTATTTTTTGGCTACAGCACTGCTCTCCACCTTAACCTCATATTTAAGCAATTTTTTTCTTACTTTTTTTTGGTCATATATATAAAATCACAGATATGGTGTTCCATAGCAATTAATGCACATCAGCCCTTTGACCCTTTTTCTGATATTTTTGCCTGGTGCTTTCACGTACCCACATTTCCATTCATATCTCATTCATATCAATATTTTTATTTCTGATACTAATATTTCTGTTAAAGATTTCTCAGCTGAATGGTAAAATCAGCCACTGTAAACTATATAATACCAAAGAATGAAATCTATTCTTTTGCAGAGAGCCACTGCAAGCTTTATGTACCACTCAGGTCCCAATTGACACAGTTGAAGAATTAGCTGAGACTTAAGCGGAGAGAAAAGTTAAAATTGTCCAATAGCCCTTTTTTGGCTGTCAGATCTCAGCCTGCAGGAGTGAGAGCTCCACAGTGGCTGTAAGTATGACTAAGAATCGAGAAAGAAAAGAGCCTTCGCATTCAGCTGACACCACTCCTGGTGCTGCAGTGTGGCTGTGACATGGCTGCCGCAAGCTGCATTGTCAGGTGGGACACAGAGATCGTCCACTCATGCTTTATGCCAGCTTCTGAGCTGAGCCCTCCTTTTGAACCACTTCTATATTATTCCCTTTACTCAAACTGCATAACTGGTTTTAATGAATATCGCTTAATATCATGCTGGAGAGGGGTAGTCTGTGAAAACAGTGATATGTTTGCAAATTTGATCTAAGGTTTCATTCAGTTTATAACACAGACCACCTGACATGCATGCTAGGGGATTACCTTACGTGCTTTCGATTTATGGACCTCTCAGGTGTCTAAATATTGTGTTAGTTAAGCTCCCTTAAACATGAGGGGACATATACAGCTACCTAGAGCTTAAAATGAGACAATGTACAACAGCAGCTTACACTGGCATTTCATTCATTGAAAGTCTGAATTATCTACACAACTAGAGTTTTTAAAAACATTTTTTTAAAGGAATAATGAAGTTACATGCCCAGACTTCTCCTTTCCCTGTTCCACACCATTTTCTCTACATCCCACTTTCTTTTCCACATTAGTAATAATAACCAAGACAAAACCAGTATCCTTTAATAAATCATGACATTTTTGAGCAATTCCTGTGTAACAGTGACCCCCAAATTCATACTAAATTCTATTTCCTCCCTTCTATTTATGTGCAGCACCTTCTTTCAAGGAAGATGCGTGTCTGGTGGGTAAAGCACTGGTACCGCCCATGATGCTCCCATGATGGTGGGGAAGCAGGTAGTAAGTTCCACAGTGAGGAGAAGTTGGACCCCGAAGTCTGTCCCCTTCATTCATTTGTCTTTTGGAGAGAAGGTGGTCTTTCGATCTCTACTTGTTCTTGAAGAGACAGTCCAATAGTGCTGCCATTATTTTGCAGTAGGCATCTTTGTTTCTATGTTCAGCAAGTAGAAAGAGATTGTGACTCCTGATAGTGTATCAAATATTCTCCCACTGTCTTTCAAGAATATCAGACTCAGGACCTAGCAGAATTACTTTCAAACCTGCATTTAGATATTATCTTGATTTTTAATCTCTTAATCTTTACCGGTCTCATCTGAACTTACCGTAAGTATCATTTGGTTTTAGACAAGGGTCACTGCTTAGTATGAACAACCGTACACTTGGCTAGCTGACGGCCTCTATGCCATTTTAATACTCCTTGTAGGACTTAAGAAATACAGGGACTTTGAGCTCAGTTTCTGAACAAGAATCCTACTTTAAATAATTTCACACAAGTTGTGAACTATGTATTCCTCAAACTATTCCACTCATTTTCACCTAGGGAAACCCATATCCATTTATTGCTCAGGATTTTCTGGCTAGTAGGTGTGTTTTCATCACTGTTAGCTTTATCTGAAACACCAGAAGGAATGTTTAGAGAAGAAAGGTGGAAAAATGAGAAATAAAAATAATATTTCAACTGAAAACTGATAGACAATTTATCGATGAAGTTGTTATCTTTCTGTGTAATTATTCCATTTCAGAAGTGTGGGAGGATTGAAAATTCCTATTGTAGTCTTCAGCTTTCATGCTTAATAGAAGGCCTGTGTTTCTTTTATTTTTTGCACTGAGTCATTTCAGCTGAAAGAAGTGAGATATGCTATGCTTTGATATTAAGTATCCCTTGAAGGACTTGGATGCTCTGAAGATCAGGAAGTTAATGATATTTTGTCTTGCAGCGGGGTGACTTTTTAATGTATACTTTAGATAATGCAAAAGTTCAGTGATAATTATGTAGATTATTGCATTTCCTTCCTGAGGCTTTATATTAAATGGATATATGTTTCTGGGCAAGCAAAGCCTTTTCAGTTTAAAAGGTTTTTTTTCTCCCTGTCCTTTATGGCTATATATTTCTATTAGAAGGGCTTTTGTGACTGTATTTTTCTCCTGGTTTCTGTTTGGAATGACTCTTCCCTGTGAAGACAGCTAGCGTAAAACCTCTGTGCTCCATACCGGAAAATGAAGTAAGACATAGACCTTGAGCTCTGCATATGGAGCCACAGGAGCATGAACTCTGCCATTCACCAGAACAGCAACATCTCAGCTTTACCAAGTCAAATAGCCTTTTAAGCCTCTAAGTGGGAGTTGCTTGTGCAAAGTAGTTTTACACCACAGTGCATCCATTATTTAATATGCAGATTTTTCCCTATGAATTGGGAAGGTCATGTCCCAAAGGATGGACACACAGTATTCCTGTTTTGACCCAGTTAATCTTTTCTATAGCACCACCACTTTTAAGATTCAGACACTTACACAGACAAGCAGCTAGGACAGTATCTGTACTGTGTATATAAACTAGCAAAGTTTGCATGTGAAGTGATGGAGGGGCTTCATATGGAGAAGCAAAAGAAAGATGCAGTAAAAACAGTGTATGCTTCCACAGTTCACTTTGGATAAAAACTGTGACTCACTTGCCATACTTACAAATGCTTTTCATTGAAATCATGAGCAACAGAAAGCTCAGCTACACTGCAGTGAAGCATGGGAGTGAGGTCTGCATGACCACTATGTAGGCCGGTATTGTACATATAGGTATGTACATATATATTTGCCTGGCAATATTTAGTTTTGTCTTGAAAGCAGCACAATCAGCTTAGCAAGAAGCTCCATATGAGTTTAGCTAATTCTCTCTGGACCTGTGCTGGAATGTAAGGGCAGAGTAGCAAAGCATGTGTGTGCTCTAATGTATGGTGCAATACGGTCATGAGGACAAGTTGTTTAAATTAATAAAATCTTTCGCTCTGTGCTCAGAGATAATTTGATCTTTAATAGAGACAGTGTCCTTGACAATGGATGACACTTTCCAAACTTCTGAAGTGTTCTACTGGATGTCTTATTCATATACATGACAGACAAGTTAGGTGTATAGAGGTCAAAGCTGCTGATGAGCAGGGGACTTTAGAGATGGGGGTCCTGTGCTGTCATTTTGGGTCCTGAACCTGCACACACTCTGGCATGCTTCCAACCCCAGTGCAGATAGGGAGGTGAGGAGAAACAAGGCTGCTCTCAGTGTATGAAACACTTGGCATACTTCCTCATGAAAGACCACACAAATTATCCTCTGCTTTGAAAGAATACATGCTGACAGTCTGCACTAAAGAAAATGATTTACCTGTCTGAGTAGATAACAGTAAATGCCTGGCACAGAGCCGTACAGCTCCAGGTCTAAAGATACTGCAGCTGTAATAGAGGGATGAAAATGCATGAGGTATGTTAATTGAGCAATAACTGAAATGTATGATTAAATGAAGAGGTAACCTTTCTAAGGTAGTCCCTCTTAATACATGTGACTTTCCATTATGCCTTTGGGCTTTTCTACACTAGAAAAATGAGCAGAAGCAAGGTCATGTTGTGTTCAGTTAATGCTGACCTAAAGATGACTGCTTTGCTAGTCTAGTGCTGCAACGTTTTTTACCTCAAATGAGCAGGTCAAGAGGTAGCCTTGACCCCCTGAAAACTCAGTGATCACAGCAACAGTGTTTTATACCACCTGTGCTTCTGCCTTACTGCCTTCACGTACCACAGCCTGTCAGATCACAATGAATATCAGGTACTTGGGTGAAGTATGTGACTGTGAGCAGGGACTGTAAGTGATTAATTCACACTAGATTCCTCCCTCAAGAACTGTGGCATGGCTGGGAAATCTGAAGGGAAATCCCCAACCTGTTTCACCTCACTGAAGGTCTGAAAAGTTTGTGAAAATTAGCAACTGTAAAGCTACACACATGTCTAGAATATACATTACTGAAGAACAGGAGGTTGACTAAACACATTGTTTCTATTCTCAAGGATGGTCTGAAGTTACAGCTATCATGAGGGTGTGTTTTTTTTGGCAGACAGTTGTCTCATGGCTTTCCGAGTCCATCTTTTATTGCTTTCTGGCTCTGTAAGGGAATTTTTGCCATTTGCTGTTCAGGCTTAATTAGGGTAGTGCAATGCCCTTACATGGACCACTGACAAGCATGTGCTGTTCTCCGTAGTTTGGGAGGGATTTGTCTTTCTGCTGGTGAGCTCCTCTCTAGCTCTTTGAATCATGTGTGCTTCCCTGTGCCTGAAGGAGTAACTGCTGGGATCTCTTGAATATTGCTGAAATAGAATAGAATAGAATAGAATAGAATAGAATAGAATAGAATAGAATAGAATAGAATAGAATAGAATAGAATTCTAGTTGGAAGGGATGTACAGTGATCATCTGCCGCAACTGCCTGACCAGTTCAGGACTGACTAAAAGTTCCAGTGTTTGACCACCCTTTTGGTATATAAATGCTTCCTAAAGTCCAGTCTAAACCTCCCCTGGTGCAGCTTTGAATCATTCCCATGTGTCCTATCACTGGATGGATATCAGGGGGAAGAAATCAGCACCTCCCTCCCCATTTCCCCTCCTCAGGAAGCTGTAGAGAGCAATGAGGCCACCCCTCAGCCTCCCTCTCTCCAAATTAGACAAGCACAAAGTCCGTAACTACTCTTCATAGGGCATTCCATAAGTTCAGGCTACCTTGTTCTTCTCAGATCAGCTATTATGGTACTGTTGCACCTATTCCTACTAAGGGTCTGCCATTGGCCTGGGTAACTCTGACTTCCAGCTGTTTCCTTACCCACTTTTGGCCACTGTAGCTCATCTTATGTCCGGCATTTCTGTTTCTTCCTAAGTGTCTATGCTGACGTGCTACCTAGGTGCTCCATGGTAAGACTGAGGAGGATAAAGGTAATTCAGACTGCAAATCCAGTTGTGATGCAGAGGAGGAGCCAAGCCAGTTAAGCACAGCAGTGTCTCCATTGCTCCTTGATATGAAGCATGCACCCTTTATAGTACATTTAAAAAGACATTGGTTGCATGGAGGTGGCAGTGACACTCTGACGTGGATAAATACTCATGTCTTGCAACTGCATGAGGACTGGTACATGATCTCTCTGCTTCAAGAATCACAGTTGCATTCACTCTGCCTTGCCTTTGCTATGTTCCATACCCAGGTAAGCCCTTTTGCTTTGCCAGGTATGGGCCCACTTGGTAACAGCAGGTAGCCTAGGGGAGCTCAGAGCACCACAGATGTGGTGAACACTGGTGTGGCTGGTCATGTGGACCTCATCAACTTCTGCTGACTGCTGTGCCTCTGATTTACGCTGCACCAAGGTCAGTCAGGGAAGCTCAGCTGGACAGTGATGGAAATCAGACTGAAGGCAGTAAAAATTATTTGAGAGCTGTCCTTTAAGTATATATAAGGACTTTAATTTACAGCCAGTAAGTGGAGCTAAAGCTCCATGAGAGGTTATTTCTTCGGAGAGCATATGGTTAAAAATTTCTGACGGAACTTTTTTCTCCCCATTTCCTTGTATTTATTTAGTTCTTTTGTTGCACATAAACAGTCACGCTGCTGGGAGCTCATGGTGTGAGCTCTTAACTTTTCTATTTCATTCCTTGAGCCATAGGCAGAACACAGGATCTTTGCCGCATTGACTGTGCAGTTAGCACTTTCCCATGCTATTTGTTTGTTCTGCAATAGTTCTCCTCCTTGCTAATTTCACACACAAATTTCTCCTGTCAGTTAAACACAAAATAATTGCATTTGTGTGCATGTGAGCAGTTGTAGTTGTAAAGGGCATTTTCATATTCCTATTAATCTAATGAAATTAATTTTCTCAGCAGCAATATTGTGTCCAGGCATTTGGAGAAAGCTGTCCTTTTGCTGCTTTGTTACTCAGTACTGCAATTCATGTACAGCATCTAACGTCTACATCTAGAGCTTTGTCTTGCACCCCTTTAGTTTTTCTCTGACTTTTCCCTTAATTTGAAACACTTAACAATTGCATTTACTCATCTCCAGTTTTGCCTGGTCTGGATCACTTTCTGTTTTTACACAGCTTGTCTCCTGTTTATACATACTAGCCCTTCATTTGAAGGATTTAGACAGGAAAGAACTCAGACGTGTCTCCTGTTAAATGTTGGAGCTGTGCAGTAGGTTCCAGTGGGACTAGTTATAATACCAAAGGTAGGGGTGTGATTGAGTGCTTCTTTGGACAATCATTAATGCTTCGCCTTGACTTAAACTCAGCTCAGCAGTGGATAACTGGAGAGTTTCAGGCAATTCTTCGACAATATGTTTATTTTTTCAAAATCCACTAACAATAATACAACTACAAGTCCTTTGTCAAATAAATCCAGACTTTCCTTTCCTTTCCTTTCCTTTCCTTTCCTTTCCTTTCCTTTCCTTTCCTTTCCTTTCCTTTCCTTTCCTTTCCTTTCCTTTCCTTTCCTTTCCTTTCCTTTCCTTTCCTTTCCTTTCCTTTCCTTTCCTTTCCTTTCCTTTCCTTTCCTTTCCTTCCCTTCCCTTCCCTTCCCTTCCCTTCCCTTCCCTTCCCTTCCCTTCCCTTCCCTTCCCTTCCCTTCCCTTCCCTTCCCTTCCCTTCCCTTCCCTTCCCTTCCCTTCCCTTCCCTTCCCTTCTCTTCCCTTCCCTTCCCTTCCCTCCTCCTCTCTTCCTCTTCCTCTTCCTCTTCCTCTTCCTCTTCCTCTTTTTTTTTTTTTTTCTTTTTAAACTGGGCTAGTTCTTGGGACAATAAAATGTATGTTATTGAGTCCAGCTTGCAAGTCTAGCACCTTCTCTAGTGATTGTGACAAATTCTTATTTCACTACATCCATGGCTGGCCATTTAACTTGAGTTCTTGGCCTGTGGTCTCACAAAATGAAGATCATGGAACAGCCCAGATCTAGCATGTGCTTTTGGAGCAATTCATGTCTGGCACTAGCACAGCCATAGCCCATTAAATCTGGCCTTTAATTTATTAAATCTGTAAAATGAGCATCTGCTATTGTGCAAAGTTTCAGTACGATCCATTAAGCACATTTTGCTGACATGGGATGGGAAGGAGAGATCCATGAAACGTTAAAGAAGAGAATTTCTGGCAGGTACTTTTCCTCTAAAGGTGACTAATTCACCAGTTCTTGCAGACATTCTGGATCCTTTCTGTCCTGGTGCCCTTCCACTGACAGTGGGGGAGATTTCCAAAAATCAGGACAGACACACACATTTGTTTGTATCCCTAAAATCTCTGTGATGTGAGCAAACATTTTGGCACTAGGTTAACATTGGAGAGAGCACCACAGCTGTTTGCGATGCAGGGGGATGGAAGGGAGAATTGACATTACAGGGTGATGTTCTGCCAAAGACATTTTTACACTGGGATATTTCCCTGCCCAGCAAAATGCAGTATTAAATAAAGTCAGAATGTGCCCATTCCTGCTGTACACACCATCCACAGCTGTGCCTGTAGCAGCATAGCTCTTCCCTCAGACAGATAAAGGATGTGCGTGGGCATCTATTCCTTTGCCGTACATCGGAGAGAGCCTTACAGTGACAACTGGACAAGCACGGTGGAGATGGCAGCAGTTCCAGGAACCTTGCCAAAGTGAATAGAAGAACTAAAATAGTTTTAGAAGGCCCTGGGTTGATGGGCTTGTCTCAAGAAATAGTCTTTCAGAATAATCAATTATCAATTATGAGTTCTAGAAAAATTAAAATGGCAGTATTCAGAACATTAGAGTCTGAAAGTTTTGTAAGCTGATTAGAAAGCATAATTTTATTTTGAGAATTAAAATTCTTTCTTTAACAACCGTTTCTGGAGACCTGGATAACCAAAATGATCTAGGGGTTGGATTTCATGAAAAGATGGAATTATATCAGGTATAAAACCCTTTAAATGTTTGTTTAATTCTCCCAGTAGAAGTTTAAGCTCATGTCTATGCTTTTTATGTCTTCCACTTTCCTAATGTGTTTAAAAATAATTATAATACAAGCACTAGTTATGAACAATTTCTTTAAAATATGTTTTGACTTGTTCAGTACCCCCCTCTGGCCCACAAACCAAACCTTTCTTTCCTAGAATAGTTTTATCTCCTGGAGAATGATTGTGCATTTAAACTTTTTCTGAAGAAAAAAGATGATTGGGGCACCACCTGATTGTCACTTCCATCAAGCAGTTGTGTGCACTCAAAGCACTCAAAACACTCTGCCAGCTCCAGGTTGGCATTTCTTTTGCCTCTAATGGCTGTTTGGGCAGACATCAAAACCACTTCGTAGGCTGTTGCTCCCACACCATCAACCTTTGTGCCTTTTCAGACCATTTCACCTAAATCCAAGCAGAAGGCTGATTGCTAAAAAGCGTAAAACAAGTGCAACATGTACTTGTAACAAGTGAGCATCTGTACATAGTGTCAGGCAAAATGTCACTAGCCTCCAATGAGTGGTGCTTACTCTGCCAAGACATGCCACTTACAGCCAAGGTTACTTGCTACATTACAAGCCAAAGGTGTGCTTTTGTGAGTGCTGGGCACACACTGCATCATTTGCTCTCTTTTATGAGAATGTAACAAAGTGGATGGATGACGACAGGGTGGTGGATGTGGTCTACCTTGACTTCAGCAAAGCATTTGACACAGTGTCCCATAGCATCCTTGTTGCTAAGTTGAGGAGATGTAGTCTGGACAATAGAGTAGTGAGGTGGATTGCAAACTGGCTTAAGGAGAGAAGCCAGAGAGTGGTAGTCAATGGTGCGGAGTCTAGTTGGAGGCCAGTATCTAGTGGAGTGCCTCAGGGGTCAGTACTGGGGCCAATATTATTCAATATATTCATTAATGATTTAGATGATGGAATTGAGTGTACTATCAGCAAGTTTGCTGATAACACTAAGCTGGGAGGAGTGGCTGACACGCCAGAAGGCTGTGCTGCCATCCAGCGGGACCTGCACAGGCTGGAGAGTTGGGCGGGGAATAACCTTATGAAATTTAACAAGGGAAAGTGTAGAGTCCTGCATCTGGGCAGGAATAACCCCAGGTTCCAGTATAGTTTGGGGAATGACCTGTTGGAGAGCAGTGTAGGGGAAAGGGACCTGGGGTTACTGGTGGACAGCAGGATGACCATGAGCCAGCACTGTGCCCTTGTGGCCAGGAAGGCAAATGGCATCCTGGGGTGTATTAGAAGGGGGGTGGTTAGTAGATCGAGAGAGGTTCTCCTTCCCCTCTACTCTGCCCTGGTGAGACCCCATCTGGAGTATTGTGTCCAGTTCTGGGCTCCTCAGTTCAAGGACGACAGGGAACTGCTGGAGAGAGTCCAGCGTAGGGCAACAAAGGTGATTAAGGGAGTGGAGCATCTCCCTTATGAAGAAAGGCTGAGGGAGCTGGGTCTCTTTAGTTTGGAGAAGAGGAGACTGAGGGGTGACCTTATTAATGTCTATAAGTATATAAAAGGTGAGTGCCATGAGGATGGAGCCAGGCTCTTCTCAGTGGCAAACAATGATAGGACAAGGGGTAATGGGATCAGGCTGGAACACAAGAGGTTCCACTTAAATTTGAGAAAAAACTTCTCAGTGAGGGTGATGGAGCACTGGAACAGGCTGCCCAGGGGGGTTGTGGAGTCTCCTTCCCTGGAGACATTAAAAACCCACCTGGACATGTTCCTGTGTGACCTCACCTAGGCGTTCCTGCTCCAGCAGGGGGATTGGACTAGATGATCTTCTGAGGTTCCTTCCAATTCCAAACATACTGTGATACTGTGATACTGTGACTCTGGATGTTAGTAGCCCAGGACTGGGGAATTACAGCAACCTTGCACTTACACAGTGAGGAAATGATGTAGAGTAGCAGAGTTAAGAACCTGCCAGGATCTGGCAGAGTCTGGTCAGAACAGCTGGCTATAAATGAAGGGTTCTGAGGATGAGGTCTAGGGCACGAGGATTGCTATGTCTTACCAGCAGGAAACTGAAAGGCAGGTCAACACCCAGGCTCACACCACTGGATGGAAAGAAAATGATCATGATACACTTCGAATTTGTACAAACAGCCTCTCCTAAATATTTATAGTTTGCTATCACTATAATACAAAGCTTGTTACATGGCCAGGCAAAGTTCTATCTTTTCCCTCTACAGATAAATCCCCTTGGACTCAGTTGCCCCAGTGGGTGCAGAGGCATAATTATTACCCGCTATTTTTATGATAAGAATTTGTACACTCCTAAGGACCTATGCTATTTTCTGGTCTCTGTTCTATGAATGCACTGACATACCCCAGAGAAGTTACAAAGGAAAACACAGGGGGTGAAGGACAGGAGGAATAGGAGCCTCAGGTCTTGTCCACCAGCAGCATGCAGAGTTTGTGTGCTCTTGTGCATAGTAGTACTTGAAGAGGTACTTCTTCAAGCATGAGAAGAGAGCAATGATTTTATGGACTGGGTCATGATCCTTAGGAGCAGATTGGCAGGCCTGATGGATTATCATTCTCACACAGGATCTGGCCTTGTCTCCACAGAAATCAGTGAGAACTTGCTTTTCAGCTGACACTCTTGGCTAATATTTTTTAAGAAAAGCTTGAGACTTTACACAAAACAGGAAGAACATCAAGCCTGTGGATTCCACTAGCCAAAGCACAATAAATGACGTATTAATAAAGGTTAACTCAGGGCCCAGGTGGCACTCGAGCCCAAACTAGTTGATTTCTGTGTTGTGTTGTGTTTGCTCACCTTTTCACTCTAAGTCATTACACCACCTAGCAATGTAAATAGGACAGCTTGGATAATGGAATCTTAGCTCCAGCAAGAAAGGTAGATGTGACCAAACTTGCCCTTGAAATCTTAGCTGTCGTTTTATGCTTCACAGTGTACTCTTTGATGATGCAATGTCATATCTTTTCTCACGGAGTCTCATTCACAGCACAGCATGGGCCCTGCCGGTGGATTGCATCAGTCTTAGGGCATGAAATCACTACATGTGAGGTGACCTTTCTGTAAGTTGGAGATGTTGATGTGCAACCAATAAGACAAGGATTGTCAGGAAGAAAAGGAAGTTCTTATGACTTAGGAGCTGACTGACATATTACAGAAGTAGCTGTTATGCTTGCTTCTCCATTTCTTCATCTATTGTGAAAAAATTCTTTGCAAGAGATTCTATTATGAAGTTGGCAAGTAATTTAAAACAGTTTTTTCAAACACAGCATGTGTGTGTTTCTCATTTTCTGGGTGCCTAGCTCCTAGCGTATTTTGGCCTCAAGCCATAGAACACGTTGAGGATAGAGACCAAAACTAAGAACTTAATTCCATGTCCTCTGGGAAGCTTTGTGTACAGAGCTGAAGACTGGTAGGTGCATTTACCATAACCCCTGTAGCTGAGCTAATGTACTGTAGCTTTCTTCACTAGCTGGATTTTCCTACAAAGCACTGTCAGAGTTTGCCGTCGGAGACTGAGGAACTCTCTCTATGCATAGCATTGACCAAACAGGCTTTTATATGAGTAGCCTGAGGTGCCTGCACCATAATTGCGAACTCTATGAGCAGCGCACTCTGCCAGTTGGCCCAACTTGCTTGAATTAAACTTCGAGCACCTGTTTTTCATCCATGAGCTTTGGTTGAATAAGGCAAAGAGAAACAGAGTTGCTCCTCTGATTATTGCTGACAGTGACTGATCTTTATTTGTAGTCTAAACTCTCCTTGAAGCACTTGAGCAAATGAAGAAACATGCTAGATACTTCCAACAAGGTGCTGCGGCACTCATTAGAGCTATATCCAGCTTTTCCTTATCTTTGGAGAGAACAGGAAGAAACCTGACACTTCATTTTAGTGTGAGTGGCTGGGAAGGAACTAATTATTCTGATTCAAGCGATGGAGCTGGCTTCTCTTTGAGACTGAAGGGGAGCTTTCAGCCTGTTTGTGCTATATAGCTGGAGGTGTTGTGTCTTTATTTGACTCAAAGACATAAAATGGATGGACCCTGCTCTGAGCTGGCTTTACCCAGACTGAGTCCAGTCTAATTTCTAATTCTGCAGCCCCAGATTATACTTGCAAAACATCTACTCCACACAGTTGGTTGCTGTTAATGCCAAGTAAACACCTATAAATACTAATTTAGTATTTCACCACTGTACAGTAGTTTCTCATGTAAGTGAAATTAAATGTGAAATAAACATAGATATCTATGAATGGAATGAAATATTTGCCATAGGCATGATTAAACTGCTCTGGACACCTTTTCAACCACCTAGTCAAATAAACTTCTTTACGAAGAGGGCAAGATTCAACAGCTTCCCCAGTCAGTTAATATTCCTGTGGTTAATTCCTCTCTGTCCCTAG
Source organism: Nesoenas mayeri (assembly GCF_963082525.1). Taxonomy (NCBI): domain Eukaryota; kingdom Metazoa; phylum Chordata; class Aves; order Columbiformes; family Columbidae; genus Nesoenas; species Nesoenas mayeri. Next base: position 45,236,149 of record NC_137548.1, read on the forward strand.
GACTGAGCAGCTTTGTGTAGCACAGTGAATGTGCCTTCTATAATCTTTGGCACTGTCAGTGGTAAGATGGGGTTTATCTGAATGGTCTTTCACTTGAAATTCTGTTCACAACCAGCAGCTGGCTGCCTTTCTGCTTATCATATTATCACTCCAGGCTGTACAGAGGCCAATATTTCAACACCATAAATGCTGATCCCACTCTAGTCTTTCCCTTATGAGCAAATGAAGCATCTCTTTTGCTGTTACTAAAACATAATATGAGCTATTGTTTTTGATCATCATATCAGCAGAGGCAGTTGGTACACACAGAGCTCACATGCTAACTAACCAGGAAGTTTAAGTCAACACCAAATTTGCTTAAATTTGGATAGAGAATTGCCCTTTTTTTTTTTTTCCCCCTCCCCTTTGAGTAATTGTGACACATGAAGGAAAAAAAGCAATGAGGAAAAAGGATTCTTTTGTAAGTGGGGGGACTCAATCTTGACTTCGCTATAGTAAGAGCTGCCAGTTGAGCTGAGAGCTGCTGCTGCTGTAGCACCGAGATTTTTCTTGGCTTCATCTTGGCTGTAGTATGGAAGTAGGACTGGAGCTGGTCTCTGACGTTTGACATTTTGCATTTGGTCACAGATTTCTCTGATGGCCCAAGGGACAACAAATCCTCTCAGTGAACTCTTGTAAGACCCCTGGGCTGGGGGTGACTGTGGATGTACCACTACAGACACACAAGTACAGTCATGGACTGCAGCATTGTCCTGGGACTGAGAATGGATCTGGGGTGGGCAGCACTGGGCACTGTGCCTATCTGTTGCTGGCTCACTATCAGGAAAGGGTTCATCTGGTGACAAAGGCTTACCATCACAGATATGAGAGATATAAATCACTTTTATGTAGGCTGTGGAGGTAACTTAGTACAAGTTAATGATGTCCTTTGGGATCTTCTGAGGAAGGATGCAGTGCATACAAAGAATGTATGCTTTATCCTAATCCTAACTGGCTGGCACCTGCATCATGATGCATCATGCAAGTGCTCATTGCTCTGGCTTAGTTGTCTATCCTTGGTCTTAAGTATCACCTTGTAGGTTCAAAGACAAGTGTTGAAGATACTAAGAAGCCGCTTCTTTCAGTTCTGTCAAAAATATGGGAGCGGGAAGGTTTGTCATAGTGGGGAAGCAAAAGGGCACTAAATATTTAATACAAAAAGCTAAATATTATCATAGAAGTAATTTAATATAAATGGCTTTCAGCAAATCCTTATCCATATTTCATGACTGAAATGGGTGGCTGGTTTCTAATGTTTGCATGCAATTAATTTTAATGGGTGCAGCACATTACTTCCAATCCTTTGTCCCTCAGAGACCCTGGCCCTATCAAGAAAAAGCAAATAGCAGGACATAAAATGTCAGTGACACAGAGGGTGATGCAGTGCCCTGCGTATAGATCCAGAAATGACAAGTTAATAGGCTATTGATAGTTCCTGAAGTGTATAGAAAGTAATTATTCTACATATCTGGGGGTAACTGAGGAATGACAGGAACTCCATAAGGTAAAGATATCTGAAAATATGAATATACATTAGGGACTTACGAAACTTCCATTTTTCATGTATTTTTAAGGTGAGATCTGAAGTGCATTTAAATAGGTGGCAAGCTTCCAGTTGATTTTACATAGTTTAGAAGCGGTCTTCTGTGAATGTTGTATATGTGTCAGGGATATTATAACCAGCTTTGCTTGGGTGAGGCCAAAGAAAAGTTTTCTGATCCTTCAAGCTCATTCATGCCCACTAAGATCTCCTGTGAAGGATGAAGCTGCAAGAGGAAGCAGACTGCGTGTTGTGAATGCTTTAAGATGTAGAGTTTTCTGGATGTTCACAAATGTCCCTCCTGATTGTATTAAGAAAATGGTGTGTAAGGTATCTGATGACCTTTGAAATAGTAGCAGAAATATTTAAAGGTTTCAGACCATTAAACTGGACAGAGAGAAAGTCTGGTACATTTGATTCCAGAAGAAACTTGTGAAATGGTAAAAGGGAAAAAATAGGTGGTGTAAAACACATTCTAACGCTAAGACTGACTTCATTGTGGACTTCTATGGATTAAAGTCTCCAGCTTTAATTAGCATCAAGCTTAACTGTCTTCTGTTTCAACCTTGAATATTAATTAGTGATGCCTTTGGGGTAATCAACCCTTGTGGATCTCTGAGAAAAATGAACTGATTAGTAGATTGACCTTGACAGTTCCTAGGGAAGAAGATGAAAATACAAACTGTTCAACTATGCTGCACTGTAAGCTTAACTTAGTGAAATCTAGTGTACTGGAAAGCCCAAAGGAAGAAAGAGAAAAACTTAATGAGGAGGTTAGTTACAGAAAGTGCCATTCATTTTTCCACTTAAAAATGAGAAATTTTTTTTGCATTCAAGCCACGAGTGAAGGTTTAAGGGCTGGATACCTAAAGTTGTTCAGAACTTACATATCCATTTTATTTAACCAACACTCATCATCTATTACACGAGCTATGACAACATGCACTTAGAATATCTGGAAATATTTTCAGAAGAATCCCACTCTAATTGTGTGAACCCTACAAAATGGTCCTGGGAAACACATCTCAATCAGTTCAAGTTTACTTTTTGCTGCTTCCCAACAAGCAGCTGATGTTTTCAGGAAATGGAATAAGTTTTGCAAGAAATGGAGAAAGACCTTGTGAATATACCAGCAGATGTGGAGACAGGAAATTCTGCCCCTAGCTCACTCACATGTGCTGACTTTGCTATGGATTCTTTGCTGGCTTCTTCTTCTGCCTTGGATTAGTTGTGCAATCCTACACAAATGAAATGTGTCTCCTTGTCTTTTCTAAGTATGAATGAAGATTAAAATTTCTCTTGTCTGAGATAGTTTGCGATCTGCTGATCTGAGATGCTCAAAATGCAAAGAAAAACTTTTAAAAAATTCTGTTCCTTCATAACCTTTTGTATTAAACTCTGCTGCTTCTCCTTCCTACAGCCTTTTTCTCATAAAATCATTTACCCTTGACTAATTGTGTTATGCCATTTCCTACTTTCTTGTCCTCCAAATACATCTTACAACATGGGACAGCTTCTCTGTCTTTCCTGTGCTGTTCATTCCTCCTGAAGCCTCAGCTAAGAATTCCACTGCAAGGGCACATGAGCTGAAATTGCCATTCAAATATGCTTTTCAGTTTTGATTTCCCAAAAGTGATTAGGAGATGTGAAAGAGTCATTATTGTGAAACCGTAAGTTTGTATTTCAAAGGACATTTGAAGCTAGATAAGCTGCAAAAAGTACTTTAGGCAATGAAAGAACCTCAGTCTTACACTGAAAAATAGAAAAGATAAGTAATGATGTGCTCTTGGCACACAGTTAGGTGGTCTGGATTTTTATTTTATTGTTATTGTGGGGTAAAAATCAGATAACATCATGATGTGCATTCTTTAATAGAAATTTTGAATATAGGACATATAGTGATACTGAAGGTTAGATAAGAGAATCTTAAACTCTGTGAAAGTCATTGATGTCATCTTACCCCTAAGAACAAGTCAAACAAAAGGCATCTATATATAGTGCTTTGATAAAATTTGATGCTAATTGAAGGTGCTAGCTTTTTTGATATCCCTGAAGATTCAGGTTCTCAGTTTATCAGTGCAGGTACAGAGGAGCTTGAAGCAATCAGAGGAAGCAGCCTGTCAAGGTGCCTAGGGGAGCCCTTGCTAAAGGAGGGGGGCTACGCGTGCCATATGGTCCCCTCAGAAGTAGAAATCTCCAGTGTAACTGACAGCAAGGGAACTGGCTAGTGTCAGCTTGTTTTGCAGACCCAGTGCAAACATCATATATGTTCAGAGTGGGGCTTGTTGGCAGTAACAACAGGAACGTCTGATGCTGAATGAACCAGAAGCACACCAAGTCAAACTTCGGGTAAGACTACATGATGGTCAGATTATGTTGTAGTAGAAAGAACCCGGAATAGTTTTAAATAGATGCAGGAGATGGATCAGGAACCAGAGGGTAAGGTGAGCCAGAAGGGCAGTGGCATTGGCTGTGTCCCGTTATTGTCTGGCAAAGCGCCCTGGGAAGCTGGCAGCCTGCCGCTGCCGGAGCTGGGCTGGACCAGTTGGCTCATGTTGTTGAGGGAAATAAAGGGTGACTCCCCATTGCTGTCCTTTAGAGACAAAATCCTACCTAGTCAGGACTCTCCAACGTGCATTTTACTCTAGCTCTTTCTGACCCTGTGTTCCTCATTTCTGTGACTGCAAATTTCAGGTTCGTTGCGTTAGAGTGATTCTACTGCAGCAAGGATTGCCTGGAAAAGGTGTAAATTAAGCTAAATGGAGCCCTGTGTTGTCATAGCTAAGCTATTTTTGGTCTGTAAGGTAGTTTTTTTAAAGCCAGCTCAGGTTTCTGTATGCTCCACTGAATTCTGCAGACTACAATAACCCTGCCTTGTAATTAGAACTAGATTCAGCATATCAAAATATGTTGAACATTCTGGAATGGTGATTTTAGTCCTCTGTACCACTGAGTGTCTGCCAAATTTAAACAATGTTAGTCTGTTGCATTGCATAGTGTTAGTAAGCTAGAAATAATCTAAATAAGCTGTTTGAGAGACTGTAATTAACATACAGACTGCATTTTAAATTTTCTTTGCTTTTCTTTTCTTCTCAATGTTATACATCTTCCTGCTTGCAAGTGTTTTTGGAGAGAAGTTGCTTTTTTTTTGCGTGACATGAATACAGGGATTCCAAAACCATTGGAATACCTCATGGAAGTGCTGAGGAACTACTGTCATTTAAACAAAACAACCATCTGGACTGTTAAAGCTGACAGCACTCTGGGAGGGATGTGATGTCTGGAGTACCAGAGGCTGCTGTGACCAGGTTAGTAGAGCAGTGGGGGTGGCTGTGGAATAAAAGCCAAGTAGTTGAGGACCACAGTTACACTCATTGATTGACTTGTGTGTGCCTGAGTAAAATTTAAGGAAGAAATGTTTAGAGACTACATAAAAATGAGAAAGTATTTGATTCTAGCTAGTATCACTGTGTTTTCTTATTTCAACTAGCATTACGATTTATTCATTCAGAAATAAATCTGCATATTGCTAAAAATCTGAAGGCAGTAAGGTGGAAGTCCCAATGATTTTCTCATAAAGTGCTGTTTCTTTTAATTCCTTTATGGCTAAGGTCCAGATTACTACATATTATGGCAGTTGCTACTGCAAAATTTGCTTGTGCTTAGCTACAGTTAAAGTAAACCCATCTGTTCCAAGAATACTGGCAAACATTTGCAATGCATTTATAATATTTGGACTTTGGTCTAAGAAGCAACAAAGATCAGAGGGTGTAGGAGATTCCCCAGGACATGAGGGGCTGCAGCAGGTCCCCAGGAGCAGGCTGGGCTCCGTGTTGGGGCAGCAGTGGGTGCTTGGTCTCATCCTGCAGTTTGTCTGTGACCAGTGGAGTCAGAGACTGCAGCCTCTTCTACAGGTTTCATGGGTGACCTGTGGATCAGGGCTTCCTCCTGTGCACCTAGGGCAGGATTAAAATTTCGTACCAGCTGATTTCATGATTTGGAACTGTCTTTCATTCTTCTAAAAGCCATCATCACTTTTATGGTAAAGAGTTTCTCTGAACATACACCTGGACTACTCCTTCTAAAATTCACTCCTCACCTAAAGCTTTGACCCTGAGAACCTCAATTTCCTTCAAGTTTTGTGTGTGTGTGTGTGTGTGTGTGTGTGTGTGTGTGTGTGTGTGTGTGTGTATGCGTGTGTGTCCCAGTGAGGCCCTGAGAGGAAGAAAAAAAAAGCTCTACCTGGATCCGAAGTGTTGCCAGGATTAGCAAACTGGTAGTTTCCAGTTGCTATATTGGGAGTCTTTCAAGGCAGTGGTGGTACTCCATTTAAGATAGATGTATTAGGAAAAATACCAAGTCATCAGTTTCAAACCATGAATTAAAAGAGGTCTAATATGCAGCAAGAGTCCGCAGCTTTAAAGCACCATTCAGGACAACACAGGCAGGCAGGCTGACTGCTTCTGCACTATCTCCTGACAGGTTACAGTTAGTTAATTGGTGCTGCTAATTACAGTGTTCATTAAACAATCCCAGGTGGCAGGTTTACACTTCCCCTCCATATCACTGAAACGTTCTGAATAGGATTTCATGCACAAACGGAGGTAATGGCACTTTCTGTCTCTCTTGCACACAGGCGTAGCATGGTAGCGTAAGCGATATTCAGCCTCCCATGTCGTGTACTTCAGCTCCATCTGGGATTACTTCCTGGCCTAATTTCAAAAAGAAGAAGAGCTGTGTTGTTCTGTTAATAGAAATGCTACTCTATTTTGGTTATTAATTTCTACACACATTGCCCAGTATAAAAAAGAAGTTTAGTTTCATGAGGAAGATGCCATTAATAATGCATGGGACTTCTAAAGAAACAGTGATTCACATTGCTGAAGTACTGTACAAACAGTAATTCATAATAATTTGTATCATCATAATCTCAGAAATACAACGCAGGAAGGATGTATTAGAGTCCGTGTAATCAGTCCTTCCCATACTGCTTTCTGCGTGTCTGCAACTATTGATTCAAAGGAAATAAACCAAGGAGTTACAGGTTGTTGCAGGGATGTCCCACTGGCTCCTGCTCCTCAAGACAGCAATAAACATTTCTGGAGTTCTGGGATTCTGGTACAGTTTTCTCATCTTCTCCCAAGAAAGCCAAATGAATTAGGCTTTTTCTCCAAGATTCTGCTTTTTACCCCTCTACCTAATAGAATCAATATCTTTGTTCATGTTTCAGATTGAAATCTTCTGATTTTTCTATACTTTTATCTGTTCAGCTCTTTTTCCTCCCCTCTTCTGGTTTACCTTCAAGGTGATGCGATGCATTGGTTAGAAGCACTGGCTTTATCAGGTAATGTAGATTGTATTTCCAAGTTATTTTGGGTTGAAAGGAATAAGGCATCCTTGCCTCCGTTTTCCAGTGCATACAAAGTTGCAATTGTCAGGCAAAAGATACTGTGTACATACAGAGTATCATTATACACTCATACAGCTCTTCTGCAGGGCTCCATAAATGTTCATTTGACTTGATTCTGTTACTGTTAGCATGATTTGTTTAATTCTCTAGATCTCTTCTGTAAAGCTTTTTGCGATACATTAATGTGAGTGATGCTACATGAAGTTTATGACAACGATTTCAACAAAAATGTGGCAATGCACTGCCTGGTCCAGCTGTGGGACACAAACACTTCTTTTCACTTCCTTTCTTTTGCAGAACAAAAGACCATGTGTGTTTTCCAAGCACTCTATGCACTCTTCAGTCTCTCTGAAGCCCAGGTTACTTATCTCAATAAAATATTTATGCCATAAAGGTGAACACTGTACAGCCAAGTTTCCTTTTGAACACATTGCAGAAAGATCTTTTAACAAAGTCTCTCAGATGATGCCTACAAGAAACTGCACACAAAGCTATTCCATTCAGAGGGTGTTGCACAAATTCTGCGGCAAGTGTATCATATGAATGCTTATATAGATGTGTAACTGGAAATTAATTTTTTTTTTTTTACTTTATTCTAATTTCTCATGGTCAAATGTTAAGGACTTCATGGCTAGAGACAGATGTATCTATGATTAATTATTTATTATTGTTTATATATTTATTATAGTTTACTGAAATACCGAGAGAACTGGTAATTATGGGTCATAGACAATTTAAAGGTGGGACTGCCTCACCTGGATTATTATTTTAACTTCTCAAGCATACATGTTTGTCTTGTACTGCTCATGAAAACAGGTTTCAATCCCCTGTCCACACCCTCCCCTCCCCCTGTAGTTTCTCCTTCTTGTTTATTAGGATATTTGAGAATGGTATTTTTGAATTTCCATGCAACCAGTACAACCTGCTTAGAAAAACTTGTATCTTTTTGCATTTATACAAACCAAAGTGACTCTTTTGGGGCAAACAGTTGATATCCTACTAAATAAGCATGGAAATTTCTAGTAACTTTTCATTATTTTGTTTATTCTCTAGGAATAAACATCTCCACATGATATTTTGCAATTAAAATTCTTCCAACAGTTCTTTAAGGAACTCCAGGCATCTCTCCTCATGGATCTCAGCAGAGTGAATTAATCTATGTTCAAACAAAATTAGAGATGTAATTACTTTATAATCTTTAAAAGAATAATTATGTTCCTAACAAAATCACCCATGTTTTGGGGACTCTATTGCAAAGACTTCCGGCCTCTGTTGCAGACTCACTTCTTTGCTTCATACTCTGTAACAGAACAGAACAGAACAGAAAAGTTAGACTTTTGAGTGCTTTGGGTGAAAACCAATGACCTGTGGGTTCACAGGGTAACATTTGGTATTTCTGGCTCTGGTTTGTATACTGTTTTGGGTATTGCAACTCAGAACCTATGAGTGACATTGAGTGTAGGAACTCTGCTTAAATCAAATTAAGAAAAATTTGCTAGAGGTGCTCAGGACTAGTACTTTTCTAAACAGTAAAACATTTGCCATTTGTAGGTAAGTCAGTAAAATGAGAAATATTGTGATACATCAGGTGCTTGAAAAATATTCCCTTTCAGCATACATTCATGAATAAACATCACAAAATGTCTTGGAGTTCTATGTTTATTGCTTTTCTGTATTTCCAAATTAAATCTGCTCTTCTGACAAATACAGAAAAATGCTTTGCTTTAAAACTAAGTCTTGGATCTGATAGGCTGGTGATTGCCTGCATAACTACAGCAGCATTATTGATGATCTATGCGCTAGCTTCCTCACAAACTTTTTAGCCCTGCATGATTACCAAGGATAAAATGTAACAAGCAGTTTCAGTTTGCAAAATCAGCAAAATGATACATATCCATGTTAGAAATGCAGAAATGTAGAACTCTAATGCAAATGATGTCTACCATAATTTGCATGCCAATGTATATGTATTATACTGTTTACATAATGACAGCAAATGTTCTGATTATCAGTTTGAAAAAAATGCAATGTTGAATAAGTTTTAGGAACAGTTAAATCATTTCTACCTGTTTTTTTTTTTTAAATTTTTTATTTATTTATTTAAAAAATTTTTTTTTTTAATTGTATCTCAGTGTGCTGGTTTAAATATCTTTAGTTAACCAAAGATGTACAGGAGGGCTAGCTGGGATTTTTAGAAAGAGCACAATTTTATGAAAACGACTTTAACAGACATAAAAAACACATATGTGCATGCAATCAGAAAATGTTTGATTACTGAGATTACTAGAAGAAAAATGCTACATCCCAACAGTAGTATAGAGCTTGATCACAAAGGTATCAACTCTTTAGATAACAGGATATGAGATGCCCAGGTGACTTATCTCACAGATACTGAAGAAGTCTATTAACTACCATTTCTGTACTTTGAGCAGTCTAATCCACCTGAATGGAAAGTCATCGAGGTCCCTGAAGAGAGATTCAGACAGAAACTGGGTTCTTCCACAAAATAAGCCTGTATGGTTCCATAAATACCGAACATGGTACCTTTTTGTCTGACAAGCTGTTTGACTCAGTTAAAGAAATCTACATTAGTAAGAAGACATATCCATGTTCACTGTCCATCTGGGACCTGTTTCAAACCTGTTAAAGTCAAAATCAGAAGGAGTTTGATAGGTTACTCTGCTAATAGGGCAACAGTCAAAAGCTTCCTTTGAAGACACTGGAAAGAGAATATCTAAACTTTTGAAGAAAAATTAAGCTGCCTGATCAAATTCTGGTACTAATTATTACAGGATACCATTTCCTGCCTTGAGCAGTCACATCATTTGTACAGATCATTTAATAGTTGCAGAACCTCATACCAAGCAAAGATGGAGGTATTCGTGCAACTGGATGTGCCTTTGAAGATCTTTTTGATGAACGACATAATAAAAACTAAAGCACTGATACTTGAAAATGTGCAGGAGGACCACTGAAAAGAAAAGAATTAGATGTATTCTCAAGGTAGACTTTCTTGCGTAAAGTAGGTGCACTTTATCACTAGCTGACTATTGCAAACACTCACTGCTGCCCAGTTGTTTTTACTGACACATATCAGGCTACATGCCTAATGGTCTGAACACAGAAAGAAGAGAAAGAAAGGCTTTTTATCTATATACCCTGCCTGCTTCTCTCTTGTGCTGGAAAAGTGTGACATGTTTCAAATATGCCAGCTGCCTCCCAGTTACCTATTTGTAATCTTCATAAATATCCACTGAGAAATGTTAAAGAAATTAGGGGAAAGCATATGGTCCTACTTTGTTAAGAGCTGCAGGAAGAAGCCTTAAAGTTATTATAAAGATGAAAGAGGATAGGTATCCTGCTCACATATTCCCTGAGTCGATGGTTTATGTTATTGAAGCATTTTGTAGAAACATAAATTCTCATCATTTAATAAAGAAAACTATTTTATTGCTAGTGCGTATCCTGTAAGTGGACTCACACACCTAAGTTATGTGGCTTGTGCATGAAGACAGGCCAGGCCACCAAGGTAGAAATATGTGTCTGTTTCCATCTCTGTTCTCTGTCAGGTTTTTCTTGGTATTATGGCTGTATTTTTATTTCATAATGAAATTAGTCTTTGCCTTAGAGTGTATCAGTGCCATCGGCCATGAAGGCCAATGGTATCATGGGCTGTATTAGGAAGAGTGTGACCTGCCAGTCAAGGGAGGTTATCCATTCTACTCTGCCCTGGTGAGGCCACATCTGGAGTACTGTGTTCAGTTCTGGGCTCCCCAGTTTAAGAAGGACAAGGAATTACTGGAGAGTCCAGCAGTGGGTTACAAAGATGACTAGAGGTCTGAAGCATCTTTCTTTTGAGAAAAGACTGAGAGAGCTGGGTCTGCTCAGCCTGGAGAAGTCTGAGAGGGGATCTTACTTATGCTTATAAATACCTCAAGCATGGGTGTCAAGAGGATGGGACCAGGCGCTTTTCAGTGGTGCCCAGCCCCATGACCAACCCTCCTTTGAGCAGGTGGCTGGTCTAGAGAGCTCCAAAAGTCCCTTCTAACCTAAACTACCCTATCAGTCTATAGTTTATAGACACAGATTCACAATTTATGGAAGCTTGTAAGCTTTTCTCCAGAAACTTTCCACATTTGCATAGGTCTGAAGTAGATATGCAGTACTTTGAAGTTACTTACCCTTTAATGTATTACTAACTGTAGGTCTATGCCACAGTCTGTTGTGTGCTAACTGCTTCATTTGCTCATGTCCTTTGGTTTCAAATTGAGCAGACTGGCTGAGGCAAATTCAGGAAACATGGGCCAGAAAGCTCACATTTTAATTTGTTGATCCCAAGGATCTGGTATTTGCAATAGGAAACATCACTGTAATCACAAAGAAATTGAATGTAGGTGGTTTCACTGCTGGGTTCCTGGGTTCAACAGTCTCTGTTTGCTGGGTAATCATCAGCAGTGAAAATACAGTCCACCAAGAGATATGTGAAGGGCAGTGCTAAGGAGACTAACAGTAACTTCCTCCCTTGTGTGACAGCGAAACCTTAGACCTCAGCAAAAGACTTGTGCTTGGGTCTAGACTGCAACTGACAGCATGAGATGAAGGACCTCTTGGAAGAGGCTTCATCTTCATAGTTTTCTCATATAACATGACTTATTCTATTTAATTTTGGTGCTGGGTAACCCCAAACACTTCTTAGTTTGACAGAAGCTGACACTGTGCTTGATGCCATGAGACTTCTTTTCAGAGAAGATGGAAAAGGGAGTGGTATAGACATGGGTGATTTACTTCTCACAGGGTGCTGTGGTCTACTCACATAAATACAATCACATTTATCTGGCAATAAAACACTTTCTGCTGCAAGTGTGCAGGTTGGCAGTGGCAGCTCTGGATAGTTCAGTTGTTTTTGTAATTTATTAAGGCTTGCTATTAGTCTGGACATTTAAAAATACTGATCTGTTCATCACTGTGAAGGATTTACAGTGAGATTTTCATGTGAAAATCATTCCAGGTCCATTCACCAATATTTAGAAGCCCTCTGACTTTTTGATTAAATACAAAATTATTGTTTCTCCAGGGAACCAAGTGTGGAAGGCAGGCATCCACTGACATACCACTGCTGCAGAGCTTGGTACAGGTGTAAATAGCACCATAAACATGGGAGATCATAACTTTGGACTTTGCTTGACTGGTTAAAACTAGTACAGTGTAGTCCTTAATCCATGGTTGCAGCTCCTAAAAGCTATGTTGATAGAAATAAATAGTAATTTGTTTAATAATAATTATATTGCTGCTAATAGTAGTAATGATAATGAAGATTATAATAATAACATTAATGATAATAATAATGATAATGCTTGTTTATTTGCATGTATTTTATACAAGTTTTCTGCTTAGCTGCAGCCCAGATCAGCAAGACAACCTGAAGGAATGAAGTCCATTAGCTATGTTTTGAACAGGCTTTCACTGGCAGAAGGTGAAAGTCAGGGAGGATCAGTCTGTCTAGGAAGGAAGTGGGGAAGTGAGATACTAGTTTTGTTCTTAATTTTTCTTTTCTTTCTTTTTTTTTTTTTTTTAAATGCAGATTGTCTGATGTTTTTTCTTCACTCATTAGCTTTTTTATTTTATTTTTTTTTTCCCCAGCTATTCTTTTTGAGGAGGAATTGTCTTAATAGACATAATTCAGCTGGTGAGCTACTCAGGTTGTTCATAACAAGCATTCCTTAAAGTAATCACTACGGAGAACTGTAGTGCCATTGCCTGACTGGGTGGCTGAGTTATTTGCTATGGTTTCTGTTTTCTACAAGTTGTCCAGAACAATAGACTTTTATGCATCTGCAGCTTTTGACAAGTTTTTGTTTATTAAAAAAAATCTATATTTGGAAAAAATGTAAGTTTCTAACAGAACAAACAGAATTCAGCTGTTTAAATCTTCACAGAAATTAAGATGAAAACATGATCAGAGCAACTCACACATCCTTACATCTCAGTTAGGTGTGCATTTGCAGGACTGAACATGTGACAAGAGGACTGTGACAGAAAAGGGACATAAAAGTCTTGAAGAGATGCTTTGTAAGAGATGTGCAGTGCCTCCCAGGAGATACATGTACCAGGAGAGACTGAGCTACCTCCAAAGTGTGCATGGAGTTGCATATGAGCCTTGATTCACTCCAGCTCACCCTGTCACCTCGCAGGGAAACTGGGAAGGGTCTTCAATGTACTCCAACAAGATCCTTTGTCTGGACACAGGGACCATATAGCACCCTATTCTAAAATGCCAATGCAACCATTAGGATGAAGATACAATGGAGAAGAGCAGTGGTAGAAACGGCTGGAATGCAGGGACATGCCAGACTGTTTGCCCAAATACTCAGAAGTGGCCTACTATAAAGTGCTACAACACAGCAAGATGAAGAGTCAGCCAAGGTACCAATATAATTCTGGATGTACCCATAATGGCTAAACATAGGTTCAGTGCTGGAAGTAGGAAAACATCACAATTGTAAGTAAGCGGGAGAAAACATGACAAAAGGCAGATGAATTTTGACAGTGTTAGTTAAATATCCATTGTAGACAGTGGAAGCATTAGTGTGCCTTTCGTGACCTTTGCACTAAATGTGCAGTGCTTGGCACTTTCTGGCCATGAGGTTAATTCTGTCTTTACTGAAACAGAGGGATAGATAAGCTTCCAGCTGCAGGGCACTCATCTAGGGGAAAAGATTAAAGGGGCTCAGTCATGCACAGGCCAAATAAGACTACAGAGATTTCTAACCATAGTATGCTTTGGATTGCAAGGGAGATCTCATGGGTTCCTACACACAAGAACAACTGTTTTGAAGCTTTAATATCATCCTTGTACATAGATATTTTCCTGAAGAATCTTCATTAGGATATTCATAACGAGGGTGGAAATTGGTGCTAATTAGTTTTTCAAGAGATTCTGCAGTAAAAGAGGTTGAACTAGGACAGCCTTTATCTCATCCATTCAGGCTTCTATCCATCACATTTTCTTGCTAACACACATGGGTTCTGATTTCATTAGGGGGATACAGAGCTGAGACAGCATCACACAACATGTGAGCATCTGTTGTACCACTGCTTACAGATGGGACAGTAACTTCTGTATAGTCTATCCTCTCAGCTAAACCTGTGCCTGGCAAAATCCACCACTGGATGCTTCAAAGGAAGGGGATTTTGATTCACTCACTGACCTATGAACAATGCATATTTGGGCTTCTATTCTGAATCTCATATTTCCCTAGCCCCACCTATGCAGTAATGATAGAGCCTCAGCTTTATCTCACTCTGTGGTACACAATGCAACACAATAGTATTCACATTTATGATGTAATATTGTGGCATCAAGATACGAAAACATAACACTGTTTTGTTACCCTGACATGAGTGTCTCAGAACAGAGATGGCATTTTGTCACTCAAGGTGAACAAAACCACAGGAACAATAAGGTCTCCATTGCCTGCTTTATTCTGTGCTGCAGTTCTTTTATTGATCATCCTATAAAACATCATTGCCTTTCTTCATGAGAGTTATGTGCATAAACAAGTGCCTGCTGTCCTCTCTCACCATTTGAAAGCAGCACTTTAATGCAATATCACTCTTCTCACTGCCCTGACAAATTAATAGAGAAATTCTCCACTGGTTCTTTTAGTGAGTGCCTTGTTCCATTATGAGGCTGACAGAGAATCTGTTAATAGGATAAATTCAGAACTAAAACAAATCAATGAAAAAGAATTTTAAAGCTGTCACGGTGAAGTGCAGGTCAGCTTTGTCAGAGAGACATGTAAAACTGGCATGTATTGACTTGCTGGATTGGTGCATATTTGGTCACATCAACACCTAGTAGAAATCTCTTGCTTTTTTTTTTTGAGTTTTTTTCTGAACTCTAATGGATAAAAATGCTTATATTTGGAACATGGGGTGACACTCAGACAGCCCTTGGCTTCTGTAATGATGAGCATAAATGGCTCATGAAATAAAGGGGCCGTTACGCCCCTGTAGGTGATGGACTTGTGGGAGATTTTGGCCTCCCCTTGTAGCTGAACAGGTTGTTTCATCTTAGTGCAGTCCATGATTATAACACATGGATGCAGTTGCTCATGAGACTTTCCATCTCAAGGTTTTCTCACACATTCTGTCTCATTTATAGGGAAAAGTTCTGACTTCTTTGAAAATCAGATGAACATGGCATAGAACATGAATCTGTGCTTCCCTATGTGAATGTTCATGACTTGAATACTTCTTAACTTGAGCTAAGAAGAGTGCAGCCAGAGTCTGCTGAGTAAAACTGTACGAACAATTCTTGTATCAGGCCCTTGAAGCAGATAAGGTCATGAATAATTCAGCACTGGAGAGTGCCTGGCTCTTCTCTGGTAGCATCACAATAGGTCACAAGTGACTAAGCTCAGAAGAGGATGTGTTCTCAGTACAATTAGTCTTCCTTTAACAGTACTGAATTAGCACTTCTGTTTTATTGTACCCTAAAGCTAAAAAGGCTGTTAGAGTATAGAACAAGCAAATTATTGCTAAATGCCTTGGGCAGATTACTCAATATCTTCTCACTATCACTTTATTAACTACATTTTACGTCATCAGAAAAGCTTAAGATGGGAAAATTAGTAAAAAGACAAATGTT
Organism: Nesoenas mayeri; assembly: GCF_963082525.1. Classification (NCBI taxonomy): domain Eukaryota; kingdom Metazoa; phylum Chordata; class Aves; order Columbiformes; family Columbidae; genus Nesoenas; species Nesoenas mayeri. Next base: position 45,251,788 of record NC_137548.1, read on the forward strand.
ACCTTAGAAATTAAAAAAAATAAGGCTGCAGAGGTAGGAAATAAAGTAGTGCTTAGGAGTTGTCTAAGTTTCAAACTTGTGTGTATGGGCATGTACATCATGTGGCATGAGCATAACACATCAGCAGTTGTTCCTGTGTCACAGATGCTCAAACTACGTATGTAAGATTGCTTTTTTATTACAGGATGGTAAAAAGATACTCTTTGAACATTTAACTTGAATATAATTTGAAAAATGGTAAGCAAATCCTCACTCTGAGGTTCAGTGTTACTCCAAAAAAGTCCTCTCAGTTGTGCTGAGCTTATTCTGTACAGAAATCCGAAGTAAAGACAACCAAGGGACTATTTTCCTGGACCAATTTCACAACTAAATTACCCTCTCTAACCTTTCTTTGAAATTGTGGAAGGAGCTCTTGCTGCTTGATTAGTTCTTGCTGATCCTACCTTCCAGGCACATGGCCCTGAAGAGAGGTGCCTTGGCTGAAATCATTACATACAGGTTTTTAGGAGACTTCCAGGAGCTCCATCATAAGAAGCCTTATGATACTGTCCCAGAGGATTACTTTACAGACGGGTTTTACTGATCTGGTTTATAGTGCAGGCACCCCAAAAGGCATGTCAGGGTAACTGAGTAGCCCAATGGGATGTGAGGGTGAGGAGGAGAATGAGTAGCAGCTCTGAGAAGTGAAATTGCAGCCAAAGCTATCACACTGGGAAATTAGAGTCTCTGTCACTTTGGCACACAGCCTTTTGGCCTGAACACTTACAGACGCCTCTCCTGGGTATTTAAGCCTGCCCTCAAGCTCCTCTGAGCCAAAGCTACTTCACACTCCCTCTGCTGTCTCCTTATTTCACTAGTTGGAAAGGGGTGAGCACAATCCTTAGTTGAATGATGGGGATGGTACAGGCTGACCCAAGTGCAAAAGTGGAGGGACTATGCCTGAAGACAGCCCAGCACCAGCCTGTCACAGCTGGGTGGACCTGCAGTACATCTGTTTAAATGATTGTGGTAGCAGGTGCAATGGCAGCTGAGTTATGGGGTTTATTTGCCTGTGTATCTGATGTTTTGTCTTTGGTAGTCCTACATGTGTAATACTAGATTTTGCAATCTTTCCTGCCAATCAGAATGAGGAAGTGATAAAAACTGATGGATGTAGGTAAAATTTTCAGTTCAATTTTAGAATCATCAACAGTAAGCAAACCCTACTTTTGTTAAGTTTGTACCACACCTTTGTGAAGGTGCATGGAGGTATTTAACATGCATGCATTTTTATATAAAATGAGTACACAACCGTAATCACATAAAATGATGCAGAGGTGGATCTGAAGTCATGAGAAGGATTCAGCAGAAAGTCAATTCCCACAAACATGTTCTTTTATGTTGGAAATAAATAATGCTCAAGCTTTTAGAGATACCTAAATAACTTCTCAATACTTGGGAGTTCAGAAAGAGGAGATGGCCAATAGGGCAGGTTTCATTCTGTGTTTTCCAGCCCTGCTGGGAATAGTCTCAGGACCAAAATTGTTAAAAGCTGTATTGCACGTTTTATGACATGATGCAATCAATTACCATAAGAGTTATTTGATGACATTTTAGAGCTCTAAATAGACACAGAATTCTACTTAAAGTATCAAGTATCTCAGAATAAATTCATAGGTTTTACACGCTTGGGGTGTTTTTTCATTTCCTATGGGGTTTTATTAACAGGCATCATCTTCCAAGCAAAGAAGCTGAGAAGAGCCTTGCACTTTCAGCTGCTGCTGAATTCAACAAGGTGCTGGTAAAGAATGAGTAGCATAAAGCTGAACCAATAACAAGCTGGTAGGGGAGCCATCAGGAAGAGCTTTATATCGATGCAAAAGACAAATTCTCCATGTTCCAGATAGCTCAGACCTTATACATATTATAAATATATAAGCTACTGTATATTTGAACAATGCTTTTGTTCTCTTGAAGAACTCTCCATCTCATGGAACCAGGTCTTCAGTTGGGCTTAATCAGTATCACATAATTTTCGTTGGGATGTCTAAAAGAGTTATTAGTTTTTCTAACCACCCATCCCAAACACTACGCACCAGTGATAATAAAAAGGTAGTTTCAACCAATTCAAAATTATTCTAATTGTTCACAGTGAAGTTTTCTGGAATAGGCCTTAAATGATGATCTGAAGACTCTTTTCCAACTTAAATGATTCTAGGACTGTATGACTATAGAACAGTGATAATTCTCTAAGGCAAAATTCATGGTATACTTTAAGGAGTCCAAAGTGCCTCACATTCAACATTTTCAGTACGCAGAAATTTCTCTGTATAAGACAGGAAGAAATTAACCCATTTTGGATATTTTGTTGAAAGGTCAGTGGTGAAATATACTCTGCTAACCATCCCATCAGGCAGAGGTGCTGTCAGTATTGCATCAGCTCATACTGTGATATCTGGAAGTTAATGATCTGCAGAGACTTATGAACAGAATTGTATTAAGGTGATCTAGTCAGTCCAGGAGGGTAAGGTTGGGGGAGGGTTGTGTTTCGGTTTTGAGGTTTTCTTTAGTATATTATTCCACCATAACCCATAGTTAGGAAGTGAAGGGCAAATGCTGCCTAGAGTGCTTTTTCTTAGTATGATGGCATTTTCTGTTTGTCAGATTAGGTACCCGGAGCCTAGGAAAAATTACTAAAAAAGCCCCAACATAAAAAACAATTAAATACATGAAGAGGAGTAATCTGAATGGGGCTGCTATGAAGCAAGGTCTATTGAACAGCCAAATTTCAATATTCACAAGCTTACACCTGTCGCCATGCCAGTGGCCTCCATGTAGAGACTATTCAGCAGATCCTTGCCTTCCTGCCAAAGGGCTGCTGGAAGGGGAAGGGCATTGGCCCCTCTCTCTTAGATTAGCTTGGGATTGAATAAAATATATTATGAAAAATATATTGGACACAACTTGGGTGATATTACACAATGTAATTCCCAGTATTGAGTTTCCATACTGTGCCCGATAAAGTTTTAGTAGCCTGAAGCAAGGCAAATTTGTGTACACAGCAGGTTGCTTATTGGTATATCACAACCATGTGCATGTTATCTAACAGAAATGAGGGTATAGCAGCACCACGGTTATTCCAGCTGATCCCTCTAGGGCTGCAAAACATTATACTGTAGACAGTAACTAAGGTGATGACAAATAAGCCAGGAATAGATTTGGATGTAGCAAATGACAACAAATTAGACAGAAATCACACCCAATAACTTATTCTTATTTTGAAACATCCTGAAAAATGTGCAAGTTAAATGTCAGGCTTAAATTAAAGCTTTAGTGATGGATATGGCTCAAAACCAAAAACTGCATTTTGGGTAGGTGTCCAGAAACCAGAATCTGACCCACTTGAAAACTGGATCTGAACATGATTTCATGTTGGGACTGATTGATCTGGAGATATTTCTCTTACCACTTTTCTTAAACTTCCTGGTCTGAAAAATGACATTGCAAACAGTGTAATATGTTAAGAAAGATAAGTTGTACAGTATTAGTTGTAGGTTTCCATGACAATAAAACACTGAATCTCTGTGATTTACCAGTACTGAAGCTGACAGTAATAAAACAAAGAGAAGCCTTTCTGATTGCTCATGTAAGGAAAACAATTTTGAGAACCCTGTGCTAATCATATGCAGTGCAAGTTTTTCTTTACAGGTTGCAATACATTTTCTGCAAAGGTTATACTATCCAGGATGGCATGTTCTCAAGATTTTCTTAGAATCCTTGGGAAGTGTTCATATTAATGTGACTGGCCAAGCCTTCATGACCTATACCAGAATTTAAAGCAGTGGTAACATAAGGGTTGCTAGGGCGAAAGCTCCGGTTTCCATTTACAATTAGAGCTTTATGAGGAACATGTATATATAAGAGTCCATTATTTGTTTAATGATTAGGATTATGGTTGAATTGAGTATTTTACACGGTGGTTAGTGAAGATCAAAAATAAGATGGAAGAAAAAGAGGAAGAAGATTCAGTTTGGATATACTTCTAAGATCTAGAGGAAGTTCAATGAAGTTTTGGTGCTTTTTGAAGAGATTTGAAACCCAAGAAACATGGATGATGTAGACCAGTAAAATAAGGGATTTCCCACCATTATCAATGTAAGGTGTAAGAAGATGAACAATTTGTCTTCTAGAATTTTTACTACTTTGACCTTGTAGTGAAATTAAACTTCCTTGTGAGCTATCTTGAAATTCCTGCATTTAGTAAAACCACGAACTCATTCTTTCTTGCTGTGATTTCACATAGCTCATTCTTCTCTCCAGCAAAAAACCAACTGAGCAAAACAGATTGAATATAAAAGAAGAATAAAACTAGGTGATGCTTAACCAGCCTCACTTAACAATCATATTCTGAGGGAAAATTCTGCTTGGTCGACTGGGTTTTAAGTTTCCTGTGTTTCATATATTCTGATTTCTCCCTATACCACACCAGTGGTATTATTTATTATTTATGTAATAAATACTTTCATCTTGAATTTAGTTTTGTTGCCTTTAAGAAAAAAGTCTGTCTCAGCAGGTGCATTGGATAGTTATTACAAAACACAAAATAACATCTATCGAACTTTTTTTTTTTTTTTTTTTTTTTTTTTCCTGCTAAGTACCCTGATTTCTACAAACTAAAAATATATATAAAGGAGGATATTATTGTTGTTGTTGGAGTTATTGTAATTTTTTCTCAGAAGTGATTTTACAGCTGTGGATAAGTGTTAAAGCAAACATAATCCACCAAGCACTTAAGAGTTGACCAACTTATTAGTGATGCTGAGCTATGTTATTAGAAGTATTTCATGTAGTCTCAGACAGGTCTAATGGGCAAAAGGTCGAATGGGCAAAGGATCAAACTCACTCCTGAATTCACTGGAAGAGCTGCCAAATCTGCCAATCCAAAGCAAGAAACAACAGATCAATCCAAAGCAAGAAACAATGGATCATTGACTGCGAGCACTGTCAGCAAGATATTTCATTCTGAAGCAAAGGCTGTCATTCTGTTAATCGTGCTGATGACTTATCTGTAGTCTTATTAGTGTTCACATAATATTGAAATATCAGGTTCCAGCCACTTCACTTGACTGATTTCAGTGGCTGTGATAAGAAATATAATCTATTTACTACTGTATGACATTTTGAGCTTCTTGTTTCAGAGCAGAACATAATACTGAGGCTGACACATAATCTGTAGCAACTGGGCATTGAAATAATGATAATAATATATAATATTTTATATATATAATATATATATATAAAAGAACAAATTATAGTTATTAACAGTTATTAACAAATGGTTAACTTGAGCTGCAACTAAAATCTAGAATATCACTCTATACCTTTCAATTTCTCTACATTTCCTGAAATGTGGTCATATATATTTCTAGCTCTGGACTGTTAAAGGAGAATCCTTCCCAAATCATCCTTTTTTAACCAACAGGAACACAAAAATAAAATATTCAGATTCAGGCTGATGTGCACAAAATATTTTACTTAGATTTTATTCCTGAAAGTTTGTATGATATTTCTTTTACAAAACTGCATGTTTAAAAAATAGGATTTCCTGGAAAGAAAAATATTCTGCCTGAGATTCCACCACCTACCTCATGATGGTTAAGTTATGGACAACAGATTTTTTTATATATATTATTCAAAGCTGCTTTAGAAAATGAACATTTTTTCATGTTAAATGAAACAGGTTTTCATTGATATAATTTTGTGAAACAGGGATATTTCTGCAATACATGATTTCTTTCTAGACAGAAACAAAACAAAGCAAAACCAAAAGTCTTCCTGGCTTACACCAGATTTCAGATGGTCTTGTGTGATCAAGTAAAATGACATCTGACAAGAATTTCAGAAAAATGGGCTGATCATGTGCCTCAGAAACATGTGATTTATGTGGGGAAGTGAAGAGTGAGGGGCCTGTGTGAAATATGGGCTTTCAGATGGAATATAAAATGAAAGACCAGACTGCTTGCATTCATTAAAGAGCTCATGGTGCTTTTTACAGGAGAGACTTTCTCCAAACTGTAGTATCAGTCCCTTTCATCAAACAGTGTATCTTAATTATCAAATTACTAGAAGATTATCTAATTACCATCTGCTAATGTGCATGTCCTCCTACACTGACACAGTAAACACCATTTTCTGTTATAGGTTATTGACAAGTGTTGTTAAATAGTCAACATGTTGCATTCTTACAAATACAGTTTCCAAATGTGTAAAGTCTATTGGTATACCAGGAGAGAGAAAACTTAAATAAATCTAAGTTATTGGACTATATTATTCCAATGGGAATAAAGCATCAAAATGTCAGTGGCCTAGCAATTTGCTACAATTAAAACATGATTGATGAGAACATCCACAGGTGCATTCAACTGAATAAAAACACTATAAGACAGCTACAACTATTACACTCCAGCTCATGAGTCAACCACTAGTTGATGGGGTTAGGAAGAGAATTTCTTCAGAGACATCTTATTTCAAAATTGTCCCACAGTTGTTAAGAACTAGACTCCTCACATTTTCCCTGTCATTACTTTTCCAGGTTAGTACTGGCTTCCTTGTCTCCACTACAGAATTTTCTTTGCCTCTTACGCAAATATGAATGTGTAAATGGCACAGAGTTGCCCAGGGAAGGTGCAAAGTGTTACTGAGACATTTTGTTATTTTTAAGAATATTATTCTGATGGGAAAAAGCAGCAAAATATTTGTCACTAAGCCAATAATTTTCTACTATTAAAATATGGCTTATGAGAGCAAATCGTTTATGAGGCCATTGAAAAGATTTCTTCAACCATCTGAATGCTGAGTATGGTGCTGAACCCACATGCTTGGCAAAATAGCTTTCACTGTGGTCTGCTTTATACTTATGTATACTTGTGTATTTTGGATGAAAAGACTTCAAAATCCTTAATGTTCTGTTCCTACATCCACAAAAGTCAATAATAATTTTCTGTTGGCTTCAGTTGCATAGAAATCAGCTCTGACTGGTGAAGTCTTGCAACTTGGCATGAAAATACAGGCATGTCTTTAACAATGAGTCTGTTTTTCACAGTGGGACAAGCTTGAGCAGCAAAAGGTTAAGTAAAGAGAGTGAGGAGAGAGATATAGAGTCAAAGCACTTCAAATCTGTCTCACACACAGTTATTGTCCAGATCTGCTTAGGCCAAGATTGTGTGATGTTCCAGGTAACACCAGGTTTCAGTGGAGCACATTTATTTTTGCTGTGTTAAGGTGTTGAATTTGTTTACTCAACAAGCAGATTTACTAGAAAACATATTAGACATGGCTTTCACTCCTAATCAATGACATGACAGCTTCTTAAGCAGAGTCCTTTTCACCAATTTACCTTTCTGTTTGAAGGAACATGCCAATCACTATTAAGGTTTCTTAATAAGTTTAGCTTGAAAATATCAGCTACTGTGCTGCAGATGCCCATCCATCAATTTGTTACACACTCACCATCAGGAACTTTGACTGTATGGTTATTTATCTGCTAGGACAGTAAAAATGTTCCATCTTCTCATATGTTCTGATGCGTTTTTAAGAGAGCATAATTTAGATTTATAGAGCTACGAAGCCCTCTTCCTTCGTTATTTGACAGGCAGACCCTAAACTGATGTTATATAGTCTTTCTTGTTTGTAGATCTCAAACATATCCTTTATGTTATACCCATCTATGCATGTTGCTCTGGCCTATGTTAATAAAAAACCCTACCATAGAAACAGGGGCCTCATTCAGAAAACTAATTTATTTCAGTGACTTCAGACAAAGGAAGATTGTAACCTGTATTTAACATTCAAGAATCTATATAGACATGAAGTGACAATGTAATGAATGTGAAAAAATGTGAAATATGAAAAGTGTGAACAAAGTTTCAATGGGACTGAGCTCTTAAGTAAACACCAGGGAATTCACTACCCAGTCAAGTTCTTCATTCTGTGTTTTTTTCCCTGTATTTAAGGCATTTATATATTTCCCATGTGGATTCCCTGATGTCCAAAGAGGACTACAGATTTCTCCTCTCAAATGGCACTAATAGAGTTACTTTAAGTTATCTCACTAGTTATTTTCATGAAAACTAGCAAGATCTAAATTGTTGATAATTCTACTGCTCTGTCAACTTTATTGAAACAGAATAGTGGGCCAAAAAGCACAGACCAAGGTTGCACAGTGTCCTTAGAAAGCAGTCTAAAAATAAATGAAAATGATATACAGAACTTCATTGTTTTTACTTGTATTTCCCATGGTTAATTTGTAAAGATATGGAACCATTCAATCAGTTTCTGTAGACCTCAGCTAAGTATATCACACATATGACTCCAGCCTAAGTGCAGTTCAGGCTTCAGTAGACCTGTGCATCCAAAGTGCTGGTCTGCTTCCAGTGAGGAATACACGCGCTGAAGGACAGATGCAGATGTACTATGTAATTATGGTGTAGTGGAGACATGACCCTAGACTGAAGTAGTTTATAATCACCTAAAAGATGTATTCTACTTTTCAACATCCAAATGCATGTACGAAGAGCAGAGAAAAAGACATTTGAAAAATAGTAGAAAGAGAAAAATCTCACTAAGAAGACAGGGGGCCTATTCAACACACAGAAAAGAATCACATAAAATAATGAAAGCAGATAATAGTCAGATAAACCTCCCTGCTTTTTTCTCATGAAGAAAAACACATGGAAACTAGAGAAAGTTATTATGCAAATAGATGGGAAGAAATGCATTTTAAGATGAATAATAATTATTGGTACCATTAGTCATGATTGAGATGAAGCTTAAAGGCGGAGTCAGAAATGGATTAGACATTTATATGAATAATAAACATATTATCTGAAGTTACAGTAGCCAGGGCTTATTAGGTTCTTATATTTCAATGTCATACATCTACCTAATATGATAAAATTAAACTTAGATCTATATCATACTATATACACTAACAAAAGAACACTCAAACATCACACAGAATCCTTCACTTAATGGACATTAGAAGGCCTAAAAAGAATTATAAAAGATAAATGTACAGAAAAAAAATATAAGCAAGAAATTTGGAACAACCAGCCTATACCAGTATCAAAGCCAAGTAAAAATTCCTGCAATTGCTTCATGTACATGACGTGCCAGTCGGAAAGGTCCCAGGGAGGTACCCCCAAAAAGGAGATGGACCTCCTGCCCTCTCGGACAGAGGCGGAAGTCCTGAGATGGCCCCACCCTTGTTGCTGTTGGGCAGAGGTAGGGGACCTAAAAGACAATGAGGGTTGGAAGCGTATTCCGGTTTGGCGTCATGGGCAGCCCCCCTCCCTGAGTGCTTTGCCTTCCCAGGTGCCCCTCCGTAATAGGTTTGAGGCCCTGCATCTTGAAAAAGAGGTAGGGGAGGAGGTGGTGCCAAGCCTGCCTACAAAATCACATAGGAAGAGGTGGTTGACTTCACAACTTAAGACTGCCTCTGATAAGAAAGAAAGAAGGGTGATTGTAATAGGAAATTCCCTTCTGAAAGGAACAGAGGGCCCAATATGCAGAGTTGACTCTCATCTTAGGGAAGTTTGTAGCCTACCTGGATCCCGGATCAAGGATATCGCTAGAGAGCTCCCCAAACTGGTGCACCCAACAGACTACTACCCGCTGCTGGTCTTCCAGACAGATGGGGAGGAAGCTGCATCCCGTAGTCTGAGGGGAATGAAGAACGATTTCAAGGTCTTGGGAAGGATGGTGAAACACTCAGGGGCTCAAGTGATCTCCTCTTTACTCCTTCTATCTTCAAGTGACGATGTGGGATGGAATAGGAAAATTCAGTCTCTAAATGGTTGGCTCCAGGACTGGTGCTACAGGCAGGGCTTTGGACTTTTTGATAATGGTTGGTTTTATAAGACTCCAGTCCGGACAGTGTTATGCCGGAAAGGTTTATCTCGCAGGGGCAAAAGGATGCTGGGGCAGGAATTAGCTGGGCTCATTTGGAGAGCTTTAAACTAGGCTTGAAGGGGGTTGGGGTTGTATCTGGGCTTGTCCCAGTGGGGCAGCATGCTAAAACTGATGAGGACCGGGTGACCTCCTATGCCCCTAGGGAGAAATTGGTGCACTCTGCTCGCTCCCTGAAATGCCTGTACACCAATGCGCGCAGCATGGGGAATAAGCAGGAGGAGTTAGAATCCTGTGTTCGGTTGGGAGACTATGATCTGGTGGCAAATACAGAAACATGGTGGGACAGCTCACATGACTGGAATATGGTCATGGATGGCTATGCCCTTTTCAGGAAACACAGGCCAGCCAGGTGTGGTGGTGGAGTTGCTCTTTATGTGACAGAGCAACTACAATGTACTAAATTCTGCCCAGGAGCAGATGACGAGCGAGTTGAGAGCATATGGGTCAGGATTAAGGGGCAGGCTGGCAGGGGTGACACTGTGGTGGGTGTCTGTTACAGGCCACCAGATCAGGCTGAGGAAGTTGATGAGGCCTTCTATGGGCAGCTGAGAGTGGCCTCACAGTCATAGGCCCTGGTTGTTGTGGGTGATTTTAACTTCCCTGATGTTTGCTGGAAGGACCATTCAGCCAGCCAGCCACAGTGCAGGAGGTTCCTCCAGTGCATTGATGATAACTTCCTCATGCAGATGGTGGAGGAGCCGACTAGGAGAGGTGCACTGCTGGATCTCATCCTCACTAACAAGGAGGGTCTGGTCGAAGCGGTAAAGGTTGAGGGCTGCCTGGGTTGCAGTGACCACGAAATGGTGGAGTTCAGCATCTTGTGTGGCAGGAACAGAATAACAAGTAGAATTGCAACCCTGGACTTCAGCAGGGCTAACTTTGGCCTTTTCAAGCAATTGCTGGGGGAAATCCCATGGGCAAGACTGCTTGAAGGAAAAGGGGCCCAAGAGAGCTGGATTGCATTCAGAGATTGCTTCTTCCACACTCAGGATCAGAGCATCCCCACACGTAGGAAGTCAAGGAAGGGAGCCAGGAGGCCTGCGTGGTTGAATAGGAATCTGTTGGGTATGCTCAAGCAGAAGAGGCGAGTTTACAGGTCATGGAAGCAGGGGCTGGCCACTTGGGAGGAATATAAGGCTGCTGTTACAGGATGTAGGAAGGCAGTTAGGATAGCCAAGGCCTCCTTAGAATTACAGCTGGCGAGAGGGGTCAAGGACAGCAAAAAGAACTTTTTCAAATGCATAGCAGATAAAATTAATACCAGAGGCAATGTAGGCCCACTGATGAATGGGGTGGGTGCCCTGGTGGCAGAAGATACAGAGAAGGCAGAATTACTGAATGCCTTCTTTGTCTCTGTCTACTCTGCCGGAGGCTGTCCTGGGGAGCCCTGTACCCCTGAGACCCCAGATGAAGCCAGGTCAATGGAGGAGTTTGCTTTAGTTGATGAGGACTGGGTTAGGGAGCAATTAAATAGTCTGGACACCCATAAATCCATGGGTCCAGATGGGATGCATCCGCGGGTGCTGAGGGAGCTGGCTGAGGTCATTGCTGGACCGCTCTCCATCATCTTTGCAAAGTCTTGGGAAACGGGAGAGGTGCCCGAGGATTGGAGGAAAGCAAATGTCACTCCAGTCTTCAAAAAGGGCAAGAAGGAGGACCTGGGTAATTATAGACTAGTCAGCCTCTGTCAATGGGAAAGTAATGGAACAGATTATCCTTGGTGCCATCTCAAGGCATATCAAGGATAAGAGGATTATTAGGGGCAGTCATGACGGCTTTACCAAGAGTAAGTCGTGCTTGACCAACCTCGTAGCCTTTTATGAGAATGTAACAAGGTGGATGGATGATGGCAGAGCGGTGGATGTGGTCTACCTTGACTTCAGTAAAGTCTTTGACACAGTCTCCCACAGCATCCTAGTTGTTAAGTTGAGGAGGTGTGGTCTGGACAATAGAGTAGTGAGGTGGATTGCAAACTGGCTTAAGGAGAGAAGCCAGAGAGTGGTAGTCAATGGTGCGGAGTCTAGTTGGAGGCCAGTATCTAGTGGAGTGCCTCAGGGGTCAGTACTGGGGCCAGTATTATTCAATATGTTCATTACCGATTTAGACGAGGGAATGGAGTCTACTATCAGCAAGTTTGCTGATGACACTAAGCTGGGAGAAGTGGCTGACACACCAGAAGGCTGTGCTGCCATCCAGCGGGATCTGGACAGGCTGGAGAGTTGGGTGGGGAATAACCTAATGAAATTTAACAAGGGAAAGTGTAGAGTCCTTCATCTGGGCAGGAACAACCCCAGGTTCCAGTATAGGTTGGGAAATTACATATTAGAAAGCAGTGTAGAGGAAAGGGACCTGGGGTTCCTGGTGGACAACAGGATGACCATGAGCCAGCACTGTGCCCTTGTGGCCAGGAAGGCCACTGGCATCCTAGGGTGTATTAGAAGGGGGGTGGTTAGTAGATCGAGAGAGGTCCTCCTTCCCCTCTACTCTGCCCTGGTGAGACCTCATCTGGAGTATTGTGTCCAGTTCTGGGCCCGTCAGTTCAAGAAGGACAGGGAACTGCTGGAGAGGGTCCAGAGTAGGGCAACAAAGATGATTAAGGGAGTGGAGCACCTCCCTTATGAGGAAAGGCTGAGGGAGCTGGGTCTCTTTAGTTTGGAGAAGAGGAGACTAATGGGTAACCTTATTAATGCTTATAAGTATATAAAAGGTGAGTGCCACGAGGATGGAGCCAGGCTCTTCTCGGTGGCAAACAATGATAGGACAAGGGGTAATGGGATCAAGCTGGAACACAAGAGGTTCCACTTAAATTTGAGAAAAAACTTCTTCTCAGTGAGGGTGACAGAGCACTGGAACAGGCTGCCCAGGGGGGTTGTGGAGTCTCCTTCCCTGGAGACATTCAAATCCACCTGGACATGTTCCTGTGTGACCTCACCTAGGTGTTCCTGCTCCAGCAGGGGGATTGGACTAGATGATCTTTTGAGGTCCCTTCTGATCCCAAACATACTGTGATACTGTGATGAATACAGTGTCAAAATTAGAGGTCTCTTCCACGTCCCAAGTAGACTAAAGGTTGAAGAGACAAAAGAAAGTCACACTACATGTAATCACACAGCTTCTTCTTAGGAGAGAATACTCTTCTAGAGAAACAGTTTGCTTGGTAATTAACGTAGTATTTGGTTATAAAATGGGAAGTTTATGCTTTAAGACATTACTTTCTAGGGACACATTTTACCCTGACTCCTCACTAACTAGTGGCATTTTCTGAAGGAGATAATAACAGGGCTGACAAATTCTTTCACTGCAAGTCACAGACACAGTGCAGCACCTCTACTTGTGCATCTTGTCAACAAGATATTGAACCTGAAAAATGTACCCTGGAACCTATTTGTGAAGGATAGAAAAGTGGGGGGAGAAGATGAAGAGAGAAATTAAATGTGTTTGTGTCCACTCATGCCATAGGGTAAGCCTCCTGGAAAGTGTCTTGCAGATCACACAGGCTAAAAGAAGGGGTACAATTTTTCTGGAAAAAAAAAGAGGGAAGAGGCGACAAAAAGGCAAAAGGGACTAGACAGCTGGTCCCTACTTTATTTTTGGACCAGATATAGTTTTGCTTTGTGTTACTACAATTATCTGCAGGCTTAGACAGAAGGGCATGGACAAAGGTCTGGTTTTTTTCCTGGCTCAGGGAAATAGTTGCCATTTATAATCAGAGATGACAAAGTAGACTATATGGACCCCATGACTCATTTGCAATTGCAGCTCCTATGTGCAAGTAATACTTTGGATCCTTCTAAAATTGCCAGCTGCATTAATTGTTCCTCAAACCAAAACCATCTGGGGGAATGAATCCAGTTGGCATATTTTTATACACACCTCTGCACCTTGACGAGCACTAGGGATGTGTCATGTCTCTTACTGCGTTGCAATGGGCAACGATGTAATTATTGGCAATTTCACTCCATGTGTAAGTACTGTGGATGAGAATCAATTCAAATGTTATATTAGAGATAACAGAATGTTTACTTGGAATAATTTTTTTATTTACTAAATAGTATAACTAATGAAAGAAATTGCTTCTACCAGCTTTCACAGTAGTTTAAAACTTACTGAGCACAACCAGACAAGAGTTTATCTATCTGGAGAAGAAGCCCTGACCAATGGGCTGGAAAAGCAAGGTCTTTTAAAATAAGCCCGTTCTTAGCATTTAGTTTCAGTCTCTTCTTTCCCCTCTCCCTATCAAGTAACTGAAGCTCTTGACTTGTTTTAAAAAGGTTCAAATTAAATTTCATTTTGTTAAGCACCTCAGTTTTTCAGCTAGGAAAAGAAGACCATTAGGAATTTGCATTATCCATTATAGCCTCCTTCATGATTTGAAATTTATATGGAAAATGTTAATTGCACGTTCATCATCATAAAGATAATGATTTCTGTAGTCTTTGCAGTGATAATTAACATGAAAGATGAAAATGATGCAGAGTGAACATTGTATTCTTTATTTGCTGTAAATGGAAAATGGAAAATTAATTCTGTCCTTGTCTGCAGGGTAGGGGTGCCAGGAAGGGATAGAGGGGGACGTGTACAAGAAATTGTTTTGTCTAATATATCTGAATTTGCTTAGGAGAGAGGGTCCTGCTGATTTTACTCCAATACCCAGATGAAGAAGGCTGATATTGTGAGAAACCTCCTCCTACTATTGAGAGCTCTCCTGAAGACATATGTGGTTAATGAGATTTTTTTCGTTATGCTTCAGTACACTGTGGATAGGAGCTTCCCCTCTATTGCATTTTAAACAATGTGTGTTCCCAGCTCCCTAAGGGAAAGAGGCGTCTTCCATGGTGTGGAGTTTAAAGTGCATGCAGTGATAGAGGCAGACTGCATGAGTTAATGGGTCAGAATAGTCATTGCCATATCTACACATACCTGCTCTTGAGACTAAATCAAAAACAAATCAAAGCTTTGTGAAACAGAAAGAGTTTTACATAAAAATCCTTCTCTGACATTTGTTCTACTCTTCTGTAGCCTCCAAAAGAGATTCAGTGACTCTGTAGGGCAGTAGGTAGACCTCCAAAAGCAGTCACGTTGAGTCCAAGATTGAGATGGCTGATAGTGTTATTTTTTCTGAAACTGGAATGAACTCAACTTGATAGCCTGAAGCCTTTGCTGAACAGGACCCAAGAAACACAAACGTCTCTGATTATTGGTTCAGAATAATGCTGTAACTAAAGACAGGCATTCCTTCCCAGGGACTTGCCTGATAGAAATTTGTCACATGAGATTTTCCTTTTAAAAATATTATTTTCTTGTGAAAACTGCTTGACTGTTTTATGGTTACGGAACTAAGTTCTGAACCATTCTGGGTGTGGACCAAAGCCACTTCAATTGCAACTGAAGGCAGAACTGAACTGAACACCTGCAGACTGCACAGTTGGGACCCAGAAACACCAGACATCTTATGTCCTTTCCTGAAAACACTCTGTGTTACTGACCACACTGCAGCAGTATTGAAGGCTCCAATTGCTGCAGGCTACGTAGAGGCACCCAAGAAGGCAGTCTTCCTTCTGAAAAGTTTGCCTACAAGTGGTAGAAGGGCAAAGAACAAAATAAACGGCAGTAATATGACCAGACAGTTAGAGATCCATGATGTGCACAATTTAAGCATTTTTGTGCAAGAACGAAGAGAATTCTGCTATAAATTAAAGTTAATATCTGCAGAACATGCATTTGGTTTGGTCAGACTTTCTATGATAAGCCTTTAAATTAAAAAAGTTGCATGAATCACCTCTAGTGATGGAGACATGAGCACAAATACTGGCATAGAGTAATGGGGAATGAGTAATGAGGTTATAAAGGCTTTAATTCCCATCTGCATTTTAGCACCCACTGATGTGATAAACAATCCTGTACAGTGAGATGTGGTCACAGCCACTTGGCTGCACCTGTGCCCGAGACATGCAGAGGGAAAAGGGATTCCTTTTTCTAACAGTTGGGAGGCAAATAAGCAAGCCTTGTGGGTTCAAAGCAGCAGGAGAGTTCTCTTGCTGACGGTCTTGGTGACAAAACTGCTTGTTTGCATGGTGCTTAGGTGATCCAATGGCATCCTATGACTATGCAGGACACTGAATTTGACAACACTTCTGAAAATTGAGAAACAAAGAGTTAAGCATTTTCTCTCAATCTATTGAATGTCAGAAATACAGCTGTAATGTATATGTCCAGGCAGCTTAATTTGCTTCCTTGGAGCAGATGGTAACAGCCAACAGGAATTATGTCTGTTCATTGTACCAGGTGTGGACATACTATTTACTGCAGTGACAGCTGGAGATCCTGGGCAGGTTGTCCTTTATTATGGGGAATTCTGGACCTCTATTAGGAGGGGGTGTGACCTCCTGCTAATAGCCATTTCTACGATCAAAGCGAAAAAAAATGTCCGTACTTTGGTCTCAGTTCTATATCAATACCAGGCCATAGAGAACTTGCTGCAAGAGTGTCAGCAGCTGCCCTGGCTTTTAAAGATGAACAAAAGAAAGGGTCATCTTAGCTGTCATGATATACATATATGTGAAAGGTTGTAAAAAGAGACGAAAGGGCTGTAGCATTTGTCAGGTGTGATTTCTTTTCTGGTTTTGAGCGTTGGGTTGGTGGAGATTATTGCAATTCTATAAGTTTAAGGCCAGAGTACAAGCCTGCACAGTATGCGTGAATTGCTGAATGGGAAGAAGAAGGTTGAGCCAAGGTAGTACAGACATTTAACTTTTCCTTTCCTGCTTGTCAGAAATTTACATTTTACTTGGCTTTTGCAGAGGCTGAAGAATTCTGCATGTTAGCTTCAGTTTCTGCCTTTTTGCAGGTCTCTTACCTCAAAAACAGAAGAAGTTATTTTTAGGAATTCATTATTGTTCAGTATTTTCTGGTTCTCAGTGGTTTAATGCAGTTACTCTCAGTACTTGCTCAGATCTTGATTAAAATATGCAGAAACGACAGAACATAACCCTGCCAATCCATCTCCTTTACTCCTAAATGGGAAAGGTTAATGGCTTCTAGGGTCCTTCACGGGCTTCTGCTCCTGCAGAGTGGGGTCTCAAGGGTACTGGCGAGCAGTCAGAGGTACTCAGAACCACTCTGAGGAACCGCTAATTGGTTCAGGCTGCTGCGCACTGCATAGCGCTGGGCTGTCCTGTGCTGCAGGACCTGGGGAAGGTGGCAATCTGGGAGCAGGTGACCAAGGCTGGACCCATCAACTGCCCTCACAGAACAGTTGGTCCTGTTCTCACTGAGGGCTCCTGTGAACCAGCTTTGGGAAGAGCTGGAGTGACAATTCACTCCTAGTTTTGGAGAGTGAAATCTATAGGTACTGATACTGTTCAGTACTTCATAAAAACCTTTCATACATGTCCATAAACATGAATTGCAAGACAATGACATATACAGAAAGAGGGACTACTGCATTTATATAAAAACACATTGGTAGATACAGTTGTAAGGGCACTGTACCTTTTACCTTTCTGAATGGAAAAATCCCTTAGAAGAGGCAATTCAATTAGTGCTACAACTTGTTTTAATAGTTACCGTATTTAAGCCATTTCAGTAACATCCTACAGGTTAATTAGGGCATAATCTGATTCCCAAAAGGAGGAAATGTGAGGACAAGTAAGACAGTGAAATGGGAACACTATTCCTGGTGTGAAAAACTTCACATGGGGCTGTGCAAATAATTGACTTCTTGATTTGCTTGCTGGACCAGGAAAAAAAAAATAAAGGCAGGTCAGCAGCAGTGACAAAACCAATTCACTTGCTTGTGTCCTCAAACAAGGTAAAAAATTTCCTTATTTGGAGGTATTCCACATTCTAGAAAATATTTGACTAAACACTGAGTCAAGGGTATGGCATGGGTGGTTAGGACATTCACCTCAGATGTGAGCCAATCCAGCAGCCATATCTACTGATGGGCATTGAATTATCTAAAACATAATGGAACAACTTTAGATAAACAAATTCTTCTGAGTCTGGATCTATTGGTCAGAATGAAGACAATAAGAACTTCTGGGTTTTGCAAAGCTGTCACCAAAATGGTTTCCATGTTTGGAGAATGACCTCTGTGTGGGAGGTGAAACAGCTTTTTGCTGTGAAACAGTCTTTTTGCTGAAAAAAAACATGTCCAGCACTTTTCATGTATATAGTAGTAAATAATAGGGTAGAAAACTGTGGATAATTAGTTTTGTTCCTGAATTTAAGTATTTCCTAGATTATAGTCCTGTATTTAGAGGGCAGTGGAAATTGAGGTCACAAGAGGTACATTTTTCAGAAAGTCCTTAGGTGCTTTGAATGTTTCACTTCAGAGATCTCATCTGGAAATACACAGTTTTGGCCATAATAAGATGCCTGCCTTGAACCTTCGAAACAAGACTTCTATACATTCCTGCATCGACCTGAACTTTCTTTTTCAGCTTGCTAGTTAAACTATTTTGAACTTCCATTTACAACTCAATCTCAACCAGGACTCCATCTCCTATGTCATGAATGTTGAAAATGTTCTAAAAAATTTCCTGCTTCCTTTTTTTCCTGGTCAAACTCTGCATCTGTTCCTGTGCTCCCAGTGCAGTGTCCAAGCCAAAGGAACAGGTTCCACACATTTTGCAAACTCTTTCTTCCAGAAGGTTTTTTGACCAATTGTGATAGGCTTAAGTAAATAAAAATACTGAGAAAAAGTGCAAATAAGAACTTGGATCTAGGTCTGCTTTTCATGGTTCTTGAACCACTGAATTGAATAATTGTTTTTGTTCTGGTTATTTTATCGTTTATGGAAGATATGGTAATCATCCATAATTCTTACAGATGTTCAGATTATTCTGCATTTAATAAGAGGATTTGAGTTTTACGCATACAGTTAGAAGGATGGTTCATTCTGTTTAAAATAGGATACAAAATTTTCAAGTTGATAGATAGCTGAAAGATATATATAATGAATTGCTCATGAAAAGGAAAAGCCTATATAATGTTCTTTTCTAGGGATGACTCCTCTCTCTGTCTGTCATTCACATGCCATGTCCATGTAAAGCTCTAAAGCAGTCACAGAGGAAATGAATTACCCAAGTCTGTGGTGCACAGGTAATGTTTACAGTCTTCTCTGGGAAATTAAGTTCCTCTTCTTCATACTGGTTCTCTCCTCCCCCTTCCCTTCCCTTCCCTTCCCTTCCCTTCCCTTCCCTTCCCTTCCCTTCCCTTCCCTTCCCTTCCCTTCCCTTCCCTTCCCTTCCCTTCCCTTCCCTTCCCTTCCCTTCCCTTCCCTTCCCTTCCCTTCCCTTCCCTTCCCTTCCCTTCCCTTCCCTTCCCTTCCCTTCCCCCTACTCCACTTAGCAATGCATATACTCTGTGCAAAGGGAAGATCCTTTCCAAGGCAGTACTTATGGAACCCAGACATTAAAAGAATGGAAAAAAGTCTCAAGGACATTCCATTTTCATGTTTGATTTTGCAGTTCTGTAGAGGTCCAGAAAAGAAGATGTTTCAAAGCCTCTGGCTGTGTCATCTCAAACTTTGATTTCTACCACATTTAGTAATCTTAGATTTGGTCTGCAATGGAATGGAAAATTTCAAAATTTATGGTAAGGAACATAAGGGAGGAAGTCTTCTTACACCAGTACACACCTACCCACCCATCCATACATCCACACACCCACAGAAACAAAGTAGCTGCTTTTAATCTGCATAACTGCAATTTTGGGATTATGCACTGGTCAATTCCTATTGATGAACTACTTTTCTGCTATCATGAGGCTATGTATATTGATCTTGAAATAACCAACAAATCTAAGAGTATTTATCTGGGGATCAAGAATGTGAGAAGTCTGGTTTGCAGATAACAGGTAATGTATCTTGCTAAGTGTCTTAAAGATAATTTATAAAGTCACTGGGATCAGGAATTACATCATTTTGTAAGGATCCTTCTGAACTGGTATGACTCATGGGTGCTGGTTTTTTTGGGTGGATGGAGCTTCCAAAAGGTTTGTTCCCAGCCTACACATAGGCCTCTTTGACATACAGCATACCACTTTATCAAATTCAGTATTTCTTTTATTTTATTTTTTTTTCCCAGAATGGCAATTAGTTAACAAAAGAGGGTTGACTGAATTAGCATTGTGTATGAGCAGAAATAAGCATGGTTAATTTTCACATATCTCCTTCATAGTAGGCATTACTGGCAGATGTAAGGAGAAAGGCAGAAGAGTGACAGTGCTTTCACAGAGCTGGCTGCAAAATAGATTGCAAGCAGGCAAGTGGGGAATTTTAAAGAGATTGGATGATACTGTGGAATAAGATATGATATAAAAAACTTAACGTGTCAGGATTTTTTCACAATAGTTACTGTAAAGACAGTTTCTCTTTCGGGAAAACTTGCAATGTTGGAAGCATTTGTAACAGTATCAAGAATCGTTTTTCTTTAGCAGTACTGTCTTGCAGTATAAGTTCATCAGATCTTGTAAGATAACCAGGTTCAGGCAGCCAGTATTTGACTGAAGAGTACCCGAAAGAACATTTACAGCTGAATGGATGTTAGAACTCTGCAGGTGAAATTTTCCTTCTGATACAGAACCAGCTGTGTGGTAGAAAAGATGTTGTACCTCAGAAAGGTCTACAAGTGTGTTGATTACACATACTGTGCTCGATTTGGTAGGGGGCTACTTGTACCACGGAAAAATTTCACTTCAGGTAATTCAGTTGACTCTATTCAGCTGTCTTTGGTGTTTTCAGTGTTTTTTCTCTTTGCTTCCTTTTCTAGGAGGCTTTCCACTTTTCCTTTGTGTTCTTAAGGGCATTCTTGAGTAGTGGCTTTGCTGTGGCAAACAAAAGAGTCTTAAGCTTGAGCATCATTATATATTGTATTAAGTTTGTGAACACAACATAGGCATTGTGTAGACACTGGCAGTGTGAATGTAGCTTTGAAAGAACAATTTAAATGGTGAATTAAAGGAGAATCTTCAAGTAATAAGGAAGGTGACAGAAGTCTTGCATTGTTCTGATATTGTTCATTAAAGGGCATTTCCTGTGGTTACAGGCACACACAGGCTATATACATGTAAATATATATACATACATAGACAAATTATACATATACAGTTTATATACATATATATATACACATGCATACACAAATGCAAACACTAGATGATTATTGCATAATTATAAGAAGCTTTGGAAACCTATTTGATACATGTAGAATCTGTTTGCATTGTTTGATTTACAAAGCATTATCTGAGCTATCTCCTGAGAACAAAATTCGTGTTTTGGGGACCAGTGCTCCGTGGAACTAAGAAATGATTTTGAAAGAGGCTAAATGAAGATTAGATGTCTGGAAAATGGAAACCCAGGTGACAAAAACTACTAGTATGTGGAGGCTAGTTTCTACTACCTCTGGCTAAAGTTTAGGTGTTCAGCCTTTGTGAAAACTAGATTGCTTGCTCATAAAAAGGAAGTTAGTTTTCCATTTTCCTCTCAGTGACATCTGAGTTCACCACTCCCATCTAATTACCTAATTGCTTTATTCATAATAATAAAGCATGCATTGGTCAAAACCAGGCATTACTGGCAAAGAAAGGCATGAAGAATGGGCTTGTTGTTAAAACTTAGTATGAAAGTATCTTTACATTCTCATGGCAAGTGTTTTTCTCCTTTTCTCTTTTCTTACATTGTTATTCTCAAACTCAAAAGGTGCTTCCTTCTTTTCCCAAATAAAAAGTCTGAGCATTCCTTATAACGAAACAACATAGGTCAGTAGGACTTTAATTTGAAAGACTGTAATTTA
The DNA here is from genome assembly GCF_963082525.1 of Nesoenas mayeri. NCBI lineage: Eukaryota > Metazoa > Chordata > Aves > Columbiformes > Columbidae > Nesoenas > Nesoenas mayeri. The sequence goes on from NC_137548.1 coordinate 45,273,534, forward strand.
TGCTGAGACTCATTCTGTTCAGCTTTGTTAAACATAACCACCATGGTGACTCTGTGGCTGGAAACCATGTCCTAAGGCAGGGAACAGGCTGCTTTGGTCCAGCTATCATTGGGAAAGCAAACCCCTATGAGATTAGGCTGCACTGTAACTTGAGTGACCTAGAAATCAGGACTGATGGAAACACATCTACTCCCATCTCTCCATGACTAAATGCGTGATGTCTACTGGAGTTGCAAAGAAACAAAGTCCTCCATACGGGGAAGATAATTTAACTGGCTGAAAATAATTTACACTGGAAATTCCTGTCCTTTTTAGGCAGTATCATCTGTTTCACTGAGTAGACAGTAGAATTCACTGTGGTTCAGAAACCAAAAACATGATCTATGTCTCTTTTGAAGACATTTGCACTAACTGCAAGGCAAGATATTGAGTGTCTGAATCTGGGACTTTGACGTAAATGATATTCCTGTCTGGAGGAAACATTCAGAAGATATCCCTAAAGTAACAAGGCAACTTCCAAACTCAGCTTTGATAGAATATATGATACTATTCAGCTTTCATACTCATATTAGTTAGCATTCCCTTTAGATCTGCAAATTGCTTATATGGCCTTCATCACTTTAGCACTTCAGTACTCTAAGATATAATATACATAATTTTACTGGCTAACTTCTTGGCCGGAGAATCCATGAAAATTCCAGATAGAGTAAGACTAATAGTTCTTGCAGACTGAACAACTCAAGCGACTCTAAGCAGGACATAGAGCTGGCTGCTGATTCAAATTCAGCCTGGGTGAGTGGTTTTCAAAGTTCTTCCTTTGACAAGAAAGCAACAGGATTAGCTGTTGTGAAAGCAACAGGAATAAGAAGTCAAAAAGTTACTGGTAGCTGGCATGAAGTAGCTGTGCTTCAGCAAAAGAGGCTGCCGGGAGTTTTAGAAGAAATTCAGAATTACAGTGCGTATGGCAGAATCACTGGTGGCCTTTTGAGCTGGAGTAGAGAGGTGTTGCATTAGCCTCCTCTGAGATGTGCCAATAGATCTGTGCACAGGGGAGGTGGAATAGACGTAGCAAGGGGCTCTGCAGATCAATTTGAGGTGCACCAGCAGAGTAGTGTGTGGGGAGTTAATATAAAACCCTGCCAATGTGCTGCTGGCTTACTGCCACCAATATTAAATCCTTGACTTTCTGCTCACCATATACACTCAGGATAAAATTTACAAGCACACTGCTGAGAAAATATTCCCTGATCCCCACACAAGCTGTACATTTCTTTTGGCATCTCAGTTTCTTTTGGTGTTTAATCCCTCCTCACCTTCCCCCAGCCCCGCACTGTTTGTCTGCAGAGGCTTGTCAGCAGCTGAAAGAATATGGTTTCTAATAGCTTGAGTAGAGCATTTACTTTTTTTTTTTTTCATGAATTGAGGAAGGATGAAACGTTTGTTGACAAAACTGTACTGTGAAATTGGGAATTGTAAGAGTTTATTTAACATTTACACTCACATATTTTTCATGGCTGTTTGTATATTCAGTTCCCACATATATTTATATAGCCTTCATACGTATTTCACACACATTGCAAGATTGTAGATTTCAAAAATCAGAAAATATATCTTTCATAAAAAATTTAAATTGTGAAATTTCGCAGATCCTGGTAAGTGCGGGCCTGCACAATAAGTTTTTTCACCTGGACTTGAAAAAAACCTTAGAGAGAATTTTATGAATTTCAATGCTACCTTCAGGTTTGCAAGGAACTTAAAATATGTAGAAGCCAGCAGTCCTATCTCCTCAAAACTCCCTCAGCTCCAAGTGAGGCAGTGCTGGGAAAGGGCTTAGCTGCAGGGACTCAATTCTGGGACACCTTTTGGCTTCCCTTGGGCACTCGGGAGCTATGGATGGAGACTGCCACTCAGCTGGCCACAGGAACTGCTTACACACAAACTGTGTGTTCTTCTTCCAAACTAGCTGTGAGGGAAGCCTGATGCATAATACATGTTATGGGAAATGCACAAAGGGAAACATAGGCAAAACACTGTGAATGTGTATTGGGGGACTTGCAAAAGTTGTGAGGTGGAAAATCAACATTACAGCTGGCTACTCCCAACTTTGATGACATGTGCAGATGGAATGGAGTTGACTCCAGAATTTTTTCTAATTTCACACTGACAATAACAGAAACTTGAGCTTGCTGATAATCTTAGCTTCCTAATAAAAATCTGCACACAGAAATGAAAAAAAAGGTACAATATTCTTTTGAGCTTGTTATATGTTTGCCCAACCAATCAGCAGACCTTTGAGTGAGCTTGGCGTCCCAGAGATGTTATGAAGATTCTTTACAGGTATCAGGTTCTTTTTGCATAGATGAGAAAGTAGGGCTGGAATCTAAAATAATTCTTGTGAAATACGCACCCAGTTCTTGTTGAGGCAGGCTTGCTCTGCTTCCATTCTATAAGTAGCAAACTTTATTTTCAACTGGGACTGTCAGCCCTTATTGTCCATGAATGTTATATTAACTTAAAATGGAATTTTTAAAGTATTTATTTATTATTTATTTACACACTTTCATATTTTCCATCCTGTGAGAATGACCTTCAAATATCAGATTGAAACATGGGATCATGTTGTGTATGTTGGAGCTGAAATTGTGAGCATGCCTCAGAGAGATGACAAAGTTTCTCATTTATATAGTTACTTTAATCACATAAAACGATGAATTATTTATATGGTTGATATTGATTTACACAAAATGATGGGCTTTGAGCTTACTGTGACCATACAAGAATGAGACATTTCAGTCATAACAAAAAGTTTTATGAAAATTTTAGCTCAATGCTGAGTAACAGTCTAAAAAGCAATCTGGTTGTTAAGGCCAATTAAGAAAGACACAAAGAACGAAGTATAGATCACCATTATGCCACTATAGAAATCCATGCTGCAGGTGTGTGGTGTGCAGCCCTATTCCCTTCATCTTGAAAAGGATGTAACAGAATTGGAAAAGAATCAGAAAAAGGTCGAGAATTGTTTTCACATGAGGAGTGTCTGTGAGTCCTGTGACCCTTTGAGCTTTGAGCAAGTATGACTTGAGACGACTGTGGCAGAGGTCTACAAGACCATGAGTGTCACAGAAATGGTGAATGCAAACTGGTTGCTTGCTGTGTCTTCCAAGAGACAATCTAAGGTTTGTCTAAAGGACTTACCAGCTGGCAGGCTCTAAAATCTCAAATGGAAGTGATTCCTTGTTTGATGTAGATGTAAATTCTGGAACTCCTTCCATAGGGTGCTGCATATACCAAAAGTTTATGCAGATGTGAGAAAATCTTCCATATTACTTCTAATTTTATCCCCTCTGTGACTCCGGACATTATGTAAAAGACTGAGCAGTGAACTGATAGGTCCCAGTTAGCCTGCTGGAGTGATTCCCCTGGAGCAGCAATGACTCAGTACTAAAAAACAACATAAAAACTCAAAAGTCTGTCAGGCAACACTTCCCTTTAAAATGGACTGAAAGCAAACAAAGCAAATTGATTGGTCAATGCAACTCACATTGGTGTTAAGTTCAAGAATGTTGCTCAGGCACAGAGGAACTCACATTTGTTGGTTGAGAAAGGACAGGAATTAGATGAATTCTTCATAGTCGTTTCTTCAGACACTACTCCTGAGGCAGAGAGTTTTACTGCTGAGACTACTGACACTAGATCAGGTCCTTGGGGAAAAAAAAAGCAGCAAACATTTTATTTTGTGAAGGATTACAGTTGTGGAATGAATCCGTGCTGCTGTCTTGAGTAAACTGGGGCTGACTAATGTCTGCAGCCATGAGGAAGGAATGTTTTGTAATCTATAGTCTCTCTTAGAAGATACAATTCCATCCACCATACTAAATCACAGGAAATGTTACCTCTTGTTGAGAGTCTGAGATTAAGGCAATGAAAATTTCTCTTTCTTTACCCTGTTTCTTGTTCTTTGTTCATCTGTCTTCAAACAAGCAAGCAAAAACAACAACAAAAAAGAAGTGAAATACCTTTCCAGGACAATCTTCTTGGGACCAAATACTGTAACTCACAAGTGCCTTTTTCTAGGATATTGAATGCAGTGAAACTTTACATAGAGAAACTCTATCAAAAAAATCTGTGTCAAGATGTAATGGTTGTTGCTACTAGCCCATTCTAACACAAGGCTGAAGAGACTGAAATTTTACTGTTCAGGAAGCAGGAATTCTTTTTTTTTAGCAGTTGTGTAAGAGCATCTTAAGTTACATAAAGTGGTAGAGTGCTGACCAGAGCTGATCCCACCCAGTGGAGGGTGACAGCAAGGGGTCCTGCCCTGTCCTTGCTCTTGTCACCTCAGACTGCTTCAGCTGAATTTCCCCTATGAACTCCTGCCATCTTTCTTCAGGCATGAAGGGCTGTTTATTGCTTTACCTTTTGCAATGCACTTACAATCAGGAGTAACCTAAACTTTCCACAGCAAATAAAATTAATTCATTTCTCTCTGAAGAGCAAAATCAATGCATTTCCTTGAGTAATAATTTTTGTTACTATGAAGTCTGTTTTCTGCCTGTTTTTCTTTTATTTGTGCATAGAAAATTGCTACGCTGATCTGCATTAGTGTTTGCCCCTGACCATATTGTATCCCCTTTTCTTACATTTTCCCAGTTGCCTTGATTACTGGTACAAGCCTTCTTGTCACAAGAGAAAAACTAGTCCAGACTTATTGCCAGCATTTTAGTCACAGCATTTCCTAAACCAGCTGTGTCTCGCTTACATTAAGCCTATTTATGTCTCATGCGATGTTAGCAATGGTAGAGTAGTACCAATGACAGCAATAACGTAACAGGGTAAGGCAACTTCTCTAGACAGACCTTCTCGGAGTGCACTGCTGTTCTTCTCCCATTTAGCAGATCTACATCCTACTTCGGAAACTGGTCATACCTTGATATATACAGTGATTTTTTTCAAAGGGTCCTAATAAAATCCCATTTATTCCTGAAAACCTCTGTAGTTCTTATGTTATGAACGTTTTTGTGTCACTGCTGCACCTGGAGATCTTACTGAATCTGAGGTCACATTTTGGTGGGTGTTATAAAGATCTTTTAAAAACACATATAACAGACCTATACGTGTAGGTTTGTGGTTTACGATTATAAAGAGGTCTCTAATTAGAGACAGACTGTCTTTTGTTAGAATCTACTGATAGTAAGAAAAATTGACAAGTTGCGATACTCAAACACCTCTACTCATTAGAACAGAAGCAACAAACTTCAAACTGGGTGCAAGCTGGGATTAGAAACTCTAATGTAATTTAATTATGTTAATCAACTAGAGAGTTGGAGTGAAAAAGTGACTGGTATCTGTAGAAGGGAAGATGTTAGCAAAGAGATAGGTGAGAATGTTGTTAGCCCTGTGGGGGAGAAAGAGAGGAAAACATAATTATCACCTAAGGAGATGGGTTATGGGGAAAATTGAAATGTGAACTACACAGACATATATTAAAACCAATAGCTACACAAAATATTTGTAGTCAAGCTAGGTGAAGGGAAAAAAGGTGCAAAGATGGGAAGTAATTCACTCTTTTTCTGTATCTTCTTCTGCTATAACTTTCTGCAACAAATTGCCTCTCTTACAGCTCCTGAAGCCCATCAATTCTTTAGGAGAGAAAGTGTGGCCTAATGAGGTGAGGTAGCTTAACTCCGACTGCCCCGTAAATAAATCAGCAACAGAGTTAGGAGCTGTGACCTCTCTCACCTTAATGAATCTCCCTGACGTAACTCCTCACTCTTGCTGGGGGCTTAAGATGGATCTCAGCTGAAGTTTGTTTTCTTTTTCTCTGTTGTTATGTGTGTCTGAAAATGTTGTTTTATTAGGCAGCTTTGCTTCTAAGAGAGAGAATAAAAAGTTGAAATAAAGGTTGAAGAATAAAATCCACCTCTGAACCTTGGAGCAGCATGGAAATGAAAGCTGTCATGAAGAATGTCTGTCTTTTAAATTACTCATCCATCACTCATCCTGGATGATAAGTAAACAGCTGGGTCTGTTCTAGCAGCCTCACTCTCTGGAGGAAAATGGTTTACACAGTGGGGAAGTTTATATTTCCCATTTATTGTCTGACTGAATGTGTAATAAAGGACAGTCAGAGTCTGAGTCAGGTCATTAGCATCTCTTAATATGTGAGGATTTCACAATTTGACATACCCTGGCCAGAAGATGGGATGGAAAATCAGAGTTGCTGCTGGAGCATGAGTAAAAAAGATGAATTAAAAATGACATCTACCCTAACCTTCATTACATTATTAAAGCTCTTTCCATCTGATCTCAAATGCCATGTGGATGGGTCAATTTGCAGATTGCCATGGACATCCTAATGTTCATGTAGGCACTTCAAGACAAGCTGTCATAAATAGTTAAGTTGCCCTGGGAGCAGAGCCAAAATGCATTTCAGTGATGGCTGCAGAGATGCCTGCTAAAAAGCAAACAGCACATTAGCAGCCCTCAGAGTTATTGTGCAAATGGAGTGTGAAATTCTGGTCCATTGCTCTGCACTATAACTTTTTGTCTCCCTGATAATGATTAAGAGAAGCTTTGCTTGATTTGATGGTGGGTGGAAAGAAGGGTGTGAAAAATGAAAAAAACTCCTTTGGTTGTTTCACTTGACCTTCAGGAAACTCCAAAGGAGGTTCGTTTGATCTACACATAGAAGAATTAACTGTCTTTGTTTGTTCTAAAACTTGGTGCTGAATTTAGAAACCCAGAGATGCATGATGTGGAATTACCACAAAAGAAAATGTCCCAAGCAGTTATTAAATATTTAAAAGGCAATCTTAACCTAACTGTTGGCTGAAATGAATGAAGAGGGAAAGATTCTACTGTAGCCCTTGGGAAGAAATGCTACGCTTAAAATGCACAAGATAGGAAGTGATCTGTGGTTCTGTGTTAATTTACTGGAAATTATTCTTTTTACATTTTCATTATTATTATTAATGATAATACTTTCAGAACATCTTACATCTCAAAGTGTTTCAAATAATTAAGCCTTCTAGTCATACGATGATTGCTGCTGGTTGAATACGAAGTGCGATGCCTTAAAAGGTGGGTAGGTATCATCCCATTTTACCACCGAGATGGAGAGGGATATCATGATTTGTCTAGTCTTGCATCAGCATCAGATGCAGGGTCAGAACATAAATTTTCTGACCTGCAGCTCCACTTAATTGGGCTGCCTGTCCAGAACATTAATTTCATCTGTCTTCTGGTACTAACCAATAGACACAAAAGTAAAGGCCTGAGCAATTGACCCAAAGTTTACTGAAATAACTGGCAATGTTTTGAAGGTGCTTTAGATCAGTCTCAAAATTTGCTCTTTAATTGCATGTGCATTTTATTTTCTACTTGACAAACACAAGGACTCTTGATGATTTAGACAGTGGATCCCTCTGAAACTGAAAACCATCTCTGAAAACATAAACTACAGTGGCAGAGCCAAACCAGAGGACCAGGGGTCTAGTTTCTGCTTAACCACTAGGTCAAACTTCTTGCAGTAATTGCTTTTAGTTTCACACACTAGGTAAAACATATTACAGTGATCAAACACATGCATTGGGCCAAGCCACGGTTCTTCCAAAGAACAAGCTCAGGTCAAGCATTTCTGTATTTGTTACTACCCCAATTTTACAGAAAACAAGATGAATGCCTTTGATTTGCAGTGAAAAGCCTTCATCAGTCACAATTTGTTACTGGAAACAAAAAAGAAATAGAAAACAAGGCTCAATCAGTAACTGAAAACAAGCAGGGAAAAGTTCGCTTGTGGATCTTATGACATCATATGCAGTTTTTCAATAGTTGTTGTAAGTTTTGCCAGTTTTAGAGGCTGGATTATCTGCCTCTGGGGAGAAAAGATAAAACTTTTCTCTGCTAGTTGAACAGCTATGCTAAGTACCATATAAGAAGTCCACAGCAGGTTTAGTGAGACCTTGAGACTATGCTATTATTATTTAACTAGATCAGTCTAATACCCAAATTAAATACATTATCCAGGTATCACAGAAGGCAGGGATACTACCCCAAATGGGAGCCACATCCTACCTAAATTCACAGAAACGAAGTAAGAGAAAGAAGAGGATGATTCTATTCTCGTTGCTAAAGTTGGCACAATATATTTCTAGCCTAAAATTGAAGACTCTATTGTACTGGAGAGTTCCATAGCTGTAAATAATAAAAATATTAGTTTTCCTACTCCCTGACAAGTAAAATGGAAAAAAAAAGAAACAAAAATATTGAGTGTGATATATTTTTTTTCACTCACTTTGGGGATGAACTCACAGGGGCCCAGGGTCTATTTCTCTGCCTCAGGTAACAGGTGGGAATAGCCTGATCTACACTTGCTTTCCATTCTAAGACAGTATATAGAAAAGCCAGTTTGAAACACGGATGTCTTTCATTGCACACTTACACACGTTGGACATACCAGCACACTTCTTTTCTTTGAAATTCATTGCACCACGGTTATTTCCAGTATGGATTTTTTTCCTGTACTGAATACATAAAAAACACCAACTGAAGCCAAAGAACATTTTGACTAGGGAGCTTCAGGCAAACACTGCAGAGTTAAGAATTTGTTGGACAAATTTAGCCTCCTTCTGTATTTACAGATTATTCATGATCAGACTTTGATTTGTTTGAATTTGCAGTGCTGGTCAAAGAGAATTTGCCAAATCCTAGGCACTCTCAGCAGTGTCCTTGACCTGGTTTAGAGAATATATTTGTGCTTGAAAATATCCAGCTAATAATACAAGTGAAAATAGTTTAAAGTAGCATAATGAAATAAGCTGGGTTTCCAATGAGTTTTCAATTTCGAACCTGACTGCTTGTCAAAGGCTTTTGCTGCTGTTTACCTGACAGGATCAACAAAAGTGCCTTGAAGGGTCACAGCAGGCTGAGTACTTACCTGAAATAAACTTTTTGACTTCACTACCTAGACTATCTCCAAAGCCTTGTGAATATGAAAAGAAATGAACACAGCTGAATACAACCAGAATTCTAATTATTTTGAATATCATTTCAGCTCTGAGTTGACTTTCAGCTATGCTATGCCCTGAAACGAATTCAGTGGTTTATTTGAACACAGTTTAGTCCCTTGGTTACCCAAGGGTGTCAGTCACAGATGTTGGCTGTTTTTTTCCACAAACCCACAAACTGTTTTCAAGCCAGTTGCATAAATGTGATACAAATGTGTTTATGTGTATATCCATGATCTCTTCTTTCTATAAATGTTTTTGTGAGCATGGAAAACATATACAAGTAGTTCACAAATCCTACACAATTAGTCCATGCTTCCTAATACAGAGAATTCACAAATTTTATTCAAACAATGTGTCCAAACACATTTTAAGTGTCTTCTTTGTTCTGTCTGTTCAGTGTATTAACTTCATATATGCACTGCAAATCAGAAATTTGAATTTAATATATAAACCTTTATAATAATTAACATTTATATTCTGTGATTAGTATAAAAAATAGCCAAGTTCTATTGAACTTTATCAACTGATGTGCAAAAGCCCTGAGGCTGATACAGCTGGTACACAGCATATACATATCTCAGCAAGGTCAGCTTTCTGAGGTTGAATACTATACTTTTATCCTACATGTTGTGTGCTGTATCAGCATGATAAGTTCTGGACATTTAACGAGGTATTTTCTATATTAGAAACTTACTGCACGGTTCTCCAGGAAAGCTTTTCTAATAAAGTTCATTTTACTCCTGAACTTTATCTATTTTAAAGAATGAATTATTTACTAAAATAATTTCAAAAGGTCCCTTTAAAGCGATGTTGTTCTTTCACCTCCCCCCCAACACCCGATTGAATACAATATGAGAAAAACTGCTGGAGGCTCAGGACTTCATAAGACATGTATCACTCTGGGTATTTGTACTAGATGATTTTACATGCATTTCATTATTAGTACTTTTGTAAGCACTGTTTAATTAGAAAGTAAATCAGATGCGAATTGCAAATTGTGTCTTCAAATACATCTCAGCAATATTTATTTAGGAGCTAATAATTTTTGGCAGAAGCCTGAGAAATGTTTTAATTCCAGGTGTTCAATATAATAATAACCAATTTTTGTTGCTACTTGATGTTTATAAATGCATTAGCACAGTTGTATTGGTGGCTTTCTATAGCTCCTTTTTCTTTAACTGTTCCAAATAAAAATGTGCAGGAGAGTCCTTGATGGAGGGAAATCTCAGGTAATAAGAGTTGGAATTGCCTTCTGTTATAAACTAGATGAGTTATCCACTTTACAGCTGGATAGACAATGGCCAAAGGTTCCCATTTGAAACACCATTATACATCATATAATGACTATTATATAGTTGACAACAGTTGACAGGTTGATGAATATTATTGTGGTCTGGAAATCTTGAGATATTCAAGGAAAATGTCGTGGACAGTGACATATCTCCTTAGCATACTCTTTAACATACAGATAGCCTGAAGCACTCAGAGCATTTATGGATGGGTTGCTATAAGGTGAAGAGAAAACAGGAAGAATAGTATAGTGTCTTATCTTCCTGGTTTTGGGACACAAACAAACAGACATGTTGAGGAAAATGTTAGATATGCAAGATCTTGTCTTTTTTAAGAGCTGAAAGTATTATGAATAAGCCAGGTAGCAACACAGATCTTTCCACAGTCTTCAGTTTTATCTCTGAGCATGTTTCATTGAATACAAATCTTTCCAGCACTCAATTTGTTTTCCTAGAAGTGCTAACAACTCAATAAGTCTGTAAAGAAGAAAAAAAATTGAAAATAAAACAAAACTTGAAGTAATTCTGATATTAAACAAAACATCAGGAAGACGTTCTGGGGAGGTTTAGGTTGGACATTAGGAAAAGGTTCTTCACCCAGAGGGTGGTGGAGCACTGGAACAGGTTCCCCAGGAAGGTGTCACAGCTCAAACCTGACAGTGTTCAAGAAGAGACTGGACAACACCCTCAGACAAATGGTGTGAACTGTGGGGTTGTCATGTGCAGGAAAAGGACTTGGACTTGATGATCCTTGTGGGTCCCTTCCAACTCAGGACATTCTATAATTCTATGATCAAACTGGGCTTCTGCAGCATCACTTACCATTGTTCTTCTGACATGATACCTCAAAATTGGAATTTCCATAATCTGAATTTTCCTGTTAAATCGGGAGGGTTGCTGGTCTTTTGTGATTTGCTCTTTTACCTCATCAAGATTTGTGCCTGACATGTTCTGTCTGCTTCTTGAATGAAAGATTTGGTCTGAGAGGAAACTCAGGCATGGCTCATGCACCTTGTGCTCAGGTCACCTGCTGTCCCTGTGAGGTGACCCACTGAGGCAGGGTGGGCTCACTTGTAACATGCCTGGGATAGCAAAAGTCCCTTCTGGCTTCTTGGGACACAGCATTGGCCCTGACTACCTCGTGAACGGTATATGAAGGCCAAGGCACTGATGCTCTCCCATTGTTTCTGGACTGTGTAATCTCTCTCCTGTATCATTTTGGCTATTCGTCTCTGTGAGAGGAAAAGAGGAATGTGCTTGGCAGCACAACTGTAATGGAGGCAGGAGGCTGAAGGTCTCCGTCCAGTGGCTATGGTACCAACAAAGAAAGAGAGGTGATGGAATGTAAACATGTCCCCATCCAGTGCCCACCTCTAGAATGTTGTAGGCTCCTTTCCATAGCTTCTCAAACAGCATCTTCAGGAAGGATGTTCAGTGTCCTTCTTGCAAGAGTTTTAAGTATCAATTTGCTTCTGATGAGAGATTCTGTGTTTACTCCCCCTGTGGTTTTTCATAAGATATATAGCTGACTGATGTCAAGAACTATTATAATCTCGCACTCTCACAACGGCATAATGAGATTTTCTTCTTTTATCTGCAGTGTTCTCCTCAACATTTTCCATAAAGATGCTGTTTATGACGAATTCACTCCTCTGATTGCGGTGTAATTTATATGTATATGATGTTAGAATTTTGAAATAACAGATTCTAACTTTGTTTAAAACTTTTTGACTTAGAAAATCTCATAAGTACAGATTAAAGAAACTGAATCTGCCTCTTGTTTAACTAAGTAGGATTCTTTCATATGCAGGTCAGTCCTTGGGTATTGTAAAAATTCTTATCTGAATCTAATATTTATATCCCTTTCTAATATACAACTTGCCTGCAAGCTTAAAACAGAAAAAAAAAAAAAAGTGTAAATAGTTAAGAATATTTGCTGCCTGCGAATCTTGTAGAATATAAACAACTACAAGCATCTGTCTTCTAAGAAGCAAGCAATATATTGGAATTGGTTATTTTCATTTTCTTTTCCCAAGTTCATACATCATGCTCCTGTCAGTGGTATCCATCTACTTTCTAGTCCATCAAATAAACTTGTAATAACATTTGGTTTTGACTGGCTTTGAAGAACAACTCTCAGAACAAGATGGAAACTCAGTAAACCTGATTTATAAATCTGGTTCAAAACAAGTGTTTCCTACTTTGACAAAGTGGTTTTAGTATTTTCTGCCCTTACTTAGTCACTCACCCTGTGGCAGCAATGTGTTGCTTTTCCTCCCCTCATTATAATGGTAAAACTGCTATTTTGGGGTACTCCGTAAACCTGACCACTGAAATGTTCTGAGGTAAGAAAAACAAAATTAGCTAGTGAAAGATTGTTTTAAACATCTGAATAATTTGCCACCAATGCTAGCATATTCTTAATATCCCAATTTGTAAATCAAGGGAACAGATTATGCCACCAGTGACCTGAGATACTGACTTTGCCTGTAAATGGTTAGACATGACACCCAAATGGGAGATGGATAGATATGCATAAGCTCTTCATTATTTAATGCCTGTTTCTAATGGACACCAATGTTCGAAAACAATAGTCTATATAATAAATAGTAACTTCATGATATTAATTAGGCTGTCAAGAGAAAAACAATTTACTGGACCAGATAATCAGGGTTGGTGTTAAGTGATTGTGCCTCCAGTCTCATCTGAGGGTAGGAGAAATGAGTAAAAGGAGACACTTGGTAGCTTAAAAAGTGTGGGACTCCAAGAGCTCAGAACAGGTAAAGTCTACACTTAGCTGGTAACTGGCAGAGCTGAGGTTGGTGACATCTAAACAGAGGTTGCATTCATGCTTAGAAGAAGGCATAAACTGATTATTGAATGCCAGGATAAAAATTATGGTTGGATGCCACAGAGCTGGGGGAGTCAGTCTGACAAGTGTTAGACTTGGTGCTATATGGTGTTGCCTTAACATTAAACTTCATAGCCTACAGGATGAAAGAGGAATTGATTTCTGTCCTCATAACAATTTCAGTGTCTTTCATAAGACACAAACTCACCAAGTAGCTTTGGAGTGGTGGACATTTGCCTCCTGATATAATGGGCCAAATCCCATCAGTTCCTGCTGCAAGGCAACAATTAGGAAATCAGCAGGCAACCACCAGATGGTAAAATCCTCCATTTGATATGATTTGATATCTATGATCTTCCATAGATATGACTTGATCACAGAGGGGTGGAAGGCTCTCCGTCTTATTTCAAATGAAGTTGCCTTATAAAGGTGTGAAAGGAAAGCTCAACCCATAGTCAAGTAACAGACTATATCTTCTACATAGTAGTTCAGACTAACAACTCTCAACATGGCATAGTTGGAATGTCTTGAGACTTACTTACATAACAAATCTTAATTTCTGAGACTCTCATACTGCTTGACATGGCCTGTATAACTAGAATATTTTCTGGTTTGCATTTCCTTTTAGTTTGTCTTTTATTTTTCTTATGAATGTTTTACACGGATCCCAGAATTGTCCTTTGTGTGGCAAAAAAGCTGTTTGAGAAAGTGTTTTAATATTTGAAAAACTGCCTGTCAAGGAATGGAGACAGGAGTGCTGCATTGAAGGAAGACTGTTCAAATGAACCTGACTTACAACTGACTGGGAAATCACAGATTATTCTTGCAAGATTTTGCTCTCTGGGATCACAGGCAATTTAGCAGCATAGCTACATTTAGCAAAAGCTGTAATGATCTTTCCTCTTAAGCCTTTGACACTGCTGGCCCGTATACATTTTTATGCATACAAAACATACGCTTTCAAGTCCAACCAGTCAGTTATAAAAGCTTTTTTTTCCAAGTGGTTATTATCCATCTGTCAGGAAAAAGCACATATTTTGTAGGTGAAGTGAAAGGCTTGTTTTAGAACTGAGAAGCACTAGACTGTTTAAGATCAGTTGTAATAAGTTAGAAGTATCTTAGTGCTGACATTTTAAAATGACCTGCAATCTACAAGGTTGAAATGAATCCCCAGTTTAACCCTTGAAGTCCTGATTTCAGGCAGAGCTAAGAAGATAGTCCAGGAAAACGACTTGTAAACACTGTGCTCATATGGGTTATTTTTAAGGGCACCAATAAGTCTCTTCGGGTTCTCTAGCCTGTTTGTGCTTTTGTTTGGAAATAAAGTAGGGGTAAGGTAAGTATCTGCTGAGCTATCACAGCATTATACTCATGAACATTTGACATAGTGTTTGCACAGCCCTACTCTTTGAGCTATGGAGTTGAAAGAGAAGGAAGAAAGTCTGGAAGAGAAGCAGGAGACACAGAAGCAAGCGGCACTTTGAGCTTACTCTGCCTGGCTCAAGAGGCATAAAATAGTGGATGAGAATGTAGGCTGATGGTGGGGGCATTGTTGTGCCTTCCAGGTGAGTTGTGGTCCCTCCGGGTCTGGGAGAAGCACAGGAAGGCGGGTGGCAGCGTAGAGGAGCAGAACCTGTGGACTGTCCGATGTCAATACCTGAAAAATCAAGACTATTTCTTATCAAATGGCAGCTGTGGACCTTCAAAAGGGAAAAAGATGCTTGGTGGTAGGAGGGTCTGCGAACTGGAGACGGGGGCATTCAAGAAACGCACTGAGAGGTGAGATGCTGCACAGAGGATCCTGCTCTCCAACCAAAGCCCATAGTTAAACTAATTGTCAGATGTGAAGGGAAAGGAGCTGTTTTACAGATTAGAGCAAACCTGCAGTTACGCACTGAACAATGGAATAATTTTGTGAAAATACAACGAAATGGTGTGTGAATAATCCATCTTATACGTACAACATGTCAGACTGAAATGCTTGTTTATAAATATGTGGCTGCTTATCTAAGGACAGACTAGTCTGTTAAAAAATAAAAGAACTATTATCCCCATGTAAGTTCTCCCATTAGAGAAGACTGCTTTTGAAAATTGTTCCTGTTGAATCATTTGGCACACAGTTAAAAAAAAAAATAAATCTTTGTATTTACTTTACTACATCTAAGTCCAGAAAGACTGCCTACAAAAACACAAGAGGCATTACTTGCAATTATTTTAATTCATAGATGGCCTGTCACATTTAATTTAGTTCCTCTAGTTTCCTCAAAGTCTAATAGTTCTTATTGAACTATAGTAAAAATGGTAAACAGCTATAGGAAGACATCTTTATGTCCAACTGAAACCTTCCAATGTATTTAGACTTAACATAAGAAACATAAGAAAGTTCATGAGCTGAGGTGATGGAAGAATGGCATGGGATGAACTGAGGGCTCAGATTGAGAAGCCTGATCCCCTCTGCAGACCTTGAAGACAGCATCGGCAAGTGCTGCAGGAAGGCAGATGATGTTTCTGTAATGTCTAAGGATTTAAGCTGTTATACTGAGTGCATATGAATCAAGCTCAGACTGCATCTTTTCATAAGAAACTGTGATAGACGACAGTCAACAGGGCAGGCTGTGGCTTTGAATGTACTTAGTCTTTTCTTCAGTAAGAATGTAGCTCCCTAGTACTTCTTTCAAAGTTAGCAGTGCTGGTTTGAAAGAAAATGAATTTCTCAGGACACTTGGCTGTGCGATTTCTCAGTCAATTGCTGTCTGCCTGTCCAACTAACCCTGTGTATCAGGGTCTTTACTGTGATGTCTTGAGTACCGTCTCTATAGAAGAAAGTTTAAACCACTCTTTCTTCTGCTGCCTGCTTCCCTTCTCACCTCCCAGCATACAGATTGGTATTTGCTCAGGGCCAGCACTCCAAAAACATCACAGCCTCATCAAAAGGAGTTTAACAACAGGAGGATGGAAAAAGGAACAAAATTGCTGCAATTATTTATTGCAAACTGTTGATTTAGGGGCTTATGATAATTCTCTGAAGAAGAGGGAAGGAAAGGCAGGCCAAGGAAATATTTAAAGGGCATCTCTTCAGTTTCAGAATGTTCCTATTCTTAAATGGAGCAATCCTAGATTTTGATTCATAATACACAAGAACCCTAGAAATAATAGATCTGAGTTCTACAACTTGAGCTAATTTCTATTAATATAATAAGTAAAATCTTAAACACACTTAATTCAAGAGCAAGCAATCATTTAATATCAATACACCTTTTTCATCTACTATATCTGATCACCAGCCATACCATCCAGGAACCTTAAATACCTCCGTCTTGTGCAGCATAATGGTGACATCTTACTTAGATCAGAAAATAAATTATTTTACATTTCTTTGTAAAATTTTAAATTACTACCAGACAGTGGAGCTAAAGAGCCACACACAGAAAGCACAGAAATGAATGCAAGGGTTATTTTCTTTATACTTGTGTGAAGTATGCGAATTAACAAAAAATCAAACAGGTACAATTCATTTTTATATGCAAGTGTTAAATCATAATGTATCTGATTGAATGAAAAGAAGCAAGTATGTGTTGGGCTAAATTCAGTCCTGTCACAAGGGGAGTAACTTTGGAGGATATAGAACCGAATTTTGTCCATTGAAAGAAGCACAGCAGCTATTCTTTCCAGTTCCTTTGGAAAAGAAAAAGAAAATCCATCTATAAAAGCTTTCCCATCCAATTTATTTCATGCTGCATACAAATGACTTAAGCCCAGTTTCCAGTGAAACTGCTGGAGACTAGGTCCTACCGTGCTTGTTGAGAGGGGGAGAAGCTGAGTGGGGAGGTTCACACAGGAGAGAAGCATCAGTCTGTACCTTTGCATTTCTGAAAGGCTGAACAATTTCACAGAACAGCTCCAGACTGTCATTTTAAAGGAACTGACACAGAGCTGCTGCAGAGAAATTAGACATGGACATGCTGTGCTGAGAAACAAGAAAAAGCCTACAATTTAAGGCCCACTCTTGTTCTGAAAGCTTTTTCTGGAATCAAATACAAACTTTTCTACCTTATTAGCAGCAAAAATGCATGTATGGAGGGTTTTTTTCTGTCCTAAAAGATGTCAGTTTCCTTTAGGGAGACTTGAGGATCTTCCTACCCTGATCTGCTGCTTTGGTAGTCTCTGGTTAACGTGAACAGATGTCATATATTAGTTCATCAAAACAGGCAAGCTATCATCCCACTATACTGCAGTCTTTGTCCACCATGTGAATTCAGACATTATAAGGATAAGTTTGGGATGCACAGACAGAGACAAAGATAACTACACAAAAACTGGATCAGCTATGTATTATTAGAGCTGCTATCCTCTTTGTAGGGATTCAGCCACTTCAGAGACAGTCTCAAGTATGTGAGTGGTTTTGATTCACCGCCCTGCAGCTGTTGTTGAATTGTAGCATATTCATTTTAAAAATCAATTGATATCTAGTTCATGTTTGCAATACTGAAACAGGATTGAGTCGGATTTTAAAAACCAGGGACATTGTACATTTGGTAACTGAAAATGGAGAGACAATTTTCTTTACTTTGGCTTATGTTGATACTATTCATATAACTACTGCAACAAACATGGTTTCCTCAGCCCCTCATTTCATTCACTAGGCAAAATAGAAACTTATTTACTTTCCTCAATTGATAATAGTTAATCAGCAGGAACTGCAGTCTGGTGCAATATCTTGAGGAATGCTTGCTAACTGTACCTCTGAGCTAAATTCTTTGGTTCTGAGCTTATTTAAGCTAAGATCACTGAGGAGAATGCACCCTGAAATTATTTTCTAAATGACTACTACATACAGAAATCCCTTCCATCCTCTGCTTCATTATTTCTAGCTGTTAATGGAAAACATTCTTGGTAGTACTACACAGTTCTTGGAGCCACGGCTCCTTCTGTTAATGTTTGTTCTGAAAAAAAATTGCAATGTATTTGTAAATGAGCTTTATCTGGAAATGATATGATGTCTGGACAACCTCAGTGGTATAAAGCTCTGTTCAGCGATAGGTGGACAGGGTACAGGTAGCAGCATGTAGGCTTTTCTTTCATGTTAGTAGGTTTCAAACCTAGCTGAGGAGAGATGAGAAGGGAATTCAAGCTCAAGCATCCATACTATACTTGGCTTCTCTGCTGTGACACCAAAATAGCACAGGTGACCACTAATCTCAAGGACCTTCACTCAAAGCACATCTTCCTACAGGAATGGGGCAAATATGGGAATCACATAAGCTTAATATTATAATAAATTGATTAGTCTTTGCATTCATTGCTCCCTCTTGCCTAATTCAGCCAAAACTATCCATCTGTTTGTCCCGTGGGCCCTCTACACCTCATAGAAAAGGTGATTTTCCTGATTATGCTCTCTTACTGCCTTTCTGTTCATCAATGTGTTTAAGCTGGTTAGTGATAATCCTTAGTAGACAATAATTTGGTTCAGAATTTAATTTATACTCAATAAAATGTACATTAATCTCAATGAGCAGTGTGAAGATGAGCATGCAGGACATTAAATTTAAAACGATAGTGTTTTGCCTAAAGCCATTAATAGTTTTTTGCATGATATCCAGTGAAGAACCTTGAAATTTTATTGCATGAATATACAAGAATTTGAATAGCAAGTGCACACCTCAAGACCAGTGATTGGATGCTCTGCCATTGAACTCTGAAAGCTTTCTCTTGCTCCACAAAATACAAAGGAAAATGCCAATATTCCCAACAATGCAAAAGATCAGTAGTTTATTGCTTACGAGGGAAAAAGCACTATTGCGTAGTTACAAAATATGAGCGTGGATCAGGAGGATTCACGTATGTATTCTGGTTTATGTGTGCTGAGTGTTGCACATCTCACTGAGAGTGAGACAGTATGGACATCAGATAGGCATAATTGCTTCCTCTGCCTCTCACTGCTCTTTTCCTGCTTTCTTGTCTCTGGAGATGAGGAACAAAGGGGAGCAATAGGGCCTCTTCAGCTATTGGCACCAAGAGGTAGGATCAAGATTTTGTCAAGGTTAGCTTGCAGATTAGGTTCTTCAAGTCAGAAAGAATAAATGAATAAAAGCTATTTACCATTGCCCTTCTGAGTGAGCATGCTTTTTCTTTCTAACCCACACTCCCTAACCACACTGCACTCATCACACAGTTTGCACATGCAGCGATGCTACATGTGCTGGAAATACGCTGTTGTGCATACCTGCAGGCTTCTGCCTCTTCAGTGAAGGTGGCTGCAACTGTGCAACAAACTTTAAGTGAGATGCAAGTTGGTGTCTTCGCAGTCCTTTGCTCGTTCTCAACTTCCCTGAAAGCATGTCAATCCATCAGTACTTTCTGCTCCCAAATGCCTCTTTGTCCCTATTTGCATAGTGTTTGAAGAAAGAACCAAGGGCAAAGCTCACAAAGCAAAGCTCAAAGCCACACAGTGATTCGTTACATGAGGAGAAGACCCTGATTCCTGATCTAACCGCTGCCCTGCCCTGCATCCACTTTGAGCAGTGACTGAGCACTGTCTGCCTGAGCAGATGAATCATCAGGTACTCTGCTGTTGGACTGTACAGATATAACTGCCTCCTAATAATTCATTACACCCTGTGGAATACAGTGCTGCCAAAAGAAAATATTTGTGGGGGCATTTCTGCTTTCTGACAGAGCAGCCTAGGCCTGAGATAGCATGCTGGTTTCAGTTTTCTGTATGAATGTTAATAGCTCCTCATCTCAGAAGTGGGGTAAGAGTTTCCTGCAATGACAGGCTGCCTCCACAGTTCCCACAGATAACTTATGGAGATTAGGAGGCTGCTGTGAAGATGTGTAGGAATTACTCTTAGACTTGACAGCCTCTGAGTAGCTTGCCTTGATAGCTCCTCTGAATTCTAGACTTATGGATTTTTAAATTATTCAGAAAGCTTTGTTTTCTGTTTTTATCCCCCTGATTAGTTGAGATATTTCAGCAGGGGAACTTATATTACAGAAATTAGAGAGCTGTTGTCTCATGTTTTGTTCATTCTCTAGCTGGAATTCCTTCCCCTGTACACACCAGCCCCCAGCCCTTTTACAGAAAGGGTAACAGGTAACAGTGCACATTAATTATCCATTAAACTTCTCTGTGTTTTATTATGCCAGTTGCTATCTTCTTACTTAGTATGACTGGTACAGTAAATCTAAAGAAAATCGATATTGTATTCTATAGGGAACTCTACATGACAACTAGCCTGCAAACACAGGATATCTCTGTATACATTTTCCTCCTGAGAGACTGGAAATTTTGAAAAGATAGAGAGAGTGATCTTATTCTTTGGACCTAGATGACACAATAAAACCTTGCAGTGCATAAGCCTTAGAGCACCCTTACAATAGTACAAGGTTCCCTCTACCGCATCAGCAGGTAGTCATGGTTGATGAGACAGGATATACAAATTCTACAATGAACACAACAAATAGGAGCTGTAGGCCTACGTATTCTTCCCCATCATTTCTCCATAGTGCTTCAGAGGGAAAGAAACGTTTCAATAATGTAGGCAGGCCTCTTCAGGGACTGGCACCCAGACTTCTGCTTCTGGAGGAATGATGCTGTGGATAAAGTCAGCTAGCAGTTAATAACAGGTGTCTCCTAGAAAGTATGTGATACACACTTCCTTCAAGCAACACACCAGACCTTGACTAGAGGTCCAAGACTACTTAAAAACCCTTGAAGGAAAGACTATTTCCTCATGTTTATTTCCTCTATTGTTATGAAATCTACAGTCCCTCCAACATAACAACATAATAGCTGAGTGCAGTCCCAACCCAGGCTGTCAGACATGGGATGTGGGTAGTTTTGTCCCACACCTGGAGAGTAGTGGTAGACTGTCCCTCATATTAGCAACAGGCAAAAGTACTCTCTAGTGGATGGGACTTTGAGGATTAGTAATTCTTTCATGATTATAAGACTCTCTTGGACTTGTGCTTGAGTACATAATCACACCGGAGTGGGAGAAAACAGGAAAGGATGGAAGAGCTTTGATTCACTGAACTAAGATGTGATAAGGACAGGCTTTCAAGAGACATGAGGAGAAGAACCTGATCTGTGAAGTCAGGAGGCACTCTGTAACCTTTCATTGTAGCTAAAGGAACTTTGGTTTCAGATAATATTGTTGTGCATTTCAAACCCATACACTATGCTTGTCAAGTAATGACTATTTGTCTAGATAAGTAGGGGTTTGTCTTTCTTTTTTATTTTTTCTTTTCCTCTTCAAGTTCAAATAAATTTTGCTTCTGCTTAATGCTGTAGGAGCTGAGTTGTGGCTGGTCATTTTGAAATGAAGAAAACTGTTTTCCCAGTGTATTTGAAGCATAACTAGGAAAGAAGCAATGCCTTGAGCATACAGCAGTAACAGACAAATCAGTTTAGAAAGTGCCTTGTTCTATCATGTTCTGTGCTCCTGACATGGGATAATGTTCTTGGTCTCCTAATGAAGGAGAAGCTGTAGTGTTCCTGAGCTATCTGTTCCACTACTTCTGTTTTCTTAGGATTAGAAGGTTTTTCTGATATAGATGATCAGAATCTTTCTTGCTGCAGTTTAGGCCTGGGTTATGACCCCTTCCTTTCCTTTAAAGAACAGACATTTCTGTGTTGAAGACTATTAATAGGTCTTGCTCAGTCTTCTTCTCAGGCTAAATAACTCTAGCTTGTTCAATTCTTGCTCAAAGATAATTTTTTCCAGTCCTTTTTTTTTTTTTTTTTTTTTTTTTTACTGCTTACCTCCAGTTTGTCTCCAATAGTCTACACTCTGCCAGGATTATCAAGATCTTACAGATATCCCCATGTTGCTGTAGGACAAAAACAGAACTGCAATGACACAAAACAGAGTAACCAGGGACAGGACTGGTGAGCAGGGGTGCAAGGGAACGGCCTCGTGCTTAAGTGCCCCAGTATTGCTGAGAGTGATCAAAAAAGATGTGTCCCCTTCCCCAGTGTAGCCTTAACTAGGCCACCACTAAACCTTTGCATTAATAAGTCACTTAGCACTAAAAACAAGGCTAAGAGAGACATAATTTAGAAAATATACCGATTTTGATCTCTTTTAGCCTATGGCTCCATGAACTTTTTGAAATATCCTTCATGGACAGAAGAGTATGTGGAAGTGAGGTAAGACCTAAGCTCCAAGAAAGATAAAAGTTAATTTTCCTCTTCCTAGACCTTGTACTCATAAGTATGTTGCATCAATTTAATTCAGATTATTTTAAAAACTGATGTAGCTAAAAGTAATACAAAGCCTTTACAAATCCAGTTAGTTCAATAACTGAACTGAGATAAATCCATATAAACCAGTTATAAATCAAACCTATTCACATGGGATATGAAGCAATTTAGATAAATCCATACCCCTGCCCAGGTTGTAACCAAAACAGTGTAACTCTTCTGTGTCAGCAAGGCTGCAATAAGGCATTTTCCTCTAAAAATTTTACAATCCAGTAAGGTAAAACTATTGGAGGCTGATTTTTGAAGCAAATCAGTATTACCTACAAATGAGTTTTTAAATTTAGAATGGCTACTGTTTATAATATATTTATTGTATACATGGATAAAGTAAATGTATCATTGGGATCTTTCACAAAGAGATCTCAAAAAATGTGACAGCTTATTTGTATATACAAACCTTACAAACTTCGTGTAAAGGATAGTATTTCATCCACGTTACCAGGAGGGTACTGAGATACAGAGAAGCTGCTGTCAAACATTTTCAAAAGGACATTTTTCTTAAGGTTGGAACAGGTGTGCCATAGCAGGAGGCAGACTGAGACCATGGAGCTTTACATGCCCTGAAGTTTTTAGGAGACACATGAACAGACCCACATGGCAGCAGCAGCAGGAGGCACTGCTATGATGTAGAAGAGAACTGTGCTGCCCACTGAATTAAGAGGGATAAGAGCTTTCTTTTGACCCTACTCCTCAAGTACGAATTTCTGAGTTATTGCCTGTAAATTACAAAGCTTTGATTTTTCAGTGCACAGTTTAATACATGCTTTGACCTTTCAATGTGCCATATGAAGCTTTGATCCTTACCAGCTGACTGTCAGGGTGAACTTTGCATAAGATGAAAACAATACATTTCAAAATCATGTTCTCCTTCCCTTAAGAAAACCCATGAAATATTTCCGAGATGGAGAAAACTCATCTTTAGACACTGCCTAAGGGTAAATGCTACAGAAGTATTACATCTAGATAGGTATGGTCAGAAGCCTTGCTAATCACATCCTACAGGTAAAGCTGATAAGAAGCACAGATTGTCTACGAAGAAGGTAAACTAAGAAAAATGAAAATCAAGAGAGACTATTTTTATTTCCACCTTACCTTGGAATGGTTGTGAAAAAGACTAACAGGGCAGTCTGTGGCTTGAAATATGACTGTCTTTGGAACCAGAAGGTGGTTGTATCTCTTCATGCACCATAATGAGTTCAAAAGGTCTAGCCCAGTTGAATTTCAGAAGAACTCACAGATATCTGAACTGTCTGCCTGACAACAACAAAAATTTCATAAAAACAAAGTCCTCTGATATTTGTGGTCCTGTTAATGCTATGAAAACAAACAAAAAACCCCTCAAACAAACATCAAACCCCCCCCCAAACCTGCAAAACCCAAAAACCACCCAACCAACCAAAAACCAAACTCAAAACCCCAAACAAAATGAAGAAGAGCACACAAAACAGGTGAAAATAAAAGTTTGTGGCGGAAAGCACTTCAGTTGCTTTGCATTTGTCTTGAGCTTTTCCTATCTGGAAGTTCTGAAAATCAGTTTGCAATATTTTTAAGATTATAATAAGTATTGTGCAATTTCTCTCATGCATAGTAACCCTATAGAATTTTATATCACACACTGCAACCTATTTTCATCAACTGAAAGACAAAGAAAGTTACAAACTTATCCTCAATTAAAAAAGCTCTTTATTTTTAGCATAGGTGCATCCTATTTTTTATTTTATTTTTTTTTTTTTTAACTGAAGGATACTATAAAACTTCTCTCTTTCAGAAAACAAAAAAAAGCATCAAATATCCTATGGTATGTGTGAGCTGCAACATTTACCCATGGACTTGCTGTGCTGCTGGTATTTAGCTCATTGTTTTACAGCACACAGTGCAAACCTGCAATACCAGTTCACAGCCTCCTCTGAAACACCATGTAAAAGAATTCTTCAGAGCTACAAGCTTCAGATGTCAGTTTAAAGTAAGTTTTTCGTCAGTTTGAAATGTTAGCTTTTTCCTACTCTGGAAAGTGACGCTAGAAATAACATCCCTGGTACCACATCCCTCCATCAGTGATTTCTCTCAGAATTTCCCAGTTCCCAAGCCAGACGCTTTCCTGGCTTTCTTCCAACTACTGGCAGGCATACATTCCCCCCAATTGACAGAAAATCCATCCACATAAACCTCTCTGAATTCTGTGTAAGTGATCCAAGAGTCTAGATTTCTTTGCCCCTTTTTTCTGCGGATGTATGATGCCACTTAGATCACAGGTGACGTTCCTTCTGTGTCTCCCTGTGATTAACAGGGGTGGAAGCATGTACTCAAATCAGTGTAGTGACAGGACTTCACAGCCCCACAGGTCATTCCCTTTTTGCCTGTGCTCAGCACAGACCTTGAAGGAGGGGACACTGTGCTTCTCTGACTCTAGGCAGCCTGGGTGCGCAGGTCCTGGCATTTGAGTGCAGTTGGCGCGTATTAACACCTAAACCATGCTAATTCCTGATTTTCACACTGTACAAAAGACTCACAGTGAGGGGTAGCACAGGCATAAAACTGGTTATACAGATCCCACGTCAGTCAGGGTTGGCTTTTTGCCTCAGAGCATTCAAGCCTATTTTGCTGCCAGTTTATGCCAGCTCTGCTAGCTGACCTCCTCAACTGCTGGCATAAATTGCTGCAACACACCCCTAAATTTCCTCCACAGGGAGCAGATTTGTTGAATTAGGAGGTGCAAGCTTTAGATAGCTACTTTTCTGGATAGCGTGCAGAGGCCAGGAAAGACAGAAAGTGCAACTTGATCTGTGGCTTAGTGAGGGACTGAAGTGTCACAGGAGCCAGCCTTGTCTGCTGCACTTTGGTGGCTGGGAGGACAGCAGGAGGACTGCTCCATAATGAGGGGAGACAGGCATGGAATGGGAGCAGAACTGTGATTACAGAAGATGAATGAAGAGTTGCCTGACAGTGTCACACTGGGAAAGAAAAAGGCGGGGAGGATTAAGGATGGGATCAGCATATATGTCCACTGCTCTGTGACTCCAGCACAGCCCTGCTGACAAGCCAAGGCAGCAAGGGTGCAGTGAAACAGTACTGGCTTGGAGAGCGATAATGAGGCCCTGTGAATCACTGTGATGATTCCTGCTTTTGAAAACAAAAGTGGCCTTAGTGGTTTGTGGTGTTTCATGACCTATTTTCAGTAAGGCATTTCCTTGGTAACTGCAATCCATATAGTTTCAAATGCTTTTCATGTAAGACTTGGCAGCACTAGAAACTGAGGTCCAATGAGTAAGCCTAAGAAGAAGCCAGACTGAATAAAAGTAAGGCAAATTTCCCTTATGTCCTCTGTGCCGCTATTAAAAGGCCACTAATTAGAGATATAGGATAATGCTCCTAGATTTTAGCCAGCCGCACCACAGCTACAGTGGTGTTATTTGGGAATGAAAGGGAGAAAGGATGAGATTATAAATGAGAGAAATTGTAACACAGACTTTCAGCTCCACCAATTAAACTGCCTTCAGGACTACCTTCACATTTTCAGTCGTCTGGAGACCTGATGATAATTTATAGGAATAAATCACATGGCAAATCACACGATAAATCCCCTGTAACCTTAAATGATTGAGGCTCACCGAGGGTCAGCTAAAATCAGCTGAAGTAATTTTGACTTGGTTTCTAAACTCGCATTAAAAATGAGCTTTGATTCAGATGGAGAAACCGAAGAAAAAAAAAAAAAAGAAACTAAACTAAAAACAAGACACATACATTTTCTCCAAGGTCTGTGTTTTCCTGACCCAAGCAGTGCAGCCTGACTTTCTGTGCTTCCTTCAGTTCCTCTTTGACATTTGATACTTTTTCCCACTTAATAATCAGAATCCTGTCTTATAAGAAGGAATTTTTCTTTGAGTAACAGAACCAGAGAAGATATACATGCCAACTGCCAATTCCAGCAAACCAGACAACATGTGTAAATGAGCACTGACACATCAGACAGGTTCAGATTTGAGACAATTAATTCAAGTACTTGGAAAACTCAGAATGTTTGACCCAGGATTCATGATACTAAGTTCATATGAGGTGTTAGCTAGCTAGGCAGATTTTATCCAAATGTTCAGACTCATACACTGATTTCATGTAAAAAAAATGTTTGGAACAAATTTTGAAAACTTTATACATTAGCTTGTGTAGTTGACATTGCAGAGATTCTTCATCTTTTTTATTAGTACTCTCCCTCCACCCCACTAGTGCTCTGAAATACCTATCTGTATTTAAAGGACTTCCTAGTGTGGATCAAAATAGACTACTCTCTTCTAATTGCTGAATCAAGTATGCATAAATAATTTACCAAAATTGCATTGTCGCACTTAGACAATTTTTGAAATTACCTCATGTAACTTCATTAAACTTTGAGTCTGGAACATTAATTCAAGGGAAAAAAACCCCAACTATTTCTGTATTACTAGATTACTCACATTCTCAAAAAAAAAAAATCATCTAATGAGCATTTCAGTCATGAGATTTAAATTGTAAATGAAACTGTTGTCTATGCATTAGAAACTCACGTGCCATGTTTTGTTAACATAATCAGAAAAATGAAGCTGCCACAAACCCTTTCCTCATCTGCCAGTCATTGCATTAAATGTTTCTGCAATTTTATTAGAATTCCCTGTCTCTGTGGATCCTGCTCGACTGTGAAATTGGAATTGCAAACAGAAATATTACATTTCTATGTACAGTAGTGGATAAAACCTCCAATTTTGACACGTGAAGAAACAGAAAACTTTTTTTTTTTTAAAGATTGAACAACAGTACAGTCAATTTCCCCTCCTTTCCCCCAAGAATGAGGCAGAAGATAGGAAAGGAACTGTTTCCTTTATATGAAATTTTTCTGTGACAGTAGGTAAAAACTGAGAGGTGCAGGAACAGCTTTCTGGCAGTAGCTTTAGCAAAGGAAGGATAAAAGATTGCCTGTCCTTCCAGTCCTTGGAGTGGGACACCAGCTGAAGGTTAATAAGCCTGAGTTGCACTAGCTGCTGCAGCCACTGCCTCTGCTCAGGCTGTGGAAGGGGACGAGTAGAGGCTGGGGAAGGACTAGGCAGGCCCTGCTGCCTAAATCCTTGCTATAGCCCTGTTCTTACTATATAATAGATTTGTTACAATTCTTTTATTAATGCCAGAGGTGTTTGAGAAGCTCTATTTAGTTCTGTTAATATCACTTGCATTGGGTATTGCTGAAACAATATTTCCAAAGCTGATAAAACACAGTGGTCAAAAAGAGTTTGATGAGTTCAATGGTTGAACCAACTTATCTACGGGCAAAGTGTTTTTACATCCTTTATAAAAGATCCCTACATAAGGTTTTTCTCCACTTCATCACTCTCCCTTCTTCCCAGCCTCATGGTATGTGTGTTTCTATTTTTGAATGGAGTTTTTTTAAGAATCAAATAGAAACACTTTGGCACATCCTCATTTTCAGTTTGCCTGCACAGCATATTTGCTTCCCTGCTGGAAAATGAAAATATTAAAATGGAAAGAAGGACATAAAAAGGCTCTCTAGTTTTTCAGCCTCTCTTGTAAGCATCCCACGTCCACCATTCAGAACACAGCAGACAAAAAGAATTATCTCTGGGTTCTCAGGAAGAAAATAAGCAACATTTCTGTTGAAGGTGTTGTGGGTTTTTTTTTTGTCGATTTCAATGATCTCAGTCATAAAGTTTAATTGATCTGCATTAGCAATACTTGAATTTTCAGCTCTTTGCATTGATTGACATTCACCTGCAAACAAAAGGTAGAAGCTACACAAACTCTAACATTCCTAAAGGCCTGCTGCTGTCTCATTTCACAAGAATTAACATCTTTGTTTTTTCTCTCGAGTTAGTATAATATCTAAGGGCTGTTCAAAGATTTCTGTCTTCTTCCACAACTGTTTCTTCAGTAATGTCTCTCCCTTGGATCAATGTCTTGGTCTACTTTTCCTTCTTATAACTGGATTGTGGTCTCAACCATTGCTTCATGACATTTCTGTCCAGTCTAGCCTACTGAGATAATCCATGGGAAATGTCATTCAGAGGAGTAATTTTGTCACTAACTGGCTGAGAACAAAGAATCTGCAGCTGCCCTCACTCTCTGATGCCCTCAGGAGTACTTCATAGACACTGCAAATCACTTCATCTTTGTCTCCCTAACCATACTTATCCCCAAAAATATTTAAAGAAATCTAGGTACAGCTGTATCCCCCTTCTGCTTCCTCCTGCACTGACAGCACAGCCCATGCGGTGCCTCCATCCTTCTGCTGCCAGCCCACACCAAGTCCTCACTCCAGACAGGAGCAAAAGGCAGACTCTCTCCTGACGCAGATGGTGGCAGGTAACCTCCCCATTGCTGCATCCTACACTGACCCGGTGCCTGCAGAGCAAACCTGAACAGGGAAGTGTTGCAGCTAGTTACAAGACAGATGCTCCCCTAAGCAAATTCCAACAAGACCCTAACCCAGGTACGGTCTTCTGAAGCTGCTTCTTTTTCTGTTTGCAATTTAAAGTGTGCATGCATGTGTTTGTGTGGGTGCACACACAGAGATGTAGGTACTAAAATCCTCTAACAGATAAATCACTGAAGTGTAAGCTCAGGAAGTGTGGGTTGGATGAGTGCACAGTGAGGTGAATTGAGAAGTGTCTGGATGGCAGAGCTCGGAAAGTTGTGATCGGTGGTGCAGAGTCTGTTCGGAGGACTGTAGTTAGTGGGGTTCCCCAGTACTGGGTCCAGTCTTGTTCAACCTGTTCATCATTGACATGAATAAAGAGACTGAATTTACCCTCAGCAAGTTTGCTGATGATACCAAACTGGGAGAAGGGCTGACACACAAGGAGGCTGTGCTGCCATTCAGAGAGACCTAGGCAAACTGGAGGGCTGAGCACAGAAGAACCTGATGAAATTCAACAAGGGCAAGTGTAGGGTCCTGCACCTGGGGAGGGACAACCCCAGGCACCAGTACAGGCTAGGAGTTGACCTGCTGGAAAGCAGCACTGAAGAGAAGGAACTGAGAGTCCTGATGGATAACGGGTTGACTATGAGTGAGCAATATGCCCTTGTGGCCAAGAAGGCCAATGGTACCTGGAGTGCATTAAGGAAAGTGTGACCAGCAGGTTGAGGGAGGTTATTCTCTCCCTCCATTCTGCTCTGGTGAGGCCACATTTGGAGTACTGTGTCCAGTTCAGGGCTCCCCAGTTTAAGAAGGACAAGGAATTACTGGAGGCTATGAAGATGATTAGGAGTCTGGAGCATATTTCTTTTCAGGATAGGATGAGGGGTAATGGGCATAGACTGAAACACAGGAGGTTCCATGTGATTATGAGGAGGAACTTCTTTACTTTAAGGGTGCCAGAACACTGGAACAGGCTGCCCAGGGAGGTTGTGCCGTCTTCTCCTCTGGAGACATTCAAAACCTGCCTGGACACATTCCTGTGTGATCTCTAGATGAACCTGCTTTAGCAGGTGGGTTGGACTAGATGATCTCCAGAGGTCTCTGCCAACCCCAACCATTCTCTGATTCTGTGATTAAAGTTAACTATTGCTACTCCATGCCTTTCTTCTCCCTTCTTCATGTTGAAATGTAGAAACATGGGTGCACTACTTTCCCAGGACATCTTGAAGTATTTCAGTGATGTAAACTTGATCCTTAATTATTTACAGCAGTTTTAGCCTAGTGATCCTAAGGTGCAATCACAACAATGCAAAACTTGAGAAGGAGACCCCACGACTCTTTATAATTTGTTTTGAATCAGCCTTCTCACAGACCACTTAGAAGGACTTCTGATAAGGATTTCTTATAACTGTTTGTTTGTGATTTGTTGCTTGTGGTTTGTTTCCACACCCCTCCCTCCCTTCCGCCCGACTTGTATGTTCTGTGAACTGTGATTCTGTGACAGCTCTTGTTTAATTAGGATTTTATTTTAGAACACGCTAAGGCACACTTCCATGGAAGGTCAGGGATGGCTAGATTTTACAATCAGCCAATTTCCCCAAATCAAAGCCATTCAAGGATAAACAATCCAGAAAAACTGTGAAACGCCCTCTAAATGTCCCCAGATACAGTCAGTGGGCAACATATGAACAGCTTCAACATTTCACAGTCACAATATGACACATAAGCTAAAAATTTTGCAGAAGAGGGACTTTTCATAACTCTGCAAACTTGTCTGGAATAATTTTAAAAATTGAACTTTCTTGGCAAGACCTACTCTGCATTTCCTCAGTTCTGTTTTCCATGCAAAAACTACTGGTATTTTCAGTCTAAACAATTTCACTTTACATCAAAGAAAAACAGTGAAAAAAAAAAAGCAAAGACAAATTTGTTATGAGGGTGCATGACATAGGAACTTCTTTTCCAGCTGCCATCTTGAATCTCTTCACAGTACCGTCATCAAACAGAACTGCATGCATTTTTAAGTGCTGCATAGAGAAAATAATGAAAAGTAACATATTTGTAACATTGCTATGAAGAAAGAGATTCCACATTCACCTTTTATTCCTTTTCTTCTATGATGACTTTCTTTGCACGTGACAGCCTGAAAGTATGAAATTGAGCTTACCTTGGCATAAATTTACTGTTATGACCTTGATGCAGAATGAAATCGTAAAAAATGGACAAAGCTAGAAGTTGTGCAATAACAACAAATGAGCCAAGGCTTGAAGGGGTATTGAACTGATTTGCTGCAAATTTAGCTGGTCCATAGAATGCAAAGCAGTCTACAACAAAGTCAAGTCAAAGGACCATGAACTAAGAGTTAGCAGATTTGTCTGGAATTGCTTTACTGACTTTAAGTGAGGATACAGATATAGATGTGTTTGACTGAACGCAAATTGAACAAGACACCACAGTTCAGTTTATATTATATACGTATATATCATGATACACAGCAAGACCATACTTTAGCTTGCAATCTTAATTCAGTATTCCCAAACTTTTGAGTTTTGATTAATCTTACCAACTTAAAGGTTTTATCTGTATCTGGAATAGTTGGAACTTTATAACAACTCTTTCCACTTCCATAAAAGTTGTGAACAATAAATTAACACCCCTACAAACTGCTTCAGTCATTGTCGTCTGGCTTGTCTCAAACTGGTTTCCTTGTGGAGTATAAATACCTAAAACACTGCACACTTGCACCAAATCAAGCCATGACCAATTTACCCCATCATGACCTCAAGGTGACATGAGAGTTTAACCTTTGCATCGATTCTCATTCCTTGCAAGGCAACCTTGTTAGAGACTCATTTAATACCAGTTTTCTGATGCAATCTCTGTATTTGTAGAAATGCAATGAGATCACCAGCTGATTTTCTGCAGACTATAAATCATTTGTTAGATGGCAAGAGCTGACATACCTTAGTGCTGTTCTAGTGAACTAAGCATGAGATGAAAGGCTTTACAGTATTTTCCCCATGGCCTAAGCTACCTTCTCTTCACACTCAAAAAATCAATGTTTATGCACTGGAGT
This sequence comes from Nesoenas mayeri, assembly GCF_963082525.1. NCBI lineage: Eukaryota > Metazoa > Chordata > Aves > Columbiformes > Columbidae > Nesoenas > Nesoenas mayeri. Next base: position 45,305,420 of record NC_137548.1, read on the forward strand.
TATTACCTGCAGTGGTAACACAGTTATAATATAGTATGACTTTTATTTGGAGATATTTGTTTCCATCAGAAAAAGCAGGACAGAAATAATAAAACTGACAAGGAAAGGAGTATCTACCAGGCAACAAATATGCTGTTTTTAACTGATGGCAGATCATCTTTAATGCCACCTGCCTGAGCATATAACATTTTCCAGGGATGTCATACATATGTGCCCTCAGGGTTTTGTTACTATTTCACAGGTGAACTCTGGATTGAGACACACTAGAGCTGATTCAGCCTGCTCTTTGTATGCCAGTCTCACTATGAGATTGGATGCTGCTCTGGTAAGAATATGAGGTGACTTTTCCAAAGTCAACAGAACTGTACCCACTTATGCCAAATGAAAATCTGGTTTATGTTACTGTTTTAATTAGGGTAATGTCAGAGCTGCTGTATGATATGTTTCGTACATACTGATTAATCAACATGATACTTAAAACATACGGCTCCAACAGGAGTAGGGTAAAGGACAACATCTTCCAGTAGTCTTATTGCACAAATATTAAGTCCTCTTTGCTATCACATAGCACTTAATGGAAACATATTTCAATCAGGTGTACAAAACCACAGGGATATAGTCATCACTATTAGGTTGATGCAAACAGCTGTCCACATCAGATAAATTTAATGACCTACTCCAGATGCTTTTGAAAACTGGCTCCAGAAATCCAACAACCTGGCACTCCTGCTCTTGCCAAATCCAAGCTCCGAGCTTCCAAACTGAGTTTTTCATCTTTCAACAGTGCTTAATGATAGCTGATCCTTTAACTCCATAGACAAATCAAGAGACATGGCCCAGGACCAAAATATTCTTTCCCTGAAGAGAAGTCTAGACACATCACAGCAATTTTTATTCTGCTGGCTATTTCTTTTAACACTGATTAATCCACCTGGGCTGCATTTTGAGGCATCACCAGAGGCAATTTACATAAGGTATTTTGTGTGCATGGTTTCTCTCGATCTTTTCAATGTCTTTGTATCAAAGAAATAGCTCTCATTCTTTATCTTAACCAGGTAATACGGCACCAAACAGCTGCTGCTCTGCCAGAGTTCTCATATTTCCAGAAATACAGAACAAAGGTCCTAACCTTTTGTGGTCATTAAAGGTAGTTTTGCAATTTCCCATATGAGTCAAGTTGTTTTGCTCCTATGCCCTTGACAGAATTCCATCTCTGATAATTGCTCTGCCTTCATAAATTACCCTCTGCTTTTCAGTTTCATACAGGTTTTATGCTGATTCCTTTGAAGCCCTTGGGTGGCTTTGGCACTTCATTACTTAGCTCACTGAAATTGCTTTTTTAAACAACTAAGATGCCACTTCTAGTGCTGAATGTGACAGCAACTTCAACACCATTCAGACACACACAGCCTTCAAGACAAGTAATGATGAAAAATGGTGAAAGTCCAGGGTAGTTTACTCAATAAGAAGTTACTGTGTATGTTGGTTGGGGTTTGACCAGATTGACTTACATCTCTAGTCTGGTGAGGAGTGACATGAATTTGTTGAAGGCTCCATTCAGCACTGATGTGCTGCCATAAAGCTGCAATCTCTATTGGATTTCTGCATGCAAAGCCAACTGCTCCCACCTTTGATCCTGATCCTCCTGCAAAATCACAAAGGAGGTAGCTTAAGCCCTGTTCTTCCTGAGGTAAGTTTTCTGCCAGGGAAATGATCTACTGAGGTTCATTTGTGGCTTCATAAACCATGATAATGGTGTGTGGGCTTAGATGCAAGATAAAACCTTCTTCTATGCTGTTATTTTTGTGGAACTTTCTCAAGACTAGTTTCTAGGATGGACATAACTCAAACAAAAATCATAACTGCACTTTTTTTGCTGAATGCAGACTGGAAGAATAAATGGTTTACGACAGCATTACCCCTAAATGTTGATATTTCCACTTAGGAAGCCTTCCGAACAAGATTCGCAAGCTACAAAAAATAACATCTCAGGAGGCTTTGGATCCAGAATGTGTGATAAATGCCAAAAAGAATGATTTATGTTAGATACAGGAATAACTGGCCTTAATAGACTGAACTGTGTCATCCATATCTAGTCATTCATTTGAGAATTATCCAGTGACAAAGTAGTGCCACTATGAAAATACCAAGAGAAAAACAAAGGTTCTTTGTATGTGAAGTGAATTTTCTAATGCAATGTCAATGTAGGAAACTGAGCCCTGAACAGCAGCTGTTACTAATTTCTTTCTTACACTTCATCTGAAACACTCATGGCTCTTTGATGAAGATATAAACTGGCCACTTTAAAATAAACTGAGAGGTATTTGTATCATTATGCTCACTTTCCTTTCACATCCCACAAGGAAATGAAGCAATTCTCTGGCTTTTCAAAAAATCCTCCTTCTTGGACATGTTTTTCAAGACTCTGCAGGCACCATTTTCATGGGCAGTTGCAAATGTGCAGCTGCTTAGGAAAATCAGGTGCCAAATCTTACCCTGCAGACAGTGCACTTGAAAAATACAGGACTAGGTGACTTGGTTGGATTGCCTTGAGAATGGGCCAGACAACAGACTTCTCAGTCATGCCCTCTCCCATCAGCTAGCACAGTAGAGAGTGAAAATCTTATTAAAAATTCCTTCTGTCTACTTATAGCCCTTTGCTACTAATAGACAAAACCACAACTTTCAGTGAGTTATGTATCTTCCAATGTACAAACATAGACAAAAACACACCTTTCTGTGAATTATGTGTCTTTCAATGTACAAACACAGACAAAACCACACCTTTCCGTGAATTATTTGTCTTTCAATGTACAAACATAATTTGTTAACAGTGAAATTAATAACAGGAAGACTTTATCACAGTAGTGACACCTTTTGACAGCAATCTCCAAGTTTGATAAAACTGAGAGGGAAAAAATCCGCACTCTGCCCCAGAAGTAATCACATATGTCAATTAGAAAAGGAAGTCTGACAAGGCTTTGGAAACAGCTACGATTTGTGAGCTCCAGTTACATCAGCAATGTTTGTGTTGTTTGAATTTTCACATCCTAGGAGAAAGGCAACTTGATACGTTACTGAATTCATATGCATGAACGTAAGGCCTTGTCTCTGTATATTTTCCTCATATTCTCCTTGGAGAGATGTCTAACACGGTGATAGCTTATCAAAACCTCTCACTATGTGATTTCAGAGAAGAGTATTTGCAGACTAAATTGTGTTAAGGTAGGGCAGGCAAGGGGATAAGAGAAAACAAGATACATTTGTTAACTCAGGTTGTGTGTATTCTAATCATAAAACATTGTCTTGCAACTGACTTGCAGGTGGGACTGACCAGTTCAACACAGACTGCGTGCTGGTTTGCATTCTCATACAGGGCAGGCTGATATCTTGGAAACCTGTCAGGGTTGCTACTGTCTTTTAAAAGCAGCTCTAGTAATAGAGGGATGCAGCTAAAGTGCATTTTGAAACTGTAGACCAATTAACATTTTATTCAAGATTGTAATGCGTTTAACAAACTTTACAAAGCGATTTATAAAGCACAACTGCAGTCAGTATATGCACAAATTCAAGGTCATTTCTGCATTATACTTTTCATGCACAGAAAGTGTGTGCGTGCTTCCACTCTGAACAAGCTCTCATTTTGGTCATGAGGACAATGAAACCCAAAGGAGAAAACAAGAAGTCAGCATACATCTGTTTCTTTTGAGAACTTCTGACCTGCATAGATCAGTGCACAATGTGAGCTGTTAGAGGCTCCCAGCCACTAATTGTTCTTCTGTTCCAGTGCAAAGTCAGCTGACTCAGTTTAGTCTTCATCAGTGTTTTCCTTGCAGTGCCATAGATCAGTATCAATCACAGAACAGGCTCCTTCCCTTCTACTGGCCTGATATGGAGTGTGCAACACCCAAGAGAGATGTAGTACCAAACTAGCTGAGGCTAGTAGCATCTTATACCTCTGCAGGTGAACCTGCAGGGAATATCTGAACATGGGCTAAATTGTTATATGAAGGGTCTCACAGAACAGCAGCTGCTCCTGCAGCTAGGATCACTTGTGGAAGTTTAAAACTATGATACAGGAAGTGTTATAATGCTGCAGGGCAGAATTACATCAAATAAGGAATGTTCTGGCAATTTGCACTCAAATCAAAGGTGTGGACATTTTGTTTGAATGGGTATAGCTGCTTGAGAAGGAAGGCTTATAGGCTGTGGCTTAGATTGTTCTATTTCTGCTAATATAAAACTATGTTAAAAAGAATATTGCTTCTTTTTATTTTTGAAATGATTGATTTACTCTACCCCATTATTCAAGATGTACTTGAGCAGCATTGTATTGATATTGCAATTGAATCATGACCATTACAAGCTGACTAGGGGCGAGCTGTTGAGTGAGTTAGAGATGATTAATTATTAGGTCTTAGAGATGGAGGTAAGTGTATTTGATTCATTTAATCTTTGTATCAGTGAAGGTGTGTTGAATAATTGGTAGCTGGAGAAGCAGCTTTGTTGCCATTTGATAAGTGAGAGAAGAAAAATATACTGACTGTTTCTCTGTGAGCACAGGAAAAGTGTCTTTCATTCCTCATCACAAATTGCCATTCTGTCTAGCCAGCAGTTATTGTGTCTCTGCACTGAAGTTCGTATTCATCTGCCATGAAAGCAAGGACTAGAAGAAAGGCTCTGACCTGAAAGGTCAGGTATTCCCACAGAGAGAACTGCCTCTCTGAGCTTTGCTGAGGTTATCTTGGTTAGCTGCGAATTCTTTTATTCTCATGGCTTTTAGGTTTCAGTTAAAATGCAAACACAGGAAAACAAATTATTTCTTTGGGCTATATGCAGATTTGTTCATGGGAATTTCTCAAGCCTTGATTCTTTGAAGAAGTGAGAGCCACATGTGAAAACAGACACAGAGACATATCACGTCCTTGTAACAGCCCAAGGCAATCATCCAGACTGAAGGAGAAGTTGACAAAACAAACGGTAGTAGGTAGACAGATATCGCCTTATACTCAAGCTACTGGGATCACAAGGTAGGACATCAGAGTTCAGTCAAGATCTGATATTTTTTTTTCTCTCAACTTCCAAAAATAATTTTCAAATCACTTAAATTTGGTTTCTCTAAAATAGTGATAATTTTACCTTCCTGCTCCTTTTTGGAGGTCTTGTTTACTTGACTGAAAGTTGTTTTGCATGAGCACTGTTTCTTAATATAATATTTCTATATGTACTGTCCTACATGTACTATTTCTAGGACTCAAAGCCTTTGGGATCACTTAGGATGTCTCATTTATTTTGAAATACAAATAACACTCATAAAGAGAGTCTGAATTATTTGGGAAAGGAAGGTATAGTGAATACTTGTGACCTTGACTTCAGTAAAGCCTTTGACACAGTCTCCCACAGCATCCTAGTTGTTAAGTTGAGGAGGTGTGGTCTGGACAATAGAGTAGTGAGGTGGGTTACAAACTGGCTTAAGGAGAGAAGCCAGAGAGTGGTAGTCAATGGTGCGGAGTCTAGTTGGAGGCCAGTATCTAGTGGAGTACTTCAGGGGTCAGTACTGGGGCCAGTATTATTCAATATATTCATTAACGATTTAGACGAGGGAATAGAGTGCACTATCAGCAAGTTTGCTGATGACACTAAGCTGGGAGGAGTGGCTGACACGCCAGAAGGCTGTGCTGCCATCCAGCGGGACCTGCACAGGCTGGAGAGTTGGGCTGGGAATAACCTGATGAAATTTAACAAGGGAAAGTGTAGAGTCCTGCATCTGGGCAGGAACAACCCCAGGTTCCAGTATCGGTTGGGAAATTACATATTAGAGAGCAGTGTAGGGGAAAGGGACCTGGGGGTCCTGGTGGACAACAGGATGACCATGAGCCAGAACTGTGCCCTTGTGGCCAGGAAGGCCAATGGCATCCTGGGGTGTATTAGAAGGGGGGTGGTTAGTAGATCGAGAGAGGTCCTCCTTCCCCTCTACTCTGCCCTGGTGAGACCTCATCTGGAGTATTGTGTACAGTTCTGGGCCCCTCAGTTCAAGAAGGACAGGGAACTGCTGGAGAGGGTCCAGCGTAGGGCAACAAAGATGATTAAGGGAGTGGAGCACCTCCCTTATGAGGAAAGGCTGAGGGAGCTGGGTCTCTTTAGTTTGGAGAAGAGGAGGCTGAGGGGTGACCTTATTAATGTTTATAAATATATAAAGGGTGAGTGCCATGAGGATGGAGCCAGGCTCTTCTCGGTGACAAACAATGATAGGACAAGGGGTAATGGGATCAAGCTGGAACACAAGAGGTTCCACTTAAATTTGAGAAAAAACTTCTTCTCAGTAAGGGTGACAGAGCACTGGAACAGGCTGTCCAGGGAGGTTGTGGAGTCTCCTTCCCTGGAGACATTAAAAACCCACCTGGACATGTTCCCGTGCGACCTCACCTAGGCATTCCTGCTCCAGCAGGGGGATTGGACTAGATGATCTCTTGAGGTCCCTTCCAATCCCAAACATACTATGATACTGTGATACTGTGGGAAATTTACTCATTTCTCGGCCACTGGCCAGCAAAGTCACAGGGAAGAAAGACAAGGAAAACCGTAAGAGAAAGAATAGAATGTAATTCTAGTAAGAAGGTGACATTGAAACAGAGACGGGGTTGTGGACTTGAAGGACCAAGGTCACAGGAGGGCAGAACTGAGCACAGAGTGAAAAAAAGGTTGGAAAAAAAGAGACAGAAAGAAAGCAAAGAGAGATATGAAGATGAGAAAGGAACTGGAAAAAAAGGAAGAATAAAGGGGAAGACTAGGAAAGCAATAAGATTTAAGATGAAATCTTTGGGGAAAACAAATACAGTACAGTGAAAGGGAGAGGATAAAAGGAGTACAAACAAAGCATGTGGAAAACCAGGAACTCATAGCACTGGAGTACCTTTGTTCCCAGGGCACATACATCCAGTGGACAGAAAGCCACTGTGGTCCCTTCTGAACTCTTTGATTCTGTAGAATGATCATTACATACCTATATACTCATTTGTGTGACTGCTTCAGGCTAGAAACTACCTTATCTTGTCACTGAAATAATGTGTTTCACTGAAGTATTTGCCGTGGAAAGCGGCCTCTGCAGTAATGTTTTCTAAATAAATATAATATTTTAGCATTGAAGGGAAGGAATAGTAGATGGAGTATAACAAAACTGGAGAAGAAAGAACAAGAAGAAGAAAGAAACTCAAAGGAAACCCAAGTTTACAACTGTTCATGACATCTTGGGTAATTTTGTTGGCAGAATCATTCAAGCTCTGCCGTATTTCATTAGCCTGCTGAACATCTTAGCTTGTCTAGGCTGTGTTCACAATATTCATCTGGTTCCATTCTTCACCAACAATTACTGAACAGTAATATTATGATCAAGATAAATAAAGAAATCTATCAATTATTCTTGTATATTGTTTATAATAATTCAGATGCTGTCTCTGACTACTCATTGCATTGGAATAAAGAAATTTCAATCAATGTAGCGTTAGAAATTGTTCATAACTTTCTTTCCAAAGCTAAGCATGCTACCCTTTGGTTTTAATCTACTAAATGACACTAAAATGGTCATTTAGCAAATGTCCTATGAGACTGCTTTTTTCAGATGACTGTTCTTGATTAGACTTGTATAAATACTACTGAAAACTTCCTTTGTCATGTGTTAGCTACATTAAGACTTGTTCTAGTTTTATTTTGGATTTTATATATAACATTACTTAACATCATCATGAGCCTTAGAAAAGACGTCCATATTATTTACTGCTAATTCAAACTGACTCTGGAGGTTTACTGGTCTTCTAGCTTGAGCAATAAGGCTGCAGGTGCAGGTTCTTTATCTGAGACTATCTTTAGATAGGTAATTTAGAAATGAATTGATAATACTACTCATTCATTCAGTAATGAGCAGGCCAGAGGATGTGTCCTGAATGGAATCAGAAATTATTAGTAGCAAGTTTCTAAACTGCTATTAGTGACATCCTTAAAATGGCAAAGGTTGATGACTACAGTTTCAAGACCATTCCAATCTAAATTATTCTTTGATTCTATGATTCTATGTTAAAAGTAGTGATATTAGGTAGCAAACACTATTTGCTCATTTCCATCTGTACACGAGACAAGGATGTGTTTCTGAGGTCACAGGTCCAGAAAGGACAGAAGAATAAACTTGTCTTTAACTGCTAATGAAATTAGTGAATCTAGTCAGTTTTATTGTCCGTGATATCTATCCTTCCCTCCACAGCAATGTTTTTCTAACTAGACTACATTGGGACAAAAGATTTTGGGCTTGTTTTAAATTGCTTTGAGATATCTGTAATTTGAACTATGACTTAAGATAAAACACATCTGATTTTGAAAAATAAGGAACGGGAAATGCATGTGGTGTAGAGCAAGAAACTTGCACAGTATCGTTCCTTCATTTGTTGTACATTTTTAGAAGTTGCTTGGTTTCTGAAGCAGGAATTTTAAGAAGAGAAAATCTCATAGTTAAAATAGTCATATGCTGAACTCAGAAATTAGTTTTTATTCTCTCTTTTTTTTTTTTTTTTTTTTTTTTTTTTCTGAATTCTGATGTGTTGCTTAGCAAGTGACTTCAAACCCAAGTGGGGTTTTCAGATGAAGTCATTAACAGTTTGCTCCTTGTTCCCAGGGTGCCCAGCATGAGACTCTTTTTCCTGATTGGTAGGACTGTAAAATGCTCACAACTATAGCTGCAGTCAATCAGAGCTGTGCTCTCAGCATACAAAATGAGATATACTGCTAAATACTCTGAAAACTTACACACTACGTGTCTCAGATAGCATGCTTGACATTATTGGCTGTGTTTGTTTTTTAATTCCTCTGCATCTCAGTTTTCAGTCTACAAAAAAAGAGGATAATGACAGCCTTCACCTCACCTGGGTTTTGAGAAGATAAATTCCTTAATGTTTGTGAAGCACTTAGATATTAGTCATGAACACCACAGAGAAGTCCATGAGGAAATGAATAGTTGCATATTCAGAGCATGGTTTGAATGTAATGCAGTAAATAAAGACTAAGAGCACATACCGATAAAAAAGAAGAAAATAAAATATCAGAGAGCTGCTCATTAAGTACATCCTGTCAATTCTGACACTGAATGAGATGACAGTTCTCTGTAAATAAAAGCACATGGTCATGGAATTAAGAGCTGTATCATAATGCACACATACCAGCGGTCAAACTAAATTTGAAATATTAACCTGGCAGTTGCCTGTGTTTCGCTTTGGTATATTCCATTCATTGATTTTTATGATAGAGCCAGGTCTACATTTGTCAATGGAAAGGATTAGTTTTTTCAAAGATGTTAATAACTTTTATCTCTGGACCCTTAAAGCATATTTGATGTAGGTAATAAAACCATTTTAAAAATACAAAGCTAACAATACTGCAAGTTAGAGGTGATAGATATTGCAAAACTGTGTTGCCATGACACAAAATGGAGTGTTGAGAATGAATCACATTTATATATGAAGACAATGCTTATTTTGCATACATGACAGATACATAAATAAAATGCAATTTTTCTTCAGACTAGATCTGGGTATTCCATGCTCTGCTCAGTATCTTAAGAAAGCAAATAACTTATGACCAGTTTTAAGATGAGCAGCCCAAATTATCTCACTGCTGATATCTGTTAAAGGGCAGTTTTTCAGGATGTCTTTTGACACTATCACTGCAGGTCTTCATCAGAAATAGGAAATGCAACTTTGCTACAAAACTTAGACTGAAGTGCCTAAGTTTCAACAAAAGGGAGTTCTCCATTGAGTTGAGCTCTGAACAAAAGTATAGAAAACTGTGGAAAATGTATATAAGCAGCAAACAGGGATCACACAGACAACATCCATTTGCTACTGTTTTAACTCAGAACCTCGAATGGGTCATAGGCAGGATGTAGGGTCTGAGGACGAGAGCTTGCAGGACAGATAATTCAAAGGTGATAAAAAGTGGCCAGTCTTTATATACAAAGCTAAAAAAATAGCTGAAGTTCCAACTGCACTGAACATAAGTTTACTCAACAAACATCTCATTTCACTAAGAATGTAAATTCTCTTATGATGCTGTGCAGTTGATTTACAGAAGAAACACTCCTGGGCACTAGGCAAATCCAGAAGAGACAGATTCAGGGGTAAACATTTCAGTGTTGGTTTAATTTTGAAACTGATACAGTGGAAGTGACGTAAAATAAATGTCAGGGTGTGATGAGTTCATCAGAAAGAATATAATTAGAGAATGCTGATTATGTAAATAACATACCATCTTTCTTTCCTGTACAGAAAAAATAATTCCAGAGAATTCATTTTGAACAAAAGCTTCTCTGTGTTACTGCTTTTTCCTGACATTTGTAGCCAAGGCATATGTTGTTGAAATTTAATTTTCTGTTACACGTGACCCACCTTAGTTTTTGACGCAGAGGATTGCTCTTGTATTCAGACAGGTAACGTTCGGATTTGTTTCTTTTTCAGGGCCCACTCTGCAAAAAGTTTGTACATGAACCTCAGCTAAGGAAAGCTAAGTAGAAATGGTCCAGTCACCTGTTTCAGAGAAGATATAGTGAACAGCCTAGCTCTAGGAAGCACTGATCTAAGTGGAGTATTTATTTTTATTTTCCAGAATTGATATTCAGGGCACAAGTGGAAAAAAAAAAAAGAAAAAAAGAAAAAAAAAGAAAAAAGCTTAGATGCTGATATTTTGGACAATAACTCATTTGGAAGGGCAAGAAATAATTCAGAGGTGGATGTGAATTGCAAGGAAGAGTAATGGTGTTACTGTATGTACCATGGCTCTGTACCTGAAGAAATAACAGGACTTGATCAATGATAACTCATGTAGAAGAGGGATGTGAGATGATGAAGAACCAGCAGATGCATCCCTGAGAGAATAATGATATCCTACCCCATGGTCCACATCGCTCTGCCCGGCAGGAGTGTTTGGATTGATGAGAGCTCTGCCATAGGCAGTCAGTAGTAATTTAGTGTGGTAGACCATGCACAAACGACTTTCGTTACTTCTGACAGCTTCATTACAGCAGGCCCATCGTTCACTTACTGCAGACCTTCTTCCATCAAGCTGAAGATGAATGAAAGAATGACCCAGACTCTTATCTGTTTGCAAAATTATTCTCTCTGTTATTGTTCCCTGGCCTGTTTTTGTTTGTGAATTCTACAGTTGTATCTTTAAACAACAAAGATCCAGAAACACCTTTAAGGCCTTCATCTGCATGTGCTTTGATACTTACTGCATGTACTCCAAAAGATAAACCAGCAGAAATGGAAAGAAGGGCTTTAACATAACCTGAACATGTAGTCTCTTGTGATATCTTGTAAAAAAATATTTCCATAACATTCTGGGTTTACTATCAAGTCATTTTCTTACTGGCATGGTATGAGCCATCTTTCTCTCAAACTGAGTTTTCAACCCATTTTCCCATACCTTTTCAACAGAATTAGTAGGTTTCTGTAAAGCAATAAACATATCCAGACATCGGTCACCCTGGTTAATCCTCTGTGTGGGTGCCGTATGCCAATGGGTGGAGCAAGGCAGCAGTCAGCTCTGGGAATTCCTCTTTCTCATGGCAAGTGACTCAAAGAAAAAGGGAATTCCTATCTCCTGTGCAAGAAAAAGTAGCACAATGGAAGCAAGGGGGTTGCTCAGACGCTATGTGTATGCAAGGGCTACAGGAACAGAGAATGATGAAGTAAGGAATACACAAGTGAAGGCTGGATAGAACTAAATGCAAGAAAACAGAAGAAATGCAAGTTTAAAGGATCTTAGACTGGAACTCCTTGTTATAGACTTCAAATGCATGAGGGCAGGTGTATTTGCTCCTGCTGGTAAAAGATGTTTGACTAATGCTACAGGCCTGACTGAACAGTTTGTGTACTTGTATAAACTCTGAAAAATCACTGTTTATTACAGTATTTGCCTCTGGTTGTGATCATCCCACTCAGAAGATCTGTCAATGCCAGTTCAATAAATGAGATTCTTCCTGGGGTCAGTTCTAAGTCACTTGTTAAATTATTCATTCAGATACATAAAAAAGATGCAGATGCTGTACATAAAAACAGTAAACTCCATAATAACAATCAGAACATTGAACATATATAAAGTTTTATGTAAATGTTCTTAGATTTGCTAGGTGTTTGAATTTATTATACTAAGGCTGCATACCAGATGAAAATGGAAATTGTTTATTGATTGCAGTATCTCTGACTGTATTGCTCTAACCACACTTTTAAAGTTGTCCCTGCTGGAGACTTGGCATTGCATCATGCAAGTTCAGTACTTCTGTGTACGGATGATAGGTGCATTTAACACTCATCAAGTTCATTCTTACAAGGGGAGTATGCATGTGTGTGTTTGTCTGTAAAATCACACAATAGGAACTCTCTGCCTGCTCAACTATCTGACCAGATATGTGCTGATTGTGTTATAAAGAGGGGCTGTCCATCTGGCACAAGCAGGATGAATGTGTAGCCCATGTAGAATTACTACCGTAATTGCTACTGTACTTTAATAGCAACTCAGGAAATATAGAATAAAAAGAAAGTCTTCCTACTCTGTCCCAAAGACCTGCATTGTGACTATCAGGTTGAAGACAAGAGGCTGGACACACACAAAGGGGTTCAAATGCAAAGAAATCACTGGCATACTAGCTTCGTATAATGCGATCACACATTAACAGCCTGACAATTATCAACAGTTATAAACATATTGCCAAACAATGGCTTTTGAGAAATACTTGTACAAAGATAACTAAGTAGCTTTGCAAATGTTCATGTAAGGGTTCTTGAGTCTCTGTCTTCCATGTCTCTTAGGAAAAAAGATGTAAGCAACCTCTGTACCAAGAGGATTAGGTCAAATTAAAAAAAAAATAAAAGGCTTTATTTCCTCCTCTACTTATTTTAAAAAACACTTTTTTGCGTAAAAAAACCACAACAACCCAAACATGCAAAACTATGTTGTGGATGATGATTTCTCTGCCAGGTGCAGCAGTGGCAAATTTCATGAGTCATCTGGACAGTTTCCTAGAGAATACTGTTGTGGAGCTGTTGGTGAATGTTCATGTAGGTAACAGCCGCACTGGCAGAAGTAACAGTGGGTTTATGTGGAAAAACTGCAGCTATGAATGAGATGGTGTAATATTCATTTCAGGTACTTGGTGGAAGGGTAATAGTGACATACTAGAAAATTTCAAGGAGCAAATTAGAGCCTGGTGCTTTAAGCTGATGAAAGCATAGGGACAAAATGTCTGTATGACTGAGATATCTGGTTAATATAAATTAACTTTAAAAAGCAAGAATGTCTAAATTTGCATCACATCAAAATTTCATGTTTAAATGGGAAGAATATTATGTGATGTCTTGACTACATGATCAGGAGGGGAATGATGACCACACAATACTATGAGTCATAAGAGAGCCTGCTAAAAATGCAGCTGTAATGAGACTTACCTTTTCCCCGTGAATGTTAGCTAAGTGTCAAGATAAGGCATTATGCAAAACTTACCTTCTTAGAAATCACGACTAGTGTCCCTTGAAACAACTGTCTTTGAAAGTAAGAACAGTAACCACATGTATTCAAATTCAGCAACCTTATAGAAGTGGAAAAAATCACTATAGTAAAATTTAACTTCACAATGGGAACTATGTGGTAACCAGGAAACTATTTTAAAGGATGAAGGAATGTAATCAAAAGGGTAAAATGCCTTCAATGATATTTAAAGACACCAGATGGCAGCCTCAAAGTAAATGTTTATCCCTATCAAAAAATAGTCTAAATGACAAAATGGAGTGTGGTTAAGCAACAGAGGGAAAGAGGCAATTATAAGTAAAATGACATCCTTCCAAAAAAACAGAAGTTGAACCCAAAGGTACAAAAAGGAAAATCCATTAATATTCTGATATGTGGAATTGAAAAAAATAACGTTATGTCAAAACTGATTCTGAGAAGCAAGCTGGTAAAGGCATGTAAATTCTTAATAAAGTCTCTCTAAAACACATGAAAGCTAAGTATACTTCCCAAGTCTGTAGAGCTGACAGGCGGCTGAGCTGTGGAAGAAGTGCTGGAGGATGCTGTGGTCACAGCAGAAAGGCTAAAAGAACTGTTTACATTAGTGTTAACCACATGGGAGCTTAGAGAGGTGACTGCACTGAAGCTTTTTCTTATAGGGGATGAGTCTGAAGTGCTGTCTCAAAGTGAAGTATCAGCAGAAGAGAACAGATCAATAAAAACGTATAATAACAAACACCATAAGAAACAGATGGTATTAACCCAAGAATTCTCAAAGTTGTTGCTGAACTACTAACTGCTCTGGGTGAACTATTGAATAAATTAGTCTTTATACCAGAGAAAGAGCAGGTGGCAAGCCTAATGACCATTTTTAAAAGGACCTCATTGGGTGCATGTGGATGAGGAATAAGCAGGCTGTGATATCTACAAGCAAATAAGTCTGATTTTCTTTTCAAGCAAATTGACTGAAGCTATGATAAACAATAAAAAGAAAATATTAGGATAAATGCAACATTCTCAGGAACAGTTAGTAAAGCTTTTCTTTAAACAAACCCAGTAATCTATGCTTCGTAAATCCAGCTGAGATCTTTGGGCATGTGCCATCCTCTTTGATTTCCAAAAAACTTTTGATGATGCTCTTGTCCAAAAGCCTCATAAATAGAGAGACTGGAAGAGGATGTGAGGCACATAAAGTTACAAATTACTTGAAGAAGGTTAATAGGGCATGATTCTGCACTGATTTTTATAACACAAGGAACAGAGATTACTAAGTGAAATAGCCTAACAAGCTTGAGATAAAAGAAAGTAATTGTTTACTCAATGTGTAATTAAACTGTTGAATTTTCTGTCGTAAAATAAAGAAACCAAAATCATTACAGCGTTTTAAAAGTGGCTGGAAAAACTGGTAGAGAGTAGGCACATCATGAGCTATTAATCTAGAATGTGGATTTAATCGCGGAGTTAATCTTTGGTCTATATACTATGGACTGGGAAGGTATAAACTTGCCTCCTTTTCATATTTTTTCCATAAGCATCTTCTGGTCAGTGTCAGAGAGAGGATGCTGTCAACTGCTGCTATTGTGATGTTCCTCTAAATATTTTTAAATGCCAATATGGAAAAAAAGTTTTATAAGGTGCACTTTATCTCATGATATTAAATATTGTATGACTAAAAAGAGTAGCAAAAGTGATGGAAATGTTATTAAGAGAAACTACTGGTACTTTTTCGGTTAACTTTCACTAAAGCTTGAGAAATATGTTAATTCAAACTAGATATGAAACTGATAGAAGCAGATTTAGTACCAGTATCTCCAAAGATGTGTGTAGAAGCTTTATCTAAACCAACAGCCTTGCAACTAGTGTATTAGACTGCATCTGAATTCTTACAAAAATCATGGCTGATGCATAGCAAAGATTGTCCAGGCTTCTGCTTCCCATCTGCAAAACTGGGTGACTTCCCGCAGTAACTCCTGAGTTACAGAGTGTTGTAAACATAAGTACTTAATGTTTCAAGGCAACCAGAAAATGTGTTTGAGAAGGTTCCTAGCAAGTTGCAGTGCCATTAGTCTTTGAAATTTGTTTACAAGCCTTCAGCCAGTTTTCAGTCCATGCAACAAAGGCTTTCATCCAAGCCTATCTGAATTAATTCTTGTAAGACCTTGTGAGGCATTGAATCAATAGAGTGTTTACTGTTTAACTTACTCATTGAAGAATATTTTACTTTAATATAGATCTTCTCAAGCTGAATGGTCCTGAAGCGCTTCACAAACTATGTTAATACAACTGCAGCACTAAAATGCTGCACTAGCAGAAAGTGTATAGAGTGGGAAAATTACAGCCAAGGACAACAGGGCAAACAATTACTGTTACAAAAAACTGTTTCAAAACCTTTAGTGCACACTGACTGTGATTTGTAGACAAAAATTCTAGACAAGCCAGTTATTGATAACAATGCTGCCAAACGAGAGAGAAACTGAAATATCATGGAGTACTCAGGAATCATATGTCTCTCCTGGACTCCCTCCTGCTCCCATGGTATCACATGTTCTTTTGGTCTCTTTTGTTCTGTACTTTTGGATGTACCATGCGTTATGTAGATTCATAGAATCATTTTGGCTGGAAAGAGACCCTCAAGATTATTGAGTCCAATGATTAACCTAACCCTGGCACTAATCTGTGTCCCTAAGAACCTCATCTATACATCTTTTAAATACAACCCGGGATGGTGACTCAACCTCTTTCCTGGGCAGCCTGTTCCAATGCCTGACAGCCCTTTCTGTGAGGAAGTTTTTCTAATATCCAATCTAAACCTCACCTGGTGCAACTTGAAGCCATTTCCTCTTGTCCTATCACTTGTTACCTGAGAGAAGAGACTGATACCCTCCATGCTACAACCTCCTTTCAGGTAATTGTAGACAGTGATAAGCTCTCCCCTCAGCCTCCTTTTCTCCAAGATAAACAGCCACTCCTCATCAGATTTGTGCTCCAGGCCTCTCACCAGCTTTGTTGCCCTTTTCTAAACTCTCTCCAGTACCTCAATGTCTTTCCTATTGTGAGGGGCCCAAAACTGAACACAGTATTTGAGATGTGGCGTCACCGGCACCAAGTACAGTGGGACAATCACTTCCCTAGCTCTGAAACTATGCTGGAGCCACATAATCCCCAAATGTGTTTCTCAGTTTTGTGGAGATTTGCTTCAGAATCTCTGCCTTGCTGCTAAGCTTTGGAGAATAGTTTAGCTTTAATTTAAAAAAGGACTGGTCCTTCTGCCAAGTAGGAAGCTGTGGTTGTGGGAGGCATGATTTGTGCCTGTCGTCAGATTCAGTGCCTCACCACAAGTGCATGTTTATGACAGTGAGATCGGGGATTTCTCCAATGTACTACTGACTTCAGAACTCTTTTCATGTTACTGTAACCTGTTCAGGTACTATAGGAAAGTCTCTGATGTTTAGTTTTCTATCTCCCATAATCTGGGACTGCCAACAGCTGTCTTCTGCTCTGCATCTTCCTGTCAAAGTTTCTTGAGCTGAACTGCAGTGTTTATCTCCTTTTTGAGACATTCATAGTCAGGGATATGAAAAAAAATGGACAAGCTGAAGATACAGACCACCATGCAGTGGGGAGTGATGACTGGGGAAAGTTAAACTGGATATGCATCTTGTCTCTGCTGAGCGTCTGATCTCTGCCAAGATGGGAGATTAGCAACCGAGTGAAATTCAACATTTCAGACCCTAATGGTCAAGCAGAGAAGATCATGGTCCTCAGGGTCGCAGCCCAGGCTCCAGGGTCACATGGAGAATGGAGCCCCAAAAGCCTGTCTGTCATGAAGAGTAATTACTGAACTATACATCTAGGGTTCTCCGTTGCAAAGTGCCACCATACTGGTGGGTGTATTTGAGAAGAGCGGTAGAAGGCTGTTGCGGAATTTGAGTTCTCACCTCAAACTTTGAATCCCTGCAGCTGTTGAGTAGGTGACGCTCATTTACCATAAACTGAGACAAATGTTTTCTGGTATCCCTGGACTTTCTAATTGTGCCAGTGTTACTAAGTGTACTGTGTTCCTTGATGGCCCTGTTACTAAGGCTGCAGTGGCTACTTACATTTCATGTGCCAGTTTTATTTTCTGTGCCATTTCCTACCTACTGGGAAAATTCTTTCTCTGCCTTTGACACTGGATTTACACAACTGACCAATGGAGGAGGAATGCTACTGACACTTCTCACTTCCTCCACTCCTTCAGAGTGACTTGCAAAATTTATTCTGACTACAGAGAAGCTAAAAATCTCAACCTGAATTTATCTCATGATAAAAAGAAATTTCCTGAGGTCTTGGAAGTCAAGGATGGCTACACATGACCATTTTTTTCAAGGGTATAAGACAGATATAAAAGCTGAAATTTATGAACATGTGATGCAATCCAAAATAACTTTCTGCATTTGTTGGAATTTGCTTGGCAGGAAGCAGCAAGCTGAGCTTTTTAGGATTTTTTTTTTAATATATAATTAGAATAGGTTTTTATTAAGATCAAATTTGAATCAGTTTCCCAAGAATAAATCTGACAACATATGAAGTTCTGAGAATTGCAACGCAAGCAGAAGCAAGAGGTGAATTATAAGTAGGAATGCCCCACTTTTCTGGCCCCCAACAAATCTCACTACTAACCTTTGCTACCCATAAAAAACACGCCAACTCAGGAGGCTTACTTTGACAACAGGAAAAAAGAAAAACAGCTACAATGTTTTACAATGGATAGTTATCATTAGCTCCTAGAACAATAAGGACATAGCACATAAGTTAGCAAAAGCTGCTTTTCAAAGCTGGATTCATTTTGCTATTGCCAAAATTTGACAGTAGTAATAAAACCCATGAGGTGTAGATTATCTTTACATTGCATGTTTATGATGTCCAGCACAATGAGGTCTTGATCCACGTCAGAAAGTCTTTGATCCTAGAAAAATACAAACAAAATAATTATAAACTATTACCTTTCCCTCTCCAGTTTTTTGATCTAAGCATAATGAACAAACTGTTCTGAATTAATTCTCCTAGTGCCCCTGTGAGAGTTACTGAAAGAAAATCTATAGTTTTTTACTGAACTTTTTATCAGAGTTTACATTTTTTAATTTCAGTTTTTGTTGTTAATTTTAATGAAAATGCATTACCTCTACCTTTTCTTTATCTTTCTAAGAAGAATACAAAGCTGTGGGAAGGGAAGTGAGATAAGTAGAAAGAGAGTGCAAAAAGGACGGACTCAGCAGAGCTCTTGCTGAGATCAGAAGTGGAAATCCAGTCATGTTCATATTACCTTCAAGCTATTCTGTGCCTGAGTTACTTGAATACTATGCTGTCCATCTTGCACAGGCAGAGTGACTGTGTAGCCCAGCAGCAGCTGCAAGAACACAGGTTAAGACATGTTCTGTTCTAGTCACAAATTAGCATCTTAATTCATGTCAGTATTGGCACTAGACCTTGATGACAGTGAACATAGCTTCTTCTGTGCCCACGAACAGTTGTTGCTTGTAAATGACCTCTCTTTAAATCAACCTATTGACCTATTTGTTTCATTATATATTTTAAATACCTATGGCTCTCAGCAGCTACTGTCTAATCGTCGGGATTTAGAAGACCCTTCATATTTCTGAACCCTCCAGATTTTTGGATCTAGGTTTGTGTTCTGGCCATGTTTAGAGTCTATATGATACCTGGGGTGCACTTTATTCTTTTCTGTTGCCTTCTCACCCTATGAAGGAAACCCAGTCATAGAGGTCTCTTTGTTTCACTCACTGAACTGGATGATAAAACCTTTGCATAAATATATCTACATATGTACATGGATGCTTCTGTTTTTCTTATTATACAGAAAGCTCATAACTAGGACATAAAACATGGGTAATGTTTAGATCGAATGTGAAACTATTCCACATAAAATTAAAAGCAAATCACTTTTTCCTGCAATTTGGCTTAAAAGGAAATTAACTTAATTGATTATGGACAGGTCTATTTTGCAAAAATATTACAGCCAAAGGTAATTTGTTTTTGGAAAATATTTTAGTAGACCATTTCAATTTCAATAACATTACTTACTAGAAAATTAAATACATTTTCTGTTAAATGTAATAATGAATTCCATTGTCTACGTTGCTCAGGCAGAACTACAATATAATTGTGTTTAATACAATTAAACACAGTCTCTATTAAAAGTAATAATGCAGTATATTGTCTCCATTACTCAGGGAGAACTACAATACAATTAATGTCTTGTATCTAAGTCATCCAGAAAATACATGTGCCTTGTTACATCCTCATTCTGAACGTTATATCCTCACAGCTCTCTAGGATAGTATGTCTTGTTTGTCCTCATTCTAGTGAGCCCATGTTGTTAGCAGTTGGTCACAGACTTGCACAAAGTAAATTTAGTGCTTTTATCCCACTTATTAGTAGACTCAAATGAGCAAGCTTTTCAAAGCTCCCATCCCAAAGCATTTCTCCAAAGTTTTTACCTCCCATGCAATTTAGCTAGGCATATTAATGCCTAAATATCTTTTGAAGAGCTTCATCAATCCTCCAAAGCTTTAAAGGTCCCCCAGTGAAAACTACTGTATACGTTAGTTAAAAAAATATTTCTATTTTATAGTTATAACAATTTCAGTAATCTCTAATGCTTGATAACAGAACATGGGTGTTATATTGACTGTAATAAGTAACTTATGCTTTTTGAGAAAGCAGCACATGTTAAAAATTGAGGCAGTCACTGGTTTCTACAATACAAAACCAGAACCTTGAGGAAGAATGGGAATGTAAAAAACATGGTGAAAAGAAACAAATGGGTTTTTGGTAACAGTTTGTGTCTAACAGCAAATATTCACTATGCCTTACTGAAAGAACATCTTTAATAAGCCTTGTTCCTCCTCAAAAGACCAGGAGAAAGGATGGGAAGATAAGGACATGAATCAACAAAAGTGAACAAAGGTGGTGGAGACAGGGTAAAGAAATGTGATACAAATAGGTAGTGTAAATACAAGCTAAAAAATTCCTTGAGAATTTCTCAATATGGCTCAGAAACTCTCTGTGAGCATGAGATCAGCCCTGGTGACCTTGGTATTATTTCTTCTAGAAGCAGAACTAACACTTTTGCAAAAGGGCTAAAACTGTTCTCTTATTTAACTTTGACCAATCATGTAATTTTTATTTTTTTGTTCTTCTTGTTCCTGAAAATGAATTTGCTCTCATATGTCCAGCCAATGGCACAAGGAGAGAACTCTTGTTCATTTTCCCCCTCTCTATTCTTACTATTCTGTTATCTCCAGAAGACAATGAGGATCACACTGGTATGGAAACAACGCATGGCTGCATTGCCTTGTAGTTCATTTTGTTAGCTTCCAGCACAACTATGGAAACTTAAACTTTTTAGCATTCTGAATAATTTTTTATCAATAAATAGGGCTGTTGTTAGTAGCACTGAGGCCTGGGTGGTGAAAAGAGCTTAAACTGAAGGCAGAACTTTTGATTCTGGGCATTTCCTTCCTTGTTTTTCATTCCACTACACAACTCAATGCTTTTCACTGATCTCTTCTGTTCCTGATCTCTGCCTTTAGAGAATCAGCTTTTTTGGGGGGCGAGTGGAGGTTTGTAAAGTAGAGATATTGAAACCTGACAAAAGAAAGTACTGAATGTACATGGATTATGGCTAGTTCAATTTAGAAACTACACAAAATCCGATGCAAGGAGATATTAGCTCTCAGTTGCAGAAATATTTATTTGGGTAACTCAGAAAAATGCTGATTGAAAGTTTAATGTTTTAACAGTATCTGTGATACAACGGGCTTCTATTGCACCGTATGTACCTGTCTGGCACTAGGTCAATTTTAGCTTTTCAATTTCAATTTGACACTTGGATTTTGTCCCATTGGAGATAATTACAGTTATTTTCATTACCATAATGCCTGGAGATCTCAATCAAAATTAGAAAGCTTTTGCCAGGTAGTATAAAAACATATGACAAGGCATAATTCCAGCCCTGAGAAGTTTACAATTTAAATAGACAGGATATACAATGGGAGACCTATTTGCATCTGCAGGCATCCAAACATCAGATCTTGAATATGAGACTGTAAATGGCTTGCCCAAATTGAAGCAGGAATTGAAAATACTTTTCCTGAGTTTCTGACAACTTTTTAAAAAGAAAGAAAAAAGAAAATAAAGTCTCTTGCAATAGCTACACTGTGAAGAATTATTTGCAGTTTTCTAAAACTACATTCTGCAGCCACTATTTCTCATGTGTTTCAGAACTGGCTTTGTCCCGTCTTACTGCTGCACTCAATCTCATGACTCATAGATGCTCCTGTTCTGTTCACTTTGATAATAAACTTCATCCTAGACCTGTAACTTTCACTGTTATCCTAATACTTCCCATATAATTTAACCTTCCAAAGTATTATTAGCCTCACCTAAAAATCCTCAGTTTCTCCTCTTCTAGGGCTCCAAAGGATCTAAGGAAGATATTAGAATGTTGAAACTAATTTTCAGCATGCATCGGTAATGTATATGTACACCTAACTCTTAGTTTCAGTGATCAGTAGCAAGGCAAAACTATCTATCGAAAAGTAAGACATTCAGTAGCTTTTGCAGAGTTCAGTTTTAGCAGCTCCGAACACTAAACAGTTTTACAGGAATTTCAGTACTGAAAAAGACAGAAGAGGAAATAAATATTTAAAGCCATGCACCATTTCCAACTGTATAAATCACTCTAAGTTGTAATTTCATATCCAGTAAAAAAAAAAAACACACCAAGAATAAGAAATTCAAAGCCTTTTGCACTAGACCTTAATGTGTCTTTCTGTGCATCATGAAAGCAGAATGATTTTATTACTGATTACTCACAAGGAGACTGAGACCAAAGCACTGAACAATTTCTACTTCTCCTAATCACAGGACTTTCATGCTTGACCTTAATGATAGGGCACGTATGTTTCTGGGTTTTTGTGTGTGTGTGTGTTTTTGTTTGTTTGTTTTGTTTTTGTTTATTTAAATTATTTTTTAAATTTGATTCAGTCTTTCATCTTTGAATAGAACAAAACCAAAAGCTGATTTGCTTGCAGAATGCTTTGTATTTTCAGCATATTTACAGAGATTGCCAGGAGAAATTAATCTGATGACCTTTGTCCTAGGAGACTGTAACTGCAAGCCAGGCTGTCCAAAAACTAACATAAACTTGAGAATCTTTGAAAGGGTAAACCTATAAAAATCAGGATTATAAATTTAAAAAGAGCACCCCAAACATTATCTTTTCTAGGTAATGCAGCCTAAATCATCATAGCGGTCTTTGCAGTAACATGGAAGGAATGATTGTGGTGAGGCAAAAGAGAGAAGGTTTTGCCTCTCTTTATAGTGGGTATTGATCTACCCTTGTTACTTCATCATCTGAGCACAAGACAGTTGAAATATATTTATTCACCCAGTGCTACTAAAAATAAAAGCTTGAGCTACCAAGAAGCTCCATGAATTGCAGGTAGTCGCAGTGTAAATGCAGATACTTCAAGACCTAGGCTAGTGAGGTAACTTTTGCATAATTCTTTCTTTCTCATGAATAATCACAATTACCTCAGATCATGCCACCTTCTCTGTCTTGAAGGAGAGGAGCACATTAAAGCAGTGGAACTGTGGCTAATCTTACAGAGTCTGCCCTGTTTTCTCAGTAACCTTCCAATAACCAGGGAAGGCACAAAACCTGGATGCTGAGGCCCAGTAAGGATGATTTATTTGACATCAGCAGAATTTTGAGACTCAAGTCACAAGAGTTAACTGTAAGTTAGGATAACAGTGGAGCAAACCTATGTGAGTTTGGCTTTGTAACATCAGCTATGCAGATCCTCCGAAATTAAAGTTGTATCCAGCCATCTGTTCCTGTGATCCCCTCCCAAATCATAATACTGGAGTAGTAAAATAGCTTCTGTTTATAATAGTGCAGTCAGAGAAATATTTTACTGGAATATTCTCCTCTGAGACTTAAATTCTTCATGTATATGCATCAATGCAGGACTGTTCACAAGAGTATTTTAAGAAATGGTTCCCTGTATGTGGACCAAAATGGTAGATGAGAGAGGATGCGTGTAGGTAAATAAGAATGCCCGACATTTGTTTTCACTGCTTTATATTTGTTATTTATTATTCATTTTCTCATTTAAAAACTTGCAACCACTCACTCAGAAATATGTAACACTGCAGGTAATTTAGATGGCAAAATTCGCTGCAAACACTAGGCAGTTAATTCTTGCAGGGTGTAGCTCTTGGGCTGTAGTTTGTTTTATGGACCCTTTGTTGATGAGTCACTATTATTAGAGGCATTCACAGACATTATGTGCCTCCTTTAAGAGAGCCATGAACAAAGCACAGGAAAACCACATTGAATTATTCTCTATGAGCGCATTCCCAAACTAGTTTTCCTCAGGAAACAGACTGCAGTGTTAGATTGTGCTTTTTAGTGAGAATCTAGTGAAGCAACATCCCTCTACACAGATTCAGCTGCTCACTCCAGCAGAGTGAGGGCCAGACTTACAAGCTGCTGGGACACTTTCCCTTAAAGAGAAATATTCCTGCACCAGGCAGAAGAGTAAATTAGGTAAGGGTTTATTTTGTTTGTTTGTTTGTTTTTGTTTGTGTGGTGTTTTTTTACTCCTTTTTTACTACATTACAAAGTATTTAAATTTAGGATCTTTCTGTGATATTTTGTCCCACCTTATAGGCTCCATATGGTTCTTCAGGACTTGCCCTGGTTAAAATACAGCTGTTGAAAAAACAATTATTTCTCTAAATAGGCAGGACCAAATGCAGGGTCTGAATGAAAGAGGAATAATGAGTTATGGAAAGGAAAGACTGAATTACACGCAGGGCCCAGATTCTGTGCTATAACCTCCTTTCAACTCAGTTCAGGTGTAAGGTGTAGCAAGAATGAAGCAAAGAAGGTGTAAATCTTTTGTAACCCCGTATTTGGATCAGATATATATCAGTCCTAATGGAGAAGATTTGTGCGCTGCCCGGGTCCAGTTTATCATGAAGCTCTCAGATACATGGCGTGCACTGTGGGGTTGTCCTACGTAGGGACAGGTGTTGGACCTTGTGGGTCCCTTCCACAAGGGGTTTAGAGCTGCTGGGAATAATCCAAATGCAGAGTATCCCCATTAGTTAGCTTAGATTTTGGGAAGTATTTGAGCTGCTCTAGCTCAGGCCTGATTGCTCTTAGTTCAATTAGTAATGAGAGGAATTTTTGGCACGTCTATTACACCAGCTTTTAGCTGCTAGCAGAAGAAAAAGCTTAAATTTGGTCTTAGGAGTCTTGCAGCACACCTCACTTTGAGATTTGACTTACATATCTCTTTCCTGAGACATATATTAGTAAAGATATTGAGATGCAGGGAAGTGGCAGACAGAGAAACAGCCGGTGCGGAAAATTAAATAGGCTTAGAAAGCAACAGAATAAACTCATGGAAGAAGAGTCCATCAAGGACCATCGAAAACCAAAAATGCCATCCCTAACTCAGCAAGTTGGTGAGCTACAAACCCTTGGATACTGCTACCTTATCTCTGGTATACATTACATTGAAATTGTCTGCTTTTATATTCTGCCCTGGATATCTATCTAGGCCACTGTTGGAGACAACATACTGGGCTGGCTGGACTTTTGTTCTGACTCATTATGGACACAATTATATTCGTCTAACAAAATCTCAAATTTCAAAGACATTGCTGTTGACATCATTGCTATGGAAACCAACTCTACTGCAGTTTGCCAACTACGCTTTTAAAATACGTTAGTGATGATGCATCTGCATCAAATCTCATGGAAATCAAACAACACCTTTTGTATTTTTTTGACATTTCTGTGTAATGATCCAGCAACAAGAAGTTGTCAAGCTTGACTAGTGACTGGCATAACGTGCAGAAACATTATACAAGCTCCATACTGATGAAGCTCTGATATCTGCATAGGGCCATAGGAGGAAACAATTTGTTTTTTACAGTGCAGGACACAAGAGATGAAGGCTCATGGGCTGTTCAGCCCTGAGCATTTATCCTCCTCAGGAGCAGCTAGGAGCAGGCAGAACACAAGTCCTCCAGGAGCAGCTGCTGTTATGACCACAGCAGCTATTAGATTGCTGTGACTGTGGTTTTGTGCTGGGAATCTCACTACTTGAAAGAAGTTTGCATCTAACAATACTAGCTGCCTCCACAGCCCCTTTGGTCTTATTGCTTCTAATGGGATTACAGCAGGGATCGATTTGTTCCATAGAGTTTATGCTGAAAGTACCACTAACTCAAATATTTATTTCAGACATTCCTTCAAAACCACCTATTCTTGCTGATAGCTGTCTCAGTGCTGAGGGTCAGTACCTTTGTGTCTTGTCAGTCCTGAAGGAGACACTTCAAGGTATTGATCTTCTTTTTCCAATGAGATTGCCGTGTTGCACATACATCCTTCTATGCATGTGAAAAAACAGGCATTGCTTCTTCTCCTCTTAGCCGATTAATGGTGAGGATATATTATCAGGGCTAATAGGAGTCAAATGAAGAAAACGAGTCAAGTGAAACCCTGTAAATTGGTTCCTGTACTTTCTCCATCTTTTCTAATACCTAATGCCAAGGATTTTCATTCTTGTCCAGCCAGGGCGAAAAGGAAAAGCATTAGAAAGTAAATAACTCCCACATCTGCAATAAGGGAGCAGTCAGCTGTTTCATTGGCCCATTTATTAGTAGGACAGAAATGTAAATCTACATCACAGAAATGTTTTTGTTTTCCTCCTACACAACCTGTCATTCTTTTTGGAAAAGTAGAAGTGCATACTAGCTTTCTACACAATACCTGTGTCTGTGTGTGTCTCTGCATCTTCATCATTCCCTGTCCCAAAATATATGACCTTCAGTGAGGTAAAATTATCAGTTTTCAATGGGAATTCTGCTACTGGAAAGCAGGCAAGATTTGACTTGCTCTTCCTCTGTCTTTGTTTGTTTTGTGCCCTCCCCCCCCACCCCCCCCTTTTTTTTTTTAATAGTTTAAAATTCCAACCAGTACTCTCTCTGCTTTAGTGCCAGTTGACAAAAGAGTCCTGAGGTGGTGGTGTTCTGAAGACCTGGTTCTAAGACCTACCGAGAAAATACTGGGAGGTGATGCTTTGTCTATCCCAGCTTTCCATCAGCTGTTGCCAGTGACTCCCATCAGCAAAAAATCTTATAGATGAAAGCTGGATAGACAAGAACAGTGTCCCTGGCTCTGCTGATGGCCAGATAATACGCAGCTGCCATTCCCTGCTTTCTGTGTTGCTTTCACCTTCTGTCTCATTCTCTTTTCATCTACCACAGTCACCATTCAGCCCTGGGCCAGCAGACAAACAGTGTCTTTCTCTTGCCTTTCCTTCCTTGGAAGGGGAAGGTAGGGAAAACGGGGAAAGACTTGCGGGTTGAAATGAAAACAGATTTAATAAAACAATAATAAAAGAAGAGTGAATAATAATGTGACTATCATAAAAGTTACTCAAATAGACAGAGCAATGCTTAGCCGATAGAACAAGTGCTCCCAGCACTGGATGTCAGAGGGCGGACCCTGCAAACGCAGTGAGTCCAGGAAAACGCAGAGATCAGAAGAGGCGCCAGGAGCAGGAACAGGAACTGGAGCCCTCCCAGACCGTGGCTATTGAGGAACGAGGGCAGTCCTTCATGACTTCCCACTTATATCTGGAGCTTGATGTTCATTGTATGGAATACTCCTGTTTTCTAGCTTAGGCCAGCTGCTCTGGATCTGGTCCTCCCTGCTGCTATCTTTCACCTGCAGCTGGGCAGTTGGAAAGTCTGTCCTCTTGTCAGCAACCAAGTTATCAATGAATTCTTACATTCTTTTCATACCAAATCACAAACAGTAGAAAGCCGCTTGAAGAAAGCATTAACTTTATCCCAGGGCGCTATCTTATTATTCTTGAACTAAATATAGAACAACAGGCTATGCTAGCTACCAAGAAGAAAAATTGACTAACTGCTTGGAAGATTACCTCAATTCAGCCAAACCAGCACAACCACACAAATGAATTTGAAAATTCTGTAATTGCTATTAAATTTCTGTCACAAAAATGCTATAGAGAAAAAGTGGAAGGTAAGAACAATCAGTCTCCTGTAACAGAACATATAATGATAATTATCTTTGCAGCTCTACTGTTTTCAGATGTAATGGTGAGAAGATGAGGAGATCCACTGTACCAGAGAGCAGTTCCCCCATTCTGAGCGGCCTGGTGTGTGTGTGACTTGGAGACTCTCTCTGCACACTGGGCTGCTTCCCACACTGTGTTATCACAAAACTTTTTGTAAGATATACTGCAGAGACATGTAGGGAATGCAGGATTGCTCCTCTGGACAAGAAAGAGAAATGCTCTGGAAGAGAAAGTGCAAACCCATTTCCTATATATCAGAAGATGAAATTCCTCTACATGCACATAGCTTATTATCCTTGCAGTTGCTCTCTTTCTCTCTTTGCTTCAGTCACCCTGGTGATTATCTCCCAACATCAGCAGTCAAGTTAATCTCTCCACCTTGACACAGAGTTTTGATTTGGTATGACTATCTGTATAATAGCTATTGTGCCACAGCACAGAGTCTCAGCCTTTTCTTACTGAATATTTCACTTGAAAGCCAAAGAAACTGTCCATTTTCTTTCTCTTCTCTTTCTTGTTTAAAAACTGACATTAATAAAACAAATAATGTAAAGAGCTGGACTCTCTCCTTTCTCCCTTCTCTGTAGTAATTATTTGAAAGTAATGCAAAACCACTTTCCATGCATAATATTGCCACACACATCTTTTCTTTTCCATAGAAAAACAAAATTAAATCAACTGTGTCAGGCTGTAGTATCTCGTTATAAAACATTGTAAACACAACTTGTTTGTCTTCTTGTTAGACTAACATTTTTCTTTTTATTTTTCATTTTGGATCCCTGGAAAACTATTGCAGTTTCATTCTTTGTGCTGCTTGTTTAAAGCTTTACTTACTATCCTTCTAAACAAAAAAGCCCGTGACCCCTCTCAAGGCATCAATAACATGCTCTTCAACTGGCAAATAATTAGTGTGAAGCTCAGAATTAATAAGCGATAAGAAAACATTAAATCACTGGATGTGTCTAATTCTGTATCTAACAAGCAAACATACCTCTTACTGGACTGTACACCCGAGTTTACGCGGTGGGACCTGACCCAGACATATACCTCTTATTATTACAGCAAGAATGATATGGTAATAATATTACTATCAATGCACTCTCTCAGTAGTTCTGAGTATCATGGATACAGGCTTGTATGCAAATGCCTAAAAGCAGCATCACAATAACAAATGATTTTGCATTCCACAGCATTCCTGATTGTGATTTTATCTATATATGCCTACTATTCATAAATGACAGTGGAAACAAATTGTTTTCATCTTAGGAGTTGCTCCCTAACTTCATTATCTTCTAATAAGTAATCAAGGCACATGGTTGTCACCTAATGTTCTTTCTTTTTTCCTTGCCTGTGGCACATCACTGCAAATATAACATAAATCAAAGAAAAAACAATGGTCAGTGATTACTGATGTTTGATGTGAATATAGATATTACAAAGAACAATCCCTTCCTGAATTTTTATGCACACAAGAAGTTTTTCTGCATGAGATTTTGTGGCAATCACAAAGATGATTCAGTTTAACAAATTTACTATTTTTAAAAAACAATTGACTATTTTTAGAAAACAAAGTTTGTCTCAGTGCGGCTCAGCTAGAATTGCTACATAGCTTCATCTACAGAGCTAGAATGGGAGTGCTGTCCATTTACTGCTAACTACTACCCAGGTGATCCATTGAATACAGACAATTTCTGGAGCTGAAAGAACCAGTATTTCCTTACCAGTATAGTCCTGTTCTGCCCCATTCTATAATTCTATATCTCTCCTAGTTTGTTTTTCTCCTCCAATGAAAGATATAAAATAAGAAAGCAACGAAGGGAAAATAAAATGCTGAAAATAAGTCTGAAGGAAACAACTGGGAAGCTGTAAAGCCAATTGATCTCCCACAGAATGCTAGCTTTATTTCTTTGTTTGGGTTAGTACTGGAGAGTCCTGACTGTTCAACACTAACTCATTCATTCTAAAACAATGTTTCATACCATATTCACTAATTTCCATAGTGTCCTGGTTTCAGCTGGGATAGAGTTAATTTTCTTCCTAATAGCTGGTATAGTGCTGTGTTTTGGATTGAGCATGAAAATAATGTTGATAACACACTGATGTTTTAGTCCTTGCTAAGTAGTGCTTATACTAAGTCAAGGACTTTTCAGCTTCCCCTGTTCTGCCAGAGGGGAGATGCACCAGATGCTGGCAGGGAGCAAAGCCAGAACAGCTGACCCAAACTGGCCAAAGGGATATTCCATACAATACGATGTCATGCTCAGTGTATAAACTGTGGGGAATTCACTGGGGGGATGGTATCACTTCCTGGGGATGGGCAGGACATTTATCAATGGGTGATGAGCAATTGCACTGTGCATTGCTTGTTCTGTATATTCTATTATTATTGTTGTTATTATTATTATTATTATTTTATCTTCCTTTGCTGTCCTATTAAACTGCCTTTATCTCAATCCACAAGTTTTACTTTTGTTTGGTTTTTATTTTCTTCCCCATCCCAGCAGGGGGCGGGGGAGTGCACAAGCAGCCGTGTGGTGCTTAGCTATCAGCTGGGGTTAAACCACGACATTAAAAAGCTGCTCCTTCATGATCTAGCTGCTTTTTCTACAGTGAAGCTGTAATGCTGGTATGAACAATAACAACATGTAATGCTGATCCAAACAACATTGTCTTTTCAGACATGAACTAATACTGGTCAAGATGTTCATCTGTCATATAATCCAGTCTATAGCTGACGAAAATGCACCGTAATAAATGGTGGTGAGTAGACCAAAATCACAAAAGGGAATAAATATTCAAGCTGAGGCTAGATTGCGAGAGATCCACTCTCTACAGACCTGTGATTATTTTTAAATATAATGTTGCCTTAGGCCTGGGACATGTATAGGAATGCAGTGATCTCCGTGACTGAAGGCTGTGGTGTCACATGCATTACATGCAGAGTAACATCTTCATTTCTTTGTCAAGGGGGAAGTCAAGCTTTAAAATGTCTAGCAAAAAGAAGTATCTCCGGACACAGTAAGAAATATTCTTCTAGCAGTCATTTCACTTCAGTTAAATTCTCCTTTTATTTTCAAAATTGCTCAGGTATGAAAGCCCTGCTTTATTCTTTAGAGGATGATTTCTTAATGGCAATTCATCATAGCAGCCATGAAATCTTGATGACAAATCCATAAACCCTGAAAAAGATTGTAGGGGAATTCATCTAATTTAAACATGAGCTAGTCTGCTGCTTAGTATAACAAAATAACAAGAAGAAATTAGCTGAGTAATGTGCTTGGAGATTTACTGTGGTTCAGAGTATACACATCTAAACCAAATCCCGAGCCCTCAGCAGTTTGCTTCCCCTGTGAGCAATCTGCAGATGAGGTGACTCCTGGCCCAGCCCTGTCTCTCAGCTTCTCCTGTGCCAGCTCACTCACTGGCCTGAATAGTCCTGCACACGCTATTGAGCTTACAAGTAGCAACGTCTGTCATGTCCTGACCTCATTGTGATGACATAAAACAAAGGGGCCACCTTGCAAGAACAAAATATGCTTCTTCCAGTGATTTTCTTATGCTTATATTCCTACTGTCTGTTCTTCTAGTGTATCCTGGCTTTTTGTTCATCACCTAACAGAATCAGTATATTTTAATTTTCCCCTGAAAAGATTTTTCTTTTCAATGGCAATTCTTGTTTCTAGAAATTTGAGGTTTAGATGTCTTGATTTCAAACAGTCACATAACATGCCAGTATGGTGACTATTTTTATTTATGTTTACACAGAGAAACAAGGCACAAATATTTTAAACTATCTCTTCAGTGTGAGGAGTCATACTATGAGTAAAACAAGGTTACAGTTCAGGAGTCCTGACTTCTTACTGACTTACTTCAGCCTCGGGTCTGGCAAAACACATCAACAAAAACATTGCAAATAGAAATAATTTCTGTAATGTCCCTCTACCTCCATCTAAATCACATACTCTGAATTTCTATAGACATCTGTATGCTTTAACAGTGTCGTGGCTTAGAAGCTCCAGTTTTGAAAGCCAGACTTTCATACAGCCTCCAATAAGGTTACCTTGAGTATAACTAGCTGAGGATTGATCACTGCACATTTAATTAACAAATATTTTTTTTGCGTGTGTGAAATCTAATGTATGTTGCCAATATTTAAAAATAAAAATTATTTTTTCAAGATGAATACATTCAGTCTGTTATCAGATGTTTCAACAGCCCCAACAGCCTAGGAAGAAGCCAGCACTTATAATTTTGGGACTAATATATTCAAATAATCCCCTTTTGGTGAAGTCTGCTTATGCTTTTTAAAAAGTAAACCAACCAAACAAACAAACCCAAAACCCAAACCAAAACAAACTGCCCAAACCAACCGCCCAAACCAACCAACCAACAAACCAAACCAAACCAAACCAAACCAAACCCCAAAAAAACAAACCCAAAGCAAACCAAACAACACATTTTTTAAATGCATATCGAGCATAAAGTTCATCCACAGGAAGTGCAGTCCCAATGTTTTCTACACTCAGATCACTTCTGGGCTCCAGCACTGACTCATGCTGGTCTGTTAGACTGGTGAGGTGCTGTTGCTTGCTGTCCTGCAACTCCTGCAGCCGATGAGCTGGATGGCCACAGCCCCACAGCTGGGCTGCCAGGCAGCCAGGGCAGGTAACACCCTCGCACACAGCAGAAAACAAAAGTTTCCAGGCAAAAACTATCCACAAATAATGACAGACCCAAATCAACAGATGTGTTTCTAATGCCTTATCCAGTGTAAGCAGAGAAAAATGACATTTTGTCCTAAATCAACTAATGGCATATCCATCTGCTATCCACTTTTACATCCTGTCTGACTAACACCCTTATGAATAAAAAGAAGCTGCTTTAACTTATAAATTAGGATTTGTAAAGTGCCTTTCCACAGTATCCTTCTTCCAATTCCCTCTATTTTATCATTTTAACTTCTATATATCTATGCATGAGAGAACAAGAAAAGGCATGACTAATACATATAACAATTAAAGAAACTAGAGGTAGCTATGAAGTTTTCAATAAAACATTATTTTGGCAGAATATGGCAGTTTTCTGAAACTGAAACATTCAAGAGAGGTGATTTGATTTTGACATAGTTGTGATGTGACCATGATACTGTCAGATCTCTAGTCTGGTACTCTGGGACCTGAATCCTTGGCTCCTCAGCATCCCACCTGCTGGACCGATGAGAGTTGAGGGCATGAGCAGCTTGGAATCCAAGCACATTCAGCTGCTCATCAACCTGGGCTCCCAGGGCTTCCAGCTTCTGGGACAGCCAAACCCACAGAGCATTTTCATGGGCTGCACGTCCTAGAGAATCTGTGCCATGAAGACCATGAGTCAGTCCTCTAGCCCCACTCCCAGAGAATTTAAACAGCTTGGAGTTCTGAATGAAGCTGAGATAATATTTCAAAGCATTGTCTGTGAAATGGAATTGTTTGTCTCTGCCAATCTTATAAATTAGATTATTAACAAAAAAGAAACATGATGCATGGAATTTTTAGTAGTTCACTACCAAAACCAGACGTTAGAAAGCTTGTATTTCATGATATAGCAAAACATATATATACATAAGGTTCCTATAACATAAATGGATAAAAGAAAATCAATACTTTATAAATGCAAAGAACCTTCCATGTAAGTATTATGGACACTCTTGCATTTAGCCTGCATACCTTAAGGTACTTGACAAATTTAATTTGGCTGCAGCAATGAGGTGTATAAAACTAAAAATTATGTACCAAATACGACACAGGAAATCTTGAGAAGATCCAGGCTAAAAATCCAGATCTTCAGATTTGCAGTCCTTTGACTTAACCATGCATTTCCTGTCAGTCTGTATTTCTTTGTGTGGACTGTAAGACTTGGTATTCACGCAAAGTCGGTGGAGACATGCTAGGTTGTGTTCCCTTGAGTGCCAGAGAAGACAGAGAAGACATTCTTGTTGGCTGACTGATGAGTAATGTATCGCTCTCTGCTAATCAAGATACCAGCTGACAGGACACCTTTTCATCCACTGCAGTTCCAATATTAATTTACAAAGCAATACTTTGTACTAGGAATTGCCTAAGTCCTTAAAAAGAGAGTTTTCATTGTCTGACCCATGATACAGGCTCTTTGAGTAGTAACTGTGATGTCTGAAGTGAGTAACAAACAGTGGTATGTTTTATGCCTTCACTGTAGCTTAGTCAAGTCAATTCTATTCAAACAGGTATTTGAGATCTGCAGTAAGATATCCCAAGATGTAGGAATAACATGCTTCAAAAGATGAAAAAGGTGCTCATTCTATAACAACAAAGCAGCAAAATGTAGGTTTGGCATACTGGTTCAAGGATGAAGCAGTTGCTATTGAATACCTTCCTGTTCACACTATGCAACAAAGACAAGGTCAGATTATAGTTCTTTTTCACTTTTGAATTCATAAGTGTATTTATCAGGACTCTAGAGGAATCAGCCTGGTAGTCCTCAATATTGAACTCCATTGCAACAAAACTTCACTGACACAAGCCCACCCAAGTGTCTTCAGTGTCAGCCGGTGAATGGCCATGGATACTAGAGTTCCGTCTGCCTGGAGATGGTCTCAATGAAGTGCTATAGGGAGAAATGTTTCCAGCAGTGCAGATGCTCAGCCTTTTCTGAGCATAAATAAGGGACATCAGTCTCTAGGGCTGTGAGTCTGGCACTAAAGCTGGCATTAAACTCACTTTTACAAAGAACATACCTCTGATTGATAGAAAAGATTTTAACAAGGGCAAAAACCAGAGTTTGGATGACCTAAACAGGTATGAAGAGAGCAGAGGACACTTCTTTCTCAGGAGTTTACTTCAGAGTCTATGAGAATAGAAAAAAATGAATGAAAGTGAGGAATATGCAAAAGGCTATTTTCAATGCTTTTTGGTGCCATAGAGTTTCAGCAGTATGTGATTGCTGAGATGGCTAAGCATGAATGGAAGTAAAAAATGGAAAAGTGTTCAAAAATTGTAAGGAGAGTATCTACTTCTATCCTTTCTCAAAGTCTACAGTGCCTTCCCCAAGGAAAAGTCATGACTAGTCTAAATACTTAAGATTTCTGTTGCTATAAGAAAGATAATATCTGGAGCAGGTGTGATGGACATGGTATGCATCTTGTTATGCCTTAAAAAGCTTAAACATCTGGTTTTGCAACTTCTGGCAGCAATGGACAGGTCAGTGCTGCAGGGGCAGGTCTACTATCTCTTCCTTGAGGCCTACTTATTCTTTGCAATAAGAAGGCATCATTTTTTGAGATAAAGGCATTATCTCTTCCTTGAGGCCTCATTAATGGGGCCTGAACAAAGGCAGAGTCATTCAGTGGTCACTGACCAGCTAGGGAAAATAAGAAATCACCAGCTACCCCTAGAGGACCAGCCAACTCACTTCTGGGACCTCTGACTCATTTCTGGAATAATCTTCTTAACTAGCATGAGGAGCAAGCAGAGGGAGGAGATGAACCACCCTCTCCTGTCTCACATGCAAATGAACTAAAGTATAAAAAAACTTCTCACTCAGATCATTGAAATGGAATTTCATTGCACCTACCACCAAGAAAGATACAGAGATCATTGCTGGATCAATGAACCACTGGAGTGGTGAAATCTTACCTTTCTTCTGATATCTTAATCTCTCTTTCTCTCTTCTTAACTTTATTCTAGGCACATAAGGGTAATATAGTTTTGAGTTTTGTTGTTGAAGTCTTGTTAAGTTTTATAATATAGTTACAAACTTTTGCCAAGCCACTATTTGCTGTAATTCCACTAAGTTTTAAGTAAATTTCTGATTTAATTGAACCTCTCAAGTGATTGTCATTACTCCTGGTTATCGCACAGAGTATGTTAAAGTTAACTCTGCTTTCACCCCACTGAGTGGGATGAGGCAATCAGGTTCTTAATAAAATAATAATCTATAAATGGCTCAGTGTCTTGATTCAAGAAAGCAGTTTTTATTACTCGGTTGAAAGAAATGTCTTGAGTTGTGGTCATAGACAACTTGCTTAAGCCTTATAGATGGAAAAGATGGATTTCTGAGTTTCTAAAATGTCGAGGACTGATGGAAAGAGTGATGGCGAAGTTATCTGAAGAATGGCTGGGAAATTGAAAAGTATGAGAAACTAGAAAAATAGAAACAGTTGCAGCACACAAGAGGAATGGGAAGAGCAAAGAATAAGGTTTTTTTTAAGAATAGCATCTCAATTTATTTTGTGCCCGAAGAATGTGGAGATGAGAAAAATGATCAGATCTTAGGGATCCGTACATGTAATAAAGAAGTTATGAGACTGGCTGACATCTCTTATGAAATCTTGCTCTACTTTGATAAAATTCTAAATGAAACCTCAAACCAAAACAAAATATCAGTTTTTATTAAACCAGGTTAAATATCTCTCTTAAGATCTCTTCTTGTTAAGACCATTAGGCTCATTAATGAGTTCCTCATAGTATCTGAACAGGCTGAATTCCCTTTTGACTGGTAATCAAAATGAGAAGACTAGGAACATAAGCAGAGTTGATATCAAATTAAAACTATATGGCGTCTTGATAAGATTGACATGGTGAATCCTTTTCACGTTCAAGTACATTATGTTTCCTTATTTGTTTTCTTATTGTTATGGTTTCTATAATATTAGCACTTACTGGGCATAGCAAACTGGGAGCAGATGTATTTATGCATACAAAGACAGAACTGGTATCTCAGAGAGCTTATCCATTAAGAAGATAATAAGTATGAGAAGGAAAATCTCAGCAGATTAAAGTCTGAGATGCTTGATCCTCCTTTTTTCCTTAACATATGACTCCAGGACAGTTCAAATACATCTGAAAACTGCTAAGACCCAGAGTTGTAAATGGCTAAGAGGATTGTGCTTTGTTTCTGATGAACCAAAAAATTCTATTCAAATATTGTTATTTTCTTTTGAAAAGTATGAAATACACTAAAACCTCAATGAGAAAATAACTTTTAGTAAAATGGACGATGCCATTCATACACAACTTTAATTTTGTGGCTAATGAAATCTCCATGGCTGTACAAAAGTAACCTGATCATCTCCCACACAATCTGTACCCAAGGGACATTTCAAAGTACTCTCAGCCTGTCCATCACTAAACAGGTAACATCAAAAGGAAAGACTAAAGAAAGGGATCAACCAAGTTTAGCATTGTGCATTGTTAGCTACTTCCTGTGTGAAACACTAGCTTGGGTTTTAATGAGAAGAGACAGTAAGGTTTTTGACTAAAAGCTAGTTTTTAGAGGTCAAAGCTAACAGGAGATCATCACTTTCTTCCTATTGAGACAAATAAACACTTTGCAGGTTCTTCAGTCAATGGAGAGATACAAATGAGAGATATAAATCTTGAAATTGTGTTCTTTTTGCACTGGAGGAAGCAGCAGAGACACAAATATACTGGTATTTCCCTCTTACATGAAAGTAGGACCAATAGCCTCACTTGAAAGATTCTCTCCCATTGCCCCAAAGGGATTTTGGTTAAAGTCAAAGCAAAGATATATTTTTAAATATCTATGTGATACTGAAATTTGATCCTGAAAAATAAAAGATCATTCTAATATGAATGTGTGTGAAATTAGACCTATTTATACTAATGTAGCATGAAATTGTATCATCCTGTTAAAAATCTATACTTCTTGAGCTGCTAATGTATTTAAATATCTAAATATACTTTTTTTTTTTTTTTCCCCCTTTCTTTTCACTTGAAGTCATTTGTTGAGCGCTCCAAATTTTATGGATGATGCGCTTAGTCTTGAAACCCCTAGGTGTGTGTGCACAGGGATATTTGCAGAGAACTTCAGCACTGTCATGGTGATTGCAGAGAGAAAACTGCTTTGTTACAGAAGTGAGAGTTATGCGTCATGCCTACATCTTAATCTCTGGGATGACAGGTTTCAGTGTTTGATGCAAGGCTGGAAATATGAAAAGGATGGATAAAGCAGAAAAGGAGCAGAGAAGAGACACTGACAAGACAAAAACTGCTTTCTTCTTTCAGTTCAGTGTATGAATATTTGCCTTTGGCTTCTAAGGGTTACTAAAATATACCAATTTGAACAATTTGAGCAATTTGAAGCCATGAGTCCTTTGCTGCATCTAAGCTGTCTGACAGGTCCCGGCATTAGTTGAACTCACTGATATCTGGAAATCTATAAAGAAGATTTAACTACAGGAAGAATCTGTAAAAGTGATTTTGTCTTGGCTGAAATGGTAGAGCCCTGCTTCGTGATCTTGTGACAGATAGTATGCTTAAGTGGCCAACTAATAATGTTTTGTACATATGCCTACTGAATGATTAATCTGTAATGTAATCTGAACAGATCCTATCTGGGAGTACATGAATGTACAGAGCTGATACTGTCTGAGTGTATAGGGGCTGCATCTACAGTAAAAGCACAGTAAGACATTTGTGTTGCACACAAATACCTGGGAAAGACAAGCTTTGACAATGCATTTTCCAACAGCTGCAAGTGATGGAAATGCCCTTTTTCATGCCAAGTTCCTTAATTCAAGTTCCAGTATATCCAAGAGTTTCAATATGTACACTACCTGTCCTTTTGTGAAAACCACCCTGCATTTTGTAGGACCTCCCTGCAAAGACCTTTCACCAGTCCTTTCTGTGCTTCCTGAGAGACAGCTGGAGGAATCCAGTGGCATTCCAGGGATCTTTAAGGGCTGATTAATAGCGAAGGTGCGTGACCTGCAACAGCAAAGCACTCTTCATACTCCTCATACTCCTCATGCTGGAGTGTCGATGCATATTTACTGACATTTAAAAATGAGCCTTTTTATCATGGGGGTATCATTTTGAAACTATGAGGAGGATGCTTTAGGGACATAGGGGTACTAGAAGAATCCAGAAAAGCTCATCTGCATTACCAATTAAAGAACAAACTGCAGTAATTCCAGGGCAAATTCTCTTCCTTTACACTTTTTTCTCCCTCCCTCTGTGCCATGAAAGCAGAGACAACTATAAATCTGGATTCTCTGCATTAGGTTGTTTCACTGCTTTCCCCAGAGGTTTTCCTCTACAGTATTAATTCAGCATAATGTGCTCAGATTAGCAAAGTTACTTAACAGAACAGACTGTCCTAGTGGCACATTTATTAATACCATACATAATGAGGATTTAACTGTACAGCAACTTCAGCATCTTTCTATCTAGCATAATAGAAAATGGACTCCCCTTCCCAAAAGCACACACAGCCACTGGTGAAGTTTAGAGAGCTGGCACACTGCCTTCAAAGATGAATAATGTATCCAAATGTCTTTTAAAAATCATATGCTGGAAGCTTACAAACCACAGTTAACTGCACACTAATTCCCAAAATGGAAATAGCACATCTATTATTTGTTTCAGATGAAAAAGAATAATAAAAAGAATGATAAAAATCTGCCTGTTACCTTGCAGGCAGGCAGAAGGATTCCTGCACTGATGCTAAGCAACACTGGAGGATGAAAGCATTGACTTGGAACAGAGCTGTTGCAGAAATGGTATTACAGCAGAATCCCACCAGTACTTTCAAATCTGTCACAGCTTTCTAAAGCCACTACGTGACTTGTCTGTGACAGCATAAGAATAGGCAGTGACAGATATGAACTCATTTAAGAACACCAGGATAAAATTATATTCTGAATGCTGGCAAAGATGCAGTGAGTATGGACAAGTTACTGTACCTTTGCTTATGAAGTTGTTCTGTAGGAATGTATTGTTTCAGTCTAGGTTTATGGAAAAACAAAACAGTAAGTCAGTGTAGTTGACAAAAGGATATGTACAAAACTGGTACAAAAATGTACACAAAACTGGGCAAGCTGAGATCTTCAACAGTCTGTATTAAGTCTCAAGTGACCTGCAGGGAATTTAAAGTCTTTATTGAAAGAATCAGAAGAGTTATTTGGCACTTGATGTCAGGGAGAAATGGGACTGACCCACACAGAGAATTTTCTCAGATCTAGGAGGTTATAAATTTTCAGGCAGATATGTAAACCTTCAGGTTGGTTTAGCATTTTGAATGCAAGTTTTCACGTAAGTCTCAGAAGTAAGTAATACCCAGCTTTCAGTGAGTTGTCTGCTCCCTACCATCACTGTGCCAGCTGAGAAGGGATTTGCATTCTCCTAAGTGAGAAGTGTTGAAATACTTAGCATATGGGAAACTGTGGGTAGGACCTTCTTTAGGCATGGGAAAATCATTCACTAAAGGGAAAAATGCTCAGAGAGCATCTTTCACAGACATTACAGTCATCCAGGATATATCATATCCTCTCAGTTCTGTTTTCTGCCCTGTTTGGAGTAGCCCTTTGTTCTGAGGTGTAGAGTACATATTCACACACAGAATATACTTACAGTCTGTACTTACAGTCTTTGCCACAACATCTGTTAAGTAACAAGCCTCAATAAAAATATGTGCTGCTAGCTAACAGCTTATACATTTAGGGACATAGTAATATCCAGTTTACTCCAACATATATGCTAACAATATACTAGTTGGGTGAGGAAGATCAAAGGAGGATCTCCTTCCCGAGCATAAATGAAGATTGCTCACACTTTTCAGACTTTCAGTCTTTCAATATTTAATATAGTCCAGAAGGAAAAAAGAAAAAAAAAAAAAAAGACATGGTATGTGACTCCTCTGAAGTGCTTACAGGTCCAGAAAGGTTATTATGAAAGATTAGACTATATGGATAAACATGTTGGTTACCCGGTGTAGTATGCCTTATGAACGCCACAACTACTGAAAGGCTCTTCAGTGATCCAGTAGTTTTACTAATACTTTTCCTTAGAGAATACTCTACCTAATCTTCTGGTAAGTCTTGTACTCTCTTTCTCTGTTTTTCACAGTCACCGTCATAGTATCTGACCACTCTGCATTTCACTTAGCAGAGGTTAGAAATCTTTTTGTTTAATATAAAAGAAAAAAAAAATCACTAATCACATATTGAATATTGTGTGAAATTCTAAATGCATTGTAGAATATGTCACATTTTAAACAAGAGAGGTAAGGAGGTTTTCTTTTTTTTAAAAAAAAAAAACCTCCTGTGCTGATGGGACACAGCTGTGAAGGAAAATAGTTTACAAAACCAATGAGTCACTTCTGCTATGTTGCCTACTCCTCTGCTAAGGTCATCCCTGCCCTGCTGCTGGAGATAATACAATGTCAGTGAGTGTCTCCAAGGGAAAAACAAAAACCCTCATAACAGCTCATCTTTTCACCTGTTGCCTGTAAAAGATTTTTTTTTTTTTTCCCCTGGAAAGTGAGGTAATTTTAGCCACATCCTCAGTACAAGAGGTACAATCCTGGTGGTCATTAGGCTGAACTTAGATAAACAGCTACCAGGATTGTGAGATTGAACTCCTTGTCACTGGGCTTTCTTGTATAGACTTCTGCTATGAAGAACAGAACAAAAACCAAAAAATAACACTGTAATGACACTGCAGGGGATGCACATATTCAGTTTCTAAGAACTGATCCTGGACTGTTAAACCTGCATGTTTCTGACAAATTTGCCCTTTGGACACACTATAACCCATATAGGTCAGATTTGAAATGGAAGCTGCAGACTGAAAGCCCCATATCCTACTAAGAGTTTCTCCAGCTGGACTTCCTCCCACTGTCCCAGAAAACCCAAACAAGTCAACAAAAGCATAATTGTGTCATAACGGAACAGGTATAAGCAGAATCCTGATGGTGCCACAAAATCTTCCATTTACTTCAGACCTCATGTCTCGGGGAGGAGACATGTCCTTCTGAAAAGGAATAGGAGGTTGGAGGTACAATAATAATGTCAGATGAAACAATAAGAGAGCAGGAGGGAGAGAAAGCACATGGAAAGGAAGAGATAAAGAGAAAGGAAAAGGGAAAAGAGAAAGGAAAAAAGAAAAAGGGAAAAGAGAAAGGAAAAAAGAAAAAGGAAAAAGGAAAGGGAAAGTAGCCTCTTTCTGATCAGGGGAAATATTAATGACATGCTCTTCCTGAAGCAAAGCCCTTTCCCAAGGTGGTAATTCATTCATTGTTGACCTACCCAAGCCCACACAGCTTAATTAATTCCTGGAAAGACAGAAGTTACTTTTTAAGCCTTTTGAGTTTAGGCTAATTTTAAACCTACTCCAGCTGAAATATTTACTGCTTGTATTCCTCATAAATTATGTCATATTCAAAAAATGAAAAATCCTCATTTCAGCATCATCAACTCAAGAGGAAAAATGCAAATCCTCCAACAGAAAATTAGGGAACATTTGTTCTGTCTGTCACAGCTGAAATGTGCAGTATTTTTTCCCTGGCACAGATGTATTTAGATTCGCTAGCTGGTGAACTACTGTAGCTATTTTGCAGTGTCCCTGGAGACAGGCATCCCGTGGCTACAAATGAGCATATTATTTAATCATGAATAGACAAGACTTTGAATAAAAGAAAGCATTTCTAAGAGAAAAGTTACCAAGGACTGTTGGATCTGACTGCATAATTCAAGCTCACTCCATTTTTTGAATGAAAATGGAATACTGCTGATATGATGCACTCGTGCCTTGGGAGTGTACTTCATGTACACCCAAGTACAATGATGCAGTTTATTCAGTCTCAAGAACAAATCAGCTTTGTAGATAAGAGGTCAGAAAAATATGCTCTCCTGAGCACTTAACAAACATTAATTACATCATGCCATATCAGAAAAATACATTCTTTGTCCTGCATATGCAAGGTAGGTAGGTACTAGCACGGTTTCAGGCTTCGGGGTTGGTCTTTAGAAAGTATTTGTTATTCTCTCCTGCAAAATAAATATTTCTTGAAAGTATTTCTATGAAAATACTCAGTTTTGAAATCTAAATAACACCAAATTATTAGGCATGTGAATTGTTAGGCATGTTAGGCATACTGAATGTTACCATTGAACTAAAGTAAATGCAAGACATAGCTTTTGTAATTTAGCCAATATTTGTCAATAAAAGACCTGGTAAAACTGTGTGGAAGCCTAAGCATAAAATACATATTGTAAATAACTACTAGATGGTACTTTGAGTGTACCTCATTTTGCCTTGTCCTTTGTATTTTCTTTTATCTGTATCTGATATTTTTTTTTTACTCCAGTTTTAGCAAGTCCAGTTTTTACCAGTACAGTGACTGAGGTTAAAACCAGCTAAAAGTAAATACGCTCTATAATGGTCTAAAATAAATAGCAGATTTAGGAAACTTGGTGAATATGTGGAAGTAATTTACAAGTACACTGGCATTGCAAAAACTGGAACTTTCTCAGAAATAAAGTAAAACTAAATCTTATGTCTTTAAAAACTGCAGAAAGTGCTGCCCTTTTTGTTGTCCTGGAAAGGTGGCAACATTCCCTAAAGCTGGAAAAGGAAGAGAAGCTTCACTTCTAGATCAATTTTTGAGATGTGAAGCATGATCTGAAAATATGGTTCTGTTGGGTTCCTCATGCTTGTTGAAGTTACACAAATGACTGGGTCTCTGCTATGGGAGAACAAAAGAACCTGAGGTTAGTATCTGTAGTTCAGTTACACCTTTCTTTACTGCTAGCC